>NC_045476.1:74073067-75467268 GCF_009650955.1 Corvus moneduloides
GTTCCATGCTCTCATATGAGACTATAAGCAACGTGCTATCCTCCCATCATTCCCTTGCTGCTGATATTATCAGGAGTAGAAACACTTCCTGGCACCCATGCAAGTGTGGTGTTGTGATGTCCTCTTGACAGGCAAATCTGTTCCTGGTGACAGTTTTTCTTCTGTGCATGCAAGGCAGGGATAGAAAGAACAGAGAGAACAGCTCTTGAGACATCACTTGTGTGCCTGGAATACCTCATTAAAATCTCTGATGGCCATTACCTGCTTGAAGCCAACTCCTCTAAGGGCTGTTCCTTGAAACACAGTGTATTAAATTGGGGTGATTTTTTACAATTACTGAAAATTTGGATACAGGCAAATCCTTTGAAAACAGGAAAGCTTTTTTTCTCCAGTTATGGATGAGATTCAGTGCAAAATATGCTCTTCTCTGCATCTCTCTAGGGAAGGAAAGTAGCTGAGAAGTAAAAGTCAGGTCTGCTGCTGCTACTCTTGTTTATATTACCAATAATATTATCTTTTCCATTTTCAGTTTCCCTTTTAGGAAGGTAAAAGCTCAGTAGGCTGCTGTTATATATTCAAAAAGGCTTGACTTTTTTTTCTCTGTCATTTTTTTGTTTTCTTTTTTTTTTGGAGCAGGCTGCAGTGCTCTCTCTCTCTGAAAAAGACTTTGATGCAACCATTGCCAGGGGGATCACCTTTATTAAATTCTATGCTCCATGGTAAGAAGTTTGCAGCTGCTGCTGTTCAGGATTATTGCTGGTCTAAGCTGTGAGTGCATTAGTTGCTGTAGGTCTTTGAGCTGTAGTACTGTATTTGTTGCCTTGATCTAAACTGCGAATTAGCTGAAGAATGTGTGTGTTGGCAAGAGTTGCAGCACAAAAAAAAACTCAGTCTGGTTTAGATCTCTTGAGCTGCCTCTTTGTGGAAAGGCTGACGTAGAAGGTTTACCGTGTCAGCCTCCAGGTAATGCTAGGGTAACAAGGAGGGTGAAGCTTTCTTTGCAGGCTCAGCATGCTCCTATCCCTGCATTAGGGTAAGGTGAGGGGAGCACATCATCATATCTCAGTGCTGAGAAAAAAGAGCATGCTAGCCTCAGGGCCCTCTCCTGCCACAACCAGCCTCGCTTGCAAGATTCATTCAAGCCACCAGAGTTTTGATACAGACTGTTGAGCTATGGATAATTAATTGCCTGTTACTCTTCAAATAACTGTCAAAAAACTAATTTGCACAAATGACAATTTTAGGATGTTCTTAGGGTGACCCAAGGTAGAAGTGTCCAATGCAGATGGTGTAGGTGTAGACACCCAATGGGAGGCATTGGGGGGAGAAATGAAAATAATGTCTGGCATCTGCCATTACTGCTGTATCCAACAGAGCCTGGGACCCCAGCTGGGTTAAGACCTCAGTATTTCAAACTTGTAGAACAAGTATTTCCCCAGTTTTCTCACTATTCCCTTTCTGAGAGAAAAATAAAATTTCATGGTTCTCTCTCTGGTTTATAGAACTCGTCTTATTTGTGCCTCCGCTGAATTTAATGAAACTTGCATGCCATCTTGCTCATCCATTGCTGGTCTCTTAGCCAACAGAAGGAAGCCTAGTGTAAGGGGACAGATTAAAATTAAGCTGTATTTCACTGTGTGAAAGATAACACATCTCTGATTTAAACACTAGCATTCCATTAACACAATATATAAAACATAAAAAGATCTTTTGTTTGGGGTATAAAAGACCCCATTACAAAGCAACACAAGCAAATGCAACCCATATTAGATGTGCTCAGCATAACAAAATATTGCAGTTTAATTTTGGACAGTAGGCATAAATGTGTTTCTTACTGCAGGCAAGAGTTACCTGGGAGCATTTCATTTCATGTAAGCTCAATGCTGCAGGCTTTTCCAGTGTTGTCACCCTCTGCTGCTTGAGAACCACTTCTATGCTCTCATCCATCTGAAGGATCTGCTTTTGGATGTGAGCAAGTATCTGCCACCACTGGGTTAAGAAATACCCTACCCGTAGCTCTCACACCCCTCATTGTTTGCTGCTCTTTCCTCACTGCCTTTATCCCCTCTGTACTCTGGAGGGACTTAGAATGAGTCTGGTGCCTATGCTGCTTCTGCTCCCCACCAGCAAAACTGACTGGGAAACTTAGTTCACACCTGTGCTCAGAGCAGCTTCCAGTGTGATTTCTGAACCCAGGGCTTGTTGGCATATCTATTAGTTCGTTATCTGGAGCAACTTTTTCTGGGAAAGTTTAAGATCAAAAAAATGCTCCCTTTTTGATTGGTTTTCATTAACAATACCATGTCCTCATCTCATGAGATTCTCATGAGATACTGCTGGATCTCACAGATAGGATCAGTGTTGGATGTTAGGCTGAGAAACAGCAGTTTCAGGATGTAGCATTCTTAAACCAATGTGTGCTGCCTGGCTGCAATGCTCTGAAAGCCACCATTTAGGAAAATGCTTCCTATATTTATGTAGCTTGTATCCTAGTTTTAGCTCTGAAAGTCAGGCTTGTGACTGCCTGTTAGTACTCTGCATATAAATGACCAGATTCTCTTCCAAGCGGATTAACTTATGTAGGGCTCAGCAACACTATTATGTTGCCATCTAGTTCTGTCTCTTCGTTAGTTTTGGATAAATATTAATGTTAACTTGCATTGTAAGCACAAATCATCCTGTTCTAGTAGTTTTGTGCATGGTCAGAAATGCTTTTATACTGTCACTGGTATTAACAAGGTGGTTTAAATATACATTGGCTTGCATTAAGAAAAACTTTTGCTGAGACATCTTTCATTATTTTTGTAAATGCCCTGATCCAGCCTCAAGGCAATTATGGGTCTGTTTTAATAAACCTAATTAAGGTGCAGCTGGCTTAGAACAGAATGACAGTGCAGCTTTAAAAGTGCTTTGGGAATTCTTCTTGCAGGCAGTAAGAAGTTCACATTAGGAACTTGGCTCAAGCAAGTTCAAAATATAAACGAAAATTAGAATGCTTTACTATGCATTGGTCAAGGAAGGCCATTAGGAACTGGAAGAAATTTAATAGGGATATTAAAATCTCATTTAACTAACTAAACTTTGGGCTACATTACCATAACTGGCATATGCTACCTGAAACTTAATTCATACTACAGATATTCTGTGTCTTCCTAAAAGAAGTTTTGTTTCCAAGAGATCATCTTTTTTCCAGTTGAATAGTTCTCTGTGCTTGTCTTTATTTGGCTTCATATTCCTCTGTGGGGTAAAATGTTAATGCAAGGACATCTAGAGTACCATTCTAGGCAAGACTAACAAAGGCCAGAAAGTACTTCAGTGCTTAACTTAAATAAAATCACTTGTTTTTTTAGCTCATTTACTGACATAATAGTTCAAGGGAGTTGGAGGGCCAAATCATTAGGGGATAGGAAGGCAGCTAGTTAAACTTACAGCAATTGCAGCAAGAACAGCAAGAGAGAAAGTGGAAAGTGTATCTGCATAAACAAATCTCCCTCTTTTGTTTCTAGGTGTGGTCACTGTAAGAACTTGGCTCCAACCTGGGAGAACCTTGCCAAAGGAGCAATTTCCAGGTTTGACTGATGTCAAAATAGCAGAAGTAGACTGCACTGTGGAACGTACGTCTGCAACAGATTTTCTGTAAGTGTGAAAGTTCTGAAATGAAGGGACAGTATTGTGCAGCAAATGTTGGAGGCTCCAGCATGCAGCCCAACTGGCTGCTGCACTCCAGGTGCCTGGTGACAGTACAGCTGTGTTAGCCAAAAAGAGGCACCTGCTGACACCATTTCTTTCCTGAACTGTTTGTTCAGACTTGGTTATTCTCATTACTGGACAAAGCTGAAGAAGTCCCTACGTTAGGAAACCTCTCTCTCTGAAAGCACCAGGTAGTCTTGTGGTATCCAATGCTAAATTCAGTTCCTAGAAAGAAAAGTCTTTCAGAGCTGGTAGGCAGACAATTGAGACAGAGCTGGAGCTGCCATTCTGAGAGCCTAGATGAACATGTATTACCCCATTCTCTTAAAAAACTTCAGATACTGCAGGCTGCCAATGAAAGTTCTGCTGTGGGTTTGGTTTCTTAAATTAAAATAGCTTATTGTTCTAGAGGGGTTTGATGACTTTTCAGAATCAGGTAAATATGAATGATGGATACAAGTTTGAACATTAATAGCAAGTTTCTTTTGCGTGTGTCTTTTGAAGGTACGTGGTTATCCTACACTTCTGCTTTTCCGAGGTGGAAAGAAAGTCAGTGAACACAATGGAACGAGAGACCTTGAATCACTGCATAGCTTTGTCTTGCGTCAGGCAAGGGATGAATTGTAATAAAAGTCTGGATGCTCTGTCCCTGGCTGTCTTTGTACAGTAGCTGAGGGATTTCTATCTTTGCCAATTTTCAAATAGTGTATTTGGGGGGGTGGGGCTTTTTTTGTTTCTTTGTTTCTAGGAAATTGAATGTACTTAACTTTGGTATCTTCCCTTTGTGTGTGTGTTAGAGACATCCCTCTCTGTGTGTGAAGGAAAGCTAACAAGTAGTTACTGTGCAAATCAAGAGTATTTTCAGCATTGGTAGTTGCACTGCATTTCTGCGTTCCCGCAATGAAGTGTAAATGGTTTCCTTTGAGACCAAAATACGTTAAGAAAACCAACTGAAGGGCAGCAGTAGAATATTTTTGTCTTCAGGTTAGATCTGGTTAAAAAGTAATCCTTACAAACTACTTACCGTTACTAGAAAGGCAAAAGCTACAGCTGTGTTGAGTCACTTTTGCCTCTAGAACTGTACTTAAACCCTATTTGTCTTAATATAGCTGCTGAAAGGTTGAAAACACACACACCTTGGAAGATACCAGGCCACCATGAGCTGGTTGTTTCCTGTTAATCCTCTCAGCATGGGAGGTCTAGCCATAATGAAAGTGATGGCACTGTAACATGTGCCTGAACGTTACTGATGCCATAGTGTATATGTGTCAGGTGGATTTCCATAGGCTGCTGCCATCCAGCTCCAGAGGCACAACTATGCTCTACTTCTCTAGAGCCAGAGTGAAAAAATAGGTGCTGTTATAACTTCTCCATTAATGGTAAATGATCAGTTAGACTCCAGAGCTGACCATGTGTTTCCTATCCCCTGAATCCAGACATTGTGCTGACCTGCTCCTTAGTCAGAGTACCTAGAGAACAAGTAGTACAATATTTTTTTCCATTCAGCTCTTCTACAGTAGTGACAAATAGTTCCCCCCTCTTCTTGAGCCTTAACGTTTTTCCAAGCTGTAAGCATTGATAAGTTTGAATGCTAGGACCACACACTTTGGGGTGTCTTGGATTATAATATGAATCTATTCTTTGGTGCATAAGATGTTCCATGTTAGACTTAACTGAAAGCCAAAGAATTTACATTGCAGAGACTGTCACGATACAAAGGCAACAGCAAACCAAGGACTGAATTCTGCTGTCTCATGTGCACAGAAACTCATGGAATGAGGATTTCTACAGGCTAATTTGACTAATCTGTCAAGATGCTGGGTTTTGTCCATCATATGGAGTAAGTTGGGTTGATTTTCTTTTTTATTAAAAAAAAAAAGGCAAAACATCAATGAACTTTTAAACCAGTGAATTTCTCCTGGTTCTTCACTTCACTGTCTGTCCAGAACTTTTGATTCTGTTTGATCAGAAAATGTGTGAAGGTGAAAAAGCCACAGTGAAAGAGAAATGTTGTACTGGCAGGTGTATTGGATCAACGTGTGTATATCTGCCTTTCAGGAAGCCTTTATTACATTTTTAACAACTTTCTAGTGAAGCACAATCTCATGAGTTTCTTGTATAAAATCAAAGTGGTACAATTGTTTACACTGAGATTTTTTCTAAATAAAAACTTTTTAAAAAAGCAGTCTTTCTATAAATGATACAGCACAATGAATATACAGTGACAAGTGCAATAAATTATAGCTTGTATTTACAAGAAGCCTTTTAAATGCAAGTAGAGGTAAGTGCATTTAATACAAGTTTAATATTGATCAAAACAATTTGCTATTAGCTTCTGCTAGACAAACCATGGCTCTACGCCGCATATCCTTTATACCAGTTTGTTAGTTGCATGAGTTGAAAGATTGCAAATGTTGTTGACATTCTGTCTTCCTGTAAACAAACTGTTCAGCTAGAGAATGAATGGCCCCTAAGCTTTTACGTCTAAATTACAGCTGTAGAAGTGTCCTGACTTCCTTCCTGGGCAAGTGGTAGTAGATGAGGCAGCTCCATGTGGGGAGTGGAAGGAAGTTGCATAAGACAAGTGTATAAATTTGTATTGCTCAGTCAGATGGTGAACTGGGAAGACCAGCCAGGGTCTGAGTTCATGGTGTTTCTAACATAGGGTGCAGCCAAGCCATCTTACGCTTGCAAGATCAGAGTTAAACGGTGCTTGGAGCATAAGAGAACTGAAACATCTGCTTTGGCACAATTTTAGATGCTTACTGTCATGACAGTCTCCTCCTGACATCTAACAGTCTAGGTGCAGTAACTGGTCCTTCTGGCCAAAAGGATCTTGCATGAGAGGTACACTCCATGTCTGAAGTGCTAACACCACGTCCTTTAGCTTCTCTGCCTCTCCCTCTCATCTTCCCTCCCCACCCCCAAAAAGAGACCTCACTTGTTTTGGGTGTTGAGTGCCCATCTGGTAAAACTGCAGCACGTGTCCAAGCACCTGCTACAGGCCAAGCTGCTCTGTGAGATTAAGACCATCCCAGCCAAATAAAGTGTGTGGGCATTTTGCTGCTGCTGCTGAGCTGAGCAGCCACCATGGTGTAGGGTCAGTCTGCAAGAAGTCTAGCAGTTTGCTCGCACCCCGGGGGGTGGTCCCCACACCCCTTCCTCCCACAAGGCACATACATGGTGTTCTGAAGGGTGATTCGTCACATGGTTTTTTTCCCAAGATCATGAAAGCAGGGAGGGCTGTATCCAAGTTCATGGCAGCATCACAGAGTCCATGTGAAGACTGTTTGTCAGTGACATCCACAAGCTCTTACTACCATATTCCTGTATTTCTTCAAGATTACATTAGAATTATCATCAAAGTAAAGAACAGATATGGCATTTAGTTTGGTAGGTGCGCAGCATGGTTTGGGAACATAATCAGGATTCATAAGATGAACCTGTTGCCAAGAAAGAAAACACAACTGAGCCACTGGTATATTGTTTACAAATTCACCTGGTGCTTTGGCACTGAGCTGCCTGGAGACTTACCAGAGTTTGTACAATGGCATGATTGGTTGCGTTCATATGGGCGTTGAGTGGGAACGAGCACTCCCCATCACAGTAGTTGGCTGCGTAGCCCTTTGGAGCGATTATCCAGTCCTTTTTAGGGAAACAAACAGAACGTGGTTCAATAGACAACTGCATGCAATTAAGAGCAGCTGAAAATTTTCCACTAACTTCTTCCTTGAGGGTGAAAATGTGTTTTCACTGAAACTGCTTGGGTTTTAGTTGGCCTTTTTTTTTTTTTTTTTTTTTTTTTTTGTGTGTGTGTGTGCCATCACTTTTCCATGGACACACTGATTTTAATGTCTGAACAAAGGTGCACATCTACGTACAGCTCAACTATCATGAACTAAGAGGGCTTTATCCCTAAAACTCTTGCTCGGCTGCATTGTGGGGCTTGTGGTTTGGAGGCCTTTATGTTCCAACATTTCCTGCAGGCCCTCTCGTCAAACTACCTTTGAAATGTAATGTTTGATTGCACTATAGCCTGGCCCTAAATAACTTACTCTAAACAACTTTCTGGCTTCATGGTGTTGCAACTAAACCCAGTTTTCAGTTTACCTACCGCAGGCAGTGCTAATTGTGGGGCAGGGATTGTGGAGGATTTCAAACAATGGCCAAGGTTAAAATCAGGGTGATCACTAGAAAAAAATTTAGTTAAAATCACTGCTTAACATCAGATTGTTTTCCTTATCATTAGAGGTACACAGATATAAGCCCTTGCCCGTACTGTGACTCCCATGAGTGACAGAGAATGACTGTATACTTGAATCTCATAAAGTATCAAGCTTTCTCTGGATCTTATCAAATGTCACAACTATCAATATTTATTTGCCCTTCTCTGTGACTGGTTATAGTGAGGAGGCACAAGGGACATTTTAAAGCATAATGCCAGACTCGAGTGGAATTACCGTGACACTGTTTAGATAACATTTCATAACAAAATGTCTGGTTTACCCAGAGAGAAACATCACACACCTGCCATCCCAAGTCTTGGAAGCTAACGTAAAGCTCATGCTTTCTGCACGCTGTTTTTAAGTCACTGCTGTTGTAATCTGTTAAAAGAAAAAGAGCAAAACAAGAATTTAGAAAGTAAAACAGGCAGAGCATTGCTGGAGGGCACAGCTGGCCAGATGTGTGCATGCTGTGGGCTCAGCAGTGAGAAATGACGAGTTCCCTCCGCAGCCAAAAGGAAAAGGGTGTTGAGGGACATCTAAAGCAGGGCTGAAGCTTTTAAGATGCCTGTGGGAATGGAGGAACCCAAGTAACAGGGACTCGGTTATAGTTACTTCAGCTGTCTTTAAAGTGCTTGGAAAACACCTCCAGTAAAACAACTTCTTAAAAATAAATCTGCTCCTTCAGCCCAGCATAGGCTGCATCCTCACTGGGTGCTCACGCTCACCGCACTTCCTCGGCTGCCATTTCTGACTTGTGTTGACTTTGGGGAGCTGAATCTGCACACCCTCACTGAGAGAAAGAACTACAGCTCCAGGAAGGTTAATCATCACCTTGTGCCCCTGCACCAGTCTGCAGAAGCCCTCAAACAGCTTAGGTGGGCTGGGAAGCCATGTCCATGTTCCTCTCTGTGCCTTATCCCCAGCTTGCCTCACACATCTCATGTGACCCATCGCACCATCTCTGCCCTTGGACCTTTACAAACCATGCTCTGAAAAACACATTTCTTGTCTCCATAAACTGTGTATCTGCAGATGACACAGCACTGGACATGCTCTCGCCATTCACTTGCTCCTTATTGTCAATAAAAGTGGAGACACAGGATGCAAAGCCCTGACCAAGACCTTCTCCCTTGCCATGGCACAATGGATGGGGATGTTTCAACCATGCAGGAGCTGCTCCTGATGATCCCACAAAGAGCAGCTTTTGCCAGCGAGTGGAATTTCCCATTTATATTTGGAAAGAGGGGTGGCTCGGCATGCGAACACCTGGAACCACAGTGAGTGGAGGAGCTGAGCTGTGACAGAGGGGCCTTTCACCTCCAGGTGGCTGCACAGATCCACCCTGACTGGTGGTTGCTGATTTTGTGACACCTCACGTGGCTTCTGGACCTCGGCAGAGCAGCCACAGAAACCACTTTTGCAGTGGGGTGACTTGGCCACCAGCTACAGCTGCTGATCCTGTGCTTTGCACTCAGTGGTAAGCATGAGAGGAAGAGATGGCAGCAAATTCAGCCAAGCAGCTTGGGACCCCAAGTCCCCATCCATGTTTTCCTCCCACGCCTTTCCACAGGGGCCTCCTCCTCCTCCCTCACAGCCCTCATTTGCAAGTAAAGGCACTCCCTTCAGCAGGCAGATGCCACAGGCTGATGTGCCTGCCTCCTGCTGCCCTGGACCTTCCAGTTACCACCCCCTGGTGCCCCTACCATGGCTCAAAAGTGCACCCTCCCAGTGCAGCTTTCCCCAGATGCAGCAGCTGGGATAGAAAAATATTTTTAGTGACTTTTTCCTTGGCTCTGAATAAGCCTTTCTTTTTCTTCCCTCCAGCACCCCCCCCAAAGTTTGGGAACTACAAATGCAAATATTTATTCAAAAGAAAAACTATAATACTAAAAGCACATCCAGCTGACATTAAGGGCAGCACAGCAGTACAGCTGGGTACAGTTAACACTGAGGGCTGAAAAAAACCGTCCACCTCAAGCCCAGCTTCCCAACCACTAAAGATTAGAGAGTTGTTTTTAGAAGCAGTTGGGTTTTAAACTCTAAGGATTGCATTTCAGACTTTCAATAGCTTCGCTTCAATCACGGATTTAATCAGGTGAGCAGAGCTGGTTAACAGCCTCCTGCAGCATAAACATTCGCTCTTCCAGGAGCACACGGTAGCAAGAATGGAGGCGAGTCTCTCTATTCAAGCTTTCCATTTTCAAACCAGACATACCCAGTAGAAACCAGGGTGTGGTGGTTTATTTCGGATGAAGCTTTCCAGCCCCTGGCTCAGCCCAGGAGCAAATTTCTAGCATGAGACGTTTTGAAATGATTTGATCATAATGAGGGGAAAAAAAAGAGAAGATACTTTTAGTGATCAAAGGCTTTCATTAAAGTACCTGAAAACATAACCTAATTGTTCTTCAATGGGAAATATATAGTTTGTTTAGAGGAAAACTATCTGTATTTGACAGTGGAGTTGATCTATTCACAACTGAGTGGGCAAAATGATGCTACGTTCCAAATCCAGCTGCAATTTACCCAAATCTGCTACAGGAAAGGGGAGAAGGCAAGGGAGGCAGAGAAAACAGGAGTGGGAAGGAAGGCTGCAAGCAATCACAAGTTTAAGAAAACACAGGGGCGGAAAAAAAGAGCTGCTTAACAAGCTACACCAAGCAGAACATGTTACGAACGTGTCCTCTCTCACACTACCCCCAAAAACTCGCCTCAGCTCACTGGTCGGAGTCACCTGATTCACACTCTGCATGGAGCCCTGGCTGCTCTCCACCCAAGGCAGATGCAGACAGCTCTACCTCCTCACTTGCCCAGCTTCACCCTTTGCTTTCCTAAATGTTAACACACTAAACATCTTCTCTCCCTGGGTTTACACTCTTCCCTGTTTATCCCTCACCCCAAGATCCCCTGTCCTCTTCTTTTGTTATGTGTTTGCCTACTATATCTACTTTTTGGAAGCTATTTTAGCCTAACTTTAGGGAAGTCACAAACCTTTAAGCAACCCTTAGCAGTGGCTTTCTGAATTGGGGAAAAAGATGCAGCAATACAGATGCACATAATCATTCCCTACAGTTAGGGGCTCAGCATATGCCTTAGAGCTATGTACATTGGATGTATATCCAGTTATGGGTCTGAAAAGAAGAGGAATACACAGAGTCACGGGGTTTTGGCAGTGAGCTAAAGCTCACTGAGCTACTGAAGTTGGCTTCCACAACACATTTTCTCCAAAGCCTGGAAAGCAGCATCAGCCACCCCAGGTCAGCATGCTCAGCTGTTTTAGCCCAAACTGCCACTCAAGGACTGCCAAGAGGCAACAGGGTTTGTGCTCCTTCCCGCCAGCCTTGCAGCAGGGAGCCAGGAGGGCCAAGAGCAGGCAGCCGGCAGAGGGGAGGTGCTGCAAACAACTGCCACAGGGCTGGCCTACACTGCCACAGCACAAATTGCAAGGATTGCTCGCCAGAGGCCTTCAGCATCTTCTGGGAGTTTAGACAGCTGCTTTGGGAGCTCCTGTAGGCTCCTTGTGGGTTTAGCAAAATTGTCTCTATTTTTTCCCCTGAACATACCAATTCAGAAATGCTAACTTGGCATTTACAAGGCACTGAATTTAATCATACTGCAAACAATTTTGTCTAAAACAGAGATTTAAAAAAAGCTCAAACCTCTAGTTCTGCACTTAAAAATAACTCCTGAAGCAGCACAGTTAAAACAGCACAGCTAAGATGGCTTGTCTCTGTGGTATCTTTGCACTGAATGTTGTCTGCTTTCACCGGGACCCAAAGTCTAACTTTCTGCAAGCACAGATGTTTCTCTTAAGGCTGGACACTGGCATGTGTGTTGCTGAAAAGGGTGAGAGAACAGCCTGACCCTAATGGTCTTCCTCCTACAGATACTTCTGCACCCACCTTAGATTTCCTATAACCTCTCCCACATTAAGTGCTGGCAAAGAACATATAAATATTTACTGAGGTCGATCCATCTGAGAATACCCTTGCTGCTCCCAACATGCCAGTTTATCAAATTCCACACAGTAATTAATTGCTTCTGTGATTCAAAATAGCTTTCACAGAGGTCTCCAAGGCCAGCCCCTTCTTCTTGGTGTTTGACTTTGGTGATTTGTCTGGATAAAGCTGGTGTAAACTGATCACACAGTTAATAGCAGCTCACTTCACATGAAAGTGATCTGCCTGGGTGGGAAGAAGGGAAGATGTTGGGCTGACGTAAACCCGCATGTGAAGGCACATACAGAAATGCTGGCCACGCTGCTCCAGTCTGCATCCAAACACTGTACTGAAGGGAAAACTATAGTGAAGGGAAGATTGGCTGCCAGATAACGAGGTTCATTAACAAGGCCCTTGCCATCACAACAGCACTTGGCCTTATTTGCCTTCCGTGTTTGCGCATGCTGCCCTTTGCGGTATCTGCTTCCCATACACGCAGGGAAATCTATCTGGTGCCTTGCATGTCTGCTGGAAGGAAAGGCCACTTGAAGGGCTTCTCCATTTTTTGTGGAGCACCTCACACCAGTCCTGGGGGCCCTAGGATGGCTGAAGAGAAGGACCTGAAAAGGGACTTGGCTTGAGTTTCATTCAGAGCAGCAAGCGCAGTCCAAAGTCAGGCGTTTAAATCCTCTCCATGAGGAGGGGCTGACAGAAGGGGATGTGCCTGAAGGCTGACTTGCAGAAGAGAAGGATTATCGCCACTGGATGAGGAGATAGCCCTGTGCAAAAACCATAAATCATGGAGCTGGCTGAAGGGCAGAGGGTCACCACCTGTTATGCTGGACAGTCCCATCTCTTTGGTCAGCTGGAGGGTCAGCACGAGTCTGAGAGCATGAGTTCAACCCACTGCAAGATTGCACTGAGCAAGGGCCTCCAGGCCCTGCCAACAGCAGAGAAACACCTGCCCGCTCCTCCCACCCATTGTGCTCCTCCATGTCCTGGGCCAGAGCTGGCATATGACATTCAGCCTCAACAGATGAAAATACTCCTTTTCTTCCTGCTCATCCTCCTCCTGCAGAAGAATTGAGGCTCCAGGAATGCAATGACGCAGGATTCTATGTCAAAGCAGTTTATAACCATGGGAGTTGCTCAGTTCTGCTTTATATAAGGCAGTGATAATTATGTGTTTATAATACAGGGAAATAAGCATTCTTGGCAAAAAAATACAGAGCATTAAGAACCTTGTGCCACAGCCACAGCCTTAGCATCTGAGCCCTTGGTACTGACTTCAGGACAACTGCACATCAAAGTGAGCATAATGGGGTCCCTTTCCCACACTCAGCAGCATGTTCTCACCTAACTCCCTGCCTCCCCAGGTCCAGTACCAGCCCAGCAGCATGCTTCATGTGCTCCAAACTGATTGAAGTACTTGCCACATCTCAAGAGTAAATGGGGCTTTTTGAAACATCCCATCCCAAAACAACTTACAGCATCTTTTGGGAAAGGGATTCCTTTTTGGACTGAAAAAAGAAAACCCTGTGTATTGATTAACATAGAGGAAGGAATCTACAAAAAAATCTACAAAATCTAGCAATCGACAAAAAAACCCCATCAAAACCAAACAACTGCCTTGCTCTGCAAGAGAGAAACTGCTCTCAAGCCCTGGTAGGCAGCAGCAATCCTAGCTTGGGGAAGAGCACAGACCAAAAATTTGACAAGATGTGAGACACAACAAGAGAAGAAGATGCCCAGTGAGGATGCACAGAAGGGAACTGCAGCATCCCAGTTCTGCAGCACCCACTTTGGGTCCAGATGCATCAGGGCACCCTCAGAAGAGCTGGACAGCCTTCAGGACAATCCCTGGACTTGCCTTCTGCTTCATCCTGGGGAGAACACTTCCTCAGCCCCACCATGCATCAGCATTTTTTTATCCTCCCAGGTCAAAAAAAAAGTAAAAGGCCCTGTGATCTCTAACGCTAAAAACTTTTTGTTCATTGGTGCGCCTCTTGGACTGTCAAATCAACCACTTCTTAAAGAGAACTGTCTGAGAGTGTCACACTTAGAAAGGAAAACAAGATGATGTAGTCTCTCTTTTCTAAACACAGAAACCAACCAAACATACATTTTAACTTTAAATTCCCTTCCTTTCCCCTGCCTTAAATCCACAGTCTCACTATACCTTGTTGACTACTCTGCTGCCAAATTCCAGGTTTTAAATTAAAGCTGGCCCAAAATAAGCCCACGAGACCACAGAATGCCAGCTATTTTTTCCCTTTTTGTCATTTTAGAATTTTATGACCTGATGTGTGGTGTAGTCAAGAAAACAGCAAAGTACAAATGGCCCTTTTTGCCCAACATATCTGCTCCCCCTGGGGCTTTGAGTCACATTGCCTGATTTAATAGTGTGAAAATTTTGTTTCAGCACTGTGAAGTTTGCAGAGCCAGGGAGAGAAACCTGGAGCTTATCCTGACTCCAAGTGCCAGTAGCACCGCAAAACAGCAATGCAGCAAGTAACTTCCCCAAAGCACTGTGAACGCATTAAAAAAATGGCTCTTGTGAAGGGAGCACAGGAGCTGAGCCTACCTGAGTGGGAGAGCTGCCTGCACAACAGCTGGGCTTACAACACCCAGCTGAATAAGCCACCTGTGCCCATGGCAAGCTCATCATGCAGGAAAGTAACTCCGCAAGCAGCTACGATGTCCAGCTTTAAAACTGCAGCATGGAAAACTGAAGGAGACCAGGACCAAAGCAGGTCTCAGCAATCTAGACCCACAGAAGGTGCTCTCATGGCAGATTAGATGGTAAGTCCTCCAGAAATGCCACACTGGCACTGGCCAGCCTCCCTTGGTGAAGTCAGGCTGCAGAACTGAGTTGCTCCTCCTGCCCTTAAAATCCAGGAAGGGACATCTCACACCCAGCTGAGTCTGGCACTTGCAAGGCATGGCACAGGAACCCACAGCCATGCTGCAGTGTGCACCACAAAGACATGCAAAGGCCCCTAAGTGGCCAACTGCTGCTGGCACACACTAGCCCAGAGGGCAAGTCCATCTCCACGATGGGCTGGAACAACTGAGCTGAGTCAACACACGGCCATGCACAAACCCTGGCCACCAGCCCTGGAAGGGCTCCCAACCTGGCTCTGCTCCCTGCAGCATGGAGCCACCTTGGGTGCAGCTTGGCTCACCCACAACCCAAGCATGCAAGAGCAGGGAACAGCCTACAGATTCCCACCAGCTAAGTGTCAGCAATGCTGGCTCGTCTCCTTCTGCTGTGTTTGGACATAGACTAAAAAAATACAACTGCCTCTCTTCCTTGGGGCATAGTAATTTCCAGACATGGGAAAAGCAGGGATCCTATTGGAAACGAAGGGGGCAGCATAAGCAAATTAATCAAGCAAGCCTTGGAATAGGCTGAAATGTTTGAGAGAAAAGAAGGTACTCAATGAATAAAGGGCTTGTAGCACTGTGGTGCTGGAAAACAGACAAGACTTAGAAGACTCAATTTCTGCCAAAATATCATTATTACTCTATTGCCCCACCAGCCCACAACAGCACTCACGAGCCTGTTGTAGAACACCTACAATGTGCAACCTCTCCACAGTAAACAGGCAAACTTCTTTGCCTGCCTGGAAATGTACTTCACCATCTGTATGCTGATGTTCTCACAAGGTTAAAAACAATAAAGCATCTCGTGCTGTCCTACCTTGTTTTTTTCCAAGGAAAACTGAAAGAGGACTCTGCTGGGAATGCATATGTGCAACACCATAAATCTCAGTGTATACAGAGATGGAGTCTTTTAAATACTGCATTTCACAGGGCATAATTCTAGACAAATACTGCATAACAAGCAACCTACATGCACAAGAGTTATGGTTAAAATACCTCACCACCTTGAATTCAATGGATGCAACTTCACATGGGGGTCTGGGCTCCATGCTGGATTCAAGAGGACTCCTGTAAGTTTCATTATGTGAGACCTCCTCTTCCACAGCCTTGCGGATGTAACCTATTCGCCCAAGGAAGAGCATCCCACCTCACGACCCCCTTCTTGCTTCTGCACTCCAAAGCAACCAGAGCCATTACAAGAAGTCATTCCAGCTTGTGTTGCACAATTCCCCATGCTCCATGATTACCTGTGACACTGGACACCCTCGAAACGTCCTGAGTCTGGGTGGAACGGTTTCGACTCTGCTGCCTGCGCCTGCTGGTCGCTGACCTAGTGGTGCGTAGGTGAACTTCGCTCACTTTGAAGAAGGCCACCATGAAAGGCTGCTTGTCATAAGGGCCATCTCGCCCTACCAGGCCTGCTTCTCTAGGGTTTACACTGAAACCTTCAAGACAAACAGAAAAGGGAGTGTTAGAGAAACGGTGCAGTTGGATTGCTCCTTTCAACAACCTGGTATCCCCATAAGCAGTGTCTCCTCTCTTCTTGCTCAGACTCTTCTTTAAACACCAAACATTCCTTTCCTGCCACCACGACCTATGGACATTTTTATGACAGCACTCCACCCATACTGGACAAGACCTTACTGCAGCATCTGGTTCCTTGGTTCCCCTTTGGCATCTCTAGTACTGTTTTGGCTTTAAAATTATATAGATAGATATGTAAACACTAAACTCAGATGTGTCATGAAATTCATTCTGCTTCCTGTGAAACACAAGAAGCAGACATGAGATTAGGAGACCTCTAGGGACAGCAGGGGGCAAAGAGATGGTGTGCTTTTGTCAGGAGCACGGTGATGGGCTCTCAGCCCAGCTGGGGAGGTAGGGCTGGCAGTAACATTTCCTCAGGGAGATGTGGACAGCCCCTCTAGTCTTACTTGACATCACAGGTGTACCAAACTCCAGCATGAAGCAATAGAAAGAAAACAAGGTTGGAGACTGGTTCCTATAGAAGACAAATGTCACGGTCATCTTTTTGGTCACCTTCTGCTCATCTAGATCCTCTTCACTGCTTATCTTCCAACACTCAATTTCATGCTCTTTTGCAGTCTTTTCCTTTCTTCTCCCCCTTTCAAAGTTTCTGTAGGCTGTGAAATGCTGTCATTGCAGCTGCCCCACACAGCAACCACATCGTTTCTCCAGCAGTGATCACACGTCAGCTTTGATGAGATCTGAGCATCAACAGCAGCCACAGCCTCCAGGAGGGCTGCCATAAACCCACATGGGGAGGTACATACCCATCTATCTGCCTCTTCTCTTCCTCTCATCCCTAAAACTCACCCCACATCGCATCCCAGCTCCATGCCCCCTTCTACCTCTAATACAGAAACTGAGGCCCTACCCAAACCCACCTCCACCAGATGGTCCTGGTACTGTCTAGAGACACCTGACCTCACTCAGACATGTCCATCATGGGACAGCCAGAAAATGACAGCCCACCACCTGTGCCCTCAGACATCTTGCTCATGGTGTTGGTTACAGCTGCTTTACAAACTCAGAGTGCTCACTCTGCCACATCCCAGCTGAGTTCTGTTAGCACTACTTCTAGAGAGCATCCAAGAGACTGAGGGGTGACTCAAGTTACCTGGCCCATAACCTACCGTCCCGGGTCACCACGCTCAGCTGCAGTCCCATGTTGTGCTGGGGGTTCATCACCCACATATTACTGGTGGCAGTGACGTCGAACTCCAGCCAGCCCTCCTCCGACGCCCACACCGCCCGCGTGTCCAGCAGAAACAGGTCAGAGGCCCTGCAGAGGAGAAGGGTAATGACAAGATTGTGATGTTGGGGATTGTCTCTCCTGGCTTTTGCTGTTACAGAAACAAAATCTGAAATAGTTACAAGTTATGTTAATGTCTAAAACAAACAAAACAAAACAATGTCTTATATCTGCTTGTTTGTATCCAGAGTTTTGTCATGAGATGCACATACTTTGACACGTGAAATTCAGGAGTATAAAGGTTTTCACCACTTTCTAAGATGGAGGAAAGCAATCCTAGTCCTCAGGGCGGTCCATTTCTCCACAAGCAAGGGATTACTAAGGCACTCTTCTTCCTGAAGAGTGTAATGCTAGCCCTGACATTACTTCATTCATACATTTATTAGGTTCATAGCCAGTGGAACCACCAGCATGACCAGGCATTCAATGGCTTTTGCCACAGGGGTTTCATGGTTTAAGCTCACCGTACACAAACACAGGCTTACCTCAACTGACCAAAATACAGAACCAAATAAATGGCTGACCAAGCATCAAACAGTGAAGGAAAATGAACCACTAAAGGCCTCTAAAGACATTTTTCTGAGGCTTATCCACAAGGATTGGACACCTTGTCCCAAGGCTGCTGGTCTTGCCCCATCTTCATGGGCTTCAGCTTCAAATGCTTTTAAGTCTGTAACTTTTTTGCAGCATCAAGTACTCACCCAAACTCCATTTAATGAAATCAGCTGCAGAAGCACCCAGAGAGATCCCACGTACATTTTCTCACTGTATTAGAGACATAACTTTCCTGTGCTAGAAGGCTACAGTTTCTACCCTTTACCTGTGGCCATCACCACAAAATGGATATCAGGTGTCAATCCCATCTTCATCTCTTTTGCCCCCTGGATTTTTTTCTAACAACGTAAAAGAGAAAACAGAGTACCTGTCTCTCCTACCCACCAAAGGTTAAGTTCATAAAAAAAATTTTGATTGAGTTACGTTTTATTTTTGGCCAACTACTATGTCATACTGCCCAGCAGCTTGGTTTGCATGAGATCACACATGGAAAAATAAGCACTTAAGTGTACTAGAGCTCCTAGTGCAGCTATTTTTACAGCATGGAGGCTTTCCTCCACCTCACTGGTAGCTGCACACTCTGTGGTTGACTCAGCAGCCTTTCCCACAGGAGTCTTTGCCACCATTCTTCCAGCGGGAAGAGGGCTCAAGATCAACTCTGACCTTCACCTCCAACAGCAGCAAGCAGCTAAAGCTGGCCAGCTGCTACATGTTTTGGAAACCTTAAGGCTGAGAGATTTGGGCTTTCCCAGGCAGGGTATATAAACTGAAGTGTTCCTGAAAGGCAACTGCAAACAGCAGCTGCAGCTGTGACCACTCTTTCCCTCTCCAGTTTTAAGAGAGGAATGCACTTCTAGATCATTCCCACCTCTGAATACGACTTAAACACTGGGCCTCTCCAACGCTTGAAGTCAACTATATCTGAAAAGGGGTTTTCCTAGCACCTGTTCCGACCTTCCCCCTCACACCAATTGCTTCCTGATCTCTGTACTCTGTAACTCCTCTGCACAAGCAACCCTGGAAGAGCAAACCCTCCTGAACACTGAAGCACACACACAGGAGCAGTCAGGTCTGAAAAAACATGAAGAGGAGGCAGAAAGTTTATATTCCCATCGCCTTGACCTTTGGGAAGGCACGTGGACATCAGAGAGCTGTAAAGCCAAAATGGTCCACATGACAACATGTAGCCCATTCCCCTGAACTCCAGGGAAGATCACCTATACCCATGTCATTCCTGAGAGATGTTTGCCTGACCTGATCTTGTATATCTCCAGCCTCAGGAACTTTCTCATCTTTCTAGGGAATTGAATGGATTTCACTTGAACTTCCCCTTCCCCCCCCCCCCCCATATTATCTAACTTAAATGTCACAACAATATCTTCTTCTTGTTACAACAATATCTTCAGTCTCTCCTTACAAGCCCTGTTTTATAGACTTAGACTCCTCTCATTGTTTTTTATTAACCCAGCTCAGATCAAGACCTCACTGATGCTGAGTAAAGTGGAAGGATAATCCTGATGCATCTCACAGACTGTGCCTCTACTCATACACCTCAGAATATGATTTTGGCTTCTTCACAAAACTCACACTGTTAACTCATGTTCACCTTGTGATCTACTATAATCCTTAGATTCATGCTGCTGAACCGCAAAGGACACAGTCGTTCCCTAGGGTGTATCTACATCAGTGATTTTTCATGTCCAAATGCAATTGTCCTTTCCATCAAATCAAATTGCCCCCCACTCCACACTGAACCTCCACAATTATCAGATTACTCAAAATACAGTCTTGCCTTCCAATGGGTGTCCCCCATTTTAGTGTCCTCCACAAATATATTAAGAAAACTGCCTGACCAAAGAGCAATTCTACCAAACAAGAATGAACAACTTTATCCCAGTCTGTCACTCTCCCTTTGGAAAGATTTTAATTCCTTTGTAAAATGAAGAAAAATGGACAATCGGGCTTTCCAGTCCAGTTAACTCTCTGCAAAAGTTCTCATACAGGACTGAGTTTCAATCAGCTCTGCTATTCAGGTGACTTTTGTATTGTTCAACTGGACGAAGCCAACACCGAAGGTTCACCCCTTAAGTATTTTAGGCCGCAGTGGATGTGCAGTCAACACATCTGAATACCTTTTCTTACAGCCTCTTTTCAATCAACCCTTGTCGCCCAAGCCTCAGCAGGCTGCGCAGAATTGCACATCATTACTAGTTTCTATTCTGGCATGAAGGTTTTAAAAAATTATTCAGCCACCTATTCCCAAAGACAAAATTAGGGAGAAAAGGGAAAAAAATAAAAAAAGAAAGAATTTACTCACATTAAAAAAATCTCCCAATTATTTAACTGTGTGTCTTTAACCACTCCTTTATTTTTTTCAGGATGGAAAACTTGTATTTCCCTCCCCACTGAAGAAATTCACCTCAAATTTGGCCAAGCAGTAAGTACTTGAAAATTGCTGCCTACAAATCTCAACAGAGATTCAGAGCTTTGCAACAAAATCCTCTGGACTTTTTGTATGCAGGGAACATATGTTCCCCTCCTTTCCCACTTGGTAAACCAAATACCATGAATCACCTGAGCGGAATCTGCTCTTTCCTACAGCCGCATGTCTAGGAGATACCCCTGCTACTCCTGCAAAAAAAGCCATATGATGTCTGATCTTGAAGTGGAAGCTGGGAAATATCCCAGACTAGCCCCTGGTCAAAGGGAAATAGGAAGGAAGGTCAAAGGGAAAGAATATCTCACCTCATCCCCTGGTCAAAGGGAAAGAATATCTCATCAGATGGGGAAAGGTGGAGGGTTTTTTGCAGTCATGGGGGATACAGAGACATGCAAGGACTAGATGGAGAGACCTTGGATAAAAAGTCTGCAAAGAAAAAGGGATTACAAAGTTCTTTCCTCTGCACAACAAGAAAGAGGCCATATAGCCATATCCAAAAGATAAATAGTTTAGGAAGCAGTCAGACACCATGCTGAAGAGCACTGCACATAAGCAGATGCAAGCAAACTGTCAAAGCAAAATCTAAGAGTGGACAAGAAGGTGAGAAACGGATCATATACTGAGCAAGTTACACAAAACACAGTAGTGAATTTCTAGTCATTAAGTGACAACACTGATCCTGTGCAGTGAGGCAGGCAGTGGCCTGACAAGAGGAAGCAGCAACCATGTATGTGGTCACATTCATGGAAGGGTGTCTGAAAGCTTCAGCCTTTGAGAACAACAGAGGCAAGACGGAACCTGAGGGAAACAGGAAGGGAGTGTAAGGAACAGGAAAAACTAGAAAAAGAAAGGCTGGAAGAAATGTTTGAGCCAGCATCATTGAGGAGAGGAAGGAGTATCTGCTCTTAGCATAGGCTGAAGAAAGAGTCAGTCCAAAGGTTTCATGCCCAAGCAACCCCAGATGTCAAGGACATCACATGACCTCTGGCACCTCCACAGGACTTTAAAATTCAGTGTACAGAAGATAAATTTCATCACCAAAACAGGCAACTTCTTAACATACTCTCTAAACCTGCCTCTGGGTTTTTACACAGCTACTGCCACCTCATTGTCACTAAGACGCCCAACAGTCTCATCTTTATTTTCAGTGTGCTTGACTATCTGGATGAGTTCAGTTACTGATTTCCATAGGAAGGCTGCTGCAGGCACAATATGTATTAACTTTATATTATTAAAGGGAAGCAAGTGAATGGGAGAAACTGAGGTGATGAGCTGAAACAACTTTCCTGATACAAGAAAGGATATTAAATAGGAAGATGCAAATTAGAGACTCCCAACTTGAAACAGGGTCTTTGTTCTGCATCAAGGCCCTGAAGTATGGCTCAAGTCTCAAGAAATAAATAGGAGTGTTTCCATGGCCTTCAGAAGACTTTGGAGAAGGACAGAGAAGCAAAGGTCAACAGAGCAATCACAAGTGGCTGCAATAAACAGAAAGGAGTACACAGTTTACTGGAGGAAATATGGCCTGTGTAATTCAGAAGGCAGGATTTAGCTCCAGTGTCCTCAGAGAGCAGATTTGTCAGATATAAATATCAAATATAGTTACTATTCTTAATGCCAGCATCCCAACCATGTACTCAGGGCATTTATAGGAGAAACAGCTTGCATTTAACTTCAGTGCTTTTCCCCCTCTAAGATAAATATTTTGTTAACTGAAACCTCTGCGTAAACCTTTCAACAAAATGTCTCTGGGTGTTAATTCTCTTTAATTGAACACTAATTAACTTAGAATTCATTAAAATTAGTAACCAGGTCAAGTGGTTTCTCCTAGTTACTATACTTAGTGAAATGTTCACATGAAAATAATTTCTCTGTTCTGGATACACATTACAACATGGAACTTTGCTACAGGAAAAACACCAAAGCTATAAAAAGCTAAATTTAAAGAAGCATCTGTTGAACTAGTTTTTTTTTACTTTCCCACCCTCCCTGGCCTTCTTTGCCTGAGCAGGCAGAAGTTTTACCAGGGAGACAGTGAGAACAAACAGAAATCTCACCTTCAAAATGACCAAGTTAAAGGTCTCGTATTTTAATTACATGTCTTGGAACAACATTTTTGGCCCAACTTCAAAGCTTGCAATTACCCAGGTGTTTAAAGGATTGTTACGCATCAACAGCCATTTACCAAAGCATTAATTACTATAAGTCTCTAAAACTTTCCTCGGCTCAACCTTTTTGTTTACTTTTCTTCAAAGACAAGTTGACATAATAGTCTAGACTGCCTAGCAGCAGTTTCTCAAAAGGGAATTTTGCACAGAAGTGTGTGGAATCTACATTTTAATTAACACACTTTCTAAATACTCTTCTGCATACCTCAGAGTCTTTAGTTTGCACTGACATCAACTTTCTGTAAAAATTATCCTGCGTATTGCAATCTAGCAAGATTATTTGTTCTTATTCACTTTCAAAGGGCAAATAACTTTTACCCACAACTGACTCGGTCTTACAGAGTTGGATGGAGCTCCACATAGATAAAACTTTGAAACTGCAGCCTTTTCAGACCTGTAGATCCCCCATCTTGCAGTAGATGTAAGCACTACTTTGAATTTAAAAGTGTTTATTACTTACAGAATGGACTTTACATGGAGCTCCCACGGCACTTGGAGGTACTGCCAAGAGATGCAATACAAAACCTTAACAACATTAATATCTAAATGACCAGTACTCCAAAGATTTAACAGCAGCAAAGAAAATTCAATCTATTGGTGCTCCCCTGTACAGAGAGCCTCAGGCAGGGGAATGCCAGCACCTGGAGTGAGCTGCCATGGAAGGCAAAGGCAGTCTCTATTGCTCCATGAGAAGTGAGCTTCAGTTTAACTGTCCTGAAGAAGCAATGCCATCTGTAGGACAGAGAACCAGGAGAGATGTACACTGCCTGTAAGAGTTTCTTAGAAACAAGAAAGGAGATATGAAGAAATGTCAACCTACAAATGAAGTTGCTTCCAAGGTGGAATAGAAGATCAGCAGCTGGGCACTGATCTGCAAGGACTGACAGCCAGCAGAGGGAAAAAAGCACGGAATGGAGATGTTGGGACACTCTGGAGGAGGTCTGCAATTCAGCATAGGGAGGGGAAAGCCATCCTGGATGCATCCAGACATGGAAAAGACCAAGAAGGACTAGATAAGCTCAGCCTTGCACCTCCACTGTTCCATGTGATAAGAGCTCCCCTGTGCTGAAAAGGCTGTCCTGTAACACTGTGCACATCGCCCCTGGCAGCAAAGTCTCCAGGGGCAGAGGGTTAAGGCTTCCAGACTCACTAGAGAGCAGCAGGGGGAAACTCATGTTTCAGAGCTGCCTCTGGCAAAGAGTGAAAAATCAGAGCCTAGAGCTAGAGGACACCAAGAATATGGGAAATTCAACCTACGGGTCCATGATAATCTCCAGTAAAGTCAACACAGATATTTGAGTGCAAAGGTGTCACACCCCATTCAGCTAATGGTCATGAGATCTGAGAAATGGATATTTTGCCAACTGGAACAGTTAAAAAAAAAAAAAGAAAAAAAGAAAAAAAATCATCTCAAGTTACAGGGATAAGATGTATTTATTTTTTTTTAATACAATTCTGTAAGAAAAAGGGGTGTTTTAGCTGTAGTGATGGCTATAGAACTATACTTCAGAGTTTAAATGCCATTTGAGGCATGAAGATGGGGGAGAGGACAAAGGGGTAGTATTTATCTTTGTCCATTAAGTGAAGAAATAAGGCACTGATATGGCATTCTTTAGTTTAGATAGAAAATGCCAGCTGGTTATGGAACCAGTAAGCTTCATCCAGAATAACTCTGACTTTCAAACTACTCTAAACCAACCAGCCTAAAACACAACAAATCACATACCCACAGTGGGAGCTGAACTGAGATGCGGACAGACGCCTCTCTATAGCATCATGGAAACAGCTCTATCATATACAATTATATGCACACTATATACAAATCTGACCCCAACTTGAAACAGATTGATGCTAGCTTTGTCATTTGTATTACACAACCCATTCCAAAACCCAGTTGAGGAGGGTTATTTATTTTCTAAGCTATAAACACTGCCGTTGAATCAATTTGCCCTTTAGATTAGAAGCTCGGATCACATTTGTATAAATATCCTGTTGCAAAGAGGAAGACTTTATTACCACTATAACTGGCAGCTAAAACCAACAAGCGCCTTAACCCTTAAGGAATTGTGTTCACTAGAACAGGAACATGGTCCCCAGGCAGTTGCTCTGCAGGGCACATTTATGTCCACACGTGTCTTTTCATGTAGGAGGAATCTTCCTGACCGTCATGTCCCCATATTTCATTCTGGGTGCAAACGAAACTGTTTAATAAACTGACCATTAATGTACCGTATCTTCCTTTGATCACTAACACAGGCCACTGTGTTTTTCATAGATCAGTTGTTTGGACAGTGTGGGAGTGTTTTGAGGTCTGCATTAGCAGGATATTTACACTTGAAAACATACTGATGATCCAAACCAAGGACTAACATCTTTGATCAACCATAAACTGCCTTCCCTAGTCCTGACCTGACACCTCTCTGGGTGAGGGCATGGAAGTTTCGAGAAAGAAACTGTTTAAATAATGATCTGTTTTCAGGGACAAACTCATTTCTTCCCTTCCCTTGTAAAGGTCTTGTTTACATGGCATTCCACTCTCAAGAGGCACCAAAAATCACAGAGGGCTTTGCTGGTGCTTCCACAAAATCAGTGCTGCACTTTAGACTCAAGCCCAGGTGCCGGGTTTAGCTGTGCATTGGTACCACACAAGGGAGGAGAGTCGAGACTGTGCAGGTCCTGCCTGCTGAAATTAAACAGTCCATCAGATACAGCCAAGGTGGGACAAGCACCTGGAACCTGACACCACTTGCCTTCCTAAACTGGTGGTTTGGCAAATGTCCCTGTTTTCTGCATATTCCAAAGAGGAAAAAAAAAAAGAAGAAAAAGATTCCACCCTAGTGTTCAAACAGTCCAGTCTTTTAAAACTCTGGGGGGTTCGGAAGCTGAAGAGCTTCCAGAATACATCTGGCAGATGTATTGCCCATTCCCTCTCCCAGCATCAGCCCCTACAGCCACCAGCCTGTTTCAAAACCCAGTCATCCCCCTCAAAGCAAACCAGATGTCACCTCAGCCTGCCTGGTGAAGCCTCTTCTCCACACAATCAGAAATGCATCCTGCTGATGGCTGGCCACAAGCTTGACCCATCCATCCTGAGGATTTCATGAATCTCCTCGCAGCATCCCACTGACAGCTCCAGCAGTTTGTGTTATGACAAAACGTGGCCGTTAAGCGCGGTTTGGTTAAAAAACAAAAGCTTCATTTCTAGGCACTGTTTTTCTTACCTTATGAGAGGGTGGAAGGAATGGGGAGATGAAAATATTACTGACACAAGTGAGTCAGTATTGAAAATGTTTTCTTTTTTAAGAGAGAATGTACATACACTACATTGTCCTCAATGTGAGTTTCACTGCCTGGAGCCACCACAAATATACTTTTCATATTTCTGATGGGACAAGGTCAAATTTCTGCCCAGAGGTTTTATGCTATTTCAATCAGCATTGATCTCTGATCATTCATGCTCTCTTTCCACACATGTCTGCCTAGGAGACAGCCTCAAATGGGCCCATATAGTCCCTGATTTTAGCCTTGTCTACAGTGGCAAAAATCAGTTTGATAATTCGGTAACTGGCAGCAATTTTAGCCTCAGGCTGGGTTCCATTTTTAGCCATCAGGGAGCAGCCAGCAATGCCTTGCGAATCCGTGCAGCAGCGCACATCTGGGCTGGAGTCACACGCTCACGCTGTTACTGTCCAGATGAGCTTTTTTTTCCCCTTTGCTCAAGTAATACTGAATTAAGCCACTTCATTACACTTAATTGGAGCCAAGGGATACTTCCAGGCTCTGAGCTTTGGTGGAGATTTTTATTTACTGAAGATTTCTCTTATCTCCTGCCCTGCCAAACTTGTCTCTTGGACAGAAGCAGGCAGGATCCTTTTTCTTTATATTTTCCCCCCAGAGGTGCATGCTGCCTTTCCCTTGTAGACTCCTGGTTTACATCTATACATACCAGCTGCCCTCTTAAGAATTATTTGCACCCAAAAGTATTTTAGTAGCTACTAATAATTGCCTCAGACAACTGTTAACCTCATAAAAGCCAAGATTAACATGGTGTCTTTCAACTTTTTCTGAAGACTGCAAATGTTAACTGAGCAGGTACCTGCTGCAGCCTTTACGGACGAATTTTCCTGACCAGCAGGAATATTTGTCAGCAGAAAGAGATGAAAAAATGTGTGACTTGTCTCTCTCACCTGCTAGTTCACCAGCTAGACTTCAAGATCTGTATAGACTCCTCCTCATGCAATAAAATGTCATAAAATGTCAGGAAATGTCAGGCTGTTATTCAAAACCATTAGTCTAAAGGAAGTGTGACACAACTTTTTTTAGAAGTTTTTGGTTTTTTAAGTCAAAGGCAGATGTTATTTTCTGGCTCATGTGATGTCTTCTAAAATTCAAGAGAAGCCTTAAAAATATTTAGCAAGTTCCTTCAAAACCCAGTGACTTCTTTTCCTTATAATTTAACCTTCCAGTGTTCTGAACTGGAAGAGAGAACATTGTATTCCAAATTAATCCACTGAGACAAAAGGGGAGAAAAAAACATTTTGGACTTTTTTTCCCCCAGCAAAAGCAAGTAAGTGAATGGATGATCAAAACCCATAACCTCTCAAATAATACAGTTTCTTAGGGTGCACCAGAATAATCTGAGACATTTTTCCCCTCCATGCAGAGATATTAGCGAACAGCTAAATACAACTTTTTAGTATTTGTTTTCAAGATTGCTTACAGGCCAAAGTCCACAGGTCACCAGTGAGGGTGAATGTTTGAACCTATGGCAGCTGTAGCCAATGGAGTCAGACCTCAACTGAATATAACACTGAATATGTAATATGCAACTTCCACTGTCTTATTTTAATTCTTTTAATGTCTACATATTTTTAATAAAAAGGGAACAATTAATGTATATATGCACTTGTATAAACAGATACATACAGAAAATACAAACCTATCCATGTATTTATAGAGAAGCACAAATTTTCAAATATGATTTTATATTTTACACTTACATGAAAGAGTCCTTTATGTTGAAAGGAAAAAAGAATGGAAAAGGGCATGTCCTTTCTACAGCTGCAAGAATCTGTGAGCTACATCTTGCCCACCTCTATGAGGATGATGTGACAAGTCCCACAGACTCATCTGAAGCACAAGATGCTTTAGCCAAACGCCTCCCTCCTTCCCACCAGTAAAAGTAAATAAATAAAGCAGAAAAAGAAACAAAAAGAGAGCCTTGAGGGACTGGATGAGTCAGAGGTTAGTAATGAACTACAGACACTCATCCCTGGGTCAGTGGTTCACGCCTAGCCCCTGTCAGGAGGGACGGCGAGTTGCTGGCAGTCTGGGCCTGGAGGAAGCCGCACTACGGCTCCCAGTCCCAGCAGCGGGATCCCCTCGGCATGGCCGCCAGCAACGGCAGAAGGAACGTGGCAGAAGGAACGTGGCAGAAGGGAACTGAAAGACCCAAAATACTTGCCAGCTCTTGGACAGAGACCACTCTGGTGATCCCTACCCAGGTGCTGCTGCCTCTGCTGTGTCCATAGGGAGGTCTCAAGCACCCAGGGAAGCCCAGGACACGCAGAATGCCAAATGACGCGTCGCAGCTTTGCAGCGTGATCCCATTTTGGCATGCTTCTGGTATGGTGTGTGAAACTGAGATACAAGGTCTCAGCATCATTGTTGCACACAGCCACTTTCAGAACAGAGAGTTTGTAAATTTGTTAGGAATATTTGTTAGGGTATACTAAGGGCACTATCCTGTACTTTATCCTGTACTTTATTCTCTTTCCTACGTTGCCTTACTTGCTTGCTCAGTTTACTCCAACAAAATGTTATATCCACATAAAAGTTGACAGTTCTCCTACTCTGTGCCCTGCCTCGGTGACTGTCACAGAACAGTGTATCAGCTGCTTCCACAGACACCTGGCAGAGGTTTTCTTCCAGCTCCAGAGGTGGGATCTCTACCTGTGGAATCTAAAGCAAACCAACACTTGCCATTTTTCCTGCAATGTGGCTCTGAATGAACAATATATCTAACACCTACGAAATCTGCATGTCTGGACTTTCATCAGCTCTTCAAGTGGGCATTGATGTAACATCCTAACCAGCAAGCACATCACCATAGGAGGCACTCCAGGAATCTGCAAGTTGAAGCACAAAGGGAGCACTGATCTTCCAAAACCCACACCTTCTTCCCCATCACCTATTTACCCAAGTATTTCTCTCTTTTCCCCAGAGGCCACACTCCCCACAGAACAACCACAAGCTATTTGATGTTGCCCTAAGAACTGCCAATTATCAAAGGCCAATCCTTCCAAATGATACCAGTGGAAAGGCTGGAGAAAGAAGAAGCAGAAAGAAAAACACTCATGAAGCCTTCACAGAGAAAACAAATGGAGCTTTTTTTAAAGACTGCTGGTTTTGATTTCTTTTTTTTTTAATGCCTGCAGCAGAGGAACAGCTACAGTCCTGACAAGTTTCAGTAGAAGTAATGAAACACTTTTGTACCACAGCATTACTCTGACATTTAATTGACCATATATTTCCATCTTTTAGCCTTACATGATTCCTCCTTCTGAAACATTACTCTTTTTAAATTAATCACTCCATTAACACTTGTTTGGATTTTTGTGTCACAGTTTCTACCCTGCCTCTATCACTTTTCCTCTCTCATTGCCACTGAAAGATCAGAAGTGATTTTGTACCTGTGATCAGCATGCTGAATTTTCTTCTGCTTTATTTACTTTAATGTAAGTCCAGCTGGGAGCAGATAAAGTCTGAACTAATTACCAGTATTTTTCAAACAGGCTGGCAGTATTAAGTTGAAAGGGGATATGTGAATTTCAGTACACAAGAGCAACGCCAGCAGTGGTTTAAAAATCTACTGCTTCTCAGCAGATTCTTTCTCTATTTAAAGACAAAGCTTGCAGCTAAGTCACACCCTCATTTGCACTCTACCATGCCCATTTCCCATAAGGAGAGGACCATGCAATAACATAACCCTATTAACGTGAACAAACCTGATACTTATTTTCAGTCCTACCAACATTAATGCACAAGCTCAGCCTTCTCCAGGACAGCAGCTGGTGGCACAGAGCAAGCCCCCTCTTGCATACCTGTTCTGATGTTCCTGCAGCACTTGGTAGATGCTGATAAGGAAGGTTTGGTTTTTAAAGCTTCCCACAACGCAGTCCTTGTAGATCCGAAACTCAGCGGCTGTGACGGCCTCGCCCTCAGGAATCTGAGACAAATTAAATTTGAATTCCTTGTGGTGCCGCTGGTGAGGCGTGAACTCCTTGTCATACTCAACTGCAGATGGGAAAAGGAAAGAAAAGGAAAAAAAGGAACCATGACTAAAATTTAACAACAAAAGGTTTCTACATGCTGCCACCTGTTCCTTCAAAAAAACCAAGAATCTTGTTTCTTGTTTTTTTCTCCAAAGATAGCCCTGGCAAGTGCCAGCAAAACTGATGCAATTCAAGCTTTTCAAATACAGTACTAAGTGAAGATGAATGTTCCTCTTCTCTAGCCAATTCCTTTGGGTTTTCCTGTTTTTCAGAGAAAAGCCAGCTTTGACAGGTGAAATATGACCATGCATTTTGCTCCTGTGTAAAAGTCTGAAGCTTGTGACCACTCCCAACATTTTCCACCTGTGACTCTCCATGTTCTTTACAGCATTTCCATAAGTCTCACAGCCCTCTTCCAAGAGAAGAGACAAGTAATTCCGTTTTGCTTTAGCACACACTGGCGAAGGCAGAACCAAGTGATAGCACCAGGTCAACCAATTCCCTAAATGCCCTAAAATGTGCTGTTTTCTGGCTCCTGGGTTTGTGCACTAGCCATTCAATCACCTTGTGAGCAAATACAATTAATATGACATTTATTTTGAGTGTTAAAGTCAACCAGAGCTCCCCCTCCTTTGCAGAAGCTTATTTGAAAATGAGAGAGCTGAGGAGTGACGCCTTTTGGTTTCTGGTCTTAGACCTCCTTGGGTACATTCTCAGGCGAAGGGTTTAAGACAGACACAAAACAGAATTCCTCCTTCTTTAGTTCTCAGAATGTGCATTTTCTGTTTGAGGCTCCCTTTGCAAACTCTGCTTCTAATCCCACTCTTGTATTACTTAGTTACATCTCAGTTTAGTCTGACTTTGATTAATTGTTTGTTATTTTTGCTAATTTTCTACTAGAAATTGCTTTAAAAATTAACATATTATATAAACATACAAAATTACATCTTTACAAGCCTGAGGGGACAAAAAGTGAAAACAAAAAGCTGTTCCCACCAGAGGAACTGAAGGCGTGTATGTCAGCGATGAATAAGTCACCATTACACTACCATTAGGGACATGATTACGTTCAGAGGCAGCAAGGGAAGAACAGACCCCTTTTCATGTTTGTCTTTGTGGTCACTTTTTGTTGTTCACCCCCATTTAATACATCAGACTGAAAAGGCGTCCATGAGCCTACCCTCACAACATCCCCATGAGGCAAGCAGCAATGCCTGTTCTACAGCTGGGATACTGAGTCACCAGGAGAGTGACTTGTCCAAGGACAGGCGGCAGAGGCTTGTGACAGGGCCAGGAATGACAGCCAACGTGCTTGAGGTTCGGCACTTTACCCACAGGTTACCTCCCTGAAGAACAGACATCTCCCAGCTGCTGGAACCGACCCCTCTACCTTGCCCAACTGCCTGTTCCTCCTCATTCTGCAGTCAGAGTTCTGTCTGTCCTCTCCCTTTCTTTTGGCAGCCCTTTCATGTGAGCTGCCTCATCTGGCTGGGTCCACGTCCTGGCTCCCTGTGAGACAGTTAGTCACATCCTTCTCTTTGAAGCTCGCCTGGAAATCTTTTCACCTCTGCATGACTGCTGCTGAGCATTCTGTGGAACACCACACTGAGGGATGCTGCATTACAGGCTGCCACAAGGCAAACAGGCAAATTCTCAAACTGCTGTCAGAGTCAGACACTGCTGCCAATTTTGTCAGTCTTTCACTGCTGTCTGAGCAGCTCAGATGTCAAACAACTGACAAACGAGGGTGATTGGGCTCTATAACTTCCAGAAATGAGGTCATGACGCCCAGCATCTCCATCAAAGATTGCACCAAGGCGAATGATGGTAACACTCAATCCCAGTGCCACCAGGAGTTACCTCTCTGGTTGTTGGTTACGGGTGATCCAGGCTACCCTTTGAAGCACCTGCCCCTGCGTTTAATGGGGATTGACTCCAGCAATACTGGTGTCACTTCCATGTACGCCCTCCGAGAGGGGACCCGAGCTGCTCAATCACTCCCCATCCTGAGGAGAGGCCCACAAGATGCACTTCCCAAAAGAGAGGAGGCACGTACTTTGAGAAATTTGCAAGCATACAACCAATGAGAAACTGTTGGGCTGCTTGCAGCAGGACGTGCCCAGCTTGGCCTGTTTGCTCGCTGCTAAAAGACAAGAGGATGTAATTAATGGTGAGGGAATGTCTACATCCACGGGTTTGGAGAGGCACACATACGAAGCAACGATTCTCGATTTAGAACTCACTACATTCTCACTCAGGGGTGCAACAACCAGCTGAAACCCACACCCCCTTCCGTGCTGTCACAGGGATGAGCTGACCTGCAGGAAAGGTGCAGCGAGGTGGCTTTTCCCCAGGCCCATGGCAAAGAATGATAAAGAAGAAGCAGGAAGGGCAAGGGGAAGGACACAATGAGGATAAGCAACAGAACTCCATCAGCATGACAGAAAGCTAAAATTACACCAGAGGCAGCAATGCTTCCTGCCAGCTTTTGCCCACATCAAGATGCGACATGGTCTCTCCAAGTGCACAGGAGAGAGCCTGGAGCTATCCCACACAACATGGGCTCATAATGAGCCCAAACATCACTTTTTATTGTTCCTTTCTGACCTCAAGTCAGCTACAGTGGCCCAACCTCCACTAATCATCACAAAATGCACAGCTTAAAAGTGATATAACCAAACTCTAGTCCTTTAAATCAGTATTTTCCCACACTCCTCTTCTAAAAAGTCAAACACAAGCCACACGAGGAAGAAAAGCCCACCAAAACATCTACCACAGAGCATGACAAGTAGCAGCAGGTATGATGCTTGACTCCAATTACCCTTTCCCAGTTTTTAACTTGCCTGATATATTCACAATAGTATTTTCCTGTTTTTATCGAACTTTCTTCCTTTATCCCTGTCCTTGCCCAAATACACCACACAATCATAGAAGCTGACTAAACTGATTACAGGGGAAACATTCAGACTGATTTCGTTATCAGGCTTGGCAGAATAAACAGCCTGGAACACACAAACAAGGAAATCTTTTTTTAATCCTTCAGATTAAGCAATTCTGCTTATTCTAAGAACGGCAGGTTTCTGTTATAAGAAAGAAATGATGTTAAGCTGATGCTGTCCTCCACTGTGATCAGTTCAGAAGCAGCCCAACAACATCAGAGGATGGAAAAAAGCCTACATTAACCTTGTATGAAGCAAGTATAAAAGTTTAATGAGTTGGAAAGTCTTTCTGGCTATGTATCTCCCCATGATACAATGGAGGGTGGATTTTTTTTTCTTTGTGGGAGTGGTGAGATATTTAAGTTCTATATACTCATTGTCACCCCATCAAGCTAATAATCAACTGTTTTCATTCAGCAAGACAGCTTAAAAATATAAAATGCCAACAATCCTTCTCTGGGGGCTTTTTGCCCCCTGGAAACTTCATTTTTAACAAAGAAGTCAAGTTTTAGAACAGTAAAATTTGGAAAGGCAAGATTCAAGCTGCTGGTTCCCAGGATTACCCAGTCTGGATTGCTAACGTGTTACAATGCATCATATGAGCTTGTATTCAAAATACAGACAGCATACACCAAAATGCAAGGCAACAGCAAAAAGCAGAAATCATTTCTCAAGCTGCTTTCCTGTTATTATTTTTTCCACATGAATACCTTCAGGTCAGACTGACCGGTGATGTGAAATCCGAAGCTAATTTCCATCTGAAGATGGACATAAGAATGCCCCAACTGTGCAAAGCTCTTGCAGGGAAAATGAGGCAGCTCACAGCTGGGGTAGGTTGGGAGGTAGAAGCCCTGAGTGGTGTTGGGCTCCCATAACTATTTCCCAGAGTGCTGGCTGGAATGTCAGGACCAAGCCAGGCAAAACCAGTGTTTGTACAGTCATGGCATGAACTATAGCCTATTACATTAATCTTCATGGTCAGACTGTATTATCCTGAACATTACTATTTTTTTTGCTGGAGTAAGTCCTTGGAGACTACAAATCCAGGCCTGCACATATCAGGGCGAGTTGGCAAAGGAGATGCCATAAAGAGATTTTAGCCCATCATGAGCCAGAGGGACTGCCCACTCCACCATGCAGGTCTGCCCCCATCCTGGCTGGTGGCTGCTGCTTTGCTTGCAATGCAAAGGAAGGTGTGAGCTCTGGAAATTGGACTCACCCCCGAGTTTTCACGAGAGCCCATTTCTGAGCAGACTAGCAGAGCGTACAGAAACAGTTAACAGAGAAGCCTACCAGTAGCTCTTTACATTCCCCTTAACAAATATTTTTAAATACTATACAAACACAGCACTATTGTTGAGCAGTTAAAAAGGCAAGAATGGCAAAATTAGGGTTACTGTGGTTTTGAATTTTGTGTATTCTAATTCTAACCCAGTGTTGCAATAGCCAATTTCAGCACAAAATGTCCTTGGTTTAAAAATAGCATGCTGCTTACAATACTTGTTACTTTAAAAACACTGCACAGAAAAAAAAATTAATTGAGAAATTAACACATCTACTTTGGTAACTATACCATCCTACTTCCATCTGACTGTGTTGCACACACCTTGGACCAAAGGAAACATAAGCCTAATGACAGTCATGGAAACAAACTCTCCTTCTGCACAGGAATTTTAAGCATTTCTTTTTGGATCTAAGTAAACCAGTATGCAGAAATAAGAGGTCAACAGCCTTTCCAGAGGAAACACAATTTTCACTTAGAACAGCAGCACCAAGTATCATGGTATCTGGTGATTTTCTCCAGTTCTCAGCTGCTGAGGAAAGTGTTAGGTCAGGTGCTCAGGTGAGAATTAAAATACTGGCTTAAGAAAGTCTCTAGTTCAAACTCTAGGTAATAAAGCCAAAAATACTAACCTAGAGCTCCAGAAGTCATTTTTAAAAATAAATTTCCTATATAAATAATTATGATTTCCATGACAATGTGGCTCCTTGGAGGGCACAGAGAAGGAGTGGGTTGCAAATTAATAAGATAGGACTATTTAGGGCAGGCCATTCTGCATCTGTCCTGACCCCAGAGAAGCTGAAACTACTGAAGAATCTTTTGCACATCAAGATCTTTAATGGTGACTTGGTTTTGCAGGGCCACAGCTACCATGCCCCAGAAAAAGCACCCAGGATTCATAGCCTGCTTATGCAAAGTGGGTTTTGCATAAGTGTTCACTAATTCAGTTTGAGAACAAATGTAAGCCATTCCTACTCATTTCTCAGCCTTCACACATGACCCACTCCCAAATCTAATCAGAAAAAAACCTGAAAACTGGAATTCCTAACAGGAGATTCACCACCACATCTACATAATCAGCACAAAGGCAATTCCTCCATATTACATCACCAATTTCTGCTCTAAGTCAACAGCGTTTATCACATCTGGAGCAATGAAGCAGTGTATTAGGCCTCAAATGCTTTAAGCATTACCAAAGCTTCAACAGTCCCCTCTAACAAATGGACCATGTGCATATATGACTGATCTACTGCTGTGAACTTACAGTGGCCAGAAGTTCACCAGAATTTCTTCAATAGTGGCTGACAATGGCTTGCACAGAACAAAATTTTTATGTAAGCTGAACTACCCCCTCCTCAATCTTGGAGCACAGTTGCTAGTTGCTCCTTTTGAAGCAAAAGAGAGCAAGAATATGGGGGTTTGTACACCCAATCTGAGCGACATCCAGCTTCAGAGCAAGACTCGGTCTTCACTTGGGTCTTACTGTTTGCCTTCTGTTTGATCTACGTGGGTGGGGTCTGCTGCACATTTTTACTCTGAAGAGATGCCCATGATATGCCTGAAGGCTTGTCTGTATTTTCCAAATCCATCAGGTCAATCTAAAAAGAGATACCAAGTCTCCCAGACAGTCCCACATCACTGACAGATGATCACAACTGCAGAAGCACTGTTAATGATTAAAGCTGACATTTCTTCCTAAAATAAGCAGCATTTCCTAAATACTGTTTAAAAAACGGCAGAGTACAACCCAAAGAGCACCATGTACCCGTTTAATGTCTTCAAATAGGAAGGAGACTAAAAGGCTTTACAGGTACTTTCTGCTGTTAAACAAGGAAGCAGAAGTTACGTTGCTCTAGGTGGACCTGCAGGTTCAAGATGAGGCCAGCAGCAAAAACAGATGGCTCCTGGAAGTAGTGGGGATGCATCACAAAAGGATCGCTGCTGCCTGTTTTTCACACTTACATATATACAGTGTGTGCCACTGTCAGTTGGTTACCAAGCTAAAGAGATAAGTGGTCTATCCCACTGCAGCAACATCCTAAATCCCCTACTGCTTACAGACAGGGCTGACCACTTTCTCTTTACTGTAAAGACCCAAAAGAAAGCAAGACCTTCCCATTTTCAAAACTATGGTTTATTAACAAGTCATTTCACAGGCAGTGAGAAGGACAATTCTTTAAAAGAGAAGAGACATTAAAATACAAGGTCTGAAAGCAAACCCTTCCCTGCCCAACATGCACAAGAGTGGGGGAGATCATTTCTTTCCACCTTGGTTTCAGGCCAGCAACTTCAACTACCTTCTGTGATCACAGCAACTCTACACAGCCTCCCAGAACCTCCCAAGAAAAGACAGTTTCTTTCTATCACCTCAACCATGGTGAGGGATTAATCACCTACATCAAGCCCATTGCCTATTGCTCCTCCTGCTGCTCTTCTACCACATGAAGATGCCATATCCTCCCAAATTCCTACCCCTTCACCCCTTCCTGAAAAGCAGAATGAGCAAAAAGAACTAATCCCAAAAAAAGAACCAGTCACTCTGCTACTCAGACATCTCCCCTAGATTTGCAGTACAGTATGCCCAACAAACTGACCAAGGTTTGTCCTCACAGACAAGCACATGTAAAAGTTTGCCAGACCTCCGTGATGAACTTGTCCTGCATCCCCAGGGATAAAAGGCAGTTTTTAAACATTAAAAAAAAGTCAAGATACTTATGAAAAGGCACTGCGCCTTTTGATGATCCCTCTGGGTCCAGATGAGGTGGTGCAGACACAACCAGCTGTACAACCACAAATCTAATGTAGTTGTAAGTTAATGCCTAGACACCTTTACAATAATAAGAAGATTCAAGGCCAACAAACTCCAAAAGGGTGCTTTCTCCAAAACAGCTCTAATATCACATCTGGGCTGACATAATATAAAGTGGATTTATTCCACTAACTTCGGTGGAGTGATGCCAGTTTACATCCGATGAAGACCTGGCTTTATGCTCAATAGCTGTGTGTGCCAGAAAATAATGACTCAGAAAATAACCCATCATTAATCCAATCCCAATGTAATTATGGAGATTAAATTTAAACAATAGCAAATCACTCTCTAAACATAACACTCTACAGAAGATCTTCAAAGGAGGAGGAGTTTTTATTTTTGGATGAAAAATACAACTGAGCTCTTCTTTGTTTCTTTGTGCTGGGAATCAAGCTGGAATCGGCTTGTAAAATCAGATTAAAATAGTTGCACAACAGCTTCCTTTCAGGATTCTTGAACCAAAGGCAGTCTAAAAATCAAAATAATGCCCTAATCAAATACATAATACCCATGGGACACCAGAAAGTACTAAAAAGGCATTTTCACAAAGATGCCTACTGTACAGCCAGTAAAGCTTTTCCACTCTGCAATGGGAAGAGGTGGCAGTGGGGTCCAGCCTTTCTCTAGCACATGATGGGAAGAGTTGCAGTAAAACTGAGGAGAAGACAAAGTGTTCGGGGGGAGATAAGCTGGGAGGCTGACTGCAGGCCATCAGCACCACTGCCAACACCACTTACATTTGGGCTTTCTGGGCTGTCCCCTTGTAGCAACAGAGATTGCTTTGCAACTGCTTGCACAGCCACCTCCCTCGTTCCTTCCCCACGGCTTCCCAACACAAATGTTAACAAAACTTGTATTTTCTTTCCATATGCTGGCACATAGGGCAGGTCCCTGCACTGCAAACAGTGTTGTATCTTAGGAAAACAAAACATCTTTCTGCTTAAGAGATGCCAAATTGCTTTATCAAAGGCACTACTGTTTGCATTTTTGTGGCAGTATTAATGCAGTTCCCACTGAGAAGTTGATAAAGACCCTGACTGCAAAAACACCCCTCTGGAAGAAGTGATCTTAAGCTATTTCTGTACTGCGTTTCCAAATAATTAATGATTAAAATAATATTATGCTTTACAAAAAGCATTTCTATTTCACAGCCAGGCTTCATGCATGCAGAGCCAGCTTGCAGGAGGGGAGAAGGCGATGCTGTCAGCCCATCGGCACGGAGACAGGATCGGAAGTGCTATGCAGCTATGCACGTGGTGGGAAAAGAATTCTCCTACTGCTCCTGCTTGCTTCCTTGGCTTAGCATTGGCTCCTGTGTCCACAGCCACACATTAACTGCCTGCGACACTGAGAGCTGCCCGTGGAAATCTTCTTGCAGCGTTTCCCACCCTCCAGGTTTGCCACAGGCCACGCTGCATTTCCTGCTGGCATGGCCACTGGCACGCAGCTCCCTGGAAGCACAGCTGCCCTGGGTGCACTAACTGGGTCTGGAAATATTTTCAGAATTTTTTAAATGGCATACTTATCTTGCACCATCTCTCAAAATTATCTGTCCTTCTGCTGGAATTCAAGGCAGGACAAACCAATTCACTTGTAAGTTTGAGCTAAATTTCAAAATGCATGTTGTGCAAATTGGGGGAGTTTTTTTAATTTATGGGCGTTACCCTCTCTGCTTGTCTTACAGGTGAGGTTTTATGTTTATTGGTATGGCTGTGAATCAACCAGCAGCAAGTAGGAAAGCAGACAACAGAAGAATGTTAGAAATTTAAGTTGCACGCTTTCATTTTGTTGAGCACTCATCTCTTGGCATCACAGGCAGGTTTCAGCTTTTCATTTAATAGCCCAGCTGAGAAAGATATCTCCTGAGTACAACGCAATCACTCCCCATAAAAATACTGGCCAGAGCACTTAAGGTTTTATAAATTTTTGGAAAGGTTTAATCCAGCACTCAAGACTGATACACAGAAGAATTCAGCCCCACTCCAGAGGTTGTCACACTGTCCTGGAGCCTACACCACCACTGTAAGGGCATTGCCATTGCTGACATGACTTGTGACTCCAGCAGATACCACGAAATGCTGTTGCCTCACTTATTGTTTAGTGTTTTACACAGGGCTCCAATTTCAAATGACTGAATTATGCAGCATCCAGCCAAAAGACCACCAAAGAGCATGGGCTTTGGGGAACAGGCAGAGCACTCTGTGAGGGAGTATGAAGGACACCAGACTTGGCATGAGCCAGAAAACAGAAGATACAAGAAAGGAGGAAGCACTTCCCCTAAGAAGGGCAGGAAGTGGCTGCAGGGATAAAAAGAATAAAATCGTGGTCTGGAGATGCCACAAGTTCCCAACCTTTAACACGACTACAAAGCAAATACTCTTTGTGACAGTCATGGCAAGAAGATGCTACAGCTCTGAAGACTGAGGAGAGCAAATACATTAAGAGCCTGAAGAAACATGAAGTGTTTTAAAGACTATTATTCCTGGTTATGTATGTTTGCCCATGGAACAGCATGGTTTGTAAGTGACCCTCCCCTCAGTGCATCCATTTACTATGTGCTGGCTTGGCACACTGATCGGAGGAAGGGGTTCCAACACGTCACCAGGATGGGAGATTCTCAGCCACTGCTGGGGGTGAATACCATCAGGACAACTCCCTGTGCCAACTGGGAAAAACAGAGCCTGGAAGACATTGATCTACACAGAAATACCAGGGCACCTTTGCTAAACCAACTGTTTCTCTTGCCACCCCTCTTATTTATCATTCCTTCTTCCCTGTCCTTCTGTCCCGGCCATCCTGACAGGTTCCCTAAAGGTTCAGGCAAGACTCTCTCAGGCCCAGGAAGCTGGCAAAGAGAGTGAAGATGAGCAAAGAGGGACAGAAGAAGGAAAAGGAAACTCTCACCACTTCCACAGCCTTCTCCAGCAAAGGCAGAAGGGCCATGAAGCTGCTCACAGTGCAACCCTAACACATCTGGGAAGTGCTCAAGAGCGGCAACCATGAAAACTGAAAAAAAGCCCAGAAAGCCCAGAATATTTTACAGCCCTTACAGCAATGTGAGGTAAGTGTTGCTCTTTCTGAGGCAATAACATCTTGCAAAGTACTCTCCCCACACTAGCTCTGTGCCATGATTTGCCCCCACTGTGCACGCAGCCAGAGAGAACCAGAGGGAACCCTTGGCATGTCTTGCTCATAAAAATCAAGTTATCCTGCCCTACCACACCACTGAAATCCCATTTTTTAATCTGTCTACTGGCCATGCCAGCACGGTGCAATTTGGGAAGTGACTTTTTTACCTCTGAAATCTCATCTGCTGTCAACCAACATAATGATGCTGCGGAGAGCCAAGCAGCCGTCAGACATTTAAAAATTTGCAGCCGCTGTGGGCGGTTGGAGCAGAGGTCAAAAAATAGTCATTAATAGTTTTACCTAACCTGCAGACTTTCAGCTGCTCAAAACACAGCTTTAAAAAGAAAAGAAAATGACATCACACAACTTTAACAATCTGCTTAGGAGTAAAGAATTTCACTCTTTAAGAAAAAAAAAAAAATAAAAAAAATAAAAACCCTGGTTTTACTAACAGCTTTGGTCTAAGCCTTCCTTTTTCTTTTTTTTTTTTATATTCCCATATCCCACAGTGACCAGAAGCATACTTGGAATGTCTCTGTCCATCTGATAAAGTCATCAGTGGCTGCAGCCCCGTGCTGGGCCTGCGGGGGACACAGCTCCTATTCCCAGCTGCAGAGCACAGTACCCAGCCCAGATGAAAGCCAGGGAGATGCAATGCTTTGGGAATGATGGGAGACTCCCAATCAGGGTAGGAAATCCTAAGGAAAAAGTAAGACTTGAGGAAAAGCACCATTAAAAGGACTGTTAAAGGAGGATTTGTGGAATAATCCTTAGTTCCACATAGTTGGCCTGACTTTAATACAGTAGCATAGCTGGGTAGTTCACCTGAAAAACATCCAGCAGGAAAAGGGTCAGACTCTGCCAAGTATTACTTTTTTTTTTCTCCCCTTTCTCCCCACCCCCCTCACTTTCACCAAATACCCAAAGCAACCCTTAGGCTCTAGGCATTTAAAAATCAAATGTTACCCACAAATGTTCTTAAAGTAATAGCACATAAATTGACTCCAAAAGGTCTCAGGTTAACAAATAGGAAATTAATAAACTTCATTGGTTTAAAAAACAACCCAGTATGTTGGCATTTCTGACTTTCAGTTTATCTTGCCCTTTTTCTGTAAGTTATCAGGTTCCTGGAGACAGAATTTAAAATGAAAAAAAGAGAGTATGTTAAAACTCTCAGCAGAGCCACTTCCCACAAATTAATTTTTAGACATTTGGCTTCTATATCTTCACTCCTTGCAATCACGTCCTGGCGGTTTGGCCATCCCAGCATTTCTCTGCCCCACCCAATCCAGCCTTGTCATCACTGATTTTATTTTTCCGCTCTTCTCTCTTAGTAATGCCCTCCCCTCTTGCCTTGACTGGTCGCACACCATCCTTGGAGAAAAACATCAAAACTCTTTCAAATTTTAGTACAGATAAACATATATTGATAAATCAATTGAAATAAATACCTACAAAAAATTTCCAACTTTCATCTTAAAATATATCTTTTATCTTTTGTTGTGCCTGAAGTGGTTTTAATGCTGTCAACAACTAAATTGCCCAGACAGAGATTTTAGTTTATGACTCAGTTTATGATTTAGTTTGTGACTATTTATTTTAGTTTATGACTTTAGGCACACTGGTTAAAAAATTGCTTTTTTTTTCCTTAAGTCCTTTAAAGTATTTTTTTAAAGTTACAGCAGGATGGTAATGCAATGCATCTGACACTATTAACAAGATTCCATGGAGACAGCTGCCATACCTACTACGTTTTTATTTGTGTTTTAATAAGAAAACCATCAACCATAAGAAAGTTTGGATCAGGTTAGCACATCAAAGCACTCTTTTTACAAACATATACACAGTAGGGAGAGCTGAAAAGCACCAGATCTTTTTAATGCAAATTTACCAAATCTTTTTCACCCCTGCACATTAAGCCACCCTAACAAGTGGGGCTGTGGCTTCAGCAAGTGAATCTTTTTATCGCTATTCTCTCATAGACACAGCAAGACTAAAGCTTTTATAATGTTTGCGTGCAGAGAAAAAGGCAATTAATTATATGGCATGTCCTAGTAAAGAACTTCCCCCAGTCTAAACAGAACAGGAACCTCAGTGTTGAATAATTGATGTTATTAGCTGCAGCTGCTATCATACTTGGAGGAATCTCCAACTCAGAAACAGCAGTGATGAAGTGCTCCAAGATGAGTAATAATATGCTTGATATTAAGGGGGGGGATAAAAAGGATTCTAAAAAATGTGGTCTCTGGTACAGTAACAGTTTTAGAAAATTGTCAGGCAGCAAACACTGAGGGATACCAAAAAAAAAGCACACCACATTTAAAGAGTTGTCTCCATGAAACCAATATTGAGGAGGGGAGAAGTGGGTAGAGAGGAGACTCCTTTTATTGACCTAACCTACATGAATGTTAATGCTCACACTTGTGTTGCAACAAAATTGGGGACTTTGAAAGCTCTAATCAGTAGGTACATGAGCAAATATTTATTCTGATCCATTCCAGCTCTCTGCGGTTTGTAAATCCCCAAGAAAAAAAAAAAATTGCAGAACAAACCAGTCTACACCACGGAATTTGGCTACTTCATGCTAGTTAGAAAATTACAGGAAATAGGCCAACACAAGGAGGGATTATTTGGTGGACTTTTTTGTTTGTTTTCTGAAGACCTGTGACTACCTGATATATGTGCACTTGTTTGGGTAGCCGAGGAGAATTCTTTCGAGCATTCTTTTAGGCATAATCACTGCAATATTGAATTCCACATGCTTGATGTCTTGGTGAGGTGTTGATGTATATAACCTTCCAGATTCTTTCTGACCCACACTTTTCATCTGAAGACATTATAAAAAAAAAACAAAAAAAACAAAGCAACCCCAAGCTGAATAATATCGCCTTTGTATTTCAAGATCCTGAAGAGCTTCTAGCAACATTATTTTTCACCCTGGCACTCAAATGCATGGAAAGAATCACTTGATATCTTTCCATCAGAGGAAAATCTGAGCTGGAAAATATTTTAGATAGAAGGTTTATCTTACTGGGGATAGCATCCATTCAAAGTGTTAGAAGGTCTTTCCATCCAGCAATAGAAAACTTTTCTATGGGATAAAGAGAAAAGTTTCTGCCTTTACCATGTGGAAAACATCAATAGCTTGAGCAACTCTGCTTTAGGCTGAGCCAGAAAGAGTCTGGGTGAAACAGAGATCTCAGCTTCTACTGTAGGCACTGAGATAAGGTTGGGAACCTAAAAAAATCCTTGCAAAGACAAAATATTTTCTAATAAGTATTTCCATTAGAAATGCTTTTCTCATAATTATACTCTTAATATTTTGGATTCTGAATTTTTTTTTTTTTTTTGTACTAGGGAGAACAAAAAAAAAGCACAATAAGATATTTTTTTTAGTGGGAGAAATGCTTATATCCAAAACCAAGATTTTATTCTATATATAAAAAAAGCTGGTACTCAACAACAGCAAAAATGATACAAACCTTTTTGAGTACCTATTTTAGTCTCAAATGTCTAGCTCAATGTTATGAAAAGTTTCTCTCCTCTGCCACTGCCTTTCTGCTGTTTCTTCAGCAGAGCAGCAGCTGGGATGGCTCCCTTGCATCCAGTGCATTGGTTGTCATAGGACCTACCTGAGCTGTATCTCATCCAAAATGGCACTGGGCATGGGCAGTGGTCTGATAACAGGCAGCTTGACTGACCTGAGATTAGGTTATTACACTCTGTGATTTGCTACACTCATATGTTTGATTTGGCTCAGTGTATCACAGGCCAGTCCTGTTTGGGTACCATGGGATTACCAAGGGCAAACACCAAGGGCTTTAGTCAGGTATCTGAAGCAGTAGGACTATTTAGTTTTTAAAAAAGGAGTCAACTGTACTCTGCACACAGAAGAAAGTGTGATTGAAAGGCTCTGAAGAGACAGTCAAATGTGAATTACGCTTTCAGAATGGATGGAAGGGAGAAAAGACAAATATGAGCTAGTCTATCCATAAATAAATACAAGTTTATCTGGATTTGCTAAGGTTTTTAGTTTTGGTTACATTGCTACCAGTAAAATGGGCACTGATAAACTTCCCCAACTGATACATATATAAGTGTGGAATCAAGTACACACTGATTCACTTTGAATAAAAAACAGTTTGGGTATTTTAAAATAAAATTTATTAGTGGATGTCTCAGTGTGAGCAACTTTACCAGCATTACAGCAGGACCTCAGGAGTCCTATAGAAACAGAAACAAAGCAGGGAAAGGGATGCAATATTAAAAACTGAGAAACATGAATGCAATAGTTCAATGACTTAACACTTACAACATGCTGTTAGATACAAATAGCCAATGCTCAAGTTAACATTCTGTGCTCCATATTCATGATATCCTACATGCAGAACAACAAAAGAGGCTAAAGCTGCATTTCTGTATGGCTCAGGTAAGGCTGTGAGGCGTATTTTCACTATATGCTTCTTCAAAGGCTTGTATTTCTTCTACATGCAGCTTTAATGTTTCATTTTCTGACATGGAATACTTTCCTTCTTAAAACCAAAAGTTTCTGAAAGGCTGTACACTCTTAACCAACATGGGCTGAATCAAAAGTCTTTTGGACTGATATGTTATATTCAGAGTACAGCAAATATTCCTTCTAGCCCTACCTTTCATTCCTTGTCCAAGAAGATACAGCTCACAAATTCAGATATCACAAGTTCATGCATTAAGCAACAGCAAGAAACTGCCCCTCACAACCCCTTTCCAATGCAGCCACTTTCGCTAGAAAAGTTACGGTCTTGCTTGAATTCCACATAAGTAGAAAACAGAGCTTCAACAGGGAACATTATTGAATGAGAAGCAAACATTTCTCATTTATGTTCCAATTTGAAATACTTTACAAACTTTATGGATACCATCACAGCTTAGATGCCTTATAAGGAAGCATTAAAAGATGAATGTCACAGGAACACACCTAGTGGTCTTGGGATCCTGGGGTTATCATAGGGCTAGAAATGGAGCTTCCATTTCCAAAACCTCAACACTTCCAAATGGATGTTCTTTAATGTCACACTGGAACGAAAACATCCCAAAGTGAACCAAAACCACTGAAATCATGTTTTGTTGAAGCAATAGGTTTCGTGCTAACAGTACATAAAAACTCCAGTTTGTAAGAAAACAGAATCACTAGATCAAAACATACAAATGGCCTAATTTTACCTCAGTAGAGGGCAGAGCAAGCTAAGAGAAAGAAGTCAGGGAAACCAGACCTGGTTTCATCAAAGGTTGCTACTTTATCAGGTAGAATCCAAAAGTACACTTAAGCCATTCCTGGTACTTCACAAAGAATTCAGCTGAGCTGAAACCATTATTAGAAACACAGAAGGTCTTGCCCCTTCTGGTTTGGGCAAGAAGGCTCAACCAAAACCATACCTGACCCCTGAGTTATTTGAAGCACTGCAATCAAAAATGCCCCAATTAAAAGCTCTGTAGGACAAGTTATTTAAGTGATGGAATAGCCACACCTTTCACAAAACTACAGTGGGTAGGTAAAGACTCTCATGAAAACCCCTTTCCATTCTAAAGCTGTTTTTAAGCATCTTGTGAAAACCCATTTCCACAAAAAAACCTCTCTCCAAGTTATTTTACCAACTGCACTTTGGTTTTTTTGTTTTTTCCCCACTAAAGACCTTGGAAAGACCTTGGAACCAGAATGTAAATTATTTTGCAGCTTCCCTCACAATGCTCTTCTCTCTACAAGATGAAATATTTTGCTGGCATCCATAGCAAATCTCTATTTTTAATACCAGTAGCATGATGGAGAAGCAAGGCAACTGAATGTTGGAAAATATTCTACTCGATTTTCCTCATTTCCCAATAAAATTGACTGAACTTTATTTGGCTGTTCACCTCCACCAACTCAAGACTAACATCTGCTTTTTGGTCTATGTAGGTAATAGAAAGTTTCCATATATTTAAAGTTCATTTTGCATTCCTATAGATAGCAGAAAACTGTAACAAAAGTTTGCATTTTCAGAAAATAGCATTCACATCACAAGGTACAGGAGCAGACATTCAGAAAGACTAGAAAATACATGATCAAATACTGCATAATCTACTTAACTCAAAAGCTATTTTAACTCCTAAAAATCTACTCTCCACTGTTTGTTTAGTACACATGCAGGCACTTGCTACACTTTTATCCAGGTTACAAATGTTACAGTGTAAAAAATGTGTTTTCAGGCCATTTCCTAATTTTTTCTGTAGATGTAACTGTGTCTTATAGCTGGGAATGAACTCTGAAGCAGATGGTATTGCCAAGTACCAGTGTAGGTGCATTAATAAAGGAATTAAACTCTACCTCTTGTTTGATCAGCATATGCAACAGCATAATCACAGAGCAGCTACAGCGCTTATGTTTCTTTTTCTGTCTACTGGCTGCACCTTTGCCATGACTCATGAAACACTGTGGGCATGTGGGTTTTCCGCCCTCCAACTGAGTTGCTTCCTTCCAGGTGTGTGATTCCTTGCTCTTGCACACACACTCACTAAACCAGCAGTAGCGGGATGGGGTATAAAAGCTTGCCTTCATTTGGGTGATGAAAGACTGGCAGTAGGTAGGTCTACACAGATATTCAAATTCACTCTTTTCTTGTCTGTCGAGTTTGCACCCACATCATAAAGGCCTCAGGTCCTCCATACCACCACTTATTACCTAGGGAGGGACATGGCTTTGTATCCAGCCAGCACAAACAGTGCTACATTAACTCCAGCAACAGACACTTGCCTCCATCAGGAAGGGAAACCTCTGTGGCACATATACCCCATCCACTTCTCTCAACTCTCAAATAACAGGTTAAGACAATTGTTTGAAAACTAAATTTACATCAGGTTAAATCCTCCCTTCCTTCTGATTACATGGACCAGAATGTTTGCATACTGCATTGTCAGAGACCACTGGTGAGACACTGGGAGGAGATGAAGTGTGCCTCTCTCTCAAGCACCTGAAAAGCCAAAGAGGGAAATTAGTTACTTGTTCCTCAGTCACCCCCAGCACATTCACCAGGAGAGCAGTGGCAAGGACCTGGCTTTTTCTCACCAAGCACAGAGGTTCATCAGGGCAGTGAGAGTTTTGGAAACATGAACTTCTTCTGCATGTTAGATTTAGCTCTGATTAGCTGGACAAGGGGAAAAGGTTTTTAGGATATATAAAAACCCAGTTGGAAAGCACATCAAATAGAATTGATGGAACTGACAAAAGCCTCTGAGTGTGCAAACGTGAATTCTGGCCTCTTTTACGTGAGGTCAAGGCTAATGAGAGGACTGATACTAGAGTCTGTTTACAGAAGTTTGACTGGCCACACCAGTGCTCATGGAAGCTCGGGGTGATTGGGAGGTGCCAGTGTTCTGCCAACTCAGTGCGAGACCCTGGCATGCTGGAGTGCCAGGACATGGGCTGGAAGCACCAGCCCAGATCCCAGGAGGGTAGAGCTTAACTTCTAAATGCAAGTTTTAAGTGAGTTAGAAACATATGATGTGTTGGAGCTGAATGGGGTTAAGTCACTCGTCTAGACTTAGCCAACCACGCTTTGAAATAAAGCCTTTTAAGACTGAGACCATTCAGTGCAGTATTTTCAAAGCTTTGTGCTACTGTACTTAAAATGCTGGGGATGTAATGAAAACAGAGAAGACAAATCCCCTTCCACAGGGCAGCTGAATCTGAGGTTTAGATCTACAAATAGTTTAAATCCCCAGGAAGAACTTGCAAACGTCCAGCATAAACTCCCCATTCTTAGTCTATGGAACCTTTCCCACCCCTGTCCCAGCCCAGATAAAGCCTCAAGTTCAGATATAAACCCAACTCTCCAGCTGCAAAAGCTTAGAAGAGATACTCACAATAAACTGCCCCTCATAAAAAAAAAGATACAAGTCTCTTGCCATTGGCTTGCTTACGGATTCTGAAAATCCCTACTGGGTGATGAGTGGGATGTGGTCAGTGGTCAGCGGTCAGCAATGTCTCCTGCACACACACTTTCTGTGCAGTCCTCCAAGGAGAGCAGAGGTTGTCTGTATTTGATTTCCGAACCACATTTTCATCCTTTTCTGCCTGCACCCAACCACAAAGAAAAAACAACATCCACACCACTCATTCTTTTCCCAGTCTGAGAGCTGCTCTTCCACTTTTCCTTGGGACAGCCCATCTGCTACAAAGTGCTTCATCTCACAGCAAGATAAGCTGGGATGCAAACACCAGGACCACAAGCTTAATTTTCTGGGGACTGCCAGCCAAATTAGCTCTTGTAGGGACATAGATCTATTTCTGTCTGCAAAGGATTATACACTGAAACCACTTCTGACAGTACAAGTTAAACTGCAAAGAGGAGGGTGGGGATGGGGTAGGGGGTGAGGCCCTCCCCAATGTATGGATCAAAGACAAGAGTGTATATCCTGTCATTGCTTGAAAGCACTGGAATTTTTGCCAGATTATGTGTGGGTTTCAGATTTAAAAAGAAAAAAAATAAGAAGACTCTATGCTTTCCTTACAGTCTCCAGATTTCAGAAGTTTAAGGAAGCATCAGAAATAATGAGAAGCAGGTGAGGCTGGTTACTGTGGTTCAGCCAATTGTCCAATTTCCCCTGCCTCTCAAAGTAAATAAAAATAGACAACTCCAGTGCTGGTGGTGAGGGGGAAATATTAACATCTTTCTTAGCCTTTCTGTTTCCTAAGAATGAATGCTCAATTAAAAAAATAAAATTCAAAACCAGGATCTCAACTGAGCTATTTGTTCCACTGAGTCCAGAGTAATAGATTGTGACACACTGGCTTAATCTTCAAGACAGTGAAATCCGAAAAAAGATTTACAAGATTCACAATCCTGTTTCAGAAACACCCCTCCATTAGGCGTTGCTGATCAGAATATTTCCTTTGACATTCAACAACAAAAGCTGTGAGAGGACCTTAAGAGATGATACACCTAGAAGAACAACATTGATCTTAAATTTTGAAACATTAAACTAACTGTGCTTCCTCTTACTAAATCATATGAAAAGTAAGCCACAAAGCAATATACACAAATTTAACTCATCTTCCCACTGTTTTACATAGCCACAAACTCAATGCTGACACAATCTATGCCTTTCTGAAATAAATGTGCCAGTAGTCTAGGTTAAAAAAAATGTCTGAATGGAGAATGTTACCACCATAGAAAAGTGTTCCTCTTAAGATTTTATACTGTAGAGACTACTGCATTCCTTTAAAATTATGACTAAGGCAAATTGTCCACATGCCACTCCAAAAAAGGCAGTATAATAAGCAGCTTCTTAGCCAGTCTTTTCTGAATTATTTAGACTTAACAAGGAATGATAAACCACCCCGAAAGTGATATTCCTGACAAGATAGAAGAAGACACCAATTTCTTTTAGTTACTCATTTTAGACATCTACCACTACACAGTTACAATCCCAAAAGTCCCCAGAGATACTGTGTGGTACATTGGAAAAGCTCATGGAAGGTTTTTAAAGTGTGGGCATTAGGAGGACGCTCTGTCTCCTATTTTTTGCCACTAAAATGGCAATAGAAACTGCAATCTTCACCCTTCTGGGTAAGGGCTTTTGGGGGCTTTGGTTTTGTTCGGTTTGGGGTTTTTTTGTTGGGTTTTTGCTGGTTTTTTCAGTTTTGTCTGGTTTGCTTTTGGTTTTGTTTGATTCCGGGGGGTGGGGGGGTTCAGTTTCAGTATATGATAGAAGGAATGCAGAAGGTAAAGTCAGAAATGGAAAACTTCTGGTTGTAAAGCAGCAGCACTTTCTTGCTTGACTTGAGTTGGACACTTGCTCTCCTCTCATAGCCCAAGACTGACATGTTTGTGTAACGTAATTCATCCTGGCAACCTTTGAGGATGCAGGAGAACAGACTGCCAGGACCACTCTGTGAAGAACAATAGGGTTTGAGAAAAATATGTTCTTCTGGTTTTGTTTCAGCCCTCCACTGCCAGCACTAATAGCACCCTGTATTCCTTGAAACAGTTGAGTATCAAGAAGTCCCAACCACAGACGTGCACAGGGTTAATTTTATATTCTCAAGGACTTCAGTTTAAAATGTATCAAACATTAATCGTTTGACATGTTTTGAGCCATAGTGTTGACCTGACCCATTAAAACAGAGCAATCCCTAGGGGTGAAAAGCGTGTAGTCTTTTTAACCTGACACTTCACACTTCAGCAGTAATGAGACTAAAACCCAAATGAAGTCATGTGTCGCTTTGACTGGAGATAAACAGAACTAGCTCTGCTTTACTTGATGACCTCCCATAGTGTGGGAAGGCTCAGCCTGAAATTTTTCACATACATATCTAAAGCATTGAAACTCTTGTGACATTTTTCATTGTACAGTATTTTATGCTCTCATTTGAACCCTTTGATGCTTCTCTCTGGGATTTTTTTTGCCTTAAATGGTTCTGCAAGTTCCTTTTTGAAACAAAGGCTGCTAAACCCACTGTTGATGCCATGTTTGTTTTCTTTCATCATAATGAAGTCCCAAGTAATTGATTCATAGTCATTCTCCTTACATGAAAACTTTAGCATGACCCTCACTGGGAAAGATCTGGTTTCATTCCAGCATATCTGAAGCATCTGCACAATTAAAATGCCATCTATTTTGAACCATTTAAAACAGAGATAAGCTGTGAGAAGAAAAGGAACCTGTGTAATGCAAAAAAAACCCCAGCATCAGCATCTCAATGTCTGAACTCTGTAAAGTTATCATAGGGAAATGGTTAAGTCCAGTCTCCTATTCAAGTTAATTACTGCCTAGATAGCAATCTCACCTGTGCTGAATGGATCCACAGCCCTTCTCATACCTGTATATCAGTATATGATTTCATAATTCAAAAAACATGAGGCTTGAACTACACATTGTTAGACATTTACAATGAGCTCGTTTGTGGCAGTCCGGCTCACCCAGGCTAAGTGAGTCAACATCTGACAAAGGCCAGTTTGTTGTAAAGGAAAATATACATTTCTCCCTTCCTGCTTGCAAAGCAGGAAGACAATAGGGCACTAAAAGTCACAGATGGTTTAAGAAACACGAAGTTTTTATAACCATCACAGAAAGAAAAAAATAAAGGCAAGCCCTCAGTGACAGCTTCCACTAACACAACCAACATAGCATCCATGCTGGCCTTCACAGAAGTGATGGAGGAAGCAAAACACTGTTGAAGTGATGGTGGTTTCTGTATTTCTGATCAATTAATGGGAAACAACAAAGGTTTTTAAAAAACAATCCTTTTGAATGGTACAAATACGCGCATGCAGAATAGCGCAGACTGTGTGCGAAAACTATTTTTGTTTCTTTCAAAAGAAGTGAGCCAAGCAGATACTCTGCTCTTCTCCTGATATAGAGAGGCATTTCAGGATGCTCAGTGCGTGATAAGAGCTCCCCTACCCGAAACATCACATGTCTCCTGGGTTCAGGAAAACAGTATCAATCCTCTCTCCATTACTCCAAGATGTTCTGTTTCTCATGTGACATTAGCTAGGCAGGCTTTTAATTGTCATTCAGACCTTAGACCAGCAAGACAGAGCAAAAAAATGAGGAGGGCAACAACTTTGTTGTGACAGAAACTGCCTTCCAGATGAATGAATGACTCTCCTGCCATTGTTCTGCAAAGAAAAGATGGAGCAGTCAGTTCCCCAACCTGACAGCAAACAAGAATGGCTTCCAGGAGTTGAACAGGAAAGCCAGAAGAGGGATGAGCCAAGAACCACAGGTTCAAAGGGCAAGGTCCCTTATGTTTCTTAAGGGAAATTACATGATTTACACAAGGTCAAAAGGGAGCCAAGGTCTGAGCCATGATCCAAATTCAGATGTTTTTGGAAGCCTCATTTTTTGACACAGTTTAGAGTGTTTCATCTTATCAGAAGAGAGCCTGGGAGTCTGCCTTGATGTTTCCAAATTATTAAGTGCTCAACTAACCACGTGCCCTGCAATTCCTCTTTTTTGCTCCCTTCAGGGCTTTCAGGGACCAGCATTTCCCAGGACCCTCAATCCCAGCTGGCAATAAACAAAGCAGGAGGGGCACCAATCTACCTCACCCTGGGAAAACACAGAGAAACCAAGTATGGGAGCAGTCTGTAGCCCACATCCCATCCCTCAGCTTCCCCCAGCACCAGCCAGGCATTAGCCATAAGCCTCCCAGCTCAGCTCTCCATGCCAGAAGGGGAAGGTTGCAGGTTGCAACAACAGACACCCACAGCTGCAGCAGCACAGGGGACACCTCAGCATCAGCATCTGGAATCAGCACTGAAAACACAGTGTGGAGTTCTCCTGCCCTTCTGAAATGCAGTCTTAGCATGTCCAAGCAAAGCCATAGCCATGTGCTGTAGTTCTACAGAGCAATGAGGATCCAGTCCTGGGGAGCATAAAAGTCACCCATGCACTCAGGGCTTGTTGCCTTTTTACAACCCTGATGTATTGAACACTGGAAAGATTTCTTTTTTTTTCCTTGGGACTTTTTTTGTGTGGGAGGAGGAAAGAGTGCTTGTTCTTAGGAAAAAATCTGTAACAGATTTTTGATGTAAAAGACTCTCAAGCATTTAATAAAGTGGAAAGTTAGTCTTTTTTTGGGAAAAAACTCACAACATTTATAGCCTTCACACATCTATGCCAAAGTTAGACCTCTTCAGAAGTAAACTCAGTGTTCATCAGGCAAGGATTAAGAGATCACAGAGAAGAGTGGGGCAAAGATTATTCACTACATCTCTTGATTACTATGCAGCTAGTGGAACTCAGTGTTTACCAACAGTATTTTTACAGGTCATGCCTGAGTACAGCAGAAGACACAAGTGTCATTTTCCAGCACGGGGCCAGGACACAGAAGAGGAGGAGTCACCACAGTTTCTTGTAGTGTTCTCTCCTTCTCAGCCTGCAGTAATCTGCAAATGGAGATAACTTTACCCCTGTTTAGTCTGCATTCTGCCCCACCGTGTCAGTGGAAAAGCTCCCTGGGAGGTGCTCCTAACCATCACGAGGAAGGGGAAGGTACAGCTGATGCCTGAGGAGAGCACCACATGGGGTATGAGGACATACCACACCAGAAACCCAGAGACAAGACCCAAAATTCTTGTCTCACAATGCTCTGCATGACACATAAACAGACTAAAAGCCACTTCGGCTCTCAGCTAGATCAAAAGCAAGAAAAACTTTTTGGCACAATAAAAGAGAAAGCAAGCAAGGCTTTATCATATGATTCCAATCACAGACAAGAGGCCTTTCAGCCCTCCAGAGATTAGCCTGAATGAGCAGCGTAGGTTTGGGGCAGAATAACTCTCCATTTCTTAGGAAGTTAATCTGTCTAATTTTGGAGGGGGTTGGTGAGGGGGCTCTCCTCCTCAGGAGATAAGCTGCTTTTATAGACTTGGCAATTCTTACAGCTGCCAGGGGCATTAACAAGGCTCATACACACAGCGTGATCCTCTCTGCTTTCAGTAAGAGCAAAGCTAGAGCTGCTGGCAGCCCGCTTTACAGCCATCGGGTCACACCACTGACAAACAGGTTCCCAAGCATTACCAGATTGTTTGTGTTAGTTTATAGGAGACTTCCATTTGTGGTTTTGTTGTTTTGGGTTTTTTTTTAATAGGAGGCAAAGAAAGTATCAGCATTCCCTTCAAGCATAACTACATTTCTGACATGTTAATTGCTGCTCAGAAAGCCTGCGATTAGCCAAGCCTAACTTCATTGCTCTCCATGTCTATCATCGAAATCATCATTTCAGACCAATTAAAGGAGCCCCTCATCCACCTGATGAATCGTGTCAAGCTCCTTTGACACAAAATCCCTTTTGTGGTGGATGCAATTACTTGAGGGATGATGCTGGCCCTTTCACCAGTTGAAACAAGGCTCTTTCTTCAATAAAATTTTACTGAAAGAGAAGGTCTGCTTCCTGCCCTTGACAGAAAGAATACAAAACTACTTTGAGACCATCTTTGAATGCCGTTTATCCCACTTGCTGACTGTGAACAACTACACTTTATGACCAAAATCCCCCAGTTTGTACGAGCTAATCGGAAAGCCTACTCGCATTCGAAGCTCTCCACATCATTTGTGTCTTCCCATGCTCCTCGTAATCATCTTTCCTTTACAAGTGGCCTAATATTCTGGCCACGGTCTCATGATAGGATCTCTGAACCATGGAGGTTAGAGACAGCAGCAACACAGAGGTCTCTGAACACATCCCACTACCTTCCCATGCCTCCTCTGAACAAGAATGACACCTCCTAACATAACTCCATCCCCAGACGCTGCTTCCGTGTTGTTTCCATCACCATTTTCTTTCCCCATATGCGTGACAGAGTGCTCCCAGGATGACCACTAGACACAAGAGTGACCCTGACAGCAATATCCATTTGTATCAGAGGATTAAGTACACAGTCCAATCACAGCATCTGCCCTTACTCATTTTGGATACTCGCTGTAATTAGGATATCAGCAAAATTTGTCCATGATCTCTCTTTAGCTGCCTGAAGTAAATTAAGCCCCCCTAAATACTTTTGCCTCCTTGAAACTCTCATCAGTATCTCTTGATCCAGATTAAGATAATCCTTGAAGCTAGGTAGGGGGTTTCAGAAGCCGCTGTCAAAATACAAGGGATTCTTTTCAGCGACACATCATTTCATAAACTTAGTTGCAGTATGTGCCATGGAGAAAATAAGTCTCCTGAACAATGAACCCCCATAAATTCTGTTTGCACATTAGAAACCACTCCAGGGAGGTGACTATCTTTGTGTTATGCCTTCATTACTGCTGTTGGTATACAGAGAAACTGCAGAAGGGTAGTGTGGTACAAAGTTCTAATATTTATTTTGTCTCTTTCAAAACACATGTAATGTTCTACTCTGAATTGCCTGAACAACAGTAGCATAGCAATAAAGTTAGATTCTGATCTTTTCAGCCATTTCTTAAACTATCAATGAGTATATTAGAAAAATAAATATGCATGCAACATGTGACTGGGAAAAATCCATTTGAACCTTGTCTCACAGTAGATCAGAGCATCAAAGCCCAAATTCTGTCCCCCTTTACCACAGGGGTAGTTGTAACACAGGTGCAGCTGAAGGTGAAATTTACTTCTAAAATGTTGGTGAAGAGGAAACAATTTTCCCTTCATCTCTATTTCCTCTCTTTAAGAAGCACTCACACCCAATCAGGCAAAAAATAGTTTCACAGTGCAAATTCTCACAGGTTTCTCTCTAACAAGTTTCAACATCTCAAAAACCAATGACAAAGAGCTCAACTTCCGTCTAGCAACATAACAATCCAAAATGAAGCTTTTAAATAAAACAAAGCCTTCCACAGCAACTGCAGCCTAGGCTTGAAAAGCAGAAATATCTGGCCATTTTGATATAGGGAAAAGTAAGAAGGATGCCAAAGTAATCAAGGTACACACCTTGCAAGCGGGGGCAGTCTGACCTGTCAGAAAAACTGCTGCTAGAAGAAGGGCCTGCTATGGCTAAGGCAAAGTAAAAATGAGCCCAGTAACTACAGCATCACTCTGGAAACCCACATTTGGCTGCTGGCCCACCAGGAGAGTCAGGAACAGACATAGCATGCCAGGCACAGGTGGAGCAGACCTTCCCACCTGCTCTGGGTGGTACCAAACAGCAGCAAGCCGAAACTTCTCCTCTTCCCTTCACACCACCTTCCTCAGACAAGGGTGCTCAGATCCCCATCCATCATGGGGGTGGCAAAACTCAGCAGAAAAAGAAAAAACAGCAATTTCAAGGGGAAAGATATGAAAAGCCTTTAGCTAAAGAAGGACAAAATAATTATCACTTAACTATGTTTACTGTGAATTCAAGAACTCTTTTTTTTCGTCCTCCTCCAAGGGCTCACAAGCAGAAAGGAGAAAACTTCCCATGGGTTAGTTAAAGGCAGCATGTTTCTGTACAAAACACAGGTGTTAGCCTGGGGGTATCCCTGTCCCTGAGCCTCACAGCTGAACCACAGGGAATGCTGCACTGAGGATGACTCCTCCAGTTCACTGGAGAAGCCTAAGCAGAAAATACCACAGTTTAATCATGCTCTTTCCTATACATGACACACCTGCCTCCCCCTGTGACTAATCCCCCTTTCTGTTGTGGAAATATCTGGTTATGAAGACAGCGTGGGCATGGAGAGGCGGCTAACAGCCTACGGCACTTGCCGACAGTCCATAAACATGGGTAATGGGAAGACTGTGAAGAAGAAATAGGCTGTCCTTCAGTGACAGCATGATTAAGTACAGCCTGCCAAACACAGGGTCTAACCCAAAGGCCAACAAAATGAACAGGAGTTTTTCTGGACAAAAATGCTGACAGCAGCCTTAGCAAGGGCTCAGTAACATGTACCTGGGGCAGCAGTGTCACTTGCAAGGCCCACTGCCACCAAGGATGGTCACAGGAACCCAGTATCTCCTCACGTCAAGCCATGTGGGCTCAGTTTTTGGTGCTCTTAAATCTCACTCTACACAGAGTCTCATTTAAAGTCTGGGCAAGTGAAGCAAATCAAAGGAACACCCGCATCTGCCTGCAAGCTGCTGCTGTCATAGAGAGCCTGGAACTGAAACAGCTTCATGACAAATCACACCACTTTCTAGATTTCTGTGACAGACAGAGGGAAGAGGTATGTTGGAGGATAATTTATGGGTGGGATTTTAGGAACCCCTGAAGCCGTTTCAAGGAGGTCCCCGCAATCCCAGTTGACAGAGGCATTTATGAGTTCTCATCTGTGTGTGTTCCATGTCAAAAATCTAAATTCAAATCCTACCTTCCTTGTGACCCAAGATACTGTCTTCATTGTGCATGAAAGCACATGTGAACATTTAACACATGATGCAACACAAAGACAGAGTAAAAAAAGTTATACTCCAGCTTGCTCTGCCTAATGAATAAAATGTTCTCTGACCAGGCAGTCAGGATGATAACAAAAGCTCACTTAATATGCTAACAAAAAACCACCATGAATGTTGACTTTGGTTTCTTTTAGTATTGTTAAAACATGCTTAGGCCAGTCTTTAAATACTTTTTCTATCTCCATTTACTGCCTGAAGGCATCTCTCCAAAGAGAGTTCTTTCATCCCCATCTCCAGTAATAATCTATATTAAAAATAAAAGGGGTTTAAATATAAAAACTGAATATAAAATTTAGTTCATACATCCAGAGTTGCAAGAAACTACTTCTTTTCTTAACAACAGTAGGTTTGTTATGATGCAGGTGTTTTCACAAAGATTTCTCCTCACTGGCACTGCTCTGCTGAAGCGTGCCCTGAATGAATAAACTCCTAATGAAATGTTTGTAACCTTTCTAGAGGGGGACAGTGATGGGAAGTGGTTGTTCCCAGTTCAGGTTCTAGAAAAAACAACTGGAAGCCCTCTCAGCCAACCCCTGTGGAAAGGCTCCTTAAGCGACAAGAGGGATGCAGCCACCATGTCCTCAGGTGGAGGACAGAGGACACCAGTGGAACAGCACTTGTTCTGTCACAATGCAAAGTGTGCATTGCTGCTGCTCATTCCAAACCTGTCTCACAGGACTTCTACTACCACAGGTAGTGGTTTAACCCTCCTGTTTTACAAGGCAACACCTTCATTTTACCAACAGCGCTCACTCCTGCCAGCAACATGGGTTGCAACTTGCCTGCAATCAAAGGCAGAGAGAGGACTAGGAGCAATGTGGAATCATGAACAGATCAAGGCATATATTAAATGTCTGGTCAAGGATGCCCAGTGGAACTGTAACAATGCAGAGACTTTTATTAGTTCTCTGCCTGTCTTTCTTTGCAGACTGAGCTGCTGACAGTTGAGGCTGCAGCACTTAGGTCCAAGACACCAGCAGATGTGTCTCCACAAGTGAGCTTTGCACTTGTCCAGCTCTCATCAGGAGATCTTTCTACCATTGCAACCTTCAAACGTTCATCTGAACACAGCTGTAGAAATCCAGCTGTGAAAAAATGCAAAGTGTACCAGCAAAACAATGAGTTTCATAACTTAAAATACTGCATTTACACTTCTCCGATGAATTTGGGGAGCTTTTAATGTGAATCCAGAGACAACAAAAACCACCGTGCTTTACCATTTCCCTCTTCCCATTCCCTTTTGACTTTTTGGTAAAGCTACTTATTGCATCTAGTTTTAATCAGATAGTGAACTTTCCTAGACAAGGATTGATCCTTACGTAGAGTGCCTTGCACAACAGGAGAGCACCAGTTCAGCTGGAGGCTTCCAGATGTCAACATAAACCAAACAAAACAGTATGTTCATAAATGTCAATGCTTGGAGTAGCTCTTAAGGCATAAAAGGCCAGTAGTGTATCCACTTCCTTAACATATTTAGCCAGGAAAACTGCACTTCCAGTTTTAAGCCCCACAAAAGCAAAGGTATTCCCTGAGAACTGCTTGAAGACTCAGGAGTGGCAAGATACACATCCATAATTTTACAGCTATCAATTGATATTTTCTTAGCTAATTAATATGCCTACAACCAACATCAGTGAAAGATGCTAGAGCATGCATCAAACTGTAATAAGCTTTTACAATCAAACTGTTTGGAAATGTAGCTTCCAAGTTCATATTTAATACCCTATAATGTTTCCAAGAGGGAATAGTATTTTCTACTCTAATTCTATTATGTAAAAATATGTTTTCCCTGCCAGTAAAGCATATGGGACAGTTTTTCTGTTGTTAATAAATGAAGTCATGCAGTACAGATTTTCACATTTAGTATTCTGAAACTAAGCCCCTTTCAGTAAAAAAACTTGGCCAAAAATAATCCTAAACACAAGTGAAATTAAGTGCTTTCCTATCATCTTCTCCGAAGGATGAACTTCTACACAGTATTTCCAAACAGTCGTTGAAACGCAACGATCATGAGTGACAAAGTTTCTCAGTGTGGATCTTTCACTGAAGTCAGTCGGTAACAACTCTGTAACACGAGGCTCTCAGGAAGATGCAGGGTTATGCTTCTCAAGCTACCCAGAACAAAGCAGTGTTCTCATTCATTTGAGCCCCAACGCTTCATCAGTCCTCCAAAATGGTATTCACATGCACGGCTTTTCAAGTTGTATACATTCCACTCAAATTTTAGCAAGTCTTTTCTGAGTACACAGGTTTAAGTACCAGCTTAAGCTTTCGTGGTATTCAAACCTGAATCAGAAGCAAGTAGGTCTCAAAGACAAAGGGGAGCTGTCTAGCTAAGCTAGCATCTGGGCAGGACTCGTAAACCTACATGAACTGAAAATAGAAATCGGACCTCTTATTTATTAGGAATAAAGGTGCCTCACTTCAGGATATAAAAAGATTGCAACTCCTACTGTTGCATTAACCCTAAAAAGTGGTTTTGTCCTAAAGAACATCTTTAAAAATGTGAAAGCGAAATACGCCTTCCTAGCCTTATCACGTTTTTCATAGTGCATTTCCTAATACTGCAAATGCCATAATAATGATGAAATCATAGGAAAAACTTGCTGCATAACTTTTTTGCCGATACCAAACTGCCTCTCGCCATGCTAACTCTGAAGAGTTTACTTCAACAGCAGATAAGCTCTGAAACAAACCAACTGCTACAGCAGAAAGAGAGAAGAGCTCAAAGCCACCGCCAAATACCCAAAATATGGAAATGAGTTAACTAGCAAATGTCATCCCTGTTCTTGGCCCTCCTGACTCAGTAGACAAAGAAATGGCATTTAATTTTGCATGACACCACACAAGTCTGACATGTTCAGCTTCAACCTATTTAATGTGACATGAGAGATGCAGATGACTGACACTGATGTAGAAAGGGGAGTATTAACAGAAGTGATGCAACTCAAATGCCAACAAAAACCAACTTTCACTTTTAAAAGCTAAGCTGGAAGATGTTTCAAATGAGAAATCACCTCCAACCACTTTCAGAACAGTAGTCTGCTCAAGCGAAAGAGAGGGAAGGGTCCATCTCTGATCCAGCTGTGTGAGGAAACTGGGCAATAGGCATAAAGGACAGACATGGGGATGTCTCCACAATGATTACTTACACATCTTTCTCTTCCATGGGCACTCTGAGCTCAGTCCAGAGGGTGAGTGTCACCACATTCCTGCCTTGACCCTCCTCTCAGGTAGCTTTCCAATCCTCTGGCTTCCCTGTTGCACAAGTACACATTTGATAGGAACCCAACCCAATTCACCCAACCTCACTCATTTCCGCCCTGACCCTGGACAGGCAGGACCCCAGCAGTGGTGCTGCCCTCTGGCCCTGCTGCTCCCCTACTGCAGGAAACCTCTGCCTCACCCTCTGCTGAGGATCCCCAGAAATCAGCTCAAGCAGAAGACTATCCTTTAGGCTCCCTGTCACTCCTCTCCAGGACACAGAGCTCCCTGCTAGCTTCCATAAATTCTACTCTATTCAAATTTGATTTCTCAGTGCTTCTTCCTTCCATGCCAGAGGTGCCCTCACTCCCCGTGCTCTGCAAGAGCACGATGGCTATTTATTAAAAGAGAATGGCAGTGTCTTGCACTTCCTTTTGCAAGACCACACAGTTAATTTAACTCATCGTTAGGGGTGGCCAGCTGAGCTCTTTTACAAAAGAATCGCAAAATGCAAAATCATTTTATCACTTGTCTCTTTATCCAGCAAACACTTTGGTTTGGCATCCAACCTTCCAGCTGCTGCTCTGAGAGTCTGAGCTGAAAAAAATATTTCTCAGAGTTGTGAAGTTGTTACAAGTAATTATCTGCCTAGCCCAGACTTGACAAAACTATGACAAAAGAGGTGACAGGCCCTTCAAGTTAACAAATTTGGACCTGACGCTCAAAAACAAATTCCATCAGAATCCTCCAGTCCAGGAGACATCTGAAATCTGCTGTTATAAAACTTGAAGCCTTGTTGGGAAAAAGCAGCCCCGGGTTTATTGGCCCACACAACAGAAGCAAACATGGCTGTAACAACCCTGGAGCCTCCCAACAGCATTCACTTGTCCGGCACTCCAACGAAGAAAGGAACTGCCATAAAGAAAAATTAGAAGAAAAAGCAGCAGATGAAATATACTCGTGATTTTGCAAACAAGTTAAGAAACAAACAACTTTGTTAGAGGGCAAGTGGACAAAGGATTCATCTTTGGACTTCTTCCTCCGAAACAATCCACAGAAATCTGCCTGCTGAAAGGGAATATGAATGGGAAAAATCCCGTTCATGAGCCAAGGACTGGTTGCAAACGCCTAGGGATTTTTGTCAGCTGGCCAAATAGGGCCCTCTGGCTTGTTTTCATTCTTCCTTCTGCCCGCTACCTGCAATCAAAACTTTTTATTTCAGTAGAGGACAAATCTCTACTGAAGGCACATAAGGGAACACTGAGGGTGGACGGCAGCAGCAGGTGAGCAAGCGTGCACTCCTCTCCAGGATGACAGATAGTGTACATGCCTTGATGTTTGAATCCAGGGAGCTCATTTAAGGACCTGTATTCAGATGGTGCACCCTCAAAGCAGAGGACAGCTCCAGCTGCCATAGAGGGACTCTGGCAGGATCAACCCTTATGTCAATTGCTTTTCTATCTTTTTCCCAGACATTTTAGGAGAAGTTGTGGGTACACTGGCTTGTCAGCCCACAGCTGAGCCTGCGGACCTCCATGCCTGGGCTCACTGCAACCTGCTGAAGTGCCACCCTGAGCAGTAGCAGGTGCTGCCGGGGGTCTGTCCCCGGGCTCCGTGCTACGACTCTTACAGAGGGAGCCCCTGCCAGGATTATGAGCCATCGGCCTTCCTCGGGGACTTGATAAATAAAGGAAAAACAGACGAAAGAAGGAAAGCAGCTGTTTGGAAATGAACTGTAAAAACATCTGTAGCGCACCACCAACTGCTTCTGGCTGTGACCACGGAGGGTTTTAAAGGGCCATGAAGTTGCAGCAGAGAACTGGGACCTAAGCACCCTGACTAGAAGGACACCAGGACCAAATGGCACTCCCAAACAAAAACAGCAAAACTGAGTCGCACTGTCACAGTGAGCCTTCTACTTTTGGGGCCAGGCAAAAGAAGGAAAGATAAGTTAAAACTACAAATAAGAAGTCCTTAATAACACTGTACTGCACCTCCAACAGCCCCTCACAGGTGACGATCTTTTTAGCAAGTGGCATCAAGGGGAGATTTAAAAAGGGCTTTGTGACATTTTAATTTATTGCTGGAAGGCTGGCAGCTGCACCACTGGAAGTGGTTAGTTCACACACAGATGAACTCCATCGCTGCCTGCACTTGACTAGCTGACAACATACCAAAGAAACACTAAAATCAATCTATTTGGCTTCAGTGCATATCATTCCAGCACAATTTTATGCATTTTTTTCAGACCTAGCAGGAGGGGGAGAAAAAAATAAGAAGGTTCAAGGGTCTAAGTAGCTCAATTTATTTTTCAGTAACTAAGTTACCAGAGACTTGTAGGGAGATTGTATTTACTTTCTGAAGGAGGCTCCAAGTTGGCAGAGAGGTCTTTGGAAGTACATATTTCTTCACGTTCTCTTGATCTCAGTGTGTGGAGATTCACTTAACAGCTGTTTTATGTGCAAATATTTTTTCAGGCATGTCCTCCCGAACCATAAACAGATTTTTAAAGGAAACCCTCTTAAAAGAAGTTAAGAGACAACAAATCTCTGAGCCTGTTCTCACTCAGACCTGGAGAAGACATTTGAGCAAAGCCCAGAGGGTCTTCACACCACAGAAGGTTAAGGAGATTTGGGAGGGGGTTTGAGATTTTTGTTTGAGTTTTTTTGTTTGGGGTTTTATGGTTTTTTTTTTTTTTCTTTTTCCCCCCCTTTTTTTTAATGTATCAATACTGTAGTGGTCCTTCCAACAGAAAAAAACCCCAAGGTTCTGCCTTCTTCACAGCTGTACTTCAATCCTTTTTCCACATATACATGCATTTATATGGATTGATATGTGGAATATCTATATTAGGTCCACCTATATTTAACCTTAAAATTACAAAATCAACAAGGTTTTCTGGCAATGCAGAAGCAAGAGAGACCACTGCAGTCACCTTACAAGAGCTGTAATGAATCACGTAAACTTTTAGCTGCTACACAAACTAGGCACATCAGTAGATCTGTACATGTGTGTGCCTACAAGCAGGAAGGAAGAATTCTGGAAAGGGCAAGGCAAACCCACCATACCATTTTCTGGGGCACAGATTTAATAGAGAACATTTGGGGTAACTGTTTATGAACACATCTAAGAGCCTACAAAAACCACTTCAAGGTTCTTACATCATACAGAAAAATCTCTTATGTTAACTTCTTCAGGTTCCTTAGAACAAAAAGGGATCTGTAGACTGGGCTTCTAAACAAATATATAATTTGTGATTCTAATGTTAAACTGTCAAGAATTCCAGCAGGAAAGAAAATATGCAAAACTGGTTTTAAGCACCAGGAAAGAAAAACAAAACAAAACAAACAAACAAAAAAACCCACAAAAAACCAAAAAGAACAGAAGAAGAGGAAAGATAAACTGTATTTTGAAAGGAGTAACAGTCAGCACCAGAAGAAACACCACTGAAGCCACCTGGAAAGCGAGGATGGTAGATTCTAGCTCTGAGAGGGGAGTTCCACAACCTACATCCCTTGGTGGCAGAGACAGTTTAGAGGTTGCTGTCTGCCTTTGTACTTCCAGGATGCCATTCTAGACACCACATCCTCAATGGCTCTTGTTGGGCCCTTGTTGTGCTGAGTGAAGTGTGTGTGAAGCCAAGCTCCAGGTCAGATCTGCAAACAGATCTAGTTAAAAAAACAGAAGGAAGGAGGATGAAAATCAGTAATAATGCTGATGCTACAGTTTGCTGGTATGGTGAATCCAGTTTTAAAACTCCTACTACCAAATAAAAAAAGTGTGATAAAGAACCAAGATACAGTAAAAGTTTCCTCTGGTGGTTGAAGCTTGCTCCAATCCTTGCTTGCTATCCGACTCTGTATTGGCAGGCTCCTGGCCAAGTCATCTGTCAGTCTGTGCCTCCCACAGGCAACATAAGGCCCACATAAAAGCACCGAGGTAGCATTATATCCCATGTCATCTGTTCACGGCTGATCCAGATCACATCCATGCTGCAGAGTGATCCGGTCCGAGACAGGGACCTGGGGCCAGACCACAGATCCACAGTGGAGTCATTGCCTCACATCAGTGAGCAGGCAGGCCAGTCGACAAAGCCCTGATGAAATCTCCTTCCTGCATTTAGCAGTGCCATTACCTCTTCTGTCCCAAGCTGTCAGCCTGTAATTAGGATCTTGCAGGTTGTTTCCATTAAGAGATGAAATTGGAACCAGGTATAGAGCTGGCAGAAAAACAGCATTTCCAGTTGTCAGGAAATTTTCATTTCTTTTGAGTATGGTTTTGGGCTAAATTGGATGTACTTTTTCTGCAGCTGGGGATCATGGTTAAGATCCTTCTGTAATGCCTGCACTGGAATTGGGCACCCCAACACTCCCAGCACCTCCTGCCACAGGGGAGGGCACATGCAACACATTTCTCCTGGACTCTCGATTCAGCAGCAGCTCAGCAGCCCAAGATATTTCAAGTGAAACAATGTAGGGTCAGCTACTGGCATGTCCTCCTCAATCCTTACAAGTATTTCGTCGAGGTAATATACCTGATCCACAAAGAAGTTATTCCCTGCTGTTCTGAATAGACCAGAGGGCTCTGCTGACGTCTCCAAAGTACCTTTTACATTCCCCAAACTGCAATCCAAACTTGTATCATCTATATTCTGAACTCACAGAAGTAAAGGACAGTCAAAACAAAACTCAGGGTCTGAGATAAAGTGTCAGGAACACCTAAGAGAAATGAGTGTGGAAGAAGTAAATCCTCCATCTTGGAAACCCATCAGCCCACTGAGTAAAGAGGAATGACATGTTTCAGATGGCTCACAGATGAACCAGAGCATCACAGAATCACAGAATATGCTGAGTTGGATAGGACCCATCAGGATCATTGAATCCAGCTCCTGGGCTGCATAGCACCATCCCCAAGAAGCACACCATGTGCCGAAAGAATTGTCCAAATGCTTCTTGAACTCTGTCAGGCTGGTGCTGTGACCACTTCCCTGGGGAGCCTGTTCCAGTGGCCAACCACCCTCTGGGTGAAAACATCCAACTTAAACCTCTCCTGACACAACTTCAGGTCATTCCCTCGGGGCCTGTCACCGGTCACCACAGAGAACAGACCAGTGTCTTCCTCTCACAAGGAAGTTGCAGACTGCAATGAGGTCTCCCCTCAGTCTCCTCCTGGCTGAACAGACCAAGTGACCTCAGCTGCTCCTCATATGGCTTCAGTTCAAGGCCCTTCACCATCTTTGTTATCTCCTTTGGATGCTCTCTAATAGTTTCATATATTTCTCATATTGTGGCACCCAAAACTGCCCCCAGCACTCGAGGTGAGGCTACCCCAGTGCAGAGCACAGTGGGACAATCCCCTCCCTTGCCTGGCTGGTGATGCTGTGCCTGATGCCCCCCAGGACACGGCTGCCCCTCCTGGGTGCCAGGGCACTGCTGGCTCATGTTCAACTTGCCATCAACCAGGACCCCCAGGTCCTTTTCAACAGCACTTCTTTCCAGCATCTCATTCCCCAGTCTGTCCTGGGGACATCCAGGGTTGTCCTGTCCCAGGTGCAGAATCCAGCACTTGCCCTTGTTGAACTTCATACATTTGGCAATTGCCCATCTCTCTGATTTGTTGGGGTCTCTCTGCAGGGCCTCTCTGCCCTTGAGGGAGTCAAGAGCTCCTCCCAGTTTTGTATCGTCTGTGAACTTGCTCAGTGTCCCTTCCAGTCCTGCGTCCAAGTCATTTAAGAAGATGCTGAAGAGCACAGGGCTGAGGATGGAGCCCTGTGGAACCCCACTAGTGACAGGTCACCAGTCTGACATCACCCCATTCACTGTAACCCTTTGTGCCCGACCCGTGAGCCATTTGTTCACCCACCACATGGTGTGTTGTTTATCCAGCTGTGTGCTGGACAGTTTGTCCAGAAGGATCCTGTGAGAGACACTGTCAAAAGCTTTGCTGAAATCCAGAAAGGCTACATCAACTGGCTTCCCTTGGTCAGCTGGGTGGGTTACCTTATCATACAAGGAAATCAGGTTTGATAAGCAGGACTTTCCTCTCATGAAGCTGTGCTGGCCGTGACCAATGGCTGTGTGGTCTTTTGAGGGGTTTTTGAACACCTCCCAGAATAATCTTCTCCATAACTTTACCATGCACTGAAGTGAGACTGACACGCCTATAATTTCCGGCATCCTCTTTCTTGCCCTTCTTGAAAATCAGGACAAGATCTCTCAAAAATCATCAAGACAGGTTTTGTGATTGACATTGGCCAGCTCTTTGAGAATTCTCACGGGGGTGAGGGCAATTCATATCACACTCACTTTTTCCGACAGTTGCAGTGAAAGGTGTCTTTCCAAATTTCAACTTATGAAAGAAAAAAAAACCAACAAAAAACCCTTGAACTAATGCTCTTTATTTATTTGAAGCAGTCCTCCCACCCATCAAGCACTACTGTTCTGAGGGTTAATCATCCTTCAAGGATTCAATCAGCCAAAAGATATTATTCCATTTTCCAGTTGTCAATGAGTAGCTTGTGAACAGATCTGTTAGTTGGAATAACCTACTCCACTCTTTTTTACAACTGATTTCCACGGCCTGTCAGCTGCAAACAGGCCATTCACTGCCATCCCATTGACTTGTTCAATGGACACTAAATCTGCAGCTCCTTTTCATTCACATATACAACCCTACAAAAATCTTATGCCAGCAACAGATTTCTAATTTCTCCACTCATTTGAGAAGCCCCATACCAAAACAACAAAATTCTTGCAGGATCCAAAAAGCACACAGGAACACAGCATTGCCTCCCAAAACATAATGCAGAGTGCATAGATCAGGATCAGTGAAAGAAGCCTTGTTGCAGGACTGCCACTTGGCAGAGACGGCGTGACTGTCCCCTGTCCACTCTGAATCTATAGGTCAGTGATGTCTGTGGGTATCGCTACAATTTATGCTGGCACTCACTTTCTGAGTCATTTCAGGACTTTCTAAGTCAGTTTTAAGATCTCCCACCAGCCTTGAACCAGAACTTGGCCTAAAAAAACCCTGAGCTAGGACTGGATACTTTTATTCAAAACAAAACAAAACCTTGAAACATCTGCTTGCACATTTTTGTTTTTCTAATTGTAGGTATGTCCAAACCAAACAATCTTGCCTCAAAAGGTTACCCCCTGTTTGTGCTCTCATAACTCAAAGTCCATAACGACAACAGGTTTACGTTTTTTATAGGTCTGTAGCTCACCACTTGGGTATCTGCTCAAGAACCTCTGATGAACAGTCCTAGAACTGAAATAGATGTTACTAGTACCTACTTTTTCCTCATCAGTGTAACACAGCTTGCCTGGTGCACAATCTGTCCAGCAGACCAACAGGAAGGGGTTTCCTGCAGCCACAGAACAGCTGATGACCTTGTACCATCAATATTGTGCTTCAACTCATTCCCATATTGAGAAGTTTTATCACGAGTCTTATATTATACACTTACAGTTGTTGTCATATATTCAAAATCCTTGAGTCAGACACAAAACTAAACACAACTCCTTTTGGTATTAAATGATACATATGAAGGTATCTTTCTAAACTTCTACAGGAAAACTCAGAACTAAAGACTGAAAGGCAAAGAACAAAGGTATTAACCAGCTTGTTCTTTTCAGTCAAGACAACAACCTGAGGAGTTTGATTTTTGTTGCTCATTTCTGCTCTAGAAATACATAAAAGAAGAAAGGCTGGCAAGCCACTCCCTACAGTTTTCATGTGGGAAAAGGCTGATGGGGGCAAAAATCACAGAAGTGGTTGTGGGTCCCTGGGGGTCGGCTCACAAGCTCCTGCCCTGGAGGCAGGTGCTTTAAGGCAATAGTTGAGCAAAGCTTCTCAGAAAAGAAAACCAACCGCAAGCAAAGGGACAATTTCCAATAAAGTCTCTTGATACTGCTCTATGACAAGCCCAAAAACTGAAGGATCTGCCTCCTCTTCATTTGCTCAATCAAAATAACAAAGGCCAATGCAGGGCTGAGGCTGATCCTTCTGTCTGCAATGTGGCACTTAGCAAGTCACGCTTATTTATGGCCCTAACCAGTCAGAGTCAGATTGATGAGATCACAGAAACAGCTTTAATAGACCAGACCAACAACTCAGGAATCCCAGAGCCTTGTTTCCAAAGGTGGCCAGTAAGAAATATTCAGGGACAAACGCAAGACAACACAGGAGGATCAATACCCTGTTCACAGTCTTCCAGCCATCAGAAGCTTAGCACTACAGAGGGAATCTTGCGGGGGAAAGGGGAGGAAGGGAAGGAGAAGAAATCACGGTCATAGGACAAACTGAACTGGAACTGATAATAAGACACACACAGACTGTAAGCCAACAAAAAGTTGGTAAAACAATGAAGGCATAAGAATGAAATTAATGACAAAAACACATGTTCTGAGATAAAATCTGAGAAAGACAGTAAAGGAATTTTTGAAGAACTGTGCAATAAGAAGTTATGAAAAGGCAAAGTCAACACTAAAATACTTACTCATGACTGCATGAAAATAACTGATTTTTCAATTATTTTAAAAGGGAAGCAAAAAGTTTGCTCCAAAGTGCTGCAGTCTGGTTATTTTCTTTGCACTCTACAAGCTAACCTTCAAAAGATGATACTTTTTACTCCTGGTGCTTCTCACAATGCATGAGATGCATGTTTTCTGTATAATTCATCTGGACTAACAGTTTAATCTATGCACACTATCTCTTGGCCAGTTCTTTCATTCTAGTCCTACTCTGGCAAAAAAAGAAGAGGGAAACTGTTATGCAGAGATCCACTGACAAAAATGAATTCGAAAGACCAACTAGGTAGCTCCAATTGGTAAACTGAGCTCACAGCAAGAAAAACCCTCCAAAATTAAGTTAATGAAAAATCAAGTTAATGAAAAATGATGTTTCCCTTATTTAAAACATTTCCTTCAAGCGAAAATGGCTGGGGGCTCTTAAAAAAATGAAAGAAACTTCTACAAATAACCATCACATATGCCAGTAAAAGGACGGAAAAAGGAATCTTTCTTAATGGAAAATACACTATTTTTTAAATTTTCTTCTTCTTCCCTTTTTCATTTCTACTTCAATAGAAAGAAGAATAATGTCCTTAAAAAGTCCAAACCATAACACTTCAGTTCTTTTGTTAAAAAAGCTAAAATGTTAATTTTTAAAAAAGACTGACCAACAATAATGCTGAAACCCAGCAATGCAACTCATGACAAGCCATGCTTATGCAATACTAAAATTGTTATTTACTAGAACTAATCAAAATATAACCCTCATCTCTAAAACTGAGAAGTAGGAAGAGGGTTACTTTCAAGCCAGATTGCACCTGCTCACTGTTAGTACCTGTGAGCTAACTCAGACTCCAAAATTACAGCAAGCTGGTGGACCCCAGCACTTCCAGAAGAAGAGGTAATGCCCAGCCCTCCCCCTCCATCAGGTATGCTGCAACAGGGTTTGGAGTAATTTTATATCCATGGCAGGGATGCTCAGGCTGGTCCCAGGAAGTGGAGGGGACCATGCTGGCACCCAGTTCATCCCCAAGGAGGACTGACCACAGACTGGACAAAAGACAACTTGGAGCAGGAACTGTGGCACCCAGAGCTCAAGAGCCTTTTCCTTCTTGCAGGTGCGGTTGAAATTAGGTTAGAGAACCACTGAAAGTCAACAGCAGCAAAATTATTTCAACTTTCTTTTCAAACTTGTCCACTCCCTCAAAACATCACTTGTGGGGTAATTTAGCACCTCACAACTCATAAGAACACTCTTTCAATTTTTTTAATGCCACCGTTTACCACTGCTTCCACAAAAAGCACTGCATTTCTGCAATGCTGTGTCAGCTACCACCAGAAGGTCAGCAGCAGACTTACACCCCAACTTGCTCCTCCACCCAGGAATCTGTGCAAAAACATTCCTGCCTGACTCATCTGTTTCCCCAGTCCCACATTTCTCTCCCCTCCATCGTTGACCAATGCAGAGTCCTGGCCCCAGCCTCTGGCCACCTTTTCCACTTCAGCCTTGCTTACCACTCATCTGTTCTCAACACCACCAAACAGGAACGTGATTTACCATCTGAATTCCTCACTGCCACATATTTCAGAGGAGTCCACAAGCATCCAAACTCGCCCCAGCACCAGAAACCTCTCACCCATGAGGGCTAGCAGCTCATCAGTGCAAACCACAGTGTGTACAAAGCCAACCCAGAAGTCACATTGTGAACACTGACTGGACTGTGGTGGTGATTGCTGCTTTATTCAAAGTTAAGAACAGGAAGACCCAGCAATGAAGCCCTAAGAATGAAACCTCAGAATTTACGTAATCAGTGAACAGGAGGCTTAAATGGTAAAACCCAAGACAGTAAGGGTACGACGTGGCACAAAGCCTCCCACACTCATCCACAAAAATGCAACCATCTCAGAAATACTTGATCAAATTACAAGCCCTTGCATAGCTGAACAGACAATGTTCCTCCACCAAGGCATGGGCTGTCTTCAATCGCTGCAGAAAGCTCACAGCAAACAAATTCAGAACTGAGACAAATATCCGCATTACTGTGAGAAATGGGAATGCATTTGCATTTCCAGCCTTCTCAGGCAACTTTTGTCCATTGTTCAATCCACTTGGTCTCTGTGACTACACAGTATGGACATCAAAATGGCCAGAAAGCCCATCTAGCAGACACAGGAAGAATGTGCTCCTCTCACCTCCAGGGAGTCCATTAGCTCCCCTGTAGAATATACCATGAAATACAAAGCCATGCCTACAGCCTCTGAAAATGCCTACAGCAAGCACTGTGAGCAGCAAACGACAGGTTACCTTTACCTCAGTGACTGCTTTGTGTCACAAGCGCTATATGAACTCTTGCCATCCTGCCAAAAAAATAACTTTAAGGGGAAAGGTTCCTTTCAAGCCATGTATGGGCTTTGCACTGAAATAGAAATTTGCTTGCTCTTCTCCTGTTCAGTTAACTGACTTGATCCCCTGCATGCTGTTCTCCAAAATGCCAAGTGATTCCGTGTATTCTGCTGAGACCAACCATCAATACAGGTCCATCACTCAACAAGAGAAATGATCCCTCTGCTCTCCACCAAGCAGAGAGTTCAAAACATCCATTTATGAGCAGATACACAAGTTCTAAACCCAGACATCACTGATGTCTCATCTTCTGTTTCAGCTGCACCAGGCTAAAAATTATTTCCACGTACACATGCCTCCCAGGGACATGGAAGCAAGATTAGGTACAGAAGATTATTCTGCCTGTACAGAAATAAACTTTGTACAATCCTTACTTTTCCTTAAAGATCAAAAAAACCATGTAAATCTCTAAATGTGATACGAAATACTGTAAAATGCATATTCCTGCATATTGATACATAACACACTGTATTTCAAATAATTTATTTAATGTGGATAGACACATTTTTTTTGTTAATCTCTGCACATTTTGTTACACTGTCCTCCACCCCTTTTGTTATTTCTGTCATCCCGTCATGTCCTTTTAGCAGTCAAGGGCAGAGCTGCCTTCTCTGTTATGTATTGGTACAACGCCCAGCACAGACTTCTCATTACAAACTCCAAGCCCTGCTGTAAAAGAAATAGCAATTAAACCCATGAATAAATAGATAAATTTCTGAAGAGAATGTAGAACGTACAAAATGACACAAATTCACAAAAATGCTGGTTTCGTGTCAGTCAGTGCTGCAGACGCCAACTCCCTCAAGAACCTCCATATTTTATAGGGCTTTTTATGGCGCACTGGGACAGAAGTGAGAAGACGACAGCCTAAAGCCAGCTCTTAATCAAATGCAGATTTACCTATGGAATACGGACCGATAATTAGCAAGTTGCATTAGGAAACAGCTGGGGAACCAAAATGACTCCTGGTGCTAATGAAACCTCAGGTCACCTGAATTTAAAATAAAACCCTTCAAGAAAAGACTCTTCAGTTAGCCATCATTTTTTATTACCGGTATGTGGGACACTCCCTGCTAAAAATTCCTGCTTCTCTGGGTGGAGACTGATCACTTTTGAGCCATTTCTTCACTGAGTCTGAACCACCCACATCTACCAGGAACATTTATTGTGATGAATAGAACTATTAATACCAGCTTCACCCCACCCTATACTGCTTCAGAGTATGGAAACTCAATGGATGTATCTGGTTTTGGTTAATATGCCATGACTCTCAAGTTTTACAATGGGAAGGCAGAGGAAACACATTATGTATTTTATTGTAGTATTTTGGCACATTCTCCATACAGTGGAAAATTCAACCTATCAGGGATGCAATTTTCAGTCTTTCCTTACCAAATCTTACATCCTTCTTCATCTTTTACCACAAAAAATATTTTCTCTTTCATTCTTTGCCTCTTTGCCAGGAAGAGCCAAGAGCAAGCTTTAGGTCCTCCCAAGCTCAAGTTGACACCACATCCAAAAGGACAGGAAAGGGACAACAGCATGTGAGGCTTAGTGAGGGAAAATCTTTCAGGAGCAGTTTTGGCACGGACTTGCTTTCACCTCACCTTTCAAATCCTTGCTACACCTAACATCCCTGGACACCAGAAACTAAATACTGATGTAAAAATCAAGGTTACTGCAACCTGATCAAAACTCTATGCAGGGGTCACTCAGAAGAACCACACAAAAAGGCAATAGCTTGGATTGCTGTGAGCTATCCCACAATTACGGATCACAAATTTGGAGCACAGATTATAAAAATAAGTAAGACAAGGCAACCATCATAACAACAGAGTCAAGTCAAAAGGACAGCAGAAGTGGGGAAGACACTGAACTGCTCTAGTTATGAGGTAAAGGGCAGGCATACTAAGACTAAGATGAGGGAAAGAAAATGCAACAGGCTTTCAAACCATACACGCTTTATTTAAAGTCCAGCTCCTCAGGAAAACCAAAGAGTGGATTTCCTCATGCATAGGACAGCTGATGCTGCTACAAGGCAGGAGACCACCACCTCTTCCAGCACTTCACCAAAATGGCTTCTGGACAGGGATGCCCAAAGTACAGGACCTGAGGTGGGCTCTATTTGGAAATCCTCTCATCAAAATCACTTGTCACTAGTCACTCCAAGGTGCTAGAATAAAACCCTTACTTTTCAGTGTTTCCTAGCACCGCCGGAGATGCTTGAAGGTCACCCCCTTGGGGAACAAGGACTCCCTGGCAATATGTTCCAGAACAACTTCATTTTCACGATTACTGGTGTAACCCGGTCATGCCTGTCCCTCCCAGCAAGCCAACTTCCTAACAGCTTTGGCAACTCTTGCTCCTCCAGGTAGGAAACACTGAACACCCAATGCAGGGAAGAGCGGGAGGAGCCACCACTGCTCCATCTACATTTCAGATCCAACCAGGACCCTGGATCAGGGGAGAAGCAGCATTGCAACGACTCCACTTTCCCCAGCACATCTGATAGTGCCATTAGCACAACTGGCTCCCAGCCACCTGAGTGAGAAAAAAAACAACTGGATGCTTGTGAGGAACGATCAAATAAAAATTTAACGTCTGAATAAACAGAACAGAACACCTGGCAGAATGACTGAGGTCCAACCACATGTACTGGCAGCACCAGCAAGAGCTCCAGTGCTGCTCAGCACTGCTGTGGTAGGGAGAAGCCTTGAGCTCAGGCTGGTTCCAGTGCAGACCCTGTAAACAGTTTCGGGCCACTTCTTGGCAGAGCTCTTCAATTTATTTTAGATTGCCGGCACGTGCCGGAGGGAACTATTGGGAGGCCCATAAAAATTGAGTTTCCTCTCACAGTGTCAACTGATGAAGTAGTCTTTGCTTCTTGACCTCAGTCATTGTATAGTGCTACCGCCTGCTGTTACAGAAAGTTGCTGTGTGACAGTAAGAAAGCTGACACCTAATTGTTACATTTGACCAAGTGTTTTAATTAAGGGAAGAGTGTCTTTAAAATAAACTCTTAGGAGGCTTTGGCCCACATTCAGGAAAGCACTTAAGTATAAGTCTTAGACTGTCCCTATCCAGGAAAGCACATGCTTAAGTGCTTTCCTGAATGCAGATATATTCCCATCCTGGGGCCTTAAAAGTGCACTAAATAATAAAATTTATTGCAATTTGATTTCACTGTTTTCTTGAAATATTTATTTAGCTGTTTCTTTATTAAGAGTAAAGTCACTTGAATTTTGTATCTAACAACCCATACTGCTTGCTGATTGCATTCCAAGAGACAATCTGTTAATGCTGTTTCAGTTAAACTCTAGGGTTTTTCTCCCCCACAATCATGAAACTGTCTCATTTTCTTGACACACTGCTTACTCTCACACAGGGTACCTACTGGCCACATACCACTCGAAATAATTTTGCATGGAGTTGGAGACCTTTGGGTCTGTTCTTCATCACATACATAAGAATGATATAAACTCAAGCTTTATCTAAACCAACTCTTGTGTCTGGGGCATTCACTGAACAGTGTTCAGTCGCTGCTTCTACCAATAGTAATGCCTGTATTGTTACACCGGTATAGATGTCACAAGTCAGAACAAAAAACCAAATTTCAACACTAGCAGATCCTTCCCCCCACAGACAATACACAGTATTTTACTGTGTATTACATCTCTGTGTGTACATCACAGTATTTTACTGTGTATTACATTACATATTACATGAGTTTTACATCTCTCACAAGCTACCTCCAACACCTTCACACTGCAAACTTTAGATTTTCCCAATAGAAAGCTGATGGTGTTCAGCAGGAGGAGAAGCGAGCAAGAGCACAGCATGCACACATCCACATGAAAACCTGGGAGAAGAGTTGAGGTGTACTCTGTCCTACTTAACCACTACTCCTGCAGCTCCTGAAATGTGAACTTGAAACTTGGGAAATGAGAACAAAGGTGTCAAATTTGTTAGTACTGCTAGAGCCCAATGAAGTGAGAGTCGATCATGGCTTTAACCATGCTCATTTGGCCAACAGTTACACCGTATCAGTCCCACATTCCATGACTTACATCAAAAGTCTGAGCCTTCTCCTGTGGTCCTGTCAAGAAGCACCAGGTATTGACCCAAGCTAGAGAAAGAGCCTCACTGTTTCTTGTGGAGCAAGAGCCTGCTGAGACCCCATTACTGAATTACTGTCAATCTCTCACATGCTAAGGCTAGGACAAGTGACCAAATTTTGTTCAAATCAAAGCAGCAGGAGGACTTTGCATGTTAGGTATTTTCTCTTCCCCCTATAACACTGAGAACAGTTCACATCCACCCAGTAACACCACCTAACAGCTGCTGCATGGCTGTGAGGACCCAGGACACGAGTGACACTGCTGATCTCTCCTGCTCCCACCACATCCTCCCCAGCAGCTTACAGCTGTAGGTGCTGGTTTTCACTTCTTTGCTCCTACTTTTTTTTTTTGTCCAGGGCAGCTGGCAGGAGTCCTGTGACCTGTGAGACATGGAGGAAAACTGCAACAGATTTCTATGGAGCTTGCTGGACAAAATGCCTACAACATCTTTGTTTTCAATAGTTCTGAGGGTCTTTTCTAGTCCTAACATGAACTTACCTTTCTTGTTCAGACTTGGGCTTTTTGTGTACACCACCACTGCTAATGGAAGTACCACCTGCTGTACTTTAGCTTACTACCTCTGCACTCCAAGCATATAAAGAAATGCCAAAGTGATAGAAAAACAGGATATCGAAGCGTATTCACATAATCTGCACAATACACAAAAAAAGGTTTCAAAGGGAGAAAAACCTGCAGGATTAATTGTCCTCTGGCTATACAAAGAAGCAGATGCAAATATAGGTGTCCCAACTGTGACCAGCAGGTACATAATTAAGGGAACACCACATGAAGACACGTGCTTAATTTGTTCAGGTGGCAAGGTTAACGAAATAAGCTCAGGGAATGAATGCAATACAAGCAGATTGACTTAAAAACTGAAAAAAAGCCGGTCAAGATGAATCACACATCTCAGTCTAATAAAGAAACAGTCTGCCTGCTTTAAAGTCAATCATAATTGGTTTCCCCTCACCTTCCAAAAATGTGTTTAAAAAGGAAAATAGTATAAATGGCTCAAGCTAAACCACAACCACTTTATTCATCTGTTGTTTCAGTTTTTCCTTAAGGCTTGTGTTTAAAGAAAACCCAGAGCACCCCACTCTCAGCAGCCTTTTCACACACACTGCATTTAACGAGAAAGAATACGGATCATTACTATGAAGTTCTGTAGGAGAGAACATTGCAAGGAAAGAAAGCAGCATCATTTTCCACAGACTTCTCTTCTGGGCATCACCAGACAGAGATATCTGACCTCTCACTCCAGCAGCTGCTTGGGGACGCACAGAGGATCTCATGGACAAAAAGGCTTTCAGGACAAATCTCCTGCCCCTGTGAGCCTTGTCTCTTTCACGCAGTGCCACTCTCACCACAATGAGGCACCATTACTAGTGTTTACATAAGTCTGAATCATGCAAACTAGGAAAGATGGAATAAGAGGTAAAATAATCAAAAGCTGCATCAGCAAGAGCTGTGGTTTCAGTCAGCGGAAAGCATTATTTTTAGAAAACCAGGATCTCTTAGTCACCATCCTTCAAATTCACTTGCCTGCACAGGCAAGAGCCACGACCCTCTCTCTGCTCCAGCTCATTCCTCATTCTCCAGAGTTTCTCCTCTCCTTCATGCCCATGAAATCAGGTGTGCATGGCCAGCCCAAGTGATTTGCTGGACATGACCCACCCATGACCAGCTGCTGCATTTACTACAACTCTGGTGGGGTCTTCCACATTGTGCTTGTGATTGTATCCAACATTCCAAGGGCTGGCTTTTTTCAGGGGTCTTCCCCAGCTGTGCTTCACATGTACTTCAGCCTCAGATAACCAAAGCAGCTTTCATAGTTCAGCTGCCCCAGAAATCACTCCAACACTTTTTTTCTCCTCGAGTACAGCTTGGGTTTAATTCAACGGGAAACGGCAGAAGTAGCAATGTGTGCCCTTCATGCCACACACAGTGGCAGGCAAATACCCTGCAACCCAGCCAGAGATGATCTGAATTGCTGGATAATTGACTTAAAAGCTTGAACTGAAATCTGGGGTGGCAGATCACATGCAATTCTGCCAAGGATTCCCCTTTCCCCTCTTCCTCTAGCTTGCTTCTTTGCATCCCAGTTAGCCTGAACACACCCACATGCTCAGGGAACTCCTGCCTGCAGCAGAGGGCAAGGCAAAACCAGTGAAGACCTCTGCTACAGCAGCTCTGACACTGAGTATGTGGCAGGGAGCAGTAAGACAGCAATAAGGTGGATCCCACCAGGACACTGTGGCAGAGCACTGGCCAGGTATTCTTCAGCAACAAGCTCCTGTCTGCATGACTTCCTGAACTGACTTTTCGCACCTTATTCTTGGGATCCGGTACCAACCTGAAGTAACTTCACACAGGCAGGAGGGCAGTGGGGCAAGAAAATCCGTGACATGAAGACAAACCATGAAACCCACAAAGGACAGAGAGCATCTCCTTCCTGGCCACTATGAGCTGGGCTTAGTACACAATCCCTTACCTCAGCTGTGGTTTTGTCTGTGCATGCGGAGAGCAGGTTTTGCTGTCCTTACTCCTCAAATAGCAGCAGGCAGCAGTGAGATCTTTTCTCTGGATAACTGCTGCCTCTGACTCTGGCACAAGGCTGCACTTCTAGCAGGAGAAACATATTAGAAAACCACTGTTTGATATCAAAGCCTCCACAGTCTCTTAATAGTCCTTCATAATTTTTGTAGCTGCATAAACTTTTAGAAAAGTTTGTTAATTTTAAAATAATGTGTTTATTTAACTATGATATTTCTCTCTTCTTGATTGCTGAGAGGATCTGTAGTACAAACCCAGGTTTTCTTCCATCTCAAATTGGTACAGTGCAAAGCCAAGAATACATATGTTGCTAGCTGGAAAATAAAGTGCCCTTGATTCCTAACTTTATTTTGGACAGTGCACTCAAAGTTATTAAAAGCCAAATTCAGTAGTGAGAAAATATATATAGCTTCAACTGTTTTGTGTGGGTTTAAAGTACTATTTGCTTTATGAGTAAGAGATTCAATAATGCATATATTTACATAAAAATAGTTCTGACATTTAAGTTAACTTCTTGCCAAGCTAGTGCAAAAGTGGAAATGTAAAAAGCATAAGCAGAGAAATAAGCCCCTATGCTGTAAGTCTGCTATTTACAGGTAATTTTTTTTCCTTGGCAATAATACCTGAACAGTATGTTTTATAGCACTAGACCTAGCCACTCTGAGTCAATTTGGTGTTTATGGAACGTGCCAGACTGACAGTTTGAGATTTAAATGCTCCATGCCAGCTTGTAGTTGAGCTGGTGTAGGGGCTAGGAGAGTTTCCAGAACCCGGGCCACTGATGTTCTGCAGACACAACAAAATCCACGATGGCACTGGTCCAGTACACAGTAACGCAAACACCCAATTATTCCTCAAGCCCCAGGAGGCTTCTGAAGAGGGTGGCACCAACATGTGCTGCATGAGAGCATGGAGTGAAGCACCTACCAAAAGTCAAAGCCCCAGGATGGCTATAAAATGTCCAAAACTTTAAAACTGATGCTGTTCAAAAGCACCTTACTCTGCTAGCTCTGGGGATGACCATGCAGCAGTCACTAGATAATGGATGTGATAGACAGAAGAGGTTGGAAACCGTCTTTTCTACTACAGTAACCAAGATCGTTCTTTATTTCTTTTTTTCCCCCAGAGCAATTAGTCAGCTCAGGGATGTCAAAACATATAACTGGGCCATGAGACAAATTACAGTGTAAGTGCTGCTACTTTGCCAATGACCTAGCAGGCTTGGCCCCGAGATTTCTAATGTTTGAAGTCTCATGTTCCTTGTTCAGTATTGCACTTCTTCTAAAGACATTTTAATTAAGATGAAGTGACAGGCAAACCTACTTGCATGGATCCTTCATATATATAAACAAATAACAACAAAGCCCAGATGACCAAATGGGTGATATATTGGTATGAAAAAGAGAAATATAAAACACTATATATATACATTCATCAAGTCTTTGGTTACCAATTCACTCTTTAGCGAAAGTTCATGACAACGGGCTCATCAATACTTAATACTCTGACTTTCTCAGCTGAATGGTCTGGCAGTCAAACAGCAATCTTCAAATTCTAAGCATCATAAATATATGAACAGAAACAATTAATCAGAGCTGAGGATAGTCTTGATCCTTACTGCAGCCTCATGTGTTACATATTTTTTTCTGCTGTGATCTCACTAGCAATGCATCACTGTTTTTAACCACTCTGAGCACTGATTCTACGTTCAGCAGCTGTGTTTGTTTACAGGGCTAGAAATTAGCACAGGACAAATGGACTTCATCCAACTGAAATTTTATTTTGGCATTTTCCACTACACTTCACAATATATTGGTCCTCATAGACCAATTATGTATTTGCCACTGACGCTGGCCAAGGAGCGTGCATAAGCAAAGATGGTGCTCACTAATACTACACAGGGATGCTTTTATTGCTCCAAATGCAAGCTCCCTAATTACTAAGCACAGCTCAGTCACTTGTAGCCAGGAAAGTCCACTATTGTATTGTTCATACTTTTTTCCGCTAGGAACATAAAGAATGTCATCATAATCCATACTGTGCTTTGCACTCTGCCAGTTCAGTAAGAGCGCTGAAATGCAATGATATTTTATATTTAAAGGGACCTGCCAGTGCCCTTCACACTTATAATTGAGCTCCCAAAGCCAGTTCCAAAAGACTGTAAACCAAATTCAGATGAGTCAGCCCTAACACCATTTTCCATTTCAACATTCATATGGTTTTTCATGCATGTATTTAAAAACAAACAAAAGAGCAGCCCTTTGCCCCATGCACTTTCCATTTCCTTGACCATTACCTTAGCATAGAGCTGGGGGGTGCTTCAGTTTTCCCCATCCTGCTCTAGAATAAGCTGTTAAAGAGGAGTTACTGAATTCACTGAAACATGGTGGCAAACACTCCTGCCCGAGTTCTCACACACCTGATAGTAAGTGTAACTTTAAATGCTTGCCCTAGTTATTCAGAATACTTTTGTAAGCTATCCCTATTTATGCTAGAACTCACACAAGAGATAAACATAAAGTGCATTAAGTTGTAGTTTAGAGACTCTATGCTGCTAAAAATACTCTGGTTCTATCTTAAAAAATGTATTTTAGAGGAACTACCAAACAGTCCCGCAGGCACCAAACAATTTCTTCAGGCAAATATCCACAGCTTTTCTGTCAGTTAAACCAATAAGTCCTGATTAAGCACCTCTCTGGAGAGAATAAAGTTAAAAGTACTATGCAACTTCTTGAAATATATTTTCTTGAGGACTGAAAAAGCCCAAGAACATTTGCATGACATTTTCTGAGGAACTGCCACTCACTATTTTTAACTTTGTTTAGTGCAACAAACTCTGATAATTTAAAATAATAGCAATGATGATGTTCTGACTTCACAAGATGCATGAAGAACCCTGTCAAAGTAATATATTGCACTCTGCCATGTAATTATGTTATGTTGGAGCAGAGTGTTGGAAAACTTAGTATAATCATTAGCCGAGCGCTGAATGTTTTGATTGTCAGACAGGTTGTATATGATGCAAATATATGACTCAGAAATGATTTCACATAAACATTTTGGTAACAGTAATCTGACTCATAACCTCCAACATAGAAAATAACAAGCTGCACAAAACATCTGTGCGCTCCGAGCAACCCTGGCTTGTAGCAACCTTCACAAGTCTCACAGCACAGAGACACCAGAGGTCCTATCCCTGAGGACCCGAAGCTGAGAGGTGTTGACACCTACCTTCCCAAAAAGAGTCAAAGAAAGAGCAAAAAGCACTGTCATTCCCACCAGAGATCCCCGGCAAAGAGCTATGATAGTTTATGCCATCTGATAGCCTGCCCAGGGGGCATTGCTTGGTTTAGGTCCACAGTTAACAGGGCTAAGATGGGAGGAAAGGTTTGTTGCTATTCCACCCCAAAGTTTCGCTATGTCAAGTACAACACAATGCACAATTCTTCTTCTATTTATTTTTTCATTCATTAGGAGATGGACAGCTTCTTTCATGGCCCCCTTCTGAAGACAAATGTGCAGTCTTGAGTGACAAGGAGGATTTACCGTCTGTTATTTCAGAGGAGGTTTGCCATGTTTATTCTGGAAAGTGCCATGAATTAATGAACTATCTCTTCAAGCCTCAGTGCATCAGAGCTGCCAGCTCTCTGGCTGCCAGAAGCAACAGACTGTTTTGGGACCCCATAAAACTGTTTTTACTAAGACTAGAGATAGCAAAAGTATCAGGCAGACCCAATCCCAATAGCTTCTGAAACATAAAGGAGTCATTATACCAACTTCAGCTGTTACACTGCATTTTTATGGGGAGTTTCTCAACAAAACTGTCAGTTAACTGGGAAGAACAGCTACTATTAGCTTCCCTGCAGCATGGGCATTACCAGAAGTCAACCAAACCTTTACTAGGCTCTCCAATAGTTTTAAGTGAAACATGTGCTAGCCTGTGACACCTTTCATCTTTCCTATGTTCAACTGTTGGCAAGCATGTCTGAAGAGCCATGTCCCTAGTGGAGCATGGTTGCAGAAGGCACAGACTGTGCAGCACTGATGAGCGAGGTTCACAAGCATGAAGAACTAAAGCCTAAGCCAAGTAGAACCTGTAGGCTCCAGCTAATTCATGCTGCCACCTGAAAAAAAGATAAGTTTCACCAAATAGGACCCTTTTGTTTCACCGGCTCCATGAGCCACTGGAGGACCAGCCAGGTCAGTAAAACAGCACACATTCTCATGGTGAGATTGCAGGACTGGAAGCAAGAATTTCAGGGACCTCATGACAGCCCTGGTCCAGTCATAACCTCTGAACCTCAGCCTAGTTATTTGGAAAATCAGTACAAGAGTGATTTACATTTGTCAGAACATACTGTGAGACTTCAATGCTTATGAAGTGTTTCGAGGTTCTGAATAAGAGACAGAGTAGTATCTCGATGTTGTCTAGCAAGTAACAAGCATTACATATCCTGCAGAATGGAACATTTTTTGACAGCTGCTACAACCATTACAGTGTAAAAACTATCACATGCAAGAGACAAGACACAGACATCTCAAAGAGAAAATCTATTGTAGTACATTAAACAAACGTATTTTCTCTCCAGCTATCTTCCATAGCATAATAAGTTGGAACTACCTTAAATATGAGAACTCTCTTACTCTCTTTTCTTTAAGTCTCCCTTCTTTTCCCTTCACTCCCTTCCCCCTCTGCCTTTTTTCCTTTGTGGGGTTAAAAAAAAAAATTTAAAGAGCAAGCCAAGAGATTCACAATCACCAAAGCCTGCAGAACATACAGTGAATTTTGGCAGGACATGCATGTTTATCCTTTTCATATGCTGTTTAAATTATTTTTATAAACAACTCATTATCTTGCATAGCCACTGCTTGGTCCTTTTCATGTCAAAGATGTTTGATGTTACAGTAATTAAGCAAAAGGGTCTGCATGCTTGAAATGCTGTCTCAGGATGATGGTTTGTGGGCAAGAGAGGCTGCTGCTTTTCTAAACTGAAGGGTTTCTTTGCCAACCTTCATCATTTAAGTTGAGCACCTGGATTCTGTACTTGGGGATAAAATCTTTGCGTAGATATTAAAACATGAATTTCAAGGCAGGCTTAAATTTTAGAACTATCCTCCTACTATTTTGCATCAAAATTGTGCACACAGGTTAAGGCTTGCAGAAAATCCTCTCACTGCTTGCACATGAATGTTTTGAAGAACCAGGCTCGGCATCATTATGAAGATTCATGGACATTAAAAGTGTATAAATCCTCTTCCTACACCACACCACACCACCAGTGCGGCCATAAGTAGTGAAGAAATGTGAATGGAAAGTCCATGGTAAGTGACATAGGAAATGCCGCCTCCTTTTTTCCTGCAGAGCATCTGGTGATTTAAAGACTGCTGCCTTGACCTCTGTTCATCTGAATTTGGCCAGAGTGAGCTTGCACCTCTGTGACATGAGGAACTAAAGCTCTGACCACTTCTTTATTCCTGGATATAGAACCTTAATCCAGGTATTTTAAAGCAATTTGAAAAATATGGAAGTTAGGCTGCAGCAAGTGTTCATGTTCAAACAACTTTGTATTATTATGGCGTTACAAAGGCAGCGACAGAAAAGTCTTTTGCATCTTGTACACATTAGTTACGGTTAAACATTATTTTCCAACTTATTTGGATAATTTTACTCCTTGTAAAAGGACTGGAATTGACTGCTAAGAGCTTTACTCTTCTGAATTTCTCTCTGAAGCGGTCTGGAAAGCCCAGGAGAGACAAGGATGCAAGAAGACATCTGTTTCACACTGTAGCTGCCGACCCTTTCCTCCCTCCAACACCTCTTGGCTTACGTGTGCGACTATCAGACCCTGTTCATGAGCTCTAATCTGTTCTCATTTTTTAAGTGCTCTTTGTTGCCTGGTGTGGAGCTTAACACTTGTGCTTCAATAGACATTATGTCACCCTTTAGCCCTTGTACAAACAGTGTCTAATACCTTGACCATACATGCCACACGAACGCGATGCAGTGAGCGACAAGATAAGAAAGCTGCAGCAGTACACCTCAACATAAACATCTCTGTGCATGCTTTAAACATGGCACATATTACAGCCTGCACTTGATAAAAGAAACTGTAGATCTCCAATTGACAAGATTTTTGGTTGAACATATAAATATTCATTAAAGGAGTGCTTCAAATAGCCAATTCATGTATTTCTCACACTGCAAACAACCATTAACATACATGGAATAACACATCTTTGGAATACTGTTTGAAAACACTCTCTCATTTACTATCAGGAAATTTGACTCTTCAGAACAAGTGTTAACACTGTCTTGATTAATTTGTAAAGCTATTCAAGCCGTGAAGTACATCTGCACATTCAGTATATTTCCAATACTGTATTTCTGTTTTCATTTTCTAAATGTTTTTATTTATACACTAATATTTGACCTATGAATGTTCCAAGTTTATAAGGAGCCAGCTGTTCTAAATTCTGGTTATACCAAGCATTCATGCAAAACATCAGGTGATATCATTGGATATTTTTAAGGGGAAAGTTCACAGGAAAGCAGTTATGTATTCTTGTGATTAACACCACATTGGATCAAAACAGTCATGTCTAGCTCTCTGAAAAATACAGCTACTGTTTTAGTTAGCAGAACACTTCGGCTCTGTCTACATTATCCTTTTTTGCCAAAAGTTCACACTGTTGCTACCACTGATTCAATTCTGTTATTGTGCTATGATGAACACTGCTACGTAAAATAAAAAGAGCTGAAAGCAGTGCTGTCAAAATCTTTGTGCCCTTAACAACAAAACAAAAAAAAATCTCATTACATCACCAAAAAAACCCCAACCAACCCAAAAGCCAAACAAACAAAAAAATCCACTCCAAAACTCTACCCAACACTACAAGACTGTTTCTTAAGTAACTGAAAGTTCAGGAAATGCCAGCCCCAATCCACAGCAGGTTTTAGGAATCGAAGTCCATTACGAGGTATTAAACACCCCTGCAATCCCACAGGGACTCAGCTTCTTTAATTAAGCTTTTTTCTCCTGCAACAGCCCTGCAGCAGGTGCAGCCCCATGCCTTTCCCAGGGCCACTGTGTGGGAGCCTGCTCTGGGTGCAAAGCACCAGGCCACAGGAGCCTCTTAGGATGCTGCTGCCAGCCACCCCTGCTGCAAGTGCTGCAGCTCTGCAGAAGGCACTGCTCTTCATCCTCTGCCAGCCACAACTGGAAAAAAGGTGGAAAGAAATGACTCACTGAATACTTTTCAGGCACCCTCAGTACATCATGGCTACAGAATCCCAGTCCCAAGTGCCCTCTCAATTCCCTCTTAGAATTCCAGGAAGTTTGGGCTGGAAGGGACCTTCAAAAGTCATCCAGATCAACCCCTGCCATGGGCAGGAATATCATTCAGTAAAACAGATTGCTCAATGCCCCATCCAACCTGGCTTTGAACAGCTCCAAGGATGGGGCATCCTCAGTTCCTCTGGGGAACTTGTTCCAGTGTTCTACTACTTCTTTTTGAAAAAATTCACCCTTATATCCAATCTAAATCTACCCTCTTTCAGTTTAAAACTGTTGCCCCATCAAACAGGGAACCTAGGCGTGACCCAACACCAGACTCCAAGAATCAGGTGGACAGAAGACAGCTTTCCAGTCCTTAACCTCCATCTCCCAGGCTCTGAGGTCTGATACTTGCTGTAACAAATGGGAATCTCTCACCCATGAGCCATTTTTCCATTTGGGCAATAGTGCTTGCTCTTTGCTTCACACTGCTATATAAATGGTCAAATGGAAATGTTAAATGATTAGTAGTTGTGCATCTGCTGGGATACAGCAGAAACACACAATGGGACTGTTTACGTCCCAAGTAAATCATACCTTCCTCTAACCCCCTACAAGCCAGCAATGAGGCAAGATGACCTAAAAAGAATTGTGACTCCATGGCATGGAAAGTCTAAACACCACCTTCCTTCCTCCTAAATCACAAACACCGCTTGAAAGTTTATATTTAAAACTACGAGAGAGAGTGTAACCACTGCAATGCACCGGGCTAGACCCAGCAAGGATCCACAGCTCCTTGGCAGAGGTACAAGCCTGCAGCAAGCAGTCCCAGCAGGAACTCAGCACAAGACATCCATGACAGCTGCCCAAGTGATTTTCTGCTAAAGCCATGTTGAGCTGGAAGAAAATTGCCAAAAGGAAACCTTTTTATAACAAGTGGTTTAGCTTCAATTTTTTTAAGGGAAAGAACTAGGAAGTTTTGCTTTTATTTTTACAAAAAATTCCAAAAAAAACCCCCAAAGCCAGTCCCACACCTGGGTTTCTAATTCAAAATGCAACTTTTCATTTATTTACAGATAAAAAATTTGGCTTGAAATAATCAAGACTGGTCTGGCAATACTAGCTTTTTACAATTACAATAAACTGCTGTTGTTATTGTTGTTGCTGGAAGAAAAATTTGTGTGAAATGTTGAAGTCTAAGACTGTAAATTTTCAAGCTCTGAAAAGCTTTCACAAGATAGAGAATAATCCTACTAATGCCACATGGTCTGGTTCCAGTAGCTTAGTCCAGATGACAGTCAGACTTGGATAAATTGCTTACATGAACATGACCCTCCACTCGTTTCAACAGTACAGGTTTTGAAGAGCAGCTTCTGCAGGAGCCACACATCTTCCAGGGCTCCTGGCCAAAGGCAGGAGGATGACTACGGTCCCTCAAACTCCAAGTCCAGAGGAGATGAGGGCTTCTAAAAGACCTTTGCCCTTTCTTTAATCATGTTGTCAGGTAGCTTCACACTATCAGGCAGCTCGCAAGCAGCAGCTACTTCAAGGAGATGACATAAATGAGGACCTTGATCTCCATCAGTTGAACAGCAAATGTAAGGCTGCTCTTTGGCGCTTGGGAATCTGTCTTGGCATCAAAGCCCACTATACAAGGCTTGGCAGAAGTCAGTAAACTCATTCAGCTTCATGATTTCCAATATTGGCCTGCTCTGGACACACGTGGAGGATGCTGCTCACAAGCTGAGCAAGTGAGGCTGTACACAGCCAGCTGGCAGCACAGCCAGATCTGCAGCATCACACACTCCAGTTACTCCCTGTGAGTAGATGTCTTGACCTTTACAACACATGGCCAAGAGTATAAACAGATGGGATGACAGTATGAATGGTATGGTCCCATCAATACAATCACACGACATCCCTGATACATCTTGGTTGCCTAATTTCGTATCTCCCAACAGCAAGCATGGTAGTGGGAAAAACGCAGATGGGCCGATCAAACCCTTCAGATGAAAAAAATTCACCTGCTTTAGAAACACGTGTAAAGATGTTGGAGCACTGCTTCCCTCCTGTGAAAAGCTGTGCAGAACAAAGGCATATTGCTTGCACCTAAGGTGCTATGGATTTGGGCAAGATCATTCCTAAAAGGAAATCTGGTAGGCGACCGCTGCCAAAAAGAATGAAAGCCTGTTTGGAAGACACTGCAACCATAAGGTGCTGCTTTATAGGCAAGGGGGGGAGAGAGAGAGAGAGAGTGTATTTGTACTACAAGACTTATATTTACCTCCAAGCAACCCCCTTGCACTGAAAGGGAGCACCCTTGCCCCAGCAGACACTTGAAGTCTTGCAGGGAAGATGGTGATTGCCTGGAGTTTGGGGATTCAAAAATAGAAGAGGCTTTTCACTACAGCCCCAACTCAAATCATGTTGAAGCTTCAGGACTGACTGCAGGACCGCCTGGGAAAAGGTGAGCTTCCTCTCAACCTTTTTGCATGAAGTTTTCCCAAGGGACCTGTGGGTCTTATGATAAAAGGGAAAACCCTCTCTACAAAAGTACAGAGATACAGTGAATCGGTGCTGTTGGTCTGCTACAAAAAGCCACAATGCTGAATAACCACACCCCAAAGCACACTTTTAATGATCTTTATCTCTGGAGGGTTCGATGGGTTCAGACTTTTCCTGCACAGCTATCAACAGCCCCAGATTTGGGTCACAGCAGAAACCCACAGCCTGCCACTGAATCCCTTGGGTTTGATTATAGGAAGTACATGGCTGTTTTTCCTCTCAGTGTGGATGTCAGGATAGGAAGACATGGGTGAACACCATGTTCTGACACAGGATTGCTTCACAGCACCTTTCATTATACACAGATAATTCTGTATGCATTTAAAGTAGCAAAGTCTTAGAGAGTCTTGTTTTCTGCTACTTCACACAGCATGCGCTACTCTGAAGACACCAGCTGCTGAAAGAGGGGAGGGAGAGCAGGGGAGAGCAGATCCCCTTCACATCAGCACTGGTATGCCAGAAAAGACTGGGAGGACTTTAGATCTGACCCTTGTCTACAGCTTGGTTTGAGCAGTGACCCCTCCCTGCTCATCTTCCTGGACTGAGGAAAAAGGGGGTTGGTTGCAAGGAACTTGATACATTTTTCACTAAAATGGTTGTAAAATAAAGGGATGCTTGACAGTCAAGCTGTCAATCCAGCATCACTGCCTCAAGAGGGATCTCCATACCAACCCCGGGCTGTTTTGCCAAGAGGAGATAACCTTATCTGGTGCCATAAGGAAGGTACATTTTCCAGACGGGAAACATTAATAGATGTTATTCTCCCAACAGTACTGTGTCAAGACACACCACACATTTATGTCAAGGCTGTTCCTACAAAAAAAGCTGAACAGTTTCACAAAGACACCCGCTGACCCACAGTGCAGTCCTCTGCTGCAGCCTCACAACCCTGACATACAGCCATTTCCACAGCACAGAAGTTTGGTACCCTGCTTTGTCAGTGAATCCATGCAGATGTTTCCATCTGTGCTAGCTATCCAGACTTCCTATGTGGGAAATGAAAAGAAACAGGCACTTGTCGGATGCCTCATCCTAATGAAAACACCCAAAATAGACACTTCTAGGATCATCTTCCCAAAAAAGGGACCAGATTTACCAAAAACAGGTTATGTTTTCTGTCGAATTTTTTTTTTTTTGTACCTAACCTGATAAATTATATTTATTTTCTGAATTATCTGAATTGGTTTATATCTTGTGTGGTTTTGCTTATAATGGGAACAAAAACTTATTTCTCCTCCCTGATACTGCTCTCCAGGTGCTTTATAAAACAAAATGCTAAGCATCTCCTAGAAACCCTGGACACACCAAGCTCCCCGTATAATCAGCCCCTCTGGGAATCATTGCCCACATCTTGCAAGTCCATACTACAAGACAGACATCACCAGGTAGGCAAGATAAATCCCAGACTCCCCATTTCAAAGACTGGTATTTCTCATCCTCCCTGTAAGACAGCAACTCCCTGTGTCTGGAGAACCTCCACACCTCTGTGACCTTCTTTTTTCACTTTAAAAAAAAGCCCAAAATAAAATAGAAACCATCTCCAAGAACACTCCCACCTTTGAGACTGGGACAAGCCTGCACTGCCTGAATAATCTGAGACCTCACCAAAGTCCCTCAGCTTTCCAAGACCTTTGTGAAGACGACCATACCCTGAGCACATACGGAAACATAGCCCTCCCTAGACAGGAAACACATCTGCTGTATCCCCAGACTGAAAGATGTAGGTTGGTCAGGAAGAGCTGGAGCCCTGCATGTTTGAAATCAGTGACTACAAGCTAGTGAGACTCTTTTTGGGCTACGGGTTGGAAAAATTAAATTCACTTTTATAAGAACATCAACACCTGCAAGCTTCTCTGCACAGCTGACCTAGATGATGGCTTTCCAGCACAACGAGATGCATCAAACTTTTATCTGGATCTGAGCTGCAGCAGAAGCAGTATCAGCACCTGAAGGCAGGTCACCCACACTGACTTCACACCCACACAGCCACGTGCACCTGCACCCCCAGGTGATACCATATACTCCTCAGCCCGGGAGAACAGCGAGGGCCCCTCACATCTCTTTGGTAGTTGCCCCTTCAATAATGGAAGGGGAAGTCTTCAAGGTTGAACACAAAGTTCTTCAGAAGTCAGTTTTAAATGACCAGAAGTAACTATATGTATGGCCACATGCAGAAAGCCCCAACTAAAATAATTCTGGCAGTGTCTACTTATAAGCAGACTCCAGCTGTGAGTTTTCAGGGCTGCTTGACATGTACTTCATCGGAATAGTCAGTGTGCTTACGATCAAGAATTCTTCTCTTTCTATGGTGATCCCACCATCTTTTGCTGCATTTCTGACTTCGTCTAATACTTCGACAGATAACAAGCAGGCTTTCTCCCATCAAACCCTTGGTTTCTGTATTGGAATATAACATTAGGCTTCCTCTAGTTTTCTGACCTGAATTATTGTTAAATGGAAAAGTAAATGTCAATACACAGGTGAAAGACCCCAAAATATTCCTGAAATGTCAGAGAAGCCACAGAAAACAGCCAAACAGCTGTTCAGTCCCAGCCCATCCGTTTGCCAACACTCTGGTAACAAACAATCACATTAAATGACATTATGGTTTATGACTCGGAATTTGGAAGTTGATGAGAATTCTACAGTTGATTCATGCTTCCTGAGACTCATAACTAGCATTTCAATTGCACTATTTTGCTACATTACATGAATAATTTTCCTTGTTGTTACGTAAGCGTCTTGATCCAAATTATCAGAACTGATTTGAATCATATGAGTGGAAGGGGCTATTTTCAAAAGAAACACATACTTTCAGGTATACCATCTAATAATACTCCCCTGGTGCTTTATAAACAACTAATTACCTTCTAAAACACCACATGCTCACATTTATGCCTGGAATCAGCTCTTTTGGGAACTGCCTAGTCCCTTGCAAGCACCTTGTTTCACATCCCTCAAGTAAAACGTGCCATGGGTTTGCTTACAGGCAGCAGCACACTTCTTAAACTCACAGCTCCAAGTATAGGTCCTGAAAGTCCCAAAGGCAAAAAACAGAGACAGCAGCAGCAGCAGCTCTGTGTATTCAAAGGACAGAGACGTTTGGGGAGGCTGGGAGGGAAGAAAGAGAGAGGCAGGTGCCCTTTAGTCCTGAAGCCTGTACAGTATTTCCCAGATCTCAACTTCTGAGCTGAGACCACAGACCTCGCTGGTTTCATTGATGGACAATTTCAGGAAGTCTCAATCAAATGCATCCGAGCTCTGAGATCGCAGCACCACCTAAACATCCCCAAGCTGACTTTAAACAAGGCAATTGAGACCCTGACAGGTACACACCCACGAGGAGGCAACAGGGCTCTACGGTCCTGGAAGGTCTGAGCACCTAAGGCAGCTCAGCTGTATCCACACGAGTTGTGGTCACCTCAGTTTCAATGCAGACAAATCCTTCAACAACTCTTTGCAACACTTCTGACCTACTACGTGATTTCCATCAGGTACAAAAATTAATCAGCTCTTGTTCTAGATGCATACAGCATGGTACAAAGCTACTGAACACCTGTACCAGCACTGGGAGCTCCAAGAAATTTCCTGCTGCGGTGACATATCCCTGCTCCAAATGAGTAAACACACAACAAATTGTATTTTTTTTTTTTTTAAACAAGACAAGCTGTTGTCGTTCTGGCACGCAGCTCTGGCAGCACTAGTGAAAAGGCAAAGTTTTCAGCTGACCGGCTAAGACACTTGAGCTTCACAGGAATTCCCTAAAAAAAGGAACTGTAATTTGCCAACTGAAATATTTTCATTCTCCACATTAGGCTGAATCTAATTACACTGTTTCCTTACAATTGCATAGTACTAAGAGCTCCCTTAAGTAAAAAAGCTTAATAACTTTCCCACCGAAATGCCTGCCTCAGAGCCCTTCACATCGCTGACAAGATGGTTTGTTTGAAGAGCAGGTTGACGTCTAACAGAACTTAATTCAAGATTTCCACATGATACAGATTTTTATCATGTTCCCGTGCTCAATCACCAGAATAACCGACACAGAGTCACATATTCACCACCACACTAGCTCTGATCCCTTAAAATAAAAACAAAACAAATTAAAAATTAAAAAGAGAAGACGAGGACACCGTGGAGTAGCGTGGCTGTACTTTGTTCAAGCCCCAAAGGCATCTCTGCTGGACCTTGCATAGAGTGAGTGCAACCTGTACTCTAGCATGACCCCAGCCCTGCTACCCACGAAGCAGAGGAGGGTGTGTTTAATTCTGAACTACAGGCTCTGACCACTACCATCAGAACAAGGACTACTAAAAAAATAATTATTCTTTTTTTCTTCCTTCTCCCCACTCCTCCCCCCGCCAGGTTTTGCATTCTGGTGTATATTCCTTTTTTTCTGTTTGCGAGAGGTTTTGCCCTTCGCCGAAGTGAGCTGTCCTCCTGGCCGAAACCCGCGCAGCCCAAGTCCCAGCCGGCAAAGCCGCGACCCCGTCGCGCCCCACCGGGGAGCGGCCGCCCGTCCCCACTGCACAAGCCAGGGGTGCCCGCGGGACGGGCGGACGGGTGAGTGGCTGGGTGGGCAGCCTAGCACCCATTCCCTCCCTCCCTCACTCACTCACCCAGGTTGACGAAGCTCATGACCATGTCGGCGTCGTTGAGGAAGGCGCTGTCCTGCGGGCTGGGCAGCGGCGGGGCGGGGGGCTGCGGGCGACCCCCGCGCTCCGTGCCCGCGCTGCCCTCCGCGCCCTCGGCCAGGGAGTGGTAGAGGTCCAGCATGAAGCGCGGCGCCGCCGTCAGCCGTCCCGGCGGCGGAGCCGGCGGCTCCCGCGGCAGGGGCCGGGGACGGTGGGGCAGCCCCAGCACCGAGAGGATCTCCCGCTGCATCTCCCGCTTCTCGTGCGACTTCAGCCGCCGGTAGAGGAAGCCCGAGGCGGCGGCGGGCGGCGGCGGCTCCCCGCCCTCGGCGGGCAGTGCGGGCTCGGCGGGGCGGCAGGCTCCGCTCAGCAGCGCCCAGCAGCAGCACAGCCAGGCCAGCCGGCGCGGCATGGCGCTCGGCCGGGCGCGGGCGGGCGACGTCCCCGCTCCCCGCTGTCCCCGGGGGCTGCCCGCCGCCCTCCAGCCCTGCCCCCCCGCGGCGGGTTCGGCCCGGGCCGGCGGGGGGCGGCCAGGCCGGGGGGGCTCAGCGCTCGCCCCCGCCGCCGCCGCGCATGGCCGCCCGCGGGGCACCGCGCTGCGGAGCCCCCCGCGCCCGCCGCCGCTCAGGTGCGGCGGGGCCGCCCCCGGCCCGCTCCGGCCGCTCAGTTCGCCATGCCCCTGCCCGGGGGATCCGCGCCGGGCCGCGGGGGCTGCGTACGGGGGGAGAAGGAGCAGGGTGAAGAGCAGCAAACTTTTCTCGCTGCCAGGGAGCGAAGGAGCGAGCGAGCAGCTCCTGCGGCTGCAGCCCCGGTCCCCGCGGGCTGGCCGGAGCGCGGCTGCCGGCAGCGAAGGCAAATCACCAGCGCGCCCGCCTCTCGGCGGGGCGGGCGGCCGCTCCTCCGGGGCGGGGAGCGGGCGCAGGTAGCGCGGCCCCTCGGGGGCGGACGGGCGGGGCGGGGGCGACGGAGCAGAGCAGGTTGAGAAGCGCCGGCCCCGTCGGATGTCACGGACTCGCTGCGCTGGAGCGGCGCTCCGCGAAACTGCGGCTCCGGTCGCCTCTGCCGTGCGATTTTGCTGGCTTGTTTCTTGTTAAAGGAAGGGTTTCGGCCACCCCTCCTGCCCCCAGTGGGTGTTGGCTATTTGTCCTGAAAATAGGTGGAGTTTTCTAAATCTGAATAAGCGCTGCTGTTCGTTTTAGCAGGTTACAGCATTTTACAGGGTTTTTTTTTTCTGGAATACCTTGCAGAACTTAACACGGAGCTGTGGTACGTGGCTGGGTGTACCCAGGTACCCCCCGCCAGCCCTGATCGATGGAGCACCGGTCTGCGTCCTGTGGGTTAGCCTACACTGCCATAAAAGAACATACCCCTTCCTACAGTAAGGTTGCAGATCTGAATTCATCACTTTCATCAAAGAGGGAAAAAAAATCCCAAAACCCAAACACCATCCAACATTCCAGTAACAACAGCTTGGTTGAGCGAGAGGCAGCTCTTCCATACCCTGATCTCTGACTTCATGGATCTTCCTCGGGTTGGATGAGTAAAGCCAGTCTAGTCTCACTGAAATCGGTGTAATTGCTCTAGGTTTGAACTGGGATAATTTCATAGGAGTTGGCCCGAGAATAATATCTGGACCATTTGAAGTCACTGGCAAAAGATCCATTAACTTTATTAGAATCAGAATCTGGCAATAAGCTCATATTCAGCTTCCCAGAGACACAGCTGAGAATATTCAGGACAGAATACGGTATTTTCAGAAGTGGAGGAGGTTACACTGAGCCTTCATGTCTCTGAAAGTGAGGTTACAGATGTGTTTTTTAACTGCACCAGTCAAGGAACACCCTAATGCTGGATATTTTAAAGCTTGTTTGAGAGGAAAAAAGGCATGTTTCAGGACATTTGACCACAGCTGTCATGGGGGTGGGAGGGAAGAGTACGCAAGTTGCTTTTGCAACAATCTTTTTTTTTTTTTTTCTCCAGATTGTGAAGACACTCAAAATTTGAAAATGAGGGTACATGTACATGGACCCAACATGCTCCTTTTGCTGCAGTGGATCCCACTACCTTCATGAAAGAGGTCTGTGTCGCCCAAGAAGGACTCAGGAAGGCAATGCCCAAGGAAATTTTCATACTGCTGGTTCATTTATTCACTTTTCTCAGCATAGAGCAATGGGGCTGCTTTTGTTAAATGAGGAGATTAGGGCTCACTCCCAGAGAGGAGGTGAGTAACACACATTTCCTTCTGTAAGGCAGTGTGGGATCCTGCTGGGAAAACCCAGGTTCCCAGGAGCAGAGCCTGATGCACAAGCTGTCCCCTTGGTGAGCTGAGAGGGATGCAGGACGTTTTGTAGCCCCTTAGGAAGGGCGTCTGGAGGCTGGGAGGAAGTGCAGGAGCCCTTAGGCGAGTGAGGGACATTTCCTAGGCAGGTACTTGTCCCGCAGGTGGTGAGGGAGGAGAGCAGCCACTTCCCACGGCCATTCACTTCCCGCTCTGAGCCTGTTTGGGTGTAGCTCGTGTCGCTGTGTCCAGAAGAGCTTTGTAGCCTCCGCTTCCTGTTTTTGACAATGAGAGACGGAAGTGTCCCATTACAGGGTTATTGCTGAAGAATGAACTCTTCATCCGAAGTGTCCCCTGCTCCTCTCGAAGATAGGAAGGGATGATGCACATTTAGCAACAGACAGTGTCAAACTCTAGGGCAGCTCTTGGGTGTTTCTGCTCCTCTGATTCTCAAACATATATCACCTTTACGTTTTTAATCTGAAATAGGGGTTACAGCGATAAAAACCAGCTGTTACAACAGTTGGAAGCACTCGGGCGTCTGAGTTTGAAGAAGTCTGAGGACAAGGACACACAGAAAACCTTCCAGCACTTAACCTCTTAAGTTACCTTATTCTTGAGGTAAGTTCCCTCGTGTAGCTCGGAAGCTAATAACCTCCTCATGAAGTCATTGCGCCTTGTTAAGTTAAAGACTTCCACGTTTTTCTTCGGAAGTGCTTTCAGAGTTGCACCCTACTTATGCCTGGAAATGCCTCTTGTTTATGGATGTGAAGGCTTTACTGTAGGATTCAGTTAATTCTATCAGACCTACGAAAGTTACAGCGTCACTCAGCAACTCAATGAGGCTGAAAAGTGCTAAGACTTCCAGAGGTCACATGCAGTGACTGCTTTCACCTGTTCCTTCCATCTGAAAGGGCAAGTTTCCTCAAAGGATTTTAGGACTTTGGATGGGAGCTGCATACCTAATTCTCTGGAGGAGTGCAAAGGCTCTGTATTCTACAAGTGCTTGCAGGCTGAGACACGCACGTTTTAAGAGTTAAACATGTATTGGAGAACTACCGACAAGATTTTGGATTTTTTGCTGCCAAGAAGCCTTCGCAGCATACCCGCGGTCCAAAATTCTATGGCAACGTGTAATTTCACTCGAGTTTTCGCTGTCAGATCTTCAAAAATGCTGCGAATCCAGGTTTTTGAGTATCGCGCAGGTCACCAGCTTTCCCTGCTCATGACGGACATCTGGTGGCAAAGTGGAGAAACTCGGGTCTGTTCCTCGAAGTTTCCCTCGTTAGCAAGCTAGCAATTAAATATTTTTTTTCTTTGTCTCTCAAACAAACAGACAAAAACCAAAATCGAAACAAAACATGAAAAACCAACAAAAAAACCCCAACCACCCCAAACCAAAAATAAACAACTCCCTGTCTATATAATGCAAAGAGGTCTCCTACCTACCCCAGAACAATCCTTATGTAATTTTCTGTCCTCAAGCCAAACTTTAGTCTATATTCAATCCCACACCTGCTCAGTACTTCATGAAGAAAGTCTTTTACACATGACCATGAACAGAGCCTGTACCCCACAGAATACCCATTCCAAGGTGTGGCGTGGTGCCAGCAAGGCTTAACTACAGCAGTTAATTTCTTCTGGTAGTGACAGTGTTTAGATTGTATGCAATTAAAAGCTGGGCTACCTGTTTCTAGTCAAAGAGGATTTACTGGGTTTTCAGTTATCCAGTTTTATCAAATCATTCCTTGCTCTTATTTAAGCAAATTACTTTTCCTCATTGTTTTATGCAAAAGTTGTGAGGCATGTGAAGCGCTGAAAGGCTAAAGAGGTAGTTAACTTTAGTTGGAAGCCTTCAGAATGAAAAGAACCAAACAACAAAAGAAACAAAACCCAAAACAAAACAACAAAAAAAAATAGAGTTTCCATCACAATGCCTTAAAATACACTACCTCAACCGTACTCAGGAAGAGGACTATGCAAAATCTTCATCAATCCTCCCAGGTACTGAGAGTACACAACCCTAGCAGAATGATACACATTCTATTTAATTTTTTTCAGGACAAATAACATATTGTTGAGTAGAGTGGAGAACTCACTATTCTAGTGATCCCTTCTCCATCTCCTGAGCACAGAAAAGACACAACTTTGCATTCACTCCTTCCCTTCAGATGAGCCACCGGTTCTGAAACTGCCTGTGACAAACCCAGGCTCCTATGCTTATGGGGTCAGCAAGGACACTGCAGTAAGAGCAGCTTCGGTCCTCACATTCATTTTGCCAAACAAAGCAGGTATTTTTTTAAAGCAATGTGGAAGAGATGTAAGTAATGACATTTGCTTTCTAAAAAAAAACCCCAAACCCTATGTTGTACAATAATGACATAGCTGGAAAGAACTATTTGCAGTGCTGCACTTGAAGAGGTTGAAAATGCAAACATGCCTCCTAATTTTAGTGTATCGGTTTCCAAAGTCTGCTTGTGCAATGAGAAAGAGTGGTTGAGTATAATCTTAGTTCAAAGATTCAAGCAGGCTAAAAACAGCATTTGCTATGAAAGCTCAAATTTTTCCTTTTGCTTGCTGAACAAACTTGCTCCACTGCAAGTAGAGGCGGTTGAAAAATAGTAACATCATCTTATTTGCACATAGCAAACCACTACTCTCTTTACTCAGAAATCTGATCTAAAAATACGCAATGGTGATTTCCCAGATCAGAACACTTTAAAAAATGGTTATAAATATCAATTCAATAACACAACTGGACGGCTATCCCTGCAAAAGCAAACAGCTAAAAATTAAGTAAGTCCCAGTATGAGGTTCACAAACAATTCCAACTCTGTTCCAGCACTGGCCACCATCTTCACCCTATCAAGGATGCACTTACATACGAACAATTATAGCTTAAATTTTATTTGAAGTCAACGGTATTGAGTATTAAGGGAATCTGACCTGAAATGGCAGCAGCTAAATAAATATTAATATATTGTGTCATTGATATAATTTTTCTGGGTATTTTCATGATATTTGCTTTTAATTTCTTTTTTCATTAGTGGGATCTCAGAGAAAGAACTGAATTTCTTCTGAACAATGAAAACTAGAGACGTACCTGGCTGCAAGAACGTGAATGCTGCAAAAAGAGATGACAAGAGGAGGAGAGGTCCTCACTCCATCCTCTGCTGGTGTCAGCTGGTGAGCTATCAGCCAGTGTCTCTCCATGAGCATTGTCTGGCATACTGACTAGAAAAAATGAACACCAGTGGTGGTAGCTCATAATGTGAGAATGAATTGTAAGAATCTGATTTTATCAAGTGGCACTTTGCAGCACCCTTCATTAGCCAGTTACTAGAATTAGTGCTTAATCTCTACCTCAAGGTGGTAAGGAAAGGAACCAGGTGTATTTCCCACATCATGGTGCTTGGGTGCTCGCTGCTCAGCCCTCTGGTTATCCAGCTCCCTGTCAACAGAAGAGGAGGATTGGGCAGTGTACTGTGCTGGAACAATTCCCTTCCACTTCCGCCTCATTCTGCTGTGAGCTGTGAGCACACACATCCCTCTGTGGCTGGTGTGCTGCAGAGAGGCACCTACAACTGCTTCCCAGGGCTGAACACCTGAGCTCACTCACCTGCAGAGGTGCACATTTCTATACAGACAAAAGAAATTGTGTGTATTGGGGATGCAAGACCTGGTCATCACTTTCTGCTTTGGGTCAAAAAAGAAAAAAAAAAAACAAACAAAAAACCCAAGACCAATGATAATGATTAAGGAAAAAACAGCTGTTAAAATTGCTCACAAACACTACAGAATGGGACTGGAAAATATCCTGGAGAAGAAAAAAAAGGGTTCTGAAATCTTATTTAAAGTAACTCTGACGAGGTCTGCTCTTACCAGTGTGCAAAATATCTTTTCAACAACGCTTTTCAATAAAATTGGGATAGACCCAAATAGCATGGGGCCACAGTGGGGATTGCCAGATTATTAAAGTCTGAAAATACAAATGCCATTCCCAGCAGTATCCTATTGTAAAGTCCACTGTACTCAGACTGCCATTCCCTTATCTATTTGCACACAGGGGCAAGTTTTCAAAGACAAAGGGTCCTAAACACCCTTCAAAAATAAATGTCAGAGAATGTTCCCTGCTGCTTTAAGCTCAGTTGCTGTTTTGTACCAGAAAGCCAAGTGGCCTCGCACCCATCCCACCCTGAACTCGGTGGACATCTCCTTCCTGGGTAGGGCAGCTGCAGGAAGCATGACAGGCAGCTTGGTGCCTTCTCCCATCCTCAACCTTCTCCAAGGCTTCCCCACTGCCACCATTACCTCTTCTTGCAGCAGAGCTGCCACCAAGGGGTTTTCTGCCTTGTGGTCTCCTCAGGCTCTGGGGAATAAAACACATTTCCTACAGTTCTTTGCCACTTACAAACATTCAGTAGGCACCACTTGCTTTCATTCACTTTTGCTTTAAAAGACACCTCCTCATACAGTGCCAAATCAAACATGGTATTTTAGGAAAAAGCAGGGTCCCAGAAGACACTGGACAGGGCAGCAAGTCTACAAAGGCATTTTTAGACATCAAGAACTGTGGCAGCTAAAAAAACTTTAAAACCCCTGTTGTCTTATAGCTGAGCCTTTTCTTTCATACACTTTTCCTTCAAACACTCCCTCATCCCCCAAAGAGAATATTTTTCACTACCTGTACTTACTGTGACAGCTAATAGCCTTATGGATTGGTTCCTTAAGGGAACTGATTCAGCTAAGAAGAAAGAAGATGTGAATTGTTCCCAAACACCATTTAACATTTAGATTTAAGAGGTGCACAATGCAATAATCATTTTGTTAACAAGTCAGGAGAAGAGCTGAGGTAAGTGGCAACTGTATATCAATTTTAGCTGAAGAGATGCAGCTGCCATTGTGCACTAAACAAGTTTCCATGCCAGCTCAAGATGAGGTAACTCAAAAAAGAGAGTAATCTTTTTTCTTTCTACAGGAAATGTTTAGAGGCTGATAAAAGAGGTTTCATACATTTGCCTTCTGGAGGCAGGTAGAAATTAGAGAGAAAGAAATGTGGTTTCTTTAGAGACTATTAGAAGGAAGCCTTGTTAAAAAAAATTCTGCATCCTTAGTGTTCCCTAAATTAATAAATTTCCTCCTTGGTGAAGCAAAAGTGATAAGCAGCTAGTAATTGCATTGCTTCAGGGAGGCTTCAAGTTTCCAGAGCAACAGCACGCCTGTAAGGCAAGGCTTGTCTTTGTTGCACTGTTGGCCCAAAGAAGAGCTCAAATTCTCTGTCTCAGCCAGCTTGCACACAAGCTCTGAAGCCTCTATCCCTCCTGCAGGGTGCCAGCAGCCCAGACCTTGCTGGGTCCCCAGGAGATGCAGGCTGAGAAGCCATGACTGCCGTAACTCAGGGTGGGAAATCCAGTTGGGACATGGCTACCCAGTGTCACTGGGCAGCATGGATGCTCCCTGGAGTCAGCACATCCACACAGGTCAGCATGGCTGTGGGTGCACTGAAAAGCAGGTGAAACCTTCTCTTGCAGACCCAGACCCCGCAAGCCATTCAGAAGGGACTTGGGCAGCTGATCTGCTCTGGGTCTATGTGGGTCTTTGCTCCTATATAAAAGGATGACTTTTATGGGGTGGAAAGAGTAGCCCCTAATGTATTGTTACTGTTTTCATATTTGACGAGTACAGCACTATAATAAATAATGTAAAACAATGAATAAATAATGTCAACAAGAAGATAGGATTAGCTTAAAACCGAGTACCTCCAGTGTGTAGAGTACCAGAGGTCAGACACCAGAAGCTGCAGAGTTGCGCTGACGTGATGCTCTGGCTCAGACTTTCTAGATAGATGGAGCCCTGTGACCACCCTCTAGCTCACTGAGTAGGGGTGGTGGGACAGCCTCTGAAAACACACCAATGCCTGCAGGACTCTCACTCTGTTTTGAAATTAAGTGTTGTTAGGACTGCTCTCTGGGACTGACCCCCCAGACAGGGAAGGCTCATGACCACAGCACTGCTCCCTTACTCCCCAGGACTGCTTCTGGTCTGTACCAAATCCACACACCTCAGGAGCCATTTGAGATGGCACTACCTGGCCCAGGCTGAAATAACACCCAAGACCACTGTGTTCAACCAGGAGGACAATCCTGTCCCGGGACCCAGCAACACTGCTTAATGTATGGGAACAGATGTAGTGTGAGTTGTCTGATGCAGGCTGGATGCTTCCTGAGGATCCTTCATGGCACCCTAGGGAAGGACACTGCTCTTGGCCCTGGGCAAACACCTGTGTTTTGTGCTGGTGTGAATTAAAAACACAATTCATTTCAAAATGCTACCTGAGGTTTGGGGCAGTTATTTGCAAACTGCTGAGCAGAGGTCCCAGTGGAAATACAACATTTGGCTTGGGAAGGAAACATTTCTGAGCTAACTTCTGGCTTAGAGTAATTCTATTCTCTTACAACGTCTTTATTTCACTCAGCTTTGAAGAGATAGAGGAGTCAGATAATTAATTATAAAAGACAGTTAAAAAAAAAAAAATAACCAGTCATTCCAGAGTCTTACAGCCCCAAGACAAAACTGATACACCAGTGACAGCATATGGGCCCTTGTTAGTGTGGAACCAAATGCCTGCATCTGATCTCCATTAGAGTAGCCTCTGTTCACTTCCCTCACCCAAAACGATAGGGAAATCCATTTAATCTTCTGCAAACCATACGACAACACTTGGCGAGTTTTGTTTCCTCCCATTTGAAATAAAATAAAGCAGTAAAATATGATAACAGTCCATCAAGTGATGTTCCAGTTTCATTTATGTGATGTTCAGAACAGTTTGTGGCAGTAAAAGGAATGGGTACTGGAATGAAGTATTATGGTTAGCAGCCTGTGGGAAGATATATTTAGTTTAAATACTAATAATAGCCTAATAGCATCAAGGCAAGATAATGGAATGTGACAGATGTTGGATGTTCTCTCTTTGCACTGTGCCAGATGTATATTTTAAATTACTGTTTGCATCACGAAAGGGCCAAGAGGCCTCGCTTTCGGATTCAGGGCCCTCCGAGGCTGGGCTCTGCAGACAAGAATGCAATCCCTTTCTCGTGGTTTAACCCCAGCCAGCAACCCAGACCCACACAGCCACTTGCTCACCCTGCTCTGGTAGGATGAGGAAGCAATTCAGGAGGGTAAAAGTGAGAAAACTTGTGGGTTGACACAAACACTATTTAATAAGCAAAGCAAAACAAGGAACCATTCCACTACTTCTTATTTTTAGGCAAGTGTTTGGCCATCGCCAGAAAAGCAGGGTTTCATCATGGGTAACAGTTACTTGGGAAGACTTCCATAACTCCAAATATCCCCCCTTCCTCCTCCTTCCCTGAGCTTTTATATGCTAAGCACAATGCTATATGGTCCAGGACATCCCTTTGGTCATTTGGGGTCAGTTGTCCCAGCTGTGTCCCTCCACAACTTCTTGTGCACCCACAACCTACATGTTGGCAGGGTGGGGTTAAGAAGCAGAAAGGTCTTGACTGTGTACAAGCACTGCTCAGCAATAATGAAAGCATCTCTATATTGCTGACACTGTTTCCCTCACATACTCAAAACCTAGCCCCATGCTAATTACTGTGAAAAAAAATTTATTGCATACAAAACCAACCCATTCTCCCTAAAAATAGAAATTACAAGTTATTTTTATCATGTATATCAATATTTTTGCACAGCCTGGTATTCCTAGAGCATCCTTAAAGGTGACATTGTCAAAATATTCACATGGCACCCATTTATTTTCCTGTACAGGTCATCCAGCAATGAACCAGGCTGTGGGGAGCACTGCTTGGCAAGGTGATGACTCCAGGCTGGCTGCCTGGACTGAGATCCAAAGTTCCTGGGGGATCACTTCATTTGGGCAGTCAGACAGTGCCACCAGCAATCAGAGGAACCCTTTCCAAGAACAAAAGCATACATATATTACAGACATCTTCTTGGAATTACATTACTGTCAGGAATGCTCCGCACAACTGAGCACTATAATTAGAAAGCTTTTTTAGTATTTGCCCTTCAGTTTTACATTTGAAGGGGCAAAAAGTTATGTATAATGTCAATTGCAGGTTCATGTTATAGAAATAACTCTGAAAAGGACAGTGTTGACCTCTGTGTTTTCCTCCCACCAGTGATATCTGATACTTATTTCTGCATAATTTGTCTGTTGTATGAGCTCAGACTGGATTTCTAGACTCATACAAAGCCCTTCACAGACTTTGATCACTAAATATTTATCATTGGTCCATAATATGCCCTGAAATATATATTTTTGTAGACTTGACACCATCACCAAAATTTTACAGAAGCTGTAAATTAGTAAAACATGGGACCAGTGCTGCAGACTAGGAGTTTCCAGATCACATCCTCTCCAACTTGTTGGCTCCGTGAAGCCATCAGAAGCAAAATACAGAGACCTGCTGTAAGTCTCTATAACCCATGCAGTAAGGCTTGCTTTTCCACGAAAACTCTTCAGATCAGAGCTGTATTAGAATTACATGTTGAAATGAGATGATGTTGTTGGGAATAATTCCAAAGGGTCAACTTGGTCTTCCATGCAGCTACTCTGTGATTTGCTAAATTACTGTGCACTTTGCTCTGACATCATTCTGACAAAATTCTCAGGAGTTACAAGCAGTAAGCAGCTATACCTCTGTCCTATAAACAGATACCATTTGGAGCTGCATAACTCTCAGACCAGGGGATAAACCCTCATGCCTCTAACTGCACCCATCTGAGTTCCTACCACCATCAGAGTGCCCAGATGTCCCAACACTTAATGAAGTCACTCTTACAAGACTCTGCAGGAGAAAAAAAAGACCTATTTTCACCTGGAGAACTAAGGAACAAGGAGAACGGAATAGTTGTTCCATGGTTAGATGGGAAACTGAGAGCTGAATCTTGTTTTTCTGGTTCCCAAACTGTTTCCTAAATATTAACCTCTTTTTCCTCCAATAAGAGATGCAAGATGTTATGGGATTCTGACATGGATTTCTTCCTGCAGCCCAAGGTTTTTGAGCATTTGTGGTTTGATCTGCCACTGTCACCACCACGTTTCTTCAAAGAGATGTCCTGAAGTGTTCTAACGAGCAGCTGCAACCCAAAACAGGTAGAAAGGGAGAAATGGTTCACAGATCTTCAGAGCTACTATGTGGATATGTGGTTGGGATCAAAGGGGACTGCAGATGACAACAGCAGTGCTTAAGAGTGATCTTGAGAGTTGCGTTATTTTGCACAAAATTTTCTATAACCACACCACTTTGTTCTCAAATATTTGAGCAGGTTAGTGACATTGAATAAACTGTAATCATTATAACATGACAACACATCGAAGCCAGCACAGTGAAAGTGCTTTGTATTCCCAGGCACTCTACAGTCGTCATCATCTTCAATATCTGACCATAACTCAGATCCAAGAAAGTATTAGAACAAACCAGACTGCCAACAATTGGGTAATTAGATACCTCCTTGATCAACTACTTCCTTTACACAGAGGCCCGTATGGTTATTATATTACACTGTCATCATTAAAATCTTTGGCTGTTTAAGGCAGAGCACACAACTCTCTGTGCTGTGAAGTACAGTTACAGAAATCCACCTTCAGAAAATGTGGATTTTTTTGTTCAAATCATATGTGAATTTAAGAAAATTCAACTAAGATATACTAAGCAAATAATACTAACAACTAATCAAAACTTCCCTTTATCACCCACCAAAGGATTTCCCAAATGTCAAGGGAGAAATTTCCATAGGAGACAGACCACAGTTCTCCCCTTCTTGCTCTCTTCAATTTTTTCTTTTTCTTAAGGCACCTCAGCATGGTGTAGACTCTATAAAATTTCCTGGTAAATGATCATTGAGGTACAAATAAATATGTGTTTGATAAGAAGCTCTGAACTCCTCTGACAATTAATAGAAAGTGCATTTGTTGGTAAGTGTGCTTCCATGGGAGATAATGTGAGCTCTGGATGTGTGACCCAGTGGGAAGCTCAAGGATATACAATGAGCCATGAAAATGCCACTCTCCAAAGAAGAGAGCCAGGAAATTAAGACATAGAGATCCATCACTTCCCAGATCCCAAATAATTTCCTGCAGTTGTTGTACAGCTAATTATTTCTCATCCCAGATTCCTTCAAAAACTGACATGGCTTTACTGCTCAAAGTAACAGAACTGAGTAATGCTGCACAAGTCACAATACTAAGACTTTCTGCCCCCTCCCTGAGCTCTGCCACTTCCCAGCACCCTGTTCCTCAAATTTGCCTTTGCTTCTGTAATTCCTGCCTGAGACTCCATAATCTTAAAACTCCACACCCTCCCTCCCCCAATACCAAATTTCCCACAAAGACAATGAAAGAAAATACATCAGTAATATGTTTTCATGCACTCTGCTTCCACAGGATTTCCCTCATCTCTGTGCTTCAAGGATGTGGTAAGCAAAACACTGGTACTAGGGGATTGCTTTGCTTAATTACTAAAATGGCAAATTACCTTTAGTTTCATTTGTGAATAAGCTGTCATAGTCCTTTGTGCTTTACCTTTAATTAAACATACATAAAAACTTTAATTTCTGTTTTCATTGTCTGTGCCCAACTGAAAAAAAACACTGTCAGAGTTTTAGTTGCAGGATATTTGTTAGTTGTGGCTACAATTGCAAGGCATACCTTTAGAGGAATTTGAATTAACAGTTGATCAACTTAAATTAACAGTAACTGCATCAATGAAACATCCCAAGTCATGGTAACACTGTAAGTAAACTATTTACTTTTGAATCTTTTCCAAGGTAGAGAAAATGGGAAGAATTGCAGAAGAATAACAAGGTACGAGGAATGCAAGGGCTGGAGGGACAGGATCAGGAGGCAAAACTGAATGTGGGTATCACCAGAGATGCACTGGAGGTATTAGAGTTCAACAAAGCAAGCTACTGAAATCACCTCTTGTCTCAAAATTAGTGTGTTTAAAATACAAACTTAAAAGATACTTTCAGCATTATATTCAAATTAATTGAGTAATTAGAGTATTTAACTCACTTAATAACCAATTTTCATTTGTGTCACTTTTAGTGTATTTGTCCTTTGCAACAGCATCTTGGATCGTTCAATCCACTGCAGAGTGGACTAATGATAGACCTTTCTCACATCCCTTCCCAAACCCAGCATAACAGCATTTGAAAATTAGCTCTTTCTCTGCCTATTGATGGCTCTGTCTGATTAGAACTTACAGTAGTTTTGGATTACTATATATTAACAAAATCCCTTGCTAACATTGCTAGTGGGTGTTCAAGGTCCACTCAAATTCCACCTCTTTGCACTTTTCACTGTATTAACAGAAGTCATTGTAAGGTTTCTTAATTTTCAAGCTCACCTTAAAAAATGACAATTAAAATCTTCAAAAAAAAAGGGGGGGCAAATCACGAGGGTTTAGGTCTTATTCTCAAATGTGTTTGCAACCTTAAGTTTTGCAAACCTAGATTACATCCAAACCAGACACCTGTAAGTTTAAGAATGGGATTACAGCAAGATAGAGGTTTTGCCTATGTAAAACCTGTGTATGTGCATTTGTACATAGAAGTGACTGTGAACCTAACAGAATTTTCAGATACTTGGCATGTGCTTTTTCTGTAGAAACTTTCTCAAAAGTGCACTGAGATGACACAGAGGACTCCAAAGGGCTCTTTTCTCCAAAACATGTCAGTCAGCAGGAAGAGAGACTTCCAGTCCACCAGCACTGCACACTTGCCTCTTTCAACAGCCCCATGCTTAGGAAATTTTCCATGAGGAAGAATGCCATTGAAATATTATAGCCCGCCCCACATATACATACCTATACACATATATGAATGTATATACTATTTTGGTATAATACACAAGAAGAATGTAATTCTACAGAAGCACACTTCAGTGGATAAATAGAATGGAATGGAGCAAAGATTTCATCTAAGATCTCAGACCTGTGCCTGATCTGGAGTATTTGCAAACTTGACCTTTGTAGTAATTCTGTTTGCAACTAACATGCATGCTGATCCTGGATTTGGTTTGACCAGTTTCTATTTTTATTAGTACATTTTGCTTAGCAATTGGAGACTGCTGCACTATGACACATCCCAAACACCTACCAGTGCAATAAAACTCAGTAACAGCAACCCCCATTTAATCAGATCTGTATGAGAGAAAAGGCAAGTCAATGGGACAATGAGAACTATGTTACTCGTTGTCATGTAGATAGCAGAGAGAACCCTCTTTGATTATTCCCAGCCCAGTTTAAGGTATAATGAACTACCAGCTAGAAAACAAATTTTTTTACTTGTAAACTGAGCAAGAAAGTCCATGAACATGAAGATTTCCTTACTGTCTTTTCCATTGCTTAGCTCTTCAGAACTAAACTGAGCTTTGAATTAATGCACAAATCTGACAAAGGACAAAACAACATTTAAGTTACCGTTGATAAATGCCCAGCCAAAAGTAATTACTTCTACTGTGGCTCATTAAGAAACTGTTCCATTAAAGTAGAGTTAAATAATGAAGGAGATGAGAGAGTTAAGGTTCAGGGAGCTAATGTGCAAAAGTGAAAATGCTTGTAAAATGCTCAGATTGTACTTTTTAAAGGCAGGATTTTTCTCCCTATGTCCAACCTACCTTAGTTCTCCCTAATATCTCCTTACTGATGAAATGAATCTTACCCTTTTTGCCTGTCTGGAGCTGGAAGGCATCAGGCAGGCTATAAGGGGTTGCAGGAAGATGGAAAAGGGAGGAGTAGCAATTAATTTCAGAGGACTTAAGCTGAGTACCACCATGCCTAGTCCAGCTGAGCTCAGAGTGCAAGAATATGTGGAGACAACGGGCTTGAGCTGGGAGTGTTAGAGGGGGCTGGATACTGAGCTGCAGAAGGAACTCAATGCCATTATATAAAATAGGAAGGCTAGAATAGGGTAGCAGTATAAAACTGCTGGGTGGCACAGATTGTATTCACATAATCAGGCGTTTTTCTGCATTATGGTTTTGGCTAAATATCTCAGCCCTAATAACCCTGTTGCTACCATAATGAAAGACAAAAATAACTGATAGAAAATATCTCGCTTAACAGCTTGGCTTGATTTCTCCTGTTGTGCTCCAGTTTCACATTGCAATATCTCTGCAATAATTAGACATAAATGGATAGTGCCGAGCACCAACATCACTGATCACCTAGTAGAGAAATAACCCATGTGATCGTGTCCCATGGCCATCCCACCAAGTTTTACACTTCTGCCATTCTCATTTCAAACAGTCTGTTCATTAATATAACTAAATACTTGAAAAATGAATCATAATATTTTTTAAGAGGGAAGAAACAGAAGCATGAAGCTGTTTGCAATGATCCATGCACACCTTTAACAGCCCAGGTATTTCACTCAGTGGAAGTATGTTGACGCCAGGACTCTTAGGATAACATGAATAAAGCATCTGGAAAACTGACTTTAAGGAAGCAAACCCTCTGTATTAGTTACATAGCTTTGTCTGTCAAAAACCAAGAGTGATCTCCAAATGAGAGGAGCTGCTACAAATTTCAGATGATACAACTGCCCTGTTTCCATTTCAACTGGAAAAGCCTACTGACCTGGCTGGCTCTAACATTACCTGAGGTGAGACCAGAAGAGATACAGTGTTGGGTCAATAGATACTGATACCTGTGAATCCAATACTGATACCTGTGTATCTAATTCAAGCATTTGCTTTCTGAAACTGTATCCATCTGCATTGCTTTTTATTAACAGGCCATTATAAATGTGCCTCTGGCAAATTCGCTGCTGATGGAAATGTAGACATGTCCCTTGATGCTGTCTAAAATGATTTATAAGGAATGGATATGGGACACGTGCCAGTGAAGAGGTCAGAAGCAGTGTAAAAAGTCACTTGCCCAACATTCCCTGTCAGTAACAGGCTGGTGTGTCCCAAACCTCTTTGGTAAAACAGAAGTCTTTCTGATGCCAGCTCTGAAAGTACAGGCCACTGTTTTTAGGAGCATTTGGCTCTTCAATCAGCCTTTATTCCACTGTGAGGAGGTATGGACAGCTTTCCTGACATCTTTGCAGGAGACACAGTGGAAGGCACTCCACCCACAAGAGCAGAGGAATTAATTATGTCTTTTCACACACCAGAAAAACCCTGCACCCTGCTTGCCACCAACACTGCAAAAAACACAAAAATGTCATCTGAAGAATTGTCTCAGGAGCTCTTGCTGGATGTCTTGTCTTCCTTGCCCATGCTAAGATGAATGTCAAACAGTTTTCTGGGCTTCAGTCTAACTCTCAGCCTCAGGAAGACCAGGCATACACATCCTTACAATCTTTAGGTGACATCGCACATAGACAATGGTAATTACTTCACATTTGCAGTGGGAAAGTTCTTCTAAGTGGAAAGTTTTGTGCAGAAAAAGCCTTCTTAGAGCTGAAATAAAACACAGACTACCCAAAGCTTCTAAAGCTTTGGGGAAAACTAATGAAATTAGGGAGGAGAGGGTACACAGATGACACAAGACATGACACAGATGGTATGACACAGATTGGGAACAAAACTACAGATTGGGAACAAAACGTTTTGTCTACAAGGCAATAGTCATGATATTCCTACTTTATAAGCATCATATTTGGACTGCCCAGAGCTACTACGTTAGGGAACTCTATCAAATTTGTCTAAGTTTCCTCAGAGAATTTGCAAGAAGACATAAAGCAGTAGAAAGTAAAGTCCGAGGATGTAAACAAAGAGAGCAAAAACATAACTGAATGCCCTATGGCAAAATTAAATTTGATAAACTCTCAGCTTAAAAGAGAGGAGGACACCCAGTCAGAAATATATCTTCCTGCTGACATACAGAAACATGGTTGTATGACATAGAAAAAACCCAAGTGTTTCAGAAGACAATTTATTTATGGCTTAACGACAATTAAACCAACTATTATTAAATTAGCTGAAATGAAAAAAGAAATCACTGGCAAATTGGAAAAGAACAACCCTTAGGTCAATATGGCAAATTTGTTATCCTGCATGTGGGAAAACATCCCTTGCAAAATTTGAACCTCACAGCTGGATGAGAACACATAAGCAAATTTAATGCAGAGCATAAACTGTTGGTTGTCACCATCCACAACAATGTACAATCAGAGCACCCCACATAAATGAGAGACAATCAACCTCTCTCCATTTAAAGCTGCATAGAAATCTGGATTTACCAGCAAAACTAGGGTGTCTCCTTGTAATGCTAGGCCAAAGCTTTCTTGCAGATCTACTCAAAGCCACTGAACATTTGAAAAGGGTTAAATGGCAGATCCTAGAATCCCCTCAATTTCTCCATAGTCTCTGCCTAGAAGCATTGCATTTCCATTTGAACTACAAATGACCCTGTACACACAATCACGTAATTCATATTTATATAAACAGAGGGTACAGTATGTATAATTTGAAAGATTTCTGGGAGGGGATGCATCATAACTAAACTCCTACTTTTCCCTTGAGGAAACAATCCCATTTGGTTTTAGTTAACTTCAAAGGACAAAAGTATTTTTCCTTCTGTGTCAATAATTTAACAGAAATTTGTCATTTCTTTCCACAAATCCAGCTTTCAGAGTTGCCCTGTCTCAGTGACACACACACCCATATGCAAGCCTGCAACTGCCCCCCTCCCCCCCCCACACACAAACGTAGAGAGCACAGCAACTGTAGTACAATGAAATGCTCCTGCAGCAATTTCTTGCCATGAAAATTGAGTTTAGTTTCACTGACTTGCCAGAAACCTCTCCACACTGGGGAGTTGTATTTCCAAGCACATACCATGGGACTGGGACCTTTGGTGACATGTTGTTCCAATTTGATTGAGGTTGGGTTGCAGGCCAGGCCTTTCAAATCATAACCAGCACAGAAATTACCTCCTACGAAACACTGCAGAAAAGTGAGACTGCAGCAGCCAACCTGGGAAAACTTCATTTTCGGGTCAATGCAGCTTTAAGCATTGATAACATTTTTTTCCCCTCAGAGTTTGTCCAAGAACTGTTTCAGAGGAGGCTGAAAGGACACTGTTTGCTTCCATTTGGAAATTTATGTGCCCTGATTGCCTAATTCAGAATTTGGGGGAGGAAGAAAAGCAAAGTATGAACGTTTAAAGGAACAGATTTGGATTAGAAAACATTGCATATAAATCTTAGACAATCATCACTTTTTTCCAACCCATTCACTGTCTTCAGCACAGAGCTAGGAAGGCATTCCTTTCAAAATAAATTAATAAAAAAGTGCAGTGATGTCTATTGTCTATAATAAAGCCTACAGATTAATTCATAGCAAGTCAAATTGTCCCAATCTTAAACATTTGCAAATACATTACCCAGAGATGCAGCTGTGCCTCAATGGGACCAGCCTTAGCTCTGGGTGATGCCAGGTTGACATTCCCCATGGTTTCAGATCCATGGCAGTCAAAGCCTCAGCATGTTCACTGTCCATCTTCCCCAACTGAGCCCTGCTCAGGCTCCAGGGCTAATTCTCTGAGTGTTTGCTTCTCTGCAGAAGCAGCTTCCTCACTTGTGAAACTGATTTTATGTCAGACTACAGCATTTCATAACGAATTATAATGTTTGATTAAGCTGTTAAAACATAGTGGGAAATGTTAACAGCTAGAAACATGTTCTTAAGTGTATGCTAGTCACATATCTTGCTTTCAAGTGCTTCAATTTAGAAATTATTTGAATTATAAAATTCAACGGGGCTTTGGGCCATATAAATAAGCCATATTTAGAGATATAGGGCCAATAGATTGGAGTAGTTTCTTTGACATGTCATTGAGATTACACTAATTCAAACTCTCTGGAAATCTGACTCATAAAGTAGAGATATGAAATGGGAAGTAACCATTTTAATATGGCTCACTCTGTCAGCTGTATAAAATATATGCAGAAGACAAAGTACTCCATTCTTAGTTACATTAAGAAGTGTTTACACCACCATGGAAACTCAAAGGTCCTTATAAAGGTATATCTCAAGACTTCAGGGAAAAGTCATAGAATATTCTGAGCAGCTTGCTACATTACTCCACTTCTCACTAACAGCAGTACATGCTCAATAACATCTATTTCCTTAAGATTGCAATATGTTAAAAGTTTGTGTTAGTTTTTTGGGGTTTTTTTACTTCTATTAAATAGCTTGTTGGAGAACTAGTGAGAGGTAATGAAGCAAGCTCTAAGCACTAATGGATGTACAAGAGGGCAGAGGAGAAAGCCACACAGGCAGCCTTAATTCTTCACTCTCATAGCCCAATAGTTCCTCTTTCCAGTCTTCATTTCAGTGCTCTTTAACTCAAGGCAGTGACGAGGGGACAAGCCTCTTCCCTAATGTGGGTTTGCCAGATGTTCTCCAGCTCCTGAGGGCCTTTTTGGTTGGATAAGCTGATGCCTCGGCATTTGTTACAGGAGTCATGAATCACCACTCCTAAGCTTTTAAATTGACGGCGCTGCCTTCACCCCAAGAAAACAGCTCTGTCCATGGAGCTAAAACAAGTTTGTACAAAGCCCTGCCCTTGCAGCAGCCAGAATATCCCCTCTACAGGGATGGGACAAGGCATACAAGACAAAATCTCACCCACAGCTTTGCAAGCAGACAGGTCAGAATCCATGATCTCAACAACACAGGATGCATGATGGATGGAAAAAACCACATCTCTTCAGGGAATGGTAAACCCGTCCAAACTTCATTCACAGATAAATGGTGTTCTTCTTCTTTGCTGGGATCCCCATTGATCAGCTACTGCTCCTGTGGTATAACAGTGAGAGAAGAGAATGAGTACTTCGTCTTTCCCCAGGGAAGAAACCATCATTTCCAGATATGGATGCATAAAGGAAATATGAAAGAAAAAAGCCCACACGGGCTACTATCTTACAGGCCATCTAAAGCCAGGTTACAAACATGGATAGAAATAAATGATTCAATCTTCTGATTTTTTTCTTTTTTTTTAGAGTGTATAGTGAGCTGAAGCATTGTCATTCCAGGTATAACATCAAGAAGAGAAGATTAAAAAGATTTTGCTTTCCTGCACCATGAGTGATGCAAAGCCATGCTGCCCCTTAATGAACAGTGAGGGATGTTCTGCTCCAGGACTGGAATTCTCCTGGAAACACAGTCTGTTGACTCCTAGTGAACTGGTTTGCCTGCTAATAGGTTGAGAATAAATTCACACCTTTGGGCTATCTTCTGAATTATTCTTGGGCATGTTGTGAAAGATGAGGATGTATTCCTCTGAGCATAGGAAAAGGCCCTTATACTGAAAGTGGAAAACCACATAAAAACAAGTTGTACTGATTCTTTATCCTTGAGATGGTCAGAACAGAGTTCAAAAACATCCTCAACAGAAGAAAAGAATATCTCAGCATACAAGTTCATTCCAATGCTGTGTCAGATTAATAAATGCAAATGCAAATCTCTCCTGGAACTTTGGAAGACATTAAAAAGGAGCACTTCATTAACATGATGCTGAGAGTCAGCAACAGCTGTATAAACCTAAACATCTACTTGCATTCCAAATTGAAAACAGATTAAAAGATAACCAAGATTTTTTTCACCCCTGAATGTCAAAGAGATGGTGATATAAAATTAACTTTTTATTCACGTTTACAGCAGGAATGAGGTAAAGAACATAAGGGGTGTAGAAAACTAAAAAAAAAGAAGGAAATGAGGAAAAAAGGAAGAAATAATGCATATTCTGATGTCTCCAAGAACTGCTGTTCAAGAGTATTTAATCTGTTACCATGAAAATGCCATGATAGTGTTCAAATAAAAACCTGGATAAGCAGGTTTTTCAAATGACTGTGTCTGAAGTAGGCTCGAGGGCTACAAAGCCACTAGACTGTGGACCAGATCTAGTAATGTTCAAATGCATGTCCTAGCCAGGGCCTTTACACTTATAAGACTCCTAGGGACATACAGGATCGGGCAAAACACACGGGTTTAGAGATGCACATATATATACATATTCAATCCATACTTGTAACAAAATACAGTATATGGTAACACTTATGCAGGAAGGGAATGATTCACTTTCCAGTACTGCAGCCAATGAACCATGGAATATAACATTTTTTATTTCTTGGTGGTAACTGTCAAAATGCATTTACTTTGGGGAGATGAAGAGGAATCACACAAAGAAGTGTAGAATAATTATGTGTTGAAAATTAAACCCAGTTGTCTGAACTGGGAAGAACAATATAATGTACCAAAGGAGGTCTAAAGTGTTTTGGCCAACAAACTTAGAGGTCATCCAAGACAGCATACTTTGTAAATGAGAGGCAAAGGCAGTTCTCTGTAGTGTATGCCTTACCTCTGATTTTGAGAGTTCAGATCTACATTTAACGCCACAGAATTCATAGTTTAGTTTATACATATTATAAGGTTGTTTCTCTTACACTTATCCAAAAAACTGTGGATAATGTCTAAGCACACAGAGTCAGGCCCAAATTCTTTGTTCAAGGATGTTTGTATGTGCAGGACTCCAGAAAGAGATTTTAAAGGACAAATTCCCATTCAAGAGTGGCATGAAAAAAGACATTTTTTCTCTGCTTCAGAACAACAGCAGTGACAGGATTAAAAGAACTATGAAACTCAACCTTTCTGGGATGTCTTTGGAACCAGGAATGTACTGGCCAAACTTTTAACTCCCAGTTTGTGTCCTGAATAAACCCACAGGACAGGCTCTCTGAGACCCAAAGGTCTGTGTCCACCATATGAAACACCTGAATTACAGTCTGCTCTACCAGGAATTCCTGCTAAGGAAGCAGTGGGAAGACACGATTGTCACTGTGGAGTATCCATACAAAAACCACAGCTCCCTGAAAGGTCCAGAAGTTGCCAAAAGTCTCAGTGCTTCAGTGACCAGTGCTGTGACAAGACTAGAGAAGTATAGCATGCACTCACTGTGATTAAGACGTTTCTTCCCAAAAAGCAAATACAACAATTAAATAAATTGCTTGCTCTACTGATGGTAGAGATTGTTGCATATCAGCAAGTTATCAGCATTGCAGTGATTTTTCTGTTAATCTGTCCCGTATTCTTTCCTCGCACCCTGTCTGATTATGCCCCAAAGAGATACTAGATTCCACAAAGCTGCTGAAAAGAGAACAAGCACAGAGCCAAGGTAAGCCTTGCAATGACTCGTGCCAAGATGAAGGGGCACCCAGAGGGAGGTTAGGCAGATGGTGTAATCTGAGTGTTCTGGACAACAGGGGAGCATGGTATGCACTTCTCAAGGCTGTCCATATACCACAAAATATAAAGGGAGACTGCTGGCATGGAACAGCCATGTTCACTGCATTTTAAGGATGAATACACAAAATGAAAACTGAATACATTTCCAGAGACTTTTGAGAGGGTAAAGCAGAATTATATCCCCTCCTAATCCACAGCCATATTTCCTCATCGCTGGGGATATACGTCCTCTGTCCATGCAACCAGGCCAGACAGAGAAGGCTAAATTCATTTTTGGGTGACTGAGGTACCATAATTTTTAGGTGCTGCAAGAAAACCCAGCTGCTGATTAAACCACAGTGATGGAAATCAGAGCACAGCATATACTTTAATACCAGACTGTATGACAACACAAATTCTCCAAAATATACCAGGAAAGCTGGAATTTACTTGCACAGTTTAACAGACAGAATCACTGTAAATGGCTGCAAGATTCAATGTTACAATTTTCTCACTTTAGATCATTTCTGTGCTATATATAATTCATACATATGCCCTAAGAAAATAAAGGGGCAAATCACACACAAGTTTCTCCTTTTTCCCACCTTTCCTTTTTAAGTTTATTGCACTAAAATTTACAAATTTCTAGGACTTGCCATACCAGTGCTTTCCACTTCCTTTCTTTTATTTCTTTTCCTTCTGGATAAGAAGTGGCATGGTTTTGTAGTAGGCACTAACACAGTGTTGTTGTCATGTCGTAAGTATTATAAGATAGAATAAGCAACAGCCTGGAAACTGAAGGAAAAAGCGAATAGTTAAGGTCAGGAGGAAGTTTTCAAAAATTGTTTGCCATTCCCAGTGTTTTTGTTTCAGAATGCTCAAGTTAAGGTGTGTTAGAAAGGTTTTTGCTTTTTTCTGATTAGGCGCCCAGTACTCCTTTGCATTACATGTGTATCTGTAAGGTACCTCAGGCCATGCTCATCCAGACACTGCAGAGTTAAACGCTTTCTCTACCTCACTCCAAGAATGACAGCAACTTCCCCAAAGGCATTCAGACAGCAGCTCTGCCTGAGCCAAAATATCATGATGACTAACTAGTCCAAAGCACAAGCAGAGCAATTTTGCATTTGTTGACATCAGACTGTGTCAAGATGCCATCAGCATGCAAAACCTAAGAAAGAATTTCCCACAAAACAAGATGTAAACAAACAATCTTGTGATTTATCTTTTTAAGGTGGCAACATCAGGAACACATATTTTTTTGAAATTAATATGATGTCATGCTGAATTACAGGAATATCTGTGTTTTTCAAGGTTTTGGGGTTAGCTAGCTTTTCAGGAAACAGAAAAGCTATTGTGAATGTCACTACAGACCACGAGACATGAGGGAAGAGGACAACAGCTAAATTCATAGAGTCTATTACTCTGCAGAGGCAAATGAAGATATTGTCTACAGATATTTGGCCCATCATATTTTTCTTGAAGCAAAGAACAAAACCATGGCTGTGAGGGGAGATGTTCTTCCTGAAGCTCCACACTGTCTCTTCTGACACTTATGGGATGACAAACCCAAAGGCTGACACAATTACATTTTTGTGTGTCTTTGAGAAGCAGGATGACATGGTGGATGGCCCACCTAGCCAATATGGTAAAGCCAGTTGATGTAATCTTTTCAGACTTGAGCAAAGCTTTTGACAGTGTCTCTCACGGGATCCTTCTGGACAAACTGTCCAGCACACAGCTGGATAAACAACACACCATGTGGTGGGTGAACAAATGGCTCACGGGTCGGGCACAAAGGGTTACAGTGAATGGGGTGATGTTAGACTGGTGACCTGTCACTAGTGGGGTTCCACAGGGCTCCATCCTCAGCCCTGTGCTCTTCAGCATCTTCTTAAATGACTTGGATCCAGGATTGGAAAACTGTAAACTGTAAACTTGCTGTAAACCGAGCAAGTTTACAGATGATACAAAACTGGGAGGAGCTCTTGACTCCCTTGAAGGCAGAGAGGCCCTGCAGAGAGACCCCAACAAATTAGAGATGGACAATCACCAGCCACATGAAATTCAACAAGGGAAAGTGCTGGATTCTGCACCTGGGATGGGACAACCCTGGTTAAACATACAGATTGGGGAATGAGATGCTGGAAAGAAGTGCTGTTGAAAAGGACCTGGGGGTCCTGGTTGATGGCAAGTTGAACATGAGCCAGCAGTGCCCTGGCAGCCAGGAGGGGCAGCCGTGTCCTGGGGGGCATCAGGCACAGCATCACCAGCCAGGCAAGGGAGGGGATTGTCCCACTCTGCTCTGCACTGGGGTGGCCTCACCTCGAGTGCTGGGGGGCAGTTTTGGGTGCCACAATATAAAAAAAACATTGAACTATTAGAGACCATCCATAGGAAGGGCCTTGAGGGGAAACCGTATGAGGAGCATCTGAGGTCACTTGGTCTGTTCAGCCTGGACAAGAGGAGATTGAGGGGAGACCTCATTGCAGTCTACAACTTCTTCCCAAGGGGAAGAGGAGGGGAAGGCACTGGTCTCTTAACTCTTATGACCAGTGACAGGATTCAAGGAAAGAGCATGAAGCTGTGTCAAGGGAGGTTTAAGTTGGTTATCAGGAAAAAGGTTTTCACCCAGAGGGTCTTTGGGCACTGGAACAGGCTTCCCAGGGCAGTGGTCACAGCACCGAGCCTGACGGAGTTCAAGAAGCATTTGGAAAATGCTCTCAGGCACATGGTGTGACTCTTGGGGTGTCCTGTGCAGGCCAGGAGCTGTAGTCAGAGATTCTGATGGGTACCTTCCCACTCAGCATATTGTACGATTCAATGATTCCATGACTTACAGCACAAATGTGTCCCTTGTTACTTGCTATACTGCCATATACATGACTTCAATTCAAATAAAAATCCTAGAAAAGCTAAGATCACAGTAGGCTGCAACAAGCAGGGCGTTTCTATCTGCACTTACCAGGTAATAAGCTATTATACAGTTGACTATATTATTTTTCAGTATAAACTAAAGACAAATTCAAGTTTTCATTTGCTTTTTCATTTCATTCACTAAATTTAGCAAAATTAACTTCACTGGAGAATACTGGTTTGCAAAAGCCTGGCCATCTCCAAACTTAGAACTGTAATGCTAGCTCGGGTATTTGATCTGCTACTTTCCTGAAGCAGCTGTTTTCTCACGAAAGTGACACGAATTTTGGATTTAGACTTCTACTGTTCAGAAACACCGAGTGAGTTCCACTCATTTAATTTGTATATTTAAAGTCTATTGAAAATTCACCGTATAAAAATGAATTCCGCCATTTTTATTCATGACATTTCAAAGGCTAATAATCAGTGTTTGATAATCTAAGGTGCAGATCTTATGCATATGTACCTATGCATATCTTTCCTAGCATTTTAAATTACAAAAATGAGATTAAAATGCTAACTTAATTAACTGGGGGACACAATATGCCTTCAATTTACTCTCTGTGCATTTACAGCAGCGATAAAATCAGCTCTGAGGCTACTTTCTAAGGTAAACCAGAGGACGAGAGCATACATGCAAAAAAAAAAATAGTTAATATAATAATAAGGGCAATTAGTTGTAAGTGCTGATTCATGCAAGGTGTCATTACTAAGATTTTAACCTTCAAATGTGAATAACTGCCTTGGAACTAACGCTGCATGATTTTTGGTAAGCATTTTTAATACTTGAATGACAAACAATAGACACAAATGTCTCCTACCTAAACAACAACAGGGCACTTACTTCTAATTAGCAATTAATAATGTCTCTCCCTCTTATGCTGTCTTTGTTTGACAAAAGACAAAAGTTCTTTGATATATTCTCTGAAATGGGGTTCAAGGTTGCAGTTTCCACATCTGGGTTTTATGTATTGCCTGTGCACTATTCCTCTGCTAAATTTTTGAGATAACAAATATAGTATGAAAAAGATGTGCACATTAACACACACACTCTTCCCCTATTTTTGCTTTAATATTTCATGTGTCCTAGGTTATGGCTGCACTAACAAGTAGAGAAGCCCAAAATTGCTGGGGCTAAGCAGGCAACATCTGCACTAAACACATACGGGGGGGTTACTTTCCTTTAGTTCTCATGTGCTCGCATGGATGGAACACTGGTTAGCAGGTGGAGCACAGACACTAGAGAGCATCCTCCAGTTTCATGTGGTGCGGAAGCAACCTTGTAACTTGTAGACAGTAAAGTAGACACAGTGAGAGAGGACACTCAGGGCCTGCACTTCAGAAACACACCCCTGCTGCAAAAGTAATTTGCTATTTGAGATGCAACCTGTGTTTCACGCTCACAAATGTGCTGGCATAGAACAGAACCAGTCACTAGAGTTTTCTGCCATGTCACATGAGATATGCCTCCATGCAAGGACAAAGGACTCTCTCAGAAGTCATATAGCTCCCCAGTCACTATAAATAAAGAATTTCCAGATTAGACTCTATGGGAGACAACGAAGGAAGCCACACTTTTATGATGGATGAGGCTCAGATACTGAATTTTCTGATTAACCTGCTGTTCTACATGATTAAAGAGACCAAAAATAAGACTTACTAGTTCAAAAGAAATAAAAGCTGCATTTTACTACAAACACTAAAGAAAAGCAGTGTGGCATTTAAAAAGGTTTCATATAGCCTCAACTTTAATATGTAAATTTCAATATGTAGGTGGACTTCTAAGAAAAATATTGAATATTTCCCAACCTAAGCTTTTCACACACCCATTTTCATCCAGTTGTTGAAAAATGTAGAGGATTGAGAACTTTTTGCCTTAAGAAGATGCAAATCACATTTAATTACTCATTCATGCAATCACATTTTAGGAAGGGCAAGGAGAGAGTAGAAGCGTAAAAAACCCCTCATTCAGGCACTTTTATTTCCTAGTGCACAACCATTTTAGGATCTTCAGTGATGGGGAGATCAGAGGTTTATTGTGTTGGTTTAGTTTTTTTTATACTGGAAAATCCAAATTTCAGTTGGCTTGGGAAAAAAAAACCAGAAGAAGAAATTAATCTCACAGTGTTCCTTATTTTCTGTGTTCCTGGAGAAACACCATTCACTGTGTGTTAAAGCATCCCCTTGAGAGCTAACACTGTTAAAGTAAAACCAAACCATCACTGGTGAGTGCCAGATGAAAGGCTTTGCCACAGTGGAAGGCAAGGATTCAACACTGTTAGAACCCAGCTCTCTGCCCAGCTATCCCTAAGGAAGAGCTCGTACAGTAAAAACTCCACAACAGAAAACAAGAAAAAGAAGTGCATTCATAAATGAACACCTTGAAGTGCGGATGCAGCCTAAGGATGAGAGTTGGCCTGGGGCTGGACAAAAATCACCAATCTATGGATGCAGGAACAAGAACAGCTCTGCATATTTTCCTCAGGCATAGTGACCAAAGCCTCCAGAAGCTTCTGGAGTTGTAAGGTGAGGGCTGGGAGACTATGTTCCCCTGCAATCCACTCTGTTTAAGTCTCTTAAATGGCTTATGAGAAAAGCCTGTGTTTTTAGCAAATTATTTTGCAAAGCCTGCACTTTCTTCTTTAAATGTGTTTTGTTCTTGACCAGCAGAATGATAAATTAGAGTGCTCAAGTAATTAGAATTTTGGAAAAAGACAAGCACCAGCTGGGAATGAACTAGGAGAAAATTAGTGTCTGCTTCAAGGCCTCAGACACACAAATTAAGAGGACCTCCATCACAACACAGATGGCCAGGCCCAGTCCCTGCAGCTGGAGACTATGCACTTGAGCAACAGAGAAGCTGGAACTGTTTTTTAGCCAGACCTACCTGGCTAGAAAGCACACAAGATCCTAATGAGCTCTCATTGTAATTATCTGCTGATCATTAATTGTCAGAGTTGACAGTCCTAAGAAACTTCACCTTTTCAGGAAACACACATAGAGCAATTCACTTCAAAGTTTTGAACAGGACTGAAAACAAAGCATCGGTTTCCTGGATTTTGGCATCATTAACTTTAACAGTCTTCTGGACTGTTAATTCCAATTGTCATAATGCTCAGTGCTTTTCTGTGCTGACATCTCTCTTCCCATGTAAAGTCAAAAAACAACAGCCAGAATAAAAATGCATTTGGGCTCATGAAGGAGTGTGCCTGGGATGCTTATGTTCTCTCATTACATTTGCCATGATACTTTAAAATAAATGCCAGAGATGAACCTGGGGTATTACTTCTTTACCCGCACACAAAAGTTAGTTCTTCGAGAATGTGATCCACCACAAAGTATGATTTTAATTTTTCCACTATTGTGCTTAAATTAATTTTGCTCAGTTTGTATTTAAAGATCACCAAATTAGAACATAGGCTATTTCCTGGGGATTAATAAGAATGGCCAGCTGTGAAGAATGGATGGTCTCAGGCACAGCTGGGGACCACTAATCTCCCTGCACAAAATGAAAAATATTAAATTTTTCCTTAATGCCTTAGAGAGATCTAGTGGGGTCTGTAGGCATGCACCATCTGTAGAGACTTAGTTCAAAACCCTGCATGCTTCACATTGCTTGAAAACTCTCTTGGTAGTCCCCCTTCAAAAAACATTAACTTCTAATTAGGCAATAACTGGGATTAAATGAGACAGAGAAAAATAAGTTTTCTTGAGATTCAAGAACTCAAATGTACCAAGAAACGAAATCCAGGAATTAAATTCTATTCTCAGTAAAGGGCTAGCCTGCAAACCTTCTGGGGAGGGATTGTCCCTTAGAACATGTTTGAACAGCGTCTAGCAAACAGTTCAGATTTCTAGGCACTATCGTAACACAAAACAATAAAAATAACTGCAGGAATTTACACAGAACTACTCCAAGCAACTCAAGCATAGTGGTGAGTACCATTCAAAGAGGAAGGTACATTCCTTGTAATCTTTTCATCGCATGTAATCAAAGATAAAATATTTTGCCTTTAAATAGAACTACAGAGGGAGATGATGGTTGAAATTCAAAAGAAATAATATGGCTGACTTGCATTCTGTTTTGTCCTACTTTCCTCAATACAGCCAGGTGCATTACCCAAACTAAGGTTCTGTCCTTATTGGTCATTTCTGATGGACTCCTGGACAGACTCATCTCTCTTTCTGCCTTGTACTGGTAGAAATGTTAATGCCAAAATCTCTTCCACTAGAGAAAGGGTAGGGAGCCCCAATGACAGGACAATGAAGAGGTCTGTCAATCCTGCCCAGCTGTCTATTTGAGCACTTGGGGATAGAAAGGATAATCCTTGTGGGAACAGGGTATTTTGTCATACATTATTATTCTGGATTGAGAGTGAGGAAAAACTGCTGGCTCTCCTTGTAAAGTTATTGTATTTTCAATTGCTCACAAGGTCTCCCAGAGCTCAGAGAGGTATTCTGTTGAACACTGAAATAAATAAAAACTGCTGTCTGATTGGCCAGAGATGAATAACTTCTACTACCCCCAGATGTATCCATCTAGGATGTGCTTATTTGCATGATATGTGAACTAATTGTTTAACACTACCCCAGAACATAGCATTGTTCACTCAGAGAAAGCTACACAATAGAAATTTATTGACTCATCACACTACTATTTTTTAGCCAATTATGTGCCAGGATTTTTCCTTCAGATATATAACAATAGCAGAAAGATGCTTCATTTCCTTGGGACTATTACTCTCCTGGGTGGCAAAATTAAAATCAGCCTCTATAAAACACGCTTGTGACAGCCTACAGCAACCCCAAACGGCACCAAGGGCATACTTTATGCTTATACACTATAGGCGGAGATCCGGAAATCTGCAGGGGGAGTAGAGGGAGTGCCGTACGAAACCCAGTGAGGTGTGTAACAGGACAAAACCTTTTCGCCACCTCTATCCCACCAAATGCTTCCACGCGGGACAGCAGCCATCACAAAAAAAACGGGGTCCAGAGGGGATGGGATGGCGGCAATCGCGATAATTACTTACGAATCAGACGCTTGGTAGAAAATTCCTTTTAAAAATATAGAACTGACGTTTTGGTTTTTCTCTTTGGAGACAGCTGCCAGGTGGGAGGAATTGTAAAGTCTTTCCCTGCGGGAGGATGGGGGTGGCCGGAAAGACCCCGCACCAGGTCCCAAGCCTGCCCTTGCCCTCCCGCCCAGCCCTGCGCGAAGGGGGAGGAATTCTCGCCACCGCTGTACCCCGTTAAACAGAACAAAACTCAGCAGCTTAACAAGGAAAAGGTGTCTAAAGCGTGTGCAAGCACACGCGTGTAGAGTAGGTGCCGGCCGCCGCACCGGCGGCACCAGCGCTCTCTGCCGGGTGCCCGGAGCCGCCGACGCGGCGGCTGCTGCAGCAGAGAGCGGCACCGGGACGGGGCTCAGCCCGCGCCGCGCACGGCCCACGGTGCCTCTGCCTGCCCCTGGCCTCTCTGCACTGGCGGCACTCCGGCGGCAGGGCTGTTGCTGGCCTATCTGACTGACAGAGGGGCTTCAATAATTAGCCGAGATTTAAAAAAATGCATATATTGACTTAGACACGCACACACATCACTCCCATCACACCGTCAGGCAAATTCCAGTCCTTAGGACATGCCTGGACACGTGCAGGGCGAAGCAGCAGATGTAATAGACTTCGTAATTGAGTAGATAATAAGATGCAAGTGGGAAACAAAGCTGGTGAAGGGTCTGGAGCATAAGTCTTGTGAAGATTGGCTGAGGGAGCTGGGGCTGTTCAGTCTGGAGAAAAGGAGGCTCAAGAGTGACCTTATCACTCTCTACAACTGCCTGAAAGGAAGGTGTAGCCAGGTGGGGATTGGCCTCTTCTTCCAGGTAACCAGTGATAGGACAAGAGGACACAGTCTTAAGCTGCAGCAGGGGAGGTTTAGTTTGGACATTAGGAAGAATTTCTTCACATAAAGGGTGGTTAGATATTGGAATGGGCTGGCCAGGGAGGTGGTGGAGTCACCATCCTTGGAGATGTTTAAGGAAAGACTGGACATGGCACTCAGTGCCATGGTCTAGTTGACAACGTGACGTTGGGTCACAGGCTGGACTTGATGATCTCAGAGGTCTTTTCCAACCTAGCTGATTCTGTGAAATAGTGGTACCCTCTGGGCTAAAGCAGCACAGTTGGTCATCAAACTGATCTGCTTGCACATCTTATGAAATATGGAAAAGTGAGGAAGGACAACTTTTCATAACAGCATCTCAGTGACTGCTTAAATAGCACGGTGGCCCAGCTTTGCACACACAGAGCACTGGCAACAATCCCCAGTAGCAGTCTAGACAGTTGTTTTGGTTTTTTTCTAGAATTTCTATCAAATATATATAGCAGGCAGCCTGTGCATTCCCTCACAGCAGCTGTAGCTGCTTTACCCACTAATCTAGGGACAATGGGTTCAGCCACACTATGGGTTCCATAGCAGCCCTATGGAAATGTCTTGGGCTACCTCATGCTAAACTTGTGCTGCTGTTTTCTATGTGCCTTCACAGAAGCAGTGCTGTGGCTGAATTATCCATTTGGATAACCTGGAGGCTGAGCTGTCTGCACAGGATCCTGCTACTTGGGGTTTAGTGCTTTTATCATCCTGGCCTGATAGTTTAGGCAGATAACCTACAACTCAGACAGCCCAGCAGGAGTGTATCTGCAGCTGCAGACATCACATAATAGCATGTCTCTGCAAGGGGAACTTTTATGCCTTCTATAGTTATTCCTAGCTCGATTTTTTCAAATTCTTCTCCTTCCTAAGAGACCCTGTTGAAAGTCCTTTTCACTCCAAAAACATCTTCTTTACTTTTGGATGCTGCTAGTCTCAGCTCATATGAGCAAAGCCAACTTTGCTCTTAACTGGTGCAGAAGTCTTCAAAGTTAGTGCTTTGAGCATTTTCCTTTATGAAATCTCAAGCTTTTGCTGGTTGATGGTCTTCTTCTGGCCATTTGGGAGTATTCCTGTTTGCTTTTTCTCCATAGCCTCTTACTAGATAAAAGAAACCCTTCCAAATAATAAACATTGTAGGTCAAAACATACATATCTGAACACCATTATAAAGTGGCTCCCCAGGCCTTGCAACCTGGCTCTGGTTTTAGACATGAACTCTTTACTACAGTTTAGACTAGAGTAGTGCTTTGGAGTCTGACACAGGCGCATTGTGACTCGGAACCAGCTATAGCACTGCCTCTTAGGAACACACACTCCTCGCTTCGCAACATGCATGTGAAAATTTCCATATGTTCAGCTATCATTTTTAAAATGTGGTTTCCTCTTTGCTTTTTCAGAGAATGCTCTTCCTTATAAAGTCTGCAACCCATAAGCACTCTGCAGCAAGTCTGGACTTAATTTGAAACACCACTTCCAGGTACCATCCTTATAGCTGCTATAAACACTTGCTTTTCTCATTTTTAACCCAAGTAAATTTTAGTTCTTAATGTACCAAATACTTGTTGCAATCGGTCTGTGCCTTTCTACTCTGTCAATGTATGAGGAAAGTTTTAGAGCTAAATCCTCTAGAACTCTTTATATCCAATTTGTTAGATTTACTTTCACCTCTTGAATTTCATTGAACTATTGTTGAACTTTTATTGATTCTACATTCTCCTATAAACAAAACAAGACAATGAAAGAAGGAAAGATAGTCTTTGTTTCACGAGCCAAAATTTCATCCAGAGTGCTAAGCTTCAGAATGACTAAATAGTTGGTGCCATTTCCATATACACCTACCTCTTTAACTTTTTGGCAGAATTTGCAGTCTTCTAGAAAGGCAATCAATAAAGAGACTGTTCTTCACACAGCTATCAATCTGGATACATCATTTGGCAAACTGCAATGCCCTTTTTTTCCTGTTAGGGAATGTTGCGCTCTCTCCAGAAAGAATATTTGGCCAGTCACAGAATCTCCAGGTTTCCAGTAAATTAGTTAATGAGTAACAGAGGGGTGGTTACAGTAGCCTCTCTTTACTGCCTTTAGAAAACCTCCAACAATTTATTTGCAAGGGGCTTGGCCATGACCCAGAGCAGAGCTCTGAAAGCAAGGAGGCAGCTGCATACCTAACTTGGACTAATACCTGGGCTTCGTGGAAGTGGTTTAAGAAAGATGTGTACAGCCATGAGGTATTTTAAAAACTATGATCAATTTCTGAAATAGAAACCCTGAAAACAACTTTTTCTTAAAAAATAAGGGAAACAGAAGCTTGGACTTCTGTTCAGGATTATTAATGCTTTGTTTTTCATTGACAGTCCAATGTATGGTGTACTGTGGAGTGTTGTGTAATTGCCCCTCACTCTGTGGCATCATGAGGGAAAGATCCATTGGTTGAGGCTCCCCAGGGCAAGGCTGTGGCTGGCTAATGTGGCTACAGAGGGAACCTGAAGGTAGTATGTTTTCCTTGTTCCTCCTTGCTATGGCTAGAAGAAGTAAGAACCTTGGCATGGAGGAAATTGGAGTCTGCTCCTCAGGTACTTTCTCTTTGGGAATAGGTGAGTTGGGAAAGGGTGTGAATTTTGCCCAGAGGTCCTTCTCCCACTCTGTGGATGCAGAGCATGTAGGCAGTGCCTGGAGGTACTTTACATCTCCTGGCAAGACCTGCCAGTCACTCCAGTATGGCATAGTCCACCATGGGACTGTCTCGCTGCTGAAGCAACTTGTCCTCACACCACATCACGGCTAGGGAGAAGTCTTGCCAGCTGCAGTAGAGGCTGTGTACATCTATTACCATACAGAAGGCACAAACATACTACAACTATAGAAAAGCAAGGAATCGTGCCTGGGTCTTATTTGAGTTTAAAATATCAGCTTGATCTAGGACTTCTCTTCCTCTACCGGACTAATACTATGAACCATGCAGAAACCTAAAGATGAAATAGTTTTACAATTTTGCAGTACACTAATTTCCTTCTCTTATTTGTCAGTGAGGGAATGCTGTCAGTAAAGAGCAGGGTCCAGACTGCAGAGGCAGTTACAGATGCCTAAACAGAAGTTCTTTGGCAACAAGAGATTAAACTCTGATGTCCTCCTTAATCACTCCTCTAGTCCTCCCTCTGTTGAGACTGACCATTAATGCAACAATTAACAGGGACTCAGACTGCAATAGCTCAGTATAAGATTTTGTCCTGATTACTTTTTTTCCTTTGTCAAATACACTAACTAATATAACAAACTCTTTCAGTTCATTAAGAGATCACCTATAAGCAGAAGAATCTATACAGGCAAAGCACCATTTCCTTGGTCATCTTGAAGATCAGAACACCAGACAAAGAGTTTGACAGTTGTTTGCTTGAGTGCTTTACCTCAGAAGGATTTGTTTTACAAACTTAAAAGATAAGTACAAACAATAAATGACAAACTTCAAGGCTGATTAGCTTGCTGGCCATATACATATACCCTGTTGCCTTTGTCCCTTGTCTCTCCAGGATCCCATTAGAAGAGAAAATCCTTAGAAAATTGCATTTGAAATAGCTCCCAATGTCCTTAATGCGATGCATTCTATTTTTCTCCTCACCATATTTCAACCACATGTCTCAAGTTGCTGTTTCCTAAATGACTCTGTCGAACTCCCCCTAAGCATGTTTATAGGCCACGTTTTAAAGAGAAACACATTTTAAATTAAGGGTCATATGACTAGAACTTGAAGAAGCATCTGCAGTTTGCTTTTGCAAATGTTCTGTGGTGAGGTAAAGAATTATTTTTTTCAAACTTTACAGAAAAAAACTTCTCTTTTTGAAAATGTTTTCTGGGAAGAGTTTCTTTCATTTGATAATGCTTTTGATTAGAGGATGAATATCCAAAATATTTGTGTGGGAGAGGCAGGAAAACATCAATTTTTTTAGCATAATTTTATGCATCAGTAGAATAGAATTAGGAAAAACACAGCCATTCTCTCTAGCCTTATGGATGCTTATCACTCACATATTCCTCATTTCAGGGGACATAATTTGGGTTAATATCAAATTATCTATCAAAACCAAGAAGTGATGTTGCCTCCTAATGTTCCAGATGTAACTAATTTCAACTGTAAAGTTCGGGAAAATGTGATCTTGAATTAAATTAAGAGACTTATTTCCATGGGACTTTGCGATTCCTGTCCGGATGGTTCTTTGTGGGTTCTTTTCCTTTCTTTTTGGATTTTTATCACATGTTATATCATTTATTTGTGTCTTAGAAGATTAAGAAGTGTCTAGGCCTCAACACCATGGTGCCTGAGTGTCTCCTAAATTATTAAAAACAGATATGGCAACAACATGAACGTCTATTTTTATGTATATGCAACCATTACTACTCTGACCCCAATTCAGAAAAGGATGTACAGTCTAAAAAAACCCCAAACAACATATGTCTAACTAAATATTTGTATGAAGCACATAGAAGTGGCAAGTTTAAGAGCACAACTGGAGCTAAACAAGGTGTTGCTGTGAATCATATATTTCATCATATGTTCAACTACCAGTGCCACATGAAAATAGAACTGCAGGAAAACCCTGTTGTTATTGAATTAAATATAATTCAGGACCGGTTTCAAGACATTTATACATTGCCTATAAATTATGCATGAATATAAATTTTCTGCTTATCTAACTGCTTCTTGCAGAGGTTTTATCTTTCTTCAGAGCTTCATTCATTCTGATACATGTGTGTAAATGGAACTAGAAACAAATGGTCCATTTATTCCAGCCACAGGAGGAAAAACCCGGAAGAAAATTTAAGGCTTAAATTAGCAGCAAGTGAATTAAAATGATAACTTCCAGGAATGATTTCTGGTCTTCTGAAACTGTAAAAGACGAAATCGTACATTGATTTATATTGGCTTACAATGCCTTTGTCAGTTGCAGAAAAGGATCAGTAACCAAAGAGATGATATCTGCAAGGAAATAATACTAAACTAAGAACTCCAAACTAGGCAGTAATAAAGCTATCGAGAGCCCGTATAGAATTCGGTGACTTTTGGGAAGCAATTAATTCAGTTTGAAGTTGTTACACATAGCTACAAATCTTTTGGCTTTGCATCAGCAAAATCTGGTTGAAAACAAAGATTGGTTTCCCTTCTGCAGTTTTCTAGTGACAAAGTCATGCACTCTATCCAAACAACACTGCCACTGGTTTGCTAAAAATCTGTTCCATCCAGTTTGACCCAGTTATTTTGTCCCTATATTTCCAAGGAAATAACATGCATCAGTGACTTTCATTCTGTCTCTGGAGACCCTTACAGGTTGGCAGTCAAATTTTAAGGTATTTAAGAACAGAAATTCAGAAAAGCATTTCTATTACTAATCACCTTAATTTGGGGATTTAGGGGCTATTGTCTTCCTGGTAAAAAACTGGTGGCCTGCCAACAGTAAAATAAGCCTCAGTTATTTCTAGGTACCTTTTATTGGTATATCTCCACACACACTTCCATTTTCCCATCCAGGTGCAGCAATGTGATTCACATCCCCATTCCTGGGACATTTGCACAGGTTTCCCTGTCATGTCTTCTAGCTGAGCCAGTTTACAGTATTTGCACTTCTGATTGAGGCTGCAAATAGCTACCAAGGTCCCACCACTGACCGCCCTGACTCTGAAGCCAGCATTGGTCTGATCCCAAATTTTGGGGAGATGAACTTCACTTTCTGACACAAAACCCCCCCCCTCGTATGGAGCCACTAGATGGCACTTTCAAAACACGGTTTTGCACTCTCTGTCCAGCTAGTTACCCATTTGTGTCTGAATCCCAAGGTGCACTGTAAACCTTCCCATTTATTTTATTTATTTCCTACATAATAAATGCTGCTCTTGGAAACTTACGTTGATTGCCCTTAGCAACAGACATATTCAAAGGGTAGAAAAAGCAAAACTACTTTTTCACAAACGACAGAGTTTCTCCTTCTTTTACCCAAGTCATCATCCTCTCTGGAACACAAGGCCATCAGTATATAACTGTGAGCATGCTTATTATGACATCCAATAGCCCTTATAGCATCTGTAGGGAGAGAAACAGCACAACTTCACAACAGAAAAGATACATGGCATAGTGGAAGCAGCAGATTCCTTCCTTGTTTAGAAACTATCCAAGAACCCAGGTTCTCCAGCCATGAGACTAGAAAATCCATTGTATTTTGAGTTTATTTTGTATGCTTCTTTCCTGTTCTATCCCTTCTCAGGCATCCATTCCAGAGGCCACAGTGGTGAAGGAGCTCAGTTTTAAAAAACAGAAAATGAAAAAACCTATTTTAGGCAATAAGTTCTTCAGGGCAGGGCTGTCTGCCTCTTTCTGTGTTTCCCTAGTGCTCAGCACCATGATGGTGCACATTCAGTGAGGTCTCAAAATTTTTCTGTAGATGATTACATCAAAAATAATCCCGTCATAGAACATCATAAGATGTTGCTAATCAGCTATTAGGAGTTTAATGACTAATTCTTTTACCCCAGGGCAAAAAAGACGGAAATGTTACCATTGCAATAGAGAGTCACCACCTGTTTAGCCTCTTTATAAGAGGGTTTCAAGTGAAGGTAACCGTGCAACACCTGACATAAAGAAACAGGTAGGTTGTGTGCTGCTATTCAGAATTCAGTTCCATGGACTGAAATTTTCTAGTTTTACTTACACTTTTGTCACTCATTGCCTACTCCTGTCTACCACCAATCTGTCAGCAGACACTGTCAGTCCTTGAATCTGGTTAATTTTTAGAATTCTGGACACAAAATACATGGAATTGGCTGGGGCTTAATGGCTCTGGGTAGTTTTGTTTTCATGTCACTAAGAAAGACTGCTGTTATAAAAGCTGTATGACCTCAATTCTTGAAGGATTTTCTGCAGATGGAGTAAAATGGATAATCCATGGCAGTGTCTGTAATGCCTTATGTATTTGGTTGCTTGAGATACTGGAAGTGTAAACAAAAGTTCCCATAGTTCAGACTTCATGGTCAAGAAAAGAGAAAGAGGACGGCTGTGCTTCTGAACCAGACAAAGCTTTGTTCCACTGAGCTAGCATTTTGGATGGCATATAGAAATCTCATTAACTGTGCCAGTCTGCTTAATCTGCAAGGATTTAAAATTTTTGCTAGCAAGGAAGCATTTTAAGTGTTTTCCAGGGTGTTTGCATTATGCAAATATGAGGAAAGACGGGTTTTATGAAAATATGTCACACACAGAGACAAAAAAAATGCTGAAAGAACCTCTTCAGGTGCAAAGCTGAGCAAGTCAGCACCAAGAAATACCAGAACTAAGGCTACTTATGGACCATTAATTTAGTTCCTTTGAGTCTGCAAATTCTATTAGTCTTTAATTTCATTATAATAGGTTGGTGGTATTTCTTTCCTTGCCAACCCTGTTTTATTGAGAATACATAACAGATTGTCATGTTATTTTGTTATCAAGATATATTTTGTCTGCTGTCATTTGATGTATGACCCTTACTTGTTCCACATTATTTTAATCCTTCTGAGAATTGGCTCACCAACCTTTCTAAAGTATTCATGTTTTAAATAGCTAAGGGCTTCATAAATCATATATTTTCATAAGATCTGTGTAAATAGAGGGTTAATGAGACAAGAGATCTTACAGATGGGATATTAAGCAGAGGTTAAAAACATTCCTTTTGGCTGCTTAGCTAGAATTCCTACAACATGATTTTTGCATATTTACCATTATGTGTCAGTTTGCATGGTCAGGAAGGGCTCTTCTGGTGTTACGTAGTAAATGAAATAGAAATCCTTTTTCTTTCATGAGTTCTGAGTGACTCATTAGCATCAAGACTAGAAGAAGCAAACAGGTTCGATGGAGAAGCATATACATCATAATCTAATTCTATCTTTTCTCTTTTTCCAACTTTTGCTTGATTTCTTAATGTGCATATGCGTGACAAAAGAGAGAAAAGCAGACATAAAATTACATCTTCGTTACATGGCCTTAACCATAAAAATGTCACAGTAGCAAAGCTGGCATTTTCTTTGCTATCAGAATTGATATTGAATCAGCCCTAAAGGGAACTACATGTTACTTTATAAAAGAGCAACCCTCTGAAACAACCTTTTGGTGAAGATACAGATTCCATTACCCATTCAAAAAGAACCAGTTTTATTCACCAGTCTATATCATACCCTCGTCCTTATTTCTCTTTGTCATCTTTTCTGTAGTTCTAGATTCCTCAACTACTAAGACTGCATTTGAGTTTTCATATTGTTTCCTCATTTCTTTGCCCCAAGTTTCTTTGCCCAAATTTTGCCTACATTTCCTCTTCCCACTAACTTCTCCATTCAAGCTGCCTCCTACAATCCCACCAATGACTCTCAATCTAAGTCTCCAGCTCCAGGTTTGTTCAATGTCAGGGACTCTGCCTTTGTAATCCATTTATTTGTATCCTTCCCTGGATTTCTCAGGGAAAGTATTCCTCTAATGTATGTGTAGAAGAGAAACATTTTTTCAGGATTTGACAGGTATAGTCTGCAACTTGGGACAGTTGGTCCATCGTGGCTTTTGAAGTCTCACTTTTTAGTTAAACTATGTTCTGCATGTGTAGATTATTTTTATCAGAATAAGGATTCTTTAATTTAGTGTTCTGAACTTACTTTAAAAGCATATTTGTCATTATTTTATATCAACTGTCCTGACTGTTCTTATGTGTAAAGGAAACCTGAGTTTTCTTTTTTTTCAATTTTCCTCTTGAGAGGAATCTTTGAACACAGAAGGAGCTGGTGCCACTGAGTCATCTTAACACTTTGCATTATTCACATAAACCCTTGACTTTTTGACATCCTTAAGAGGATATGATGCAAATCAAAACCACAATGCCTAACTGCAAAGAGAAAGTACAGAGGGTTTGGGATATCATTAATACAGAGGGGAGAGGAATCTCTATCAATGCGTGTTTTACTTCTGCGGCATTCTCATGCAAAGTTACTGATAATACTGTATATCCTCTCTATTTTGGAATTTTCCCTGTGGAAGTCATCAGACTCAGAGCAATGTCTTAAAATTACCTCATCTACTCATACTCTCCATTATTATCTTCTCGCCATTGTTTTTGCTGTCAAGACAGTTATTGTGCAATTTGATAATTGAATAAGACTTATGATAATTAAAAAGGAGATGAAACAGGATAATGCTGGAAAGACAAAAGTCCAATGAGCAGAGTCATTTTATACAAGACACAAATTACAATACCAAATATAATTTTTCATTCTCCTGTCATATGATTCCTATAGGCTGAATTAAGACATCAAATAAAGTGAGACAAAGAATCAAGTTTTAGGGGTTTTTTCCTCTGGAAGAGTGAAAATCGGTTGGTTTGCTTGTGGTTTTGTTGTTCGGGGTTTTTTAGAAAGAAATAATTCACATGTCAGTTAGACACTAATATAAGGGGCCAAGTTAAAAAATGCTTTCCAGTCTGAATGGCTGGAAACGGCTGAATGGCTCCGAAATTCTGCTCTCTCCAAATCAGTACTCTAGGTACTGAAATGTTCTGCTTATTCAAGCACAGAGTTTGAAAAAACTACTATTAAGAAATACTACTACACAAAGGGTATGACTAGTAAGTCTCACAGAAAATGCTTTGGTGTGCAAAATTGCTTCACTGTAGATGAAATATTATTATCTTAGCATGAATAGCAGTGACTCACAGTCTGACTAATCGGAGTCTGAGTGAGAAACAAAAAACAAATTCGGTGAAACTAGTTTTTATCTGTAAAGGAACAGGCTATTTTGGTTCAAGTTTTGTTTATATCATCAGGTTATCAGAGGACACAAAGCTCTAAAGACCTTATTTGCATGTTCCAGCATATCTCCTTTTTCTTCTCTGGATACCCCTCTTTATTTATTTCACGCACGACAAAAGGAATTGCCACATCCGTTCCAAGAGAAAAAATTGTCCAGCAAACAACACAGAAGCGAGGGCGAGGACTTCTCACAGCAGCCCTGGCATGTGCAGTACGTCAGACTGCTGTCAGACATGAGGACACCAGCGTCACACCCCATGAAAGAAAGCTTGCAGCAATCGCGTGTACCCCCACACCCTTCGGGGGGCCGCCGCTCCTCGGCCCGCGCCCGCCTTCAGCACCAAGGACAGCGACAGCGCCCGCCCGCCTCCCCGTCCCCCTGGGAACGGAGAACTTCTGGTGCGCCTACATAGGTATGGACATATCGACACGTGTATTTGCAAAAAAAAAATGCTTTTCTGACAAACAAATTATTTTATATTTGAAATAAGGACTTAAAAGCATTCTAGGAGTCTTAAAAGAGCTTTGTCATTTCAGCTACTCAGTGGGATACCGGCAATATTCCTCTGATAGGGGTTTTTGTGTTTTCTTCTTACAAGAAACAATAACGAAAAGTACAGAAATCATATATATCAGTTAAATCCCAGACCATGCTGAGGTGAGGTGTGGCTGAAAAGGGAAAATCTGAGCAGAGGAGATAAGAGGGTCAGATACATTTGCATTTTGGAAGCAGGTATTTCTCACCATTTTGAGACTTGACATAGGCTTGGCTGGAGCAAAAAGATCAACACACAACCGTTGCCAAAACTTCAGTGAAAAACCATTATACCAGGGAAGGGGCAACCAAGGAAAACAGAAAACATACACAGAAGTGCAGCTATGAATGGCAAGTGTTAAAAGAAGAATTGTTACCATATGTGGAATTACTGATTCATATCTGACCAGTTCCTTTAGGGACCAGTAACTGCAAAATTACCTCTGACTTGAGTACAAAGATATAATAGAACTTGTGTTTTCCCTTTTTAATATAATTTACTAATTATAAGCCTGTATATATCTCTGTTCTGAATATTATCCTCAAAATTAAATACAGAAGACAGTGTGGCTTTTACATAATTTATCCTAGTGACAGAATCTTACAAAAAAGACTTCCTGAAGTGTATTTAGGCTATATCATTTTTGACTGATCTTTCATTCTTATGGGCATCTATTTCCATGTCATATGGCAAGCTGGTCATGTTCATTTATTAAGCTAACGTTTATGGTGTGACAGTAAATTAGACACCTTACATGACTGAAAAGAACGAAAGTATCACATATTTTGCATGTGAAGAGATGGGAAAATATGTTTATTCTTCTAACTTCCAGCTAGAAAAAGAAAAATAGAGGAGAAAAAAAAAGATGCAAGTAACTCATCCTACTGCTCTGTAACCACCTCTAATTAAAGGTGGACCTGCCTGCGCAGTCACCTGTGTGGGACAGACTCTTGTCCTTCCACGGCAGCGGAAGCTGGATACAGCAATAAGTCTTGGTTTTCTAGACACTGGCAAAGGTATGACAACATCCAGGATAGCTGATGAGCTATCAGCCATGTGAGCACACCTGGGAATATTCAGGATATTTTTGGGTCAATCCAGTTGAAGTTGGTGGGACAATTCAAGAATTACTTTCACTTGGAACCATGGTTAGGGACTGAAAATGATCTGTGAAACAAAACTGCTGCAACAAAGCCTTGTCTAGTCTAAGTGCTTCCAGTACTGCTACCTCAGTATTGATTTGCTGTTTAACTCTCCACTCACTAGGCAAGTAAGAAATTAACTAACATTTAATTCAGCCACACTTTCCACCAGAGCCACTGCACTGGAACCCCTTCTGCTCATCCAGGAGTGGCTCCTACAGCTTTCATTTCAGCAGTTCTCACATCAATGCAAAGTGCTGAACAGCCTCATTTAAATAGCCTTCTCCCAAACATCCCACTTAAAATTAATGGAAATGAAATGGAAATATTTTTATGTCCCAAGGGACAGCACCCAGACAGATTAATAATCTGCAAGGCAAAACTGTACCTCCAAAATTATATCTGTGACACACACAGAAGACACAGTGCAGATAACTACGCACTGCTAACGTGGGTGGCCTACTTGGGTAAGAATATGCTCCTCACATATTACAAAAGCACATATATATGTATATATGTATATACATATGTACAGACATGAAATGTAGATATACATGGATGTATCTCTTGTTAGGACATATATGGCAAATGAAAAAAAAAATAAATTATCTTAAAACAAATTGTACTGTCCTGGGTTGCAGTGTATTCTATTACCATCCCCATGAGCTGTTGAAACCAGGTGGGGCAGTGTTTCCTTGCCTCCTCCCTCTGGACTATCTTGCTGTTAATGGCCCATCATTGTCCTGCCGCATGACTCACAGATAACTCCCTCCGAACTATCTTCTGTTAATGAGCCTAATCAACACTTGGCCTCATGACTCATCACCCCATTGTGAGATGCTCCACCCAGAGGGAGGAACCAAGCATCCCATCGTGGATATAAGCTGAGGCTGAACACCAGAGACACGGGCTTCCCACTGGATTTCCAGAGGACAGGAGCTACACAGCCACCACTGGACTTCCAGAGGAAGAGCAGACTGTTTCACTACAGGATCACTGCTTCAGAGGACTGCAGCCACCATTCTACCAGACTGCTACCACCACCCTGCCTAACAGGGTGTCAGGTTGTACCTTGACTCTGTCAGTTTGACAGTGTTTTCTTTTACCTTTTTTTTTCTCCTTTTCTTTAATTTCCATTAAATTGTTATTCTGACTTGGTGCCTCCCACTGGTTTGTTTTCAAACTAGCACATGTACAAATCAAGTAACTGCTACAGACAACTGTAAAAACTGTTGGCTTTTAGGACCCCTAGCCTAGAAGAGTAACCTGTTACCAAATAGTTACAGGGTCAAAAACTGGGAGGCAGAAAGTCACTGCTTAAAGTTGTAACAAGCCCTGTGACTTTCTGACTTACCAAGGTAACGGGGAAGTTGATTCAGTTGCTGCCATTTCACAATTTTAAGCAACTGTGCCTGAAATAATTTGTTACAGTGAGTTTTGTTCCACTTATAAAGAAAATTATTTCAGCGAACTGTATCAAGAAGCTGCCTGTTTTCATCACTGTGTTGATCTGTATTCATTCATGCTCAAAGGCAACAAAGCACTGAAACATGTACATAATTTTAAACATGTCTCCAAGATTCCTCGTATCTTAATTCAAAATTAAAACTGGAAGTGGTTCAATGAATCAGTGCTTCCAACAAGAGACAACTCCTTTCCTCTTCCCAACCTTTTAAGAAGGAAACAGGGCCACCCCTCTTACACTTCAGGCGGACACTGAAGTAAGCAACAATTAAATAAGGGGCAAAATAGAGCTTCAGTTAAGAAACCTGCCAAGCAAAGAGAAAGTCACTTGCAACTTAATGAAACAGCAGAAAGGAATCCCAAAGTCCGTAAAGGAAGACTGACTTTGCAGAAGACAGGTATTAACAGTGATGAGGCAAATTGTCCATGACACAAGATTATTTAAATCAATAAGAATTAGAGATATTTTTGGAAATTTCAGGGGTTATTTTAAGAGATCAGGACACACGAGAGCTGTTATAAATCAGTGTTGCTAAAGTGTGAAATAAGGCATATCAGGAGAAATAACATGCAGGAATTGCTGGGTCCTTATAGCCATCTAGAGGAAGAGCTGGTCATTCACAAGTCTATTTTCCACTAAAATCATACTAAAATTTCTTTTAAAAAACATATTATCAAATATTTTTTACGTTTTATCTCATAAGTCATTGAAAGTCATCATGTCTAGTGCCTCCAGTGTCCAGTCCTGTGCTCCTCAACACAAGAGAGACATGGAGGTACCAGAGAGAGTTCCATAAAAAGCCAAGATGATGGAGGATGTGGAGCATCTCACATATGAGGAGACGCTGGGACAGTTTGTACTGCTCAAGCAAGAGAAGAGAATGCTCAAGGTGGGATCTCACCAATGCACTTAAATACCTGAAGGGAGGGTGCCAAGAAGACAGAACCAGGTCCTTTCCAGTGGTGCTCGATGACAGAAGCAGAGCCAATGGGCACAAAGTGAAACTTGGCAGGTTCCCTCTGAACAGAAGGAAACAGTTTTCACTGTGACGGTGACCAAGCCCTGGCACAGGTTGCCCAGAGAGGTTGTGGAGCCTCCATCCTTGGAGATACTCAAAAAACCTGAACATGGTCCCAGGCAGCCTGCTGTAGACAAACCTGTTTGATTTGGGGGGTTGGACCAGATGGTCTCCAGAGATCCCTTCCAACCTCAATTATTCTGTTATTTATATCATTAAATGAATGGTAGTGATTGAGTTTAACCTGAACTTGTTTGTATACACTGTAACTAAAGGGATTTTCATTGAGATTTCTGGATGCATTTGCAAAGTGACAAACCACTAGACAGAAAAAGCAGGAACTGAAAATTACTGTGTCACAGACCAAGAAATCTGAAATCACGTTTTACCTGAAACCACTTTCTATTATGCTTTGCATCTTTTAGATGTTGGAATTCTGTCAAATTCAATCTTTGTCTGTATCTCTGTATATAGATAAAGACACTGTTAAGTAAAGGTATTGGATCAAGAGCAAAACTAAGATTTTGAACTTGCCTGTTGCTTTTCACAAACTCAAACAAAGAACTCATATACCTTAGCAACTTTCAAAATCAGACACTCTTCCTCTGTGTTCATAAAAGGTTCTGTGTAACTTCCTCCTGTGAACAGGAATGTCTAGTCTTGCTGTCAGTTGAACTTGGTTACTCACATTCCTGATCAGATTTACAGCTCCTGAACACTAGGGAAAATTGTAACTCAATTCCTTCTTTCAGCTTACAATTTAAGGAGTGTCTTCAATGATGTTATTTTTAGTAAATGATCAAAAATTAGATAAGCAAGCACAAAAATAATTCATGAAGAAAATTATGCTAACATAATATATTTTTACATAATATATTTTCAGTCATCTTATTAAACTAAAAAAAAAAAAAAAAAAGAAAAGAAAAAAACCCAAACCAAACCAAAACCCCCCAAACCTTATTATTAGGCACATTGTTAACACAATAAAGGAATGTATGAGGGGTAATATTTTTTCCCTAAGCCTATTCAGTTACGAAAACCATTTGGTTTCTGAGAGTTTTCTTTTTTTTGTTTTTAATCTCACAGTACTTTACTGAACTATTACACTTTTTGTAAGTGATCTTCCCACAACTGATTTAAAAAATAATAGCAATTCAGCTAAATGCCTAAGCCTAGTACTTCCCATTAGCATGCACCCAAGCCCTACTTGTTCCAGACACTAAAACTGAGATGGTAGAAAGGTTTCCCTCTCTGGGGGGAACAAGCAACTCGGCTGCCTCGGGTGGGCGGGGGCAGCACTGGGGACAGTGGCGTGGGTCCCATTGCCATCCCTGGTGCCTACGGCTTCCTGGCGGGAGCTGTTCCCTGCCTCTATCAGGAGCGGGCATGGCCAAGGCCCAGACCTGTTCCAGAATGATTAGAGGATCAGGGACATGGATTATTGATAAAGGGAACAAATCAGTAACAGAACTGTACAAAGCAAAGGCCTGCAAGCAAAGGCCTGCATGAGAAAAAGCCTCCATGAGAAATGCCTGCGTGAGAAACAGGCCTGGGAACAAAAAGGAAGTTTTTAGGAGGTACAGTGCTGTTCTGATAAAGATGTGCTGACCATGAGAAGGGAGGAAAAACTTTGATCTCTCAAGACAAAACATAAAGCTTGCCAAATGTAGTTTTTTATCTAACCAAATTATGTAGAAGTAAGAATGCGCTTTTGTAAGTTTAAACTACTTAAAGAACTGATAAGCATGTACACTCAATACTGTATAAGTGCCTCTGTATTGCTAATAAACGAAGCTTGCTCTATCGATCACATTGATTGTCTGCATGGCTTCCCCCACCCAAAGTCGGCACAGACCTAAACATATTTTGCCTCAAACATGCTGAGTATTGCTACAGGGAAGGTGTGATCAGAGGAGAGGGGTCCCCCAGAGGTGGGGCAGCGCTGCTCTGAGCCAAATTGTCGCTCTGCCTTGAGACTCATGCTCGGTCCACCCCCTGACTCACCTCCTGGAGAAGGGCTGGCTGTGCCTTCGTGAGCAAAACATTCAAAAATTCTTGTTTACATTAGAGGTGGGCACCAAGTTAACTATAAAAGGGAGTGGATTGCGCCCACTCACTCTCCTCTCTTTCCCATTGTGTTGCAACCCCAACTCTGGACCATCCACATGACAGGACCAGCCACTGGGATCTAAGGACTGGTGATATTCTCTGTTTTCTTCCCTTGCTTTGCCCAGGCAAAGCTATTCCAAGCTGTCATATTCTGCTCTGTGACCAGCGAATACTGGTGTGTTGGGGTGGCAGTGACAGATTCTGTTTGTCATCCAGTCCCTCTAGGACCCCTGAGGTTTCCCTCTGGTCCTGAGGTTTTCCTCTGCTTGGAAACCCTTCCAAATCCATCAGGGTGAAGGGAGGTGGCAATGCAGCAACAGCAGATGCTTCATTTAATGCCTGGAGACCCATGGGGATGCTGGAGCTGGAGCCATTCTTTCTGTGTCCTATCCTTGTTGCGTGGTAGGGGGACTTTCCCAGGTGGGGACAAATGCAGCTTCTCCTGGGGGAAGCCTCAGCAAGGGATCCATTTCTCAAATAAGCCTGAGGCCAATGTGTGCTGAGGGGGAAGTCATCCCACAGGCAGCAGGACAGGCCAAGAAGAACAGTCTGCTCAGGATGCTGCACATCAGAAGGACACCATTGGTTTGGGACCTATTGTTCCAGCTTTATGAAATCACAGCTACCCTCCTCCTGGGTCTGGGCACCAGCAGCACAGTGCTCGCAGGATGCATCCTTGTTTTTGCTGAACCCCTGGACTCCTCAGGATGCTTGTCTGAACTGCCAGGCTAGAGACAGAGGGATCCCTGTCTGTCTGCAGGGGCTGAAGGGCTGTGACCAAAAGAAACAGAACTGAGATGAATTCCCGTGTTTGCACAGACCCCCAGACATTCCCTCCCATCCACATGCTGCAGATCTCATCCTGGTTCTCCATGCTTTGGAGGTGCCGTGCAGCCAGCCCTAGGCATAAAGCTCAGTCAGCCCTTGCTCCCTAGCATGCTTCCAGCACCCTGGCCTCTGGCCCTGCCTTCTGCCTTAACAGGAGTGACCCCAGGAACCACCAGGGGTTGGTAGTCTAGGGGAATGGAACTGAGACAGGTCGCCACCAAGCCCACCATGGACAGTGGTGGCACAGGGAAGGCTGAGGCCCTGCACACAGCAGGGACAGGGCAGTGCAGCAGCAGGAACAGGGCCCAGGCTGCCCAAAGGGGGACTCCAGGGGCTGGGGTTTCCCAATGAACCCAAGAGCCACCTCTCACACAGTGGCCTGAGGGTCCTTGAGGTATGGTAGGCTCTGACATAGGAACTCCTCAGCCCTGCTCCTGTCCTTCACCAGCTGGAGAGAGCACAAGATGATGGGCATGTCACATAGCCTTCATTTGGCTGGGGCAGTCCCTCCTGCCAGCACTCATTACCGAGAGCCCTCCCTCCTGCTGGGTGCAGGGAAGGGAAAGACCCCTTGGGGCTCTGTTCTTGAGGACAGGGACAAGAGTGCAGCTCCAGACTGTGGGCTCAGGGCTGCAGAAGGGCTGGTGGGGGCTTTAGGTGCAGGGCAATTCTCACCCAGCCTGCACCCTCGGGTTTGACCTTACCAAGCACTTGCCAATCCTACATGTCTGCTGCATCTTCAGCAGGTGCTTGAGCTCCTTCCATTTGAGATGCTTGGCAGCAGCAAGGAGGGCTTCCCCAGAGGCCTGCACAACAGCAGAAGCTGTGAGATAGCACCATGATTGGCAAAGGAGACCTCTCGGCTTTGTTCCTGGGGTGATCCTGCCTTTAGGTAGCTGGGATATGCCCTCACCAAAGCGTCTGGGTGTCTCTTGGGGGCAGCCCTGGGGTACAGGGATTTAGGCTCAAAGCCCTGGCCTCCGACACATGCCAGGGACAGCAAAGAAATGTGTGGGGACACATCTGTTCAGGCTTTGGTGGCCATGGGTTGCTGCCTAGCCCTGCTGGAGCAGGTAGGGCAGGTGCTGGAAATGGCCATGCCAGCTTCTCCACCCCTGCTCACACTGGTTCTGCAGGGACCCTTCCCATGGGCTGTGCTGGGGGAGCCCTGCTCTCTGCCAGCAGCTCACCCCCTGTCTGTGTCAGTGCTCAGCCTTGGAACCTGCACCTTGGCCACACTGGGGCTCTGGTCACTCATGCAAAAGAGGAGTGGGATCAGTACACTCATTATGCAGCTGTTCCTCTTCTTGTTGCTCCCCACCACTGCCTCCAGCTGGTCTCTGAGGAGGCAGATGGAGAGCTCTTGCAGCTGGCTGCACTCCTGGTAGGAAGGAGGAAAGATAAGCTTTGGAGACAGCGGCTTCCTGCCCACTGTGATAGGGGGTGGTCGTGGTTAAGGTGGAGGAATATGCTCTGGGGTAAGATTCCAGAGTGGGGAGAAGTAGTGCTGGGATGCAAGGCCCAGAAGCCACAGGAGGCCAGAGGAGCAGAGTACTCCAAGTACTGCTCACACAGCTGGGCTGCAGGGCAGCTGTCACTGCCCTGTGCCTGTCTCGGGTCTCAGGCTCCCACATCAGCCTTACCGAGTCTAAGAGGGTCAGGAGACTTTCCATCAGCTGCCCAGTGATGGGGCTGCCCACAGTCTTCTCCAGGTTTTGAAATGTGGTGGTTTTACCCATCACATTTTTAAAGAACATTAGGCCCTTTATCCTGAGGTCTGCACTGCCAGCCTACAGGACCCCCATCATGTCTGGCAGGAGGACCTGAATTTTTCTTGCCTGTCTGAAAAACAGGAGTTTTTTGGTGAGAAGATTCACACCTAGAAAACTCCTCAGGCAGCCACCAGGCCCCACCATGGCAGGGAGGGTGTTTGGAGCAGTCACCTCCCTGTCTGACTCCCAGACCAGTCCAAGCCAAGCCACCACCTTACCCACAGCCCCAGATCCCAGCTGTCAACACGGCTGTCCCCGACACCACCCTGCTCACCATGTCATGCGTTTCTGACAGCATGTGGGGGGCTCCGACCTGCAGGGAGGCTGTCACCAGTCTTGGATGCCTCTGATTGCTCTCAATGCTGGGCTTGTCACCCAAATCCTTGGATGGAAACTGCCTGGAGGACGGCTGCAGGAGCAAGCACAGCAGTGAGATACTGGCAGAGCCTGAAGGCTTGTGGCAGGGGATCAAGGCCTTTCCTGCTAACTCACAGCCAAGTCAGGGATGCAGCTGCCTTCTGCAGTGGAGCTGGGAATATTGGTCATCCAGAGGGACTGGAGCCAGGTAACGAATGCCATTAATACCTTCCCCAGAATCTAGGGCTTGTAGAAGATCTGATCCCATAGTTGCAGGGTTGTGCTGCAAGGCAGAGCACTCTGTCAGCAGAGCTTCCTTGGCCACAGCATGGCCTGGGCCAGCCCCACGGGGCTTGGCATGCCTGGGGGCCCTGCCCAGGCAGGCAGGAAGGGACTGAGGTGGTGTTCCCCAGAAGCAGCATGGTAGCTTTGGGCTCAGCCAACTTAGGCTCCTGCAAGCCTGACAATGCATCAGGGCTGGAAATCTTGGTGGGATGGAGAATCCTGCTCCTCAGAGGTGTCCTGCAGCATTCCTTGGGTCTGGAAGTCAGAAGGCCTCAAGGTCTCTCTCTGCACGGCAAACAAACCCTTGGGATTATCAGGGCCAGTACCTGTCTCTTTGTGGAGCGATGTTCAACAGTGTTGTGACTACCTCCTCAGGGTACTTGTCAGCCATCTTCAGAAGCAGGGAGTTGAAGCAATGCCAAATTACTATTTTCTGGATGCTTTGCTAGCTATCATAGATGTAGCTCACAATCTTTTGCACCTGGAAGGGACACAGGTGAGAGTGGTGCTGCACTGGAATGCAGCCATGTCCTCAGCTGCCCTTTCCATCCCTCTCTGCTGCCTTAAGGTGGCTTCAGGTGCCTGAGACACCTGGGTTTGGGAGGGAGGGATGGATGGACAGAGGAACAAGGCCTGACAGGGCTGAAGGGCAGGACAATCCAACCACAGGACATTTACACCCATCAGCCAGAAGTCCGGGTCTCCCATGGCCACTTCCAGAATGTGTTCTGCCACCATCTTGTCCAAGTCAGTGGTTTCTGTCATTACCTGCATGGCAGCAAGGATGATGTGTGTCCTCTCAGAAGGCGTGAGGTACCTTTCAAAGGGCTATGCCAGGAAGGAATGGAGCAAAGACATGTCCCACCAAGCACCCTGATGGTGCGGCTTAGCTGGGTAGAGTGAGCTGTCACAGGGTGCTGGCCCTACAGAGAACCAGGGCTCACTGGTGGGCAGGAGGGCTGGAGCTGGTGCTGCGACACCAGAGTGCCACCCTCAGATAGTCCTTGCCTGGGGGACAGCAGGAATGCTCTCGTCAGAGATAGCGAGGCCACATCAGCCCCTCTGATTCTGGATCCCCTTGCTCACACGAGTGCCCTGCCAATGGCACAGACAAGAGTGCATGCAAGGGAGGATCTCATTATCTTGGTACTGCACAGGTTGACACAACTCAGCAAGGAGGTGGTGTCAGCTTCTCCATGGAGTTGTGTGCTGTCCTTTAGCCTTGACCTGCCTAAAGAGTGGGGCAGATGCAGAAGTCAGTAAGACAAAGCAGCTTTGCCAGCAAGCTTTCCAAACAACCCTGAGATCTGCTTGTGAGACAGCAGGAGAGAAGCAGGATATTCTGAAGGATGTCATACTGGGGTCCACAGATCAGCAGGGTTGAAGATGGTGAAAGGAGGGAGGAAGGAGAGCAGCAGAGAAAAGACCCTAGACTTGAGGACAGCACTTGGCTTCAGCAGCAAATGACAGCTGGATGATATGGGAAGAAACCAGAGAGGCAAAGATGCTCAAGCAGAGAGGCAGAGCTTTGAGGAGATGTCTGTGTGCAGGGGAATGAAGTCCACCACAATGTCCCTTATTGTTTTGCTTACGGATGAATTCACTGAGATGATGAAGAGTGCTCAAAGCTGTTTTCTTCTCTCTGAAGTTTGTAAAAGGAGGAGACATCACAGCAGCTATCTGAAGATTGAGATCTGGATGTCTTCATAGCAGACAGTGCAGCCCTTTTTTCTAAAGGGGTCCCAGTCCCGTGTGAGGGAGGCAGAAGAGCAGCAGGGCTGACAGCAGGCAGCTGGTGCCAAAGCCCCACACCCAAGAGTGTGTCCAGGGCTGGATCCCTGGTGAGTCCAGCCCACATCCCAGAGCAGTCAGCTATGCAGCAGCCCCGGCAAGAGAGTGCCTGGGCCTTACCTTCTATGTGGAATAGTACAGGAAATGGCTCACCATTTTAATCCTCCCCAAGGCTCTTAACCACACAGGTCCTAAATGTCCTTGGCTGTACCAGCAGGTTGTGCCTGTGACATGGATAACAACTGGGGCCTGGACTCTAGTCTGCCTTGCTGTGAGGCCATTCCACAGCAAAAGAGAAGAGCTGTCTGGACACAGTTCAGTTACGTGATATTAAGTTAATTAACTTAGTTTGACTAAAGGCAAAAATAAACAGAGAGTACATATATTTTTATTCTTTTCAGTTAGTTTATTGATATTTTCAGTAGGTTTCCCAGATCTAAAATATTATCATATGAGAATTACAATATTTTATTTTACTCATTTGCCTGGGTATTTCTCCTTCCTTAAAAGTGTTACATAATATTAAAACCCTCTGGTACATTTACTGCCCTTCTACTGACAGCCATAATTCCCCATGACAGCTATCATTAATGGAAAAAAATATTTCAAGGGGACTTCATAATGTTGCAGTGACAACAAAGAAGAAATAGTTCTAAAACTGTCCTGTAGTCTGTTTCTAGATTTGTTCTTCCTGAGGAATACTCTATTGTCCCTGCCTGTGAGAAGGAAAGAGAATCCTTCTAAGATGACATGGGACCTCCAGGAGATAAACGACAGAGATGGGGCTGACCAGTTCAAGCTACATCTTCACAGGGAGAGCAAGGCAATTAGTATCTACAGTGCAGCTGAAGAAGGATCTGGCAGTGAGAGACCCATCTTTGAGAACATGGGAAATGTTTTGGATGGAGCCTGGTACAAACTGTGTGTAGATGTGTATAGATGCAGGTGTGTCTGTAGATGGCCAGCCAGGAGGCATAGCCCCTGTCAGTCCCTACAGAGCAAGGAGGGCAGAGGGAGATGGTGCCCTGGCAAGGTAAGCCCAGGACAATGTTACTCCCTGGGTGATCATCGAGACCTTATTTTGTTTGTAGATCTCCACTGGACCTCAGCTGCCAAGAGTTAGCCTGTGTATGACTTTGGTTGTGTGTTGTAATAGCAGGAATTTGTTACTTCATCACCCTTGAGATTACTGTGCACTAGAAACACAGCTGTAGTTAGTGGTCTGAGGACAGTGCTTGTTTTACTTTGGGTGCAAAGGGTGTGCTCCACAGTAACTAGAAGTGACTGGCTCAAAAGTCTTTAAAACTTTCTTTTAACAAAAGGGACTGACAAGTGTGTTCTGCCTTTTGCTTTGGTTCCTCCAAAATACAGAACAAGACTCTGATCCATAGTCAAAATAACCCTGGAGACTGAAACTGGCAGTCATAGCATTTGTCTTCACTATGTGGCACTGACTTGCTACAAAAAGCCACCACTGAAACAACATAGGTCTATCCAAGCTGAGAAAAGCAACATAGGATTTAATACACAAAAAAAAAAAATTCTAGAAACTCACTTCCAGCTGAGATTACTTCAGACCTTTCCACACTCCAAGCCAAACACACAAGATATTTCCACGATGATTAACATTTCCACAATTAGTTCTTACGATGAAAGCACCACCACACCAGAAATCCTCTCCATCCCATGCAGACAAATTCACAAACCTCCCAAACTCCTTCTCCCACAAACCAGGAATTAGTTATTACACTTAGTCCTACATTTGGGAAAAGCTCACTATGCTACTGAAGGTGTCTATGTGGATAAGCAGTCAGACTGAACCTAGACAAGGTGTCTCTATGGATAAGGAGACAGACTGGATCTAGATTGTAACTGTTCAGAAAGTTTAATACCTGTCTTCCTGTTGACTTATCCTGTAGATTAATGTGCCACTGCTTGAACTTCTTGTAGATCATAACATAGCAGCAGAGGAAACCTGCTGTGAAGTTCCTGGAGCAGTAAGCTGACAGACAGCAAATAAAACATCTTCGTGGTTTCTTTTCCCTGAGGTTTTAAACACATTAATTTGCCTAGTTTTCACTGTTGTTTTTTCTTTCACTTCTTCCTTACAAGAAGATGAGCAGGCAACCTTTTTACTTTATCGATTTTTAAATATGGAAATTAGACATATTTTTATACAACTTGGTACACATAAGGGAAGTGTATATCAAGTAATGCCTTAATGAACCAAGTTTAGCCTATCTATTCTCTATTTATTTGCGTTCCTTGTTGCATGTTTCTTCCCTTTACCACTAGAAAAGAGTGAGAGAGAGTGCTAGTTTGGCATATATGGAAACTTCCCAAAGATTGGAACAGTGTTTTTCAGAGAGCCAGGTCATGCCAGTCTGCCTGGTAAGAAGGACAGACATTTACAGTTTAAAGCAGAGCAAGCATCTGACAATACATGAAACATAAGGGGGTTGCAAGACTGTATTACTCATTTGCTTAAAAATTTGACTTTGTTTGAAAATATTAAAGGACTAAGCTGGAAAACTGGTCCCACTGGAACCAGTAGTCTGTTCCCTGTTCTTTCTGTAGAGCCAGAACTTCATCCTAGATCTCCAGGAGGCAAAGCCCTTATAGCTGCAAATCAAAGTACATCTAATTCCTCTTAATTTACCTAAGATTACAAAGAGGTGTGGTTACCCTGATTGGGATCTGTATTTGAATCCCAGTGTAAATTTCAGCTCTAGAGCCACTGCAAATTTAAATTTTCAGAAGATAGGCTTTTCCTGGTCTCTGAATATTTTTCTTAAATCTTGACGGGCACATTAGTTTTTACCAAGAGTGATATACACTGGGCAGGGACAAGAAGTCATAAATATCAAAGACAGAGAAATGTTAGTATATTATCAATTATTCTGTAATTTTATGATCATAGGGAGGAAAACCATGTATTCACACCTAGGAATAGCAAATAAAACTTATCTGTCAGATGTTTAGAAATGAAATAACTTTTTTCATGCTCTTACTTTATTCCAGATATAAAAGACAGTATCTTGCATTTGAACTGTATCTAACTGAAAGTGATAAGGCCAGTTAACAGAATGAAATGTATGAAATACTAAGAATGGCTATAAAAACTAGATGCTACAAGAAATCAGTGATTGCAGTGAGAATTACATTTTTGACACAGCTGCCCACTTCTCCACCCCATGACCCCCAGATGCCTCCAACACCTTCATTGACTTTTATCTGGACAGGTTTTAATTTAAAATTCCTTCTGTGTTTAGGTAGCAAGTGCTTTCTTAATCAGACTGTAATCCTTGTCTTCTGACTGGTAGTACTAAAAAGGAAGGTCTGGTGGCTTGGCTGAGCACCAAGACCATCCACAACCAATATGCCAGGTATGTTTCTTTCACAGCCTCTCTTTGAAACATTAGAGGATCATTACGGTTTAAAGATAGGTGCTTTCTTATCCTATTTATTTCCCTCCCCAACAACCTGCTTTTAGACCAGCCTAGTACATGCATGTACATAAAATCATAAGGTCTATGGTATGTGTGAGTTATTGCAAAGTGTACTACCACTGGCCAACAACTGCTGTAGAACTACCTTTCACAGAAGCACTTTTATCTTTTTCCCAACTTTCAGGTACTAGAATATCAGCTTGAAGGTTATTTCACCTTATCAGTGATGACCCTGCTCCAGAGTTACCAATCAGGACTTGCTTTATAGTTCACAGGTTGTCTCAGACCCAACAGACTCTAAAAGATCCTCTGTCTATTCAGATATATGGCAAATAATCAGAATCCTTGAGCAACACACATAATTACAAAGTATGTACCAGTTGTCATTCTCTTCATTAAATATTATCCTTTTTCTTTATCAGATACCAGGTACCAGGGATTAGGCAGATCAGTTAGCTGGACTTCAATAGTTTTGGGTTTGTGTGGTTCCAAAAGAGAGAGAGAGATTTTAATACACTTTACAGAGGCTTGAAAGTTCTTACTTGTATTAAAAAGTCCACATGAATAACTGTTTACCTCAAGAAAAAGGTAAAGTTGGTTTTCGAGGTGGGAATGCCGATATTTTGCATTGCCTCATATTGCACCTTTAATACTAAGTATCAATTGTTTAATTAGTACATAACCACCTCACCCTTGTTCAAGTGTTTTGCACTTGCAAATGAGTATTTTCAAGAGTAACATTTCACTACAAGTAGGCATTAAATCATTATACCTTTTGAAAATGTTATCTTTAGGATAAATTTCATCCCAAACACCAGCGTGGCTTCACCTCTATGCAACTGACAAGCTTTTTTACCGCCTTCCACTGATTTCATGCATTGAGACACATCACTGTTCATTAAGTACCTAACAGCCACTGGGACCCACTACAGCTCCTACATATTCTCTTTAGGTGTGGCTTACAGTCAGCAGCAGCCAGTCCTAAATCCCCACCGTTCCTGAGCACACTTTTTCTATGCCTGTTTGTGTGTGTGTGTGTGTTTTTGTTGTAGTTTTGTTGTTGTTTTGGGTGGGGGGCTTAATGCACTGGTTTCCACCTGCATCTCTTCTCTGCTCAGGTTGTATAAGGAAAGTCAGCAAAAGCAGGATGAATGCAGGATTTATCCCACTGCTGGTGCTCCCAAGAGATGCCAACAGGCCCAACACATTCTAGACCCCACCACTGTAACAAAAATGCCTATATAAATTACTGTTCCTGCTCACTCATGAAAATACCTTTCCCAAAAATGAGTCCTCCTGATTCCAGCAGGACTGAGCATTCAAGCACTGAGAAGACTGTGAAAACCAGGCTCAAGTTCAGTGATTTTCAGCAGGCTTACCTGAAAGACTAGGACTGCCAAAAGCTGCCTACTCCTTAAAGTTGCTGTATCTGCACAGATTACTCAGGAAGGAGACAGAGCACTTGGGCAATCTCACTTCATCAGCCAAAGGACAGGATTCAAATATACAGCTACGTGATAGGCAGAAACACTGCAGCCTTGAGATTATTTTATTTATTACTCTAAAAATTAAGAAAATTATTACCATAGAGGGTGATTAGTATTGACTGTGATCTTTGCAAAATATTTTTTAATGTTTGTTATTCAGAGGATCACAATCTTTTTGATGTCGTGTACTCTGTACCACACAAAGTTTCAGGCAACTCATTTACAGCACCATTCCTTTAATTCTGCTTTAGTCAAGATTTTATAGGAGGCAAGGGAGAGACTGAGAAGGTGAGCATATGATAATAAACAAGGTCATTTTGAGTTTGGGCCTTTGATTTGATATCAATGGTGCCAGAAAATCCTGTAAAAGCAAACGTAATTTTTTTTTAAGTGATTTTTAGGAATCCACAATGAAAACATTTTACCTTATTTTTTCCCTTTTTGGAAATTGCCAACATCCTTGCTGTGAAACAGCACCTTATTCTTACTCCTGGAAGTGGAATACTTGGACTCCGCTGCATAATAGCATGCAGAAAATGCCTTTCCCTGAAGGGAAGATCTATCAGGATCTTTTCTTGGGTGACCAGGAGCTGGAAAAGCAAAAATCTGTTCCATACATTGTTCAGGTGGCCTGAAATCAAATTTATACTCTTGTTCCCGAAGTTGTCTAACTAAAAGCATGCCAGTGGAACACTATGGGCAAACCTCCAGCTTTGAAGCAGTTCTTGATTTGTGTTGGAAATAACCATCTGGTGATATCAAACAAGATTACTGGAGAGCATTGAATTCACTTATATATACAAACAATAGCAAAAAGATCCTCTGAAACACCAAGAAATATTGAGCAAGATGAGAAGCTTTATTTGGAGTGCTTTGTCATTTTCAGAGTGACGAAGGGCACATGGGATCTCAGGAGTGGGTGACAGTCATGGGGAAGCGTGTGAGTTAGTGTTCGCTTCAAAATGCTAAAGAAACCAGTTTTCAGGCAAAAAGGCTTTTCCTGGCAAAGACTTCATTGTTTGCTCAGGGTCCCCTGGGGATCACAGCACTAGGGGGTAAGAAAGGATTTCTGGGTCCCAAAGACGATACAGCGTGGCTGGTGCATTAAATCAGTTTTAGTACTCAAAATAACTGGGATGCAGAACAGAAAGAAATAAAATGATAGCAGACAGTAACATCATCCAAAACTTTACCTTCCAACACTACACAACCAACTTTACAGCAAAAAGCCTTGCCAAAAATCTGATAGTGACTAAAGAACTCCAGATGATTTCACAGCCTGATTTTTTACTATGATTACACCAAGAGGCCTGCCACGCAGCCCAGTAATATCCTTGGCTACTGCTGCTGCTTTCTAAGCTTCTCCCTTCCTGCTAGTCAGGGTTGCTATAAAAATGAACTAGAAATAGATATTTTATTGTTCCTCCAGAACTAAAAAATAAATAAAAGTTTCATAATTCATGATAATTCTGACTTAAAAATTCTCTTAAGATTCACCTTAACTGCATAGTGAGCTTGTATCAAAGTCTATTGCCATTAACCGCCCTTTTCTAGAAGTGAACGATCCCAGATGTTTTCAACTGCCTTGGCAGGAGGTAAGAGTGAGCAGGGTCAAGGAGGCTCCCCAAGAAGACTGGGCTTTATTGTATTATGCAGCACACACAACCTGTATCTTCAGCAGTGGAACCTGTGTACCAGTTTCAGGACCCAGCGTGGTACCAATGTATGTGACAGTGCATCTGCCATTTGCCAACATAGTAGGAAGCAGCATTTAAATTTTTTTTTTACTTCTTCAAATACCATTTCCAGCTCACTGCAGAGCCCAGCAGGAAAGCCAAGCCTGGAGGAAAGCTGGCAGATGGCAGAAAGATGCCCTGGTGCTAGGGCTTAACTGCACCTTCTCAGGGAAACACGTATCTACAATCTTCCTGTGAATTACGTGGATATCTGGGATGTGGCTGGGACAAAGGGAAACGTCATGTCCCTGCTACAAGCAGAGTCCTACTTACCCCTGGAGCAGATGCACACAGCACTGTGCAACACTCAGAGCTCAACAGGGTGTGATGAGAATTTTTAAAAGAACATGTTCCCAAGGTTGCCAGCAGAAGGGGGAAGCCTTGCTTGTAGGAGCCACTTTTGTTTCCAGAAGCAAGGTGGAGGGAAGAAAGATCTACGTAAATATTTCTGCTTACCGAAACTTTGAGACAGTTCAAGATCCAAGTCTGAATTTGACTTTTAGATACAGATATTTCAAATACTAAAATTAAAGGACTGCAAAGCAGGCAAATCTCAGAAAATCTGCTCAAAAAATGACCTTTAGAAGAAGGAGAAGCCAAAAGTGTCATGCGGGAGGGAAGTAGGGGGTAGGAGTGGAAAGCAAACTTACAAACCTCTCACTAAGTATATGTAAAAATAACTAAAGAAAAGTAATGCACTATTAATGTCAAGTAAAATCAAGAAAATGTATAACTGACCTTTTATGCAGCCTCTGTGCACATTAGTGGAGAACTTGAGACACAGCCTGCTATTTTATATCCTCTGGAACAGGTCTAATTTCTGGTTAACAGAGAACTGAAAATGGTTCTTGCTTGACTTGTGAATATAAGTAAAATGTCCACAGATGTAAATAGAGCCTGATTCAAATGACAGTGGATAGTCTTTGCTAGATGGGAACTTGAGAGTACTAATTCAGCTAGTAGCCTGTAATTGCCCTCAGCACTTTTCCACATGTACCTATAAGAAATCAAATGAGTTTTATATTACTGGCATTTGCCACCTCCTGGACTTGCTCCTCAAGATGCAGAATTCTCAGCCATTCATCACTGCATCAGCAACTGGTGATGGTTTACTCTCATATCTAAACAGTTACGTCCACTAGAAAGGCCTGACCTGCCTTGATAGGTCATGTTTATATAATTCATTTTTATGTTTAAATAATTAATTTATATAATTAATTATTATGGTCTTTTAAAAGTGACTCCTGAAATATTAGCCATTCTTTAGCTTCCTCTGCCAACAGTTTGCATAACTGGTTGTGCCTCTTCACCCTTCCATCTTGAACTAAAGGGCAATGCCCACCCATATGTGAGCAAGTCTCACTCTCTGCTCGAGAACACCAACAGTTCTTAATTTGAGTGTCCTCCCTACCTCTTGCCAGAAATGTGGGGTGGCTTACTTGCAACACAGTGATGAGCTTTCTGAGAGAAATACTCCAATGATGCTCAATCCAGTTGTCACTAATTTTACCCTTTCCAAAGCTTGCAATCCCACAGCCCTGGGTGTGTGCAACACAAGGAACTTGGTCCCATTCAAAAAAATCCTACATTTGCCACTCTCAAGGCCTTGGAAAGATGAGCTTTGGTGAAGATATCTCCCATCCCAAGACTAGTTCTTCACCACCCACAAATTCTGAGATCACCGTGATTGCTCTGGGGTCCCAAATAGATGGAATTTTCTCTTAATCACCACCTGCCACAAGCCATAGTTGCTCCAACTCTTTGTCTATACCTTCTCTACACCTACCAGATGACAAATCCCATGATGTCTTCTGACAACTGAGCAATTTGGTGCAGACTCTGGACCTGAACACTAGGAACCACTTCACAAGGTGTGGCAATACCCTGACATCCGTCCCAAGTGCTGGAACACAGGATGGCATCACAGGTAGAAAAGAGTAACCAATCCCCGATCCCTCAAATTGCCAAATCAAGGGTTTGAAGATACATGGCTTTCCCATTAACTTGGCCTGCTAAGCACATCAGTCATGGCATAGCGCATTCCTTCAAGATTCCCAGTTTGTCAAATGGTTTGAGTACAGCCTGCTCAATCTGCTTTTACCACCTGTTCAGTTTTTCTAGTAGAGGCATCTTAGATATTCCAACCCAGGTATACCAAATTATTTTTTGGAACTATCTGGATCAATCATATTGAGGGATGTGCATATGATTTATCGTCCACACCAGACAGCCACTGTTCACATAGGAGTTGTTTGCAGGCTGGATGTAAAGCTGTGGCACTTCTCCCCCTGTGTTTTGAGGTCTGTCAGATCCCAAGAGACCTATAAAATTTCAGAAAAAATAATTTGCATTGCATCCCAAGATTCACATAATAGAACCAGGTCATCTGCAAAGGCCAATGTTGTCAAACGTGTCTAACAATGCTGGGACTCATTCCTCCTCCAACTTGCACAGCAGAGGGTCCACAGACAAGCTGAATAAATTTGGCAATATTAGATTGCAATCTCTAATAGCAACCTGAAAGAAATGGAGGCTCTAAAGTTTCCAGGCTATAGATAAGTGCATTCATCCTATTCTCCTCCATACACACCCCCCAAATATTTTGCCAGAAAAACTAACAATGCTAGATCAATTACAAGGATTTTGAAGCTGTGTTAAATGCTGTCAACAGATTTACAGATTAAAAAAAGTTAGAGAGGTTTAAAGATTTTCCTGATATTTCCTAAATGCAAATATTTATAGCAACTTTTTAAAAATTGAACTGAATTTAATAATAAAGTTTTAAAAATAAAACCATGTGAAAAAGAAACATTGGATTATGTTTTTAAACTCCTCAGACAAGAAACCAAACGCTATCCCAGTTCTACCCTTGGCTGCTTGTAAAAATTTTCCGGTACTTTGCTTTCATAGGAGAAAAAAAAATAAACAACAACCACGTTACTCTTGGCCTATTTAAAAAAAAAAATTTAAATCTGCAATATTTTTAAAAAGAGAAACTTGATCTGCCTAGACTTAATGCAGAGCCTGGCCTCAGAGGACCTTAGGGATTTTTTGGAGTGAAAGAAACAGCTGGGAAAGCAGGTAGGAATCCAAAAGCCCCTAGGGTCAGTTCACAAAGCAGAGTTGTGGCCAGATGTGCTTCTCCTCTTACTTTGTGTCTCCCAAGAGACAAAAGCTGTAAGAGGTAGAAGGGCAATTTGGGTAGAGGTCTCTCTGGCTTAGATGGATGCCATGATCTTGGATATAATGTTCACATTGAATGACAGCCACCTCTTATGGAATACTTTCATCCTCTATTTACCATCAATTCAGCCATTAAATGCAAAGTCTTAGGAGTGGAAAGCTTCGTGTACAGTAGGGGACTTATTTGTAATCAAATAACAGTACTCAGCAGCAGCTTCTATGTATTTACTGGTTTAGCTGTGCTGCAATATCAGAAGTCATTTAACCTCTGTAAGAAATCGAGTTTGTATGAGAGTTTGCACCACACAGGCAGATAATGGGATGTGTTCCTAGGCCTTGGTGAGAGAAATGGCACGAGTGTGACTGTTGAAGAAAAGGAAGAGAAAGATGCTTTGTGTTCCAGCAGCCTTTTCAGTGCCAGGGAACCCAGCCACTCTCACTTAAGCATTTGCCATATGGTGATTAAGTGATGATGACCCCAAAGCCCTAAATGTAGCACTTAGGGACATGGTTTAGTGGTGGACTTGACAGTGTTAGGTTAACAGTTGGACTTAAAGATGTTGGAGGTCTTTACTGTCCTCAGTGATTCCATGATTTGCATGATGAGGGTGCTGTACATATTGGAGAATTTAAGAGAAGGCTTTGCTGCTCCATTCCCACTGACCTCCTAATCTTCACCACTGCTGGTATCAGTGCATGTGCTGGACTTGGATCCTCCTCAAATTTTACACTAGTACACTTTCACCCTGCCTCTCAGAGTCACTCCCCATCAAAGCAGGAATTAGTCACATATTGTTTGGGCATGTAAAAAAAGTGGGTTTGAGTGTAGTGTTATTCTGAGAGCGTTACACAACACATAAATTCTGCTCAGCTCAGAGACAGCCGAGGATTACAGAAATGCCAGGACTCTTCCAGATTTATATAATAAAAATGTATAAAAATTGGAACAAATTGAAAACAAAAACCAACCAAAACCCACATTCTGCCTAAATAGTTATAATTTACTAGCAATTTAAACATCGTTATACTAAGTCATATTGCTGCTATTCTGTAAATCTCCCCACCCCTCTTCCATATTCATAAGGTTGGACTATTAATTAACTATAGCATGTGCACATTTCCGAATAGCCTAAGACAGACAAAACTCTGTCTTGGGCACTGCTGTGTTGTGCAAACCTTATGGTGCATTATATGCTTTGGGCCCTAACCAGCAGTCATTTCCCAGCCTCAAAACGAAGGAAATTCACAACATCAAGGCCATTAAATCAGTCAGTAAAACTCTCATGAATGAATTGCTATCCTGCTCAGAGCAAAGACCAATTTTCTAAAGATTTGAGCCCGCTAATGAGAACCCTCCCCAGGCACTGCGGCTGAGTCAGCACACTGGGCACACATTTGCCATTGAACAGGGTGAGCATCACCTACCCCAAGGCACAAGGAGGAAGCAAGCAGCAGCAAATTGAGAGGAGTGGCTGGAAAGTATGAGGCTCCTAGTGAGAACACCCAGCTCAGCACTCCTCCTGAACAGGGGAGTACTCACAGCTACAGGCAGAACCAAGTACACTCAGGTTTTTCAGTGTCAAGTAATTGCTGTCTCAGCAACAGAGATCATCCAAAGTTGCCAGTCTTTCTTTTTAAAATGCACGTATAGAGATCATTCCACCTTTGGTGCAAAAGAGCTACAGATCTTATGAACATCCTGCCCCAAATAGACAGCAGCAGCTCCCAACTCATGTCTGTGCTCCTGCTACATCCCACAACAAACCACAGCCTGCCTAGTTTTCAACACCCAGGCAAGGCTGTCCTAGCCCAGAAATGCTGAGCACTGCTGCAAACACAGTCCCCACACTGCCCCGCTGCACGTGCTCACCTGTCATGCCTCTCTCTGTCAGCTGACCTCCCCACAGGGTTGCAAATGGAAAAAAGAGATTCTTCCAAACCTCCTTCCTCGGCACCTTTTGATGGTGGCAGAAAACTCTCCACTTATCTCTTTAGCATCCCCCATTAGCAGTGTCCTGCCCCACCTGCTGCCTACTCTGGGTTCAGCTGCTACTCGGGCCCTGGGCACCTGGGTCTCACACACCTCTGGCCATATAAAGCCACCACTAATTTCACACTAGCAGCTGCTGCTGGAGTGCGTGGAAGGAGTGCCATAGGTTAGCAAGCATAGTCCCAGAAGGGATGTCCTTGCTAAGGGGTGCTTACAGTTTCCTCTGGGAACTGATAGAACCTATCAGCTGGCCAGTTTGAATATGGATAATTCTTTAAGCCACTTAAAGTTGTGACCACCTCTGTGATCCACACTTAAGAATAGACAAACTCCCCCCCAAGCTCTCTCTCGTTTCCGGCGCTGGGACAGGTGGCTGCAGGGCCCGAGCAGGGCCCAGTGGGCCTGGCCAGGTCCTGCTTGGGCCAGGCCGGGCCGGGCCACGGCCATCCTGAAGCCAATGGACCTGTTCCAGCCATGGAACCCCCCCCCCACTGCCTTGCCGTGGGCAGCCGGAGCGGCTCGGCTCTCCCCCCTCTCCACTGCGATAAGAAAAATTCAACATTCCAGCTGCAAAGCTGCAAGGCCGAGGTGAGATTAACCCTTTTTATTGCTGTGAAGAGCTGAAAACCTGAGGGAAGAGAGAGAGGAGATGCTTAAAGCTGAAATTCTGTTGTGAAGCTATGATATATCAGAGTATCCTGTTGCAATTTCATGAAGATATGGGGGGTGGAGTGTTCAACTCGTGAGCAAAAGCACCTGCGCTGAGATAGGCAGATGCTGACGCAGCTGTAATTTCATGAGAAGTTTGGACAGGGAGAGATGGACCAGATGAGGACTTTTGCTCCAAACGGGAAAGGAGAAAACCTCAGTTCCTAGAGATGAACCAGATGAGGACTTTTGCTCCAAACGGGAAAGGAGAAAACCTCAGTTCCTAGAGATGAACCAGATGAGGACTTTTGCTCCAAATGGGAAAGGAGAAAACCTCAGTTCCTAGAGATGCTCCCAGAGATAGTCCTAACGATGAAGATGATGAAGACCCTTTACTCCCAGGGAAGGCGAAGGGCCTCTGTTTTTGTTTCTGAACAGCTCAACCTTAAAATTGTAGCCCAAAAACCTTCAAGAGTGGACCCTCGAAAGCAGTTGCGGGAAAAGCTGCAAGTCGGGGGAAGGGACTCACACGCAGGCAGAGAGACTCCTCTTCCTAAATGGACTGAACAATATTTGGAAGTGGGCGGCTGTCTCGTTGTGATAATGTTTTCATAGCATGAGCAAGAAGAGACTTCTCTTTCTAAATGGACTGAACAAGGTTATTATGGAAGTGGTAAATAGACTGAACATCTTAAGGGTTGTCTTTTTACATAGTCAGTGGGAGAAGGGAGGAAGGTGGGGGGAGAAGGAGAGTTCTGAAGGTGGTATAATTTTTTTTTTTCCCTTCTTTTAGGTCTGTTAATAAACTTCTTTATATTCTTTCAAGTTTGGTGCCTGCTTTGCATTTCTCCTAATTCTTATCTCACAGAAGATAAACAGTAATGAGTATTTTAGACCAAACCACTACAAGGAGAAAGCACTGTCACCGTAATTTCTGTGATATTATCTCCTATTTTGGTCACTAGGAGAGGGCAAAATGTTGACTGAGCAGTAAGAAAGGTAGTATGCAAAGATGGAGCTTTAAACAACGTATCAGACATGACAGGAATGCCTTGAAAAAAAAACATATGCTGAGCCTGCTGTGGAGTGTTGCAGGATTTCTCAGCCCATACAAACCACAGGAGTGCGTGCACCCACCAGCGAACTTTCCTTTAGTAATGACCAGCTTTACTCTTACTGTAGACCCCAGGAACCCCACAGTCATTTAAAGCTGCAGAACCAGTCTGGGATTAAATAAAGCAGTGCTTTTTAATTTTTTTTACGGAGTAGTTTCTCCCCAGCAGTCAGAAAGCGTTTCAGACATTGACTCTTCCTCTATGATACAGCTAATAAACTCAGTTGTAGAGAGAAATCTCTGAAACTGTGAAGATTCCCTAGAAGACAGGATGCACTTTCTCACCTACTTTCTGTAGAGGTTTCCAATACTGACTTGTACGAGTCCCATTAATTTCTTAGTCCAGTAACTGAAGATACTTTATATATGGCAGAGATTTTATACACAGCCCTCATCTTCAGGAAACACTGGAAATGCTTCTCAGGCTAGAGAGTAAACTTTATCCAGAGACAGCAGGACCAGAACCTGTGCTATTCCTTACCACAGAAAAGGAATATTCTACAAAAAAATTAGGCAGCATTATTAACAGTGTCTAACATTTATGTCCCTAAGTTTCTTCCTATCTATAGCAACTAAAATTCATATAGCAGCAGGGCTCCTACATGGCTAAAAGCAGGTATATGCTTTGAACAACTTAAAGGAAAACATTATTTCAGCTACTGGCAAATTATACTAATAGTTTTGTCATTAAAGCACTGTACTAGCCGTTGTGTAAAGCCATACTAAATTCTTGTAAGTGATCAATCACTCTGCTGAGAATATCGTGCCTACCCAGAGGTATCTGCACTGTGTGCCACAGGGGAGAGGACAGGACAGCCTCCATGTATACCAGTCATCTGCACTGGCTAAGGAACATTAATTAGAGCTGAAGTGGTGTCAAATATCACTGTTGTGTCCTCTAATACTGCGGTCATTTAGTCCTGCTCTGGTTTCTCAGCTCAGATAAAAGGAGTCAGGAGATGCCAGCAGCCTACGTAAAAGTGATGACAGCAAGACATCATGCAAGCACTGATACACTACCGTGGTTTTCTCAACCTAGGCTTTCAGGAGCCAGCAGAAGAGGCAGAAGGACATTAGAGGAGGCAATTGTTCAGGTTTTGAAAGATGTTCCTGTGCCACTGTATTGGCCAGCTAAGCCAGCCAATTTTTAGTTCTGCTCATTGTCCAGTTACATGGATGTATAAGGGAGAATCTGATTCAGTCCCTTGTAGCTGCAGAGACAATGAGCTGGATCACAAGCAGAAGAAATATGCTTCCTATCATCATCATCAATATAAGCAACTGAGAAAACAGGCTTTCTGCTTTTAGGGCATAGCTTCCATTATTGGTGATATCTTCATTTTCCTACTGAAAAATCAGAATCAGAAGTCCTCATTCACAAAAGTGATGGCTCAGCATCATGAAAAGTAGTGTGCCTGTACACTTTTTACAACAAAGCTAGTATCTACTACTTTTAAAAATGGTTCTTTCTCCAACCTGCACCTCCAAGAAAGTCCACAGATAAAATTAGTAAGTACACACCAAATACTTTAAAACTTGAGAAGTTTATTGCCCAGAATAGCTCACATGGTACAGTTAGATGTTTTTTATTTTCTTCGTTACAGGGAAATAAAGCAAAACAGTAGAAAATGTATATGGATTAATAGTAAAACAGAAGCCCAGCCTAATAATAGCCCTTTACATCCACCAAGTTATGCTTCAGAAAATGGCTAGCCAAACATAAAGAAGTAGAGCATCTGAAAGACAGTTTCATGTTTATGGTATAGATTCTAAACCAGTATTAAGGGCATTTTCTGTCCGTATTGTTAATATCTTTTTTTTCATAATAGCAAATTGAAAAAGGTCTATGTAGAAAAAAAGTTAACTACTCCAAGACTTTCTAACCTCAGTTATCACCTTATAGGTTGATAGTTATGGATAACAGAAGGCACATGACACAGTATTTAAAATATACAGAGACCTATTAAAATCCAAAGACTAAAAGGAAATGGGAACCGAAACTCAAAATTCACAAATATTACTTTTGCATTCCCCAATCTATATTCTATAAGTTTGCATTCAAGCATTTTACAGCTTTTTCAGAAGAAAAGGGTAACACACCCAGAAAAGACTTCAAGGCTTTGCTTTGAGTTACTTTGTTGGTGTTTTTTTTTTTTTAGTAAACAGAATATACCATAATCTAAACGATAATAAAATGCAGACACATTCCCTCACTTGTTATTAGCGCCCAATAGACCCACTGCTGAAGGTTGAGTATGAGTAAGAATATGAAGAGCTTGCTGAGGCATCAAAGCTTCCTCTCCTAGACCCACTCCGTGAGCCTGAACGTGAGCCAGAGCGAGAGCCAGAGCGAGAGCCGGGTGCCGAGGAGACATTGTAAGGACTAGATATGCCTTTAGAGGAAACGGAGGCTGCTTCCAACAGTTTAAGCCCGGTGATGTCTTCCACCATTGACCGATTCATTGCATCTTTGTAGGATATTTTCAGCTTGGTCTTGGGGCAGGTCAGAATTTTAGGATAGCTGTTGGTGTCTTGTAATTTCTGGGCAGCGCGACCATCAATCAATCCATTCCTAATGGCTTCTTCAGTAGTTATTCTTCCACGCACTTCCGGGTCCACGAGACCTCCAGTGAGGTACTGGAATTCAAGGAACCGCTGCCCAGCCTCATAAGGCAGCCATTTTTCCTTCACTGCTTCAGCTGCTGACATCCTCTTGCGTCCACCCTTTATGCCTTCGAACCCTAGGAAGGCCTTCTGGGCTGGTTTGAGACGTGTGGCCATATCCTGATCGATGATGCCTTGGCTAGTGGCTTCCTGAAGTGAAAGCCTCTGGCCAGTGGTAGGGCATATTATGCCACCTGTGCAGGCCTGCGCTTCAAGTAACCGCTGCCCAGTGATGCTATCCACGATGCCCCGCTGTATAGCCTCTGAAATGGAGATTTTCTCCAAGTTTTCTGTGTCAAATATGGCTGCAATAGGACTGCACTCATCTGGGGTCTCTGAGAAAGAACCGCTCCTGATCACTGAAGAAGAACTCCTGACACTCAGCACGGTGGGAGACCGAGTCACTGACTCATGCCGGAACACCTCATCAGTGCCATTGCGGCAGGAAATCATGTCTGCAAACTGGGTCAGGCTTAAGCTGCCAGAACGGTACTGGTCAAAGAACTTTCTCTCCACCAGGCCTTTATCAATGGCATCTTGGATGTCATACTGGCTACCTGTTTTTCTGTCGACAAGGACTACTCTACTGCTGCCATCTGATCCTGTGATAGTTATTTCTTCCCACTCACACTCCTGTTCAGCTAGTTCCGTGTAGGTGTCATAATCTATGAGGCCTTTGCTGTATGCCTCCTGAACGGACATCTCCCGGTTTGTTTCTGGATCTACAATGACCACCCTGCGCTTCCTAAGGGTGTTCTTCTGTGAGGTGTGCACCACCTTCTTCTTCTCTCTCAGGGGCAGAAGGCAGAGCCCTGTTGCATCATCCTTTATGCATCTATCTTTCAGTTGCAAGTATGTCAAGTTTTCCTCTGTGTTGGGATCAAAGAACCCTTTAGTGTCATCACTTGGATCACTGAGGATCTGGTTGAGCTCCTCATTGAAGTAGCCACGCTTGTAGGCTGTCTCTACTGGCAAGCGGTAGCTCTCTTTGGGGTCAATGATCCCTCCAGTAGCGATCTGGGCCTCCAGCAGACGGATGCCGTGGCCTCTTTCTATGAGCTCTTTGTTCATTGCTTGGAACAGAGAAATGATGTTTCCAGTTTCTGGGTCTTTGTACCCAGTGACTGCTCTTTCTGCAGAGAGAAGTTTCTCTTTAAATTCAATTCCAACAAGGCCTCTTTTGTAAGCTTCCTCAACAGGCAGCCTCACGTTGCTGACAGGATCCACTATGAATCCTGTGGCTGCCTGGGCTTCTAGGAGTTCAAGGGCTGTCCCCGGCCTAACCAAACCTATTTTCATAGCCTGGTAAATGCCAAGTTTCTCTTTAGTTGCCTCGTTGTAGATACCAGCAATACAGCTAGAGCCCTGAAGGAAATCAATAATTCTCTCACTCACTTCTTCCACTGTAATTGCACCTCTTTCCAAGTCATTCCTGGTTGATTCCTTAATGATTCCAGCCTCAAGCAGTGCATCTGCTGAGACAGGCTGCCTTATCCCTTGGAATGACATACTCCTCTTCTGCACTGGAAGGAGGAGCAGACCAGTGTGTGGTTCAATTCTGCATTTTTCCTTCAGCTGCATGTAAGTGACTGCCTTTTTGGTGGTGGGATCAATGAAGTTCTTTGTATTGCCTTGGCAGTTGTTTAGCATCCTGTACAGGTCTTTGTCAATCAACCCACGAGATAAAGCTATCTCTTTTGGTAGGAAAACACTGTTGACAGGATCAACAATCCCTCCTACAGCCAGCTGGGCTTCAAGCAGACGAATCCCGGTTTCTCTGTCAACCAAGTTTTTCTTGATGGCTTCAGATACTGGCACGGTTTTGCCTGAGAAAGGATCCTTAAATCCTGTAATAGCCTTTTCTGCTGTATAGATCTGTTCTCTATCATCGAAGTCAATCAGATCTCTGGCGATAGCACTGTCCACTGTTAATATCTCATTTCGATGTGGGTCTATCACACCTCCTGTTGCTGCCTGGGCTTCTAGGAGCAGGACTGCATTCTCTGCTGTAAGCAGCTGATTCCGTTTGGCCTCAACAAAAGAGTACTTCTGTCTGGGCGAAAGGGATACCCCTGCAATAGCACCTGCCCCTTTGAGGTAGGGCTCAATGTCAGCCGCCACCTCTTCCACCGACCTCTGCCCCTTCAGCAGTTTATCCAGTGTGAGTTTGTCTATCAGCTGACACTCATACAGCTGCATGGCTGTGATCTTCTTCCGCAGCCCACTGAACACCAGCTTGGAGGCATCAATACAGAAGTCTTCCTCGGTCTGCGTAGATCTGTGAGCCCCATATGGGCGCTGCTTGAGCTTCTCAATCTCTCTTTGCAGCCTGAGACGCTCTGACTCCAACTCTGACTGGTTTTTGACAGCGGTCTCTTCCAGCCTGCACCGGTATCTCTCCTCAATCCGTTTGATTTCCATCTGCAGCCTTTCAATCTCACTCCTCAGGCTGTTCTTCTCCCTCTCGCTCTTCTCCCTCTCACACTGGATCTTCCTTATGGATTCCTCTGTTCGGGAGTGCTGGCTCTTCCACTGATTGAGGTCATTGAGAATTTGTTGCTTCTCACTTTCCAGGCGTTGCTTCAAACGTGATTCTGATTCCAGGGTAACTTTCAAACGGTTCAGTTCCTCTTCTAATCTCTGCAGCCTGGCTTTGTCTTGCTCCAAAGCACTCATTTTTATCAGCAGGGTTTCTCTTTCTTGCATAATGTGACTATACTGATTTTTGGATTCTTGAATCCTACTGGATGCCTACAATTGTGGAGGAGAAATAAACCAAGAAAGGATGGTTAGAGTTTGTGCTGGTTAGAGTTATGCCCTCCACCTACAATGCTCTCCAGCCTGTCATTTAACCTGCAGCAAGCTCCCACTGGAAAAAACTCTAGTCACAGCAGTGCCCTACCCAAGATTATGGATATACATAAGCCAGGGAAGGCACATTATCCCTTCACTTACAGTGTCTGCAGTACTGCCAGAGACTCAAGAGACTGTATTCTGTTACCCACAGCCTCAGTCTTTGGCTGACTTACTTCTCTATAACTTTGTGATTCTTCTCACAGTACACTGACAAACACACAGAGCATTCAAGGCTCATTAATAGTCTGATGCTCAGCAGATGTCCTGGCAGTCCTACTGATCCAGGGGAATTTGCATCAGCTAAGGACTGGTCATACATGGATAAAAAGGAAATACATTACTCAATTTTTGCTCTCCTGTTAGTTTCACATGTCACTCCGAACAATTTTACCTGTGTTGCCTTGCATTTTAAGTCTCGCAATGTCTTCATATATGTATATGCAAAACCACTCACAGGCATGCACATTTGTATGCAGTCCATATTAAACTGAATACAAGTTTATCTATTTGTAATAAAAGCATATATATATGTGTGTGTGAATATATATATATATGCACAGATGTTATATAATGCTAAATGTTAGTACTTTTTAAAAATCAGCATTAGGATTTTTAGAATAAAGGAAAGAAAAACAATAAAGGAAACAAGAAAAGAAATATAATGGACAAGTATAGGAAAAAAACATTTTCACAAATGCTCACTTGTATATATTTAAAGAGCAGCTCTTTGTACAGGAAACCAGGCAGAACAAAATATTAAAAAATGTTTTTCTTAACTTGTTTATGTTGTCACCTAAAGTTTAAGAAATAAGGGCCAATAGTAAAATTTTCAAATGCCCTTAGTGACTTAGGAACATAAATCCCCAAAACAGCCCATGAAAGATAGACTTTTAGTACCTTAGGTACAGCTGACAACATGACTTTCAATCCTCACTTGTAGTCAACATCTTACCCAGCTAATCAGCACCTTGACAGCTTGTTGGTTCTGGGGTTTTTAGCCAGTTTAGTTTGTGACAGCACTCAGGTCAACCTCAAAGGATGGCTTTAAGCCATCCTGGTTGAAATAGCCTGGGAAGCACACAGCCAGCAGGGAACTGTTAAAGTACAGTGGTACTCTCCAGGTGCTCTCATTTTTCCCTAGGATGGTTTGCTGGAGACTGGCACAGAAAACAGGTTTCTTCTGGGGCAAGGGCTGAAGACAAGGCTCTCCGAGGTGACGAGAGCTTATGGCTCCCTAGAACAGCTCCCAGGGAGTAAAGAGGCTAAGGAAGTGGCCAAATCCTGCCATTTTTATTTAAAAATTAACAAGAGGAAGGGTCATTAAGGAGATGTTAATCACAAGTACAGTGACTTCAAACAGCAAAGGGTGAATTAATTTGTTCAAATGGACACTGCAATTAATTATATATCGGAGAGACAGTAAAGCTGGGATCAAAATATGTGTGAATACCTCTAGAGCTTGCTTTTGGAATTTTTCAATTTCCTGTCTCAATTTTTCCCTTTCTTTCTGTAAATCATTAATCAACCCCTGAAGTTCCAGGGTTTGCTTGCTGCTCATCTGAAGCTGATTCTTTAGTTCAGCAATGGTGGTATTTTTCTCATCAACTTCATTTCTGACCATTCTGAGGTCATCATACTCCAATCTAACATTTCGCAGCTCTTCCTCCAGTAACAAGTGTTCCTTGGTGAGGTTCTCGGTGAGAGACTGAAGCCTTTCAATTTCTATTTTGCATTCATTCAAGGCTTTGCTTTTTTCCTCAGAGGTTTTCTGTAAGTGCTCGTATCGTAGGTGAGCCTGTTTTAATTGCTCCTGTTCTTGGACCAACTGACGACGTAAAGTCTCAATATCTGATGTGTATTTTCTTATCTCCTCCATGTATCTTTGCTTCTCTCTCACATGACCATCTAATACTTCTCTTTGGTGTCTAAGGTCATCTTCATTCCTCTTCTTTACAATAGATACTTCCTCTATCTGCTGTGTGAGATTAGTTATTTTAACCGACTGGTCTCTCAGAGATCTCCTCATGCCTTCTATTTCCTCCTCCAGTTTTTTCCTCCTGGATGTCTCCTCCATTAAATTTTTGTTCTGTCTGCAAAGTTCCTCCTCCAACTTATGTTTCTGGATCTGCAAGTCTTTTACAGTGCTCTGGAACTTTGCACTTTCTTGATCCCTGCCTTTTTTCTCTTGTGAAACTCTTTCATAGTCAATTTTCAGTCTGGCCAGTTCCTGCTCTTGGATCCTCAGCTTGTTAATTGTCTCAGTAGCACTCGTGTTTGCCTTCTGCAGGTCAAACTGGACTCTTTTCAACTGACTGTTCTCATCCTCCACTTCTTTCCTCTGACTTGTTTCTACATCCAACAACTTTCTCAACCTTTCAATCTCTTTGTTTCTTTCCTTAATGGTCTTAGAAGCATCATCAAGTGACTGTTTGTACCGCATGCTTTCGTCAGAGTGCCTCTGAATAACTTGTTTTAGCTCAATCTCCAGCTGCTGTTTCTTCTGAGAAAGCTCTGAGCCAGCTGCCTTCTGCTGCTGAGCATTCTCTTCTATTTTCCGTAGATTATCTGTTGTCTGACTTATTGTGTTCTTCAGTCTCCTAATTTCCTCACACAAATTCCTATTTTCTCTCATGGCATTATCAAGCTGTGTTCTATAATTATTTGTCTCCTCTTCCTTTTGCATGGTGACCTGGTGAATTGTGTTCTTTGTGATATTAATCTCAGTTTCATATTTGTTCTTTAAGCTAATAATTTCCTCATCATAACTGTTTCTTACCTTAGCCAACTCATTTTCAAGTTCCCATCGGCTTTTAGCCTCTTCCTGAAGCTGAAGCTTTAGCCTTTCCAGCTCCTTAGTTTTATCCTGAATAGTTGAGGCAGCCTCCTCAAGAGCCTGCTTGTATCTGGAGTTGTCTTCCCCACGGAGCTGAATGATCTGTTTCAGCTCCAGCTCTAACTGATGCTTCTGCTGTGACACCTCAGAACTGCAAGCCTTCTGCTGGAGAGCATCTTCTTCTGCCCTCCGCCGTTGGTCTGTTGTTTGCAGAATGGCATCGTTCAGCCTCACAATCTCATCCTTAAGATCTCTGTTCTCTCTTGTCAGTCTGTCAACCTGGGCTCTGAGGCCTTTTGCATCATCATCTTTCTGTGCAGCTATCTGCTGGATTGTTGTCTTCTTAATATTAATTTCTGTTTCATACTTGTTCTTTAAATTACTCATCTCCTCGCTAAACTGGTTTCTTACCTTAGCCAGCTCATTTTCATACTCCCTCTTCCGTGTGCCTTCATCCTGAAGAAGAACCCTTAATCTTTCTATCTCGTACTCCTTCTCCTTGATGACCTTCTCAGACTCTAACTTTTGCCAACCAAGACTGTCTTTCTCATTTTGTCTCGTTTTTTGCAGTTGGTCATAGTCATTCTTCTGCTGCTCATATCTATCCTCCAGCAACTTCCTTTTCCTTTTCTCATCTTCAGTCTCATAAGTCAACCTGGTTATTCTGTCATTTAGATCCTTTATTTGGGCATAGCATTTGTCTAGGTTTTGCTTAGCAGAATTTCCATCCATTTCAGCTTGTCTTTTCATTTCTTCCAAACTCATCAGCTTTGCCTTAAGCTGAGAAATGTCCATCTGGTACTTCTGCAGATTTTGCTCCAGGAATTTATGTTTGTTGCTTGTCTCTGAATTTGAATCTCTAGCAAGCCTGAGTTCTTCTTCCAGGAGTTCAATTTTGGTGTTTTTCATCTGCAATATGGTAGCAGAAAATCAAACAAACAGAAAAACTCCCATAAATACTTGTGACAACTGCTTCAAAATAATGATATGCAATACAATATAAATTTGTAACACTGAAAATTTAAAAATAAATTTTTTCGATGCTTCACTGAGAGGTAAAACCCTTTTTTAATTTAATGTCATCAAGACAAATTCTGGAATCCTTATTTATTCAAACCTTATTCAGAAATGAGCATATAATGACTTTCAGAGGGGAAAAAATATTTGATGGGGGGAGTGAGGTGCATTATTGATAGTAAAATGTGGTGTATCTAAAGTTCACCAAGAAAGCATGAAATAGTCACCTTTAGAACCTCCGTGATTTTCTAACGGGTAAAAATCACATTCCATATATGCAACTTCTTAAACGGGCCCCTCTTTTTCACTGAGCTGTATCAAAACAGGAGTTGCTTCTTTTGAAACACTCTAGAATATGGGCTGAAATGAGGTGCCCTTAATCATGAAGAATAAGTTTTCAGCACTGAGGTAGATGTACTCTCACTGAGGTCAAGGCTGGGATGGGCAGGGAAGGATCACTCGTTGTGCCTTGATGAGCACCTCCTTATTTACCAAGAAGACCAGGTCTCTACCTCACTTCACATGTGACGTTGGAGGTCACTTCACAGAACACTGTACTCTTTCACAAAAGATGCGTGACACTGCTAATATGCCTCCTTCATAGGACACCTCTGAGTTCTGGATATAGTTTTGTGAGCTATTTTACACTATACTTTTCTGCCTCTGATCCGTGATAGTTTTCTAACCCGTGATAAAAATGAAAGCTAAAGAAAATAAGAGTTAGAATACCTTCAAATCCTCCATGCTCTTTAACATTTCACTCAAGAATCTGTAATAATCTCCCGATCTTGTAAGAAGCTCTATATAGCGGGACTGAGCCTCATTAGCCTTCAAAAGAAACAGAATTGTTAGCAGCTTGTACTAGACTTAGACATGAACGTACCTATGTCCAGATCATTTAAAGGATTCCAATCTACTTTAGCAAACACATCACTTGACAAAGTAAAAAGCAAATTCTCCTCCTCACAAATTCACACAACTTTCTGAGGACCCCAAAAGTGTTAATTCCTCCTTCTGAAAAATGCATACCTATTTTGTTTTTCAAGATTGTTTTCTCCCCATGGCTGATGTGATATTAAATTCAAGCCATCATCCCCTGGTCCATCATGCTCTTCTGGTCTGACAGTCACAAGTAACCCAAGTTAAATTTTTAATAGCAGTTAATTCCCAGGCTGAAAGCCACTAAACCACTTGGGGCACGAATCTACCTTTCTCACAATATGTATGCAGTGGACAGTACACAGGAATGAGGTAAATTCCGGAGGGCTAATCTACTGCCTAAACAAGCCCAGGTCTGATTTTACAGCACAATGACTGTTCTGCACTAATTCCTTGTGCCGTATTACGTGCTTAGTGCACATTACCAGTGATGGTGCCAGGTATTAGAATACAGCTGGGTAGGACTCACAAGGGCTCACACAGACAAACAAATGTATTCAAAAAACTGATGGGGAGGAAAGAAAGATACCTCTTGTAGAATCAGCACTGCAGGAGACTGAACCACACTCTTCTTGATAGGTATGTTGAGCAATGTTTCTAATCCTGAACTGTAGGAAGCAACCTGTAGTTCATAATCCTGAAAAACAAGAGGAAAAGCAAGACCCATTGAGAAACTGCCAAAGAATTCTCTGGTAATCTATTTCAGAAAATGCAAGGTTTTGGGGTTTTTTGGTTTTGTTTTCTTAATGAAAAGCTACATTTTTCCCTTGTTTATATTTCTGACCACGTACAGATGATCCTGTCATAAACAGAAGCTCATGAGTTAAAGTACCCCTGTGGAGATTCATGAAGGAGAATGACAAGGGAAAAGGAGAAAAAACATTTTACAAAAACAAGAAGACAAGTGTTTCTGTAAGTTATGGGCTACTCAGATGAAAAAGATTCATGGGAGTAACTGGTCTAAGTACTGTTATCAACCCAAATTTCATCAGAAATAACAGTCTCTGCATCTCTTTTGTATCACATACGCCATGTCACATATATAACAAAACCTCTGCTGCAGAGAGCAAGATTGAGCTGGAGAAAGCAAGGATATAAAGGTGACATAAAAATGCAAGGACCACAAAACCATTCCCTCTCTATGCTATTGGTTTTCACGGCTATTACACACCATTCCTCCTGCTAATCTGAATTTGTCTTGCCTCCTAGATCAGATCCTCATCAGATCTAATTTTTAAGGTACCAAACTGTTCTTGACTTCCTTATGATTTCTAACATGTGAACTGGAAAGTTTGGTCTGGCTAGAAGGAGGCTTTGATTCACCTGAAGAGAAGCTCTCACTGGTATCTGCTGCATGATCCCATAGTCTTCAGGTGGTAAGTACACAAATTGCTTTCATTGTGTTTTGTACTCAGAAGTACTTCACCCCGCCAATTTTTGTACGCACACATCAGGGAGCTGACTCTTCACCCGTCAGCAGAGCAGAGACAATGGGATGTGCCTGACCGTGAAAAACCACACCCCACAAAAATGCTGAGATCCAAGTACCTTAATTGCAGCTGAGCACTGATCTGCATGCTTGAGAAGCTCCTCGACTTTGTCTCGCTTCCCACAGATTTCACTGTGCAAGTTCTGTCAAGAGAAAAGTGAGCCTTGAAACACTCCCGCAAGAGTTACCAGTATTTCCTCCTGTACACGCTGCCTCCATCAGAAAGCACCTGCAGCAGGAGACTACTGCAGCCCCTGAGGCTGAGACCTGAAATGACCTGCAGCTGGCAGTTTGTACAACAGCAAGCTCTCCGGGCATGAGAAGGCTGTTCTCAGAGAGAACACCCAGCAACTGAACCCAGAGCTGGGTAGGGAGAGTTCCTTGACTTTAGCTTAGATGTAGTGACTCGCTTTTTATTTTTGTGCTGTAATTTGTCCCATAAGTTGCACGATCTTACAGTCCCTTGAATTAATTCAAAGCTGATGTGTAAAAGTGTCAGTGAATGTGAAGGAGCCAAAACCAGCCTTGTTCATAATCTGTATCATAATCTGTTGCAGTGCTGACAGAAAGTAATGAGGACAATAATATTTCCTCCCTCCTGCCTTCTACATATGTGGTGTTTTTTGGTAGCTTGCATACTTTATAATTCAAAACAGGCTACAGTATTGCAGACTGTGTTGACACTGGTATTTTCTGTATAGCAAAACAATTTAAAATCCAGATAATTGAAGACAACTCATTCAGGTGCTACATACCTTCTGATCATGTAGGTATCTCATGATAGTGTTGGAATCACACAGCTTCATGGACTCAATAGAATCCTGCCGACGCTTGGCATCACAGATCCACTTGCACAGAGCCTGGTAGAGATCTCGGTAAGTTTTCAGCTGTTTGATCTGCCTTTCTAAATCCCATGATCTAGGGGAAAAAAAGGAAAAACCTGTCAAAATTGAAAGTGCATTCTCTTTCTCTCTCTTTACACAGTTTTCAGAAATAAGACACAGAAATAAACTAATGTAAAACTATAGGAAGCTCTGAAAAGGAGATTCTGAAGAAAAATTTTAGATGAGAATTGTATTGGTTCTCAGTCACCCAATATGGGTTTTTAATACCTCACTTTTGAGTAACTCTGTAATACACAGAGGCTGGGCCTTCCTGTCAAAGTGAGAGATGGATAAAACTGCAGTAATAAAAATCAAGTTCGCTGACTTCAGTACTCTTGTTCTCAGTTTTCACTGAACAACCAGTGAAACCAGTTGGGACTACATTTTGTCCACAGATAAAAACAAAATAAAGCAAACCAAAACAAGCCATACCACGACCCTTCCCCTACCCACCCAATCAGAATATGCCTTTAGTTCAAGATTCAGATTCAAGGTTCGATTTTGTTACTTAATTCTTAGTGTTACTTTTTTAACCCTCAACTATAGGGTGTTTAGGAATAAGCATGGTTGCTTTTTTTGAGAGGGGAAAATGCTGACTGGAAGTATTTAATCCAAGAACATTAGTAAGAAATTAAAAAAAAAAAAAAAGAAAATCAGAACAACTCTTTAGCACATAGGTTAGACATTTGCATGGTTAACTATATTTTTCTGCTTGGTCTTACACAATTCCTTTTGAAGTATGTTCAACCTATTCACAATTGCTCAAGTCTTATTGCCCTGAAGTCACTATTTGTCCTTTGGAAGCAAAGATTAGTGCACAACAGTTCTTTTAGACTCACTGCTAAGATGTTCTTGGTAGCAATAGCAATAAGGAAAACTCTACAAAAATATGAACAAACCTGTTATCTATCTGCTTATCAGCCCTCTGCCAGCGGTCTATTAGCTGGGTAACTTTGTCACAGTACTTTCCAATGTCCATGTCATACAGGGTGTATGACTGGCAAGACTGTGAGTGAATCTGAAGTGTTCTCTGCAGCTCATTTTCCAAGGTATTCAGTAGTGACTTCTTCATATTTAGGTCTGCTTTCATTTTCTAGAGAAAAAACCAAAATGTCATTTAATTTTTTCTGGAGAAGATACTGATACTTAACCAACTGAACAGCATGCACAATATGCTGGGATCTAAAGATGCTGTTTCTAACTCAGTAAGGTACGTATAGTGATGTCAGCTGAACTCAACCTATTTAAAGTGAAACACCTATTTTGGTACAATTTGGGTTAAAAGTGTGTTTAAAGTTAGACTAAATAATTTTCCAAACCTAAGGTCTATGCTATCATATTCTGAAGCCAACATTTCAGTTTCTCTGAACTCTGCAGAGCAGTTACTAGAGCAGAATAAGAATCTTGCTTGTTCCTAGAAACAACTGACTAGAAAATTTCACTGAAGTATAAAAGATTTCTGCACTTGAAACAGCTGTGGAATCGAGCCTCAGGACTGGCATATCCAGTTTTTAAACATCTAAAAACCTGCACAGATTTTTTTTTTCCTATTTATATGTTTATAGACATCTTCCAGGGAGATGTTTCTTTACACACACACACATATTTGTTTAGGTACATATACTTGCATACTGTGCATCACCAAACAACACCAAATATACAGCACAGGCTCTGCCTTGCATCCCCCAGACACAGGGATGGCTACAGCCTTCAGTGATATGCTCAAGCTTTCTTTTTTTTTTTGGTGTAGCTCAAACTTACACCAGCTAAGAACAACTCCCAGCAACTGAACTGCAGCTCTCATTTAACGTGATAAAAAGGTAAGCAGATTGTGCTCCATTTACACCACCTACACACTTTTCCCCTACTAAATGTAAGAACAGAAAACAATGAAAGAGTTCTTGTTCTCCCAAATGCATTCGGTGCACAAAAGGACCGGCAGATAAAGGCAGATAAAAGACTGGATCTGCAAGACAACTTTGTGCTCAGCAAAGCAGTTATTTCCCTTTTCCCCTTGTACAGGCTGGATACTTTCCACTCTAAGATTTGACATAGATTCTAGCAAAACCAGGACACACAATAATACTCAAATTCACTTGTTACACCTAGAGGACAACAAGGGTAATTAACAAGCCTGTATGCAAGAAAGGAGGTACTGCCTTCAAATCTACATTCACAAGTGATACAAATAAACACAGACAATAGTGTTCACAAATGGATTACAGACACTTTCCATGCAGCTGCCCTTGCTGTGGGGGCAGCAACAACCAGGGTGTGGAAGAAGTAATAACCTATATATTCCTTTCAGTAATTTCATAGAATCACAGAATTTCCTGAGTTGGAAATGATCCACAAGAATCATTGAATACAACTCCTGGCCTTGCACAGGCCACCCCAAGAGTCACACCACATGCCTGAGAGCGTTGGCCAAATGCTTCTTGAGCTCTATCAAGCTTGGTGCTGTGACCACTTCCCTGGGGAGCCTGTTCCAGTGCTCAGCCCACTTCTGGATGAAGAACCTTATCCTAATATCCAACCTAAACCTCCCCTGACACAGCTCCTTCCTGTTCCCTTGGGTCCTATCACTGGTCATCACAGAGAAGAGATCAGTGTCTGCCCCTCCTCTTCCCCTTGTGAAGAAGCTGTAGGCAGCCATGAGGTCTCCCCTCAGTCTTCTATTTCCAGGCTGAACAGACCAAGTGACCGCAGCCACTCCTCATATGGCTTCCTCAAAGCCCTTCACCATTCTTGTGGCCCTCCTTTGGACGCTCTCTAATAACTTCATATATTTCTTATCTTGAGGCACCCAAAACTGCACACAGGACTCAAGGGGAGGCTGCACCAGTGCAGAACAGAGCAGGACAATCCCCTCCCTTGACCAGCCAGCAACACTGTGCCTGATTTACAAAACATTGTATGTCTACACATAAAATACAACAGGATCAGCATTTCCATCTCCTGTGGTTTTGGAAGGGTTTCCCCCAGCTCAATAGATCTGTGCTGGCAGCTACAAATTTTGCTTTGCTGTGTCCTTGGGTTTTGGCCCCTCACCTTCAGACAAGCCCGATAAGCCTCCACTTTATCAAGATCCAAAGGAACAGTCTCCTCTTCAGACAGTCTGACTTCAAAAACTCTGATCACATCTTCCGTTTGCAGAATAACCTGGAGCAGACACCTCAGTGCATTCAAGCTAAATTAAATGATACAAGACAAATCCATTATGGACTAAGGCAGGAAGGGTGATATTTTTAATTAATTGCAGATGATTGGCTAAAGAGAATAGGTAACACAAGAAATTTCTGTGATACCCATTCTTCTCACTTTCTTTTTTTAAAGTCTTCCAGAAAAGAGAAGAAATTAATGTAAGTGTCTGTTTCCATCAACACGTACACAATTTGCAGAGAAGAAGGTGTAATTTTACACTACTGGTACAAAAGGCAGTTTTCTGGACTAAGGATTAGGGGAGAATACGAATATTTATTGGTATAGCCTCAATTTACTTACCTGTCTAAGTAGCCAGCAGAAACACCATTGATATTTTCCAGTTTTTGAAAGAGGGCATTTATCTCCGATTGCAAGTACACATACTTCTCACAGCCTCTGAAGTTAGGCAGCAAGTCCTTATGCTTATTGAGCGTTTCAGCCATTATTTGAGAGTCATTCTGCACCCCCTAAGGAAAAACAGAATGCCTGGTTTACACATTTTTGGTTGGCTGAATGATTGTTCTACAGCACATATGGAATTGGTCTCCTTATCCAAGCAGTCTGCTGTTACATAACCAGCTTGACTGAGGACTGAAGCAGTGGCTGAGCTTGCTTTTTTCAAGGCAAGCAATATTGAGCAGTTTCTTTTTTGTCCAAAAGATGTCTTTTTGAGCATCTCCACTCCAAAACTCAGCTCTGACAAGCCATGGTCCTTCTGCTCTTGAGACTTTTGCAACCTCATTGCCTCACAGGAATTTCTCATATGCTGAATCTATAATCTTTTTGTACCATTCTTCTCTCCTTGGTCTCCTACAAATCTAAAGAACTAGCAAAGGGATAGTAAGTCTCGTGTATCCAGTCTGTATCCCACAGACAGCACTTTACAGGTAGGTAGTTAAGTGAAGTCCTTGAAAAGGATTTTAATGGCCCTCAGCTCTGGATGAGGCTTAACATGAACTCACAGCCACTTGACATCAGTCTTTCTGTATTCCTTGCCTGGCAGAATTTGACTTCTAAAATTCAAGAATCAACTTTTTCTAATTAGAAGCTAAATTCTAATCCGAATCATCATGATTAGCTCCCAATTGAGAATTTTCTGCACAGGATGTGTGTCTTTCCCAACTGATCATAAACAGAACTGCAGCATGCTCTGCAGCACAGAGATGCTCAAAGTAAAACATCCACAGTTACCTCTAAGTCCTTTATTCTGGCTGAAAAGTCATGCATAGCCCCTTGATCCACTCCAAGAGGAGCTCTTTGAACCATCTGAACCTCAGAAGCCTCAATCTGACGCCGAAGTTTCTGAAGCTCCAGCAGCAGCCAGGCCTCCTGCTTCTCAAGCTCTCGGTTTCTCTCGTTAACAATAATGGTGTTTGAGGAACCCACGGGACAGCTCTCAGTTGGGACCACTGTAAAATGAATTGGGTAAGCATCAACTGCCAGAGAACTGAGCACCCACATGCAGGAAGCCAAGGCAGTGCCCAAGCCATCCAAGCACCGAGCTGATCGGTAGAACTGAGCACAGGTAGAAGATCTGGGCCCTTAGGCAGCTGTTTCAGGGAATGAAATTTCTCCTTCACAAAAAAGTAAACTTGCTTCCTGAAATGCAACAGTGAGATTTTGCTTCCTAATAAAATGTATCAGATGGACTAAATTCCTCTCATTCTCCCAGCAAGTTCCATGAATTTTGGAGGACTATTCCCAGATTCCCACCAAAGGAAGGAAGAACAAAATCTTCCCCTGTGCATGGCCAGTTTTGTTATGTTGGGAGACAGCAAAACAGTTCTCGAACATGTTCCCATTCATACATTGAAGAGAACATTTTCACGTAAAAAGAATGCACCACCCACCACCTCTGGAACAAAGAAACCTCAGCAGTCCAAACTCTGCAAGAGCCAGAAAGACAACAGACCTGTTTGTGGTGGTCGTGGTTGATTAGGCAGTTGTATGATCAAGGTTTGGTAGTGCTTCTGAGCATCAGTGAACTGAGTCTGGATCTTTCGTTTGTCTTCATCACCAAACATCTCTGAGCCTTGGCTGTTCCTGAGGAATTCTTGATAATGGATCTCCAGGTCAGTTATTATTTTTTGGTAATCTTCCTTACGCATTGTTTTCAGCTGAAATAAGGAAGGAAGGAATTTTAAAATAAAAGAGAAAAAAAAATCAATTGGGGAAGTTTTATGACTAGTTAATCATCGAGGAACAAACTAATAAACCTATAAAAAACCCAAAGTAATCACGCTTTAGAATAAATCCTAACTAGGCTGCCGCTGAAAGTATGGTGCTAAGAGTACCATCAGAGTTAATCTATCCTTGTTACCATCATTTCGTAACTTAAGAGCAGTCTGAAATTCTACCTCTTACTCTGTTTATCCATGCCCTTGTACAGTGGGAACAGGTACAGCAAGTATGTAATAAATTCCTTTAGCTAATCTTCCTGCTAATCTGTATTGTGTTTGAGTAGGAAAGCATTTTGTTTCTCCTTTAACAAAATTACAACTTCCATATGTGTGAGTGTTTGTGCAACCCAGCAAAAGGAAGGCTCATGGTTTTGTTGAACATACAACTGCACAGGATACTGAAGGGTCTGCTTGGGACAGCAGACATCAAGTCATGGATGTCTCTGGTCTGCAGGCAAGGCCAGCTGGTGTCTTACCTTGGCAATAGTCATGGCTCTGATTTTCTCAATGTCAATCATGCAATAATGCCAGGACACCAGGCTCTTCATGTTGATATACAGCTGGTTCCACAAAGCTAAAATAGCTTCATAGTATTGCTCAATTCTGGCATGAGAAAAAAAAAAAAAAAGCATGATCAAAATGCATCTATACTTGTAGCACAGCCACAAAACATCCCAAGAAACACTCACCAGATGTGGAGTGTGCTAAGACTCGTTCTCTACTTGAAAAAATCTTGGAAATTAATTTATACATGACTTTCATTATTACAGATGAGAAAAACCTCACAGACATTAACATTTAAATCTTTTTAGACCACAACCTAGATCCCAGCAAGTTTCACTGAAGCATGTCTCCTCAAGTCAAGGTTCTAGTCCTTAATCCCCCACCCCTACAGGTAGGGGGAGTGCACTCTGATCAAAGCACAGAACATATTTTGTGACTGGTTGCTATTGTGGGTGAACTCTAATCCCGTGGCAAGTGTCCAAACGCAGGCAGCAACTCACTTGGTAGCAAGATCCACTGCTAATGGATTGGGGGGTGGGATGATAAGACTGACAGATGGCACCAGCATATCCACTCCTCCAGGGCCGGTCACCAGCCACTTGCTGCGCTCATTGTTGTCCTTCAAGATACATTCATCTCCTTTGCGCACCGTTTTCTGTAGGGGATGCACAACAATGTTTAGTTAAGTAAGGTGGGGCTTCCAGGAGAGACAGACAAGGAAGATACTTCTAGATCACAGAAACAGGAGTGCTTCCCAACTGCCAGGTCTGGGTGCGCATCTCAGCTTCATACTGGGGCAAAAGATCAGTACAGATCAACCCCTTCTCCCTGAATCTGGTTTCCATGTGAAGAAAACCCAAAAAAGCCCAGGTGTGAGCCACAGAATTCTCAGAGCAGCTGCCAGTCTTGTAGATGATCAGACCTGGGGCTTACCCCGACAAACACCAAAGACTGACTGTGGACACATGGGCTGGTAAGCTATGCACCCACGCGTGGCTTTAAGCCAGTGAGCTGGAGGCACAACGATGTTCAGTGCTGCATCCATTATTTGCAAAGGGACTGGAAGTGAGTGCGGCAGAGCCAGATTCATCAGCTCCAACTGCCAGAAATCCTGACACCAGGCAGCCACGGGTGTGGCCATGGTGCAGGAAAAAGTACATAAGCAGAAAGCACATCTAAACTTACTGTTAAGTTAAAAATACAGAAATAAACCCAAGCAGCCCCAGTACTGAGGAGGAAGAAAAACATCAACATTCATTTCATATCCCATCCAGAAAAAAAGTGGGAATACCAATGGCTAACTGCATATTCTTCACTTTTTGTTAGATGAATTGTTCACCTAAGGATCCAGAGAGACACTGGAAAGATGAGCAATCACCAAAAAAAAAGGTGTGGATGCTGGGAAACATCTGTATAACAATTTTAATCCTATTATCAACAAGACTTCTATGTGCTAATTTGAAATATGAGTATTAATGCTATTTAATAGATTAATAATAATAATCATGACAACATCTATTAACCAATCAGAACCTAGTTTGTTTATTCATAATGGCAAGAAAAGCAGAATTTCTTCTGTTAAAGAAGTTCAAGCTGACCAAAAGCAGATAAAGGGGTTACACCTGTCAGCTCAATGGTTTGCTTACTAAGTAATTTGCCATGTTCTAGTTTACATGATGTTAATTCTCAGCCAAAAAGGGATACAATACCAGATCCTGTTTGTAGTCACACAGAGCCTTGAGGATAATGGGCTTGTTACTTCGATAGTCTGGGTTACGCGGCTTCAGCTGCACAATCTTCTTGGATTTGTTCACCAAACTCTGCACCTGCCTCTTGTATTCAAGAATTCTCTCTCGTTCATTCTGCAAAGATTAATTGAATGTTAAAATTTTATTTTAAAAAGAAAAGGCATCTAGTTCCCACTGTTTTATTTAGAGAGGGATACATGTGGAGCTTATAGTCAGCAAAACTTACTTTAGCTCCAGTGGGATGACTGACTGGCTTACAATGTAACACTGCAGTTTTAAAAAGAGCAGAGAAACATCCAACTAAGTACCTTTGCAGCTCTGGCAAGATGCAAAGTTTGCAAAATTTGCATAGCAGGTTTTTAATCTTCAATGTGGTTAAAGCGGTGTTTAAGAAACACATGCATAAACTGAAAGAATCTAACAAAATGAATGCTAACCAAAAAAAAAAAGGGAGCAACTACACTTTTAAATCTAACTTCATCAATTGGCCTTTTACACCACTGACCATTTTTTCTCCAATTTGGGACAGTAGTACTGAATTCATGATAAGCAAACAGCTAAAAAAGCTGACTTATATCCTTTCAAAGAGACTATGGTGATAGAGTGACATGATGAATCATTTATCAAATGCATTTATCCTTTGAGGCAAAATCTATTCTACCACCTAAGAATAAAAGTATTCATTTTTTTTTCAATTGTTAGCATGTCAGAAACTTGGCAATTTGTTGGACTCGTTACAAACTTAAAAATATAGTGGTCTCAAGTTCATACAGTATTTAAACACTGCAGTGCACTTGGGTTTACATTTGGTATCTAAAGAGGGCAGCTGATTTCCCAGAAAAGCAGAACATAATCCATCAGGAGAGTGTGACAGTACCTCCAGCTCTTTGATCTGCTCCAGCAAAGTCTGCAATGACATGCTCTTATCACAGATGAACTTCTTTCTGATAGAGTCTTGTAAGTTTTTCAGGTAGCACTCTGTGGCTTGGGCCTCTTCAAAGAACTATGGGAGAAAAGTTGTGAATTTGGCTGTAGCTCTTAAAAATGTCTGCTAAAAAAGTATAGACTCCTTTAATGAGAAATCCCAGTTTATCTCTGGCTCAATGGTAGCATTTATAACATGGCAACAAGTGTGCTATGCACAACAGATACACCTGTGATGGGAGCCATACTTTTAAAAAAAGTAATGTGAATTCTCCACATCACTGCTCACCTGAAAGTAAGCCGCATTCTCCTTCAGATGAACATCAATACATTTGGTGATCTGAAGAATCCAGCTCCACTGAGTTTGCAATGTATCCATGTAGGCCTAACAAAAACAGTAATATGCACAACTCAGGCCACCACACTGATCTCTCTCCCACACCTAGACTCAACCAAAATTATCTACTCTCCACAAAAATGCAAATGAAAAATCTGCTAAAACAAATTCATGCACACCAGAACAATGTAACTCATGCAAATGGTTTTGCAACTTCTAAGCATCCACCTAATTGAAATGAGTTAAATACCTGCTTGTGAGACACAAATCTGTTCGTGACATGAATTTGTTTGATCAGCATAAAGCCCCAGGTATGTTAACAAAAAGGGGTGAAATACACAAAGTAGTGCAAATAAAGTATTTCAGCTGCAAATTGCCATGTTCTCTTTCTTTCAAGGAACACCTCCAAACATGATACTTTATGCTGGTTGTTTTTAGATTCAAAATACTCAAGCAGCCATAATGTATATTCTTTAAAAAACTACATGCAGCTTTCACTTCACTGCTGGAGCTTACAAGGATCTTTCTTTTAAGAAAGAAACTGACTACAGGAGAAATTGGATTTTATACAACATGATAACAGTTAACAAAGTAAACACACTGAAAAGCAGAAAGGATTAACTTTTTTTTTCCTTTTAGCTTCTTCAGTTGCAGGGTTCTTATGCACTCTTGAAACTGTAACAACTACAGCATTTCCTAACAAAATGAAGTCTTCCAAATTGTTGCAGCCTTTTTAATTAAAAGGTAAGTGTACATCAAGCTGTGAAAGCAAAACAGTCTTGGCTAAGCTGTAGAAAGGCACTATGAATTTCAGCTGCAGAAAGTATTTGCACCTGGATTAAACAGAAACCCTCAACAAAGGGTGTGGCTTTTATCAAAACATGCCTTCTAAGACAGCAGAACAGCAACGACATGCCTTCCTACCATAAATTCCACTGCACTGTAGTCAGCTCAAACGAGATACAGCAATTTCAACACACTCAGATAACTCCCTAAGCTTAGAATTAATTTTTACATGCATCTATCATCATGCAGTTGTTAATGGCCAGGTTTGTAGAGGAAGGTAGTAAAAATTATTAGAGCAGCTCATACGGCTGCGTGAAATGGACACAATTTTGGGCAGACAAACCCTTCCTGGGTAAAAATGCAGCATTTTGTATGTGGACTTTCACTGAGACTCTTTCCCATGTCACAACTAAAGGAGAAAGTGAAATCAGACTAAGTCTAACTCACCTCAATTTTGTCTGAAGCAGGGTGCTGATTGAGCACCAGCTGGTCACTTTCTTGCTTTAGCTTGTTGAGTTCTTTTTCTTTAAGCTCCAGTTCACTCATACGTTTCTAAACAACCAAAACACAGCATTAAACAAGCTCCAAAGGTACACTGCACAGGATGATTTGATTAAAATTTCCCAGATAGCTGTAACAATGTAAAATTATCCCCTCTAACACTATTGTGTTTCCATTAGGTGTACTGAAGTTAATTATGAAGACAGTAGAATCAAAGAAGGTGCAATCTTCTTGATTCTAGTCTCTAGGCTTGCAGCTTCACAGAGCAAAGCACACAAAGTTCTGCCTTTCTTAGGAATGATGGAAGCAAAAATGACTGCATTTTGCAACATCCAGAACAACTGAACTAAAAAAAAACCCACCTCCCTAACAGTGTGAACTTTCATTCCTTTTTCAATTTGGTGATCAGCACCAATGCTGGTTAAACAAACACACATGCTCAATTTCCCTACACACCCACATACGACAAGGAGCAGGGCAAACTATGTCTGACCATGCACTCTACGTGCTGCTGGCAGAACCACCAGAGGAAGAGAGCATAGCTCTGCTTCCCGGTGAGAGATAATCAGGGCCAAATACAGGGACCTCTGACCCCTGCATAGTCCTAAGAGGGAGAAATAAAACTGCTTGATTCAAGTCCCTTAGTTTGGCATGCCAGCACAAGCTGCATGTGATCACTGGTCCATAGTGGACTGTACCAAGAAGGCCGCATTCCAAGGTCAAAATAAACCATGACAACTCATTGAATGGGAGCAAAATCTTCCAAAAAATGTCCTGCCTTGCCTCAAAAGGTTATTACACAGTACTTAATTGAAAACTGTTGATAAAAAAACCCCAGGAACTTCAAAAGAGTGAAGAAACATCCTGTGATGAGTGTCTCCAAGAGAGGCTGTTCCTCCCTGACTGTTCCAAGAGGGCCCATGGAAAGCATGGGGAGGCTGAGCTGTCTTACAGAGAAGGACTCCTGCTTCCTAGCAATATCCGTGTTCCTGTCACTCCAGTCGTAGAGGAGCTCCTCTTCCTCACAGTCATTGATCCACATGATCTCTCTGCTGGTGGCCTGGATGAGGTTCTGGAATTGGCGAAGCTGATCCATTCTCTCAAAGGAGTATTTCTGCAAGGAAGTACAGAAATGAGAAGCCATAAACACATAAATGCCTGAGTTGGGTGGAGAAAGGAAAGTCAAGAGCACAGCACAGCATAGCTTTTTTTTTTACGTAAAATAACAGGAAAACCCACACGTCTGTAAAATCTGTTGGCAATGGGCAGCAGATGTCCCTGGGTTTATTGAACCATGAAACCTGTTGGCAATGGACAGTGGACAACATGTCAGGATTTACAGAACAATGGGAACCTAATGTCAGCAACTTCTCAAAGTTATTTCAAACACACATGTAGCAGACAGGTAGGCAGGCAAGCAAAAAGGTATGGAGGGAAGTGCAAGAAATGTCTGAATATTTAACATCACTTTTACTTGCATTTGCTGCTCATAGTCCATCCTTGATGTTACAGCAGCATCTTTTGCACAGTTGACACTTCATGAAAATATTCATTGTCTTCACATCATAATACACATCCTGTTGCTTGAAATCAGACTGCCAGGAATCAGATTCTGATCCCAAAGGTTAAATAAACCATTTGCACAAGATTCTCGCTGTGTTTTACATGAAGATCCACAGCAGGGAAGATGAACAGCCCTACACAGAATTTGGTTCTAGGCCTACCTTTGAGTAACTTTTTAAGTTTCATATACAGCCTAATTTCATCACTATATTTATTCCCATTAAGGAGGTACAGTTCTACTCTTTGCCAGCATAGTGATCAACTCCCTGCACCAGGTGTAAACTAGAAACTTTCTTGTGAGAATAAGTCAATTATACAGCAGGCAATGAATTAATCTCAAGTGTGTGATTCAAAACGAAACTTTCAGAAACTACAAAGCACTGCTGAATAAAATTATTTAAATATGGATCAGTCACTGTGCCAAAACCTGAAGGGTCCCTTGACAATCACGTAGGTGCTAATAAAGCAAACAGGGTATCAGAAATGATCACATCCCATGCTTACCAGCAGGCCTTCATATTCTTCCTCCAGCTGATGAACCGCGGCCTTCTCCCGCTGGAACAGAGACAGAAAACACTTAGTGAGCCTTTTACAAGTTGCCTATTTGCTGGTATTTGCTTTACAGTGTCAATATCATAATAATTGCAGGTGGTAACCTGCAAATGCCTGCAAGAGACATCTGTCAGCAGCAGATTTGCTCCACTGGATGACTCAGGAAGAATAAAACCAAGGCTTGGACAAACTTACTACTCTCAGGGATGCTTAGTATATAACCAAGTCTGCACATAATCTGCAATACCAAAACAACACTCAAAACTGGATTTCTTTCTGCACCAAACTCCTAGACCAGCTAGTCCTAGAGCTAGCTTTGGAGATTATGAACTAGTATAAATTATGATGTGAGCAGACAGCTCCAGTCTTTATCCCTGTTTCATGCCCAGCCTTGGAACTGGTATTCCACAGGGCAGAGTATCACCTTTCCTATTTGAAGAAGGGAAAAGGGAGTAAAATCCTTTTCACTCTTCAGCTTGGTTGAGAGATCAGGGCCCCAGAACAGACTACCTTTTCTTTAGATTGAACTCTCCTCCCAATTAAGATAAAAGATGAATGGAAATTAAATAAGCCTTGTCTCTCCTATACTTAAATGCTGGGCTGATAGGGGAGAAAGTTAACAATTGCATTTTCAGTCACTTCTTTATTCCAATCCAATCACAAAACTCAGAGGGCAACAGAAGTCTCAGAGGAAAAAAAAAAATCAAACTAAAAATAGTATCCACACCTAAGAAAAGTTTTAATCTTAGCCCAGAATTTGAACATTTTTCACAGAAAAAAAACCCCATGACTCAAGGCTCCATCTTATTCTTTCACTTTCTTGTTTAATATATTCAGACAACAAGTGAGAATAATCATTCTTAGTCATTCTTCTCACAAAAAAATATGGCAGTATTTATTTGCCAGCCTTGGTGCACAACAACAAAATGTCAAATAGCTACTAAATTTTCATTTTAAAATTCTGAGGAAAGAAGTGAAACACAAAATTATCACAGAATTAGGGTTGAAAGTGGTTGCTATCACAACACCAGTGCTTTCTGAAGAGAGGATGAACTTTCCAGCATTCCTTTTTTGTAGTGGAACACCAGTAAGACAATGCTATAAATCCAGACCAAGCAATGTGTAAGGGAGGACAGTAATTACCAGATCTGTTTTGACTTTGTCCAGGTGCCAACGATAGTCTCCGATGGCATTGTGAGTTCTCCTGTGCTCGCCAATTTGTTGCTCAATGGATGCTGCATCAAACCCCCACTTCACTTGCTCCATTTCAACCTAGGAGCAAGAAACAGGATTGGTACTTTCATTTCCAACATTACCGCCTAAAATGGAGCATAAAGGAATTCAACTGAAGGAAACAGACTATGTGGTAGAGAGTAAAACTGAAATAAACAGAAGTTCAGAATAGGGGGTTACAATTTCTCTAAATTGCCATCAATTAAACTGTGTGACAGGCTCCCAAAGCAGAAGAAACAAAATAGGAAAAATATTTCAGTTTTTTATAGTTAGACTAGATGAAACACACTCACTAGTGTACTTTCATCTGGTTTTCTTTGGACCAAACTGTTATTTTATGTTCTACAGTAAAATTACATTCTTATCACTCTGAAAACAAATGACTTTATCAAACAATGCTATTCATGCAATTCATGTGACAATGCCCAGTTAAGTTCTATAGCCCAGTACATCAGATTTCCATTTTAATTTGGTCACGTAAACTTCAAAAACCTCCGTTAAATGGAGAAACACTAAATGAAAAACTACCCCACAGAAGCTAAACCGAAATGATTAGAAAACGTGTTGTTTGTCTTGCATTTTGGCAACATTTATTGTAGGATGCCAAGTGCAAATCTCTAGAAACAGCCTTGAGAACAGTAATACACCTGCTAACTACTAACCCAAAAACTGACTGCAGCTCCTTGTTTCATTTTTTTCAAATATTAAAAGCCACCTAACTCTAAATTCAGCTCCACAAACTCCAAATCCTTTTTTATGCTGCAAAGACACACTAGGGCTCTGTCTGAATGCCCGTCTGTGCACATGCCCAGTAAAGAAATAGGTACCTTAATCTTGGGTTGGGACTGAATTCAGTAATTACTAGCCTGGAGTCTAATCTCTATGAGTCAACAGACGACAATAAAGCCAGAACTCAGGCGTAGGGGTTCAAAGGCAGTGTTGAAAATGATCCAACAAACGAAATCATTTTTCATTCAGCCATTTAAAAGTTACAGGACTTTGACCCTTGTCGTTATATTTAAAGTCTAAAGAGACTGTAGCAACAGTGGCAGTCATGGCTGGCTGCCATATGTGAACAAAGGCTGTCTGGATTTCACTGCACTTTCCCTAGTTCTGCACTGGAAATTTGACCAACCCTCCCTACCACCTGATTCTCCCATCAGCAAACCATCCAGAAAAAAAACAGAAAAACAGCAAAAAACTGCAGGTGCTCAGAACTTTTTCCCATTTCCACATTACTAGGGGAAACATTATCCTAGTCTCAATGTGAGCAAGTAATGGGACACAGCAAGTCACGACGGAAAGAAGCAGCATGGTGGCAAGTTCAAAATATATTTTCCCAGTGAGGTAAGTGCTTACTGGCCCCACCTCAGCTTTGCTGTAGGGATGAAGGCGAAGAGAGAGAGAGAGAGAGCCTGCGCCTTCTACTTTCACAGGAGGTTTAGTGTGGGAACACAGCTATAAAGCACTTGCTTATGCTCCCTGTGTTTAGCGAGGGGTGTCTGAGCAGGGCATCACATGGCGTGTTTGGGAGGTGCAGCATGTTCACCATCTTTCATCACTGGAAGCGTGCCCAGAGTCTGTCCAACATCACTCCTCAAGCCATGGATGATTAGCCTTCTCTCCCACAGCATGTGCAGAGCAATAACCTCTGCTGTTGCTGCCCAGGCACAATGCTAACACACATTACAACACAAGGAGTGCACCTCCACTTCCCCTTCCCCCTCTAAAACATGCCACACTGAAAGACTAGAATATAACTAGCACTCACTTAAAAATACTGCAGCTCTACAGAGCTCTACCCTCCTCATCTGGTTTGTGTAAGACCCACCTGGCAAATGCTATACCCAGATAATAAGGATGGAATCAGAAAGAAACAAACTAATAAAGAGAGATAAAAATAATGCAATTTCAAATTACAAGGAGTCTGCTAAGTGTGACTTCAGCCACCTTGTTCCATCCTCCCTACCTGTCCCTCAGAAAGGGCTGTCCAACCACAAACTCACAACTTTCACCTCAATAGCACAGAGTATGGGCTCTCAGTGTGTGTTTTCCACTCCACGTTACATTAGCAACAGCTGTGAATTGGCAAATTTGTTCTCAGAATGCAACAAACAGTAGCTTCAGCACTTCTGTGTGCATTTCAGCACTGACTTCTGACAGCCTAGTCCCATGGCAATCAGTTCTACCTCTCTGTGATAAAGACAGAGTAGAGGGGGAGAACAACTGTAAAACACTGGACAGTGGTTAAATCTGTGAAGATGGTCCTGTGTAAAGGGTTAAAATAAGTATGAATCAAAGGAAATCTGTGCAAGGAAGGAAGGAGGGAAATACTGAGCACAATAATCTCTAATGCAAATATGCCAATGCCTTTTGTGATGTTAACACCTGTGTTTCACTTAGCTTTCAAACTGAACTTCCACACCATTTCCTCTGCAAAAGAAGACCGCGATCCATGTTTGGATTTCAGTGGGAATTCACTATATCTACAGTACTACAGCGTAAAAAAAAGGAACTTGGAATAATATGTGAGAATTCACGTGTACTTTTACTTTTCTACTGGCACCCAAAACATTACTACATATGAGGTGATGTTCATGAACAACACCAGGTTTTAGCATTGTCCCTGGGTTTTGCACAGGTTTACCTTCTGCTGCCTCATCCAGCTTAAACATTCACTTGTGACACGTTTCGTGTACTCATCCCAGCCTGAGCCACTCTGAGAGGAGAAGCAGCCACCACCTTTGGAGCTGGCCCTCCTGGCACGGGGAACACTGATGGCTTTGTACAGGGCACGCATTTGCTCCTGGAGCTGAAGCAGCCTGAAAGGCAAAGAACCACTTAGTGCCTGTGAGCAAAACACCCAGAAAACATGCAAACAATGCAATTTATCTCTCCTAATGGACCACCAACTATTCAAAACAAAGTGCTGAAAGCAAAGACCACGGAAAAAATATACTGACTAAGATTTCATGGAGATAACTAAGGCATAAATTTCTATCAGAAATATATTACTGCAAGGCCCTTCTCCATGTTAGCATGACCAAACAGATTTAGTTCCACCTTACTGATTTCTATCACATCCTGCAACAACAGGGATACTTGAAGTACCACAAACTTCTATCAGTCACATTCCCACCCCCAACCCTTCCCTGACAATACCTTTTCTGATACATGTCACAGGGCTGGCCCATCTGCCTCATCTCTCTGATCAGCCCATCCAGGATGTCCATTTGTTCATTTGCCTGTGCAAAACAGTCTTCCAGGTCCCTGTTCCCTCTAAGTGGGACACCATCCCCATATTTCAATTCCTAAAGAAAAAAAAAAGATGGGAGATTAAATTAAATATTCATAATCTAAGCTTCATTTTGGTTTTCTTAAAAGAGATGTTGTGAGGACTGATTTTTTTTCTTAGGAAGCCTGGAAAGTTTCAACTGCCAAATCTCTGACTGCCAGCTTTAACCAGCAGAAGGCCGACTAGCAAGGATCCACAGTCACTGGAAAGTTCTTATTAAAATAAAATATGGAATAAAATTATTAAAATGTAATACCAAACAGAACTTTCCATAAAGAACAATCTTGATGTTTATGTCAGTGGAGCCAAGGCTTCACATGGTGTGCTAATTTCTTAAGACATTATGCTTTTGTGTTTAGAAGATGAGAAGGAAACACTGTCCTAGTAGGAGATGGTGGATATTGCTCCTGATTTTCCACAAGTTTCCCATAGGTTCTAAGACTTCCCCCTCCTGCAAAAACATGAGTGGTACCATCTGCCTGGGTCCAGCTCTATGCCCCATCACATTTGCACCTTATCACCCAAAGTCTAGGCAAATCCATGCACCCTCTCAGTGCAGTTGGACCAGCATAGTCATGGTGTTTCAACCAGGAAGACATGGCTTTTTGACCTCATCCCACACTGACACAGCCATGCTGAACAAAACATAAGGCAGCTGTGACCTGATTTTGCAAATAAAATGTTATGGACCTCATTGTTCTGTCCCTCAGAAAGAAAAGAAATAAACAAAGTAAGCAATGCATGTTGTGGCACCAAGCTGGAACTAAACATATCTTTCTTTCAACTTCACTGGAATAATATTAATCCTGAACAAAAGGCAGTGTTTACTCTGGCATTGATTTTTATATAAACATGCTCACACGTCCTGTATCTCTGAAAAGGAAATGAACTCCTAACCACAGAGTTCATTTCTGAAAGAATTTTCTGTCCACAGAGGGTCCAAAAGTGTGCATTAAATCACATCTACTGCCAGAACTGTGAATGGGTTTCACATCTCAGTGGCCTCAACAGCAGGATGCACTCACCACCCTGCACCTCCTCTGACTTCAGCAGGAACAGAGGACACCCCATGTTTGCCAGGAGTGAATTTAGCATCAGTGAGCAACCCACCCCCAGGCACTCTGGGTTTGTACCAGCGTAGCATACTGCAGAGATTATCTGTATGTATTTGAGCTGAAACAGCCAGGAGGATTTTAGTCTAGTTCCATTTACTTCTTTAGCAATCCTCTGGAAAAATAAAATAAAGGTAATGAAGGTATTTCCACTAAGAGAGTATGAGTAGTCCTAACACTAGTAACAGGTGTTTACACTGACAGTGGTCCTGATCTAAAAGTGAAAAATAAGATGCAGTAGAATCTTTTTGAGGGTGGGTTTGGTTTTTTTTTAAAAATCAAGAAGACCCCTTTTATTAACCAGATACATTTCAATCAGTTTTACTGAATGGAGTACAGAGGGAAGAAGGAGACCTAGGAGGGAGGTATGTTATTTCACTCCCAGTTGCCTCACACAAGAAGCTGAACGGGGAGAAAGGAAATGAAGAAGCAGAGCCTGTGAGTCCAGATAACAACACAGAATATGTATGTAATATTCATAATCACTTTGGGTAAGAAGAACAAGAAGCACTCACAGGCTGCACTATGAGCTCGGCTCGCGTCAGGCAATCCGAACAGTTTTGCAAAAGCTCCTGGATGGTGTTCTGGCGTCTGGACATGGTGCAGGTCCCATTCTGACTGTTGTGGGGGAGAAGAAGAAGATGAAGTAAATACAGAGGAATTGCACATTTTGAAGAAATACAAGAAACACAAATTCAGAACAGCTAAGAGAAGTTACACGGAATAATCCACCTCCTTTAGGTTCACAGAGACACACACACACATTAACTGCACTGTGAAATTTTAATGACAATTCCACAATGGCAGACCCACTTTATAGTTCCGCAGTAGCAGGCATGGACTGACTTTGCCACAGGATAGAGTAGAACATGGAAACTGGCATGCCATAAAAGAGAAAGTTTTTCTTCCAGCACAGGTATTTGTAGCTTTTATAGAGAAAACTTTGGCAGCATTAACAGCGAGAACAAATTATTCACAATCTTCGTTAAAGTCAGTACATTAGAGCATAGTCTTTGTGTGATGTAATTGTTCATGTTATCCCACCAGCCATCAATGTCAGGGCATACAAGGAAAGCAGGATCCTTGGCTACGCAAGCACATGAGCACACAAGTCCACACAAGTGTAAGAAGGGTTCTTTTATCAGCAGAAATGCACAAAGCTAGTGCAGTGTCTTAGGAATTAATTGCAAGATACACAAGCTACTACAAAAATAGATGTAGGGCCTGGAGTCAGAGAACATGCTTTCTTACAAATACATAAAGCATGAGTTTGAAGTCTCCAAGTAAAACTCCAGAACTTCCCAACACTAGTGGGAAAAAAAGCCAAGGCAGGTAACGGGTGTCATTACTGTTGTCTTACACATAATCTACTGCATCCATACTGCCAGAATGTTGCTTTTTCAGTGCTTAGGATTCAGCCACCAAAGTGAGCCACTGTTAGTTGAATGGGGATGAGGTGCTTCAAATGAGGAACCATTCCTTGGTGATGGGATCAGACCTCCCAGGCAAGCCCGGGCGGCTCCTAAAACCAAACACTTGCCAGTGAAACTGAAATAAACCACTAACAGACAGTAAGAACTAAGGTGTTTCCAAGCCTTGCCTAGTTTTCTGACTCCTGCGCTCACAGTAGGTAACCTTTTCCATTACAAATCACTGAAGAGTCAAACATTCCTTACAACACTAATGCCAAAAAGACTACCAGTGTGAACCTGTCCAACTCAGAGCCAAGCAAGCAATCTGGATTCAGTGGAAATCTTTCCACTGATTTGAACAGACTCTGACCATTCTTCACAAAAGGAATTGTGACAATAAAAAAAAACTCAGCAGAACTGTCCTTGACAAAATCACTGGAGGAGTGAGAAACACTCTATATTGTTAAGAGCTCCTCTGCAGCATGTGCAGTTGATGCATCAGCAGCCTGCTGTTCTCGTATCAGCTCATCTGGAACAAATGCAAATGGTTTGAGCAACTTTTCAGCAGCTTCCCCCAATACCAGGGAACAGACCCTCAAAGATGTAGAGACAAGACTGGAGAGTCACTGGGTGACACAAAACAAGCTGTACACATGCAGCCCCCAGCTTGTACTGTGACCCTTTGGCTGCACAAACACTGTGCCCCACTGTGCTATGCACCCCTGTGTGTCTTGGAAACAGCTTAAAGGAAACAATTATGAAAAATAACATATGGGTCTGATTTTGTGCCAGGCTCCATGTCAGCTGCCTTTTCTAAATCATTCCTTCTCCTTAGGCATCGCTGCTGTGTTTAGATATAGAAATATCTGACTGCATCTGAAATTTACCTTTAATTACGCCCACAATTATTCTCATGAATGAAACATAATAAAGAAGAGAAAGGAATCTTCCAAGCAATTTTCTCTTTTTAGAACACTGGAAGAGTATATTTTCTTGAATCACTTTTTCCGTCATGTTCTGGCAGCTACAAATGCTGGAAATCCATTAATGCCAAATGAACTATAGATGGTGACCAGATTTATACTGTCATCAATCCGTCTATCTCCACTGGCTTCAGTGTAACTTTACTGAACTCAAAGACATCACTTCACCATGACAAGGTCTAAACAATAGCTATTATAGTTAACATGGTAAGAAAATGGGAAAAAAAGCCATTCCCAAGTAAATCAAGCTATTAAAACAAATTAAAATATAAAAAAGTAGAAATACAAGCATTTTGTGTTCATCCTAATGCCACATCCATAATTATTGTCCAAATAATTTTAAAAATTAAAAACCTGAAGATAGTTAAATATAGATGCACAAAATTGTTTCAAAAGCAGAAGCAGAGGCCTTGAAACGAGAGGCTTAAGCACATCCTATCTAGGTCTTCAAATAAAGATCTACAAGTTACTTGTTTACAGTTCACAGGGACCTTCACAAAAAGAAAGCAGCACATATTTAAGGCTCTCCAATCCAGTAGATAAAGATATAACCAAAATAATGGCAGAAGTCGGAGCTATACAAATTGAAAACAGAAAAGAGCACACTATTTTATTAATGCTGCTTTTAACATCTTGGATGTTATCTTTGTTGTTAAAAAGCTAACCAGTTTTGCTAGTGAAAATATGGAGATCAATCCTATGATAATGATAAAAAGGCCATGGCCTGTTAGAGGCATTGGCTTTCAAATCTGTCAGAAGACCAAACAGAGCTACATGGGGCTAGTGGGGCACACCCAGAGACAGCAGGTGCCAGCACAGGAGTTGATGTTTGATGGCATAGCTCCACCAAGCCAACAGGAATCAAGGACTTCAAATCTGAAGGGGATTTAGCTGTACAAATATGCTTAAGGGCATAAATCAATCTCTGAACTTAAAATATAAAAATACTTAGCGAGACTATACCTCAACATACATATACCGATGTTGATACATCAGATGGCACTAGCACAATCTCACAGGGACACACCTTCAATACTTTTCACCCATGTGACAGGAAGGTACTTCATTAGCAGTGTCAAAGTCTCTCAGTACAATACACCTCTTAATGAAGCCAACAGGCTGAGCAGATCAAAGCAGAAACTCCAATTCAGAGTAATAAGACAACCAACCCTGAGGCAGCAGGAAATAGACAGCCAAAGTAAAACTGTATCCAACCCAGAAAACACTGGACCAAAGAAACTGAGGCAACCCCTGAACGCGCTGGACAGCATCATAGCATGGAGGCAAGAACAAAGCTGGATTTTTTAAGTAAAACCATGTAACCTACATGCTACATAAAAATACATTTCTGCCTCTCACAAAAATGTAGGATACCAACAATCCTCAGAGAACACAGATTAAGTGGATTACTTTACATGGTATTTTGTCAATGTCTCTGTTGTTTTGTCTGATTTTGTTTACATGAAACTGAACAAGTTTAGAGTAATGTTTGGTCACTATAACACCTACTGCTGCTGTGACAATTTGATTTAACTCTGGCAGTGTCTAAACCTTGAACCTATGAATAGAATCCTGCTGTATCAGACGCTGCAGGCACACCAGGCAGTGAAAATATGGGCAGATTTTTCATCTGTTTTACTGCCCCTCTGTAAATACAGCATGTGTTATCAACCATTCCAGCAGAAATTGAAAGAACTGGAGGCTGGTCTTTCAGCAGGACTCAAAACAAAAGATTGCAGGGTCTCCTACTAATAAATATATACATTTGCAATAACCTGACAATTTGCTGTGCTGCTTTGGTTTTGTAAACCCCACAGAACAGTGCTGAGTGAAACAGCCTGGACTGCCTCAGACCTTAACTATGTCTTTGTCCCTACAACTCATTTTAGATCATGGCACTTATTTGGAAGGAAACTCATGAATTTCAAAAAGATCCTATTAAGCAGAGTTCTTTATTAAAATAATTTTAATAGTCATTAACTATTAAAGGAACAAAGGAAAACAAAAGGGGATAGCGTCTTCATTTTAAAATTATGAAAACAGTTCAAAACACAGATGAATTGATTTTATTTGGGATGTTAAAATGTAGGCCTGTTGCTCTCTACTGTCAGAAGAGCCCTAGGAAAAGCATAGCATCTCCCTGTCGTCATTCCACACAGGAGCCACCCTGTTCAGTGCATGTCAAGGCAGAACACATTGCTCCCTTGCTATGCTCCTGCTCTCCCTGAGAAATGAGAGGACAGCCCAACCCCTGCTGCCACTGGCATTTGGGCAGGATAGCAGCTCAGACAACAGCTCCCTGCTGGAATATACCCCGCCTGAGCTAAACTCAGCCATTACTCTACTGTTGAATCCCAAGTGTCTGAACTAGGATTTGTGTTTAACTCATGAGCAGTACCAGTGAATCTCACAAGACCCTCAGCTCTACTGAAACAAGAAACTATTCCTGCTTTTCCTAAAAGGGGCTGAGAAACATGCTCAAGGCTACATGATGAGTTATGAGAGTTGAGACAGACGTCAGCAGTGCCCACATCCCCTGAGCACAGCTGCCACTGACTTATTCAAGCAGTCAAAAAATTATTCCAAGTGATGTTTTTTGAACAGATCAAATATCTTCTCTAAACACTCAGCTTGCACCTTCACAGGCCCCACATGGCAGCTGATGTCATCACTGCAAGGATGACAGGAAGAACCCGAGGAGCAAGACAGAAAGCCAGCTACCTTCTGCTTTCTCATCTGCCTCCTGCTGCTGCAAGACCTGCACACCCCAGCACAGTCACCTGGACTGTGGGGGCTGCTCTGGTGTCTGCCTTTGCTACTACACATCCAGAGGCTGCTGGGTTATCCAGGGTGCGATCAGTGCCCAGAGAAGCAGGGCAAAGGAGACACAGAGGCACATCCAGCAGTTCTGAGGGGCCTTCCCACAGCTTCACAGCTCCCTATAGCTTTGGAAGCACAAAGAGGTTGCTCTAGTCCTGAAGATACTATTTAAAACAAATCAGAATAATCCACAAAACTTTCAGCCTTTAAAAAATTCAAAGCTTTTAAATTATTTTTATTCATTCAAAAAGTGGAGGAAGCTTTAAAAGAAAGTCTTTTAGCAGATCCAGAGTACTGAGTGATTCCCGTAACTCAACGAGAGCAAAAAAATAGTGCTTCTTTTTCTTCACACTTCCCGCCCCCTCCACCCAAACTTGTTTGAACAAGCAAAAGATTCATAAAGGGATTACCTGGTATGCCCAGGGTAGGCAAGTCAGAAGAAAAACCTGACCTGGAATCTGCATTCCCAGCACAATGCCTGCACATACCACCGGACCAAACCACCACCCATCCGCCACCACCTGCCAGCTGGAAAACGCAATGGCATAAAGGTGGTGAATCATAACATCCATAAGAATATAACCAGGAATTAAAATGCTGTTGTCCAGTTTTCCCCCTCCCACCTCAAAGAAGGCGAATACAAACTGTCAAATCATCAAGAGTTTCGTAACTGGGCTCTCCCCATATGTCTGCTCTAACTAGGACCAGTTTTGGCACACCACGGCCTCACCAAACTAGTCCCATCTGCCAAGCATGCACATAGACTAGGGCATGATGGCTGGAAACCTCAAAAGACCTCTGCATCTGGCACAATCAGGCTCTAAATACCATTACAAATGTGCAAAAACTTGGGAGTCACTAGTGAATTACTGAATTATTAAGACCCCTGAGTCTTAGTGCCTTTGCAGCATGCAGGCTTTCACAAGCGATCGAGCCACACCTGTTCACAGAGAATCCTCGTGCTTTTTCCCACTGGTATGAATCACCAGGAGCAACAGAACCGTTCCCAAAGGCCGTACCTGCCCGATGCAGCAGGCTGCTCGCACGCTGCCTCACCCACCTCCGCCTCGGAGAGAGGGAGGTGCCAAACTCTGGCTCTAGCGTGGACCATGGAAATACACCTCTGCTGGAGAGCAGCCGCTTGAAACGCAGCAAACCCCCTTCTTCTGACAGAGGCTTCCACACCTGCAAAGGCACGGAGCTCCGCACCTCACGCACGTCCCTACGGAACAGTGACCTGGGAAAGCGCAACCTGAGTCTCTTGTCACGGCGTGGCAGCGTCACCATTTCCCTGCCAGCCCGAGCGCGGCGCAGGCTCTGCCGGCAGGGCAGGTATTCCGCAGCGATTCAGACACATTCCTCCCTCGCCGTCTGAGCAGCTCAAAGGGGAAGCTACCACGCCAGCTCTACCACCACTCAGCTTAGCCAGGACTCTACAGATCCTTGCGAGACTGATGGGAAAGGCAAAAGCGTGGCTTTGAGTCTGTTTTCTCCACGTTTACTTTGTTTCTTGGTTCCTCAGAGTAGTGTCAGGGCAGGTGATGTAATTTCTAGCTCCTGTCCTAACTTGAAGAACAGAAGTTACATTAATCCTTAAGTAGAACCGTGTAAATTAATTTATGTTCATGTCACCCAGTGACCGTGAATCCTAGGCTATTTTTTTCCCCTAATCTCAGAAATGACAAATAAAACTGCACAACTTTGCATTTTTTTCTTTTCTCTCATGGTTTATCAGATTTTCTATCTCCATAGCAAAGACATTGATAAATATTTGACTGATGAATTGGCAGTTTAGCAGCGTGTGACTCACTGTCAAGCTGACTATCTGTACTCCGGGCCAAGCTCATCCTGAGTTCCCAAGCCAGAAGAAACCGGGAATGTTGTAAAAGCACCTCGCTGAGCCCTAAGGGTAGGGAGCGTCTCATATTGCTCTATGAGTAATGTAATACTCAGCACAGACTTGTTTGGCAGAATACGCCCCAAAACTTACAAGACTAGACCCTAACTTGAATCCTGCTGCGTTTAAAAATTAGGGTAGAGTGATCTTCACCATGGAAAAAAGAAGCCTCCGTTTTCTGAGTTCAGTAGATGCCACTAAACTTTGGCACTGAGTATGTCAGGCTAAATGCAATCAATAAAACCAATTCCATAGATGACGGCCCTGATCCCAATAGCACAACATGCAGAGGATTTAGTGGATTTTCTGCACACAACACACATGCAAAATCAGGCAAAACTGCTTTTTTCATTAACTGACAACAAACCCCTTGTTTTGAGACACATTTTAACTCAAATCAGCACTGCTTAAAAATAAACCTATGCAACTCAGTAAGGTGGCTAACACACATACTCTGTTGCAAAAAAATATTAAAAGTATTTGGTACAGTCAGATTTTTTCACATAAACCAATATGTAAATGCATAAATATACTTTTTTTTTTTTTTTTTAATCTCAATAATAATTGCCTTTAGTTCCACTTTCATTGCAACCTCCTTGCCAGGCATACCTTCCCAAAAAGGAGATATGAATATTATGTAATAAAAAGCAAATGAAAAAATGTTGACATAAGGTTGTTAACTTTTTGATCAGGTCTGTCCTTTCTACTTTTGCTACACCACCACTGAATGCTACAGAAAGAAGAGCCTAACAAACTACAGACTCGCTTAAAATATGTAACTATATAGCCAAAGAATGCTAAATTAAAGGAAAGCATTTCTCCTCTAGTGAAAGTCAGGAGTGATATGGAGATCACCCTAATGAATCCAAATATAGTTGCACCAGTGTAAAGCGAGGGAAAAGAGAATGGCCATGAAGTAACACACACTGCCATTCATTTTTCATGGCTGTCTCTTGTGAACAGTAAAGGTTTTTGCAATGAAGCATCACTAGCGAAACAAATCCTCACACATGAAACGCAGCAGTGGCATTTTGGAGTCCTAGTGTGTGCACTCCCCAATGGGAAAGTACTGAATTGTTCTTATTATACAGCAATAAATAGATATTCTCATACTACTGTATCGGTAACTAGATGTGGTCTAGCTGTAATTTGTTGTAACTAACTTACCTATGCACACAACAAACCGAAAGTCAAACAAAGAACTAAAACTAAGAACTGGGCAAAGTAATAAACAAAAAATATGTAGAATGCAAGTTTTGTCATTCATTCAGTGGTGCTCTAGCAACTGATCTGACATACCTAAGCAGAGCACACTGTGCTCTCTAAGATAACGCTACTTCTCTACAGTTGATCTCTACTCTCATTGATCTGCTTGATGTAAAAAAGCCTGCCTTTTCTCATCTGCTGTTTATTTACTATGTCTGTTTAATTCTAACCCTTTTGCAATCTAATTATGTACTGTACATAAAATTAGGGCTTAAATTCTAGCACAAAATACATGACAGTGCTTCTGCATCAATTCCTTAGTCAGCAGCATCCATAATTAGACCAATAGGTTTAATACAGCCATTCCATGCACACAAACCAGTCACCACCAGCTGTGCTTTGTATGGGTGCTGTACCATATGCCAACGCTGCTTCCTTCAGTGACTGTAACTGCTGCCTGCATTTTAGTCCTGTGAACTCCCAGACAAGGAGATAAGTGGAGAAGTCTTCATGATTACTGCACTCTGCAGAAAGTCCTTGTCAAGACTTGATGTGCACAGATTGCTGGTACAGCTGCATCCATGAGAACAGACATTCCCCAAGCCAGGATTCACAGCTGGCACCCTGCCTACAAGACCTTGACTGTGCTCACAGCAACAGGACAAGCAGAAATTTAAAAAGGTAACAGGCAAGGAGAGCAAACCGATGTTGCTTGTCCTGTATCTTTGCCCCCTGCCATCAAATGTCAGGGATCGCTCTATAAAAGATCCTGACTTAAACTCCCAAGCCTCGCACAAGCTAGAAACAAACTCAAAAATTAAAAAGAGAACAATTCCCACTACTTAAAATGGTTTTATAGCCCTAGTCATGCAACTGTTGGGGAAGGCAGCGCCTGGGTGCATGGGGTATAAAACAATTCACTTCAGTTCGGCTTGTTTTGCATCACTGAGCAAAGCGGGGGTTTATCAGCAGAGAACTGTTGGGTCAATACAGCCAGCACAGACCCATTTACAGCCCTCAGCGCAAATGGGAGACACAGTTTTTAGTCCTGTTACTCTCTTCAAAGGAGAGTCACCACCAAAAGCGGTTTTCAAAAAGTAAGTTCTTCGCTTGCGTTTAAAAGCCTTTTAGAAGTTAAGACGCCTCAGGGAGGAACAGGAAAAAGAAACTTGCAAGCTTGAGCACCTAGGGAATCCCACCGCGAGCGGGCTCACGGCAGCTGTCCAAAGGCGGCCCCGAGGGAGCGGGGCCGGGGGCCGGCTGGACCCGCACCTACCCGTATCCATCGGAGGCGTAGTCCCCGCCGTAGGTCTTCTGGTAGTAGTAGGTCTTGTGGGTGTGAGTGGTGGTGCCGCCGCCGCCGCCGCCGCCGCCGCCGCCCCCCACGACATGGGAGCTCATCTCGTAGCGCAGGTCGGTGCCCGACTCTGCCCGCGCCATCCGGCCCAGGGTGTTGATGCGCGGGTGGGACCCGCCGTTGATGCTCATGGTAGCGGGGGAGCCGCCCGGGGCGACGCGGGGCGAGGGGCGAAGCGACGGGGACGCTGAGCCGGACCCGACGGCAGGAAAGGCATTCACGGCCGGCAGCGCCCGCCGCGGTGCCGCCGCTCCCTCGCAGTCCGCCGAGGGCCGGGGAAGGGCCGGGAGCCGGGGGTCGGGGCGGCCCGCAGGTGAGGGCAGGGCAGGTGCGCTGTGCGGAGCCGGGCGGGCGGCGAGTGCTGCTGGCGGCGGCGGCGGCAAGAGCGGAGGTCCGGTCCCGTCCCGTCCCCTCCCCGCCGGTAGAGGAAAGGCGAGGCCACACCTTTCCGCGGTGGTTTTAAGCGGCGCTCCTGGGCGTGGAGCCGCGCCTCGCCTGCGTTCTCCGCGCCTCCTCGGCGGCCGCCCCGGGTTCCGCCGCGGCCCCGGCCCCGGCCCCCGCCCCGCCGCGCCCGGCGGCCGCCGCGGTGTCGCTCCCCGGTGGCCGCCTGGGCACCGCACGGTCTTTGTCACCGTCTCACCGGTGTTTCCACCACCTTCCTCTGTGCGTGTGCTGCCCTCAGGAGTCGCCAGCGGAGGTCGGAGTCCACTGGAAACTTCCTCCCGACCGGTACCGTGTTTGCGGGCTGACGCTTGCCCTGGAGCTGCGTCCGAAGCCCCGGGGCGCGGGGCGGCTCATCCGAGGGCTGGGAGCGCTGCGGGGAAGATGGACGGGGCCGGGGTTCCCCCGACGCCAAACACCTTCGTGCCTCTCCGGAAAGAACCTGGCACCTAAACAAGGCAGCGCTGGGTAACCATTCCGTAGAGGATGGGTCCGGTCCGCTGGGAGCTGCCCTCTGCCCTGCACATCACAGGGTGCTGTTACACGTCGAGAAAACGACGTGCGTGTTTCATCAATTCCAAAATACACAGGGTCCCACATTCAGGAGGGCTTTGGGCACTCCAAGCCCAGTGTATTTCTGAAACAGGGCTGAAACTTGTGCCCCAGTGCATGAAATGTTGGACTAGTACCATGTGCTGACTGCATTTGTGCCTGAGAAGGAAGATATTCAGAAACAGGCATTTAAACTTGTCTTTTCTCCTCAGATTTTCTTGATTCCTGCCTTCAGGTGCTCTGAAAGTTGTGGTTAACTTTTAAAAACGAAAACCCAGACCATATCTTAGGAGACAAAGTCATTTTAACACATTCATGTGTGTACAGGGTGTCGGCAAAGGCAGTTCGCTGTAGGATGCCCAGAGGGGCCTTTGTTGTCAGCCAGTGTCCACTGGTTTAGTCTCAAGTGTCAGCCGAGAACCATTGCTTAGCTGCTCTCAGTGGCACTGCCTCAGCTGGTCTGGCCACTTGTCCGTGGTGTTGGAAAACAAAGATGGTCAGATTTTAAGAAGCAGCAGTCACTCATTAATAACTCTGCCAGGCTTTTCTGAAATAATCCTGAGGTGTTCATCCCGATGTGCAGTACGTGGGCCAGACATATCAGCTGCCTGATGCTCTGCAACAACACACCTGCTGGAATTTTTAAACTTGTGTGAGATCACCAGCAGCCCACACCATGCATAAATTCTTGTGCTTGTTTCTGTCTTTTCTGCACTCATCATTATCCTGGTATTTTAAATCCAAGTGATAGGTCATGGGACAGTAAGTAATAACCACATAAACATATCAAAGGACAAGACTTCCTAAACTATTCAAGAGAAAACTGAACGAGTGCAGTTCTCCCCGGTGGCACTGAAACTGCTGGGACTCTGTGGGAGCACCATGGCACAGGTTATGTGAGGACCTGCCCTGCTGCTGGAGCTGATTGGCAAAGTGTGGCATAGTGGAAGCATAAGAGCTCCACCAAGCAAACGTGGGGTTGCTTGGTCCTGAAGGGCATCCTGGTGGCACCGCCTGGAGCTGTAAAGAGCGCTACGAAGAGGCAGAATGCAAGGTGGCTTATTATATGTGAACTCATACAGTGACTTTTATATTGTAATACATATGCTGTATTACATATAACATGAATCATGAGTGCATATATATGTATACAGACTTACATATATATTTGTGCATATATATGGATTTGGGATGCTGTTTTGAATACAGATTACATCTGCACGATTTGATGGTTTGGCATTACATTTCAAAGCCATCAGGGAGCAGAATATAAATCAAGGATGAGTAAGAAAAACAAATATAGAGGCTAATGCTGTAAAGAAGGAAGGAAAAAAGTAGAAAACAGTTGTAGAATAGGCAGGAAATGCAGAATGACGGAAACATGAACTTTGTGCTTTGATACTCCACTCCAAACTTTTTGAAACGTAAATACAGATCTCTGAATTACTACCACCAATGTACATAAAAGTCAGAGTTTTTTGAGGGACTGTGTATCAAGCCAGGCACTTGTATTTACACATACAAACATAAAGCTTTTTTTTTCCCCCAGCAAGTCCCTTTGAAAGCTGTCTGTTTATACTTATGCATATTTAGAGATCCAAATGTATTATGCTGATTTGAGGTTCTTGCTGAGTTTTAGCACCACCTCCAATCAGCCCCACCTTTCAGCTTGGACTGGTGTGCCAGCTCAGTGAGACACACCATTATCTGTGATGGAGACAGCATGTGTGTGATACGCCCAGAGGCCTGGATGAGTCACTGCTACCTGGACACGTAGAAAAATACTTAAATGCTTAAATAATGACTGGGTTCTGGTGGTCCTACTTGCACAGTTAGCCCCACTGAAATGAAGGTGAGAGGATAAGACTGAGATACGGTGAAAAGCAGTTCTCCTATCTTAGCTGTTTTCATAGCTAGAGAAATGAAAGAAATAAATACAAATAATTAAATTTGCTGAAACCATCAATGTTTCTTGGGTACTTACCCTAGCTGGACTCAGTTATCTTGAAGCAGGATCAAGTCACATAGATATTGCTTGAAATTCATCCAAATGCATGAAAATATCAGTGTCATAGCTGTATGATCTCACTTAAACCTTACTCCACTATTCCTGGAAAGGCCCAGTCCTTAGGACAGTCCTTAGGGCATACCTAAGGCCACATCCTAAGTTCCTTGACTTTCTTTGGTATCAAAGAGTTTTTGAGTGCAAATGGCCAGTGAGCTGCAAACTGCAGTCTCATAGTGTCCCTCCCTCATGGTGTCCCTCCCCATGGCAGTGGAGTTGGAAGCAGCTGATCTTTAAGGTCCCTTCCAACCCAAACCAGACCATGATTGTATGATTTTCCCAAGGAAAACTACATGCAGGAGAGAATAAAATGCAGTAATTTGGAGTTTATATTTCATCTCCCTTCCATTCTGTTTCCTAAGGTAAGAATCTATTAAAATTGTGTGGGTCTTAGGAGAAACTGTAAGCAAGTTAGTCTAAAGGAGATGTAATATTCCCTACAGGCACCTGAACCCAAGCTAGAGCTAAAGTCCATGCTGCAGCCCTGTTTCCTAATGTGCCTCCCTTAGAATTGCAGATGCCATGAGGATATTAGGAAACAGCAGTTCCAAAGAGGCAAAGTGTCAGCAGCTGACGACTGCTTCAGTAAACATAGGAAAGTTCCTTTATACATCATATTAGTGCTAGGCATATCTCTTTAGTTTTAATAAAAGGCTCCTTCCCAACCCCAAATGGTGGATCTAAAAGCTCTATTTTAGGCTGCTGGACAGTGGGTCTTTAATAAGGACACTACCTGAGCTGAACTTAACACCCTGTGTTGGTCCCTGCCTATACCAGGGAAACCTCTGTATTTTATCTCTGTATTTTATTCTTTAACTGAATTCCCAGGGGCGCACTGAAATTCCCTTCAATGGCTTGGTAATTCATTGCTTTTGGCAGTAGTTGCCAGCCCCTCCTATTTCACATAGCCTCTTCTGAGCTTATTTAATGGCATCCTCTCTTTAATGCCCTCCTTGCCTGGATAGGAACCAAATAAATTTAAAGTAGCTGAAACACATTGATAACCAGTGACATCTGACATTCAAAGTACAAATCTGAATATGACTTCGTAACTGATTCCCATTATGGTAGCTTGCAAAAAAACCAGCTCTGGCCTTCCAAACAGATCAAATCATCCAGGTAAACCAGCATGTGACTCTTGTGTTCCTAACTCCTCCAGTTTTGGGCAGTAAGGACAAGTTTGCACGTGCAAGCCACTAATCTGGCTATGAGTCTTTGTACGGTGCTTGATGTGCACCAGCCCTCCTGTGCAGGGGCTGCCTGGGAAGAGGCAGCTTGAGTGGCAGCATTCACAAAGTCCGTGTTTGTGATGACATGGAAGTCAGTCCTGGGAATTTCCACTTTCTCCCTTTGCTCAGGCAGAATTCTCCCCAGCAAATGGACAGTTAGCACTCCAGAGTCTGAGCTGTTCTATCCATGTGAAAAGAGGCTGGTGCCAGTAGGAGCACCTCTGTAGCAACAGCAGACATGGTCTGAAATGTCATTAACAACAAACTGAGAGGGCTCAGACAACTTATTCAGGTATATCCCTATCATGGAGTGTTACAGTGGGGATTCTGTAACACGATGTATCAAACAAGGAGGCCCGTGGGAAAGAAATATCTGTGGACAGATTCTTGCTAGATGTTTCAGAGATCTTTATTTCTCCAGCCACATGGCCGGGATCTGCCCAGGAGCTGCAGCAATCACAGGACCCGAGGGTCCTTGCCCGCGCAGGGGAACACAAAACAACCAGTGGGGAACGAGGCTGACCAGGAGCAGGGAAACCCCGTGTCTGTCCCCCAGGGCCCCTCTCCCAGGACCACATGGCAGGGGGAGGAGACCCCAACACTGGAGAAGATCTGTCTTAAATACACTCAAATGGTGCCTAATTATGGGCAGATTGACAGTGCCCTGCAGCAAAATGCACTTTAAAAAGTAGATATGCCCCAGTGAGTGTTTGGAGAGTTTGGGGAGGGCAGGGAACAACTGATACACGACGCTCACTGTGAGCCTGTGTGCAATCAATTCCAGAGCTGCCTGCCAAGAGCTGTCATTTCCAGCTCCCTGGACTGTTACAGTGCAGATACTGCAACACGCTGTATCAAACAACGAGGCCCGTGGGAAAGAAATATGTATGGACCGATTCTTGATAGATGTTTCAGAGAGAAGTTTATTTCTCCATCCGCCAAGGAACTGCTCAATCCCGGGACCCGAGGGTCCTTGCCCGCGCAGGGAACACAGAACAACCAATGGGAACGAGGCTGAGCAGGGGCAGGGAAACCCCGTGTCTGTCCCCCAGGGCCCCTCTCCCAGGACCACATGGCAGGGGGAGGGACCCAACACTGGACGCCTGCTGTGCTCCTTCCAGAGAATCCCTGGAATATTACCATCTCAGTCTCTGGCAGGGTTAAAAAAAAAAGTCTTTGAATTCATCAGGAAGAATGAAGCTTAGGACTGCACAATTCCTTCTATACCATGCAAAAGTAGAGGGTGTGGTAAGGGAGGTGTCAGCCTTGTCAAACCTGACTGACTACTCAGACAAAAAGTTTCATGATGCCTCACTCTTCAGCTTCAGGTGGAGGACACCAGCATGGGACGTTGTTTTCCCAGCATGGTCCTACCATGACCCACAGAGCATGCACACAAGTATTTCTACACAGCTCTTGATTTCGTGTTGCTGCAAGTAGAGCACTCGAACAGTGACTGTACAAGGTCAAATATTTAATGTTACATTATTATGGTTCCTTTAAAGTCTCACTTCATGATTCTGTTTCTTTCATCAACACCTGGTGATGTTTGCTGGAGCTTGAGAAGTTAACATATTGCAAGATATTTAATAGTGCTGAGAGCAATACAAGGCTATTTCTGACTGGTTATTCTTTAGTAGTTGGACAGAAATCTTTTCAGCCACATGCCATGCATGCAAAATGTATTCATTTGTGAGGATGAATTATTTTAATAAAACATGAACTTTTGGCAAGGTGCATCTGCCCCTCATTATTCAGGTTTGATAATTGGTGTTAGATACCACAGAGCTGTTCAACCACACGCAGCACAAGGTGAGAAGTAGGACAGTAGAAGCTCTCAAGGGATCTTTACACTTGCTTCACAATGAGGCTGCTCTAATTTACACCCAGGTGTCTTCAAGCCCAAGGGGATAAGGAGTACCATGATTTTATTGACACCCGTCCCTTTCTTCTGCTTGTGCCCTCATTCTTGGAAATGAAAGTGAAGGATCAAATGGGAGCCTCTACACTAGCCCTGTGGACACCCAGGGTTCCCCCTCATTAGAGTGAATCTTCCATTAGCAAGGTTGCACATCGTAACAGATGTTTGTCATCCCAGCATCTCAAATAACTGGGTTATGGCACAGGCCTGAGGCACTGATAGCCTTATTAAAATGTTACCACCATAATTTAAAGTACCTTGTAAGAGTGAATACCAGATCAGAGCAGTTATAAAGGTTCCAAGCATCTCTACCGACGTAATGGAGGAGGGAAGGATAGAACTTTATAAAAAGGTTTTCATGCACATCTCCCTGAACTTTTATGGTGCATACAAGATTGTGGAGGATAATGGAGAATTTGATCTAATATATATAAAGGAATTCCAATTTACTCACGTTGCACTAATTTTTGCAATCAGACCTGTAATTTCATGTTCAATTTGTGGGTCATACCACAACTACTTTGATAACAACCAGGGAAAGTAAAGATCTGGTTCTTTACTGCGCCAGAAACTCTGTTTCTCACAGCTGAGTTGTGGAGGTGTCATCCTTACAGGAATATTTTGTTCTCTGAAACCCTGAGGCTACAAAGGGCAATTTATCTTCTGGTAGAATTGGAAATCTCCTTACCAAGATACCTTCTGTACAAATTCCAGATGTTATCGCAGTGTTGTGTGCTCCAGCTGTGTGTGCTTGTACACCCAGCCGACAAGAGCTCACCACACCAAAGAGACCTTGCGCTACTTGGCAAAGGCAGCTTTAAGGATTGATGGGTGCGGAAAAAGCCTTTTCAAATAAATAAAACTTGACTTCAGCAAGTTTCCTAAGAGTCCTTTTATTCTCATCATTTAACAGGGGATTTTGTTACTGTCAAGTTTGCAGTACAAGTGAGAAAAGAAAGGAAAAAGAGGCAGCCTTGTCTTTCACACACACATCCCTTAACTCTCTAAGGACAAATTCAGAAGTGAGAAGTCGAAGTCAGCCTCTCTCCTCCCTCCAGCTGAGTCGTGTTGATCAGAAATGGGACCTCTTTTATTGCAGCGGTATTTTCCTCCATTATAAAAGCACAACCTTTGCTAGAACTCATTTAAACTTTGAGCAGTTGTTATCGAGGGACCAGAATACTACAAGGCAGCCACTGGGGATCATGAAACATCTGCGATTTCCGCAGCTTTCAAGATGTGGCAATGTAAATATGGAAGTGTTCTCCAGTCTAGACCAAATTCCAGTGCTGCCTAAGTTTCTCTCAGACTTGCAATATTCTCCTCCTCCTCAGTCCTCAATTATCGCTATAGTGCTGCTGCTCAGCATGCAGGAGCTGATGTGCTTTGTTTCCTTACCCCAAACACCTACACAAACTTTGTAGTTCAAACAGCAGAATCAATTGCATTTAGTTTTCTGCCTTCTCATTCCATGCTCCATGTAATTACAAAAGTCTGATAAAGAGACCAGAGAATTAGAGTCCTAATATGATGAGATGCTAAAGATGCTACTTTGCATCAGTGTTTTCTTCCCAGCTCTCCATCTGATTTGGATGTGTGGGTATCTACAATATCTTCTCTAAGTAAGTAAGTCTGAGAAAGACATGTAGGAAATAAAGTTACTGTTTTATTTCCTCTTTTTCTATTCAGATCCACTTTTCTGCTAGGGTGATTTAGCTCCCTTTAGGAAACATCAGCTGTTTCCGTAAAAATGCTCATCTTTTGCATGATTAGCAGCATAAGAACCCACAAGGCTGACATCTATGTTGGGTTTGCATGGCCTGGTTTTGGTAGCAGAGGGGCTGCAGGGGTGGCTTCTGTGAGAAACTGCCAGAAGCTTCCCCAGAGCCAGTGCCAGACCGCTTCAGGACAGACCCATCACTGGCCAAGGCTGAGTCAATCAGGAGTGATAGTAACTCTTCTGTGATAACATATTTAGGAAGGAAAAAAAGTTATTGCAGAAGTAGTTTGCAGCCAGAGAAGAGCAGTGAGAATATGTGAGAGGAACAGCCCTGCAGACACCAAGGTCAGTGGAGAAAGAGCAGGAGGAAGTGTTCCAGGAGCTGAAATTCCCCTGTAGCCCGTGGTGAAGATCACAGTGAGACAGCCGTGTCCCTGCAGCCCACTGATGCCTTGAGAGGCCGCCTAAAAACAGAGACTAGAAAGGAGTAAGGGAATAAAGGCAGGTATTTATTTGAAGGGCCTTCAAAGGTACCCCTGGGGAGCCAGAGGCTATTGCCAAGATGGACCCCAAGATGGACCCCAGGTCACGAGTTCTTCACACTTTTATAGGTCTGGTTCATTTGCATATCAGGGTTAATTCTCCAATTAAAGCTTCAGTTTAATGATGTCATTCCCCTCTGCTTGCCCCCCTTAAGAGGCTTTTGGTTTATATTTTTTGGGCCTAGGACAGTCTGGGTGTCCTTGGAGAGCAGGCCTGGAGAGGCTTTGTTATGTCTACCTAGCAGGAGAGAGAAGAAGTTAACAGGCTGCAAGAAACTTCAGAGTTACACACTAGGCAGTACAGGATTTGAAAAATATAAAAGTTAAAACCTAAGGCATCACCATAGAGGACCATGGGGATGCAGAGATTCACATGCAGCCCATGGAGGAGACCCACACCACAGCAGGTGGATGCCTGTGAATCTGTGGGAAGCCCATGCTAGAGCAGACTCCACTTTCCACCTGTGGACCTGTGGAAAGAGGAGTCCATGCTGGAGCAGTTTTCCTGGTGGGACTTCTGACCCCATAGGTGACCCACGCTGGAGCAGCCTGTGCCTGAAGGACTGCACCCTGTGGAAAGATGGCACATGTTGGAACACTTTATGGAGTGCTGTTGCCATTGGATGGACTCACACTGGAGAAGTTCATGGAGAACTGTTTCCTGTGGGAAGGGCCCGAAGTTGCAGCAGGGGAAGGACTCTTCTCTCTGAGAAGCAGCAGGAACAACCTGTGATGGACTGACCATAACCCCCATTCTCTGTCTCCCTGTGCCACCATGGCAGAGGAGGTAGAACTGGGAAGGAGGAAGGGATGGGGGGAAGGTGTTTTTAAGATTTATTTTACTTCTTATTATCCTATTTTGATTTTGTTAATAATAAAGTCAACTAATATCCACAAGTCAAGTCTGTTCTGCCCATGGTATTCGGTGAATGCTCTCTCCTGGTCCTTATCTCAACTCAGGAACCCTTTGTTCTGTTTTCTCTCCCCTTGGTGGGTGTCTGGCATCCAGCCAGAGTCAACCCTCTACATACAAAACGACTTTGATGGGAAACAAGGAAGTAAAAGGACTACTTTGTGTTAACTTTCTTGGCATAGCTCTGAGCTCTTATGCTGGCACAGCTCTGAGCTCTTATGCTGGCACTGAGGGATCAACAGTTTTGATTTTTTCTGCATGGATTCCTAGAAAATTACCTCTAACTGGCATTGTGGGAAACCAGATCAACTCACTGTACAAATGCCTCCTTTTGCATTGGTCTCAGTGACCTAAATGTGCTAAGTAGGGTTTAAAATACCTGTGAACAGATCCTGTAAAACCACTCAATATGGAAAACTATGTAACACACTGTATACATGATTTCCTTCAATATGAGCAGAAATTTCACTTGCCCATGCCACTCTGTTAGATGGAGTATGAGTTTAAATTAAGAACAAGTCCAGTCCTGCCAGTTGCATGACTGGTATGGCCCCTACTCCAGGACAGACTCTAGCCACATCCTCGAAAAAAGTTTTGTCTGCAAGAAAGCAATAAAATAATAATTATGAACTAGACTGCTGTGTAGAGCACCGCGCTTTCTTGTGCTTTTGTAACTAATGCAGCTTGTTGATGCAGACAAGAACAAGAGGAAGCACAACCTGGCTCTTCTGGGAGAGGGAGGAGCACTCAGGCCTTGCTCTGCCTGCCTGTGAGCTGGGCAAAGGGCACATGGGAATTGGCATGAGAGAGACACTGTGCCCAAGGAGAGCTCCTGTGCAGCTGGGCGGGGGGAGGAAGGGACTCTCCTGTGTACCAAAGCAGGTAACAACTCCTCTTCTTCCCTTATCACACAGAGCAATAAGTTTTGTCAAGCAAGGGAAATTCCCAGTCAATATTAGGGAAAATAAGTTTACCATGAGGGTAAACACTCAGGTAAACTGAGCAGGTGCCCAGGGAGGCTGTGGAGTCTCCACCCTGGAGATACTCAAAATTCAGCTGGGCAAGACCCTGAACAACCTGCTCTACCCAGACCTACTTTGTGCAGGGGTGGGATGAGAGACCTCTAGAGGTCCTGCAGCCTACGTGGTCTGATGATCTGACCTTGGTAAATCCATGTTGACTATTCCCAATCAACATTCATGTAACAAAGCTTTTGCATTCACCACTGTCCCGCAGAAAGGTTTGATAGCAGCATCATCACATCTTCTCTGGCCTGGAATGTCCTCATTCCAAAGGATATAAATCACCTTCTTTGTTATTCATCAGCATACACACAAATTCTGACAGACTCAGTAGAGACCCTGATACTTCTGCATCTTGGGTGGATGAAGACAAGGCTTTTCCTAGGGCATGTTTTTTCAAATTTATTTCTTGTTGCTGGATGATAGCAATTAGGAGAAAGTGGAGCTGTCAGCATTGTTTTTATAATGGAAGAATAAGGGACATAGATGTGTCCAAGTGCTAGTGATATTCACATTCAAGCATGCTAAAACACTAGAGCTGGTCATAATTTTGCCAGTAACAATAGTGACAAAATACTTTCCAAAAATCTCCCCTGTATTTTGGCATCTCTGAGAGGTGCCAAATGAACCCTAATGAGATGAGACAACACAATAGCTATGCTAACATTAGAAATTTAACAAGCAGAAAACAATGCAAAATTCTTATGAATAAATAGCAAACAATCTGATTTACAGTTGAAGATTAATGTTCATTGCTTACAACAATACACTGTAAAACCATTAGGCATCATCCTTAGGACACATCTACACTATCATTGCGGTTTGCTCCCTGTTTCACTCCTGGGCCCCTGATCGTCCATACCACTTATATGCTGGTTTGCCCCCAGGCTTCTACATTGAGAAAATCAACTCTCTCCCTCCCAGAGGCCACCAAATTCCCAAGTCCCAGCTCCAAGGACACAAGACACTCCACTGCTTAGGTCAGACTTTTCTTCCCGAGGCGGTCAGGGTTTGCTTCCCGAGCAGACCACGGGTTGTGTTGGCTCACTTGTAGTCTGTCGTCATACTGAGATATTCATTTTGCTGTGTTGCTTCATCTGGAGCAGGGGATACAGTCCTTCAGTGACATAGTCCACTGTGGCTTTAGCAACAGTCCATCCCCAGGAACATCGTTTAGGATTTTGTGTACACTGGCTGGCTCTATTTGACTAAACTTGCTCTGAGCCAGTTTTGTGATAAAAACCACCCTGTTTCCTCTAGAATCCTCATGCCACTAGTAAAGAAAGGGATCACCCCTGTAGTAGCAACAGGAGTTTTCCCTACAATCATTTCAGATTTCAAGGAAAAGTTTCAGATTTCTGTCACAAAACCTGATTTCCATATGTTCACAGAAGGCTGGATCCTTCATGCATAGAGATGTTGTCCTCCTTGGCATCATGCCTATGAGAGGTCTGTGGGATGCCCTGGCTTAAGATAATACCTATCATTACTGCATGCAGAGCTACTTTTAAATAAACACACAAAAAGACAGACCTAGAGGTCCCCAGGATTTTCATGTTCTACGTTGCTATAATCTCCCTTCTAGTTTCACATGTCCTCGAGAAGATCAGGTTTTGCCTATCAAATTGACTGATGGGTGTATTCTATATACACTACCACATATTTCATGCATAACAAGAATAAAAACATCCTGTTCCAGAGGAGCAACTGCATTCATTAATTCATTCATTGGTTTGCATTTCCTTCCCCTCAATCCCTTTTTTCTGCAGACACTGATGAGGTTCCACAGCTGAAAACCCTGAGCAAAATTTACACTGACACACTGAAAGATCCACTGCTGCGTGCCCTTGTTTTTGATGGGAATAGCCCATCAGGGTGCTTGTTCTAACACGCGCGATACAATTTTTGCACCAGCAAACAAGTTTTTATCTAGCACGCAGAACTTATTCAGAAGGTATTACTTCTGCTGGAGCTAGAGGCAGGAATGAGTCACATCTCTTTAATACGCATGAAGTGCCCTGCCCCAAGGAGTGCCTCTGTTTTCCTCCCTTCCCCGTCTCGCGCGCTCTCAAGCCTTAAATTGTCTTGAGTTATAACGCTTTTGAGAAATCACTCTTAAAATTATGACTCCTGTTAAAGTTAATTAGACATGAACCCTAGCCAGGAGAGCAGGGATAGTTTCATAATTGTTATTCTAGCTGAAACCAGGAGGATTCCCTGACCACAGGAAGTTCAAAGGACCAGCAGCAAAAGGAGGCAATAACCTCTGTTTCCAGAGAGCACCGGCTTCACTTGGGATGCCAGAAGATTTATGGCAGGAGCTTCGCTCCAATTACTGTTAGGGGTGGAGCCTCTCAGAATGATAAACAATAGGGTTTCTACATGGCTGAAGTTTGTAACAGCACCACATATTTTGGCACAGACGTTATAGCAACGTGCATTCAGAGTATTTTAGAGTCTTCTCTCCCTGGAGCTGAATATCACCCTAAAAGAGGAGGTGTTGCCCCGTGTGGCCCATTTGGGAAAAAAATATGCTTAATTGAGATCACATTATTTTAACAAGCAAAACGTAATCCCATTTACAAATTTACAAAGCCAGAAGACATATGAATCTGTGACATTTAAGACAGAAAGGGAGCTTTGTATAGACAGTATTTATCTATATAAAAATAAAGTCAAAGCAAACTAATAACCTAAATCTGCAACAGGACAACAATAATTGTAAGACTGTACTCAAAAACACCCTGTGGCAGAATTCCCACTGACTTTATTGACTAAATTCTCACCCCACAGATTTTTCTCAAGCTGCTTCCACACATAAAATTAATTTGAAAAGTCCCTTTCAAAGATGAATAATGTTCTTATTTTTTGAGCCTCAGTGGCGTATTTAATGATTTATAAACATGCACAGCACAGCCTTTGCCCAGAGGTCACCACAGTCTAGGTAAAATACAGCTAGAACAGATTCAGAATAGCATAACAGCTACCTAATATAAACATTGATCATATATGCAGACTTACAAATAAGGAGATGGATGGAGAAACATTTCAGATGCCACCGTTTAAAGGGTTCATGCATATACAGAAGGTTTTGGAAAAAAGAGAGGAAGGTCATATGACTCAGTGTCAGGATGGAAGCCAGTTTTGTTAGAAGGCACCAAGCTGGGCTCTGTAAACACGTGTGGTCTAGTATGGTTTATGGTCAGGAGGGAATCTGGAGCAGCCTGAGAGCAAGATAAGGGAGGAATGTGTGAGCAGATATAGAGACAGGGGTCAGGAAGGGCATCACTTGTGAAAACAAGAGGCTCCAAACTCAGTGCAGAGAGACAGGAAAACCTGGAGAGAGGGGGTGTGAGGGGGCAGCATGGCAGGAAGGAAGGTTGACTTCAGCAATGGATGCACTTAGGATAATCCATGATGCGAAGCAAGGACTTACAAAAATACCATTTTGCTTTTTTCCTACAAGTTTTAAATACAGATGATTTCTGCTGAAAGAATACATTTTGTCATTTTTTTAAGGGATTCAAGAAAAAATTTCTGTGTATGAGTTACTGACCTTACCTCTCCAGACCTATTGATATTATCTTTCTCTTTAATACATGCAAGAAGAGGGCTGGTCACTTCTTCAAGAAAGGAGCAACACAACATACTTCTGCATACAGTGTACCTGTTCTCTATGAATGTTATAAATTTTTTTTAGCAGAGGGCAGCTTGGCCCTATAGTAAGGATTTACTTCAGTAGAGCTGTGGTACAGAGTGAGCCTTGGCAGCAGAGCCTTGTAAGGCAACGTGGAGATTGAGGAGCAGTGCAGGCAAGGATAGGGCTCAAAGTGGGCTTTACTGCTGCTTAAAACCCAGCAGGTTTACAGAGACCCAGGATCCCATGGCTCCCACAGCCTGCAAACACGTGGCTTGTGCCTCCAGCACAAGAGAGCAGGGAAATTCATGCAGCTGTGGACTGCCAGCCCTGCAACTGCAGGAATGTCAGTTTGCTTCAGGTAAAGGATATTTTTTCCACATCTTCCTCTCAACTGTGAAAGCCCTGAGACACTGTCAGGAGGTCAGCAAACCACTGCCTTGCAGGAAAACAGCAAACACAAAAAACAGATGGATGTGCCAGCACGAGATGGCTGAAAGAGACGTAACAGAGACCATTTTCTAAGTATGCTCTATCCTGCATACAGCCATAGCTTAAAACAGTGGGCTACTTTTCACAGAGATTAAATTTTAAAGCCAGAAGGAACTGGTTTGATAATACAATTGGTCCCTGTCACAGGGCAAAGTATGCAATCTCATCTTGTAAATCTAATCTTTTATCAAACCTACGTTTTGTGGCTGAGTTAAAGCATAACTTTTGGAAAGATAGGCAATTCCACTTTTACTTTGGATGACTGTATGATGGGTGGTTAAGGGCTTCAAGAGTGAAAGATCATCTTCAAAGGATCATTTTGGACCACAGGTCTATGAAGCTGACAGTTTGACTTCCCCTTATTCCTGGATTAGCAAATAGTGCAAGAGCACTTCAGTCCTGCCCTGCTATGGGAGAACTGGCACCTTGCATGGGACCAGCTAGGAAAGCTTAGGTGCGAAAAAAAGAGACATGACAAAGGGATACTGAGGTGGAAAGCCTGTCTATCTTTCCAGCCACATTACTTGATCTGACAAAAGACTTTTAGTCAAAAAACCAAACCTTTCTTCTCTTTTACCCTTAAATCATCCCAGATACCACAGTTCTACTCCTGCATCTTGCATTTCACCTCAGAAAATAGCATACTCAAAAAAATGTCTTTCAACAAAAGAGAAAACCCCAGCAGAATAACAAAGCATATTACACCCCCATTATGTGGCTCACAGCCAGGTAGGATGGTCTCAAGATCTGTTATTAAGCAGAAACAATAAACATTTGATCCTATAGATGCAAAATGATGGACTCAAACAAACAGCAAGCACTCATGTGCATGCTGTCCATCTCCTGACTCACACGTGCAACACCGGAATGTGTTACTTCCATAAAATATGCCTTTTATCTTCCTGCAGCTAAGAGCAGATCTGTGGTTAGGAATTTTTCAGGCATGCTTCGTTCAAGTGGTGCTGCCTCAACAGAGAGCTGCTGTGCCTTTCCCCTCCCCTCGCAACCCTGCCAGCCAGCATATCCTGAGGGAGGCCTGGCACACTGGGGAACTGGCTCTTGCCAAACTTACCTCCTAAAAAGAGAAGGGCTAACATGAGGCATGGCCAAAACCAAGAAATCCTCATGGTGGTCCTCCTGCAGCATGATCCCTTTGCCTCCAGGAGCTCTGACTGAAACAAGCAGGATTTTCCATTGCATTCATCATCCCATCATTGGGAAAGAAACTCCTGTCTTTCCTGAGCTCCAAAATGAGCTAGAAATAGCTCATTGTGGATGCACAGTCAGCCTCTTGAGGGCCAAGGGTGATGTGAAGAATTAAGTGTTTGACCTGGTCTCCTTTGATTGGTACAAGAAAAGGAAATTAATTTCATCCTCTGAAAGAGCACGCTGTGCTTATGGTACCTTGGAGGACTTAGAAGATTAGCTGTTGTCTGGCACCAGCTAGGCATTCTTATATCTAAATCTCTTGACTTAGACTAACAAATGTAAGTGTCCATCCACATTACAGGCAGAATTTTTAGTTCTTCCACTTATGCACAGTAGAACCAAGGTCTCCTGAGGTGCAAAAGAACTGCAGACTAATTTTAGTGACTGGCGCATAAGCTCAGTATGTACAAACATGCTGCCTGGAGAAATATTTGATTTATGATGAAATAGGTTTATTTCTAACATAGAAGAATTCAGCACAGAAACTCCTTTTTGGATTATGGAGTTGCTGTATTTCTAAACTGCAGTCTCATCAAGACAATTACCTTCTTTTTACAGCATGTTCCATTCATGGTCCCTTCTGTTGTACCTGTTGTCCTCACACATGTCCTAAATAACTAGGAAATACAGGCAGGCCTCCACCCCCCGACATATGAAATGAAATTATCCCAGTCCTCAGTAAGCTTGTTTGATTTCCACCTAATTAAAGGATATGAGAAGAGGGTAAGGATCTGGCCCTCTGCCCCCTCTTGCATCACCTGGGAGAGCTGAGGCCCCTGCCCTGTTCCCCAGGCTCCTGCAACTTGCTTGGAAGGTCCAAGGAGGACAGTGGTTCCTCTCTGCAACCTGTGATCATGGATGCTAATCTGAAAATCACCAGATTAGAGAAATGTTCAATTCCACCCACTGAGCCAAACACATCTTGCATTTAAATCTGTTGATATCAGTGGCTGTGCACAAGGGATGGATTTGCTGCACTGGATAGCAGAAATTGCTGCTTTCAAATATTGTGTGGGTTTATCTCCTTTATGTCTATATTGTCCTGGCTCTGCTGGCCTCGGCCCACCTCCCTTCATGTGATTGCTGGAGCAACACTATTGACCATCATTCCCATGTGGAATAGTGAGGCTAGGAAGGTACATCAGTGTAGAAAGTAGAAAGCTTAGGTGAGCACATGCAATGGGGAAAGGAGCACAGAGGCTTCACATTTTGCCCAGACTTTCTGTTCATCTGGAGAGCTCCAGCATTCTCCCTCCAGCAGTGGTCTTCAGAACAAACCATTGCTCATGAAGAGTAAGTTTGGATAATGCCCTGAGGAATATGATTGTAACAGTGCTAAGAATCATCTGTTTTTCAAGAGACAGAAGGAATAATTTTCCTTTTCTCCTCTATGTTAATGAGAAGTGATCTGAAACAGTCAATGGTCTAGAAATCCATCTTTTGAAAGGAATCTTCCAAATCCTCTGGTAGGTGGTATTTGAGAATCAACAGAGTAAGTTTGCAGAGAATAGAAAAGCAGGTTGCACATAGAAGTTTTTGTGTATTCCAAGCCTTTGCCTTAAAGCACAGGCTGTCCACAGGTATTTCCATCACACGTTTAGTTGTGAAGGACTTTCACACTGACCAGCCAAGAGTTTTTTGTCTCAGAGTATAACCACCTTTATGAGAAACCAACATACCAGCCATACTCCCCCAGTACAGGCTGTTTCCCACTGACTCTTCCCATAGCCACACTTTATCTGAGCTTTTCAAAGGCAAGGCCCTTGTCCCGGGCCAGGAGGGGAGAATTTGCCTCTCACAGGCATCCCTGATGCAGCTCCCATGGAGCTGCCCTAGCACGGAGCACTGGGTGTGAGAGGCAGGCCGCTTGCACCCTCCCATCCCCTCACTATCAATAAAGCATCCTTCACGCTGAGCTGCAGGCAGGAACATGCCCCCTGCATGGCTGCCCGCCTTGGTTCTGCCACCAGTGGCAGCAAGGAATTATGAGTCAGCCTGCAGAGAGCAGGAGGGGCTGTTTTTACAGGTCTAGCATGCTGCAATTATAGAAGGGACCACAATAAAGGTTGAAAATAAACCCACATGGCCAACCACCAGTGGAGAGGCAGTGCTTTGCAGCATGGATCCAGTCAGCTTTCCACTTTTCAAACTCAAGGAAATGCCCACTTCCCTTGGCAGCTACAGGTCCGTTCTGCCGCAGTGTTGCACCAGTGAGCCAGGAACATATGCCACTTCTATTTGCACACCCTCCAGCTCCTCCCTGACATTCACTTGCCTTCCAGACTGAAAATGACTGTCCAGACTGGCAATCACACTGCCAACAACAAAAAGAGAGAGAGAGAGGGGTGGAAAAACCAAAAAAGCCTGTGGTGGTATAAAACAGACCCTGCAGCAATGGGGCTGGATAGGAGCAATGCCTGCACTGCCAGACAGTGTGGTGCTAGGAGCGGGTGGGATTGCATGCATTCATCAGTGGGACGTAGGGAGATTGAGAAGATACAACTTTTATAGGGGGATATAAAACCCCACATATGCTCTGGGCAATCAGGCAAGTAGAAACTGGAGCCTGTGTGCTGTGCACATGGCAGACATTAAGCTGGCTCCAGCAAACACAGAGCAGGCAGACAGGAAAGCATTTAGGCTTTTTTAGGTGGGAACTGGCAGCAGTGCCAGGGAGAAGAGGGTAAGCTCCAGACAAAGAGGTGAGAGAGGTCAGCCTGGGAAGACTCCTCTGCTGCATCTTGTCCATGTGCGAGCACTGGCAGGAGACCTGACAGGGAGAAAGTAAAGGAACTGAATCTAGAGGCTCTGAACATATCCCTGCCCACAGCAGAGGCTGAGCTCATCCAAACAAAAAGAAACTGGGACAATTCAGCACTTGGGGATCTAAGGCTGGCAGCATTGACAAGAAGAGTAGGACTTCAGGATAATTCAAGGGGTTGTGATCTTTTACTCCACTTTCCCTCATCCCTGTACTATTTTCATTCAGAAAAATGAATAATCTGTCATTTTAGTTCCTCCACCTTGTTTCCAGGAAACTGTTCCTCTGTTTAAGAGGAAGCTTTCCAAAGATGCCTTAGTGATTCCCATTTGTTTTCTCTAGGTTTTATAGTTACTCAGGCAGCTACTTTAGAAAAGCTTTGCTTGGAAACCAGGGATATGGAACCAGATGAAAGTTAGGAGCACAAAAATCTTCAGTTACAGACATTTGCCAAAGCCCGGTAAAGTGCTGAACTTCCTTCCACTGGGATAAACTGTTCACCAAGGAAATCTTACCTCTCCCTTCTTTTCTTCATAAAGGAAAACGGGGAGAAATGTACAGTACCTGACACAAGTGTGTTTAAACACTTGAATTCTGCAAATTCAGCCCATGATTTCACCCAGTCCAAACCAAACTGATTGCTTCTCATTAAGCCCCTTGTCAGTATATGCAGTGTGATAAGGTATTAGCATTATCATAGAATGACAGACCTGTTTATATTGTAAAGGACCTCTTAGATCATGAAGTCCAACCATGAACCTAGCACTGCCAAATCCAGACCTTATTTCCTTTAAAGAAACAGCCACTCTTAGCCAGTTGCCCAGGGATGCTCTTATTACATTACTACTATAAAAAATAATTTCACTTAACCTGAAATGACAAAAAGAGATTGTTCCTGCTATGAGGTTATGCTGTGTTTAATGCAATATAATTAAAAATCTTTCCAAATGTCCTGCATGCCTATTAAAGCACTCTAATTGTACCTGCTAGTAGAGCGCTTTTGCAGAGAACTCATTTGGTATCACCAAAGTTGTGGGAAATTGAGGCCCTTTTCTGGCCATTAGTGGGAGTAGCTGCAGTCCCAGTGATTAATGCAGCTATTAAGTTACAAAGAAAACTCTTCATCTGGCTGTCCTCTGACTCAGCCAAAACCAAACTTGCTTTATCTCTCCTTCTCCAGTCCAGGCCCCCTCCCTCCCTCCCTCCCTCCTTTTCCACATCAACAAAGGAAAATGTGGGACAAGATGAAAGAGCTGGGCCAGGGCTTTCATTAGCATACTAGGCCAAGGAAAAAAAGGTAAGAAGCTCAGGGAAGGACTCAGTGCCCAATTCATGTCTCGTAACCAATGCCAGGGAGTTCTGTGTGAAGCAACATGGTTGGTGTGTTGCATTTAATGACATTAAATGTTGCTGCCTCCTGCCAGTTCCAAATGTCATCCTTCAACATGGTTCTCAGACAAGCTCTGGCTTTAATCCTGCCTTCCTTCTGACTCAAAAAGTGCATGCTGTAATCGGCACAGAAAGAGAGCTCGTAAACCCATCCTGCTGAATACGTCTGTCGAAAGCTTTTTATTTTAAGCCACTTTATCAAACTGCCTGTCACGTGATCTTAGCTTTATTAATGTCTCTTCCTAAACCTGCTTAAACATGTATTTTACTATGCCACGTAAAAAGGCGGCACTTTATCAGGAGGTTTACAGTGCATACAGAATAATTTACAGCAGCTGAGGAGTGGGCCAAAATACATTTATAGTTCCACTATGTGTGCTTTTTAATGCACTGTGTATTCAACCTCAAAAGACAATATAATCCAAGCAAACAGTACTGATAATGAGCACTGACTAGCATCTTTTGTATCACAGAAGGATCTCAACCGCGCTAGACACGGTCCCTTGCCTGCAAAGATTACAAGTGACACAGCAGATAAAAGAGGGAAGGAGGGAAAATCCACACCATCGCTGCAACATCCAGTAAGATTTTCCTTGTTAAGCTGGACAGATAAGTGTCTGCTACAAGAATATTTTCACTAATATGTTACATTTTTGTATGGATGAACACATTCTTTTACAACCCTTCCTGACCTGCTACACTCTTGGCTCGCCCAAATAAAAGCAGCAGTATCTTCCATTTCAGGAATGGATTGGATATAGTAGTGCCTCCAGGTGATGGCAGGAGAGTCCAGTCCTTTTTGCCACAAGGCCCAAGACTGTGGCTCACCCTTCAGGATGTTGCTTCTATGAGCCCAGTCCTACTCGTATCTCTTGCCTCCTTTTTCCCGAATGGAACAAAAAGACAAGAGACAGTTTCCAGCATATGCTTGTGCCTGCTGGATTGGATGATTTATTTAATCCCTTCCCTTATCTGAAAACCTTCTTATCTGGCTGGGGAAGATGCTGAGCAATCCTTCTCTGTGTGCCCAGCTCCCACTCATGCCCAGATGAACCACAGTGAGATCACACATAACAACATGGGATAGTGATAGTATTTCTTCCCCCCACCAAGTTTTGCTTATCACACACCTACTAAGCTTCTGTCCTCTTCTGGAAAGAGGTTCCTACAACACAAAGGGCACACCAAACTTGGTTAAACCTTTCTACAATGCAAGAAATAGTACTATAAAATTTGTGAATGGGGGAGTAAGTCCTGCCATGTCTTGCTCTTCCTATCTGCTCTGCTCTTGCCATTGATACGGAGCAAAACGGGCTGCTGTGGCTACACAGGGCCTCATGAAAGAGCACAGGCAGGAATGAGCTACACTGCCCCCCACTCTCCTTACTGTCACAGGTGTTGGGGGAAGCCTCTAGCTTCTCTAGCCTCTAGACATCTATCTATCTGTTTATCTATCTATCCATCCATCCATCCATGCATCAGAATTGCCTGCAGATTTTCTCACCCCGCTGATGACATCCCTCCATGGCCATGCTTCTGCATTCACTTTGCCTTCCCCCAGGGATGACATCTCTCCTGGTAATTGGCAAAAGCTCCTTGCTTTTCTATAATTCTTTAATTATCATGGCAGTAATCTTCAAGTAACTGACTTTGCTCCTGCAGTAATTACACCGTACGGGTATTTATGGGTGTATAGGACAACAGATCCACCGGAGTACCTATAAAAATTAGGATTTATACTCCACCCAAACGATGACTTCAGTAATCACATATGTACATCATCTCCCAGTTCAGAGAGGCTTTCCACAGATGTCCTCATGTTGCTCCTGGAGGCTTCATTTTCCCAGCAGACCAGAGGTTGGAATGCCTGACACATTTGCTAGTGCTGCATTTGCTGCTGGTGAGCATTGGTTCCCTGTGACTGAAATGAAGTCCAGTCCAATCAATCATCATCATCATTATTAACTGATTTCCCTATCCCATCCCTTCCCCAGAGATTGAAAAACCAACCAGCCAAGCAGAGGGGTACCAGGCATCCTGCAGCACAGCCTCTTCCAGCAGAAACCTGACCTTTCTACAGGACGCAGAACTGCAGATGACATGCGCTTCCATGCTTGCTTGAGGAATGCTCATCTTCTCAGCAGCTGCACAATGTCCATGTATGGAGCACAGGCTCTTCTGGCATCATCAGATTTAGCAAAGGTCAGATGTACATTCATACCCAAAAAAAATGCAGCAGATATGAACCTATTTCATGCATCCCCCCTCCCCCCTACTTAGAGCTTGCAGACAGACATCTCCACGCTAAGTGCATGCCCACAAAGAGTCATAATCAGGTCAGAAATGTCATTGTGGGACAGCGCCTTGTGCACTAACTTAGAATGGAAATAATTAAGAAATGTCTGTTACTTTCTTTCCAAAATGTTAACACTCTCACGCTACGTGCTACACATTTGCGTGTGTTTTTCTCTTTCAGGATACTTCCATATTTGTACCAGCACTGCTGGATTTTGTAAATATGTTAACATTATTTGCATTATCTTCACTTCTCAGCCAGAAAAAATATCAAAAGGGATTTTTTCTTAATGGTCAAAATAGTCAAAGCTGGATATGTTCGACATAGTAGACTCACGAGGTTTACATTAATCAGTTGTGGTTGGAAGGAGGACATTTATGGCACATTTTTACACAGAACAATTTTCACTGAAAGAGATGAAAAATAGTTGTTGGGTTTTTTTTCTTGCAGAGTCTCAAAAGTTGGAAAAATACCATCTGTTTTCATTAAAATTAAGAAACATGCTATTTTCTGACCTCGTTCTGTATTGACTTTTTTCTGAGGAACCTCTTTGATCATAGTCATTTTATACTTAATTTCAAATCAGTACAGCCAAGGCCAGTACTTCTCTGCATAACAAAACTTGTATTAATCCCTGCATTGATACCCACACTCATACTTGACAGGCCATATTCTTTTTGTGCCACTAGTTGCGGATTGTATCTAATACTACTATCCAAGTACTAGTTAAGCAACACGTCAGGGAATATTGGTAATATTCATGCCAAATGCTTTCCCATGTACCTACCTGACACACACTCTGCTGCCAACAAACATGGTAACACATTAAGCCCGTCTGAGAGGTAGTCAGATAACTATGAGAAAATAAGAGAAAAGGGAGATGGGATTCCTGCTGTATCTCAGCTTGTCCCTGTGGGGTTTCCCCATTTACAAGGCCTTGAAGGATTGCTGCCTTCAAATCATCAAGATCAAATGCATCCAAATGAATTTGCCCTGCTAATTCATGCCTGAGTACTCACAAAAATATTTTGGCTTTTTTTAAAATTCCTATTTTGAAATCCCTTGCACAGGCTTCAGAAGAGGCAGCCCTCTGCATATCTTCCTGCCACCTCCCAATAACTCACTACCAAAAAGAAACCACCAGAAAAAAACTGGTGCTCAGATGTTTCAGAGAATTAGAATTTTCCATCTTTTATGAAAAGAATTAAAGGAAAAACCACTATCCAGAAGGACCATAAAAATAGTCCCTTTTTTCTTCAGCTGGCTTTAATCTCTCCCTCACTTTCAGCAAGGACAACTCCCAGTGGTGGTCCCAGATCAGATGCCATACATGAAGCAGCTGCATTTCAGAGCACAGTAAATCACTTGCAGATATCCAAATTGGCCACAGATGCAGAGCCAACTCATCCAGCAATGTACGGGACAGTAATGCTCAGGAAGCAACTTTGGTTTCATCAACTAAGGTAGCTTGGGTGACGCCTTTGCCTGAAGCACTGCCCTGGCTTTCTGTTGCAGCCAAAGAAAAAAGCTGCTGAGTATGGACAAATCAAGGAACAGATTAAAAAGTAGCTGAGCTGACACATGTTCTTTGTATATCATCTTCTTTCAATGTACGATTCAATCCCAACTCCTCAGGCATCAAATGGTGGGCTGGGGATGTGACTTATTTTCTCCTCCATTTTTAAAGAAAAATCCACAGTGTGGTTTTTGAAAGGATCAGCTGGAAGTGATACATGCCCACGCAAAACACAGAAAGCACCTCACTCCAAATTGCATAAACATTCAAGAGAACATCTATTTTTTTACCTGTGCTTTTTGATATTGCTTCACAAATTACATATGCAGACAATGGCTCCATGTTCTCTTACACCAGACAACTAAATTTTTGCCAATACACCTGCACAGAGCTAATGGGAAAGGTGCTTGAATCTTCACAGTATCAAAGTATCCTATGTGCCACTACTCTTGCATTTCCCTGGACATGATAAGAGTACATGTGTAGCACCTCAGAAATTAAAAAGTTTCTTTAATACCAAAAGCAGGGAATGGAGGTATTACACATCTTTCAGAAGCTCCTGCTCTGGCTGATCACAGTCATGCTACAACCTCCAAACCATCAAGAAGACACACTAGTGATTTGCAAAGAGCTTGACATCCACAACTAGTTTTTAAAGTATGTAAATCGGGGGTGGGGGAGAAAGGAGTTGGACAGTTGTTTCAACTTTTGGTGTTTGATGAACATGATGAGCAATTGCAAATACCACTGTAGTTCAAGGGCAGGGGAGCTGCTGGAAAGACAACAGTACCTTTTTGAACAGTCTGAGGCATCTACCAGGGCACAGTATGGAGATTTATGTTAACAGGGGCTTTCACTATGCCATCCGCACATGGTTTGCTCTAACTCCTCCCTCGAGCCTGCTGCAAGCTGCAGGAGAAGCCCCTTGACTCCCATACCCAGTGGGTCAGTACCACAGAAAAAACAAGTCAAAACAACTTTCAGAGAACAAAGGGAATGTAAAAGTCAAGAGATAGAGAGCTAGAGCAGGGGTTGGTGCATCCCACTTCTGGAGGAACAGCCACAGGTGGTACCAAATGACCAGAGCCGGCACTGGGTGAGGCATTTGCGATTCAAAGGGGTGATGGTGCCAGAGGCAGAAATGGAAGCCCAGCAAAGCCTCTGCTCTCCTGCCTTGAGCATGACAGCAGAGGAAGCAGTTAACACCACATAGGTTTCGCTTTACTAAAAAGATTTTTGTTTTGTTTTGGTTTTAAATCAACATGCCTGCACCTGTCAGGGAGAAACCATCAACTCAGTACAATCACAGAGATCTAGAGGGCAGATCCTCCAGGATCATCCATCACGCCCTGCTCTGGAGGAGTTGAAGAAGTTGTAATAAACACAATGCAAGCAAGCAAAGGCTGGAAGAAGAGATCAAAGTGTTTACCCAGCATGCCTCGCTGTGGGAATGGGGAGTGCAGCTGTGTACATGAAAGGGTTACACCCAAAAAATGAAGATGATTGCCAAGCAGGGTGGAAAGAAAATCTGTTTACAATTGCAAAGCCTCATGCTTCCGTCATCAGGTGTTAAAGAGCAGGAATCATTCCCTGCTAAAATTTCCAATTAGCTTCCTTGACTTTTTTAAGCATGTAGTTTCCTTTCTTATTATTTGTTTGGAAAATTCTTTTCTAGAGTACTGTTCCCATGCAAACCAAGAATTAAAAAAACAAACCCCAAAAAACTCTGATGTCATTAGGATGAGCCGTTTGCCAGCTCAGACAGGATCATAATGGAAAAGAACCCAAAACTCTCAACCATTTTCTCTGATTCAGGTTCAACTGTTCAGCTTCGCCTGTAACAAAAATAGTGATAACTTCCTGTGTCCTTATAGAGGGTCCAATTCATGTAATAATTTGAAGTTTCACCACCCCCTCCCTCCAAAAAAAAGTAATTTAAAAAGTAAGGCAAGCTACTTGTTGTTTCCTCTCTTCCAGAGCAAGTGCAAGTTCTGAATATGCCTTTATGTTTTCAAAGAAGTGGTCAACTTGAAAATAAAACTTTAAAAAATTGAAAGAAAGAGGAACATCGAAGAATTGAGACAGCCACTGACATAGTGATAGACAATATTTTGAGGTCTGAAAAGCTTAAGATTGGGTCTTCCAGAAGAAGGTGTTCAGTACTGCAAAGATGAGTTAAAAAGAAGAAAAAGAATGGAACTGACAGGGAGTCTTTGCAGGCCAGTGCGTCACTGAAGATGAGGCAGGGCCTTTGCTGACCCTTCAGGCTGTTTGCTGGGAGGGAACTCAAACTCTTCCTGTTAAGAGATAAGGCTAAGAAAATCATCATCAAACAGCTGCATTGAAATGCTGCTAATAATACAGCATTCTGCTTTCCTGGGATGGTTTAAAAGCTTGCCATATTTTTATTGGACTTTCCAATGATGTCAGTTCGAGGCAGGGCTTAGACAAGTAATTGCTAAAGGGTGAGTCTAAAAAGGGTATAATTACTGAAGGGAGTGTCTGATGTGGGAAAGTGGCATTCCAGCTGGAAGGAGAGATGGGTTGGTCTCTCCTGGGTCCCAATGAACTCCCAGATAGCACATGAGTATTCCCAGCCCCATGCAGTCAGTTACATCCATGCAATGCTACTGACCTCAGTTATTCTTTAGCAATTACTTGGGCAGCAGCAATTTCGTGTCCAGTGCTATTCACTGTCATCATGCTGGGAATGCAAGCACATCTTGAACCCTTAAGATACGTAACCCTCAAGTTATTGCATCAGGCGAGGGTTGCAAAACAGACAACTGCTGACTTCAGTAAGGTTGTATGGGTGGAACTGAGAATAAAATTTGGCCCATAGCATTGGGAAGGGTTTCACTGTAAATTGCAAGAGGGATGGGGAGGAATCCTCCTTTTGAAATGGAAGCACTACATCCCCTGCTGTCTATCTCCTGCCCACAAAAGTTGCTCATCCTCCTCTTACAAATGAGAGGAATTCCAGGTGTCACTCTGTACATCCATTCTCCTTTAAACCACTCCTTCACACTCCCTCTCCCACAAATGCTGACAAGCTACTAAATTGGCCTGTAAATAGTCTGTACCAAAACTCCCTCATAGCCCTAAACCATGTAGCTGCTCCTACACCCAGGACCATCGAGCCATTTCCTTCATTCCACTTTTGGGTCTTGCCATTGACAAGGCCTGGAAGAGCTCTGCAGCTTTTTCTCTCAGACAAGGCATTGCAGTCAAACTGCCCCAAAATGTACAACCACAAGACACTGAGCATCACAGCCTCATCCAAGGCACGAGCAGTTCAATCTCCTTGTCTGGTATAGCCTGATGAACCCTGCCAGATCCAATAGCCTGGGAGCTACTCAATGATGCAAGGATACAGCTACCCTGGAAGTAAAACCACTCCCAACAAGCTACAGTTTTGACATGCCTGCTCTTAGCTGCCTTCCTACATGAATTTCTGTGTCTTTTGTCTGTACCACCCTCCAAATACAAAACAAACTCCCAGAAGGAATCACCCACTGGAGGCTTTTGCAAGAGCTGCTGTGTTACTCTGGGAGCTTACATCCCTTCATGGCCCTGGCTAATGTAACTCTGAGGTAGAAAAACGCATCAGCAAAGAGCTGGCTCGAGTCTGACGGTGCTGTTGGGGTGCACTGGCACCCTAAAGGCAGGCATGGCTGAGAGCATGGCACACACTGAACAATGACTCTATGCAACCTCCACCTTCACATTGAAGGATTTCAGTTGTGTCATTTTTCTCCTTCACTTTTCTCCTTTCCTTTCAGTACAAAACCACAGGTTCTCCTGGCTGCCCTCCCCATTACAGCTACTTTCAGGCTTAATCAAATGCACTTCACTTTCATTTAAGCCTTGCTACCAAACTGATTTAATTTCTCCTAGCTCCCATCTCTAACACTTCACCATCCCAACCCGTACAAAGCAAGAGAATATCCCATCACCCAGCCTCACCAATTGTCAAAAAATTGTGCTCATTAAACATCTCCCAGAGCAACACACAGAGCAATGGAAACAGTACCAACATTGTTGAAATATTTCATTTATTTCCAGGTCACAGAATATTCTGACTTGGAAGGGACCCACAAGGATCATTGAGTCAAACTGTTTAGTGCATGGTCCTTACACGGATTGATCCCACAATTTTGGTGTTGTTAGCACCATGCTCTGACCAACTAAGATAATCTCAGGTTGTTAATCCCATACAAACTGTGATCCTTTAATTCTGCACAGCCCAACCCACAGGCAGCCACAGGACACTTAATGTAATTGGTGGGCTTCTTATAAAAGGGCCTGGCTGGTCACAGAAAGCCAACATCTCATTTCTATTTATTGAAGTTGAATTCACTTTGCAGTAGCATCTGTGGGCATTGCTACTGGTTTCCCTGCATGAAAAAAATGATGAGAGTGTTCCTGGTTCACCTGTGGGAGAGAAAATAAAGTAAGTTTGACAAGGATTTTCCAGGGTCTTGGGAAAGTTTTATATTGAAATACTTGGAAAGCCAGCGCTGAAGGCAAGTTCAGATTGGTTTTTGACTCCTTTACGCAATAACAAATTTTGTCCGTCTTTTCTTCACTCTCAAATAAATAAATAGTTCCATTACAGGCTGGAGCCTGTTCAGCTTTGAGGGAAGACCAGGACTGGCTTTTCTCTCCACCATGTGTATAATGTTGAATGACATCTTAATGCAATCACTTTGGATGGCTGAAAAGGGATCTTCACAAATAGAGTATTTTCTAACGTTTCATGGCTATAAGCAGTAATCCTTAGAAGCTCAGGGAAAGGAAAAAAAGCACACAATAGATTCTTCTGAACTCTTATTTTAAATGCTTTTAAAACAACTTTAAAATGCTTTTAAAACAACTTTTTCTTCTACTCCACCAACACTAATGTGCCAGAACACCAAAAATGTGACATGATCAATAAACCCCTTCTTCAGCTGAAAACTCTTCAGCCCCATTTTAAGCCAGGCTCAAAGCTCCATTTCTTTCAGTTGCACCAGGAGTTGAGCCTTCAGCAGGACTGAGCCCTTGGTCTGGTCCCTACCCATCCCCAGTAATGACTTGCACCCTGTGCTGCACCGATGCACCTGATGTCACGAAGGCAAGTCACTGCAAATCTGCCACCTCAGCTACATACCCCCACAGGGAGTGGCTTTTCAAACAAGTCAAAACTGCCCTGAGAAGAGCCTCCAACTCTCCCTGCTGTTCCTTTGTTCTTCCCAGTCTGTCGCTGGTGTGTAGTCTTCAGTGAAGGTGAGGAGACAAGACAAGCTTGGATCAATAAGGCAGGGGGATGGGAAAGTACTCAGAGCATGGTGCACAGATTGGTCACAACATCCAGAACAAGCAGTGGTGCAAAAGAGGCTGAAGAACCACAAAGTGACAACCCCTTCTCCTCTTCAATCGTTCTTTCCCCTCTACTTTTGTCTCTCCAGACCACCGCTCCTTCACTTGAGCCACCACCAGAAGAACGAGCGTTTCCCATATTCACCACCGTTAGAGTGCAGCAAGCTGAATGAACAGTGTGTTTCACACAGTATGGTACCACTTCCTTACATTTCCTCGAGGGCTCAGATACCTGTCAGACCTCAGGTCTCCAGTGCACAGTCCACATAAGGGCCTGTTCATAGCCCAAAGAGACACAGTGTTCTCCAACACATGCCCACTTAACACTCCACAAGCTTGTGCCTGACCAAGGACCACAGAATGAGAAACCTGACAAGGAGAGAGAACAGACAATTCCTTAAGTTCCTTTTCTAACCAGAAGCAAAAGCGTTAAAAGTAGCATCTTATGTCAAGCACACAACTTAGACTTTCTTTTAAACAGCAGCAAGCAGCAAACCCTCTGCTCTCCATTTCTCGTCGGTGTCAGCCTTCATCTCATCCTGCCAACTCGCAGGCTCTCTCTGGGCTCTGTGCTTCCCAAATGCAAACCCTGGCATGCAGACCAAAGCTGGTCCTCTTACCACCTCAGAGCAAACCTTACCCCAAACAACTCTATGCACCAAACCTCACCTGAGCACTCAATCCTTACTAGATCTGGTGGGAAGCCTGCTTACCCAGCCCTCCCTGTCCAAACCTTGACTCCAACCTGCTTTGACTATTTATAGGTCCACAGCAACCTTACCAATATGACAACTTTAACTTAGATACCATACAAACACCAGTCTGCGCAGTGAAGAATCCAGAAAGATATTACACCTTTTCAGACTTGCTGTCCACATCCCTAACCAAAGCACTGGTGGCAAACCTGCAATATCTCCCTGCTCAGAATTCAGCATCAAACATCCACTCAGACTTCAACAAGCTGCCCATCCTGAGTCTCATCCATCTTTCAGGTAACCCACAGCCAGGGCTAAAGACAGAGAGGAATGAACAGGTAATTTCATTTCTGGATCCTGGAAGTACCACGAAACGAGGCTGATTCTGGATAGTTCCAGCTTGGCAAGCTGCTGGCTCCATGTGATCATGGGTGTAGATTATGGAGTGAAGGGGCTGCAGAACCAGCTTTGTTTCTTGCTTGTTTAGGTGCCAGCTGGTGCTGATCATATATCCCAGAATGATGTCTGGGGAATACAGGACTTTCCTGTTTCAGGGTAAGGCTAGGTGCAGAACTGGGGTTAACACTCAGGGCTGGAGGCACTAAAAAGCCAGATCTGTCCCCAGACCATGATGGGTGGGGGACTGCAGTCAGCTACAGAGAATCAGCCCTGCCTGAGTCTGGGAGCAGGGTGACAGCACAGAGCACAGGGCTCATGTTTGGCTTCAAGGGTTGAGGCTCGGACTGGGCAAAGGGATGAAAAGAATGTTGAAGAGCAGGGATGCCAAGTAAATGCTCTGAATCTCTAGAAGGTACCTATGAATCAGGCTTTCTGTTCTCATGTCCCCATCACTGGCCTTCATGCCAGCCCTTAACCTAGTCCTAATGCCAGGAGAAGGGTCACTGTCCATCCTTCATCCTGTTCTGCAGCAGCCTGCTGCAACCACAGCCTTGCTGTCTTTGGGGAGGAAAAAAAAAAGAAAAGAGAAAAAAAAAAGGAAACAAGAAGCACAGAAAACCCCCAAGCAATACCCGCCAGCTGCAAGTCCCAGCCTTGTGGCCTTTGCTGCAGACATGGATCTCTGGGCTAGATTAGAGAGATAGACTTAAACCCTTAAACCTACTGCTGCAGGCTAGGTCTAGGATTCACTGTTGCTTAGGAGAGGTTACAGTTCCAGGCAGGCTGCAGAGGTTGGAGGCAGGTTGTTGCATGTCAGGAAGAAGGGCCAGGCTTGTTCTTATGTCAATCCTTCAAAAAGAAACAGCACTGGTGGGGAGGTGGGGGAGGGGAAGAAAAAAAAAAAAAAGAGCAGCTGTCAACAACTCAAACTGTGTTTAGGGCTAGTGATTGTGGCAAAATGGTTGCTACCTATTGCATTATACAAAAGATAGATGTTTATGCCTGTGAATTTGGACAGCTGAAGAATGACATTCTTAATATTTTTTAGATTCTCACCATAAGCCTTCATCATATGTACAGGGGGAAAGAAGTCTCCTTGGTGTTGTCATGTGCCATCTAGAACCTCTTCCTAAACCCAGCCTTAACACCATTGTTGCAGGCCTGGCCTGGCCCAGAACAAATTATGCCCCTATGTCCTCAAGGTATTAAACTTTGTCCAAGAACTACAAATTCGGGGAAAAAAACCCAAATTAAATCTAGGTGCATGTGCAAATCCATCAAAATTTATAGAAAGTTATGTAGATAATTGAAACATAATTAGCACTTTTCATATATTAAGGGAGCCTTGGCACTTTCCAACACAGTCTGAGCATGAACTTACTTCTCCCTCTAGAGGATATGAAGATTAGCACAAGGAACATAAGGTTATGTCAGGACCAGAAAAGTAACGAGATGCTAAGGCAAAGGGTCAGCATTTTTGCTTTGAAAGTCCACTAGCAGTTTAGAAGGACGAAAATTACAACTGTAAAAACAATGAGTCATTAAGTTATGTGTTTATTTTACAGTGATGCCCTAGAAAGTTCAAAATAAATTCTGAGTTAACTTTCTGCATTGAAACACTCTGTGAAGCTGTTTACCAGGGAAGGTAAAAGTTCATTGAGAGTGACAAAGCAGTTTCTTTAGGTCCTCCTTCACCCACTAAGTGTCCAAAAATCTTTTCCTTTCTTTAATGGGAAGAGGTGAAGACAGGCAGGTTCCCATAACCAGACAAGGGACCCCTAGCACACTTTCCCACCCCAGTGGTCCCCCATCATCCTGCAAGTGCACCCCAGGGAACAAGCCCAGGCTGAAGAGCACTCAGAGACAAAGCACCTGCCCTGTTCTGTGCCTCTGCATCATGTTTACAATATAAACTGCCTGTACAGTTTTGCAGGGGAAAACAGTGAGTAAAGATTCAGCTGGACAACCCAGGTGAGCAACTTGGTATTCTGGAATCCAACTCTCACAGCTCTCCATCATCAGTTCCTCCACTACCCGCGACCAAACCTGCAGGATGCATTGGTCCTCAGAAAATGTCGGCCTTGCTTCTTTTGTATCTCAAAGGAGCACAGGTGTGACCCTTGCCTGAGCACACAGGCCAAAAGCAAGCACCCTGCCACAGCTGGCTGTGCACTGTTGCATTGTTTAATCAAAATATTTCAGCATGGAAATCAAATCCCTCTGTGCAGATATATCCTTACAAAGCTGGTTTTACTGGCTTCGTCACGGGGAAACCGAATCCACAAAACTCCGCCTTCCAATGCTTCTGCTGTGACATATAATAAAATACATAGTGTGGGAAAAGCAACAAATTAATGCCAGCCTGGCACAGACCTCAGACCCGAGAGGAAGCCTAGTGCCCAGTGCTCAGAGTGCAAACCAGCCATATGGCACTGCAAAGGGTGTGGGGGGGCTGAACCCCCCCAAAAATTCCACCACCTCACCAATGAACTTTTTTGGAACTTAACATATATTGCCTAGCAGTATCTCCCTCCCAGTCCTCTCCCACTGAATCCCAGGGAATGACTGCAAAGACGGGACTACTTGGAAAGGCCCTGGAAGATAAGATTAATTGCTTTTGTACATTTTTATCTTTGATAGCAGAGGTGTAAATATTCCCACTCCACATACTTAAGCTTCTTAATGTCACTAAATCTTCTGGCTGCAAATACCCAGAAATGCATTTTTCCAAGCATTTGACCTGTGCCTGACAATTTGATGTCTTTCATATGTTCAGCCTGTTCTAAAAAATATATATATATGTATATATATAATGATTATGATAATAATAATAATAAAAATTAACACCATCTCAGATTAGACAGCTGGTTGCAAGCCCATTCTTAGCTGCACTGGTGCAAACACTACTGGCAGCATTCTGCCACAACCCACCCACAGTCTGCTCTCTGCATAAAGCACCTTCTCCTGCCTTTTTTAAGCCAATCCTCCTCCACTAGTTTAAGACAAAAAGGAGAATCAAAGCAGTTGAAAGTTCTGTTTTTGCAGCTGTAAAAATTCCTCCTGATGGCCTGACAGAACTGGACTCCAATCCATTTTCAGAGAAGACAGAAAACAAAACAGCTGTAGTTTGAAAAGCCCACCAGACAATTATCAGAAGCCCTGCTTGCAAAAACATTCCCAAAGCCTCAGTGACAAAGTGAGCAAGTTTATGTCATGGCCTCAGTAAAGACATTCTCATTCAAAATGGGCGGGAAAATAGTGATCTGGGTGTTCCACTTTACCACTGGAACACCCAGTGAGCAGTGGAGCAGAGGAGGAACACTTCTGCAGTCAACAGAAGGGAATTCTCAGTCTTAGGGGTAGGTATCACACCTGCACAGCTCAGTCTCACTGCTACTGTGACATCTCAGGGTCATCTCCTGGCTCCACAGCCCACTAGTACCCCACAGACCACCTCTCCAGGGTCTGTTTGCTTGTGCTGTGACATCAGGTGAGCTCCACGATGGAGATTCTTGCAATAGTCCACAAGAGACCCAAGAGCCCTACCAGCAAGTACAGTCTTGGGGAGTGGAAGAAGAGGGGGTGGGCAGGAAAAATATGGAAGTTAAAGGGGAAGCATTACCTTTGAGCTGGTTTTGTCCCATTGTTTTTATCCATAGAATTGGTATTCCTGCCCTGGTAATACTACTCTGTCTGCCCAGGTGCCAGCAGCAGGGCACAGCATAAACATGCTGCCATGGCAAACAGAGTGGGCCTTGTAGGGTCCTCAACTCTGGGGAAGAAATGAGCATAACTGAGTATCTGTGCTACTTTGAAGCTTTTTCTTTAGCACAGGATGCAAAGTCATGCCATTCCATCCTCATCCTCCCCAGACCCAATCAGACTGGTGCCTTTTGGTAGTTACGTGTAGCATTCTTCAACAGGTGTTCTTTTGCTTCAGGGATCACCAGGAGGATGCTTCATCTCATGGCTCTGGCCCAAAAAGCTCCCCATTCTGTGGACTGACTGTGTCAGTCCTGCAGTGGCCAGGACACACAAACTGCACTCACAGCCCACCTTGACAAGCACACACCCCACTGGAACAGCCATCTCCAGGCCATCTGCTCTTGCACATGGGCTTTTCTGGCTGTGCTTCACCTTAGGTTCCCTACACACACCCTGACTATGTACATCTGTCCTAGAGCAAACACTGGAAGCAGGTAGCTCCTGCTTTGAACAGCCTGCACAGTCCTGCTGCACATCACTGCAAGCAAGGTTCCAATCCGGAATGACAGATCCAGGACCACCTTCCTGCTACAGGACAGCCAGAGCTAGGCAAACTCGATCAGGCTGTGGTGCACGGCCTGGAGGGAAGATAAGCTTACGTGGGCTGGGACATTTCCTCTTCCCTCAAGCACAGATGATGGCAGCCTCCTTTCTCTGAAGTGTCTCCTCAGGTAAAGGAGATAAACACCACCCCGTGGGACACGCTCTGTCTCTGGGGCCTCCAAGCTCTTTGCCAAGAACTAGCACCTATCCCTGTCTTCAGAGCAGCCAGACCCATAGAGAAGGTGGTTGTCTCTTGTGTCTGACAGCCCCTGACTCCCACTGATCAGCCATGGACCAGTTTCCTGGTGGAGTCATCCACTGCTAAGCTACACAAATAAAGCACACGCAGCGTCGCAGTCACTCGTGCTTACCCCACTTCACCAAAAGCACCACGGTCTGCCCAGTGCACAACTGGTTCCTGGGGAAAGGCAACAACTCGGACACAATTCCCCACTCCACCCACAACCCCTAGGCCCCACACAAAGTTCCTGGTGCACGTACCCTCCTGACTCACGGCTGCTGCAGCAGACGCGCACACCACAGCCCTGTCAGCCAGCAGGGAGAATCCCCGATCCAATGGGACTTCAAGGACACAGTGCACAAAGCTGTTACTGGTTCAGTCACCTTCAGCACTGCACTGATGAACACAACCAGCCAGGCTCCGGGCAGCCATCAGCCAGGACACCTCTGCCTGGATATGTCTGTACACAAGCTCCCAGGACGGCAAGGAAAAGCAGGAAATAAAGTGTCCATGCTTCTGGCAGCATCTAAGCCCTTGGTGCTATGAGAAAGAGCCATCACCAGTACTCCCTCACCTCTGGATATAGGTCTTGCACGTCCTCCTCCCTTCACTACCAAGCTAGAGGCTGGCCCCTCTCTTGCACCCCATGTAATGCCAATTTCCACAATGCACCTATTTCATCTCAGTGTCCCAACAAACATCCCCATTTGCTGAGAAAATACCAGTCTTCTTGCTCCAGTAATACTGTCTACACTTACATGCATACTGTACGTGAAAGTGCTATCAATCCCTGTGAGGATAGAGAAAGGGAGCAGAGAGGGATCTGGAAGCACTGATTGGTTCCTCTCCTACGAGATCTCTAGCCAAAGGCACCAAAGAGGTTCTGAAGGTCAAACTGGGGATTGCAGCCACGTGTGCAATTGGCCATCAATGGTGATGCAAGCACAAGGAGGCAGCAAAGGCACGATGCCTGCAGGGTTATCTGACAGCTTGCAGAAGACAGCTAGCTCAATTTGCTTCCCTACTGTGAAGCAGGCATGGAGAGTAAGAACACAGGAACAAATCAATGTGAGTTTAGCAAAAAGTCAAACCTGCACAGGTAAAGAAGTTCAGCAGCACAAGTGTTAAACTCATTCTTTCCCATCAAAAAACCCATGTCATACACTCTGATCAAACAATTACACCATGTTATTAACAAAACCACCCTCACAATTTATATTATATGTATATAAATAAAGCATTTTTAATTTTTTAATAAAGAAAAAAAGATGGTAACTGACTAATCCACAACACATCAACCCTTTCTCTGAGCCAAAGCTGATTTTATTTGCCTTTCTTCATTTTTGCAGTCTTTTCTTTCCTCTTCTTCACATGTTTTGGGATTTTGGTTTTTCTCTTTTCTCTTTGGGCTTCTTTAACCATCTTTTTCCTTTCCTATAAAGAATCAAACACCATTCATTTAAAGCCAGAAGGGCATGAAGAATTTTGAGCAAGTCAGTCAATTGTTACATTAACAAGTTAATTAACACACGACATAAAAATAAGGTTATCAAGATAAAGAAATAAAAAAAATCAATAGGAACGGTGAGGGGAAAGGAAAAAGGAAATACAGGTTGGGAATAGAGCCCAGACCTGCACACTGGTAGTGACAAGGCAAACTTCAAACTAGTTAAAACCTCAGTTTCATGCAACCTTTGAAGAAAGTGAACAAGAGGCACTCTTAAACCATGCTACTTACACCTAAGATTACAACAGGTTGTCTGGTCTAGGTTTTCTGCTACCCACAGGTCTATTATAGCATGTGTTTTTATGTGTCATGCAAAAATATTGACCCAGTAAGTGCTGGTAACTCAGAGCAAGCTGATCATCACCAGGACTGGCAGGAAAGAATGCCATGCTACTGCAACACACTGTAAATTTGTGCAGACACAGAAGGGACGAGACTCAACTAGAAAACAAGTCAGCAAAATGGAAGGGGCAGGTAGAAGTAATTGCTGCTAATCAGTTGTTGAACCTACAGCTAAATACACAGGTTACAAAAAACCCCTCATCCTAAACAAAAAGAAGTCCAAATGAAAACCTATCAGTTAGGATGAGAAGTGGCCAAGACTTTCCTGCTTCATATCTGAAAGGCAGCAGGCTCTAGACTGGCAGTGTGTAGTAGAGTCCTGCATTTTTATTTGACAGATATGAAATATATTATCTTACCTTTTCTAGGAAGAGAAAACTAAAATGCAGTGCCCCAACTCTTGAACCCCTTAAGCCCAACAAGTTTCACCCTCCTTTTTTTTTTTGCACAGCACCTTTTTAGGCTGCCAAAAGGCTCTCACCCATGAACAATACTCATCAGGAAAACCTCAGCAAAACTGAGCATACTGTTCTGCAATTTAGAAAATGAAACCTAAACAAACAAACAAAAAAGGCAAACAAACAAACGAACAAAAAAAACCCCCAGACCCTAACCATAATCCTTTTGCTGCATCTCTTGCGCACAGCAAAGCTAGCCAGTCTGTATTAATGGTACTGCAAAAGCCACTGTGGTACCAACACTGCCACCAATTCTCCAGTTCTACAGATCAAGTGGTCTCAGCTGTCTGGGCATAAGGAGGTTGGTCAGCGACTACAACCACAAACCTGAACACCAGAGCCTGGAAGACTAGCCAGAGGGACTGAAAAGCTGCCCAGGCTTCCCTGAATTCTACTTTGCGCAGCCCTGTAATTCCCTGTAGAGATCTCCCTTCTAGCCTTGCCTAGGCTACACAGAGTTGTGCTCCACACTGCTCTACATAAAACCACCATTAATAAAGCATCCCCAATGAAATTCACTGTCTCTACTCTTGTTCTCCAGAACAGAAGTCCACAGCTTGTTTCAGACAAGAAGAAGCAAGAGCCACTAAGTTTGGATTTTTTTGTGTCACAGAAGCAAAGGTGGGAAAAAATAAACAATTCCTGACCATCTGACCTTTTTGTCCATGCTAATTTCAGCAGGTTTATCTTTGGGATGTACAGATTCTTTACAGCCCGAATCAGAGTCCTCTGAGCTGCCACCATCATCATCATCATCATCAGAGTCTGTTTCTGAATTATCTGCCTTTTCAAGAAGTGCAGGAATCTGCAAGACATCAAGAATTACATCAAATCAAAACCAAGAAACCTAATGACAATATACACACACACATATATGCACTATGTGTATATATATACTCATAAAAAACGAAACAGAATCTGCTGCAAAGAAACCCTCGAGCAATCTGATGCCATCTCCCTTACTACAGCCCTCACTGAATCTCAAGATAAAGAATGAAAAGTAGGTTAAGTCAAACTAAGAACAAGGATCCCAGAATGTACAACACAGATTCTTTTAGGTCAGGGCTCAAAGCACAGCTGTTATTTGCACTCCCAAACTAATTTCCCTAAGTTAAACAGCAATTTGCTAGCATATGTGGAAGCCTATTTTTAATTATCCTTGGATCATACCCAAATCTACCTTGGGGGCACTGTATGTATTCTACATTTCAAACACAAATACCTGCACTGGAACACTCACTTATTCTTAAACAAGCCTGGAGACTATGCTACAGCCTGATCCCATCGATATTTATATTTCCATTTTGAATCAAGAGTCTACACCACTGCTAGAGAACATTCACAAAGTAAGGAGGGGGAATCCACACAGGGCTTCTGCCTTGAATGACATGGCTCCAACTGATCTGTATCCAACTTCTCATCCAATGTACTTTACAGAAGTGTCACTGTCAAGTACTTCAAATAAAATAAGACAAAATATCTTATGCCTTATACTGGAGGACTGTTCTTTATGCAATATTACAACAAAGATACCCTGAACATACCAAAACTTGAAGTCGTGCAACAATTTAAATCAGTTACATTTTACATAACCAGAAAACACTTTCCCTCATCTCCAACTTAACTTTAGAGACCATGGCCACAGCAAGGACTGTAATTTCATTCTCAAGCAACCCAGCATCAGCCACAGTGCAGGAAAGCAATTTCTGTGTTGTGCAGACACACTGCCATGCCAGACCCATCCTGGACACAAATGGTCACTCTACAGACAAGAGGCTTCTTTCTGCCAGGATCAGGCATTCTCTGAACTACCTGTAAGCACTTTCATGAAAATGGCTAAAATGAAGGGTTTCAAAAGGACCCTCTCACCTTCTGAACACCAGACAAATCCTTCTTCAGTCCTGTCACAGTCTGGTAGAGAATCTGCTCCAAGGGAGAGAGGAAGAAATTACATTGTCAAATTATGTCTTAATTCTTTGTGCCCAGAGAAAATTACTATCTAAAAATAAATTCAAAGAAATAAAGACCAGGATAGAATCCACAATGTTAGTATTAGTACTAACCAGACAATTTTAAATTATAATATAGATTTAGTACTCCACACCTTGGTAGCAAAGCTTCTGGTTTTCTTTGTTGCTAACAGTTTCCAGTAAGAAAAATTCATATTCCCTCTCTTTTTTTTGCAGGGCCTCAGCATGCCTACTCACATTATCTTGCTGAACATTCAATGCCATATCCTCTTCTTTCAATTTCATCATTATGTCCACATCCCTCTCATAGTTTTTAACTTCAGTCAGAGTTCGAGGTATGTAGGCCTTCTTAAATACCTAGCACAGTGAAAGGAAACACAGACTTACTAATTTACATATAGTGTCATGATGGTTTTCTCTCCTAATTATGCATCCTTAGGAGAATAATCACAATCAGAGAAACAATAAATGAACATGGCAGTCATCCACTACCATTTGAACTGCAGACTTATTTTTTGTTTGTTCTTTTTTTTTCTGTAGGAGCAGACTTAATGTGCAACCTACACATTATTGATGGATCTCAACTAATACGGCTCCTTCCTTTGTGAAGCCAGCCCTCTCACAAAATTCTCCAACCATCTCTCAGCCTACTTGACTCCTAAGGTTTTGTATCCTAAAAATTTTTCTAATGTTTTTATTGTTATGTTCACAGTGCCTTCACAGCAGGCAACTCCATTGAAATGCACTGCTAGAACTTAATCTCTTTATGTAACAATACCTGCTTCAACCTACAGACCAACTCAAAAAAGGTTCTTGCAGCAATAGAGTAAAAAACTAACTGCAGTATCAACAACATACTTGGAATTTGTCACATTTGAAACGATCTTTCAGCAAGCTTACAACCCTACCAGATCAGAGAGAAGTGTTTTGCTTCTCTGTTTCATGGTATCAGTTCAATCCCAGAACATCATCTTCATGACCATCACTGCTCATCTAAGAGCTGTGCACAAAGCACGGGTCCCCACTTCCACAGAGCTGCCCTTACAGCTCTACTCTTTTGCGAGGGGAGCGACACAAATTAGCCATGGTCACATGGAAAGTCTAAGAGAAATGAACTGAACTTAGATGCTATGAAACCACCTCTCTGACAGGTCAGTACCTCACGTAAGCAAAGGAGTAACTTGCTTGCAGAAGATGGGCTTGCTACCAAACACTAGCATCTGACTCTATAGCGCAGTAGTTTTATGCTGAAGGTACACTGGGAAACAAAAACCATCTTTCCTTGGTCAAGTCTGAAGCAGTTAGTAAAACCTGCTGAGCTCCAAGACAAAAAAATCTTGGATAAATCAAGTAGTGTTGAGTGAGGTTTTTGTTGGTTGTTGGGTTTGGTTTTTTTTAAACTGTTCTGGAACAGATAGTTAAGACTAAGGTAGAAATGGTTGTATCTTTACATTAAGTATTTCCAGAACACTAACAGCTTTCTGTAATGGACTTGAGATGGCTTCACTTAATGTAAAAGCAGGGGAAGAACTGAATTAGACTGGGACTGGAGCTAGGTAGGCAATTTGGCCAACGCACATATCCAAATAGCCTGCTTCTGTATCACTGGTCCAAAACCACTCTGGTCCAAAACCACTGGCATAATCAGATCTCTCTCTGATTTTTTGTTAACTAAACCTGAACTGGAAGATACATCAAGGGATCTAGCTACGAGCAAACCAAATCTGGTTTAGGAAATGGAGTATCCGCCTTCTAACAGCTTATCACTGTCAACTTTTACACATGGTGCCCCTTAATACTTCACATCTCAACTAGGTCAAGACATCTCAGTATCACAAACAATGTTTTGTTTATCATCAGCTGTACATTTTTCCAAAGAAAAACAGAACATTTTTCAGTGTTTACAGACATAAGGTCTGTAAATACTAATTTCATAGCAGGAACAGAAATCCTCACTTCCTCATCCACTTTATCTTGACTGGATCTTTCCTCCTCTGTTCTTTTCGATGCTATTTCCATTGCCTAAAGAAATACAAAACAATACAAAAAAAGTTATCACTCTTTAGAATCGCACCACTAAGTCTTTAGAATCACATCCAACTATTCCCATCTGCGTTTCTCCCTGTGCTCCACTGTCACTCACACGCACTCCAGCTTTCCCTATGGGAATGCCGCCAGCGACACCTATTGGTAACCAGCACACTTAGAGCTGGAGATCAGGCCTGTAACAGAGGGATAACACACTTGCTGCTCCCCCACACCAAACTGTGGCAGGCCCAACATGGCTACAGCACATACAACACCACTCTCCAATAAGCATGGTTATATTTCCTCAGAGCTTCTCCTTGCCAGAAAGAAAGAGCTAACTTAAAGCATCCTGGTTCTTACAGCACCTCAAACAGACATTTAAGTCTTCATTAGACTTTCTGAGAAAACATGCAATCGAAATAGTGTCACCCTACAATGGTATAAATGGAAAAGACCTATGTGCATTTTTGAAGCACTAGCACAACAATGTCATGTGCTGGCTTCCTTACAGTAGGAGGTAGAGTAAATGAGGTGAAGGAGCTTGAACTAGATCTGATTTTATTGTCTTCGTACTAACCAACAAGACCATGAGGTCTTACCTTAGACAGGTAGTCATCAATGTTCTCACTTGTGATAGAAGGATCAGTAATAAATTCAAACAGCTCCCTCACAGTCATCACTGCAACATTGTGCTTCTGGAAAAAGTCTGCCAGGAAACAAGGGCAGAGAAAAAACCCATAAGTAATTCCATCTAACATATGCAGCTCTGATGTTAAAGTGACAGTTCCAGCAAGCCAACAACTCTGATGACTTGGGAAAGTCTCAGCAGCACGTTCTACATCATACTGAGTTTAGTTACCAGATGCTTGGCTATCTGAAATGAAACTGTTCATCTTCCAGATGCAACAAATACTGAAAGGAGAAAAACTGCATAAATATAAAAGCCAAATCAATTTCAGCAGGATCCAGACTTAACGGAGTAGGGACTAAGTAAAGAATTTAAGACAGGTGTAGTATTTGCAATGACTAAAATGAAAAAAAAATATGTATTTCAAATAAGCAATGGAGACCTCAAACTTTTGCTAGAGAGAAACAAGTGTCCACTGAAATACAGTGTAGCCTAATTATGATCCACCCAAAAGGGAAGACACATTCATGTCCTGGAACATTCCTCACTACTACACTCAGGACTGGTTTCTTAAATCAATTATGACCAAACTTGTAGGCTCCATTTCTGTTCTGAAAAAGAGCAGCAAGTGACACTGAGGACTGTTTAACAAGTATTTCCTACTAAAATTCCCTGAAGATCTCTCACTCTGAGAAATTAATCATAGAAAGATTAGAAAAGGACTTAGTTTGGAGGCAGCTCTCTGTGCCCATGGAACCACGAGTCTCTGCAAAGATTGCACCTAGAGCAGAACCAGGTGTTTCTTAGAGTCTCTGGGGGAGGTTAAGACAGAGAAGGTTGCAGTGACAGAAGACAAGCAAAACAACACCAAAACCAATGCAACTCACTGAGACACTAGAATATCTAGAGAGAGTGAGTCAAAAGACATGAATAAAGAGCAAGGGTGCAACTAGCTGAGCCAGAAGTGAGTTACTAGAAATTCATGAACTGACAAGGAATAAGGAAAAACCAGCATACTGGGTACCAAGACACATAGCATCAAAATGCACACAGTTCTTTGCACAGACTCTCAAGAGTCTCTGTAAAATAAGCAAAAAGTCAATGTGAAAAGAAAGGGGGGACAAAAGCAGCCTACAATGAGAGATTTTTTTTGTCCTCAGGGACACACCCTACCAGGAGGTGTGTACCTGTTACACAACATATACACCCACGCATGAAGATCAAATCCTCAAGAGAAAAACACCATTAAACTTATCAAACTACTATGACAAGTGATAATATATCTAATTAATTACTCTATGCCTTGATCCTCTCAGCTGCCCTGGACAAGTAAGTGCAGGGAACTTCATAACACAGAACAACTTCTTGCCAGCTGAGGAATTCCATATGTGAATTCAGCTCACAGAGGGAAATACATCAGTATGTCTGCACAGTACTTTAAGTAAGGGAAGTTAAGATTGGGGTGAGCACTGCTGCACACTGGGACTGATCTTAGATCTATTCTGAGATCCAGCCATTGGACTCATTTCACACAGGTGATTTCTGGCAAAATAGGCTGCACTACTCTGAACTCAGCACAGTACACTACTCCCTGAGGAAGTCACAAGAACATAGAAGTAGTGTAACTTCTACAGTCAGTTATACCTGAAAGAACATAAGGTGAACCGAGTTCATCCTGCTAAACAAACCAGCTGTCAGAAGAAGGGTTGAAGCTCCCTCACCGTTAACGTTGGCACAATCCTTCCGCAGGAACTCCAGTGCATGAGGGTGGTCGTGCTCCACAGACTGAGATACATCAATGATGTACACGTCCCCACCATGGTACCTGCAAGGAAATCCCACACAGAGCTACACCAACCCCATCACATTACTGAGGGGCAGGGAACAAAGCATGCTTCAAACTTCAGAACCAGCAAAAAAAAATCTTAACTTCCTTCTCCAGCACACACCTTGTATGTTAGCACCAGGGTGGCTTTTTTCACTCAATCCCTACCCTCCCCTACACAAGCTGTATAACTGAACTTTTTAAAAAAATTGTCTCCTCATGAACAAAAAAAAAAGCAGAGAGGCACGTGAAAAAGAAAAATCAAGAAAAAAGTTATAAAAATGATACCTTACTAATTTTTGCCTGAATTGACAGGTTTTTTTCTCTTTGTGAGGGGGTTTTGTGATGTGGGTTTGTTGTGTGTTTGGGTTTTTTTTGGTTGGTTGGTTGGTGTTGGGGTCCCTCCCCCTGCCATGTGGTCCTGGGAGAGGGGCCTCGGGGGACAGACACGGGGTTTCCCTGCCCCTGGTCAGCCTCATTCCCATTGGTTGTTTTGTGTTCCCCTGCACGGGCAAGGACCTTCGGGTCCTGTGATTGCCTCAGTTCCTGGGCAGATCCCGGCCATGTGGCTGGAGAAATAAACATCTCTGAATCATCTAGCAAGAATAGGTCCATAGATATTTCTTTCCCACGGGCCTCCTTGTCTGATACATGTGTTGCAGTGCTCCCACTGTAACAGGTTGGGTTTTTTGTATTTGTGGCTGTTTTTTGTTTGTTTGCCCGTTGGGTTTATTTCACAGAGAAAGCTCAGATCTGGATTAAAAGCTACATAATTACTTAGGTAAATTACGAAACCCAGTAATGACAAGGACCCCACCCTCCCTGAAAGGTACATCAGTACTCTCACACAGAGGTTGCCAGTGCATACATTTTAGATGTCACAACTCAGAGCAAGGATTGAAAACATACAGCATATTAAATTCACTGAGATCTGCGTGAACAAGTCTGGCATCTTGGTACATTCTTCTCATGTACTGGATGATCTGTAGGTAGAGCTCCCGGACTTTGGAGTCAGATAACTGAGCATTCTTCAGCAGAGGAGCAGGCCTTGAAATTACAGAAAAAGTAACAAAAAGTAAATACTTTTTCCTTCTTCATACCAGCCGCAAATGCTTTAATTGCTGCGCCAGATCCTTTCACTCCCTGCGTATGTCAGGCAAGTCAGCATGAGCAACCAAATGCAAGGAGCCAGCAGGAAGGGCAGCAAAACTTTGCTACACGCTTGCCAAAGATTATGGAGCTCTATTCCCAAGCGGAGCTAATTTGGACCATGCTACATTAATATTGCTAACTACAAACCAATGACCTATCTTCATGTATGATTAGCAAGCCTTTCCAGCATTCACCTCTGGTTAAGCCACTTTATGAATTAATTTTGCACACAACTGAGGCTTCAAAATCACACAGATTGCCTGCGGTAGTAGCTGACAAATGTCTGGAACCATTCCACAGGTCACAGGCAGATGTTAACTTTACAGGCCTAAAGTAACTGTAGGTAAATTCAGAGGGTTGGTTTGTTTGGTTTTAATAAATCTTTGGGAAAAAGCTATTACTAAATTAAAAAAACCCCAACCAAACAAAAAAATTTATTTTCTAAGGATACTTACCTATCACCTTTACCAATAAAGCCCATGACAAGCACATGACTCCTTAGCATAATTGGCTCTGGGCAAGGTATCTGGGCCGTATTCAACCTGAAACACAGGAACAAAGCCACAAAAAAAATAAAACCAAACTCTGTTTGCTTTGCACTAGTGCATAGAGGAGCTCTGTAGCTTTGAACATAATACACAGTGAGAACTCAGGAAATGCACACAAAAAGCCACAACCATTCTGACCCTTTTCTAAGCATTCCTGTATCAAAGAACCTTTACACAGTTCAGGTTAATCCTAGATTAACCTATATCACACAGCGTGCTGCTGCTCAGCAGCAGCTATTTCCAGCTTTTCCTTGCTGTTCAGTCATGTCAGACAGAGTTCAGACACTGAAGAGCTTAGAGCATTAGCAGCAAAACAAAAGAAGATCTTTATTCTTCCTTCCCCTTTTGTCCCTCTCCCATCATGAAGCTTAAGACACTTTTCTGAGCACTCCAGAGACCCTAAAGGGTAGTGATAGCCACAGTCTAGCAATGAGTACCTCCTATAAATGTGAAACTTTCGGTAACCTCTGTATGATGAAATAAAAATTGGAAAAATCACCTTATTAAATTCCTCATTTCTTTTTCGGCCCACGTCTTCACCATTTTTCTTGGGTTGCCTTTGCAGTATCCATGACGAAATCTTTAAGTAAAGAAACAAAAGATAACAGGGACTCCTAGCCTATCAATGCAGCATGAGCACCAGTGATTTTAACACCTTTCAAAACAATCCCTCTTCCCCAGTAAAATCAGGCAGAAGTCAAACTCACCTGAATTCACCACTCACATACTTATCCCGATCTTTAAACATCAGAATAGAGGTTTTGTAAATCTTTATTGCTCTGTTCTCTCCATTTGCAGTACTGGCATGATATACATTGGCCTATCAGATTAAAAAGGGAAGAAATAACATTAAGGACAAGCCCTTTAAAGTGACATAATCTTCTCTCTTCTTCTCATTCTGACACCTGGAAAAGATCTGATCTCACCCCAGCCTGTGCATGGCACCCAGCTGAAGGGGACTGCACACAAGGCAATCCTTTTTCCATGAAAGACAGCTTACAGGAAGTACGTAAGATGGGGCAGGGGTGCAACAATGGCCACAGAATAAAATCAACATTGCACAGGAAAATTCTGCCTCATCCACACTTGGGAGACTGAAACAAGCCCTTGTGTGAAGGGTTAACTTGAGCCTGTGCACTATTCAGGCCCTAAAGCATGGACCAAATATCTCACATTTCTGCCTCTACACAGGGGGGAAGTCTGTCTTTAATCAGAATTCCCTGGGTTTGTATGTTTTTTCAGGCACTATTTAATACTGTGGCCATACATAACTTTGCCAAAACTTTTGGTTGAAAGTTGCAATTAACAACATCCACTAATTTAAGATAATATTAAAGCATTCTTAGAGATCTTCCATACTTGGGAAACTTGGTTTCCCTTAACGTAAATAAATTTTTTCTTAAGATAACTTCCTACCAATCAAGCAACACAAAAACGTAGAACTAAACCCTAGTATTACACTACATCTTCTGAGCACCATAAACTTCCACCCAGCCTGCTGAAAAAAAAATCCTACTACATTATTTGCAATAAAACTTACTTCTTTCCCCGTGCTGATGCAGCCATTGATTTCTGATATGATACCTCTAGAGAGCATCTTGAACAGAATGATTCGGGTCCTTGGATCCAACACCTCAAATTTAACACAGAAAACTCAGCAGAGGACAAAACCTAGTAATAGTGTCCAGTCTTGGTATCATATTAAAGAGCCCTTGGCATCAGACTATTCTCAAGGATCGAATAATAATCTGAACAGCAACTACTCAGAATTTTGCCATGAATCTAGAATGATATTTCACTCTTTCTTCCAAAACTATTAATTTTTTTTCTTTCTTTTAAACTAAGCATATGTTGTTGAGCTAACCCTAGAAGAGACAAAGAAAACATTTTCCACTCATAGTTGCATTTAATGTTTTAAAATAAGATTTTTCTTGGGGTATGGATACCATAACTGAAATAGAACAGCCATGTAGGCTTGGACCAGTAATAGTTCAGTCTTGTTAAAAAAGAAAAAAAGAGAAAATGGAAAACCCAGCATTTTTTCTTGTTCTTTGGAATAAAAGCTTAAGATGGAATTCTGCATTGCACACATGAACAAATCACAATGTTAAAGACAAAAATGAGCTCTAAAATGTTTATGGAACCAAAGCTAACCTTCAAATATGAAAGAAAGAAAGAAACAACAAGTCTCTTCAGGATAACGTGGGAATCAGAATCCCAAAACTCTGTTCCTGCTCTGTTTTATCATTGATTCCAAAATTCTACAATATTTGCTCTGGTCAAAAGAAAACTTTGATGAACAAAGGACTTACCTGTTCTACTGTTGCTCTGTCTGACTTGTCTTTGACTCGGTACCTAGCAGAAGTGAAAATAAAATGTTACAATCCCACATATGAGCTCGGTACTTTGACAGCATTTGACAAACTGCGACATTCTGTGTCAGATGACAGCCTCAAGAAGTAAGGCTTTCAGTTCATACAGAAGCAAAGGTTTCTCCTGCAGCACAGGGATGGAAAGGAAAAAAACCAACAAACCACCACCATAAACATCAGAGCCCATCACTTTTGTAGATTATCTTCTTGCCTCTTCTGAATTATGCTCATTCAGGAGGAAACTGTATCTGTCTTTACAACTTAGGGCTATAAGCTGCAGGCCAAAAAAAAAAATTCTTAAGAAGAAATACTTTTCCCTCACCAAATCATCAGGAGGACCCTTTAAAAGGCCTCCAATACCTTTTTAGCTCAGCTGCTTAAGGAGTTCTGTTTAGAAAAAAAGAGTATCAAAGGGTCTGTTCTAGGGGAATGACACCATCACTTCTGTCTTACTATATTACACCAACACAATCAGATGTGCTACCAGTGACAGAAGAAGCAACTTTGGATGGTCTTTTGAAGACCAAAGGGCAAACTGCATGTAGACTGCTTCTAAACCTCATTTTTCTTAACAAACTTATTCAAACAAAGAAATAAGAACAACGCTTCTGGGTTCAAAGTATTTCAGTGAAAATAGAACCAAAAGTAATACTTACATGTCTGCTTCCTTCTGTCTAGACTTTTCTGTGACTCTGTTTATAACGGAGTCATCAAAATTTAGCTTATCTGAAAAACATGTAAGAAGAAATGAAAAAAACCCCAAAACCCAAAGAAGTTTCCTACACACCAGGGTTAACCTAGCGCTTCACTCAGTTTACATTTCAAGGTAGGACTGTAAGGTAACAACACAGATGAGTGAGACAGTTCCAAGGACTTGGAAATGTGATGCCAGTAATGCCTTTTGGATAACATCTCTCCATTTAATTTGTCTGTTCTTCTCTTATAACAGTCAAATGCCACTTTTCTTAACACAATAAGCAACAGCCTCCCAGATTCTCTCCAACAATGCATTTAAATGGTGTTTGATTAAAGGCTAAACGTATAAAAGCTGCTGTATTTGGCTACAAATACCAGCAACCTTCATTCTAGCACCACTTTGCTATAAAGAAAAACACAACCTCTGATTGCTACCTTGACAAAAGGTGCCAATCACAGCTACTCCTAGTCCTGACAGGCTTTGCTGAGCAGCCATTTCCATCTCGGGGTAAAAATCAAACCACACCAGCTGGGACAGCAGCCTCTTCACTTTGCACAGGAACTCTGCCCCTGGGAGAGAACTGCTGCATAATGTACCCCCAAATACTATAGGAGACTGCAGTCATCTAGAAAATTGTAGCAGCTGTGGGAATGACCAACATCACAACAGAGAGTTGGTACCCTCCATCCAACCAAACATCTTGTTTCTACAGAGAATCTCGGGAACAAAGACTTCATGTTGTCTGGAGAAGTCAAGGGGAAAGAAAAAACCCCAACCAACCAGCCATGTGGTTCTGAAGGTGGAGAGAGAGGGGTATGACAGCCAGTTTGTGGAGACTAAAGGCAACTTCAAGTACACAAAAGCCATTTTTAACCTCTCTGGCAATGGTTAGCTCACCCATTCCAGTGAGTTCTGGCTTAACATAAATGCAATTAGTCTGAGAATGACACAGAGTAGTAACTGTTTCAGTAACAGATGACAATGCAATTATACTCACCTAAATTAATTTTGTGTTCAAATTTTCTTAAAACCTTGCCTGCAGGGGTTGACAGTTTTGCTGAAGAGCAATTAGGGGTCTGTCTATTTGCCTGAAACAAAGGATTTACTAACATAAGTCACCTTCTGTACACAGCCCTTTGAAATTCAGACCATATAAGTGGAAAAGTCATCTCAAGTGCCTATGCCTAAAGCTATGAGAAGAAAACCACATGGGGTAAGGAAACAAGTATGGATTAACACCAGATTTTACTTAAATCAAGAAAAAAAAATACAGGTAACACATCAGTTAAAATTCTAAAAGTGCTCCAAAACAGGGTTACTTTTAGTCTAGAAAGCTACAAGTCTCTCATACAGCACTTTTTTTGTCTGTAAAAGGAAGAGAACAGAAGACAGAAACAAAACAAGAGAAAAAAATGCAGAGGTAACGAACAGAGAAAACTTTCCAAGATTCTATCTTTTCCTACATGTAGTCCTCTCCAAACACAACTAACACCTGAACATGATTTCACCATCATTGAACAGCATAAACCTCTAACTAAAGGCAAGAATATACCACCCAGGATAAGCACTGCCAGACATGCTATGCTATGATCAGCACCACTCTGATTTATCTCAACTGTTCTGCTAAGTTGGTATCGATAAGAAAAATGAGGTTTTGAATCTCTAGTGTCCAAGCTGATGTGAGAACTAGCATCCTTCTTACCTTCACATGTGCTTTTCATTATGCACAATGCCAGAGTTTCTGTGCCAACACCACACACTCTAAATTAACTCACTTCTAGCACCTCCCTCCATTTCCTATACTTGTTTTTTTTCTTTGCCTGCTTCACTATTAAGTCAAAAATAGAACCAGTTTCACCCTGGATATGACTAGCAGATAGTCTTAAAATTAAATAGAAAGCCTGGGGAAGATGGTCAGAAACACAGAGGACAAATACCAAAAAGAAAGGAACATCTGAAGAGATCAGGTTGAGCAAAGAAAGAAAAGCTGAGAAAGGTAAGGAACAGAAGGAAACTGCAGTGACAAAGAGAATCCAGCAACAGGGTTTGAGACAATAAAATCAAATGGACCTCTGGCTACAACATACATACACATATGGCATGTCAGAGGAACAGACTCAAAGGGAGAGGATTCTCTCAAGGAAAAAAGTCTGCTTGCATTTATTCTCAATGTGACACTAAAATGAACAAAGCCTTCAGGTCAACCCCATTAGCTCTTGGGCACCCTCAAGGCTCACAGAATAGCCTTCAACATACCTGTGGATTGCACCCACCAGCAGCACTGTGGCGCTTCGTGAGTCTTCCCACTTCATCATCCCAGTCCCAGTCTTCATCTTCTTCTTCATCATCGTTGTCATTGTCACCATCTCCTTCCTCAGCGTTAACTTCTTCACATGTGCATAACTGGCAGCTCTCAGGGACCCCACCCTCTTTACATGTCTCTGTGTCTTCTGCAGATTCACTTAAAAGAAACACAGACGTCTCTATAACTAAAAATGATTGTTACAGTCAACAAAAATACATTTAGCCTCACAAATGACTTCACATTTTCACTCGTTTTAATTCACTGCATCCAATTCTAAGGCCCTCTATTCAGCGAGGACATTGAGAAGCTGGAGCAGGTCCAGAGCAGGGCAATGAAGCTGTTGAAGGGTCTGGAGCACAAGTCCTATGAGGAGCAGCTGAGGGAGCTGGGGTTGTTTAGCCTGGAGAAAAGGAGGCTCAGGGGAGACCTTATCACTCTCTACAACTCCCTGAAAAGAGGCTGTAGCCACGTGGGGGTCAGTCTCCTCTCCCAGCCAACAAGTGACAGGACAGGAGGACATGTCCTAAAGTTGCAAAGTTGCACCAGGGGAAGTTTAGGCTGGAATTTGGAAGAATTTCTTCACAGAAAAGGTGATTAGACATTGGAATGGGCTGCCCAGGGAGGTAGTGGAGTCACTGTCCCTGGAGGTTTCTAAGGAAAGACTGGACGTGGTACTTAGTGCCATGGTCTGGTTGGCACCGTGGTGTTGGGTCACAGCTCGGACTCGATGATCTCAGAGATCCTTTCCAACCTAGCTGGTGCTATAATTCTCTCATGTCAGTAGCGAGTCACGGTTTTCTGCCAGGACAATTATGTCCCAAAGCAGCACACCTAACGAAAAGGGAAGCCGAGAAACACACGCAGCCTTTTCTCTCACCTTCTCCTGTAACCGGGCAGCACCACCCGCTCTCCCCTCCCCGCTGCCGGACGAGTCCCAGCGCTGCTCCCCGCCCCGCTCCGCGTGTTCGCCCGGCCGCGCCCGGGGCCCGGCCCCGCCACTCCGGGCCCCTCGGCGCACTCTCACCTGTCCGAGCAGTCCGCATCGTCGAACTGCCCCGGCACGACCTGGCTCATCACCAGCGCCCGGTAATCCATGGCGGCGGCGGGCAGGAGGCAGGAATCAGTAGCAGGAATCACTGGCAGGAATCAGGAGCCGGGATGCCCGCGGGACGCAGGCGCCGGCCCGGCCCGGCCGCTACGGCGCCGCCAGAGGGACCAAAAGCAGCGCGGGCGAGCGCGGCTGGGACGGACTCGGCCCAGCTCCGGTCCCAGCTCTCGTCCCCGCCCGCTTCCCCGGCTCCTGCACGGGGACAGCCTGACGCCGGCACACGGGAAAGCCGCGGAGGGACTTTTTCCAAGGACTTGTAGCAGGGGATGGCTTTACAGTGAAAGAGAGTAGGGTTAGATTAGATATTAAGAAGAAGTTCTTTATTGTGAGGGTGGTGAGGCACTGGAACAGGTTTTCCAGAGAAGCTGTGGATGCCTCATCCCTGGAAGTGTTCAAGACCAGGTTGGATGGGGCTTTGAGCGACCTGGTCTAGTGGAAGGTGTCCCTGCCTATGGCAGAGGGGATGGAACTAAATGATCTTTAATGTCCCTTGCAACCCAAAGCATTCTGTCATTCTATGAATTCCCAGCAGCTGCCGATACATCAATACTGTGGTATACTTGTATCATATTAAATAATATAGCCTTAAAAATACTGCCTCTTCAAGCCCTCTTCTCTTGACTGGGAATGACCATTCCTGCCACAGATTCATGGTTGTTTTCTCTAACACACTAGTGATGATCTGTGTCCTCGGTAGTAGATACTGAGAAGAATTTTATTTAGTACACTCTGAAATATTAAATTCCAACCTTTATTGAAATAAAGCTCTAATTGAAGCCAAAGGCATTCCAAAATATCAAGCCTGGCTAGAGCCATCTTAGCTCCTAACACCCCTTACATTGAAAAACATTATAATCTGTTTATATACCATGATAACTTAGGAGTATGAAAATAAAAGCGAGGGCCGGGCTTTTGCTATCTGGTACATAATGGTAAAATTTTAAAATGAAGTCTCTTTTTTTTGTAGATGTTTTCCCATTATCCAAGTGGTATGTGTAAAAGCTATAAAAAACCTGGGTTTGTGCAGAAAACGTGGATGCTTGTACTGAGATACCTTTAAAAAAGATTTAATACAATAGGTATAATTTGCATCTGCAACACTTCCATAAAGTCAGCTCATTGAGAGTCTCTGTGCTTATTTTCCCCAATACACAGCCACCAACAGAAATCGGATTAAGATCACCTGTTTACTGATCTTTTTCCTAGAAGCAAGTGTTGGAGGACTCTTAATCCATGTGGGTTAATCCATGTGGGTAGAGAAAGCGCCATTCTACAGGTTTATTTCACTCTCTAATAACTTATTCAGTGCTCTTAAGTAAACATACCCATTTATTGTAATGACAGGGGACTGTTTGAAACATAATACTGCCAGACAATTTCCACATTCATATTGATTCCTTCTATGCTTCAGGCTTCCACATGATTTTTTCTACAACCTTGGAGTGCAGCACACCTTTTTTGTCCCAGGCTTTAAGAGCTCCTTTGGAAGCAAGCGCAAACTGTTCTACAAACAATTCATCTGTAACAGGATTAAGAGAAACAGTCCACTAGGTAATGGTGATACTTTCAGAAGGAGAATGGGAAAAAAGGTGTCAGAGATTTAGCAGTTATCAGCCCTAATCCATGGGAGGACAGACATCTATCAGACTATGTATCTAGCTCCATGTTCCGGGCCACACGAGACTGTCCTCAGAAAATTACTACCTCCCTTACTCTACCTATGGCTGCATTATTATATTTCCCGAAGATTAAGAGTCAAAATGTTTGCTCACACTTGGAGATGCACTAATTCTGTACTTAACACGACATATTATGTAGGACAGGTATACATTCTGGTTCACACTGAAGCTGGGAAACTGGGTACAGAGACCATAGTCAGAATCCCTGGAAGAACTGCAGTATTGCTCCTTCCTGGAGGAAGTGACTTGAGAAGACCACTAACAGCTTCCTTTTTATATTTGCAGGACGAAATGTAGAACCCAATGGTGAGAAAAGACAGTGCCTGCCAGCTCTGTGAAGCAACCTGTGTTTCTGAGCCCATCTTGGAAAATCTGAGCTGCAGTATGTTCCTGTTGGTGAGGCTAAACATGAGAGTGATTTCAAGTGCCATGTGCTAGAATGAGCATGTTGTAATGACACTTATCTATTACACTTCCCTCCCCTGCCAAAGTGCCAGGCAGTACTTCGTAGTTCACAGTGCTGTCTAACAGATCTTTAGCTGGTGCAAAATCAACAGACTTTGTTAGATTTTGAGGTCAGCTCTTACTGGCATGGCATGAGTGAAGCACATGAACAATAGGGATTGTACAGAGCATGGGGAGACATGAGAGGGGGGAACAAAGCATATGGTCAAGGGAGTTAGATGATTGACAGAAAAACCCATCTGAAAATGGAAAGCAGCATCTATATCCTGAGCAGTTGTTACAGCAACACAGCAAGTGACCAGGATCCTCTCTATCTCATGCACTGTGATTGATATTCCAATATTCTAGGCTATATTTCCACTTTATACAAGACATTGGTTTAAATGGAATAGGCACACATATTTATGAAAGAGAAATTAGCTAATAGGATACTTCAGTACTGCTGTGAACATTCAGGTAGTTCCATCATACTTTTGATAGAGGACTAGTGATGGAAAAGGATACGCACTGAGGAGGTCAAGCGATACACTCATTAAGTTCAAAACAAAACACCTATTTTCCTCAGCTGTATTATCTCCATGAATATTCTTTGAAACCACTCTAAAAAAACTTAATTCTTCTTTTGATTGCATATGAATTTCAGGATACCTCTCAGAAAACGAGAGTCCCTAAGCCATAGAAATACTTACTGTAGAACCAACATACCTTTCTGCATAGTCGATTGGAAGGAGTCTTTGGGCGTGGATACATTTTTCCCAGAGTAGAAATCCCTAGGCAAGGAAGAACAACCACATCAAAGGAGAAGGTTGGGCTGGCAAAAAGAAAACGATACTAAAAAAGAATTGTAGGAGCCTGGGAGATGTTTCATTGCCAGAATAATTATCAGTTAAACCCGTTGTAGGTCCTCATGAAGAGCCACTTGCAGAAATGTGGAGTCACTGCTGGATTGTATTATTAAAGGATCCTCCATAACAGACATGTCTTATTTTCTCCCTCAACACTCTGTCTCTCTATTGAAGACACACTCAGGTTTGGATACTGAGAAGCAGTTTCCTGGAGAAGATAATTTGAACTTGGCTAGCAAAACTCCCTTTGCAGAAGGAGCCATGGTCTTTGAATGGAGGATTGAATGATGAAAATACCCTTCTCTGATAAAATTAGTAGCAGTGCTTTTTTGCACTTATATTGCAAAATTTTCTATGTGAGTGCTGGGCTTCACAGATGTGTAACATAAAAGAGAAGAGCTAAGAATACCAAATGCAGGTGCTGGAGTTGTGCCTTGAATTAACTGAGTAATGAATGTAGGGAGTAATGCATTTGCATTGCAGTTTCCATTCTGATTACAAATTATTTAAAATTTTAATTGATATTTAAATTAAATTATGTTTATTACAGTAATTACAAATTTAAATTAAAATTAAAAATTAAAGAAGTTACAAATTACATGCTTTTTGTAGGCAGCCACTGGACAACAAATAAAGCCTCCAAACAACTGGAGAGAGAATAACATGAATATATCATCTGATTCTTTCCATGAGAACACAGTGCACATACCAGGCCTGATACAGCCAAAAAGAGAAGTGAAAATAGGTATAAAGAACAGTGTAATACAGTACAACAAAAGAGGAAGTACTCTGAGAGGGTTTCCACCAGAATCTGAGATGCTTTTTCTTTTTTATAATTTTCTTTTTTTTCAGTTACAGATGGTGTAAGAAAAAAAAGCAAACCAAAACATTTAAACATGGTGGATCAAACTCTACTCCTGTTTATTACTAAATTTATTAAAGCATCTAGGAAATTCCATTTAAAAATGTACAGCCTTCTTCCAACAGACTAACTCAGTACCATTTCAAACATGGTTTTTGCCTTCTTTTGTCTTCAGGGAGTAAAATCTCCCTTTTATCAGCCTTCTCAAAATTCAGTAAATAGAGCAATTCACAGAGCCTGAAAGACTTTTCTAGTTCTTACTTCTTTAATGTAAACATTTATTTTTCTTCATTTTCTACAATCAAATAGGTTAGCCAATAGTTGAATTTTGATTTCTTGGTGGTTTTTGTTTCCTTTTTAAAATTCTTGCTTTAAAATCAGAGATTACTGTAAATTAGGCCAACATCTGACAATTACACTCTTTAGACTTGTCACTGCACTGGAACTTGATGCAGGTGCAAGGACTGTAGGCAGTGTAGAAGGGTGAACTTCTTAATTTTCATCATTTTGTAATTTGGTCCACATTGACTTATCTTCACAGATGGAAAATTTCCACTGAAGTTGGTGAAAAAATAGCTTGCATAAACTGGACAGAGGGTGTCACCTCTTGTTTTGCAACAGCAGAATGACACTACTCCACCACTACAGTAACAGTACGGGTGAAGTTTACTCAAATTCATCCTCATTTGCTTTTCCATCTGCTCTGAACAGAATGCTGTCAAGCCATGTGACCTCGCCTTCTTCTAATTAATTGATGATAGAAAGTGTTGTTCCCCCCAGGAAATGCTGAAAGTTGGTAAGGACTCTTTACTCCAGCATTTTGGGACATCATTTGCTCCCAAGGAAGAATAAAACCAGGGAGATTAAATGAAGGGATAAAGAGGATCCCTGTAAAGGGATTCTCTCCACTCACAGAATGGGGAGCCCCTCACAGCTCCTTATACACAATCTTATCGTCCTTCCCCCTCTTTATATATAGCGTGATTTAGGTGGAGAGTGGAGTAAGAGTCATATACATAGCAGGATGTTCTTCACAAAGCTTGTTAGCACATGCAGGGATGTGTGTTTTAATCTTTAAACCACCCTCAATTCACCAAGAGTTAGTTACTTTTTGACCATTGTGTCCTTCAAAGTTTCAGTGACACAACTTTGTTTCTCTCCTCAGAGCCAGAACAGGACCATCCGATCTCCACAAGCCTACTCCTTCATCCAACTCAGCCTTTCTCACTGCCAGCTACACAGATATCCATCCTCAAAGATAACATGGAATGCACATAGTGTATCCACAGATAGTAAACCTTAGCCCTTGCCTGACTCCTTGGTCATCATCCTACAGTGCTGAGGGAGGAAAAGGAGAACACACAGAGAAATGGCTCCTGTCCTTGCAAACAAAATTCCAGGGAGAAAGGGATGACACGTTGGCAGAAAGTCAAGAGCCACTATCTAAATATAACAAGCTGCCTCCTTGGCTTAAAATCCTGCAAGCAGAATTTGAAAATGAGCAAGCTGAGATGAGGAAAACACAACAGATTTGTGAGATCGGAAGGGAGAACCAAAAGCTGCAGCAACAGAGGGTGAAAGACCAATGACAAAACCACATCCTGCAGCTTGAAACCAATGGAAAGAGATATGATATAGTCAGGGAACTAGAGACAGCTACAACATAATTCAGTCTGATACTGTAAGCACCAAAAGTACCTATAATGCACAATCCTAGCTGCCATGTGCAGCAGTTCCCAGTTGCCAGGTGCAGCAGTTCCCCTTCCCTTCTAGGGACAAACTCCCACAGATTCCAGCTGAGGGTTCTCTCCAAAAAGCTACTTTAAGAACTTTAAAGGTGAGATAGCACTCCTGAATCCTTTATTGGATTTGAGTCCTGTAGATGCTGAAAAGGTTAGCAGAAAAATTTTCCTGCTTTTTACAGCTGCTTGTGAGAGTCTCCTTTCTCACGCAGGCTAGCTGTAAACAGTGTAGAAGGTTTTGTAAACCAAGACTTTATCTCACAGGTGCAAACTTGTTATGCACAGTCTTCTTTTCCACACTGAAGAAAATATTTTGAAATAGGCATCGTAGCATTCAGCCAATCACTCTGGGAGGTGTATGGTCAAGCACCCAATGATGTCATTTCTCTATTGCAAACCAAGTTACATAAACGAACTGATAATTAATTAAATAATGCCACTTATCCTGGACTTGAATTCCATGTCATTCTTCGCGCCGTCCCTGTGGACAACAGTGACAGGGTCCAAGTGTGGAATTCTGTCTTACACAGATATTTATGCAATAATCTAATTTCAAGCACTGATGAAACACTTTGCAATTTATTATTTCAAGTAAACGAGGAAATAAAAAGTTAAGATAATGAACTTTTTTTTACTTCTTCAAGGGGAAAAGGAATGAAAGGATCAGAATGTAAATGTTGCATAGTTTGTTACCTTCTCTCTTTCTTCAGCTTGCAGCAGCTTACAGACAGTTTTGTCCGTATCTTGCATGGGTTAGGAAATATTCAAAACTGGACACAATATTCTAGATGCACTCCAATAAGAGACGTAAAAGTCACTCACAAAGAAAACAGATCTGCTTTGTTCATTTCCCATAGCATGAAGAGTAACATCTAGAAATTAATCTTCAATTTTCTTATTTTTTTCTTTAACATTGACAACTCTACCATAGCCATAGGTGGCTTTCTTATTCATTGATTACTCCATATGCACTTACATGTACACATTACTGGCTATGTTTTATTTCCCTATTGTACTTTAGGCTTAAAATAGAATTTTGCTTTCACCACATGTGACAATACTCACAATGATAAAACCAGGAGATTGGAGGTTGTTTGGATACACTCAATGCTGCTACCAGATACTGCTGTAGTATACAGAGTTCACTCCCTGGGTGAGAAAGACTGGATTTATGAAATAGCCAACCTATCACTGAATAAGTAGCAATAGTTAACTTGCAGTGTAGAATAAAAATAGCTTTTTATCTTTTCATGTCAACAACTTTGTTTCTGCTCTTCACGCAGAGGGAAGATAAAAAATCTGGTGGCTAAAAATACTCTGTATGCTTTAAGCTGCATATATTGCAAAACCATCACCCCAACCCAAGTGTTGCACAGTCTTAAGCTGGGCAGCCTTGGACAAGGCCAAAGGGAGCTCTGAATTTCCTTTCCTGTTGCCACCATATGGAGCATATGGAATCCATCAATCTGATTAAACAGCCATGGTTAGCAATGACAAATTTATCTAGACTATTAGAGTTTTCATTTGATTTTTTCCATTTCTCAAAAAATACCATCTAATTATTTGGTCAAGTTTGTGGAACACAATTTTCCATATATTTCTGTGAGATAGATCTCCAGGGAAGTATCTCTCGCCTTTTTTTTTTCTTAGATAAAATACAGAATTTGTGTGTGGTTGAGACAATTTTCTGCAATAGGGTAGCTAAAATTCCTTCCTGAAAAAAACCTTGGGAAAGCACTGACCTTCAAAGAACCACCACAATTCAGGCAAAAATTTAGCAGATCTCATTAAGAGCTCCTGTGAACACTGGTTTGTCTCCTGTACTACCATCCAGTCAGAAGCAGCTGACAGGACTTCCAGGGATGAGGTTGCTGTATGACCCCTTTCTGCCTGCATCAATTTCAAAAAGGTTGATTCCCCACAGTTATAATCAGTGGTGAGAAAGAATAATGTCAGTTTGACAGGTCTAAGTGGGAGATTCTCACTGGAATTATTAATAGCTACCACATACAGTAACTGTTTGTAATTTTGAAAAATATTATAGAAATTAAAATGAAAAAAAAAAGCCTCAGAATACGATAAATATAGAATTATTTTTCTAAACTACAAAAAGTAATGAAGAGATAAATCTTGGTGACTTTTTTTTTTTTGAAAGTGTAATATTATCTCTCCTGATTTCAACAGGCACGACATAATATGGAAGGGTACAAAATCACCAACTATTAGAAGAAAATTTTAGAGCTTTTGACAGTTTCTGAAAGCAAAAAAATTGATCTTATCTGTGAGCCCAAGAAAAGTTTTAGAAAAAATAGCAAGCAAAAATAACAAGCTACCTTTTTGGGGCGCACTGGATTAGGGGGGTTACTTATCAAAACTATTGCATTGACCTGAACCTGAAGAGAACCGAGAAGGATGCAGTTCTTGGCACGTGGTAGCAACTGCAAGGTATTAACACCTAGAGCAATGTCCACAGAAAAACAACTGAGAAAAAAAACCCCCACCAAACACTTTGCTAATATGTAAAATTCCAGGGAAACTCAGGGAGCAAGTGAGAAAGTGATCCTCCTGATTGTACCAACAAAATTTCCTTCTACATTACAAGCAAGATGTCTGTCCTAGTCAGATTATATTGCAGATAGCTTTTTCCTGACATATCTTGGTATGCCATCCAAAAGTGAGAAACAGGATGCAGACAGCAGGTTAGGACTGTATGACACTGCTCCTAAAAGTGCTTTGCTGAATTCATCTCTCATAGAAGGCACTGAGTAAATTATGAAGAGGCAGTCCAACTGATTCTTGAACCCTTGGCCATGCCAAAAGCAAGTATTGATAGCAAAAATAATAAGTCTCTACATAAACAGTTATTTGTCTTTTGCTGGTATCTTCAAAGAGGGAACAACACATCTGGGAGATTCATTTAAGAAGTTTAAAATGGAAATGTAAGGTAAACATTACTTACAGATCACATACTAGGAATGCTCACCCTTTTTGTAAGACACATTATGAAACTGAAGGCATATTTCCTCGTAACACTTTTACATGTAATTTCTAACTGAAAACCTTCTTTTAAATGCACGGATACAATGCCTGTACATGACTGCAATCACATTCCCAGGAGCAACATGAACTCTGAGTGAACACCAGTCTTCTCAGCATTAGCATCCAACATAACAGATGTCAAAGCTCAACATCACAATAGTGGCAAATATTGTCAACATTTTTTATTATGCCTCTGAATGAACACACAGAGCAGTCCTTGCAAAAAGAAAGGAAAAAAAAATCTCTGCAGCTTGTTTCAGGTTTTCATACAGACTTCTCTTTCAAATTATAACTTGTTTAATATGGGTAGAGTAGTTAGCACAAAAGAAATGCAGCCTAATATGCTTTTAGGCACAGTTGTAATATTGGAGTCAGTCTTGGCTGGGTGTGTTGCCGAAGCTAGTCAAGGTACCGCAATTATTTTCAGATGCACTGTTAATTAACACCCTTCCATGCCCCAACAACATACAAACCCAGTGAGAGCACCATACAGGTTAATTAATTAGCAACGTCAAGAACAATTAACTCAGATGGAAAAGCAGCACTTAAAGTACATAGTCACTGTGTAGAAGACACAAAATGTTTCAGATCCTGCAGTGCTATATAGGAAACCTCCTACAGCATGCCAGTAATTTTTTACTTTCCTGAAGAAAAAATAATTAGCTGCTTTTCCCCCCCCAAAAAACTCCTGCAAAACAACCAAACCATGACTAGGATAAAGACATCAGAACCTGGTGAAAGACCCTTAGAGAAAAAGTAATATTATACCATTGGGTGGATATTATCTGACTAGAAATACTGTTATCAGTAGCAATGAATGTTTTCTGGTTTTCATAATCACGTCACTTTCAGTCAATACTTAACAGCATTTCAGTAACATTTTCAGCAGGTTAAAATAAGATTAATCTTAGCTAGAATGGTTACTTCTGATAATTTTTTTGTGTAATTTGCAGGTTCAAAAGCAAATGAGTGAAAATGAAAAATGAAAGCCTCAAGACTACATTTACCATTGCCATTACAGCAAGCTGCATATGCCCAGATGACAAATTAAAGTTAACTCAACATATAGAATGTATCTTAACACTACTCTTGTTTCATTTTACCCTGGATGCAAATTGTTGAATAAACTGTGGGAGAAAAGAGAAAGCATGGAGGCTGGTTTGGGCTTTGGCACTTTTTATTTTCACTGAATGTTTTGATTGTAGGGCTTGGGAAAGCTTTGCATTTTAACATCCCTTATGCTGCATTTAACAAAAGGTCTACTGAGATAAAGGCAATGTATCTATCATATTCATTCCCTATGATGCTTTGGGAAACTTTCAATTAAACCATGAAATATATGACTCAAATTCGGTTATTCTAAAGCAATGTGGAATTATGTGAGATTTCAATAGCACCTTTGTTTCAGCAAACAAATTGTTATGCTTTATCCTTGGTCTTTCTGGAGGTATGTTAGTCTACTTCCCACGGAATCACAGAATATTCTAGTTGGAAGGGACCCACTGTCGTCCAGAAAAAATTGGACTTATTACCTGGTGTGCAATAAGCCAATAATTACACACTTGAGAGAGACATTGATCATTTATTTCAGAGTTGCACCAGCCTGGGTGCTCAGTGGTATTCCACAAATCAAGCATGCCAACTATCAAAACCTTCCACTATTTACACATTTTAACAAACAAAGACATTAATGTTCACTATCTACAAGTTACATATTTCTCTTATTAATCAGTATTTTATCTTTTATAGGTTAATGAGTCTCTCGCTACTCATGCTAACTGATTGCCATGCTCAGTCTTTATCTTGGAGCCAGGGGGTCTCTGGGGTCGGTGGTCCGTGAGTCGGTGGCCGTGATCTCCACCTGCGGGAATTCTCTTTTATCCAGTCAGAGCTGATTTAGTACAGTTGCTGAGTTGGGTTTATTAGTTTCTTCCTTATCTTGGGAGTTCTGCCAAATGTCCTTGTGGCCCGTAAATTCTGCATTCTTTGTGTCCACTCTTAGTGCTACATCCTTCTTCCCAAGCTCTCCCTAGGTCTAAGATTATTGTAGCACGTCAAACCCTAAATCTCAGCAAGGCACTTCTACCGACAAGTAATTTGTCTTTCTAACACCAGGACATCACACAGACCTTGCTTGTTAGCTGCTGCTTCACAGATTACATCTTCAAATTCCACATTTTGCAACGCCACGAGAATCGTCGAAGTCCAACTCCTGGCGCTGCGCAGGACCAAGGATAATCTGAAGCGCTTGGGAGCGCTGTCCAAAAGCCCCTCGCGGGCGAGGCTCGGTGCTAGGAGCACTTCCCTCGCCCCGGGGCCGCGCTCCGGGATCGCAGGAAGCGCCCGCCCCTGCCGAGCGCTCACGTGGCCGCCGCGCCTCCTGCCCGGCCGAGCCACGTCCGCGGGGGCGGAGCGGGGCGGGCGCGGCCCCGGATGGAGCAGAGGGGGGAGGCGGCTCCAGCTGCCTCTCCAGCTCCAGCGCCCGCCGCCGCCGCCATTTAGCCATCCCGCCGCGGCAGCCAGCGCCGGGACAGGGTGCGCGGGAGGGCTCTGCTCGCCGCGGCCGCCGCCGCCATCATCATCATCATCGCCATGAGCCGCCTGTCGCAGCTGCTGCTGCTCGCCCTGCTCGTCTTCCCCGCCGCACTGCTGCTCGGGGGCGCCCGCGGCGGCCCAGGTGAGGGCGGGCGGCCGTCACTGCCCGGGCACGGGCAGCGGGGCTGGTGGGTGTGTGTGGGGTGATCCCCGTGGCGCACCGGGCAGGGGGAGCCGCCCCCGCCGGGCCTGCGGAAGCTCCGCCGAGAGGCGGCGGCGGGCGCCGCTCATTCATCGCCCCGGCCGCCCGCGCACGTGGCCGCCGGCGCTCCGGGGCCCGGCCCGGTGCCTGCGGGGCCCCGGTGCGTGCGAGGCCGCGCTCCGGCCCCTCCCGGCGTAGCGACCCTCGGTGTCGGGCGGGGCCCTGCGGGCGCCGGCCTCGGGCCCGGCCGTGACAGCGGCCCGGGAGAGCCGGAGAGCCCCGCCTGGGCTGGTGGCAGCGGGTTTGTCCTTCTTCCCGCTCGCCGGCGGTGCTGGTTCCCAGATTCCCTAACAGATGCGCTGGCTGCCACTCTGCCTTCCCACCTCGTCTGCCGCCACCCCCCAGGTGTCCTTGGCGACACCGAGGAGTGCTAATCTCTGTTTACGCTGTGGCGTTATTTGATTCATGATCTGGAAATTGCCTCCCTACTACTAAGTTTGGGAGGGCAGGAGGGGTGGGGAAGGCTGCTCGCCCGGCTCTTGCGGTGGGCTGCAGCACACGCCGTGTGCGAGTCCCCTCCCAGAGCTCTCCGTTCCCGCTATTGCCACATCATCAGCCCCTCTGACATCCATCGGAAAGACCGTAAGGGGTCTGAGGGTGTGCTGGGCAGCTGATCGCGAAGGGTGCCTATGGCTTAACTCTACCCTGTTAATTTTTAATTTAAAAAAACCCCTACCTTTACGTGTAAAAATTTTTATAGAAATTACATTTTTTTTTATACACTTACAGGTTTAAAAGATCAGCAAATAAAGTCATGGTAGTTAAGGCTTAGGTTAAGCATTGCACGTGGTTGAGTAAAAGTCTTTGAGTGTGCCTCCTAAAGACGCTTGAAAGGAGGGGTTGTACTTGCTCTTTCTAGCACTGACTAACAGTTCTTAAGTCCTTGGATATACTTGTCCTGCTCAAGGATCAGTTTTTCTCATGACACTTTTTAAATATTTATTTTAAATTTTGTATTTATAGCAGCTAGGTCTTTTTTCAGAGCTATATAAATCAGTTACCCATTAATTTCTACTCTTTCATATTCAGAAAATGTTATGTTTATTAAAAAAACCCCCAAACCTGTAGTTTTGTGCACATGTTTTAGATCTCAGCCTTTCTTGCATGTGCTCTGAACTGCAAATGGACAGAACTTTGTCCCATGGCCAATATTTTTATTAATCATATTTGCCCAGTGTTTGAATGCATGAGGCTTGGCTCCACAAAAGCAAAGAGGCAGTGGGCTATCGGATTGCACTTGTCTTGGAGCCTTGCTCTAGTTCAGGTTTCCACTGGCGTTGTGGTTCTGTTGGATATATGGATATATATGATCTTGAGGATGTCATCCTAAAAAAGACATTCTTTGTTTCAAAATTTGAACGAAAATAAGTACAAAAAACCAGTAACTTTTTAGCTACCTTCCAAAGTGTTTTGTTATCAGCATGCTAATACCTTGTTAGACTTGCTAGTCATAGAAGAAACAGTACTTACTAAATTGATTCCCTGGCAATAGCAATGTCTTATTTTCTCTTTTGTAATTGCAAAATTTGAATGTTTTCATGCGTTAATGTGTTCAAAAGTTGAACAATAGCTTTTAAGGTAAATTGGTTGCCTTCTGCAAATTTAGGTGTTGCTGTGTGAATGCTGAACTTTTTGTCATCCAGCTGTAAATTTTTTGGTTTTAAACTTAGTGGCAGATAAATAAGTGAAAAAGTTGTTAGAGAAAGAATAAGGCTGAAAGATCAACACAGACATCCTTTGAATAGGAAGTTTTTGTGACTGAGGCTTCAAAACACTGTATTGGACAGGTTTTTAAGAAGTTCCTCAAACATTAGTTTGAGAATTATACTTCAGCATCAGTTTTCTGTTTATTAACTAGGCATTTAAAAGACTTTCTTGTATTTGCATTTTGTTTTGGTAGGCTCAGGTTTATTAGTTGCAGCTCAGGATGCTACAGAAGATGAGGAAGCTGTGGAAGATACTGTAGTTGAAGATGAAGATGATGAAGCTGAAGTTGAAGAAGATGAACCAACAGACTTGGTAATTGTACATGAATGTTACTTCAAAAGTATGAATTAGACAAGAAGTGCTTGGAGCTGGATAACTCAAATAAGAGTTTACTAACATTCTTTTTTCAGATAGCTATTTCCATGTATCTGGTTAAGCTTCTGTTCAGTTTGAAGTGTTGGAAGGATTTATCTTTTCTTTCTGAATTACCAGTTGAAAAACCGCATGAGGACAACCTGATTTCTGACTACCAAAACTGTAGGTCACAAAAAAACCACCAAGTAAGAGAACCAGATTCTCATAGGAGCCCTCTGTAGTCGTTTTGCATCTTCAGCTGTACCTCAGTAAACTGAGAAGAGGATAGAACTACTTAATTCTACTGTCTTTGATATTTATTTCTTAGGGGCAAGAGAGTCTTGGTTCTTAGTTAAGCTCAGTATGAATTCTGAAACCCTTGTTTTGTAGCCCATTGTCACTTGCTACTCTCTTAACTCTTAGGCTTGTGGCCATGTTGCTGTTCAGGGTCACTTGCTTCAGCTTGACAAATGTTTAAAAAGTTTCTTTGTGCTAGGTTTCCCTCAGCAGAGTCTCAGATGTCCATTTCCAGGAAATAGCAATTTAATAATTGAGTGTTTCCACAGTAGGGACACTCAGGCGGCCCAGAATGAAATCCCTGGGCTGGTACACCCTTACAACCTGTGTACCCATTCTTCACGAGCCTGGCACACACGTCTTGTTTAATGGTAATTTTTGTTCTGGGATCTTCCTGTTCCTTGTTGAATTATTTCTGTAGTTGTATTTATCTGAATGGGGTGCATCTTCGGCTGACAGTTGTGGCTTCCTAATCTCTCAGTTTGCACTGATCTCAGAGCCTCCCTTCACATACCTAAGCAACGGTTCAAGATTAGTTCAGCCTTTCAAGGTGAAAGTCTGCAGCTTGTAGCCTAAGGCTTTAGCAACCTTAGTTACTCATACTAAGCAAAACTAATCAGGCAAGACAATTTAAAAGAATTCAACTAACTAAATTTACAACACAATTTCAAAAAATTACAAACAAAAAAAAATTTCGAACGAAAAAGTGAAATGTTTGACACAGTTTTGTGATCTGCAGTTGAGTGTTGGGCTTGCTAGACACTTCCTGTACTTGGATTGGTGCACAATTTTCTCAAATCTCTGATGTAAATTAAGGAAGTTTGGGACAATATTTAGGAGAAGACATGCATAATAAAAATGCAGATTTGGTAAAGTGTTACTTGATTCTATCAGATTTTCCTGATGTTGTTAAGTTGGTGAGCTTATGGTTGACCAGCTTTGGTAAGTGGTAGAAGGTGTACTGTGTCAGTACTGACAGAATATTATTAAATAACCTCTTGGTTGTAATGTGCTTTATATTAAATAGTAAGTAGTCTGTGTGTTGGGTACAAAACATGATGCTTTTTAGGCAGTTTCTTTTATTTGTCACTGAAATAAAAGATAGTTTTTCATAGCATCTTGGAGTCAAGACGCTGCATGCTCAGCTCTGGTTCCCCAGTTCATGGTATGTGTTTGACTGATCCAGTAGGATTTCCACTGCTTCAGGAGGTTGTTTAAGCACTGAAATCAAATGATCCAACTGACTTGTAAGCAATTAGCTGAGACTGTTCACTACTGCGTCAGCCTTGGTTTTGTTTGGTGGGGGCAGTGATGATCCCATGATCCCCAAGTGGAAAATAAGCCCTTAATGCTTGCATTTGCTAAATTAAAAAGTGAATCATCTCAAGGTGAACTTGAACAAGTGAATCCATGGACTTATGTAGTACCAACAGCCTAACCATTTGCAGGCATACATACACTTAACTAATTAAAACTGAATAGAAAGCTGCCGTAAACACTCACTGTAGTGAAAGTAACTCATTTGTCTTATGCCTGTCTGTATTTTGGAAATGCTTGTTTTCTAAGTAGAGATAGCCTAGATGTGAACACTTAACATTTAGATTCTGTTCTTTTCCTTCCACCCCCAAACAGAAGCCTTACTGATGCTTTTTGATTATAAACCCTTCAATAGAGCTAAATGTAGTTCAGATTAGTCACTGTGTCAAATATAACAAGTAGAAAGATAAGTGCTGAAAAGGATGCTCATCACATCTAGAGGGACAATAGACTATGTGCTAATTCTGCAAGAACAGGATTTGGTATAAATACTTGCCCCTGTTTGCATGCTTTGACACATGGGATTCTCATGAACCAAGCATGGTTTTTGCTTCACTGTTTGTTATAGGATTTTTCAAAAAAGTCTCTTGTCTTAGACAGAAGAAAAGGAGGAAGAAGACTTGTCAGGAGAACCTAAAGCCTCACCTAGTGCTGATACAACCATCTTATTTGTGAAAGGTGAAGGTAAGAGTCCTCTGCTAATCTACCATCCTCTTTATTGTTGCTTAGACTCCATCAATGTGTGCCTAAAACAGTGAAGCTTTAAACTACAGAGTCTGTTCTAGATGCTCTCTGTTTAGAATTGGCTGTGTGTGGTGCATGATTTTTCTAATGGTTGAATATTTTTTTGTGTGTGTTTCAGACTTTCCAGCGAACAACATTGTAAAATTTTTGGTGGGCTTCACCAATAAGGGTACAGAGGATTTCATTGTCGAGTCTCTGGACGCTTCTTTCCGGTACCCTCAAGACTACCAGTTTTACATCCAGAACTTCACAGCTCTCTCTCTGAACACAGTAGTTCCACCACAGAGACAAGCCACGTTTGAGTACTCCTTCATCCCTGCTGAGCCTATGGGTGGTCGTCCTTTCGGTCTGGTTATCAATCTCAACTACAGAGATGTAAATGTAAGCCTGATGCTCTAATTTGTTTGAATCTTTTTAGTTGATGTGGAGGTGTCAGGAGGGAACTACTTAGTCAAGTACCTCTCCAGAAAGTGAATGCCTCTGTAGTATTTAAGCAAAGCAGTAGATATATAAGCACAGTAAGTGACTGCCTACATGCACTTAAAGTTGTATCAGCAGTGGAAGCTGGAGTGCCTTAGAACTGTATTGTAGTGGGATACATTCGTAAAAAACTCACTCAGCCAACCAAAATATCAGCTTTCTTTAGGATAACTTAAATTTCACTGTGCTTTTTAGATTGGGCTTTGCTAACAAACCCTGCAATCAACATGAATGCCACCTGCAAACTTCACTTAAGGCAAATAAATGGCCAGTAGTTGCAGTCTGGGAAAAGGCTACACAAAAGCATAGATGGGGCTCAATTTTATTCTTTTCTCTTTAAGTGCAGGTTAAGGATTAACAGACTTCTGTACCTTTGTGTTTTGGTAGCCCTAATAAGAACCCTTTGTATGTAATACCTCTTGTTATAGGAGGTATCGTACTGAAGCCTGGATGTGACCATCTTGATATCATCAGTACTGTTCTTTGTACTTGGAACAAAACATTTGTGCTTTGATGTGTTGAGTTAAACTAGCACAATTTATAAACTTGAGAAAGTCTCATGCAGGAGTTGCTCCTTTCTAGAAGTTCTCCAAGAACATGGAAAAAGGTAAACTTTTGTGTATGTGTTGAAGAAATTAATTTAAAATGTTATGTGCAAACTTTGTTCTAGGGCAATGTGTTTCAAGATGCTGTCTTCAATCAAACTGTTACAATTATTGAGAAAGAAGATGGGCTGGATGGAGAAACGTAAGGAGGCTGGAGATCCAGGTTTAGTTGGTGCACTGGTAGAACAGGTTATTGGTGGTGCCAATGAAAATAGTTTTTGTATTGTCATTTTATTGAATGTTAGGTCTGCTGTGTTTTGCTGATGGTGTAGCAGCATTTGACAGACTGAAAATATGAACTTTTCCCAAAATTAAGATCTCTGTTATTAGTGGGGATCTTCAGGATTGGTACTGTGTCAGTGAGAAGTTACAGATGTGCTTTAGCTCAGAGGGCTTAAGCCTGGAATAGGACCTGGTGTTATACAGCTACATAGCAATTCAAAACTGTTAAGCTTCTGTTATGCTACTGTGCTTTTTCCGAAGAGTTAAAAGATGCGGGGAGTCCATAGTATCAGGCTGTGGGTCCTGCTGTCAGGACTGGAATAGCTTTCTTCTGGAACACTGCACTGTAATCTAAGATTACATAAACTAAAAGATGTATTTGGAGTATGAGATAGAGGAACTCGGTCTTTTTTTGTTGTACTAACTGCTGTCTGTAGTAGGTACCTTTCAGGAGTGATTTTTTTTTTAGAGACTTAAGTAGATCTGACACACCAAATACCTTTCAGGCGTATGCTGTGCTAAAATGCTTTTAAATTTTGTAACTCTGAAATGGAATTTTAAGTGAACCTGTGAGTTAAAATAGTCTTCAGAAATACTTGTAGAGAACGCTGAATATCTGGATTGTCCTGCTGCAGGTAGAAATTGGCTGTTGAGCAAGCTTCCTGTTAAGGTCAGCCAAAAGAAATAGCTGTTGCAGTAATTCGTATTTCTCGAATAGAATAGTATAAATGAAAGAACAATTGGTCACGTGGAAATGTGTGATATGCTGAAAAAAGGAGCTTTCAAAACAATTCAAATACTAGAATCAGTTTGTGTGAATATCCTGGGAACAGATAATTACCCTATAACAGGGATTTCAGTTAGGTATCTTCTTCAGTTTGACTCCATAATTTCCTTTATCGTAAATGAGAGTTCAGATGTTCAGCTTGGAATAAGTTCTTTACCTGCAAATTCCTTAATCCCCAAATAAATTTTTGCTATAACTTAGGTTTGCCTCTTGCTAGGTATCAACAGATACTTCCGGTAAAATTCTTCAAAACAAACCAGAATGCACAGACTAAAAAAAATTATTTAATAGGTAGAATTCTAACTATGGAACACAGAGCAAAGTAAGCTAGTTCTTTCAAATTTCAAGGTCTGTTGCAAATTAATAGTGTCCTAGCAGTACTTGCTTTGCAATAGCATGCTAAAAGTATATGAGAGATTTTTAAGGGTTTTGTAAGTGATTAAAGCTGTCACAAACACAAATATTGCCTGTGACCCAGTATCTTGAAACTTCATGGTAGTGCAAAAGAATTCTTGAAGTTACTAAATTTCAATATTTATTTATTTATTATAACATTTTCCTGGTTTATACAACATTTTTCAAGTGTTCTGCTGTTCAGAATTAAACTTAAGATTACAGTTTCTGAAAGCCAAGTCAGAATAATTACATAATAGTTGTTAGCACTTTAGTTTCAAATTCCTTGGGTATTTTCCCCATTTGCCCCCTACAAAAGTTCCTGGGAAAAATTAAGTGGACATAGGGCCAAAGCTAGGCTTAATTTCTATGCCCCTTCATAAACTGTCTTCAAAACTTGACATTTTTAGTTAATGGTTTCCTGAACTGTTTTTTAAAGGATCTTCATGTACATGTTCCTCGCTGGACTCGGTCTGCTGGTCATTGTTGGCCTACATCAGCTACTAGAGTCCAGGAAGGTGGGTAGTGTGTTTTTTCTGTGTACTTGTTGATACAAGGCCTTTCTGATGTGAAAGGAAAGCAATTCAGTGACTGCTTCTGGCATATGATGGTACAGCTAGAAGATTTATTTTTAGAACCAGTGAGTTCTTAAAAAATGTTCCTAATGGAAGCTACTCTGATTGCTGAGCTCATGCCCTTTGGGGCTGCTCTTTGGCTCCACACTAAAGTGGTTGAATTGAAGTACCTTCTAATCACTGCATGTATGTGTCTACTGATTCAATACTTACTGGGTAGATTTTCCCTATGCTCTCTGTTTCTGCCTATTAGTTTAATCCAGGTCAGAATTTGGGGGAAAACAGCTGTCAGTCTTTTATTTAGTTCCTAGCAAGTCTTTGCCATAGTGCTGATTATTTTGCAAGGTCAGGTTACATATGAAAATGTTGTGCTAATCTGAGAAAGCAAAATAAAACTGGTCATCACAAAGTTTGATTAATCATCAGCAAAAGGTATAATGAACTTGCCCAGGTGTGCATGAAATCTTGGTGCCTTTATGTGGAATAAGTGTTGTGAGGTGTTAGAAATAGTAATGTAAATCTTAGGGGAATAAATTGCTAATGGGACAGATGTCTCTCTGCATTGACTAGCCTTAAGTTTTTGCCTTAGTGAAATAATTGTAATTGACTAAATGTAGCATTTTTAGTTATTTCTAATACTTGTGCTATCCAAGTCTTACTTAAAAGAAAAATCTTTCTTGTTTCTTGAATTTTCAGAGGAAAAGACCAGTACAGAAAGTAGAGATGGGAACATCAAACCAGAACGATGTTGATATGAGCTGGATTCCCCAAGAAACTTTAAATCAAATAAGTAAGTAGTCTGCCTTTCACAAACTAGACCATAACAAACTTACTTGATCAGTTAATTGTAACTGAGTAAGTAGCAGGTACGAATTTCTTAGAACAGCATATATCTTCTAGGGAATAGAAAATTGTCTCAAGCACTGTGCTTAAGGATTAGATTATTACTTTAGCAGTCTATTCCTTGTAGAACAAACTTCATTGGTTGATAAAATAATTACTATTGGTGACTTTACAATTTGTTCTGTAGAATATTTTTCAACAGTATAAAATCTCTACCCAAAATCTGGATCACAGAGGTTTAAATAGGAGAAAATAGCTGTCATCTCAAAGTTTCTGTAAGTTGTTTGGAAGTTTACCTATAGACCAAAGTCTTAAATAAGCATCAGAAGTGTGTTTTAACTAAAGCCACATTAATACTTGTTGTTAATGTCCTTCACAAATCCAAAAGTTCTGTTTGATACCTGAAATGCCAGTGGTAAAACCCTGTATCTGATTTCCTTAGACTGTGGATATTTCTAACTTCTCTTACTCTTTCTTCTCTTTTGCTTTCCCGTGGCTTCAGTGCAGAGTAGAAGAGGTGAGGCAGACTCTCGTGAATTGAAGAGTGAAAAGTGCTTTATGTGTTGTCCCTGTAATAATTAGGTGTGACTAGAAGTACAGCTTCCTGCATGCTGTGACTGGTGATGTAGCATGAGCAGTAAAAGATTGCAGAACAGATGCACACAATGGTACACGTTTTATATACTTCTAAATTTATGTTTTCATCTATTTTATGCATATATTTCTGGTTATGTTGTAGAAACAGAGTTTCAGTAGAATATTGCTGAAGTATTGTTGTCTTCTCTCACAGTTCCCAGAAATCTTTTTCTAAAAGGCAGATGTTTATCTTGCCTTCCCCACTTACCTTGGTGTAGTATCAGGCTGATAAGCTCCTATCATCAGTAGCAGTGACTGGTATGAAGTGAGAAAGCCTCAATAAAAAGTGCATCCTATATGAGATGCAAAGAGAAGTGCTTTGAAAACCCTTTGTAGGAGCTACCTTTACTTGGCAAAGGCTGCTGTATTAATCAAATAAGTGAATTCTGAGCTTCATTTGGTGTAGAAGGGCTAGAGCCCCTGCTCTAGCATGAAGTTGTGCCAGGGGTTGATGGCTTTGCTTTTTTTAATTCCTTCACCCTTTTTAAGTACACTTACACAGCACAGGTATGAAGGTTAGTGCTTTACTTGAGAAGATAAAAGCTTTCTTGTACATTTCCTTCTGTGAGACACAAGAATAGCATAAAACCCAGACACTGATATTTGAAAAGCCTCAATCTAGCAAGAAAAACTGAAGGTCTAAATGTTATTTTTCTCTAAAGAGCAAGCTGTCTTTAAAAGGGTTCAAATCCTGGTAATGTTTGGGCCCTGCCACCATCCCTTTCTTAAACCAAACAGGTATTCATATCTTAATACTTGAAATTTAGGAAAAATTAACGATTAAGTTGTTCTTAATTGTGGTTTTCTCAGCTCCAGGTTAGTTTCAATTAGAACTCTACACTAGAACTTTAAAATACATGACCTTCAAGATCTCAGATATTCCTGACTTTTTTGTTATTGACACTTCATACTGTACTGATTGGCGGGTAAGGGCATGATGGCTGCTCCTTGTGTCTGCAGATACTCTAAACAGGGAGGTTATTGGAGATTGTTCTGTTTAAGAAAGTTAGTCACCAGATGCACTTAGCAATCACTTTAGCTCTTCATGCAAAGTATTGAAGCTTCTCTTCAATAATCATAGAACCATAGAATGGTTTGGGTTGGAAGGGGCCTTGAAGATCATCCAGTCAAATGTGGATGCTTTCTGGAAAAGTGTGGTTTTTCACAACAGAGACACTTTTCTTCTGCTGTTAGTTGTATGAATGTGGAAATATTACATGTGAGACAAAGCTGTCTAAAGAAGAGTCAATCCTCTATTCTTCAGTCGGGTAAACTCAAGGCAGTAGTCATCAAAATAATTAATTTAACTTTCTAGAAGTGTAACTACTGAACATGAAAATTTTCTAAACGGCAGAGCCTGCAGTTCCACATAGGGATGGCATAGGGTCTTGGGTTTGGGTTTTTGTGCATTTTAGTAACTGGCAAACAGAACAAACCTTACCCTGGTGTTGCATGTTACAGAACAGAAACATATTTTTTGTTACCTTGTATTTAGGGTGCTAATAGTTAAAAAGCCTTAACAAGTTGTTTGAACTCGCTTCTCTGTGGTGATGCATTGCACTTGAAGGGCAGCTTGTCTTGTGTTTAGGAGGAGGAAAATACATGCTCGTGTAACAATTGCAATTGATGCAACTATCTCTTTTCTTTTTTCTTTTTTTTTTTCCTTTTTTTTTTTTCTTTTAATCTAGATAAAGCTTCACCGAGGAGGTTGCCCTACAAGAGGGCACAGAAGAGACCAGTGGGCTCTGATGAGTAATGTTAACTAGTGCAACAGTTGAACCTTTACTAATTCTGCCTGTTTGGTGTTTTTGGATTGGAGTAGTGCAGAGAACCCATGTCACCATAAGGAAAATACTGCTAAACATTTGGACTGAACAGATTAACTGAATGGTGTTAATATTACTGAAAATGCACTTCTCTTTTAATTTTTTTTTTAATTGTTGGGGGGAGGTAGCCATTAAGATTTGTGCCTGCGTGTGTAAGCGGTTGGTCTTCACAGAAACATGTTACCTGAAATGTGCCTTTAGAGTTCTTTGTAATGCTGGCTTGTCATTTGTACATGTCATTGAAGGATTTTTCTTCTCTCCCTAATCTGAATGTCTGGTGACTTCAATCTGTCTTGATTGTATCATATCTGTGTCAGAACCTGAATGCATTGTTCTTATTCAGTAAGTGACGTTACTCTTTACAAGGTGCACACACTGAAGTTTGTGTGTGTGGTCCTGTCTCAGTGGCCAGGCACTGATCATCTCAACTTCTGCATAGTTTTCATTCTAAAGGCACAATTGGGTATAGCTGCTTGTAGTGGTAGATATTTTGCTGCTGTTTTGATCTGGGCATGCAGTGACCTAAAAATCTGAACTTAGCTGCATAGATGTTAGGAGGGCTCTTGCACAGCAGCAGAACTTGTGAAGCATGGAATTTGTGTGCTGAATTGGTATTACTACATAAATTTCTTTTTTATACCCAATTTGTTAAATGGTTAGTTATTGAGTCGTGCCAGCAGCTTAGGTATTCAGATTATAGTGGTAGTTCTGCAATGTTTACTCAAGAAACTGTTGAACAAGCCAGAGCAACTTTTCAGTGAGTTCTTGGTTCACTCTTCTAAGAACTGGAATGTCATATGTATCGAAATGTCAATTTATTTTTTTTAAAGCTTTACAAGGATTTGCTGTACACACTTGAAGCCAACTGTTTTTCAAATTCAGTTTCAAGTAATTCTTTTTATTGGCAGACTATTTAATTCACCCTTTACAGTTTTTAAATCTGAGGCATCTTTACACTGGTCAGTAAATTGGTCTGAGGCTTTTTTCCCACTTTGTCTTTCTTAACTAGTAACACTGATGCATATTCATCACTAGTTGCATGTTGGTTCAGTACTCAAGCAGAAAAGCTGTATGAAAAATCAAAACAAGATTTCCTTTTGTGACTTACATGATTACCAGGTACTGAGGTATTGGTCCACATCCACTGTGCTCAGGAATTAACTGACAGGGAAAAGAGCCAATATGCAGAACATCAGTTTGCTTGGACAAGGCTTGAATTGTTTGCATCTCAGCTGCCTCTCTTGCAGTGTCTGAGTGTTATCTGAAAGCTTGTTGAGTTCAGGAAGAGGTATAGATTTGAGGCCTCTGTTGTCTTCTTTTCTTCCCTTTTCTTATCCCTGCCTGTGAAAATGCCCCTTCAGTTCTATACTTGCTCTGCAGGGACTGAACTTCTGAGCCAATGAATGCTGAGTGATCCTTCCAGATCTTCCACAGTGTGTTTGAAGCATCCAGGCTCTGTGCTGGCACTATTTTGTTACACACTTTGCCAGAATGAATTGTGAAGATGTTCTTGACTCATACTGCTATGGAAGAGATGCGTTGTTCAACTTCCTGAAAATACAGCTAGTCCAGGCAGAATATTTTTCACAGTTAAGGTTGCATAATTGTCATTCAGATCATTTAGGAAACAGTTGAATGCTGCCCTCATAAGGGGTATCTGCACTCAAATTGTGTGGAACAGCTTTATTTGCCTTTAGTGATATAATCTGACTGGTTCTGTGGTAGATTTGCAGACTTGTATTCCACTTTGCATTGATTCAACAGTGTGTTTATGGATTAAATGCTTCCTATGCTAAACCCCCCTAGCAATTGCAGCACCTGATGCGCTGAACTTGGAAGTTCCCTCTCTTGGATTATGTGTCTAACCTGGCATCAGGAGAGGGTTTTTTCACCTTCTTGTAATAGGTCATCTTGAACTGTATACTCTTAATTCTTCCCAAGTTTTAAAGGTACTCTTTGAGGGGGTGCTGATGGTACAGTGATACACCAGGAAAAAAGACAAAGGATCACAACAGAGGATATTAATTTATAATATCCTAGTTTTATTTGTACTAATAAGAAGTAAGCATTTGAAGGCTGAGCTCTCTTCTCTGCACTCAGAGGTTGACTTCCAAATGCTTAAGTTCTAAGCATGAAAGAAGAGAGGAGGCAGCTTGCAGTGGGAAAGTCCAGTTGTACCTGAGGCTGTCTTTCTGATGGTACAACTTGGCATTCACTGTAGGTGGTTCATAGTGACTTTCTTAGCCAGAAGCAGTTCATAAGAACAGGGGCCAGTAGACCACTACTGCTCATGGTGAATGTCATAAAATTTTTTAATTACTTGTTTCTCATTAATTTGCTGTAGTGGAAATTCCAGTGTGCAGGGTAAGTGAACTTTGGCATCTCTGATATTATTTCTGGTGAGTAAGCCAGTCTACTACACTCAGTTTTCTTAAACTGGGGGAATGTAGTTGTTGCTTTATCCTATTGGTAAGAAACTTTTATTTTGGTACTTGAATTTTCTACTCAGTTTTTGAACAGGCATAGCTTAGTGTCACAGGTATGTTACTGGATATCATTATTATCAGCTAAGTAGGTTATAGTTTTGCTACTTAAAGATGAGACAGCAGCAATTCTTCCTATCTATGCCACCCCTTTCCATGTGGCAGCACAAGCCATTTGTATAATCCAGCATTTTTACCAGTTCTCAGCCAGCTTACTGCACTGCCACACAACTGCTCCTGGGAGCTTCTGACAAGAGTGAGAACTGTGAAAGGAGATGTGGGCTATGGTTTCTTCTTTATTAGTAAGAGATGTTAAAATGCTTTTAGAGAGCAAATGAGCTATGGGCTTAAAGTGAAGGACCTCTGTGAATTCCTTTCTCACTGCTCCTTAACTTACTCAAAAAATTGTGAAAACCTAAAAATTTGACTCTTGGGGTAGGAAAACCAGCTTTAGAGTTCACATCTACAGAGGCAGCAGAGCATTAGTTTAGGCTACCCTTGAACTGCATGTGATACCTGTAGCCCTTGGTATACTGTCTGCTTTCTGGCAGCAGTTCATTTTTTTCCCCAGCATCAGAGAAAAAAGAGTGGCTGCTGTCAGACTAAAGGATTGAAGTTTATTCTCCATGTGCAAAAATACTAAGTTGTAGGCTGTGGAGCTGGATGGAACAGACCAGAGATGGCAGTGCTTCTGCTTGTTCTAAAACATTTATGCCAAACATGTTGCTTAGCTTGGAACAGGTCTAATCAAAAGTATCATTTACTGGTTATTCCTAGAATGCATGGTGTTAAACAAAATGTTGCAGGTTAAAGCTCTGAATCCAGGGAAGCCAAATACTAAAGTAGACTGGTTGTGCTGTTTTCAGTGTGCTTGATGTACTGAGCAGTAGAGAGTCTGTTCTCTTTTCTTCTCCAAAGGAAGGACAGTACCTACCTCATAGGAGTGACATAAGGGCTGTTTCAAGAGTGTTTTGAAGTTTTTTGAGACTTGCACAATACACTTCTGTGGAGATAGTAAGACACAGCACTAGTGTAAATGGTTGGCAGCTGTACACATAGATCCATGCTATAGTAATTTAATCCCCTCACTGACCAGTGTTTGCAGCTTTACATTCTGACATTTCTAAAACATGCAGAGCAGTTGCAGTGAACATACAGAGGAGAGCAAAGCCAGAAAGATCTCTTGATTTCTGCAAAAGTTTGTAGATGGGCTAAGTAATATTCTCCTGACATTTTCCCATTTATCTCTAAATTTTCCCAGGGACTTTTTCTAATCAGTTGATACAGATGATTGTTTGTGTAGCTACAATCAACAGTCAATTTAAGAATGACTGATTGTTTCGGATGATCAAGTTCAGATGATGTACTGCAACTGAAGTGTTAAATTATCATTTAATTTCTTACCTGCTGACTTGCATTTATAAGTGAGATCAGATCTCTTGAAAACAGCTGCAGGTTTTTTTGTAAAGTATACTTGATTTTTTTTTCCTTAGCATTGTGTAGCTTTTTTTTTTTTTTTTTTAATAAAGCATGAGTATGGCACCGAGAAAAAAGGCCTTTTCCTTGATAAGCAACCCATAGAAACAAATATGCAAAGTGTGAAAACATGCCATTCTTAAAAATCTGCATTTCTACATGTGTAGTTGGAATGGAAATAATATTGAGCAAGTACTTTGTGATGCTTTGGACAGTGGACTAATAATTAAGATTAGAATTCTTTATAAGAATAAAGGAGGGCCCTGGGAAAATATTCAGTAAATTCTTGAATCCTGATGGGTTAGAAGTGAGCCATAGTGCCCTACATTTCTAGAAAGAATAACCTCATTAGACCCATGGCAGTGTAAAAAGGATTTGTTAGGATGCTTAATGGTTGCTGAAGTACAAGGTTACAACAAGGCCAAGTCCTTGTAGCTTTTACGTGCATGCTCTTGTGTGACCAAGCACACACTCACATTCCATGCAGTCACTCTGAAAACAGCAGTTCCAGCAGGTGTTCTGCATCCAAACAGAAGGAGGTAAGACTTGTTGGGGTAAAAAAAAGCTGACAAAAAACAAAACAGAAAAGGCTTGAACATAGAGGATGCTGGGAGCCCTGTATTTGTGAACTGTATCTGTGGGTAAAAAAGGGAAAAATTAAAGGCAGATGTGTTGGTGTATTTTTAGGTCCCAGAACACATAAAAATAACTAAAATTTGAAGCCTGCCTCATCTTCCCCTGAAAAGGTCAAGTTAGATAGATTTCAATAGCTGGCTTAAAAAGAAGAGATACCAAGGCCAAGATGAGGTCTTAGATTTTTTTTTTTTTTTTTTTTTTTTTTTTTAAATCTGGTCTTTTCTGTCCCCTCATCTAAGTAGTCTTGGCTATAAATTTCTATTAAGATACAGTAAAATTTCAGCATTACAACATTGCAGTCCCTTAGCTGGTAAGGAAAAGCTGAAATTTACCCTGCCTTTCTTCATCACTCTCCCTCTGTTCAGCCTACATGGAAATCACAACTTACCCTGCCTTGAGTTTTCGCTGTGCCACTTAAATTCACATCGTGAACCCATGACTTGAGAGCCTGTCCCTTTCACACAGCAAAGGGAATGCTTGAAGTTGGTGCACTTGGTCTCACAATGGTCTGAACAGATTTTTCAAGAGGACCCCACAGTCTATGTTCTAGTAAAGAGGGCTCAGTCCTGCCCTGCAGGGCCTGGATGGGGCTACACCGAGTGTTTTCCATAGAGATGAGGCTGCAGCGGTGGAGCATATGTGATTGGGGCATTTACCCCTAGGTTCACTAGATGGAAATTACTACAGCCAGCAATTCCCAGATCTGCCAGCTGAGGGATCTCCCAAGCCTGTGACAGCTGCTGCTTGTAACAGACAAGCACAAAGAGAGCTTTAGCCCCTTCTCACAGAGTGGCATCTAGAGGGAGGGCCAGAGCAACTGTGTCTGGCCTTTCTAAATCATTCTGTGCTGTATCTTGGCCACTGAAGTAAGTCTGAGCACTGCACTTTTCTGTGCTGTTCAGAAAATAATTGACAGATGGGAAGCTCGAACTCAGGAAAGCTGTAAATGCTGGTGTCTGGTATTTGCTTCCAAAGAAATGCAGGGTTGTAGCCACCTGCAGGGTCAGCTGAAGGTACTCTGCCACCTGGTGTTTGGTCCCACAGACAGTTTTCCTTAGAAGTTAAATTAAATTTCATCTTTTAACCCTGTGTGCACTTTGAGCACATTCAGACACAGGTTCCCATTCAGCATTTCCATGCAAGCTGAATCAAAGAGCCTGGATTGTTCAGAACACAGAAGGAACTCCCTTGCCAGAGCCTGGATCCACAGCACTGCAGAAGCAAGAGAGGACCATGCCGTGACAGTGGGCTTGATCCCAGTCTCAGCTGCCAGGTTTTCCACCCATAAATTCCCAAGAGTGAAAGAAAGAACGAACAAACACCCTGTTTTCTTCAGCAGGAGGGAAGTTAAAAGTACCCTATTGCAGGTTTCCATTGGAAAGGAAAAGCTAGAATTTAAATAGCATCTGTTGACTGTTGAGCCCAGTATGGCAAACATTGCCACTGAAATAACAGGTTATATTTAGAAGCAAGCCAAATACCCTAAAACACTTGATTTGGAAGCGTGTCATATTTTCCTTAGAGCCAGTATTGAGGCTTGGTTGTTTGTAATAGTGGTTCATTCATAGAGAGCGGAGTTAACTTCTCACAGCTGGATGTGACATTTTTCCCAACTAATCCTAACTTTTTGCTGCTATAAAGCAAGCTGGAAACCAGGAAACACATCTCACTGTTAGGCAGCACAGGAATGAAAAAGGAGAGGAAAAAAAAAACAGGATTTAGTTTGTATTTTAAAAACTACACTATGCAGGGACCATCTCCTTTCCAGCATCGTAGTAGCCTGGCAGATCACAGCTCCCCAGGATTCCATTAGCACCACCCCAGCTAAAGGTACACTGAGGGTGACGTACGAGGCACCAGTTGCAGTCATGCAGCCAGAACAATCACTCAGGAGTTTTTCTTCGTGCTCATACAGGGCAAGACATTCCCTCAAAGTGTTCCTGAGGCTGAATTCCTGCTCCCATGCAAAGCATCTTGCTGGGTGTCATTTACTGCTCCTTTAGTGAGTTGCAGCACTCCTTGTTACTCCTTTCTTTTCAGTGGCAATTCCCAAGGACCCGTCACCCCATCATTCCCATTTTGCTGAATTTATAGACTTGAATGGAGCCAGATGTCACTGATGCACTGCAGTAAGAATAAGTACAGGCCACCAAGGACCTGCTGACAAACTGCAAAACATCCCTTAGCTGCAGTTGAGTAAAACACCGCCTGAAGGAACTGGTGAAGAAGCTGCTATCACTTTTAATTATTGTTCAAATCAAGTACCTTCTTTTTTAGGCAGGTGTTTTGCAGTTGCTAAATGGTTCAGAAAAAGTTAAAAACTGTCAAAGAGGTGCCTTCACCAAAAGTAACCAAATGCATTAAAGGCAGCATGTGGCTCTGCATCCTGTGCCAAAATGTGTTGCCATGGGGTGCGCAGGTTGCTCACTTCTCCAGATCCCTCCCTTTCCCTCACCTACAGCCCTAGTGAGTTCTGGGTCTTGGGTAGCTGTGCTAGGCAGCCTCTGTGGTTTCAACTCCAGGATACTGATAGAGAGTGATGTAGACACAAGATCAAAAATCAGCCTCGCTGTGTTGCGGTGCAGACTGTGGACTGCAGTGTGTACATAGGCGGGTTGATACTTTGATTTTCTCCGGCTGTGGAGTATCATGGGCCTGATGCATGTAACCTTGGAGCCTGTAAAGCATTGGTCATACAGGCATCTTGAAGGCAGCAGATTAAATGGTGTTAAATGTCCTGCTTGCCAGCAAAAAGGGACTTTTCAGGAAAAGCGTGCAAATCTAGGAGTGCTGGATCCAATGCAGCAGCAGTGCATGCAGTAGGACATGGCAGGACATGTGCTGCCCCCTCCCCAGCTGCTGCCCAGGAGCCCCGTGCATCAGGTAGGGCTGTGCTTTGGTAGAATTAGAGGAAAACAGCAATGACAGAGGTTACAGTCTCTGTTTACAGACAGGTTTTTCCCTTCACTTTCCCCTTCCCAAGCACAGGCTATGTGGTAAAGCTTGAATTGCAAACACTTGGGAGGAATAGTGGTCAAAGCAAGCCTGCATCTCACAACTAGCACTGCCATCACCCCAGAATAAAGTACAAATACTTCTTTTGGGTGCAGATTCATTGGAAGTCAGATGCTGCTCATTGAAAACAACAAACCTAGGCTGTAGGATCCGACTACAGGAGAGGGGAGGGAAGGCTAACACACCAATTGCTTTAGTTACCCAAATATGACTCCGTGTCTGGGGGTGGGGACTGATAGTCCTGTGTGCACATGTTCACAGGAACATTTGTTTCTGCTGTTCCTCGTACCCCGGTGCTCGGGTCAGGCCCCGTCACAGAGCCACCGACTCCTCTGGCTGACATTCTGTCCCAACCTTGGCACATTTTTATGAGCAGCAGGGCCGTGCTCCACGTGTGGTTCCAGGCTAAAAATTACTGACAGAAAGTCAGCCCACAGCGGCGCTGGCCTTCACCACATTAACCTCTGCCTCTGAGATTGTGAAAACAGATCAGGCCTTTCATGATGAAAAGCCTTTTCTCTGGCAGATTTCTCTTATTTACAGCCTCCCATTAACTGATGTTCGTAAACTGCTTCACAGCCCTCTGCTGAAAGGCTCTAGAGAAGTTCAAGTGCTTTCTCAACAGTGTATTCCAAACACCCATCGTCCAGAGTTTCCTCATACACTCCTGGCAGTTTTCCCTGCCAAACAAGAGACAGATCTGGCACAGGAGAAATAAACAAGCACAGCAAAGGAGAAAGCTATTTTCAGTTCCTACTACTTGGAGGATTGCTACAACATTTTCTACTGCATTACGCAGTGAGGTTGGGTGAGCCAGAGAAGTCTTCCCACTTACTACTGTTTAATATATGAAAAACTCCTGCTTCGTCTTTGTGGGAATTTTTATTTTTATTCTGAGAGGGGTCTTGAGAAATTAAAGTAGGAGGCAATACTAGAATTTTTGAAAAGCCTCAACAATGCTTCTCAACTCCATTTAGTTTCACTTCTCCAGGGTGATTTCAGACACATCTTGAAATGAAGGCATCAAAGCGCCTTACCTGGAAATGCTCTGAAGGTTTACATCTCCCTAGAGAGTTCAGTCAAACTTGTCATCTGTCAGGCAGCCCATTAACAGTGGCACATGTGCGCAGGTAACATGTCACTTACCTGAGGTGGCACTTGCATACAACGACAGCAAGGTCGATGCTCCTGTGTCTTGGGCATCTCATTCTGTGCAGTGCCCTGCCAAGCAGTCTGTGTCTTCACTGCTGCCTCTGAGCAGCCCAACTGCCTCTGTCTCGCCACCCTTTTCCCCCCAGGTACTAATTGGCTCCTTCTTTTGAAGAAGATACTCCTGGAAAAACAGCTTCATAAACATCTTTTTGCAATACAGACCTCAATGTTGCTCACAAACACTTTTCCTCTTGCCCACAACCCAACCTTCACCTCCCCTCCCCCCTCCCATTTTAAATAAACCTCCCTGTCCAGGTGGAGCCACTGATGAGGCCTGGCAGCTCACAGGGATAGTGCTCTTGCAGCTTCTGCACCTTTTGTCGTGATGCAGCTGCTGACAAATCCTAAAAACACCAAATAATTCTGTCCCAGAGCACTCCTCCCTGTGCTATTCTTCCCCTGCCCTTTCCCTTCCCCCCAGTCTTCTAACAGTTCCAAGAAATATATGCACACCACTGGAGAAATAAGTCCCTAACTTCTCATAGGGCCACGGGCAGACACCATCTGCATCTGACACCAGCTCATCATGTGGGAGAAACCTTGGGCTTACTTGGCATAAATCATCCCTTCAGGACTGGTGAGAAGAGATTAAATCACCTAAAAATGCATTCCCTGAAACTGCATTGCAAAAACAATCCTCTGCTGAGGGGACAAGGAAGGACAGCATGGAGGCGGTGTTGAGAGAGGTCAAGAGCTCTGAACTTGCTGAGAGCAAGACCTAAAGTGCAGGAGGCGCTTTAGGTTCTGGCAGAGGCTTCATGAACAAACCACTGTTCCTGTTAATGTTCTTACTTCAAAACCAGGGGAACACACTGCGACTGTACATACCCTCAGCAGAGCTGTTGGCTCAGGAGCCCTGGCTGTGCTGACCCTCATTTTAGGGTTGTTTCCATTTTTTCTAACCCTGTGATCCAGCATGGCACTAATTGCCCAAGACTAGGGAAATGCTCTGATCCGCCACAAATCTGCAGGTACCAGCAGTCACCAGTTTCCAGACAGGGCCCACAGAATGCTCCTGGATGTTTGTTTCCCCTGTTCCCTGAGTGTGCATGTGAGGACCTGGAGCAAGGAGGGCAGCTCCAGTGTGGGACTGGTGGCCAAGCCCAGGAACTGCAGAGCACACCCAGGACTCAAAGTCCAGGGATCACTGTAGTGAAATGGTGCTTCCAGCCTGCAGAGCACACACAGCCAGGTGACCCAGCACGTCCCCAGCTCAGACACCACACAACCTGGGATGCAGATATGTATGCACATCATGCCATCCCACTAAGAGGTTAGACCTTTTCTCACACATGCTCTTCCCCCTTCCCAACCTCAGACCATTTTTTATGAAACATTCAGCTCCTCCCTGACATGAAGGAGATTTTAAAAATCTAAGTCAATTCCCTTATTCCCAAACAGATTGGAGCCCAAATCCCAGCATCTCCCTCACTGCCCCTTTGGCTGTTGCAGTGTTGGTGCAGCCTCTCCCCTGCACAGTAATTACTGCCAAGGTAGGGGATGAAAGGGGGAAGTTCTTTAACACAGCTCCGCGGCTGGAGGGCTCAGCTGACTCACAACACATGAAGATGCTGGTGCGTTGTACAGGTTTTAGTCACTTCCCTCCCTGATGTTGGCTACTCCAGTACTCAGGTTCTGGGAAGTGCTGGTGTGGCCCCTTTTTCCACAGTCCAGCAGTTAAGAGATGTTCCAATTGAACAATCCAATGCATTTCTCCAATCTTTTCAATTTTTGCATTTTCAGAGTGGGTGATGAAAAATGGTGCCTCTTTGACATACAGAAAGTGCTGGTTATTCTGTGCTGGGGTCTTGAGTCTCCCTTTTGCAGATAATCCTAGACTTCAGGGTTTCCAAAAGTGACATTTTCAATCCCATTATAATTACAGAAATGCTGAAAGAAAATGGCATGTATGATTCCCCAAACTGGAGACTTGTGAAGAAAGAAAGGTTTCAAGTAAACTTTTGCCCCTTGCTGCCTTTGCTGGTTGAATTGTGACCAAGTTTGTTTGAGAAAGGCTTTTTTTCCACAGAACAAACCAAAACTGTTCTGTTAAGTGTCAACAGCAAATCATTTCTCATTGCACTCACTTTCTGAAGATCTCGGTATAGGTGTACAGCCCTCCTATCCTGCAAATGCTGGCTAATTTGAGACAGATGCATGATGAAAAACAAATACCTTTCTTTCTTTCTCTTTACTTGTTTGCATTTTAGCAAACGTGCAAAAGATGCTCCAACCAGGCTCCACAGTTTGCTTTGGGGAAGCCAGTTTTCACCCAGTCCTGCTATCTGCTGCCCATTCCCACAGCTTCATGTTCCACACTTGGGAAAAAAACACCTTCCTGGTGCTCCTTGCTGCCAAGGCATCCCTGTGGTGGCAGAGGACTTGGGTCTTCCCCAAACCTTTATGCTCTGGGCGAGCATGTGGCCTCCACACCTGAAACACTGCTGTGGATCTCTCATGTGTTCGTGTCAGGAATTAACCTCAGCTTCAGCCCTGCCAAGATGGGAAAAAAAGCTTTAGGGAATGAGGCGAGGAAGCAGCAAGTTGGAGGAGACACACCACCACCTCCCCACCTCTCTGTTAACCTGATGTTTCTGGGCAGCTCTAGCTATTGCTGCCATAGGTGTTAGTGCAGGGAGGAGTGGAGACAGGAAGAGGGAGAAGGAAATGCCAGCAAGGAGTGAAGTTCAGCTGGCCTGCAGGGTGTTACCCTATCCAAGGCAGGGAGAGCAGGGAAATTCCCAACTCGGCAATAGTCAGTCAAATTGAGGTAGGAGGAGAAAAGGGCTGGGCACAGCAATTATACCCTTCCATGGCAAAGAACTAAGTGCTTTCTAAGTCATCCATTTCGTAAGTAATTAGTCACCATCACTTCCTAGCCACATAAACTCATCCCATTTGATTTTACACCTCCTGACAGGTCCCCAGGCCACTTGGACGAGAACTTCCCATCAGTCTCACGAGAGGAGAGGCGATTCAGGTCAGTGGGTGGGAGAGGGAAAATTATTTTCTCCAGGATTCCTCCCTCAGAAATGATGTTTCCAGCCCATGAGCCCACCCAGAGAGCCTTCAGCGCCCCATTTCACCAGATACCCTCAGTCTGGGGCAGAACTGGCTGCCTGACAGCTTCTGTTTTAACCTGTCCCTCTCTGGGGGTGAGGGACCAAGGTCCTCACCAGAGAAAGTGCTGTGAGGAATTTTGACCTCCATTGGGAAGGTGCAGGAGGCTTGAGGGAGTAAAGCGGCAGCAGTTCCCCCTCCTGAGTCTGTCTCTCATTCTGAACCTGGTTCACTTCCCTGCCAGAAAGCACCATCGCAGCAGGACTTAGCAAGATGTGGATGCTTCAGCTTCACTGCAATTCCCTGGCCTCCAGAGCTGGATACAACTCAGATGATTCTCTGGCTCACTGTCCTGTGAAATGCATTTTATTTATAGGAAGGCATACAAAATGCAGCTAAGGCAGCTCTGACAAGCTACAACAAAGGATTTGTCTCTTTTTTTGACACATGCACGTGGCTTTTGAATACATCCTGAAGAGTCTGAGGCCATAAACATTTATGCAAGAAGAAAACTATGGTAGCAGAAACCTACTTAATTTTTTTAAAAAATTGACTGCTACACTGCATGCTGGGAGGATGCTCACCTATGTGACCATGGGGCTACAATTAATTTAAAAAGGAAAGAGAATCCTGACCCTGCCTGTGCAGGAAAATCAGCACTTTTCTGCAGCCTTCGGTTGCTGTGTTGAGAACCTGCACCGGGAGAAAAGCAGCGTCTCCAAGGGGCCTGGCTACCAGAAAATGGTGGTCAAAATGAACACGAATTTTCAGAGCGCTGCAATCATCTCCAGCTCAAACTCAGATCAACTGAAGGAAGAGAAAAAGTGATCCATTGGCAAAGATAAGCTCCAGCTTGCACGTCGTCCTTCAGCAGAGCTAAGGCTGAGAACAAGTCACCACAAACCCACAAGAAGAGCCACGTCCATTTCATAACCTGTAATTTTTAAATATAACATTTTATTGCTTAGATGGTTTGATACAGAACAAGTTTTACTTTTTATTTTGAATTTGGAAGTACTGTACAACTGAAAAAAAAGAGGAATAAAAGTACCAAAACAATGTGTGATTCTCTGTTCATGTGGCATAAACCAGTCTTGTACACAATTCGTAGCAGCAGTTTAAGTTCCCTTTAGAAAAATATGAATTCTACACATTTATTACTGTTTCCTGCATGGGATGAAATCACTAGGATTAAACTTCCTTCGTGGAGAGAGAAGAGAGAGAAAGGAGACACACAGAGAGGAGAGAGAAGATGAATCATTCTGAAAATGGAATCAGACTGTCACATAGCCCCCTAAAGTTATTTCACAACAGCCTCAAACAAGGTTCTCTCTTTTTTTTTTTTCTTTTTTTTCCTTTATTTTTTTTTTGCGCTTTCACAGTCAAGTGCTTAATGTAGTGATTGAATTATCTCCATGTTAAGTCCATTGCAACTCAGGCAAAAGAATTTTAGAAGATTTTTTTTTTGTTTTCTTTTTGTTTTGTTTTTGTTTTTTTTTTGTTTGTTTTTTGTAAAAGCCCTGAGAGAGGAAAAAAAAATAAAAAGATTCAAACGAAAATCGTATAGAGACAAATTAGCTGAACATGCAAACTAAAGCCTAAGATTCACCCATAGTTTAAACACATTATAAATTTCACAGTTTAATATTGGGGGAGGAGGGGAAACAAAAAAAACCCCAACAACAGCAACAGTTCTCAGTCAAACTCAACTAATAAAAATGTCAATAAAATGTGGCAAGACCTTATACTCTACTAGGATATAGATAAAGGCTAAATAAAGCTTTAAATCAATAGTGATTATTGCTAGCAGATGTCCCGGCAGGCTGCTGGGAATTAATTACTTGCTACATTGTTCTGCAGCATATAGTTTAGTAATGGCTTCTCCCCCACAGTATTGCGCAGTTTAGTGTGGAGAGTTGCAAAAAATAAAAACCAAAAACAACAAAACAACAATGCCAAAATAAACAAACAAAAAATTACAAAAACCAAAAAATACCCCAAATAATAATAATAATTATTATTATAATTATAATAGTAATAACAATTTAAGGGATGCGTGAACTGGTTTTAATTAAGTAGAATGCACCTGGGTAGAGTTTCAAATGAATCATTGGTTGTGATTGATTTATCTATATCTGGCATTAGCTTCGTTTCTGAACTGGTTCAAACATCCCTATTTAAAATTCAAAAAAAAAAAACCCAAAACACAGAAAAATAGAAATCACATATACCTCAACCATTTTTTCTTATTCTATTTGCAAGAATATTACTCAAGAACGCTTCTCTTCCTTTGAATTCTGGACAGTGAGATTTCAGTCTCCAGAAATTTTTCCGAGAATTTTTAATATATAGCTATATATAGATATATATATTATATAATATAGACTGGGTCCGAGGCCCACTTCCTCCATGTCTGGTGAGAGCAGGAAAAGCGATTCTGCGGTGGGAAGGAGGGAGGGTCACAGTGCGGGCTGGGCTGGGGGCTGCAGTGGTGGAATAGCACAGTGAGGCTCCGGCAATGCTATTATGGCTCTGTCTGTCCCAGAGGTCATGACTGAAGGACAATTAACAAACAACAATAACGACAACAACAACAAGGACAACAAAAATGCTGGGCACTCCTAAAAATGCGCAGCTACAGTAGGATACATTTCGCTTAACCCCTTCAATATTGGTGGCTGGAGTGTCACCTGTTGCCGGCAACAGGAGCCAAAGGGAGAAATTCCAGCTGCCAGCATTAAAGGGGTTAAATTACTGATATGAAATTTAGACACACACCTCAAGTCTTCAAGCATCAACCCCAAAATCTCAGGAAGAATTTCTTTCTTCTTTTTTTTTTTTAAATTTATTTTATTTACTTTTAACATGTCGTATATCTGTAGTTTTATTACCAGTAGTATTTTCTTGCTCTAGAACACGACAGAAGCAAGACGAGGGCAAGGCTCGCATTTCTCTCTTGCTTTCGACTGGAAGACGGAATAACTTTGCTCTGTGAGTGACGCAGGCTGTCGCCAACGTGACGGCAGCGAGGTCACTGCGGCACTCGCGGTGCCTCTCTCACGCACCCGGGGCCCCGCGCGGCCCCGCTGTCGCACACTCGCACCCACACCCACACACACCCGCCAGGAGGGAGATGTGCCCCCGCACGGGGGACGATACCTCGCTGGCCTCCACGGGACGCTCCGGTCGGAGGAAGGGGTTCATGTAAAGTACAGTAGAAGAGCTGCAACAACAGGAGGAGGAGCTGGTGAAAGCGATGAGTCAAGAACACTCCGAGACGGGATCCAAGCTGTGCTACGCATCTCCGTGGGCAAATATTGCCCATTGGCTTCTGCTGACTGCAGAGACAAGTGAACTGATGGATTTATAAAATAATAATAAAATAATAATAATAATAATATACTGAAGCAAATCAAACATATGTAACAGCGGGTGCATAATTTCCATAGGTTACGTTGCTATGTAACTCTTCTCTGTATACACGCTCAGTCCGTGACGGCCAGAAAAAACCCCTAGGATTTAGAAGACCACTTCTAATGCTGAAAAGTGGAAACAAGCATGAGGTTGAAATTCATTTGTGTTTCCTGCTTTTGGCTTGAACCACTTTGAACACCTTCAACTGCCACATTGTTCAGGCCTGGAACAGGCTTAATGCTCCACTATGTGGCAAATGCAAGAACATCTACTGAGAAAAAAAACCAATAAATCAACGTCTCCTCTGCATCTCCTCTGACTAGTTCATATGAAATTCACATCATTTTTCTTCCAGTTATTGGCTATGGTATCCAAGGGCCTCCCACCCCACTGCCCCATTTCCAGCTCAGAGAACAAACACAGCGACTATCACAGATATACAAGAACAAGCTCACGCACACCAATACAAAAGGTAACATTAATGCTTAAATGAAAAAGGGTCCTCTCCAAATAATTCTTTAAAATATTAAAATCATTTTTGAAAAAATCTATAATACCAAAAGATCTAATAAAGTAGTAAGGCACTCAAATCAGTATATACTGTAGTCTCTTGCATTTTTATACTGAAAGGCATATGGCACCATGTCCAGTCTGCCATACTCTCCCCGTAGCTGTTAAGGTCGCTCTTCCAAAACCAGACTCCAGAAACCTTGCTCTGCTAGCTTCAGTTTGCCTGCTGAGACAGGTCCAACCTCCTAGCAAGTCATTCCACCCCCAAGAGCTGAGGTGCACTGTCTGCAGAGGCCAGGATGTGATTCATGGGAGACGGCGCGTTGTGCATCTCCAGCAAGTCTTGGATGAAACCTGAGGGCCTCTCATGCTCGGAGCCGCCCCGTGGTTCCTGGTCTTCTGCCATCTGTTTCTGCGCGCTCTTGGTGGGCTCGGCGAGGCAGGCGCTGCTCCTCTCCTCTCCACAGGGCGAGTCCATGACCGTGCCGGCCAGGGGCTCGTTCCGGCTCCCCACGAGGGACGAGTTGCTACCGATGCCCCCCGCGGAGTCGCACTCGCTTTCAGAGATGGGGTTGGCGCCGCTGTGGCTGGACTCATTCTCACTGTCTTCTCCGCACCTCGACTGCGTCTCCTCCTTGTCGCTCTCCTTACTGTGGTTTCGGGCATTTTTGACTTTCTGGTGGATGCGCTGGTGACGGACCAGGCTGTGCTTCAGAGTGAAGGTCCGTTCGCAGGTTTGACACTTGTAAGGTCTCTCACCTGGAAGAGAATTACAACAGAGAGTCAGCTGTGAGGTCACACAAGTGCCTCCCTCTTGTTTCAAGCAGTGTAGAACACTTTGCGCTTTGGAAATTCAGCACCTACATCAAATACCACATTTATGCAGATTTTTTGCCTCTGTACTAGCACACTAGCTGATGGAGTGCAAGCAGGAATACAGGTAAATGCCTATGGCACAAATGGAGTATCAAACCTAAGTGTCTTGAGATAGCTACAAGCTTGGCAAAGCCCTGCACTAAGCAGGGAGGAAGACCTTAAGCACCAGGTGCTCACTAGCATCCTGTCTAATTAGTCAGCAACTTTTCTAGAAAAAGTTTACAGTGGATCTCTGGAACTCAAAAGCCTTTATGAAACCAGCCTACCACGTGGGCTCCCTGCTGCACATCAGCCCCAGACACATGTGGAGAGAGATGTCTGTTTCCTAAGCAGAACTCACTGGAAAACAGTGACCACAGCCCCACAGACAAAATTCTCCCAAAATACTAACCACGCACAGTGCCCCAAGGTCCTGTCTGCCCTGAAGAACCAAAGGTCCCACACCCAACCTGTCCTCCCTTTCCAACTGTGCCTCTTAAAGACTCTTCAGTGCTGCAATTCCATCGAGACACCATCTTGCGCCAATGAGCATCAGAATGAGACGTGGTAGGTAGGCAGAGGTTTCTTGCACACTTCAGTGTGTCCCAAATGTTCCTCTTCTGAGTAAATAAATCCCAAAACCTTACAGGTATCTTTTAAAAACCTCACACATTAATACTGAAGTATAAGCAATGTGCAAGAATTTCCCAGTATAGTTGAACAAGTGGGAAGGACACAAGGAGAAGTCAACCCACAGCATTTGTACAAAATTCTTAGCTGAAAATACATTGATCTGACAGTGGGGGTAGGTCATTAGTTACATTAATTAAATTTGAAGAAAGTACTGTGCCAGGTTCCTATTCCACACCTATTCTATGGTAAAACATCCTTCAGTGTCAAGTAAGAAAGAGAAACAAACAGGAAAAAAACATACTGACAAAGCCCACATAACCCAGCATGCAACGAAAACAATTAAAACAGAGAGTATGGGTACATCCATGGGCACACACTGGGGGTAAAGCTCAGTACTTTAGGTATCAGCATTTTCCCAAAGCTTCTGCACTTGTATGAAAATAGGCACATGAATGAGACCTGTCCCCTGTTTCACTTGTGGAACTAGAGCCAGAAGAAAACAGGTCAGTTTTGCACTCAATAGGTGAGTATTTATGATTTAGAAGGGTTGAAGTCTAGTTCAGGCATTATTCTTATGTTAGTTTGCTAAACATTTCTGTCAATTACAGCACAAATATTTGGTTAATGGCAAAGATCTTGTCTTCAGTAGAGAGCACCTTCAAAAGACACAAAATGTCAAAATGCACAGGTTTTCCCACATCAGAGCAGCTTGCAGGCAGGTGAAATATATAATTAGTAAGGATGAAGGATTAATTCACCTTTGAGCTGGTTCACGGCTTCATCTCATTTGCAAGGCACTGCTGCCATCTGCCTATCACACAAAGCAATCCCACTGCCCAGTCAAGTCACTGGGCAAGTGTTTCACTACCTGTGTTCCACCTTCCCTGCCCAAGTGCCCACTGTATCTCTGCCTTCCACCCAAGCAGCAGGTCCCACATATCACCAGCAAGTTACCCATATTAGGCTCAGATCATCAGACAAAACTAGACTCTTTCTCTCTCTCTCTCTCTCTCTCTAAATGTTCACGCGGAGGTGAAGCCTCATCATACGCTAACAGGTTTCTCCACTGCTGGTCAAAATATTGGGAAGAGGTAAAGCCACACGCACAGTAAGAAGGGAGTCAGAAGCTGCCCAAGGATCTCCACACTTGCCCTTGCTTCTGAACTCTGCAAGCAATCATGGGGAAAAACAGTTTGGGAGCTGAAAATAAGGCAGTAGTTGCAACTCCTGCTCCCTCCATAGGCTTTGTGTGCAGCATGGGGGACTGGGGCAGAGAAGACACCTTGCAGATACCTTTAGGACTAAAAGCAGTGTCTCCAACCTCAAGTGCCAGCAGCAATGGTGCACCTCCAGAGCACACACCTCAGTCTGGTGGGACACCTCATGGTCTGCTCTGCCCTCAAGCCTCCTCTTACCTGTATGAGACCGCATATGTCGCGTCAGATCTTGCAGAGACCAGAAACGCTTGTTGCACACAGTACAGACTTTCTTTCTTTTGTCTGCTTTTGCAGTACTCTTAGCCCCATCAGTCTTTGGTTTGTCATCACTGCTCTTCTCAGTGGACTTTCTCTCTGTGCCTTCCCCCTCAGAGACGCTTTCGCTCTCTTCATTCTCCTTTCCTGTTGCCTCAAAGTCCACAGGAGACTCCACTACCTTCAAGTCCAACGGAGACTCTTCCTGCTCAAGACCAGAGTCCTGCATCGAGGGAGCTCCTGCATCATCCTGAATGCTTTTGCTTTCATCCTCACTGCTCCTTTCATCCTTTCTGTCCTCACGAATGTGGGCCTTTTTGTGACGGCTAAGAGTGCCAGCAAACTTGAAGGTTTTGCCACAAATGTCACAGGCATGTTTCCTTTCAGTCTGAGAACTGCTGCCTGCGCTCTGGTCACTCTCTGCCAGCTTGAAGTCCATTAATTTGCTGGCAAAATTGAGGTCAAGACTTTTGTTACTTACAGAATCTTCCTCAGGGCCCTCTTCATATCCATCCACTTTTTCTTCAGCATCCTCTTCTGACAGAAGGGAGTCAGCCTTCTGCTCCTCCTTGGGGCCACGCTCACTCTCTGGTAGCTCTGTCATTTCCTCTGACTGCTCCTTCTCTCCGTAGGTCAGGTTCAAGACTTGGTTTCCTGCAGCTAGTGTCTCTGCATCAGCCTGGCTCTCTGCAAGGAAGCACAGAGAAACTTTCAGTGGGATGCTCTCTGATAATTCCCAACTACCAGCAGCGAGCCTGCACACAGACCCAGGATGCTTCTGATCAAGCATCCCAACATCTGTTTCTCTTGCCTGTGACCTAGGCTAGTAACTTACAGCTGAAAAGAGATATCAAAACACCACAGAACCCAATTAACAAGATGATACAAAATCTTTCACAAAATGCTTTCTTTTCCAAAGGAGACTCACAGTCTCAGCAGCTTCTTGAAATAATTTTTAATATAATCACATTTAGCTAGAGAACACAACATGCTGAGACACCAAAGAAGAGCTGAGGTCACTATCACAAATAGACCATTCCAGAGACACATGGATGTATTACTAATAAACTATGTCAGTGTATGTGTATATACTAAGTGTATGAAACATATGAACATAGATTGAAATAATATACACCCCACATATTTACCAAATGAACTTTTGTGTAGCAGGAAATGCTTTTCAAAGGAAATGTAAAGGCCTCATGCAACCAACTGGTACAATTAAATGTGAATGGTTAGTGCAGACATAAATACAGAAGTTGGCTTAAAAAGCTGGGTATACACCATAGAAGTGGAAGATGTGGATGTTCATCCACACCTGAGTCTCTGAAATGCCACTTGGAATCAAAACAGAAAGCCAAGAGGCAGTAACAGGCTTTGCTGTTTCACAGTTACCCCACACGAAGGCAAAAATGACCTAAGCTGTGGTACTTAATGGTGTCCTCTGCCTACTTACCTGTCTGCAGCATTAATGTTGCTGAAGATGTAACATATGTCCAAAAAACTAAAACAGATAAGGTGCTTAAGGAGAACAGAAGGCTGGAGCTGTACCCCTTCCAAGCTCTACACAAATACTGTGTTTTAAATAGGAAATAAGCTGAACTGGCTCTGGAGGCCAAAGCTGCCACTGATGCATGGCATGTAACTGCATCCCCAGTGCTACTTCCCACAAATTGTTCCAGGACATGAACTTCACAGGCTGTGCTTTCTGAAAGCTGAAACTTTCCTTTAAGTCCTCTACCCCACCTCCTTCTTACTGACAGCAGGCAGCACAGGGAGCCCACAACCTACCCTGCATTTCAACACTCATCTGGCAAGCCCAATAGCTGCTGAGTAACTACAGGGATTTAGAAACTCTAGGAGAGCAGTGCAAGTTCTCTGACACAGTACAACATGTGCTTGTCTCCGAACTGCCTAGATTTCCTATTGCAGGCGTTTTTTCCTAAGCAAGGAGTAAAAACAGAAGATAAGAAGATGGTTCTCAGGCACTTACTAGTTTGAATGTACTCTTGCAACATGACTTACACTGACCCCATCTCCTCTCACTGGTGGTAATAAATGGCCATTAAACAAATGTCAAAGTGTAGCAGTGTTTCTGGTGATAGTGAACCATCACTTAATAGTGTGCAATTCTTAATATGCTTTTTCTTGGGGGAGTCAAACAGAGAAGTGACCTATCACAAAAAATAATCTCACCTTTTAATCAAAACAGATCTGTTTACATAGACAGTGGATTACACAAAGTTCACTGCTCATCTAATTATCTGCCTGTTAAAACACACGAGCAAGCCCTGATCTGTGTGTAAGGCTACAGAATGTGAGAATGGGGATCTCTGAAAGCAAATGTAGGCTGCCCTGTCTCATCCCCTGCGAGGTCAGGAAATGCTCCCCTGACAGGATGTGTGTTTGGCCAAAGAAAGGCTGCCAGCACAGCACAGAGGGGGTTCATTAGGGAGAGGGGCAGGAAACCACATGAGCTCTGTTAGGATGGAGATGAGTGAAGAGCATGAGGAAACCAAGATGGGAGAAAGCTATTCTTAATAGTACCCAGAGAGATGTTCTGTAACTCTTTATTGACCAAACAGAAAACAGTGGATACAGAGGGAGTTTTTTTCCTGGTTTTTCAACGTGAAACATCAGAAGCAAAGTGAGTGAGGAGAATATCCGTAAGTGGCACTCAAGGTAAGAGCAAGCCAAAACCAGTATGTCTTAAAACTCTCAAAACAGAAGTCCCAACTTTGACATTCAACATCATGCATGATTTTCCCATTTTTCCTTAACTTCTTCTTCTGCTTCTAGTATTTTCAAAAATAGATTATTTTTCTTAGAGTATACTCATTCTTCAGTGAATTGTGCTTGAACTCTATCTCCTTCTTTCCTCTCCTCTGTGTCCTGGGCCTCTTCCCAGCTGTTATTCTGTTCCTGCATACCTGGCCTGCAACTACATTTTCCTGTGCACAAGAGACAACACTTCAAGGGATAGGTGGTCCACGGCTAAGTGATATACTGGCACAGGCAAACAGATGAGGTAGACATCAAGAAAAGCAAACTCTTAAATTTAAACAGTGTGCCTTCACAAAGTGCAAAGCCCACTCCAGACCCTGGGAACACGAATGTACACAGGCCTTCTCTTCTGAAGCTTTTCTGGGCCTGGCCCCCCTGAAGGAACACATTTAAAACTCACATAGTGACGTGGCCAGTGACATGCTGACACGTGTATGTGCTTGGGGGAGTGCTCTTCCTCCTCACCTGCACAAACCAGACCTGCCCTCTTCCTGGTTGAGAAGGGAGTTTCACAGGCCCCTCAGGAAACTTCATGCATGTACTGCACATAAAACAGCAGTTCCTGACTAGCTGAGCTGCTCTGTGGTTATCCCTAAGCTGTGCACTTGGTTCTGCAGCTGGTGAAAAAGTGAGCTGCTTTGCCCAAATCCTGGTTATTTGGGGATGGGTGAGAATCAGCCCAGTTCTGCTTCTGATGAACTGAAATAGCAGTAGGGGAGCTGAGAAGGTGTGTGGTAAACAAAATAGTCATGAGGGACTTCTTCTGCAGTGCAAGGAATGGCTGCAAGGGTAGTCTTGCACTGGGCAGCTGCTTCATGCACGCCAGCAGAGGTTAGGCCTGGCCTGCACTACTGTTTTCTTCCTGCTTACATGGCCATTGCAGCAACAGAAACCCTGCTGGCCACACAGCTCCAGCAGGCTTGTATCTTAAACAAGGAGGAGGATTTTGACTGAGCCTTCAAATCTGGGCAAACATCCCTCCGAGACTGAGCTCCTCTCAGATGGGTAATTCCCATCTCCAGAATTTGGCTGATTTATGTTGCAGAGCAGTCACTTGATTCCAGGCAGTGAAAGAAACAGGATGCATGGGAAAGGCCTGCTGTTTCTTTTGCCCCTTTCCCATCTTTCACTTGCTAAGGCTGTAAAATGCTTTCCAGTCCATTTGTTATCCCACAGAATTTACACTTGGTGAATCAAGAGGACAAGAATGGAGAAACCCACTTGTAAAGGCTCCCACCCACTGCCACTTCTTCAGCAACCATGGGAGCAGAATATGTTACCCTGTCATGTTCAACCAGAGTTTGTGTCACTCCCCCAAAATGAAGAGAAGATGACGCTATTTCAAGATCTCAATTCTGACACCAGAGTCAAAAAAGATGTGCAGAATAAAGGAGAAAGAGGAGAAGAGCACGGAGGTAAGAACACTGGGAAGAAGGCAACACAAAACAACCACTGGTAACTCAGCTGGTGCCTCATCAGCTCCTGGGAAAAAAAGAACTTCTCATGAGATGTATTCATAAGCTAAACCTCAAGGACTCCATCTGAGAATCCAAAAACTTTTCTGTTTGCATGAAAGAAACCACTATACAGATGTAGCTGAAATCATTTTTCCTTCGAACTGTGGAAAGAAAAGACTGTTTTGCTGAAACCTATCTACAAATCAAGTGGCAGTCTTTGGTCAGCCCTGTCAGAAGAATCCACTTCGTCTTTTATTGGTGTCAAGAAAGATGAGGGAACTGCTTTCCTACACGTGCAAACCAAATTACAAAAAGGGACACCAAATGTGAAAAATTTCAGATAAAAGAGCAGATACTGATCCAGGTGGGGAGCTTGCTGGCTTAATTCTTTTTTTCCAGTGGTTTTCTTTTTTCCTGGAACTATGGTGAAATACAGAGTAGAGCTTGAGATGTTATGAAGTTATTAGACAAAACAGGATGCAATGAAAAACATTTTGTTGGTAAAGCAAGTGTTTATTGACAAAGACTCCTCACATCCCAAGAGAAGTGTTAGAAAACCCATCACATATATAATCCTCGAAACTGGAGCAAAGAGAGCACTGGAAATGGTGTCGTACAAGCAGTTGGCATTATCAGTCAGATGAGCTGATGATTTACTATTTTCCCTACATTAACTGAAATAACCCGATCTTGTTTTATATTTTACAGTCAAGGCAGCCACCGCTAGGTGGCAGCAGTTGTAGTAAATTTGGGATTTTTTGGAACCACACACAGTGCTCCTTCTACTTCCATCCACGAACTGGAGAACATCTTTTAAACCTGCAGAGTCAACTTAAAAATTTTGGGTGTTATCTTCGTCCATTTTTATTGTAAATATTCTAAATACTAAAATTCAGCCACCTTCATTACATCAACTGCTAACACTCAAGTTAAATATTTAATCAGCCCACAGTTGAGAGAGCATTGGCTGTATCTCCATGCCTTGTGAAATGAAAATATTCAAGCCAGAAAAGGACTATTTACAGTAAATGGAACTGAATGTATCTGGGGAAAAAGAAAAAAACAATTCTGGGAAAAAAACACTTTTTGTCTTTAACACACAGTATGATTCCCCAGTATCTTCAACAGAGCAGCTAAAGTCACGAAGAAAAGTTTTCAGGACTAGATCTGACTGCACCTACCATGGGGGAACCTGCATTGAAGAGAGTGGGGGGGAAAACCCATACTTTGAGCTCATGGTGAAGCACAGCAGAAATGCAGTGTGATGTAGAGCTGACAATACAACCAGCAGGCTATACAACATCTCTTCAGTATCTTCATACAACAGCTCTAGCACTCAGGCCATCCCCCAACAGCAAGTAACTCTTGCTTTACCCTGAGCTGTGGCTCTAGAGCAGCTGTTAAACTTTGCCTGACACTGAAAACACAATTTCAAGCCCTTTGTCCTCCAAGAAATACCCACAAATGTAGTTCAGAGGTACAAAGAGATATAACAAGTTTGGAAAAAGTCCCCCACTATACCCAGGGCTCACATGACTTCTGGAGGGATCACAGTGTGGCAGATATCTAGAGCAAAGATGAATTCTGCTAAATGCTAATCAGAAAATTCACTGTTGAATATACTCACTTTGTAAATATTTTCCTAGGTAGCACAGAGCAGTTGTATTCAACCCTCTCACATCAGGGGCAAATCTCTTTATGAAAGGGATCTTTCCTTGGTGAGTTCTTTATTATGTAAGAGATAATCCCTTACCCCATTCCTATCCCACATCTCTGTCAACTGTATTTTGTTGCAAGAAGGGAGCATTCAGACAGTCCTAAGGAGACAAAGGCAGGGCTGCTTTAACATGATGAAAGCGGGCAATTCATTAAGCTGCTCCACATTTTCCTCATACGCCTCTGCCGGGACAGCTCTCCCTCGGTCTGACTGCTGTGAGCTGGGTGAAATGCGCTCAGTTTGCTTCAGGCACTTTAGACCATTCCCTTCCTCTCCATGCAGCAAGGATATGAGCAAGCCCCATCACTTACACAGCCTCCTCATCTCTGAAGCCTATTCAAAACCACCATCCTGTTTTTGTTTTGGTTTAAAACAAGACCAAAAGAAACCCTCTGTAAACTTGTTCCCAGTGACACTTTATTGAACTGCACTTCCTGTCTTACACCTCATCCTAAAGCTTTGCTTCATTTATGGCTGACCAAACACCATCCAAGCATCTCCCTTCATTCCCTTTTCTTCTGGCATCCAGTGAAATCCAGATGAGTACTCAGTTCCAAGGATGGCCCTCAAAAGGACTCTGCATGTGAGCCCAAGCATGCTGCTTTATCCACCTTTTAAAGCCAGCACCCAAAAAACCCACCCCATTTTAAACTTAGCCACAGTTTCAAATCCTTAATTTACTTCCGTGGATTTGGAAATCCCTTTTTCTTGGATAGTGGAGGGAGACCACAAGTCCAAAGCTGTTGAATGATTCTGAACCGTGATTAACCACTGCTTGGTGAAGCCAGTTATGAACGCTAAGCTGGGCTATAAAGTGCACATGGTAACTGTAACTGTGTGCACTATCGGATCTGGGCTCCCTCCTTCCTGCCTAAAGCTGCTATTTGAAGGCACGAAGCACTGACAGCAAATCCAATTTCAACAGCATCTATCCCACTGCCTCTCAGAAGATGCTGCCAGCTCCACACCTCAGCTGCACCAATGCGCTCCTTTAGGGTTGTACCGCCAGCCAGATCCGGGAACTGATCTCATGACTGCCAGTCCCTCCCCTTGCCCTTTTAATTTTTTTGGGCAGCTGGGTCAGCTACAGCTGCAGGGATGAACAGTTGGGAACAGGTCGAGCCAGTACTGCCAATAAGTGCTTTGTGTTATCCAACCATGGCCCAAGGCCCTGTCTGCCAGGGGCAGGTCGAACCACTCTGATCAGCCCGGCGCCAGCTGCTGAGAACAACATCTACCTTGCACCCAAGTCCTACCCACCCTACGTGCTGCACCAGCACTTGTCTGAGTGCCTTTACAGATGTTTGCCTCCTCACCCCACTGAGGTGAGCTGTTCTAGGACCCCTCTGATTACAAAAAAGTCTTCAATTGACTCAAGTAGGACATTTCAGTTTTATTCTGCCGTGTAAATGGTCAGAAGTGAGCACTTGCAGAGCCCCTTCTGCAGACTTTTGTTCTCAGAGGGGATCATGTCATAACACGAGTCTTCCTCTCTCACGCTGTAGCCATCTGTTGTCTGCATAGGCAGGATGGGCCCACGTGACACCGCGGATAGCGAGCTACAGCCCTCTGAAGTTACAGGCTGTTAACATGGTAACAAGGCAACTTAGTCTCCTCATGATAGGCAAGATCAAACCATGTTGTAACAGGTCCCCAGCATGGCAGATTGCAATGCCAGACTAGTACTGAGACCTGTTCTACCACATCTGAATCACTGCAAGGCAACCTGCTGTATTAAAAGAAGCAGAAAGGATGAGAGAGGCTGGCAAGACAGCAGACTTTCCCAAACAAACTGGTGCAGGGAGATGTAAGAGGAAAATCCTGTGCACACTCTGTGCAATCTGATCAGCAGCTACCCTGAGGTTGAGAGTAATAACTCATTTGTAATTTTAACCACCCTGATGCACAGAGCCAACTTCTTGCTGCTTTTAGGTTTGTTACTTCAACAAACCTCCCATGGAACCAACTCAAAGTGACACAAAGTGACGCTGTCTGTACTGGAGGTGTGAATAACTTAACAGCAACAGCTCCCTTGTGCAAGCAGTTTTCAGGCAAGGGACATGTACCACCATCTGCTGAGCTTCCTTCTTGCACCCATCCCATTTGGTCAGCACAGTAAACCCTGAGTGACTGTGCTCACCCTTGGTTTTGTGTCAGCTCCTCCTTTCTGGCAAAATGCCACTCACTTGCCTACAACAAAGCCTTGCACGATCTGACAGCCAATCTCTTTTGCTATTGTCAAGACAGAGGGGGCAGTATGATGGCAGGTGGGCCTCAATGCAGATTAACGCACGGTAAAACAATCTAAACCGTGCCTATGTGATGCTGAGTATAGTACTGGCACGTACATTCAGGCAGGAGGACCCAAAGCCATCGCTGATGTCTCCCCAGGATCACTGCCCTGGCCTGCAGCAGCAGTCAAATTAAAACCAGACTGCATCAGCAGGTTCAGAGAACAACTGGAAGGACCTGCAGACAGCAGCTCCAGAAACAGGTTGTAGAGCGAGCGGGCAGGGATGTGCCCTCAAACCCACAACCCTAATGAAGCACTTGTGGATGCTGACAGAACTTTAAGAGCAACAGGCCAGAGGAAGTGGCTGCGTCCACATGCTCACACTAAAGAGCACATCCTACTGCTACCACTGGAGACAGGAGTACCACTGCTCCAACGTGGGAGGGCACTTCTCACAGCCTTATGCTTTGCTTGTCTGCAGTGTTCAGCCCAACCAAATACAACTTGGCCTTGGTGCTCTGAACAGCTGTGAAAAACTGTGTGTGCCACTGTGAGATCCAACATCCTCTTCCTTAGGCAGAGGGATAAGCACACTTTTCCTCACTGGCAACTCCAGGTTTGTGCAAATTCTGCTAGATTTGGTAGAAATGACACCACGTTTTTGACAAGGCAAGGGCTTCTGGCCTGACACAGGATAAAATGTATGAATACCGTCTTTGTGTGTAATAAGAAACTTCCTTGGTTTTCTTCCTTTTCCTCTGTTACTGCTTGGTGACCAACCACAATATCCTGACAGCAAGCTCCTCAACAACAGGCTCTCTCTGGTAATGCCTATCACCTATGTGAATTGGACACAATTCCCATCAAAGCCACAGGGCATCTCTCCACTGACTTCAGTGGAATCAAGGCCCATATGCTGAATAAGCAATAAATCATCTTCCCTTAGAAGAAAGCTTTTCATGTCTGTAATTCATTTAAATGACTAGAACAGGGAAGGGACGGAACACAAGAAAAGTTGAAAGAAAAGCCAGGATCATGCAGTGCAATGAGGAAAGCTATCCTGCAAGACATGTTTGTGATGAAGAAAGAGATTGAGAGGATAGTTACTTGTAAAAGGAGATCAGCTCCTGTCACACCTTCTACCTCACACCCAAAACCTCTGAAAACACACATACACACCACCCACCCTCTGCCACAGCCAGCACCCTCTTTGATACAACACTGTGGGTATCTCTCTCACTTTCATCTTCTTAAAGTTGGTTCTGTTCTAGTTAACATCTCAACCCGTACCAGGGATTCCCCACATCTCACAGACATCTCAGGAGCTGCTTCTTTCTCTTAATTTTCTTCCAGTGTCAACACAACTTTTTAGATGCATCATGGTACTGCTTTTTTGTAGGCTTTCAAGTCACTCTTTCCTCTTAGATGCCTGCTAATTCAACCATAAATTTATGGCTACAAATATCACCATTTTTTGCACTTCTACCTGGCTTCATTCACAATGCAAATACAGAACTTCAAAGTCCAGCAGAAATCTTTTTGCTTCATGATAGCCCAATTCCTTTCCACATTTCTTTTCAAGCACGCAATGACAGGATTAGCTGAGCATTAATTACTTGAAACTCAACCTGCATCTCAGGTCACAATTTTCTCATATTTTCAGCATTTAAAATGTTTGTATCAATCAAGTATTTGTCATACAGACCAATACTTGCAACAGATAAAATATTCTTCCTTCCACACAGATGTCCCAGCTGGAGGTCTCAAAACCTAAAGAAAAATTCCACTTACTGTGCAAACTCCAATCCTCCCACCCCAAGTTGCAATGCTTTCCAAAAATGTCACCTTTAAAGGCACAAAACCAGAACATTCAAAAAAGCAGTTTCCTCTGCCTTCTGTATTTGTCCCTTAAAGGCAACTGCTCTTCGGATAAAATACACTTACTCACTGGAAGGTAACTTAAAAAGTCAATGTGATTTGATTTTTTCATTAAATTTTTCCATATGAATAGTCATGGCCTGTATTAAAATACATCTGTGCCTAAATATTGACTGTACATTTTGGTTAACAGCACAGCAGGACTAGCCTAGTCTGGACATTTCATAGTAGCCAGTCATTTGAAGGGTGTCTTTTTCAGTATAAAGAGTCATCTGAATAATCACAACATGTAAGATCAGTCCTTAAGGTTATCTCCTGCCACCGCTGTCCTGCAGAAACACATTATTCACCCTGGTAACTACAAATGTTGCAAAGTAAAGATGTTGACAATATCACTTTGACTTAAATCGTAAAAGGAAAGAATAAAAATGCCTCCAAATTCTTTTTTTTATGAGACTTGTGACTCCCATTCAACAGAAGACATTCAGGTTCATGGGCTAGGTGTAACAGTATTCTATTTATTTATTCCTTTATTTTGTTTATAGATATTTCTTTGTATGGTTTGTTCCTGTTGTAGCAGCAAAACCAAACCAAACCAAAAAACCTCCCCTGCCATTAAATCTCAGTTTTCAGAAAATTTAATCTTGGGCTGAGTAAGACCTGCCAGTATCCCTCTGAAAATATTCAAGTGATTCTTTGCAAACAAACATATTAGGTTATCTGTAACAAACTAGTGGTTAAAAAAGATCATCATTGTAATTTTATATTGAACCTAGCCTGATCCGCATCCTATAAAGGAGCAAAATCAACTGCATCACCTGCAGGGCACATCTTAGTCACTGTTCTGAGAATTTAAAAAGTCAAGAGCAGGAGGGAAGAGCAAAGAAAAAAGGCAAACTGAGTTGAACACAGAAAAGTAAATTATACAATAAAGACATCAAGAGAAAAAGTGTTAAAAGCCAGTGTTCGAGCATGTTCGAACAAAACACAGCTACTGTGTTAGGCACTGTATAAAACCAAGCTATGCCAAATTCCCAGTGTCCCCCCAGAGCTCACCATTAAAATAAAAACCACTGAGGAAGGTGTATGCTTCTTCAGGGAAATGCTTTTGAATAAAAAAACCAAACACACAGTGGTGCTGAGGCAAGGATAAGCAGGGTAAAAGGTCCCACAGGAGATACCTCTGGTTGCGTAAGGGATGTGGGTTACTGGTAGCATGTGCATTTTTGCACTTTCACAAAAGGGAAATACGATCTTGACACCACATGGAAGGCAGCCTCTGTGTTGAAATTTTATTGAACATGAAAGACACACTTGCAAAAATCTTTTTATGTCTGTATGAATACAGCAGTTCAAAACTCATAATATACAGATAACACCTAAATGCTCAAAATTATGTAACTTTTTCTCATCCTAACTTGGACCACTTACATGAATTATCTCAATAACAACTTCTCTACAAATGGACATAGAAGAGCTAGTTGCTGCTTTTTAGCTCAAACAACTGCTTTGGGGTTTTTCTGATAGCAGTGTTACATAGTCAGCTTGCCTGCTGTGATTGCCTATGGATCACATATCCAACCACTTGCAGTTTGGAAGCAGACCACCAGGACTCTCATCTATCCCATTCACGTCAGCCTGTTAGTCCTTTCTCTACCCAGGTCAGGGAGCAGCCATCAAGCACAAACAATAATAAAGTTCCTCTTTTCTCTTTACAATAAGATTAGTGAACAGATTTTTTTCTTAACTCCTTTTACAAAACAGAGCTAACAAGTCACTGCCTGTGCAATAGGTGGGGACAGGAACGCTGCGCTGCACTACAACACCGCCGATTTCTCCACAAGAAAACCAATGTGCAATGTGCCCATCCAGAAGAGAAAGCCAACAAACTGCTGCATCTACCACAGAGCTGCCACACTCCTTGCATGCCACCAGCACCTGACATCCACCACAAAAACACAGGGCTTGCTCCACCTGGATGCATCCTCGGGCCTGCTTTGGCACCCCCTCCCTTGGCCTAAATTTCCTCCACCTTCCCAGCTTACCTCTCCCTCTCCCCTCCAGCAGGCCTCATCGATACTGCTGCCACAGGGGAGCCCCTGGAAAACTCCCAGTTTAGAATGAGAAGACTCTTGCTATCTGAAGGCAGATGCCCCAAGGCCAGCCAAAACTTGCTGTAGGGTGGTCTGCCAGCAACAAGTCTCTCTCAACACTGAGACAATGACCAGAAAAGAGCTCAGTATTATCACTGCCAGAGCACACCAACTGGAATCTATTGCCAACTGATGCAGTATCACCAAAAATCCTGTATCTGTGGCAATTGCAGCACAGGCTTTCTAAAAGGACAGTGTCTCCTTCCAAGCCTGGTGGTCATAAGGGAGACAAGTTTTACCAGTATAATTCATGGCTGAGTGCATTTTCCTGTCTTCATTAAGGGTTTACACCAGTGCTGCTACCTTGGAAGCCTGCCATCAATAAGCAGGTCAAACCTCTTCGTCTGGGAAAAGCCTCTCCATTGTTTTCTGTCTCATGAACAGTTCTTCAGTAACTGTATTTTTTGTTTGGAGACCAGGGTGTTGGAAAACAATTGAGATACGAGTAAAGAGCTCTCCTTCACCACAAAGTAAACTGTATGCTTAATAAGCTGAAATACTTTGGTCTCTGTGGACCATAAAACAATAGCCTCACTGTCGCACTCACACCTTGCAAGTTATGTCCTCGCATCACCCAAATTAAACTGTAATAGGGACTGCTCCACAGCTCAGATTCCCTTTAAACCTCTTAGCTAACCTCTTTTACCTCTTCAGGTTTCCCTCTTTAGCACAGACATGAATCAATTGTTTCAGGAAACCTCATTTTCTTGAAAAAAAAAAACCAAAAACCCCGAAACTTTTGTAAGGCTGTACTCAAATCCCCTATGTTTCTTATAAAAAATCCCTAATTTTTATTCTTTATGTCAGGAGTTGAAATGCATAATGAAGTAAATAGTATCAACAACTGTGACTGACTTAAAAGGGTGCAACAGCAAGTAGAGCTTTGTCCTCTCCCTCTAGAGCAGGATGAGAATCTACTAATTACTTTATTACAGTGTGGGTGGAAGAATGAGTGAACTTCAAATCAGCACAGAATTCAATGCAGTATTTCCTTTATAGTGAAGAATGAAAAATAACCCCAGACCTAGAATAAATCTCCCTACCCAGTTTCTCCTTTTGTTTACACCAGGTCTGAGGTTAGTTATACAGCGGTACAATGCTAGAGATTCCATACACATCTCCACATCTTAGGGCATGTGCCCACCTTTAGTTGTCTATCTGTGAGCAGAAACTTTCCCTAGAGGCAAGCTATTACATAATGCTCAGGATGAGCAGTTTCTCGCATCCTTCTTTGATCTGTCAAATAAAAGCCACCGCAAGAAAATAAAAATGCTAAGCACTATATTATTTTCCTGCCACAGTTCTACACTTACTGTCTCTCATTGTTAGAGATCTCTTTATCATTACCGATGCAGCCAAAAACAGCCATCAGAGGCAGACAAACAAACCATGTAAGGCATGATGAAATATTCAACACACATGTTCCCCTTCAAGACAAGACAATAATAACAGAACAACTGAAACCTGAGTCTCTTTCCAGCAACACTAAGTTATGCCACTGAAGTCAAGTGAGTATTAACAGTTTTATCTGCCCCCTCATACTCAAAGACACAGAGATTATTCCATTTCTGAAAAATCTACCACCACCACTATGCAGCAAAAGCTAAGCGATTAGCAAAATAATAATGAAGAATACAAATCAGACGTCAGAAAAAGGAAGATTCTCAGGGGCTACAACCTACTGTGAGCACAGAGCACTCTTACCTGTGTGAGTGAGCATGTGCCGCTGCAGGGCATGTGCCCATGGAAAGACTTGAGGACAGTAAGGACAGGCGATACTTTGCAGACAGTCTGAGTACACGTTCTTCTTCCCTCTCAGCAGCTTATCCTTGGCAGTTTCCTTCTCATCCTCACTTGTTCCATTTCTGCCACTTTCTTCCTTGAAATTGTCAGTGGACTGCAGAAATGGGCTAAATTTGTTAGTGTCTGTGGTAGCCAGCATCTTCTCTATGCTGGCAAATTCCCCACTTGACTCCAGATCCACACTACTGCTAAGTTTAGGCTTATTTTTCGTTCCTTTCTTTCTACCTCTTTTCTTAGTCAACCCAGCATCAGGAACGGGAGACTGCTCTGGATCACAAGCCTGAGACAAGTCACTGGGCAGGCTGGAGTCTCTCTGAACGGTGGTCACGATTGTCACTTTAGCTTTGGCATTCCCTGATTTATCACACCCAGTGGAGGTGCTCATTGCCTTGGGACTGGCATCTGCAGCCTCTGTTTTCAGCAAAGTGGGAGCAGAAGACACAGATGAAATGATCTGTGCGATGGAAGCCAATGGTGGCAGCTCTTTAGTTACTGAAGGCTTTGGCAAGAGAGGTGGTGGTGGTGGTTTAGGCCTCAGGGGTCTCAGCAAGGCAGAATTGCCAGGGAGAGCCGGGGAAATGATCGGGACAGTCAAATGCAACGAACCTTTCAGTGGCTGGGGATGTCTGACACCCCGATTTGTCTCTGAGTTCCCACTGGCACCAAAAACCAAAGGACACTGCAGACAGTTATAGGCCTTATCACTGTTCCCAGACGCAGCCAACTCTTGATTCCTGGCTTCACAGGGGGCATCATCTTTATCCTTCTTCAGGATTTTGGGGATGGACAGGTCGATAGGCTCCATGGAACAGTCGTAAAGGGGCAGAGATGAGCCGAACAGGTTCTCCTGCTTCACTTGCACAGCACTCAGGCTTTTGCTCTTCTGAGAGAAATCCAATGGCTCATCAAAATCCATGGGGAAGTTGCCCACAGGTTCACGTTTGATGGAAATGTGAGATGATGTTCCCAGCAAGAAGCCGTTTTGTGGCTCCAGGAAAGGTGTCATGGGCTTGTGGTCCATGTAAGTGCTGTCCTCCAATAATGAAGGGTCTGTCTGGCTTTCCTGGGCATTGCAGTCCACCATTAAGATGTAATTCTCAATCTCCTTTTCTTGCACATGCAAGTGCTGCTTGAGGATGTGGTGAATGCAATTCCTCTTGGCTGAAAAGGCTGTGCCACACTCCTTGCACTCGAACGGCTTCTTCTTCTGGCAGCCGCTGTGTGTCCTCATGTGAATGCGGAGGGCTCGGTAGTGCTTCAGGTCCTCTCCACACAGCTTGCACACCGTGTCTGGGGAGCAGAAGGCATCCACCATCTCTGCAGCATTGCTGGTGACATATTCAATGTTCTTCTCGATATCCTTCCTGGTCGTTTTGAGGTGCTTCTTTCGCAGGTGCCTCTCACAATTGGCTTTCACTGTGAATGGGTAGTGGCAGATTTTACAGATGTAAGGCCTCTCCCCGCTGTGCGTCCGCAGGTGCCGGATCAGCGCTGCCTTGTCAGCCGCGATGTAGTCACAGATGTTGCACTGATATGGGGAAATACCTAAGTGAGAACGGATGTGAGCTCTCAGGACACCAGAGAAGGCAAACACCTGGTCACAGAAACGGCAGGGGTACAAAACTTTCCTCATGGTCGGGGTCTTCTTGTTCGCTGCCCCTGCGATGATGGCTTTGAGGTCTCCCTCTGTGACTTCTTGCTTGATCTTGGCTTCCATACTCAGAGGCAGGAGAGCTTCAATGATGCTGTCCTGCTCCAGCTGGGTCTTCATCTCATGCTGAGTTAAAGGCTCTACTTTGGGTTGGAGGAGCAACTGTGAGGAAGGACTTGATTTGGCTCCTGGTTGGGGGAGATGAGAGTTGGAGGCAGACTCCACCGAGTTCTTGATCAGCCTCAGAGGGGGAGGTGGGAGACTTGGGCTGATGCAGCCGGGGGAGGCTTGCTGGGCACTGATAAGAGGAGGAGGTGTAGAGGTTGCGACAACTGTTCGGGGTGTTACCAAAGGCTTTGGCTTCAGTGGTGGCATATGCTTGAAAATTGACTGCACAGGGACAGAAGGTGCCTTAGAAAGTGGAGGAAGACTGATCTGAGGAGGAGCAGAAGAAGCCATCTTCAAGATCTGCTGAATGTCTGCTAGCTCAATGGCAGACTCATTGGAGATGGGTTTCACCACAATACTGCTGTCAGGCTGGATAATAAAACCCTTCTGGAAAGGCTGCAGCGAGAGAAGCTTTATGCTTTCTTTTGTAGGGGGAAGGACTGAAAATGACCCTCCCATGGAGGCAGCTTCCAGAGGAGAGAGGCTGAGCAGACTGGTGCTGCCGGGTTCCTGAGGTAGGTTACTCTTCAGTGCTCTGAGCCGCATTTCTTGGACCTCATCTTGTATATTGTCCTCCTGCTTGACAGGCTTGATGTCTTTGGTGTACTGTAGGCCCAAGGATGCCATGAAGGCTTTCTGGTCTGGGTTCTCACTGGGTGGGGTCATGGACTGTGGCTTGTGCTTGTCTTTTCCCTGATCTACCACATGAGTTTCTGTGTGCAGTTTGAGTGCCGAAAGCATGGGGAATGCCTTGTTACACATCTCGCAAATAAATCGATGGAAGTCACTGATGCACCTTCGCAAATTTGTTTCACACCAGACCTGCAAGACATGCAAAAATATTTAGAGTAGGAATCTCAAACTGGAAAGGCATCAAATGCTGCTGCAAAACAAAAACATTTCACTCTCTCTTCCACTAAGTTAAGGGGTTTAGAGCAGCCACCACCTACCTAGCATGGAGATATTCCTGCTCCATAGCCTTTGGTCTCCAAATGGGTATATCTGAATTAAGGGCTGATTCTCCAAAAGTTCCCCTCTATAAAGGTAAACTCCTTCAGAAGGCTGTTCAGACTCTCAAATTCTCTTCCATCCTAAACTTCCCTATCAGAAACTTCTCTTGTGTCACTAACAGGACAGGAACCTCAGTACACTACACAGCAAGGAAGCTGGGAAGTAGACTATCTCGTTTAGCTCTATTACAAAGAAGCCAGAAGGAGAGCAACAAAAGGGGAAAAAAAAAAAAAAGCATCCAAGAAGGCAAAACAATATAAACCAACCAAAATAAAATCCTCCAAAAGCAGATCAGTGAAACTCAGAGACTAAAGCAGAGTGGTTTTGGTTAGGGAAGTCTGATTACATTTATTCTCCCAAGAAAAATACTAGTAGAGGGCTGGCAAGATCTTTATAGGCTCTAAATACTTCGTAAGTCTTCTCTCACAGTGAAAGCAAAATTATTACAAAAGGAAAATACCAACATTCAAATCCCTTAATAACTTTAAATGTCTGTCATTAATTACAAAAGAAATAAACTTTATTTAAGAAGTGTTTTCTTTTGATTTTTTAAGTTTTATACCAAAACTTTTAACAGACTGACAGAATGACCTACATGCTCCCCTGGACCAGCAGCAAATATCAAATCTACCACCTTGCAGTCAGAAGAGCTGGAAATCAATGCTTTAACCCCAGAAGAGTAAGAAAAGTGCAGAAACCAAGCATGGTCCTGGTGGATTGTGCTGTTAATTTTTTTTTAATAGAAATGCAGCTTCATCCAGACCCAAACTAATTAAGGCAGGCAAGGTTTGACAGAGGGACAAATCATACCACCCAACAGAAAGCTTTACAGCTCTCAGAAAAATATTTACAGACTACCTCCCTGACTTTCCCCAGTCACTGTACCTCAAAGGTGCAAAACCCTCAAACCTTACATGAGGAACACTGTGGAGTGTTTTGTGAGGAAATCACTGAAGATGTCACTGTTTAGTTAGTAAGGCAACTGCTCAAAGTTTTTTGTAATAAAAACTTTCACACCCTAACTACATCCTTGTTAGAGTAAACTAAAATAAATAATGTCTTCCTTACCATGTGTACTCCCTATTGATTTCAGATGTAGGATTTTTTGGGTAGACTCAAAGGGGCAAGACCAAAGTCTTCCTTTAAAATCTTTTTATGCATCTTTACACTGACAGTTATCCACTGGAATGGTGAAAAAAAACCCCAGTGCCAATATTCTTTAGATTAAAAAAGAAAAAGTAAAAGCATAAAGTGTTTGAAGCCTACACAAACAGTGGTGATGTGCTTTCCACAAAATATTCTACACGCAGGACAAATCTTTGGATGAGTTCATCAGATAAGCACTGTAGCACCTCATACCTAAGGCTATGAAGAACAGAGAGTACCTGAGAAATGCGGGGGAACTTCCTACAGGAGAAGTCTGTGAATCCCAAGTCATGGAAGCCTGCTGGAATCGAAGGGTTGTTCTGAATGAAAGGCTTCCCCATGGGATCTCTGGGAAGCTGCTTGTGGATAACTGCATTATGGCGCAGTAAGCCCCGATGAGTTCGAAAGGTAATACAACAGATGTCACACCTGGAAAGGAAAGGAAGAAAACAGAAATCACTTACTGACTGCTGCAAGCTTAAGAACTAGCATTCTGCTTGCACTGGGACATCCTCTTTCCTCTCATCCTATGATACCAAGAACCTGCTAAATGCAAAACAAAGCCACAGTGCATTAAAACCTATCACCACAAAAGGCCATTTCGGTCACAGTCACTTTCTACCAGTTTCTGGCTAGTAAGTCCACTGAAGTTTAAAGAATATGAGAACTGACAATCTCACATGGGCAGACGGTAGAACGGCAGCTGAGACCACAGCCTTGCGAAAACCTTTTCAGTGTCCAACCAAAAATATTTCAATGGCATTACACCATTTCATTTTTACTGAAAAGTACTATTAAAATAAATAACATTTTCTAAAAAAACAGTGACATGGAGAGGCTAAATCTCACCTAAGCAGCAAACAAATGTAAAAATAGCACCTTTTATAACCACTGCTTAAAACATACTAGTGCACACCACTGAAATACCTGTGCGTGAATCTTCCTCACACTGCCTTTCCATAAACTGTCACTGATTTTTCAAAGCTGTTATGAGGGACAGACTGTTTTAAAAGGAAAACAAGTGCTCCTTAAAGGGGAGAAAGGTTCAGAGGAGGAAGACCTCAAACAGGTTCAACACTTACGACACTTTTACACCCCCTTCACAGTCAGGTAGCCCTGAAGGAAAATGCAGAAGCACCGTCTTTTCCTACCCACACTTTATTGCTGTGATTTCTTGTTTTTCCTAAGTTCTCAAATCCCAAATCCAGCTAAACAAGGGCTTCTCACATAAAACATGGCATTAAACAATCAAAGCTATGCTGCAGGCAGTAAGGGCTATGCAGCAACATTTGGCCAATACGTCCACGAAGCCTATTGCCTTTTAAATATTTGGAATGTGAGCTCTGCAGCGTGACAGGTCACGTCCACTCTGCATTCAGTAAGTGACACACAGTTTCACCCAACCTCAATTTCCTTGTGGTCAAGCTCCAGCTCCCAACCAAATCGTGGGTTCCCCAGAAGCAAAAAACACCAGTGGATATGAGGCAGTCAGATTTTGTCAGCAAGAATATTATAAGCACTAGGAGTTTTTCACATCTGCCCCTGGCCTTAGTTCTCCCCATACTGTCTTTGCTCTCTACATCAAGGAGTAGTACATGTGCCTACTCATTAAAAAAACATCCTGCAATTAGAAATTACTTCTGACAAAATCCTGAAACCACCCCCTCCCTGTCCTGTCCCTAACAAACTCCCATTGTTGTTCATTTTATCACTACATAAACTCCCACAGCCATTTTTTTATTCCCTGAAAATGAAGAGATAACCAAATCAACCACAAAGCAACTGGACTCATAGTCCCTGAGTGGTGAAAGAAGTAAGTGTGAAGTGTATATAACACGGCCATTGTTATCGCAGTACCCAGAAAGCCTGCACATAAATATTATGCGCTGAAGGTTTAATCTGTTTTAACTCTCCTGTCAATTCACTTGCATCCTACCTTCATAATTATTGCTGACACAGTTCCTGCATTCCATTAAATACTGAACCAATGCCATTACAAAGCTAATGTTTACTTAAAGAGGTATGCCAAATGTGACAACAGTCTTGGGGTGGGGGGTGGCTGGCCAACACATAGTACTTCTCCAGCATCAGGATCTACAGCTCTCCTCCAGCTCACCTGGCAGCACCTATTCTGTGATGCAAAGCTTTCATCTTCAGTGAAAACAAAAACACAACCACCAAAACCACTGGGGGACAGAGAGCATTAAAAAGTTATGAGACAAACTTGCAGGCTACTGAAATAAATTGTTTTTAGAGGTGATGAAAATGCCTTGCATGAAAACAAGCAGCGCTCCTGACATGTTCCTCCTGGTATGTCAATATACAAACAAGGAGGGCTTGGAAACAATTCTCCTGCACCACTGGAAGCATTGCAGGCTGTTCTGCAAAGGGACACAGACCGCCACCTCGGTGCATCCTGAAGCACCTCTGCAGTCCCAGTGTGCCTTCCCTGGGGCCAGGAACCCAGCGCAGCAGCTGTATCCCCTTGTGTGTGAGAGGGCAGGCACAGCTACCAGTGATGGCACCACAGAGTAACTGGGAGCACTGGCTCCCGCCACTGTATCCCCAAGATCTGGGCTGAGCAGGAACCAGTGCTCCTTGTCAAGCAGCCAGATATCCCCCACAACAGGGAGGTGTGCCTTGTTCATCCTGCACTCCCCCTCACCTCCCTCTTGCAACATGCTGATTTTCAGCACTGCTTGATTTAGGGCTCCCACAAAAGCTGCACTTGAGAGTTAATCTTTCAGAGCAAACACCCATGTGAAAGTCCTTCACAGCACACCTGTATCAACTGCTAGCCTCAGGAGTAAAAATTTGCAATTCGAAAATGGTGCATTCCATGCAAAGGGAACTGCCTCCTCTCCCCCAAACAAAAAGTAACATATCTTATAAAAAGAATATAAGCTTTCTTTCTTTTATTAACCATATTTATTTTTCTCTTTCTTCCTTAGTCTTCTTGTATTTTCCTTGCTGTGAGCAAAGAAGCAGCAAACAAAAAGAGAAATTGGGAGAAAGATTAAGCTCTTTTTCCATTAGGTCAGAAAGAAGCACCTGGCTGAAAAAAGAAACATCCAGATAAATCATGCCTGTCATCTCAAGTTGCAGGCTCTTCAGGGCATATAAATGCACCGCACCCTGCCTCAGCACCTTGCCCTGGTGGCACAGCTTACAGAACCCCATGGGAGCTGGAGCATGGGAAGGAGCTGTGGATGCCCTGCCTTTCTCTGTGGTCCAGGCATGGACCCCTAGCACCTCCAAGAAAAGCTTACAGGTACTACGTGTCAAAACCTAACTAGTTAAGGCAAGCATCACGCTGCATTGACTAAGGCTTGTGTTAATTTAAAATGGAGTAAGATGCCATGCCTAACAGTGCTTTAACTGGAAGCGTTAGGTTTTTTTAAGGAAGTCTAACTATTAATTTCTCTGTTTTGTCATCATTACTCTTTTCCATCTTTGGGTAGTGTCACTGCCGACAGTATTTTTAAATCTAGACTGCAGTCTAAGAAGAACAAGAGAAAGGAATCCTAGGTGATACGAACGTGTTTTCATCTTGTTTAAACTGCTTTAAAAAAAAAAAAAATTAGTAACTGTGGAAAGTCTGAAAAGTCCAGCATATCAAATAAAGCATCTGAAACATATGGTAATAGTTTGCTCATGATGAACTTTAAAAACACAAAACAAAACACCAGAAAAGCCTCCCTCTCCTTAAAATTTCACAAGTCTGCTCATGTGCAGTTCCAAGTCAAACATGGATGACACAGCTGCAGAGAACACTGATGGAACAGCTTCTGAGGTTGTTAGCAGAACGGGCCGAGCAATGGCTCAACACCTGTGCAGAGATAAAAGCACTCCACTTGCAAGGTAAGTTTCCAGATGTATCTAATAAAAGCTGCTGTGTTATCATGTGACTGCTGGTCTTGGCCACAGTCTTCCATTTTTCTATAAATATGATTCCAGAGTAGGGAGAAAAAAGCTGTTCAGTTCCAAGCACAGAGGTTCGGAAACAAAGTGTTTCCAGGAGCTAAGGCCTCTTTAAAATTACTTTAATTCTCAATTGCCTTTATGTTTTGGAGTTGCTCATATTTGTAACAATGCAAATATAATACCAGGGCTCAGGCTTGCTGGCAGAGGTGTAAAAAACAAGCAAGTAAGGAAACAGAACTCCTAAAACACAAAAGCAGAACCAAAATGTAACAATGGAATCACCAGGCTGCCCTTGGTGCTCAGGCCATGTATCACATCAGGCAGGTCTGATAAATCATTACTACACCAGTGCAGCTTTTTCTTTTTTTTTTCTTTTTTAAATGCAGACAAGGTCTCTGTGTAAAAACACACCATTAAAAAGCTTTCTCCTAAAATAAGTTAGTATTCTTGAAATCGGTAATGCTAATTAGTATATAAAAGCATTTTAACAGGCTTTAAGAAATAGTCAGTGCTTTGCAAAGCTTGTTCAAAGGGGCAAGGCAGGATTTGCTACACTTTTGGTAAGTGGCACCTTCTGCAAGAAAAGTTTACATAAGCTGTGCCTGTTGCCTTGCACTACACTCTCCTCTGAGACAACTCCAATTTGTCAGCAGAGGAAATAGGTTTTCTTGTTAAGAAATGGAAAGACATTTTAGAAAGGAAATGCAGAGCTGAATTTTAAGCAAAATTAATCAGTCTTGATTTTGATTAAGAGTAGTGCAGACAAATATTCAATCCTTCTAGACTTTATATTTCAGTAGTCAAGATGCAAATGCCAAATATTTGTATATATCATTATGTTACCAAGAAATTAAACAAACACTATGCTCTGCATTACCTGAGACTGTTGGTGGGAAAGTGACATTTACCATTATTCTACTTGCACTTCTGAAACCACACGGACTAAAATCTGTTTTCACCCATGCAGCTCAGTACTACAAAGTTGCCCATATTGTGGATGTTAACAAATAAAACCAGTGTTAATTTCTAGGCCTTATCTAAAATAAAAAAGCTTTGTACCACTTTGTTCCTTTCGTGTCTGTGTTCTTTAGCAACTTCCACAAACAGAAGCAAGGAAAACAAAAAAAGAATGAAACATATCCTGAGACAGAAGTCATTAATACACAATGAAGTTATGAAGTTGACTAACGCCTCCCACTGAAATCCCCAGCCGGTACCATGTGTTTTCTACCTCTGTTGTTATTCTCCTTTCTCTCTCACATTATTTGCAGAATTCATGTGGCTCTCATGAGCAAAGAAATTCCTATGCTGACCTAAAAATAATACAACTGAGTAGAAGAGAAAGATGGGTGATTCCCTGCTGATGACTCATGTCCACACCGGCAGTGGGAGCAAGCTTCCAGCCTCCACACTGGCAATGTCCAGCTGCAGGGGAACCTGACAAGGACGGGGAGATGGAGAAAGGAAAGTTTTAACACAAGGGCTGTCGCCACCTATGAAAGAAAAGCCATCAGGTTACATACATACTCCCCTTCAGGAAAGGATTCCTTTGCTTCTCTTTCACTTCTGGGGCAAGGCAAAGTGAGAGAGATGAGAAAGAGCCAACTGGTTTCTGCTCCTGTGCAACCCCACCCAGGTCCAGATACTCATCTCCTTTTGGATAAAAAAACCAAAAAACAACCCTTCCTGGCCTCCACACCCAGGGCCCTAGGAAATAACATCCAACAGTCACACTAATCTCTCCCATTTGCTGCAGATGAGTGATGGAAAAGCAGCAGTGCTGTGAACCCCGCTCCTGCCTCCCTCCCAGGAATCCCTGTAGGCCCTCCTGCTGCCCTGCAATGCCCATTCCTGCCTCCCTCCCTGGCAGCATCACAGCGTGTCTGACCCCGAAGGACCTGCTGCTCTCCCATCTCGACCTTGCCCACCGCTATGGGGCTGTGCTAGAACCGCAGGCAGCACCAGGAGCCAACTCCCTGCCAGCTGCAGAGGCTCCCCTTCCCTTCCCTTGTGCCTAAGGGGATGGACACAGCCCGCTAGATGTTCAGTAAATGCTGCTTCACAGCCTCAGCAAAGGAGGGACTTTTCTTCTAACTTTTCCCCTCTTCCACTGCCCCACTGGCGGTCTGATTTTGTTACCAATGTCTCCTGTCACTCTCTTTAATCCTCTCCCTCAAAGAAGGCACCCTTGGGTGCAGCCAAGGCTGAACCCCCTGTACCAACCTTTCTATTAATAGAGGGATGCACAGCCTTATGTGCATTCCTACAGCTGCGCTGTGGTCCAGGCGAGAAAAATATCCCGTAGGAGCCAGGACAGACCCAATATAAACCAGGGTGATGCTGTGCTTCAGAAATTTGTCAGCATGCTACAGAGCCAGTGTCCACACCAGTGACTCCCACCGTCAAAGTAACTCCAGTGAAATTAACTGCTGTAAAGTTTAATAAAAAGGCACAAGCCATGCTGTGTCATGTTTTAACTTCCTTTGTGTGTGAGCAAAGAAAAATGAGTAAGAACTTCTTCCTAACACTGTAATGAATTGCATTTACCAGCAACACTTCAATAGAGCCAGATTTAAACACCTCTGCCCTGGTGGAACAGTGGCTTACTCTACCATTTACTTCAACAAAATTAACATGCAACTAAGACAAAATAATGGGAAAATGGGAGATGGCCTGCAGACACTCACACAAACTAGTCATTTTCTCATAATGACTTTTTTACTTAATAAAGGTCGAAGTTTTAAAAACCAGAAGTGTCAACAAACTGGCTGGACAGAATCACAGAGAAACAGCTGAAGATCAACTTAAATAACAATGAAGGGTTTAGTAGTTAGGGCAAACATACCTGGGGGAAAAAAAAACCTGACCAGTCCAGTCCTCTGCACTACCAAAATTAGAAGCTGCACAACATCCAGAATAAAAGTTGTTATTTGTGCACACAAACTCAAGTGAACCTTCTGGTATTCATTCAAAGTAAGAAATGAAAAGCTCGTCTTATCTTCTAACACATCTTTCAAATATGGAAGCCAAGTACTTGTGTAATGTCAACATTAACAGCAAGTTAAAAAAGAAATCTATGTGTCTACCACGTTAAAAAAAAATATACCACCACTTTTCCTGAGTTACAGAAGGAGAAATACATCTCCAGGGGTTTCTCTATCCTATAAGCATCCACTGATCACAACAGGGCTCACAAACTGGTGCAGCTGAATCTGGACTGCAGTCCCTTGCCCTTATCTACATTTGCAGGTTAAGATATGCTCAGCATGCAGACATGACTGCCAACACACTGAGCAGCAACCAGCACTTTGAGAGAGACTGCATATAAACAAATCCTGCTCCTTAGGATCAGGCAGGCGTGCTAATAACCTATTTTGGCTCAGCCCCTTCTCCCTCCTCCATGCCCTTTTACAAGCAGCTTTCTGCTACAGTCAGCTTTGCATTTCCCCACTTTCTATTCTGGCAGCCAAGCTAAGATACTCAACACCATGTGACACACCACAGTTTCACATGAGAGCATCACTCTCTGTGTCCATTCACCAGCCAGTATTTTTATCCGGCTGCTCTGGATTCCCAGTTTCCTCACACAATGAGCTCCCTGATGTGAGCTGACCACTTCTAGGCCAGTGTTTGACTCGCGCTGCTCTTCAGTTGTTTCCCAGCTCTCTTTTCTGAACAGAAACTTCAGAAAGCACGTAACATGCAGCTCTGTTCTGCTTTTGCAAGACAACCCACTGATTCTACTTCTCCATTTACTCAGTGAAAGGATGCATTCACCAGCTTGCTTGCACACCCTCTCCTCTGCCTTACCAAGAATTGCATTCTACGACAGCACATTTCTGGTCATAGCATTTACCAGAGCTGATTTCATCGTCATCAGCTGTCTCATGGAATTGCTCCTGCACTGAAAATGCCAGCAAGAGATTAGGATTTGGTTCCTAGTTTCTATCAGCAAGACACTGAGCAACCAGCTTGAGAGCAGAGCAGAGCAGAGCAGGAGAGTTGCTCAAATCAGCAATGTCACACAACTGCCCCTTGTCACCTCCATCTTTGGCTACAAGAAGTTTCGTAGCATTAACTGTGTTAGTACTCAGTAACTCCAGAGCAATTTCTACCTAAACTATCCTTGCTGGTACAATCTCAGTGACTAAAAAGGGAAGTATTGGGGCCAAAATACAGTATGCCAAAAGCAGAGGTCAAGGAAGTCCATGAACATGTCTATGTTGGAGTGCTCTCCATCCCTCTCAACAATTTGTGTAGGATACAACAACCTCAGAACTATCCATCTTCATTAAAAGAGCGCAGTGTTTTTTATTTTGAAGTGCTAACAAGGAATGAGGCTATGTGCACATCAACAGTTGTGACAGAGAGAAAAAGCAATATATAACTTCATAATGCTGAATGAAGATGACTCGCCATTCATGCTTCAAGTTGCTTCCAATAACAGCAGTGTCAACTACTAGAAAGAAGCTTCCTCTTCCCATCATGAACCCATAATTTTGTCTCACAGTAAAATTAATTGCAAGCAACATCTAGTTTTCAAACACCTTCACTCTTGCAAGTTTGTAGCATCACTAACACTCTCTTCCCACAAAAGGCTGGTCACATGTAGACAGCAATGTGCTTCAGAAAAAGGAAGCCACAAGGATTATTCCCTACTATATAAGGAGAGAACAGATAGAAAGTGAATTCCTAAACTGCTTAGATAGGCATTCACAAAAACGGGAATAACACTCAAGGGTCTTTTTCTGGCTGTTTCCTTTTTTTCCTTTTGACATTCCGTACAATGTACTTTTACACTGTCACACTGCTGCTCGAAAACAACTTAACCTTGTACTAGTCTTTTCTCCTGGTGCTAATGACTGAAATCACCTCCATACACTTTAAATCTCCACTTCTTTTCGTGACTATTTTATCTCCCTAAAGCCAGTGTGCAGAACTGCCTCGAAGAACAGTAACTGGGCAATAAACATGCCATATTGTAAGTAGCTGGTATCTTTTTCACCCAAAACCCACTTCCTTTTGTCTTGACTTAAATGGGGCTGCTCATGTGCATTGGCTAAAATGATTTAAGATTGGGACACAGGTCCGGGTGCCTGGCAGCATCCCACCATACACTGAAGAATGTGGATGTGCTGGCAAAGGGGGAAACCTGGTGACCAGCTTGCCTGAATTGCAAGCTGCATGTAGCAGACATCTTCAATTTACCCACAGAGTCCAGAAGAACATTCCTATGGCATTTAAGTTGTCCACTCCATGTCAGTGAAGCCAGGTAACACCAAGAAATAATGATAGCAATTTCTATCTGCAAGTGTTTGCAAAACCATGACCTCACAGTGGTTACCCTGGCAAAACTAGAGGGAGACGACCACAGATACCGATGGTCAGAGTGTCCTGACACTTTTCCTTCCAGGGCCTGAGTTCTTCTGTTGCTGTGCCTGTTATTGATCTGTGAGCTGTTGAAAACAATAGCTTTCCATGGCAGCACTCAACCTCTACACGATTTCAGCAAAACTTGGGCAGGCTGCTCTGAAGAACAAGGTAGGCTGTGAACAGCTTTTGGTTTCCTTTGTTTGGAGGCTTTATAGAAGCACATAACCCTGGGGGAAGAGAACTGCTTTTGCTGTCCTTGTGAAAATATGCCCAGAATTTGCAAGTTACAAAGCTTAACATATTATATCACTGTTTGAACAGGCTCTATAGAAGGTCAAAAAACTTAATCTCCCCTGAATCCATTCATGGCAATAGGCATCTACTGGTTCTGCTCATCAGGTCAGCTCAGTGACATAGGCAGACAGTGGCTTTCACACTGCAATGTCTACTTGTTTCTTCTATCTTACAAAGATATAGCAAAACCAAATCTTGTAACTCGAGGCAATGCCACACTGAACCAAATGTGATCAGAAAGCCTCATAATGTTTATTAAGAGGCAGCCTTCTACCACATTCAAACTGCACAACTACCCTGGCTGAGACTGATGCTGGAATGAGTCTGAGAAAGGAGGTAACTGCAACAGCATCACCAGCTCCCTCCTCCTCTCCTTAGGAAGATGCCCAGGCATGAGAGGAAGCATAAATGTCTCCTTGCTGCTGAGAGGCATGAAAAATTAAAAATACTTTAGCTCTACAGTACAGTGCACTGCACTAAACCTCCTGGAGGAGAAGGAGAGGAAATATAAACGGTATGCTCTGGCTACACTGAGAGAGAGAGCAATTTTACAGTGCGTGTACTTTTTTTTAAAACCCACACGTTTTACTTTAAGCCTGTTCCATTATATCTGCCAAAGGAAAGAGGAGAAACTCAACACAGCATCTGGAGAGGTTTCTCCCCGGGAAATCCTCACATCTCCTCTGCTTACACTGCTGACGTTGCTCAGAGCTGTCAGGAGACCTTTACAAGCACAGTTTCACGTTTGACAGCAACCCTGCACCACAAAAGTTTCCAGAGGAACTACCCTGCTCCATAAGGTTTCTCATTTTCCCTATTGGCTGTGCAGCGTTTCAGCTCTCTGCTAATTATATCAACACTCACATACAAACTCACCAAAATAGACAGTGTCCTGAGGCCCCAGCTGCAGGGAAGCAGACTTCTTTAAATAATCCAGGTAGAAAGGCCAAGGGGGTCAGAAAGCACCCCTGGGCCACCTCCCACTGCTAATGGGCATTGCAGACAACCTCGCTGGGGCCAGCTCATGTCATTAATTAGGGTGCAGGACCCAGGGCTTCAAAGGGACAGCGACTGACCAGGGGGTGTGATGCCATGAAGGAGATGCAGCGCCACAGCCCATTGTCAATGGGACAAAGGGCCCTATTATTGCTCGCAAGAGCAGGGCAGTTCTTACCGTAATTAGGAGACAAAGATGCACGATTTAGGATTTTACATAATCAAGAGATACTCTCCCAAGCGGGAGCCCCTTTCACACAATCAGTGGATTAAGTATTGTTTATTCTGCTGCAAGTAAACAATGAGGTGCTCCCTGCTCGGGGTTTTACATGAAAAAGCAGTTCTGGGCAAGACAATGGTGAATGTCTTTTCATCTGACTTTGAACAGCTAACCCTGTGATTTAAAGTTGTTCATTTGACAGTATCTGGAAGGGTGATGGCCCACCCTGTAAATTAGCTGCTCACATACTGATCCGAGGGCTGCCAGACAGCCTTACCTTTTCTGCTACTTAGCAGAGGGTGGCCGGGACAGACAGACTCAGACAGCTCTGGGGGCAAGAGGCTGTATTTACACAACACCACTGAAATGGCAGGATTAAAGGACCACAGGGAAGCCAGGCAGAAGCTCCTGCCCACCCTGGCACCTTGCCACAGCCGAGGATGCATCCCTGAAGGGAGGTTGGTGCCACCATCAAGGCAGTGCACACTGGTGCACTGCTTCAGAGCTGGTCTGCAATCCTTTTTATAGGAACTACTGGGGGAGCAAAAAGGAATCGCATGTTTGACCTGTGCCCTTACACCAAAAGGCCTGACTAGGCAGAGTGAGCATCACTTATTTTTGACCATGACAAAACAGTCTGTGCTGGGCTGCTGCCTACTGCAGTAGCTCCAAAAGAAAGACCAGACCCACAGTATCTGACCCCGGGATACACATCCAATACCGTCCTCACAGGTCCTGATCAAGTGACTCTGCTTTTACAATATGGGCAATAAAAGGAGACTGGGGGTGTTACGCTCTCTGCCCTTTGCTCACAACACAGTTACTGTGCTTTTTTGTTTGTTTGAACTTTAACAAGAGTTATTTCCCCTTGTTTTCTACAATAAGGCAACAACAGGATTTGATGAAAGCCTTCTAACATTCTGCAGTCTGCTCCCCTGCCACAGGTACACCTGTATACACAGGTCTCCTGCTCTACTACTCTAGCAAAATATTCTCTTTTCTTCATCTCTTTCACTCAAAAAAACCACCCTTAAGCCTTACCAAAAGGACTTCAATCACTTGAACTCAGGACTGAGAATGGCAAGCTACATTCTCTGTATCTTGTTGAATCCTACAGTCTTGCATAACCCTGGGAACCAGGGGATTACAGTCCGTGCTGGCCAAGGATTTTAACCCATTTCATTTGGGATGAGTCACCTTAACAGCGGTCCAAACTGCTCTGCTTACTAGAAGACTTTTTGTTAGGTTGGGCCAGGCAGACAGTGTCATTTGACATGTCTAGACTAGGACAAAAGGCATGTTTTAAACCAGATGGGCAGGGTAAGTTGCACCTTAATATACCAGCTGTCCAGGGAGGACCACATCTTCCTTGTCCTGTCTTCACTGACACGTCTTAAATTGCTGGAGCAAATACCTGACAAAAAGCTCTTACTATCATCTAGACAATTCTATAAAGACAAGCATCCCAGCGTCACTCTTAAATCATACCCACGGAGCTTTGACAATTGTGACTTTGATTCAGGGACATGTTCTAGTCTTTGCTCCTCAACAAACGAAGGGTAGCAAAATCCATTTCAGAAGAATATTACCCATAAGCAAGTCTAATACCAGAGCAAAAGCTGCATAAAGAGGAACAGTGTGTTTGCACTGCCACTGTGTCTTGCTGCCTTGACACAGCAGACTTGGCAAAGCTGCCAAGCTAGAAGGATATCTATTCCATTATCTTATATCCATCATGCAAAGCAAGAAAATCCACCTCTCCACTCAGGTCCATGGAATACAACTTTGCAAAGAGGTCCTATCTTCAGAGAAGCTTCAAAATGAGGGTAATGCCAGGATAAACCTAATATGTCAGCTGCTTTCTCTAAAGCATGAAGCGTAAGGCAAAATTGTCCCAGACTCCATTTTGTGGGGGTTGCAGAGCTCTTACTGGAGAACAACTGTTTCAGCTTCGATCAACAATGAAAATTTACCTCATTTACTTCAGAAACAGCAAAGTATGTTTAATTAACTACTATTGACTGGTCCAAGCTTTCAACTTTTCCCATTAACTACAACATTAACAATGACCTTAAAAAGTATTTTACATGTATTTACCAAGGTTTTCTAAATAAAAATTTTTAAAAGGGAAAAATTAATAGCATTAATCCCATTTAACAGAATGGGATGCCTCTGCTCCATGCCATTCTTTTAAGAACCTGTATCGAGGAGTGAGTGTTGACACTTCAAGATTCTGAATTCTTCACCCTTTCAAAACAATCATTAGTCCAATGTCCCAAAATAAGTTTAAAACATTGACAAGCTTCTGTAAACGAACAATCTCCTTTCCTAAAGTAGCGGCTTTTCTCCATGTTTCAACTAGATTTAAAATATTTCTTTTATATCTTCATGGATCTGGCTCTACATTTTTCTATGGTAAAAAACAGGAAATAAAAAAGTTTCAGAAGTCTCAGAGGCAATTACTTGAATCAAAACACAACATTCAAGCACCTTCCCAAACAATTAATAAATAATTTTTCCTTGTTAAGAAAAGCTCATGTAAGCCAACATTCACATCATTCCCTAACCTCAAAAGGCAGAAAAGCATAAAACATTTTATTGAAAGTCGAAACCAGAAACTCATCTACCTTCACTCACTCCAATGACTGAAAAACTCTATCCAGCTGCTTTCTTCTCCACAAACAGAATAATCTCATAGGATTACTATAATAATTATTACAGAATAATCTCACCGGAATACTTTTATCAAGTTTTTTTTATCAAGTTTTAAGCATCTTCAGTTTAACTTGTTAGAATTTTGCAATGTTGGCATTTTACAGTTTTATGTAACAGTGATGGGTTTCAAGGGGAGGAAGAGGGGCTTTAATTTTTTCTAAAAACATTTCCAGCTATTAACTGGCAAGATTTCCTGTATTTACAAAAAGTAATAGAATTAAGCCCTACAGCACCCTGGTGACACAAGATGAGGCAAAACATTTAAAAACCTGCTCAAAAACACCAAGGGGGGCAGTTAACAGTGCAGGGGGCTGAGGGGCTCCTGCCCCTCCCCAGCAGGCTTCTTCAGGCCATCTGGTGAGCAGAGACACTCTGGGTACTATCTCTTACCTCAATGAATTATCTGGATGTGTCTCCATGTGGGACTCCAGCCCATACTTGCAAAAAAAGTCTTTGAAACACACTGGACAATGATAAACTTCATCGTCAGCCTTCTTATCTCCTTCACCGGAGTGGCTATCCTCGACAACCTTCAGAAAAAAGGGAAAAAAACCTCACTAGTCCAACTTGTAAGCAACAAACCGAACTTGCAATCTATTTGAAGTTTTCCTCTTAAAAAAAAGTTGCAGGCTTCATCAGTAACCTTGCTGCAAGCCAACACAAATGACTCATTCCTCAGGACAGCGGGTAAGCGACGCAGCCTCTGCACATGTGAAAGAACATGCATGACAGAAAAGGAGGCTCAGTAGGGGATAAAGTGTGCAGCTGAGTCACAGATATATCAGTTCTAATGAGGAACTGTGATTTGAACAACTTATAAACCCATGTGTTTATATACCACTGAACTAGCATTCCTCCCCCTTCAGAAAGCCAGGGGAGCTGTCAGCCTAAATTATTTATGCCACTGAGATACTGCCAACTGCCAAGTCAAGTGGTTCAGGGAGAAGCAATGAACTTCTGCATGTTTTCTGTACTTCTCTTCTGATTACAGGGAGAAAAGCATGCACAGAGCGAGGGATAGTACGCTAAATGGAACTGCTACTAGCTTGCCACTTAGTAAGTGGGAAGAGTCGAGTTAAGTTTAGCAGACAACATACATTTTGTGCAAATGACTGAGATGTGTTAAAATATTTCATAAACAAAGCCCTAATGGAAACATCTAGCCTTCAAATAAGTATTTTCTGGTCGCTCATGCAACTCCAATAATGGAGGATTTACGCTACTGTGAAAGGGAAATGTACTGTAGATTTTTTTTTTCCCTCCAGATCAAGACAAAAGCAGACTTCAGCTGCTGCTGCTTTTGAAGTAAACATCGTTTTTTTAAAAGTTTAAATCACCATCCTCCAAGAATACTACAAAATAAATGGGAGGAAAAAAAAAAGCTAAGGGAAAAGCTGCAGCAGCAAAGGAATAGTTCATCCTCTTATCATCCAACAATAATTATTTATAAATCATAAGCAAATCCAAAAATTTAAACAATAAAGAATTTTAAGAATTGAATTATTTCAATCTCTGATATTAGAAATTCATTTTCCATCTCAAGACAACCGTGTTGGCTACACAGGACAAGCATGGCTCATATACAGAGCTGTAACAAGTCTGTGCTGACTGCACAAACTCAACAGCTGACAATTTAGGAGGCAACCAGGAACATCTTTTGCTTCATGCCCCATAAAGAACCTTTTTTGCAGGTGTCCTCTCCTCTCTGTCCAGCTCAGCATCGTGACTGAACTTGCGTTTCGAAGAGAATCGCCTGCGCTTCAGTGGCGAGGGGGGAGTGGTGCTCGCTGTGCTGTTCGGATCCTTCTCATGAATCTTCATGTGCCTGAGCAGGAGAGGGAAGAAGACACCGTCAGGAGGCAAATCCAGGGAGGGAAGTCCATATAAATTTTAATGCCAACACCACTTCTACAGTTTGCCTTTAAAGGATACCATCAGAGATCCCATAAACCAGCCTGAACCTCTGAAACACAGCTGGGGCGCAATCCGGCACTGGCCCTTTGCAGTGCCTGGCCTGTGAGGGGCCGCAGCGGGGAGCCCACAAGCTTTCCCCTGTGTCCCAACCCACACCACGACGCTTGCCTTGCTACCATCTATTTCATGAGCACCATGCCCATTCCCCATGAGCCACAAGGACCTGGTTCTGCCTAAAGCTGCTCTCTGTGCAAAAAAAGTACCCCATCTTCAACTGGCTCTCTGTGTAGAGTTTGAGACTGTACCTCAAATAGATCTGTATATGCCAACGTCAGAGCAACATTTCTTAAATATATTTGTTTCCTTCTCATCCTTAACACAAGGATGCACCCCAATATCGAATTTCAAGCGCAGCTTTGAAGTCAGGATTATCTGGTCACACTGCTACACTGCATTAGGTATGGCTTGCAAAACTCAGTACTGCCAAGGCACATTCACAAACCTGCTTTCCCAGGAAAACAACTGTTTCTTGTTACAAAGACACAGGAAAAGGGAGTGGGACAACTACTCAGGAAGCAGTCTCATGAATATCTGTATACCTGACCCACCTGCCTCTTGGTTCTCCGTATTTGCAACCTGAGAAAGTCACAGTCACCTAGTTCCCTTCAGTTAGATGGAAGGTATTGCTGCAGTGCTTCTTCTTCTGGGAACTCAAAGCTCAAATTTAAATTTTCTTGGTTTTTTCTTTTTATGTAAATGTAGGGCCTTTAACCTCATTGAACCTTCAAATTTATAGTGCTATTGAAGAAAAAAAAAATCAAACGTATGCTCCTAGATACAATGGAATTTTTTAGCTTCTAATAGGTAGAAATTTGAGTGCAGGCAGCAGTCGCCATTTGTTCATATGACTGACTTCAAAGAAACACAATGGAGACAATGTTAATGGCACTTGGGCACATCTTTCAGAAGTCACATCCACAACCGCTCAGGACAGTGCCATCTAACATGACTGAACATGACTGAACATTTATCATGTTCTAACGTGAGTGAATGTTGTAACCCAGATGAGTCTTGCACATCCTCGTAACTGCTTGGATGTTATGACATAAAATCTGTTTCAGTTTTGGATGCCAAGGGCATGATGCTTTGAGATAACACACTGGACCAAACTGATCCACAGCAGACCCCACTGGTGCTGCCAGGAAGACTGTCTCATTACACAATGCTTTTTATTAATGTTTCTTTCACGATCTCAAGCTTTATAACAAAAAAAAAGGCGGCATCTGAATCACTGTCTCAAACCACAGACTGAGGTGTTGTGCAGGAACAGCCTCAAGCCAAAAGCACCACAGGTACTAGAACCTGTGCAAGATTAAAATGGCTGTTCAGCTACTGCCTGCTTTCAGCATCCGTCAAGGCTGGGCTGCTTGGAGGATCAGGTCCACATGAGGAAAAAAACCTGCAGTTTCCCCAGATGCGCAGTAATTCTCACTTGTCGCACAAATGGTGGATGGACACTGGTGACACCTGTCAGTCACATCTATGTGCAGATGTGCCCAGCAGGTTGGACACAGAATCATGGAAATGTTGCTGAAATTGTCTGACCTCTTTCCCTGCTGATCACCGAGCTGGGAGGAAAAGGACTGCTGAAGCTCTGAGCGTTTGGCTCTCTCCAGGTTTGCCAGAACCCAGAGAAAAGCTGGGGTGCTGACACAGAATACAGAGTGCTGTGCACTCCCCTGCCTTGGCCCTCTGGTAGCTCTGGCACCACAGGCACCAAAGCAACTGATTTATCCACATGAATCCAGGGCTACTTGGTCTCACAAAACCTGCAGGAAGGTATCTATAGATACTCTACTGCCTCATTTTCTTTAATCTTGTTTTTTTTTTTCCCCTGTGGCACTGATCTAACTTCTGGTGCTAGTTAGAGCTTCTTTCATGGGTGATAAAACAACAGCATGAGCTGCAGTTGCCTGTATTACACAAGAATAAGGGAGAAGAAACCAGTTATTTGTTCAAGCGGTTTCTGTCCACAATGATAGAAGAGAAAATTCAGAAAGCACAGGGGAACAGAAGTCAAAATATTCAACTGCACAGGCAAAGCAAAACCTGGAAAGTGGATTGCTGGTCTGTGTTTTTATTTCTTTTTGGTAAAGACTGCCTTCCGGTTTCACTGATCTCTTGCAAGTAAAGACAGAGGGTTTTGCTGTGCCTGTCTGTCTCTGCACCCCAGGCACCCACACTAGGCCTGACTGCCTAACTCTCTGGAAGCTCAGCCGATGTACAGCTAACTCTGCTTGGACGGTTACTTTTCAGATAGCTAGAGAGCAAAATCAGTCAAGCTAAATCCCATTCATCCAGAAAACAAACAAACAACAAAAAAACTGCTATGCATTGGGCATGGGATTTTTTCTTCCCATTTTCTTTTAAGTCTCTTTTCAACCATTAACAAGTATGCACAACTCCTGTTTAGCAGCTACCTATGCAGAACGGCTTCCTTAGGGCTAAGTTCTCTCCTGCTGTTTGTCCACCTGTTGAACTCTGCTTGTTTTGATGGAGCTGGCTCCTGCTTGAGAGGAGTGTGATGCCACATCCACAGCATACCAACAGGATAAACCCTTGGGACCTCCAGGTTAGTGCCAGCCCAACCTAGCACCTCTGCCTGGCATGACCTAATGCATGCAAACACACTGGCTCCTGCAAGTCCCAAAAGCAGTTCAGCAGTTCGTGTTTGCAATGTGAAGTATGCCAATAAGGCAGGGCTTGCTAACCTGGCAGCACCATAGTGGTGGGGGCTTTGCTATTTCTGGTGTCAGTCATTGGCTGCCCGAACTGCTTGCAGTTCTTCTTCCTGCAATGTTGTGTGCTTTTGCCATGCCCTAAAAGCCAGAGCAGAATCTGTACCACAGCAAGGAATGTGATGATTCCTTCATGTGTGAGTTTTTCATATTTGAAAGGAAGCAGCCTAAGCTATTGAGCTATAAACAGGAAGACACCCTGACTGCACCTCTGACTTTTGCTGTGTAGGTCAAACATCACAGTCACTGTGATAGCTCTATGCATGTGATCATTAAGGAAAAATAGGAATATTCCGAAAACAAAGCAGCAGGTTCCAGGGTTCTCAAGGAGAGTCTCAACCTGCCCACATTACAGCCAGCAGGTTGTTCCTTTGGCAGCTTAAGCAAGTCTCACTGCATCAAGTTAAGGGTGGAGAGGAAAAAGATTACTAGAGCTACAGCCCATGATAAGCGGGAAGATAGGGCCAAGAAGTACAAAGGATAGACACAATCTTCATCTCTCTCTTTTACTTTGCAACATGGATGTCATTCTGCCTCGAGACAACATTTATCACCCAACACGGGTTGAACTTCAGCAAATGCCAAGTCACATCCACAACCTTTCTTTTAAACACTCCCTTCACTGATGCTTCTTCTACTTAAAAAGTTCCTAACCATAATTAAGATGGGCGGGGGGGGGAAGTAGTTGTGTTGCCTTACTCCTTTAGAAGAGTTTGCCTTGATTAGATCTTGTATCTAACACTGAAAGTGTTCAACCTCACTGTTTAGCCTGCCAAGATACAAGAAGAACAGGAACAAAGCTGTGTTTAGAAGTTATTTTCCCATTGTGACTATAACAACATATTTTGGCCTGACAACACTGGCATACTTAGAATGCAAAAGACAGGCTCATAAGTCAGGCTGGCTTTCAGCATCTTACAGTGATAAAGAAAAATGATATGACATTCATCAGTTCCAAAAAATAAACAACAATTTAAGTGACAATGTAGTTCAAAAAAAAGAAGGGCAAAATAAGGGCATGCACAGAAATGCTCATATTCAACTGCAGATGCAAGTTACAGTAACGTGCCAGCAGCTCCAAAGCGACCACTACTGCAGCTCAGAAGACAGCCAAAATCACAGCAGATGAAACTTGGCTTTTTTTTCCTAAATTAAATCAATGAATAGCAGCTCTGAGCCGTTCCACAGAGCAACCCAAGTATAGCAGACGACCTCAGGAAGGTACAGAGCAGCCCTGAAATCCACACCTCATATAGTAGTTATTAGTCTCCCCAGCATGCATGCAAGTACACATACACTTGGGACAGTACTGAGGGTGCAACACTAAAATCCAACCACGATACACAGGATGACAGGAAAGAGATAGAAGCTTGAGCCTAGTATTACGGAGGAATCCTGCGCACTAAGTGCTTAGCTAGCCTTGATTAACCTCTCAGAGAAAGTGGTGGAACTCTACTTACAAGTAGACCAGAGAAAGAACCAGAAAAATTTGCAAAAAATAAACCCAAAATGAAAAGAGGAAACAAAGTCTTTTCCAAACATGGTCTGATCCACCTCTGAACTAAACTCTTAATGTTTAAGAACTGCTGTGCAAAAAAAAGGAAATACCATGTTATACACTATGTTTTTTGCAGCACAGCTGTATGAGGAAAAGCCCTCCTCATTATCTCTTCCCTCCCCCTCACACACAAAGAATTTCACAGGTGAGCCAAGAGGATCCAACTGTGCTAAGACTGTGTGCCAGTCAGCCCTCCCAACAACATCACATTTTTTCAAGTGCTTGACTGCCTTTCATTCCATCCTCCCCCTGAGAATCACCTTCCGCTTCCCCTCACAACTTTCCTCTCCCCTCTCAGGGTCACATGAACAGGATGACTAAGATGATACTGCACAACAATTCCCCTGACTTCTTTCCTTTTTTTTTTTCTTTTTTTAAGACAAATGGGTAGAAAAAGTTTCCAGCCCCACACTGTAATGCAGAGCATGATTTCAGAAGGGCGACTATTCCACCAGAACAGCAGCAAGTGAATATTTTGCTACCTTACATTGAAGAAGAGACTTCTGTAGTAATAGGCAAAAATGCAGAACTCAAGTGCCTTTTTCCTTTTTCTCTTGCGGATGGTGTTGGAACAGTGTCTGTGGGAGGTGACTCATGGGGAGGGCGGGGGAGCATGTGTCCTGCTGAAGTGACACGCAGCTCCTGCTGGTCTTTACCACATCTCTAAAAAGGGCTGATGTATTTTCTTAATGCCAAAGGGATTTGCATGTTGATCATATAAGCTTTCTGGAGGTCTCGAAACAGGGCAGCCTACAGCTTCAATGCCAAAACCAGAATGTGGGCAGGTTTTGACTGGCTGGTTCAAGGCTAGAATGAGCAGGCAAAGCATCCTGAAGGAGGCAACTGCTCCTTGCTCCGGGTCCCACTGAATTATGAACAAAACCAGGAGCTTCTGCTTTGCATGCAGATAACCTGATCAGCACCACTCTGGCTCTTGGATAGAAATCATCCCTCAGCACGCATGGGAATCCCTCATCTCTTAATTCTGGGGAGAAAAAAGTACACTGTAGCTGCACCTTGAGTTTCCATGGCTCCTCATGTTCTTCAGGTCCCAAAGAAAAAAGGCCTGTCTGGCTTGGAGGCCCAGGCAAAAGGAAGGTATGGAACAATACGGTGCATTTGCAGCCCCTGAGCAGGGTTCAGGGTTAAGCCTCTCCCTTATAACTATGGCAGCACAAGCACTGCTGGCTTTCAGTCAAGAGAGGTTTGTGCCAGGTAGGTCTGATTAGAAGGAGCAGTATGTCCAGAGGGGGAGCAGCAAGCAATTTCACTGAGGCCTGGTTGGGAAAGTCCCAGCATCTAAATCAAGATTAATTCTTGAGCCCAGAATCCAGTGTATGTATAAACACCCTCCTCCTCTCTCACGTCTGTGAAAACGCAGTGGGGAGGCCAATGAATCCAGACATTATCAGTCCACAGAGATCATCTGACAGTATCAAGTTCAGGTTCTGGCTTCATATCCCACTTATTATTATAAGTTTCTCCACTTTACCACTAGATGTACTCTATACTCTACTGTATCACACATGATTATTCCTCATCTCCCTCGTGATTTCTAGGCAGTTTGGTATCAAATACAAGTGGAAAATCCTCATACATCTGATGCTTATCTGAAGACAAGGAAGCCACACATCCAATCATTCAAATCAAAGACAAAGAATAAAAATTAGTGCTTTCCATCCTTCACCTTATTTACAAACACTTTGCTTTTCCCCTTACAACAAAGAGAATTACTCAATTTCCCAAGCTAGTCTGGGAAGGACTGAGCTGGTCAGTACGATTTAGCTGATTCAATTGCTTTATGTCTTTCATTGTTTTGTGTCTCAAGATCTTTCACTTGCATTGCTCCTCCCAAATAACAGTAAACAAACTCCAAAGAATCATAAAACCCTTTTTCAATAATTAAAAAAACCTGAAAGTATGTCCTTCAGATCACGACCAAACATCTCTGTTTAGAAAAAACCAGTCAGCTTTGTTAAAGCTTCAACTTAGTGTCATTGTATCAGAACAAACAGGAGTGCAGGATGCATCCGAGATAGGCTGAAATTTGGACCATGACGTTCTTCGGGCTGCATGAAATGAAAAATGTCTCATAAAGAAAGAGAAGACAGCCTTTAAAATTACACTCGTAACATCTCTTTTCAGGTATTTCTATGTCACATTATCTCTGTCACTGTTTTTGTTTGATTCTTCTTAAAAAATGGTACTTTAGCCCAAGGTATCTGGAAATGTAGGAAAACACAGGGAACTTCTCTTCAAAGCTCCTGCCATTTGATATGTACAGGAAGTAAATCCTAAACAAAGAGAAAGTGAAGCAGCAGTATTTTTAGGAACAATCATTTAATACCCTGCTGCTAACTCCCTCCTTAAAAGTCTTGTGAATATGACTGAAACTTAAGTCAAAAGTGCAGTAACATTATGCCCTTGGGTTAAAGAGTTTAGTCAGTTGTTTGTTTGTTAAAACATGTAGAGAATCTGTATTGACAATGTATTTACAGTGTTAATTACCTACATCGCCCACTTAAGAGAGCAATCCACTCAGCCCTTGCCAGTTGTAATCACAGGAACCAAAAAGATGCAGGTAAGTTTTGCAAATCAGACATGATCTGTAGTAGGACAAGTTTCTGTTTGTCTTCTCCTTTTGGCTTGTTTAATATTTGTATCCTCAAAAAACCCCAAAAATGGCTCAAAGAGCCCTCAGACAAACACACATACTTCACAGCAAGTCAAGAGAAAATCAAATGCCAAAATCCCAGTCATATGGGAGATTCCCTCCTACAACTGTGGAGCAATCTCAAATTCCAAGTACCCCCATATATTCCAGTGGTAACCAGTGTTGAACCCTAGCATGGGACAAACCAAATGAAGCTCAGCCACAGAAATCTCTATGGTAGGAAATTCATTGCAGTTCATGCAAGGAAAGGGTCGGGCGGAGCAAACAGGTCCCAGGAAGGATCAGATTGGGATGCCCTGACTCGTTTCAGCTGCATGTCTGCAAGCAGGCCCAGCAGGAGAGATCCCCCTGCTAGCGCTCCCCACGGCAGCCAGGCACTGCCATCCTGCTGGCATGGGGGCACACCTCATTATCCTCATGGAGTCTCCAGCGCTTGTTCGCACTGTCTACCAAGGCTAACGTGGCCCTGGGGAGCCTCCCCACACAGCAGCATGCGGCAGCACACGGGCGTAGCCGCCCCCCGGCACCCCCCAGGTGCCCAAGGTGCCACACACGCCCCCAGCATCCTCCCCAGCTCAGAGCGGCTGCGGCACTGCCTGGCTCCCGGCGCAGTGAAGTTCTCCTGGCAGACGGCATCATTAGGATGACAGAAGTGCCATTATTCAGATCCACCAAGACTGGCTGGGTGTGCTAAGGCTGAAGAAGCTACCAGTGACTAAATTCGAATGACAGATTTCAAATCTCTTTTCAGTGCTACCAGGGCAGTCTGTAAAGTTAGCCAGTGCCATGCAGCTGCCAATACATGATACCTAAGGACATATGATACACACATATGCACACAGAGCATTCTGTATTTTTATCCTAGAGAAAAATTTTGCTTTGCTGTGAATAAAGGCAAGTTGTAAGCATGAGTGAGAGGAGAGATAATGATCTACAAATCCAACGAGGGGGGGTACCACTTCTGAATAATTATGCTGTATTCACAGTTAAGTAACTACTTGCTGCACAGACTCAGCAAGTTCAAACAGGCTGAAATTGATACAACTGCATTCCCAGCTTGGCTCAAAGTTACTCCTATTCCCTAACAGCAACGTTGTCAGAACGCCTCAAGGGAAAAAAAGGGAGACGAATATTCGCCTGATGATGCTGTGACAGGGAAGTGATTCAAACCATGCCTCCAAAGCAAAGCTTCCCAAACGACAGCAGAAGAAAGCAGTTTGCATCAACCCTGGTGTAAGGGAGGGCAAAAGAGGAGGAAATGCAGTGTGAGCTTCCCAGTACCACTTCACCAAGCTGCACACACAGTTTGCAGTATGTTCAGAGCAGACCTAAATTAACAATGCCAAATACTACAAGGAGACTTCCAAGCTGTAAGAAACTTTTACGTGGGACAAGATCCTCCCTTATTGAACAAGATCCTTTTGAGGCAACTGTACTTCCCTAAGCTTGGAGAAAATGTATTAAAACAACAATAAAATTAAGCAGTAGTAGTATTTTTTTAAGTGTACCAAAAATCTAGCCTGGGACATTCTGAACTGTTTCCTTCAATCTTTTGGGAGATTTGTGGTTTTCAGGCATGTCCTTTGGTTACCACACTATATAACGTTATTCAGTTACTTCACTGCTGATTTTTCAGGAAATTTTATGTTTAAAGAAAACAAGTGTCATTAGATGGTAAGGACAATTAAAGCCATTTTTAAATTTTAGTAATGGGAAAAAGGAGAGAGAAGGAAAGAGAAAATTAGAGAAAGTATATCACAACAGGGAAAAGGTTTATCCTAAAGAGCAAACACAGTCAAAGAAGTTCTAAGTATGTCCTGCCTCCCCTCCAGAACCACACCCTTTTCTTAACCAAGCAAACATAAGCCCCAGCTACTTCCCAGAACCAGGCAAAGCCCTCTTTGCTGTTGGTTACCTCTCACACTCCACTGTTGAGCAATCCTGATGGCACAGCACAGAACAACTTGCTGCGTCACACAGCTCAAGAAGGAAAAAACAGACGGCCACAGCACTGCTGGGGACCCTGTGCAGATGGAGCCAAGTATCTCCCCCAACACAAACACACACACAAAAACACACACAGATGCATGCAAGGAAGCTGCACGAGATAAGGGAAGCACATCTTCCTTAAAAGCAGGGTCTCCACACTACCCCGGTATCAGCAGCCACCAAGTATCTCAAGGGGTAAGGAAGTAAAAGGTTATCACTGTGCACACACAAACTGCAAACTTTTCCCAGCGCTGAGGACGGCATCCTAGCAAAAGAGGTTTCACGTGCTCAGCCCATTTCCTCTCCTGTTCCTGAACATGTGGTCCTCCTTCCTCACAGCATTCCCTTGCTGAGCAGAGAAGCAATAGGAAAAGGTTTCACATCTTGTTACATGTCCGTTTAGTTGAGCTGGAAACAGAAGTCCCCACGTGACCTGTGCTACTTTACAGGAGTTTGGGAACTTCAGCCCTCAAGTGGAATTCATTCAGTCCATGAACAATTGTCACCTTACTCTCTCTACCCTCTAATCTGAAACTGTCAAAAAAGCTACAACTAAAGTGTCTTGGCTTCAGTGGTATAACAAATGGCATAACAAATGAGCCACACAGAACTTGTACCTCTTCTCTGTTTCAGGATACCTTTCCACATGAGTCAGCACTGGAAAGCTGACTCTAAGGATTTATGAAAAAATCACTAAGAGTGTTTAGCAAACTTCAGCTAGGAGACCAGCCTGAAGAACTCAGCATATCTATAGATACCCTAAAGAAACAGAAAGCAGTATTTGCATATTGTGTACTATTTAACAGTTGTATAACGGCACTACTACTTTAAAGACTGTGTCTTTGCCTAAGCTGTGTACATCACACGTATGAGCATCATGGTTCAACAACACCAGTGAAAGGACCTGGCTAAGTCCAAATGACAAGATTCCCCTCATTTTCTTTTAGATTTTTTTTAAACAGCTACAGAAGCATCCCCAAATGCTACTACTACTGTTAAGGAATCTCCTATTTTTAAAAGAAGGGAGGAAAGAAAGAGGAAAAAACCTGCTGACCCTGAGAGGGGGTATGTTCTGCAGTTGCTGGTTCCAGCATGCTAAACGAGAACAGGTTGAGCAGGTTAGATACTGAGGGGAAAAAAGGCAAAGCTGGAAGACATACATTAAAGGTGGAATGACAGCAACCACAAATGCAGTTTGTGATAGACTTTTTCCTCATTCTCGTGGGTACTTGGCCCAGGAATCTTTTCAGAGGCTCAAAGGAACAGAGGGAATACACATTCATAGGAGAAGTGGTGTAAGTATGTCTGATGTGCATGCACAACAGGCTGAACAAAGATTACTTTAACATACAAACTCTCTCAGCAAACTTTCTCACCACCAGCATTTTCTACACAGAATCACCCAACCGAAGTACAAGCTATAAGACAAGCCACCAACCAAAAAGCGAACAAAACAACATGTTATCTGTTAACCTTGAGAGCTGACATGTCCACAAGAATCACATGTCAGGTTACAGTAGAGGACTAAAAGCACCTCAACTCCTCGCAAAGATCTCCTGGATTTTCTGGTGCTAGCTAAGTTACGGCGTGTTTTTATTTTGTAGCTCTTTAAGGTGAGAAGGGGAGGAAACATCCCTGAGAATACTAGACCTTCAGAGGTGATATTCCTGAAAGGGTACTTATGTGGAAAGATCAAGGTCTTGCACTGCTATGTGCTCTGTGACTAGAGTCTAATCTGTCAAGTGGCTTGTGCTTATTTGAACTGTGACATGGGTAACAAAGCAGCACTAAGCTATGCTCAATACGCTCTGTTATACGGGAGATTTATGTTACTGCCCGTGAGGAGGATGGTATTACCCTGCCACATCACACCACCTTCTCCTCGACACAAATCACACCAGAAACCTAAACTCATTAAGAGTGTTCCCCTTTGTTGCCTGCAAAAACCAAAACATAAGAATCCACAACCTTACAATGCACAAGATTAGACTTTGCTATTGCTTAAAGGCAACACACACACAAAATCTAGGACTGAAAAAGCACACTGAAGTCTTTCTTATGTTTAGGTACTGAGGAGCTCTGGAGATGCAAGTATAATGTTCCTCATTGTGTACGCTTAGGTTCTCAAGAACAATGGAGCTAATTAAGGTCCGCATATAAATCTTAACTCTGCACTTCCTTGCTTTGCTTGATTCTAATCAGATCTCAGCATTCATGTTTTTGTGTTAACTTCCTTTGCTGTTCTTTAATGATAACTGAAGGAGGATACTGTCCAAGCCTACAAGCAGCATGTAACCTATCTGAAATCCTGGCATCTCCTTTCAGCTCGGAGGGCTCACAGAGGTTCTGTGGCACAAGAGGTCATCCGGAGTCTTTTACTGCTGAAGATACTGGTGGAGGGGTTTTTTTGAGCACCCTACTTGTGAGTCATGTGAATTAAATAAAAGTTTATATGTAGTCGTTCCAGAAGTAATTCTACTCAGCAACAGTGAGACAGACAAAAGTTTCTTCCTGGGACAATTAAAAATACTGTAGTCTTCTAATTCGAATCAAAGATACAGAGAAACAGACTCTTCTCTTACTGCCATATTGTTGTTGAAAAGGCTTTCTTTCTTTCTTTCTCTCTTTCTTTCTAATTTAACCTTCTTCAAAACATAGGGGTCTCAGCAGAATACCAAACACATATTCTGGATATTATCTGCTGACAGGATAGAGACCACAAAGCTTCCCTCCACCTGTTTCCCCATCCTTATTTACAAAATGTACTAGCAAAAAATGTAACAAACATTTTTTAACTGCAAAGAAAACCGAAACAGCTATCATATCTCATCTGCATCCCACAACTACAGTCATTAATTACTAGAAGCAGAAATTAGTCCTTTGTGTTCATTATCCCTGCTGAAGAATTAAGGCATTTGCATTTGCTGAAGCTTATCTTTCACTAGCATGCTGACAGTGGTTAAATCATCCCTCCACATATAAGGAATGGATTTAAAAGCCTGTAGAATAGGCTGGTTCTTAATATTTAAGAGCACTGCTTACCAACTACTACACTGAAATAAAAGCTCCTTAGGAGATGACCAAAGAGACATTTCTATTGTGCAAGACAATGAGAAGACAGCTTTTTCACATGTGTGAAGTGTCAATCATTTTCTGTGTGGCGATCTCCTCGGCTATTTGTTTTTAGCTTCAAGATCTTGTAAGTTCAGTTTTTCAAAGCTGCACCAAACTTCCACTTGCAAACCACCAGAAAACAAACCATGTTGTAATAGGACAGTTCCTCTCCTCTTCTGAGGAAAAAAAAAAAGGTCGTCACGCATATGGCTATGCTCTGCCTCTAAAACTCCCATCTTAAGCAAATGCCAGCCTGCATGTGCTGGACTACTACAGAGATCCTATTTGTACTAAGAGACTGGGCATTGTAACTGTGCTGCACCCCACAAAGCACACACAACGTACTGGAAGCAGGCCAATGCCATAAATAACATGGGAGCGATTCACAGGTGGAATGCAGGGAGAGGATGGATTCAGCCAGATCTTGAGGACACGCTGCCTATTGGATATTTGCAGAGTCACAGGTGGCCTGTGTGCATGCCTGCCCATGACACACAGACTCCTGTTAAAGAGAGCAGGGAACCACTGCCGTGTACACATCTCAACCCCTACGCCTTTATCAGGATCCCACACTCATTTTCTGAGCAGCACGTTAAAATCTTCCAGACGTGTATGCTCTTCATGTGCCAGCAAAGATGGCTGGTTAAAATGTCAAAATTCATGGATTACCCTCCAGCATATGCATTTTCTGTCTTTCTCAAGAAACTCACTCAGCAACACACAGGTGCACACATGAAGTGTTGTTGCAGAAAGACTTGAACATCAGAATAGTACCCTACCTTGATTAAAAAGACAGCTGCTTATCTCTCCACAGTATATTAAAATCAAAAGTTTGGGAAAACTATCTAGTACTGAAAGTAAGATTAAGAATGAAAGTGCCTTCTTAATTAAAAGAAGAAATACCTTCTTTGATAGGACCCTTTGTAAGAATGCTTCAAAGCATAGCTTCTGCGATCCAGATCTTCCAATCTGAGTTTCAAAGACTTCTGCATGTGGTTGTTGCATGTGGTGTTTTGCATGTGCCAAAAAAAAAAAAAAAATTCCCTAAACTTTGAGACCTGCTCCTGAGATGGTACATAAACAGACCACAAGTACCTAAGCAGGATGTAAATAAAAAGCCATTCTGAATAATTTTGTTACGTATAGGGCAAGGAATGGAAGAAGAGAAAGAAGGTAGACACTTGCTACATTTTGGTTTCATATGAAACTCTTCAGTTAGTTCGCATTACTGGACTTACATGGACAGTCTGGAGAAAACCAGCCATGGACAATGCACCTTCATTTACCAAACTGGGGAAGCTGTGGCTGAAATACATGCATTATCCCTTCACTCTTTTCAGACTTGCCCCAGAGCCTTTAATAGCTTCCCACTGGAAACTGGCAGGAAGGTCATTTCTCACCTCCCTTTTGGCATTTATTATTATATTAGCATCTTCTAGTTGCATGGAGAGCATGTCTTTGGCAGGGAGGAAAATGTGACTTTAAAGTGATAGGCACGGACTATCCTTAGTCACAGAAATGGAAAAGGAACTGCTGGCAAAGTATTCCACCCCCAAAGGAAACACTTTTGGAGCAAGTGGAGGCATCGCCCTTCCCACTGAAGCCTGATGCATGTTCTACTCGAATGCAACGCAGTAAGTCAAGTAAAACTTTTTTTCTCTACCTCAAGGTCCCTTGCTAATGCTCACAAACCACAACTACAATCCACAGCAGCAGCCTAACTCCTCTGTCTGCATTTTGGGGAGAGGCAGTGGTAGAGATGGAGTAAGAGACTTGAAACCTCCTATTTGGTGTCAGAGTCTAGACCCATAAGGGCTCCTCAGAGTTGGGATTATTCAAAGATAAACTCCCTAGGGAGTTACTATGACAGTACAGTACTATGACAGATGGAAAGCCTTTGGAAAGTCTTTAGCAGTTGCAATCTTTTGACTGGAGACAGTACACTGGAAATCCCCAGCTCTTACAGAGCTACAGAAACCCTTTATACACCCCTTGTCCCTCTATATAGTTTATGCTCCTGATGGAGATATGAGTATTTAATTCACTCTGACTGAGAGAAAGCCACAGGGTCTGTCTCTCTAGTAAAGGGGGAGGATAAGGCATATCCTAAACTGCAGATTTTCTTATGTACTGATCATTAAAGTGCCAGTTACAAGAATGCTGAACTCAAAACTACTGTGATGTAACTCCTTCCTCCAAATTCTTAAAAAGCCCCAAGAAAATAATGCCCCCAAATTCCTAATCAGCTCCTGATGCTAGGAGGTTTGCTATTTTCAAGAAGACTTGCTCTTTCAAGTACTGGTCAAAAAGAAATCTCTAAAAAGCTCAGCATCATCTCCAGGTCTTCTTCTCCAGAGCAATTCCTGATGCTGATATCAGGCACTGACAGATCTTCCAGCTGCATCACATTGCACCAACCCTCCACAAACGGTAGGAGCAGCACTGATACAGCAGCAGGCAGTCTGACAGCACATCAGGAAGAATGAGAAAATCAGCTTTTTGCTCTGGACATTGAGCACTCTCCAGAGACCTTTGCTCTCTCCAAGTGTGACTGTGAGCCACAGAAGGCTCAGGTCACTCCTGAACAGCCTGGCAGCCTGTAAGAGAGTCAGGCTGGTCAGAAAAGGAAGCAGGTTTTAACCTCTTTTTCTTACTAGTGTTGCACAAGAGAACCTTCCCCCTCCACCCCAGTCTGCGTGACCATTCAACTTGACTTGTTGACAAGGAGCCAAGGAGCACAACAAAAAGAAATTTGACTTCATGTGAGAGGTCATGACTCATTTACAAATGAAGTGTTGCATGTATTGTGGGAGTCAGGAAGGCCAGCATCGATTTCACAAGTGAAGAGTACATGCAACACCCCAGCACAACAGCCACGCTAACTCAAAGGAGAGATGTGCAGGAAACAGTGTTCTCACTCCACAGAAAGTTTGGCTATTGCATAGAAGTTTTACTGTAATGCAGAAGAGCAGCAAGTAAGAGCTCTGGGGTTTTTTTCTCCCTTGGTAAAGTGAGGGTGGAAAAAAATTACTTTTGATGGAGATGGTGGGCACTTCAGAGTGTAACAACATTGGTAATCATTTTCTAACCCAAAAAAGCAACCAAAATTTGTCTCCTTCCCTCTTCTACTCAGCTGAATGTCTAATGATGTGGATGCTTTGAGGTCAAAAAATGGATCAGAAACTTCATTCTGTGATGGAACAGTACTCCCATGGCACAGTATTTCCCTGGACAAAATCATTCCATTGAACTTTTTCCCCTAAAAGGTCTTTTAAAAGTCTGGATTTAAAAATAGTATAGACAGCTAAATGAGAGCCAGAACATGGCAAAGGGGGAGAAAGAGAAGAGGGGATGTACATGGCATAACCCTACACATTTTTCCCCCATTCGGATACCAGCAGACCAGCTTCTCTCTCGCTGCTCTCCTGTGAACTAAGCATATGTGGTGGAAGTGCAGTAATACCTGAGAGGCTCCTGCAGGACCTTTACAAGTTACACTGATTCTTTACCAGCACATCACAAGTTTCTGCTAAACCTGTAACTCCTCCCTCTGACCCCATGCTGTGCAATGGTCCAGGGATACCACCATGCTGGCTACCAGGCCCACATGAGAAAATTTTTTTTATACCATGGCACAAAAATAAAGAACAATAAAAGAACTGCACACAAAAGTAGAGAAAGATGGATTTGTGCTGTCATCTAGCTGGTACAGAAGAACAGACATGGCACCACCACAGACATGGCCTGCAGGAGTTACACATGAGGCAGGACCTGGCAAACAGGTCCTTGCTCTGGAATCCTGAGGCAGGAACAGTTTTGAATGAGATGTGAGAGGTATTCAGCCACAGCACTGACAGTCCATTGGACATGATGCTACAGCTAAGTTTGAGATGCCTGAAAAAGAAATTTACTTCACACCATCATAGACTAGAAATACCTGTTTCAGAAGGAGGTACTGGTGGGCAAAAATCTTCCTTGTGAGTATGCCACAGCACCAGATAAAAAATTTGATTTCACTTTGCATTTATCCTCATTTGCCTACTTGCACATTCATGCTTTCCTACAGCAACAAGATCCAGAATTACAGTCAGTTACAGCAACAAGAAAAGCTTATTCACCGAAAAAGACCAGAAGGCACAGTCTGCCAACCACAACTCTCCTTTAGCAGAACCAGCAAATTTCTTTGTGCTCAGGATTTTGCTTGTCATGAGTCTGGGGTCACTTGTTGCAGAGATACCAAGCTCAGGAACAGCTTTTGCTGCTGCAGGGCAGCCCTACACAAGATGGAGCTTAACAGAACAGACAGGCACCTATCAGATGGAAAAAACTTTTTATATCAAGATTTTCCTTGCATGAACTTAGGTCCTTCTTAGTGCAGTCGGTAAATACAGCACTCCATCCTGGTAACTTCAGGCATCATCTTTTTAAGAGAAAAAATTAAAACCAAACTACCTTCTCCTCAGAAGGTTCTGATCTGTACTTTTTTTGGGCAAGTCACTGAGCCTGGCAATTCCGGCTATAAATTTGCTACAAAAGCATGCTAAGAATTGCTATATGGGGAAACCTGCATAGGCAAAAGTGACTACATCAGTCTCTCATAGGCCTGGAGTCAAGTTTCAGGGGAAGCCTCCCTTTCCTGCTTCTAGGAGAGCATAGGAGATGCCCAGTGAGCAAAAACCCAAATAAACCACACAAGCAGCCCTTCAGCAAGCTGCCCAAACACAAGTGACAGACCATCCTAGAGTTCCACCACTGGAAGTCACCCTTGGATACTGACAGTGGCATCAGTTGCAACTCAGCAGTGGCCCTGCCTTCTGCACGTCACACAGAATAATGACCCAACCTGGACAACGTGGCTCACAACACCTTTGGTCAGATGAGTCAGATGTGTGACTTATTCAGAGCCCAAGGCCAGTATCTCTTTGTGGTTTTCCCTTCTCATTTTTTATCTATCTTGCCAATTCTCCCCAGTTCCAATCAATTTTAAGTTAAATAAATACGGAATTACAAAACTGCATTCCCTCTCTTTTCACCTAAGTGTTTAACATGAACAAAATTATAAAGAAAAGGTAATTCTGCAAGCAGGTATTGCTCCCATTGTGCAGGACTATGTTATCTCTCCTACTGTCATCAAAATCACCCTTTCATTCCACCTACAGCACACTGCTTAGAAAATTACTGGTAGTAATCAGAGCAACAAGACCTCTTCCCTTCCACACAGAACCAGTCCGTAACCATCACTCCAGCCTTTCTGCTTGTGAGCAGTATTATTTTCCACCACTTGTCTTGCCGTTTCTTCATAGGTTGTAAACTGTTTGATATGGGGGCTATGGCTTTGTGGGAATCCACAAAGTCTTAATCAACTCTGAGATGTTCTACCCATGCAAATAAATGAATACTGAATCAAGGGATGTGAGAGGGGAAGGAAGATCCATGTGCTTTAACATTTTGTTTCCTCAGCTGACAACTGTACATATTGCTACATCCCTACAAAGGAAACTACATGAAATACAATTTGGAAACTTGGACTACAGAGAATTTGCCAGATCTATAGTGCAGTAAGTTGTCTATAGTAAAAACAAATATTGATGTATGTATTTAAAAACAAGATAAATATACCAAAGGGCATCTTTGTGATGGCACTTGGATACCTAAGTACCTAACACCAACAAAACCAGAGATGTTCTAAGACAACCACTTGAATCCATGATTCTGAAACTATGAAATTAGAAGCTCCTATATAGCTTGGCTATGTATTTTTGTCCCCTAAGAAAAATCCATTTTTCTACTACTCCTATTACTAAAAAAAAAAAGCTATGACAACTCTTGGTAATACTTAAAAAAAGCTAGACCTTTCTGAATTCTGATTTCCTCCCACTACTTAAGCATCCTAGTAGCTGTAGTGTGTGGGTGTTATGCCGTATTTGTAGGTCACAGATACTCCACATTTCCTGCCCAAGTGTCTTTAGTCAGCTTGCTAGTCCCTCCAACAAAAAAAACCAGCTCCCCATGCTGTAAACCTTTCCAAACTCCTGGGACATGATCAGCACTCACCTGTGCATGTTTCCATTGGTGGTGAAGGACTGTCCACATACTGAACATTTATAAGGCCTTTCACCTGAGTGCACCAGCATGTGGCGATCAAGGGAGCTCGCTGAGCTCAGCGACTTTCCACAGATGCTGCAGGAATGGTCTGTCCCTCCAGTGTCAGTGTTATGCTGGAGAAAGCAATGATTTTTTTTTTTCATTGAATGCCCTTTCTGAAGTGCCAGTAAAATATCAGCAAGAACTATAAACATCTTAAATTAAGCAGCTCTAAAGAGCCACTTGGCACAGTACCTTATATAAAGGTGTGCCCTGTATGTACCTCTCCTCCCAGACTTCCCCCCTCAACTCCAGTCCCCCTCCTCCGCCCTCATCTTTAACCCCTTAATGCACCAGCACAAGTAGCTGTTTCATACAGCCTGCAATGCAGCATTTCTCCTGGGTCTGCAGCAAATGAAGATACAGAGGGACTCAGCAACGACCCATCAGACATATGGTTCCTTGGGATACTTTAAGCTGTGCACTGGTTTGGGGTTGTGGGAGCGGTAAGGAAAGAGGATGGACTTACAAACTTCACAGCAGAAGACAGACACTCAAAACCAAATACTCTTTAAAGATAGATATTAATTTTAAACTCACTGCATACTAAGGAAACAAAACGAAAGTGCTTCCTGAGTGCACATGCAGACTTCTATGGGCATAAGAATGCATTACAAGGTCAAATTATAGCCATTAGCTACTGAGCTATATGTACCACTCTTTCTTACTTGCATTCAGAGACTTGAAGATTTCTCCATATGCAAAAAAAAAACCCCAAAAAACCCCAGGAGAGTAAGAAAAAAACAATTAAGTAACAGTTACAGTACAGGAGGAAAAAGCTGAAGTAATAAGTATCTAGTGAAGCCAGTCATCAACCACACCTTAGCATCCAAAGCAGAACCTTCTGCTAGAGAAAAGGGCAAACCTCCTTATTAAGTATGCATATATTTCAGGAGCAAGAACAGGCCTGTAACTGACAAAAATGTGCATTATCCATTTAAAAAAAAAAAATTAATTCTGCCTTCCAAAACTGCTATATCCTGTAAAAGACTGAGAGGCTCTTCTATACTGAGTTGATTTAAAAATTGTATCTTCCTGCTTCTTAATTTGCATGGCCAGTAAAAAGATCTGTACTCAAACAGGATAATAAAACAGGACTTATGCCTCATGATGGAAGTGGTTTTCCGGATCCTTAGGATACCTTAAGCTATGCAGAACAGGACATACATCCTTGTTTGAGCCACTGGGTGGGGGGTGGAATGCTGGGCAAGGAAGGGAGGAAAACTACCCACCTTGGGGTTAGGTTTGCGGGGTGTGCTTTTTCAAGAAAATGCAAGGGAAGGCTAAAATAAAAGCAAAACAACTGAATAAAGTTGTAATGGAAGCATTTCATTGGTTTGCACATGGAATTGTTTTTCACCACTGCAAAATGCACCCTGGCAAACCAGACACTCTTAACATAAGTAAGAAATCAAGAGCTGGTACTCTGCATACCTGACGAATGTGCATAGTTAGCTGGTGCTGTGTAGTGCAAATCTTTTCACACAGAGGACAGGTATAGGAAGACTTCTCTTCTTTTGTTTCCTGTGGACAAAAGATAACAAAACAATCAGGAGTATCAATGTAAAAGGACTAGAAAGCTGTTAGTGATGAGGGTGGAAAAACAGAATCCCTCCCAAGTACAAAAGGCCACTGCTAACAGAATAACTTGCATTTATACGTTTATCATCTGATAGATCCCTCAAGAAAATTTCAGAAACTTCTGAATTTATAAACAGGGGCCATTTCGGCTACCAGAGAAGTACAGCAGCTGTTTTAACAGCACACAGATACTCAGCAGTAGCAGGAAGTGAGGGCAATTGCAAGGAGCTCAAACTGCCAGGAGGAGTTCAGCTGAGCAGAAAGTAATTCCTGGAACATCATCAGAATATATGGAAAAACATCATTATTCTTCCCAAAGATTTTTAATAGCACAAGTTGTTGGAACTCCTGATTTTCCACCCCATCTTGATGGCAAAGCACTATCTTGGTGCCCTTTTGTAGGGGCTGTATGTTCTGCTCCATGGCTGACTCAGACGGAAGAGTGGCATTTACTGAATCATCAGCACCATTTCCTTTAGCATCCTGTGTTTCTGCTGGAAGCATCCCATCCAGGCACACCAGCCAGGCCCCACCCTTCTGAAGCTTGCAAGATCTGATGAGATCATAGCAAGAAAGAGGTGACAATGCAGGAGCAACGTGACTCCAAAAGAACACATTATGAACCCGTCATCCTCCGCCCAGGTGAGAAGCAGGAGTAACCATGCTCAAACCACGAGTACAAACAATGAAGCCAACCAGAGAGCTCAACCTGATTTAAGTATGCCCTTGAGACACTGAGCAAAGCCACCTCTCTTCTAGCCAAGGCTGAAATGGCACTCTTGCAGGAACCAAAGCTGTTTGCCTGAATTTGTCCACAAGGATTGCTACTGGATGATGCAAAGGGCATTTTCACAACCTCATCAGGAAGCCCAGGCATGGCTTCTGTACCAATGCCTGTATATTAAAAGGAAGGTGATTTGGCACTGAAAATTAAACCTCAGTTTTCCATGAGAATGATATACAGTTCTAGTGACAAGACAGTACAAAAACCATCTCTGCATGACCAATGGGAAAGCATAATATTTATGCCAAAATGACTTTTTTTATTGAAGTTCTTTGCTGGGTATCTTAAGTATCATCAGTAAAAGCTTGAAAACAAACAAAAAGCAGAACCCATTGTCAGCAGCTCTTTAGCTAGAAGTTGATGGGTGTATCTATGCATTTCCTGTCTCCACACAACTCTCTCCCCCGGTGACATCCCAAAAATCATCAACTCAAAAGCAACTATTTCCAGGTTGTCAGACACAAGCATTCACAAAGAACATTGAGAATGACTAACCCAAGTCTCTGTGACAAATTCTCTGGCAAGTTAGGACGGCAAGATGCTGACACAGTGTTAGAGAAAGTTCTTTTTTATGTCTCACTAAAGCAATATCCCCTCCTGCATGATTTGGGGAACCATTCTAGAGAGTCCCTATATTACGTTTTGTTTTCAAAACCAGGGCCATAATAATTTTGTGTTGACTTCTGTGACCTGTGGACATGGACGAAGAGCTATTTTCCCATTCTGTCTGAAGTAAATACGTCTTGAGACTTTGTTCTCAAATGAAAGTATTAGGTTCTCCCACTTCTTCCCACTCTTTTGCTTGGACATGTTTTTCCAACAACATTTCAGGCCTCTACATCCCAAAGGTAATCACTATAGGCCACCCATACAGGCCAAGGTCTAATCTACTAGCACTTGCAAAACATTAGAAAGAAAGCAAGAAAGGCTCCCCTTAGGAAGTCTGAACACTCGAAGAAAATTAAAATACATTATCTCAGTGCCCCTCCCCCATTTTTATATACAAACGTGTAATTCACAAACATTCATTCCATCCTTCTTATAACTTTAATTTTACTGTATGCAAGCTGACCATGGAGTAATGTTCAGCTCCAATTATACTGCACCCTGTTAAAGTTGGCTCAAGACAGAGAACAAACACATTGTGCCGTGAGGAAAATCCCTGCATATGTGCTGACAGTTTAGATTATGTTTAATCCCCAGGCTATTTCTGCAAAATTATCAACCCACTACTGTTTTTTTGTCCCCCTCCTCTTTAAATGAGTGCTGCAGTTCTACATGATGCACTTGATTATTTCAAAACCTGCTTCCAGACTGCCTTCTCTTCAAATCAGCAAATTAACAGAAGATAGAGTAATTACTGGTTCACCTTGAAGCAAAGATCAGAAACACAGTATAGCTCAGCCAGAGCTGATTAGTATTGAATCTGGGGTTTATTATTAACTAAAACCTAAACTTTCTCCAGTGGTTAAACAGGCTACATGCTGCATACCGTAACACAGCTCAAGCAAATCAGTTGACTGACCCAATCAAGAGCAAAAAACATTAGCATCCCTACTGTAAGAGTACCCCCATTCAGCAATTTAAAACACAGCACTCAGCTACCCCACCAGAGCCAAGCTGGTGAAAACACAGTTCTTGACCTGAAAGATAAAATTAGCAGCTCATTTATCAGCTACTCTCCCTTTAGTAAGTCAATCTGGCACAACTGCTCTGCATTCAACTGATGGCAAATGCTTTTGGAGTTGTTGCATTAAGTCTGTTTTTCTCCAGCCCAAAACCACCTCTGTCACACTTTTTATTTTCTTCAAGAGCAAAGCAAATGAGAAGTTAAAATATATTGCAGGTTGATGTGAGAACATGCTTATTAGACTATGGGTAGATGGCAGCCAAGATAAAGTCAGCATTATAAAAAGAACCATAGACTTTGGGACAAAGGTTCAGGGCAAAATGTTTCGCTGCCAACTCATGGGAAACAGCAATCAGACCCAGAAAATCAGCTGTTATTATCCTTGAAATTATAATAAGGGGCATATTCTGACCAGAATCTGAGATCCCTGCACTGCTACACACTAAAACAATTCAGTGCTTTCATTCTCCTATGCTGAAAGTGGAAATTCGCTGTATTAGAGCCTGCTAACAAGATTGATACCCACTTAATAGTTCATATCTCACTTCTGTTTTCTCAGTAATGTAGCCATTTGCCCCTCTGGCCTTAACAAACTTTCAGCCTAAAGACAAATAGGCTATTTACTATGTTTTCAATATATTTGTTTATTTTTATGCCGTAAGAATCCCTCTTAATCCTGTCACATTTACTCTCAAGCTTCCTTTGATTCGATGCCCACAGAAATACCAGGTGGAATAAAGGTCACCAACACTAATAAACTTCCCTGAAGCCAGACCACATGGTGTACCGGTGGACAGCTGTGTAATAGCACTGCCCTGACACTGGTCTGGACTCCAGTGCCTCACTTCACATGATGAAATCAAGGAACCAGGGCAGCCCCTAAGTGAGAACACTGTAACTAAACCTTAGAGCCAGGTGCTAGACAACAGGATCCCAGAAACACAGCTCCTGTATACTGCCCATTCCTCATTTAAGGATGTTCATTTACAGCTAATGGCTTTTAACTCCTTTCATGCTAAAAAATCCAAGACAAGTCTGTCAACTGGGCAGCTACTCGGCGAGCTATTAATAAACTACTATAGGAACATCACATGAGTCATGCCTCTCAGCCTTTCTGGTCCCTGTTGCATCTTGATTCGTTTACAAAGTCTCCACGCTTCACCTCAAGTTCCAAAGTCAAATGACCACAGGGATTTGGGGGTTTTCTTGATATTTTGCAGCACCTTCTTTGGTGGAGTTTGACCCAGCAGGAGGAAAACACAGATACAAATAACCACAGCTTAACTGATACAACTCTCTCCTTTCACTTGTTTAGATCAATATTGCTATCAGCTGGTGCCATCAACTGGTAAATGGAAAAAACCTGATAAAAGCTGCATATATTTACTCTGCAAAATTCATACAAGGCATTCTGCAATAGCTCTTCAGGCTTTTATTAACAAGAAAGTTAAGGGCACCTTATGCTACATATATGAACTGAGCATCCTGATGAATGTTTTGTTCCGGAACCACCTTTAACCATAAATCACTTGCATCTTCGGCAGGGCAGCTGCACACCTCATCAGATTATGTGAATGCAAGAGCCTAGAGAAAGGATGCAGCAGGACAAAATGGCAATTCTTAGGTGACTTTGTTGCTGCTAGGGGCATCTGCTAGACCAGTTAACCACTGCATAATACTGGAGGAGCTAGAGCTCAAACGTTTTACGTGTGAATCCAAGCAAACCCTGATTCCCAGTTTTCTAAGCTATGGTCTGGAGGGATACCAGAAAACATACACAAAGGAACAATGGCAGAGGCAAGAAAAGAACACTGAGGGGAAAAAAGGCAAAACAATCAAAGAAACATAAATTACATCTTACCACTTTCCATGCAGCTCCTTGTCCCCCCTTTGCCCTCCCTGCATTTGGGTTTATGTACCTGGTTCCTCCTGCCAATCCGATTTGGTGCAGGAGACTTTGAGGGGGATTTGACATTTTGAGAATTCCCGCCATTTTCGGCAATCTTCCCCACATTCATCACTGCTGACATCATGGCGTCAATGGAGGACAAGTCTGCTCTGTCCAAACTGTTTGGTGAACTTGGTGATACCTTATAGCTGTTTAAGCTTTCCAGCTGCTTCTCTGGAATTAAAAACAAAAACACACATAGGAGTTCCTAGGCCATCTTAAAAAAACCCAAAAAACCCACAGTATTTTCAGCTGCCTGTAACTCACATCACACTGGTGGATCATCATGGAGCACAGGCAACAGGCCATAATAACTGGAATTCTTACATTAGGACAAGCTACTCATATTGGAATGCATAGGACAAAGTGTACTTTTTTCCTCATAGGACATTCATATTTTCTTCATTTTCAACCTTAATTCAATCTGGAGCTTATAGAGTGATTTACTTTACACTCTCTTGCTCTGAAATGGTACTATTTGTGGTACCTTGTGATCACCATGAACTAGTAGAGCAGTACTGATGAAGGCACACTCTGGCAAGCACAATCATTCAAGCAGGCACGTGTTTTAAACAGGACTGCACAATTAAGGCATTAATAACACAGTGTAAGGTACTGGGTTCTGTTTTAAGCATGGTTTAAGCCAGCTCTGTATATGGAATAAGCTAAAGTAGCAAAAATCCAACCAAAACAAAACCCTGTATCACCCCTATTGCCTCTTCACTGCCACAGATGGCACATATGTGATTTTGGTCTACCAAGCCATACTAGTCCATGAAGCATATGTGTTACATACATGATTAATGTCACAGCTAAAGCTGTCGAGATTCAAACTTCTCCATCACGTGCTGTAAGTAGCAGGGATGCTCCTACCTCAGATACCAAACACAAAATATACCTGAAATCTCATCTCTGGTTTCTCAACATACAGACAAGTCAAACACACAGGTAACTCCTTCCATTTTCCTCTTTACGAGTTTGAAAAGGAAGATGCTTTTAAACTAAACACTCCTTTCCCCCACAAGAAGTCTCCCTAACAAACAGGAACACCCTGCAAGTCTACTGCTCTGTCACCTCTGGTGGAAAGCACAGAATCTTAACATGTGTTGTGAGAAAGTCACTGTAACAGAGAGTATGTGAGGGTGAACAAGGAGGAACACGTTTATCTGTGAACATTTGATCTCTGCATAATACTGTCTTTGGAACATAAGTTTGAGGATTATAAACAGGTGGTTTTTTGAGGCTAACTTATGTGGTGCCAAGTTACTGTGAGCCAAGAAAATCTTAGTTTGGAAGCCTGCAGTGGTAGTTCAGAATTTATGTGCCCATGCTTCTGCTCAGCCTATTTTATACTTTTCAGACAGATAGAAGGTAGGGATGGCAAAAGAAATGTATGCACCAGTGCTTCTGCTCAATGTATTTTATACTCTTCACACAGTAAGGTGTATGGATGGGTGAGAAATGTTTCTACATTCCTAATCAATGCCCTAATTTACAGAGTCACAGAGCTAGTTGAACCAGTTACCTTCATCTTTCTCCCCTGATTGACTGTGGCTCTCTTCTTGGTTGCTGGTCTCCTCACTTAGTGTAGTATGTGTAGTTGCGTCTGGCTCTTCGGCCTCTTCTTCAGCAGCACCCTCTAGCACTATGTGAGGGAGAAGGAAAAAACAGAAAGGGAGTAAGCTTTTCTGGAAGCCATTTTAGGAAAGTAAGACTACAGCCCTTTATTTTGAGGGCTCCCCTGACTACTACCAGACAGGTCTGATAACAGAAGCACACAAACGGTGCCAGTGCAGCCAAGCATCCACTCTCATGAGTGCCCAGGCACTGGGCTGGGAGATGCTGCTGCTTCTGCCAGTGGCAAAACCTGGGCAAACAAAGAAACCCTTACCAGCTTAGTCCACAGTATTAAGCCAGCAAAAAATGGAGGAACAGAGCACAAGCTAGCATATCACTGATAGTAGTCATATTTGATTAAGAAGTGGGAAGAATATTCTGCACCTAGAGAATTTAGGTGATTCAATTTCATACATGCACTGCTCCCCTCTTCTCTTCTTAGAAGATTAACATTTACTCCAATACATGAATTCATGGTGGCCACCTTCTTCCTTCTAGCAGTGCTGAAATTACTACAGAGGCTTCTGGGACCATTTGGCACATTCCTCACATCCACTGCCCAAGGTTCCCACATGAGTTGAAGACATAAGTAACCATTGTATGTACCAACAGAACTCCTCCACACCCTTTTCTGAAACCACAAACTTATCATGCTATCATTGGGGTTTAAGGAAGGGTGCCTGTTCTCTCTGGAGAATGACAGGGCAGTTAAACATCATTTTTAGAAGTGATGGGGAATGATCAACACATGAGAAAACAAGAGTTCTCTGCCCACAGCACTCATGGCTATAGCCTCTGGAAAAGGTTATTTGTAATATGGAAAACTACTGATATGTTTTTAACAGAGAAATATGCCTTTATAACCTTAAAAGCAAAATGTTTATTTCATTATGAAAACAAACACACTATGGACATTTCATCATCTCAGATTTACAAATCACATCCAGTAAGCTCAATGCAGGTTTTGCTTTTATCAAGAGAACAGAGACAACTGCCTTCAAACCACAGCTAAGAGGGTTTCTTCCTTTCAAAAAAAAGACATTCCCAAGGACAACATACCAATCAGTCATGCAACACATCTTCAAATGCTGTTTGAACAGCATTTGAAAACAATACATATCCACTTTATCCCAACTACCAACAATTCAGAGCACCCAAGAAAAGGCAGGCAAAAAGAAAGGGCCCACCTCATGTCAAGCAGTTCCTCATTTCACACTATGCCAGACAAAGCAGTGGATTCAACCTTCCTACATTTAGATGCCGACCTTCTAAGGAGCAGCACACAGATGATCTGACACAGTGAGCCACTGCAGTCTAGACACAAAACCTGGGACCTGACTAAGCTCAGGCAGCGGAAAGCTCAGGAAAAGATCAACCTCCTAACAAACACTGCTTTCTCTCTGCACCTTCAAAACCAGACAAACAGACTAACCTGAACAACTCAAAGTAACTTTTCCCTAATTACTTTCATAGTTTTCTGATAAGAAAATACTAGTGATCCCTGTGACACAGGGATTTCTTGCTCCAAGGTGAGGCCAAGCACCCATCCTTCAGTGTTTTCTCTACTAATTATGGGATCCTTTCATTTGTTTGTCTTTATTTTGTTTTTAACTGTTGTAATTTTACTGGTTTTTTTGTTTGTTTTTTAAAAAGGTCCATCTTATTCAAGAGCAACATAATTATTTCTTTCCCCCCTGCCACCATCTTATTTTAATCACTTCTGTGGTAGCTGACTTACTTTTGAATAGAATAAACAACAGAATTATTTTCAAGACTGGCCTAAATCTAAAACCGCTTGCTCTATCTGCTTAGCACTACCAAAAACAAGGACCAGTTTAAACTATTTGGAGGTATTTCTGTTAAAAAAAGAAGTGCTTTAGTCCTTAAAAAAAACCCTAAACAAACAAAATACACAATTCCTTCCAAAATACACATATTCATTCCTCTTTCAGTCAATACCTAGAACATTAATGTCACCACTGATACATCCTGGAAAAAATCTATTGTGTAACTGTGAAGACTCCTGTGTTTGCCAAGGTAACTTTAAGACAGCTCAGTAGCTTCCCAGAGAACTACAGTCAGAATTCCTAGTGTTACTGAAAACGGGAAATGCTCAGAAAGAGCCTGCAGAACAGGCGGGCATACATGCACATTAAAAAACCCTACCTACTGTTTCAGAAAAACCTGCCAACTAGCTCTCTTTTTTTTTTCAGGAGGAAAACAATGTATTATACTATTACAGCCTTCCATAATTTCTATGAGCCAAAGGTTATTTTTCCTTTCTGAATCTAAATATCCTCCTCCAAAGGCAAATGAATATATGCAGTCAGGGATCTTGCTCTTAAAACCATCTTCTGCACATTAAAAATTTCCAATTTTAAAAGCAGTCTAGAGATCGCAACTGAACTGTTGCTGCATGGTTTTATTTACCTATGTATCTTCCACTTTCTCGCATGGAACAAAAATGCACCACTGAAAAAAGACAACTGCATGAGCAGCACACACCAATTTCAGAAGCATAACTTTCTATTTGCAATAGGATATAGAAACAATAAGAATGCTGGGCCAAATCACTCCTTCCTGTGGGAAAACCCGTGGCAGAGTGCCTTTAGGCAGGAACATACTGAGAGATTTCTCTTGCAGCCTTGTGCTGCTGTTTTTTTTTTTTTTTTTGCTTTGGGTTGGTTGTTTGTTTTTTGGTTTTGTTTCCCTTTAAAAATTGCCTCACTGAGGATGGGAAAGTGTTGGGATTTTTTTCCACAGCACCTATGAAACTCAGGGAATCAGACACGCAGCAATCACCACAGGTGCCCTATGCCATACCGCCTTCAGGACTGTAAACCTTCCCAGCTCACACGAAATGCCCCTGCTTGGAGGTTGTGCTGATAGAGCCTCCTTCCTCCCTCTCCCCAAAAGAAAACAAAGACCTCCAGGAAAAAGGATAAACAGGAAATAAGCTGAGAAACAGTGCAGCCTCAGGTTGCATTCAGCATCGGACCAAAGCCTCTAGGAAACAGGGAAGTGGTCACAAGCATTCAACTCATCTTCTACTTTGAAGAAACCCCCCAGTGTCACATTCATCCTGTGTGAAAAGGAGGGAAAGCAGAGAGCAAGCGACTAAGCAAGAGTGCTGACAAATGGTAGGGGGGACAGGACCAAACCAGATAAATGCAGCCCTCTCTGCATGGCCACACCAAGAGACCTGTCTCTTCTGCAGGAACATATTCCTTCCACTTGATGAGGTGGCTGAAACCACGAAACTGGGGCAACTTCCATCCCACAGAGCGCCCTGAGGGGCCTTTAGCTCCTGCTTCTGACAGAGGTCCACCCCTGATGCCCCACATAACCAGCTAATGGGAGGGTCACTGCAAAAGCAGAGCTTACAAAAAAAAAAAAAAAAAAAAAAGGAAAAAAAACCTTGTTGCTTCCCATTCAGTCTGTACAGGAAGACACTTGCTAGACCTATTTCCTCCTTTGGGATGAAGTGTGACTCCTGTGTATGTTAAAGCTGAGCCCATCAACAGTTACTCCCCCCATTTTGCTTATGTGTATTTATTTGGGTTTTGTTTGTTTGTTTGTTTGAAGACCACTCTAAAACAGCTACAGCTGTTTCTCCTTCTGTGAAGAGCATCATGGATGAAGCAAAAAGGAGAACACAGGCCACAGGAGAAGGAAGAAGAAAGGAGAAAAAATGATGAGTCTTCAGAGTCACAGTCACTTGACTTGCGACTGAGAGGCAGCTACACAAGCACAGAGCAGCACGTCCCGGCCCCTGGGAGCTGGTACAAGTTTCTGCTCCAGACTGCTCCACTGTCTTTGCACATGAGCTCTCCCTTTGGAATAGATAGGAAGAAACGCACAATACAGGCAAGAAGGGGGAAAACCTGGTACACAGCACAAAGCTGCTCATTGTTCTGCCTTCCAAAAAAAATCCACATTAATGTTAAAAGTAGAAGCCATGCACTAATTGGCCTAGGGAAAGATTAACACTCTTGGCCAAATACTTTTATTGGTTTCATTAAACATACTGTAGTATTTAGTACAGAACACAGTGGGGGAGAAGAAAGAGGGGAAAAAAATGACAGGTTTAGGAATGTGTACCACCACGATTTCCCCCTATTTCAAACCACTTTTTCCCATGAGGTCCAAACAGGAATCCTGAGCGTTCTTCATCATTTCCATCTTAGCAACACTATTAACTTAGTCAAGGCTTTCCCACTGTTTTTTTCCTAAGTGGCACGAAAAAACCCCAAGATCATTTAAATGAAGGCCAGACCTGCTAGTATACAAATTTAGACAAGAACAGAACTTCAAAGAGAGATATCGCATTTGAATAAACAAAGTTTACTGTTTACCCTTGAGATTATAATACCTAAGAATCGCTACACTGCACTCTGAACTGCTTCTATGCACTGGTCTCTTACTAAGCTTCTACACAGAGGAGCGATCTTACTCCCAGAGCACAAGGCAAAGCTCCCGAGCGCAAATGGTCACTCCCACCCCAAAAGAGATGCGCGCTATCACCCGCACTACCTTTTGAACATAATTTTCCATCAAAGCTGGCAGGAAGGAAAGAGGGTGAAAAGGCATCATGTGGGAAGAAAAAAGGGTTAACACTATTCAAAGCACTGCCTCAAGGCAAAGGAAAACCAAACGAACAATGTTTTCCCAACCGACCTTTTTTAATACCAACTCTGCCCTTGCTACTGAAGTGTTGGTGCTGACTCCGCACCCCAGCAGCAGAAAATTACACTGGGAGCGTCACCTCACCATCCCCACTGCTGGAGCACCAGTACAGAGCAGCCCATGGGGAAAGGAAGACAAGCATAGAAAGAAAGACAGTGGCATGGGAGTATCTGGGGGCCGCTCTTTCACTTAACAGTAAAAACTAAGAATGCTACCCCAAAGCTTCTGAACTTGCACCTGTAAAGTAACATTTTCTTCTACAAAAAAACCCAAAACCAAACACAAAAACAACAACCAAAAGGAGTAACATCTCTTGAAGGGTACTCTCTGAGCACCAAAGATGACAGATTCTTCTCTTTCTAGAAACTCTCTGAGCTATTAGTGATACGATCATTTTACCTGTGTTAGTGCAGGTCTAATACTTTGCCTCTTGAAATAATCCTGTGAGTCTACAACATCCATATGTCTAACTTGTACACTGACAGATACACCCAGTGATGGAATAAACATGTGAACCACAAGCTTATGGCCATGCCTTAAAACTGAGCTAAGGATGATCTTCTGGTGGGAGTGGGACAGGGGAAGAAGCTCTAAACAGGAACAAGGTGATCCCTGTATTTCCAGACTATTTTGCATGCTGTTGCTCTAACATCTAACAGTTAGGCTAAATTTTAAATATTCAAACATATTTACTCCTCCTGTTTTATTTCCTTGCAAGCATGATGGGATATATGTGTGCATTTAGTTTTTATGTAGCTTTTGAAAACCCCTTTTTGGTAACTTATGGACCAGTAATGCTCTTCAGGACTTTGCCTCAGGTGACCAGAAGCTTCTCTCCATAAACCATACCAGAATTTGAACTTAGCTAATGCCTTTAGTGAACGACAACTCTGAATCACCACAATACTCTGGCATTACATTGGTGCAAGAAACCGAAAACAAGGAAGTTGTAATAGTATAACAAAGAGACACCATAGGGGCAAAGCAGGGGTTTCCTGGATGAAATCCACCTTTATGGTCCAACTGGTTTACAGCAATACACACGGCTACCAGGCAGCTTTAATACAAAATGAATTCATGCCCATCTTCTTGGCCCTGAGTTCCATTTGCTAACTTGAAGATGGAAGCCATGTTTGCACCTTTCGCAAGCGCTGTGTGCTGTGAGAACAGCCCTCATGCACGAACCTGAGGTCTTGCTAGGCTAGAAAAGAGAACTCAGGCAAAAGCTGCTCCGGCATCAAGAGTGAAAGCGAAACCTGATGGCCCCCTGGCTCCCAACAGAAAAGCCCAGCCCACTTTGTAATCACCTCACAGAGTTTGAGCTGAGCCTGCACTGAGTTCCTGACCAGCACTGCCTCGTTCAGGGATGGCAGTGCCACACAGAACACACAGCATTGCAAGAACTGCAATAACCTATGGCTGCATTTAGGATCAGCAGCTGCTGATGAATTTTGAGACTTTTCTAATACCTTCACACTCCTTCCCCCTGACCAAAGACATATCTATGAGCTGCTCCTCATCTCTGTTGTTTGTATCAGCTTGTTGGTGAGTACCTGCCCCTCTTGTAATATCAGCCTCCAACTGCAATATCCCAAGGGCCTACACAGCTTTTTCATGAGCAAGATAACTGGAAGCGCTCCTTCCTAGCTTGTATCTCCACGCCAGGAAGACTCTGCAGACCCACAAGCCAAATGTCACCAAACTGCAGTCAGCTTCAAGAGCTTGCTCAAGGAAAAAGGACACTGAGATTTGAAGGCAGCTTAAACCTGGGACCATGAACACTACATTTAGGCAACAAAATAAAGTCAGGGCAACAGGAGAAAACAAGTGGCTCTAAGCAGACATCCCTCCTTTCCTTCCCATGTTGACAACTGCGAACACCCTCCATCCTCATCCTTGCCTGGCTGCACAGCTGTTAGGAGGCCAGTGGGAAAGGAGCCTGGCTTCCCCCGGTCACTGGGAATCACAGCAACTCATGGGGAACACGGAACAAGACAGGCCTTGGGCTTTACCCAGCATATCCCCTCCCCTGCACCCTCCCCACTGGCTGAGGAGGGACACAAAAGCAATACTGTCTGTCCTTATAAGCTCTGCTTTGCATGTGTTCGGGGAGTGGGGACAGCTGTGCGGACGGCTCGCAGAGTTCCAGGAAGTCGATGTGTTTCTTGGCTTTAACTCCAGTTTATTTGCCTTAGATGAAGTGGCAACCCGAGAAAGTCCCTTCATGTCTCCCCTGGGCTGGCACTGGCTGCAGCAGGGCAAAACTCCTTGGGACACGGCTCGTGGTCTCTCCCCATGCTAATCAGTCTTCCCTAGTTCAGTTGCTGCATCTCTCCCTTGGGCCAGGGCTGGCTCACATCCCACTGGGCAAGGGGACAGCTTTGGAACATGGTGTGGGAGAGGGTGGGAGTCCAGAGCAGAGCCAGAGACTGAAGGGAGTGGGCCCTGAGGGTGGGATAGAAATATCTTGCAAAGGCAGGACAGGTCAGGCAAGTGGTATCACCCTGCCTGCCAGAACTACTGCCCACAAGCCCCGGAAGAGCCCAGGACAAGGCAGGAGAGCAGAGGAGCAGGGGGAAGCTGAAGCAAGGACCACCGCACTGTGTGTGTCTCCATGCCCAACAGGCTGAGGAAGGGGAGATGCACCTGTCTGAGTCTGATCCCCCCAGCAATCCTGGGGAAGCACAGCCCTGGGAGACAAAACCTCATCTCCTGCTGCTGCTGCCATCTCAGACAAGCAAGAGGGGATGAAGGATTGCAAAATGAGGAAACAGCCAAAATGTAGCTTTGTGCATTTGTTGCTCAGTTTTGTTTTTTTTCATTTTCACTTTGCCCTGACAAACCCACCTGACTTAAAACCCTAGAGGGGACGTGGGGTAAGCTATAGGTTAATGTCCCATCATCTGTGTGCCTAAGCAAGTACTGTGCTGAGGGAACAAGATACTTGTCCTAGAGCCCAAGGGGTGAGCTAGATGCATTGCACTAGGGAGAGCCAGATGGAAAACATTTCTGAGTAACAGAGAAGAAAAGAGACCTCCCCTTCAAATACTTCGAGTTACAGCACCCCTCAGCTCTGACTGAGGAGAATCTGCAGGCACGAAGGGCAGGCGAAGCGGGACGCCGGGCTCAGCTGGGTAGCTGTGACGGAGATGCTGACATCCTCAACAATATATGGCCAGTCTAAACCACGGGATATCTTGTCCTTTTAAGGTGGGCCAAGAGCAAGCATCTGTGCAGCAGCAACAGCACAGCCCCAGCCTGCCATCAATAGACCCTGGTGTCACTGAAAAAACAGGGGCTCCTGCGCCATACCAACTGGCTGTGCAGATGCCTGGGCACCCACCCCGAGAGGAGACAATCCATCTGGTTGTTCCTCTGCAGAGCATCACGAAAACAAGGAGGCACATTAGTAACAAGAGGAAGAAAGCCACGAAACCATGCGGCCAGGCTGCTCCCTGGCAATTGGTGCCTGCAGCTGTTGGGGAGGGAGGCGGGAGGGAGGGAGGGAGGGAGGGCCTGTCCCCAACCCCATCTCTGTCCCTCAACCCTGATGGCCAGCAGCTCAGCCAAGGGCAGCTTTGGAGCCAGTACTCGAGGTGAAGGTTTAAAGCAAATCTCTGGAGGGAGAAACAAGCAAACATTTCACCCCTTCTCACTTGCTCTTCACATGGTAGCCAGAGCTGCGCGTGTGTGTGCAGGATGGGTTCGGCAGGAATTAGAGAGGCAGGACGAATCACACTGAGGAAGATACAGAAAATCTCCCGTGCTAGTGCCCTGCCTCTTGTGCAGTGTTCTGGCTGCAATTCTCTTCCTCCAAGATGAGGATTTGAAGAGAGTTTCAAAGAGGAACTGAATGCACAGGCAATTTTACAAAAATCATTCTGAAAATAGGGTAAGCTAGACCAGGAAAAACTCTTTCCTTTTGGAGTAGCTATGTCCCACATGGTGTTTCAGCACTCTAACTGCATCCATATGCTAGCAAACACAGGCAAGCCCAAGGGGGAGAGCATCAGTTTGCTTATTGCAGAGCTCCCAACTCATCCTTTGCAGCCCAACCACACTGTCTTTGCAGGAGATGCCAGCGCACTCTCTGCTTGGAGCACTGTACCAGGTAGCATGCCAAAACATTTTATGCTTCACAAGATAACACAGCAAAATGAGAAAAGAAAAAGTAGAAATGACAGGGATTTAAACCCATTTCCTGGTAGTAGTGTCAACCACCAAGATTTTATCACAAGCATGTCAAGTCTGGTGGTGCTACGTTACTGCACAAAATCTCAAATTTTTTAAGTCAAAATTCTAGGGTTTTGGCTTTAAAAAAAGGGACAGAGACAGTATATGCTTGGCAAATTACAAAAAGCAACGTGAGGTTAAAAGATTAATTTTAAAGCCTCAAGCTTTTAAGGATAACCATGATCTCAAATGCTCAACCTGTAGCTTCTTAACACACAGGGAGATAGCAACACAGACTGTCCCTTCTCTACACAGTACATTTTGTACTCTGGAACATATACCTTCCAAAACTAAAATGGCTTTTTTAAAGATAGAAAAGAATTGCAGTATTTCAGCACATTTCTAACATTTTATTTAAAAGCCAACACAGCTGCACTTTAATGTTATTTAAAGATGGAAGCCTCCATCAAATTACCAAACTTGTTTTAAGCAGAAAAGAGATTCAACATGCAAATATTTTTCAGATAGACTGATTCAAGAGTTTGAAGCTCTTCTCACTGCTCTTTTCCAGGGAGCATGACTTGCTGACAGGATTAACTACTGCCAGGCTCATGAAGCTGGGAGACAGCTGCCACATGGCAGCCATTTATTACAAAGCTCCACTTCTCTAAAGTTAGGAAAGAGGCAGACTGTTTCATCTGTGTTATCAGCAGGGTTCCTCTGCCCCACAGGCTTTAGTGACTAGGCTTTTTCTAAACAAACACCTCCTTTTCTCCCCCACCTTGTTAACATCATTATCTTCCTGTCTTCTGTTTCTGGTCAGCATAGGAACTATTCCCCCTATCACATCCTCGAAACAACAACAAAAATCTATAACCAAGATAATTTAAAAAGTTCAGAAACACAAATCATATCCTTATCCCCTTCCCCCGAAACAGATTTTTAAATCAGGGAGTTTAAGCTTGACATTTTCAGAGGGGAAACCACATGCCACAGGGAGGAGAAAGAGATATGCTGGAGCAAAGGGACTCACAAGCATGCTGTACAGCCCTCACTCTCCCATCCACCCTAGGGGGCACTTGTAGTATCAGCCTCCAACTGCAATATCCCAAGGGCCTGTACAGCTTTTTCATGAGCAAGATAACTGGAAGCGCTCCTTCCTAGCTTGTATCTCCACGCCAGGGAGACTCTCTGCAGACCCACAAGCCAAAGCCAACATCTGCTCTGTACCGTAAGAGGCACAAGCAGATCTCAAGTCGAGCAACTCCTACAGTCTGCTAAGGACCAGGAACAGATACAAACCACCTACATAATCTCCATGTGATATTAAGCATAGACAACCATCACTGACATTCTCCTGGTGTTGTGAGCCAGAGTTAAAAGATACAAACTAGCTGTTTTCATTTCACCAGAGGTTATTCTAGATATATATTTACCACAGATGCTAGAGTACCAAAGATCACTCCAACTGAGGTTTATTGCTTCCTCCAGGTGAAAGAGAAACCCAGCCTTCAGAAAAATAGCTCCCTCCCGCCACTGATGAACAAGGTGCCACACTTTTGTGAGCACACCCACTGGCTTGTACCAGCTGGCCTTTGGGCTTGTTTGAAGAGCTCTAAATTCTGAAATACAAAGTTTCTTTCTTGGTTTAGTTCGGTAAATTAACTACAGCAATAGATAGTGCCGGCAAGCTTCTCCAAGTTGAGATCTGCACAGGAAAGCCGCTTGGAAAATTTTAAACAGCAGAGTTACTTGCCAGTGATACTCTTCAGTATGAGTTTTCTTTCTATTTTGAAGTACACGAAGTGCAAGTAACCTGTGGGAGGTGCTTCCAGCACACTGACAAAATGAAACAGCATCGGTTCATTTTCATAGATTGCAACAGGCATGCAAAGAAAAGGCATAGGGATCTTGTTCATCAATTTCTTAGGGAAATCAGAAGTCCCTCAGCTTCATCAGAGAGTACAAGAAGCCTTCTTAGGAACAATATATCTCTATCTGACCTGAAAAAGTATGTATTTTTAAAACAAGAACTGCATACACACACACACACACAAAAAAAATCCCCCTTCATCCACAACCATATCCAGCTGCTGACCTTCCAAGTTCCTTGTAGTATAGTCTATGCTCTAGGACTTTAAAAGCCTAGCAGGCATTTCTAAAGGATTTTACAAAGTACACTGGCCTGGCCTTGTAAAAGCTCATGAAGAATCCACGGAGGTCATCATGCAGCTTAGACAGTCTGCAAACAGCATAATCCACGTGCTGGTGAGGTAAGAAATGACCGAAGTCGGGCTGATAGGCCTGAAGACTTCTGCAGGGACTGTTTCCTCCAACAACGCTGTAAACCCTGGAGGAAATGCCTGCTGATCTTCAAAGCCCTTCAGTAGGAACAGCCTTAAGTTTCCTGAACATGAGCATTCTGGTTGCAAGGCCACAATCCTCTTAGGCATACACAGAAAAATATAAAAACAAAGGAAACAAAAAAAAATTAAAATCCACTAAGGTTAAGAACTGCAAATAACCAGCGAGACTGACCCTCTACTTTGCAACGAGCTGTCGGATCCATCCAGCAAAGTTTTGATGCTCCTCGGCACAACAGCCACACGGATCAAGCAGCAGCTTACAATCTCTGCAGCTTTCCTTTTTCTATTCCAGGCAGTCCTCCACACGTGTAGGCTCCTGGACCGCAATACTCAGTTGTTCGGACTACGAGGGGATGCTACAGCTGTGGCTGTACAAGGTGTCCACCATAACTATACCAAGGCCACTGCAGTGTGCTGCACTGCCAGCAGAATTTTAGGTACAGCCTTCAGTTGCCTGGCGGGTTTCACAGGCGACCATGAGTAAAGGGGAGTCTGGACACCTGCACACTGCAAAGAATTGCAGGAAGTTTATTTCAGGAACGCTGGGGAAAAAAAAAAAACAGACAAAATTGTGAACAGGTTTCTTCAGTAAGAGAAGTTTCAAGTTGCTATTCCTCCAGCCAAAAACGTCTGCTGCTAGTCCAAAACCACCCTCTCCTTCCAAAAAACCAATTCTACTGCTAGTGCTTCACACATTTCCATCAAACAGATGACACAGACAATTCTTGAAACAATTCACATATGAAAAGGGAAATTCATTTCCTTCTGCTGACTCCATTGATATGTACTTAACAAAAACATTAGCCTGAAACAAATTATTATGAACTGTGTATCAGTTCAACCCAATTATGGGTAAAGCAGTAGTTGCAAATAGAGAAAAATCAACAGCAACAACAGCAAGTGATCACTTGGCCTGTGCACTCACCCCAATTTCTGCAGGACAGCAAGAGTTTGCCAGTGGAAACGCGACTAATCACTTTCATATATGCACACATAGCAAAGCAACATTGAAATATCATTATCAGACCTATGATACTGAAAGCCACACTTCTTTTGAGGAGTGATGCTTCCACATTTACATTTTCTCAGGCATATAAACATACACGCCCACACAGCCACCCTCTTTTAATTCTAAGCATGAAATCACCTTGCTTTAAAGTTTCAAACCAGTACACACTACAACAATATTTATATTTACATTGATCTTGCTAAGGTCACTCAGAATATACTCTACAACCAGAAGTGAAGGAAACCTTACGTATTTTCAAAGAATCACAAAAGAAAAAAGAAATTTGGTATTATTCATCGATTAGGTTACAACTCTTTCAAGGAACTAACTGTTATTTCTACCCAACTGACAGATTAAATCCTCCAAATTTCACACAAAAATTATGTTCATTCAGAACAAAAGTAAAGGACAAAGCAACCTCAACACAAGAACTCATATTTTCACTCAGATGCTAAATAGCAGGAGCTGTTTTCCACTTCCAGTTCAAACATTATTGTTTTGTAGTAAGTTTTATATGCCTCATTGCACTCAACCATTCAATATAAAAAGATAACAAGAGAAGAATTCAGGGAATCAGTAGCCATCTCAACCTGTAGAGCAGACAAGTGTGTCTTATGAATGAGTTGAAACAAGGAACTGAAAGGTGAATGCAAGCAAAACCACTAGTTAAATGAATTATTTTTTACTGTAAGGTGAAAAACTTTTCTTAATCTACCCACTCATTTCACACACGGTAATGTGCAACTATCATTCTACCAAAAATTAGAAGAGAGTCACCACCAGATTTGTTTCACTCATTTCTCCATGTGAACTTCAAATGGGGTTTCTGGAGCTAGAAGATTTTGTCATCCCTATCTACTAACAGCTGAAGACAGAAACTGGCCCTTTCCTTATCTGGTAGGGTCTGACATGCCATAAGGGCTATGAAGGTAGGCACTTTCATAAATAGAAACATGTTCAGCATTTCCACATCAAACCTGAAACAATATTCAATACAAATTTGATGTAAAAAATATGAGAGCTTAAAGGTTCAAAAGATTCTCAGTAGCTACACCCCTTTAAGCTTCCTAAAATCTCCAAACATGGATAATTCTGAAGTAACGAGGTCTTTAAAATAGCAGTAAGCAAGCTCCCTGAAGGGCGGGGTAATTGGGAGGGTTATCACACCTCTGGGGGAAGTCACAGGCTCTATCTTGGCAGTGTTTCATCCCTTCATATACCCAGGGGACTGATTAGTTCATGATAAGCAATTAGGCACCCTAGGGAGGACGGTTAACCGTCTTACCAAAACAAAAAGGCTGCACAAATGTAAGTCTCATTAGATTAAAGAAACACTATCTGCAGAACAGCAAATTTGTGTTTATTCCCTTCTACTGGAACTTGCAAGTACTTCATTTTGCCTACATATGGCACACACAGATCTCAGAAATCCCAAATTTGAGCACGTACTTGCTGCTAAATTGGTAACAAATGCTCTGAAGCGTTTTCTTTCCCAAGACACTAGTACTGTGATGCAGGAAAAAAGGAGGAGGGACAGAGGGGAGGAATACAGTAAATACTGATTAGAAGACTCGAACTAGCAATCTCATTCATTTAAATTCTCTTACTCATTGTTAAAATAGTTCCTAACCAAGGATGAGCCGCAGAAAGTGAGACCTGGAAAGACTCTATATGGCTGAATGCTGGTTACATTTCAGAATGAGACCCCCAGTCAGCAGCACACCCACCATTACACGCCTTGCTCCTAAAAAAAAATGTTTGGGAAGCTCCTGCCTGCTGCTGTGGGGCTCGTGGTGAGGCATCTATGCCTATCGCAGTCCTACCCATGTTAAATCCTTATCTCTGTTGAAGCAGAGGGACGAATTCATCTTCTGTCTGCCAACTGATGTAAAAGCTCCAAAACACCCCAACAGCTGCCGATGGCGCTGTTCCTGCCTTACATCAGGCTCAATGTATTTCAAAGTACTTCGATGGCTTAAAATATGAAGGAATGCTTTTCAATAAGACGACCCCCTGTCCTTTTCTGTCCTTTTATCTTTTCTTAACAGTTTGCCATCCAGTGATAGGAGGGAACCCCAGCTGCATAGCCTGAGCTTTTATCTTCTGCTGACCATGCAACAACACAAAGCTCAGCGCTGGATTTCCTGCTGCTTGCCGAAAGGGGCTGTTCAGCTTGTTTAAATATTACTTGCCTTGGGAGCCTTGGAGTTGTGCCCAAGCACTGTACTGTATCTTCCCAGCATCCATTTCAGCATGTACTTTAAAGGTCTTTAGGTTCCATGTACTATGCTCCCTCTCTGCTACGGGAGGAGCCTGATGACTCCAGAAAAGAAACCCCATTCAACTCCTCCCTCTCTCCCCATTTTCCTCACTAATCCCTCAGCCTCATTCCATTACACAGGTAACAGAAGTCCCTCTTCATCCCAAAAGCATGCAAACACATTTAGTCCCATAAACTGAACCAACTGCAACCAAGGTAAAAGACATTTTGGTACAAAAGGCTACAGCTAGGAAGAAATCAGATGCCATGTATCACATACAGCAAGCTACCAGTGTGCAGTGAGCAAGCAACCAAGAAAGTACAGGAGCAAAGGTGGATAGTAGTACAGCAGCCTCCTGCAGTACTAGATTTATAAAGTCTCCACCTTGGATTTTAGAAGAAAAGAATCTTTAAACACAACCATCTCTGAATTTGCCAACTTAACATTAAGGCACTTTCCTTTCCCATTCAGAACGGTGATGAAAACAAAACATGGTTTTCACAACACCAGAAAGGATATTCCAGCCTTTAAGAATTCTTTCAGAAGCCCTCCTTTTCACAATTACCATGCCACCGGGAGGCTGAGTTCTGGCTACAAGGTCAGGAGGAGATAACCTTGGCCAATAGAAATGATCTGCATCAGCCCAAAAGCAGTGCCAGGCCACCCATTAAGCAGCCCAGAAGGCCTCACTGTTAACCTGTGTGCAGCCAGAAGCAGCTGATACGTATGGAGAACCAGGAGGTAAAAATCCAGATTCACAGTCTGTCCGTGACAGGTGTGGACACAGCCCTTCAAATCAGGAAAAGTTCAGTGAATACCGACTGCGAGAACTGCCCTGTAAGATGTCTCTCATTTTCCATGGCAGCTAGGATGCAGAAATACACGCACCCCCACAAGCTGATGTAGGATTGCAGGAAACTCAAGGCTAGATGTGAAAACCTGTTTTTAATCCATTCTGCTTTGCCTCAGCCTGCAGCGTACAGACTGATTTAACCTGATGTAAGCCACGGCTGTCATTCAGAAGGACAGACTGCCAGTCCTCAGTTTACCCCGCAGCTCTGGCCACGTGTTTTCCCTCCGGCCTCATGCCAGTCCTAGAGTTTGAACAACGACATGGTGATCCAGGATCACGGAACAGATCTGATTTGAGATTTGCGTTTGTTTGGGTTTGTTTTTTGTTTGCACTTAAAAATGCACATACATATAGTTTCATCAACAGCCTTCACACACGGGAGCTGAGACATAGTCAAATTACACCCTCTATTTGAGTGAGGGATGAGAGACCTGAGCAAGAATGTTGTCGGTAACTCTACTCCCGCGGTGCTGCAGTACCGGGGAAAGATGAAAAGATGTAGTGGAACAAACCCACAACCGGCTCCATCTACAGATTCCCTCCTCCTGCTCCCCGCCTTGCTCCCTTCTCTCCAAGTCAGAGCCCACTTGCAACATCTCTGCCATAAAAACATTTAAAAATCTACGTGAAGTTCAGCTTTCTGACTAAACCCAGTGAAATAAGTTCACAATAAAATAAACTACCATAATTACAGTGTCTCTACTGCACCTCTCCCATGGCATCCCTGGATGAGGGGAGTAAGAGAGCAAGAGCAGTCTTAGGCTATGAGTTAGTACTTTTCTGCTTACCTATCTAATTATTCCTACATCAAGAACTGGGTGTAACTTTTGCACAGGGCTAAGCACAAAACAAACACAACTCGAAAATATCCACCTCCCTTCCCACATACGGCTGAATTAAGCCTAATTTTCAACTCATTTGTTTATTTGTAAGCTTTTGTCAATGACCCTTTCCCCATGCACAAAGACAAAATTTACCCCCTCCAGTACCACTCATGCTTCATTAAGTCACATCACTAACAATGCTGAAACAGCCTGCCACCGTGTGCCACATGTACCAACCACAGCTCCAGAGCCACCAGCAAGTAGGGCAAGCAGCTCACCTCGAGTCCCCATGTACTTTAAAGACAATATTTACAAACCTTGGGCCCTTGGATTTAACACACAGCACAGTGGGAATGGCACATATGCTTCCACAGGGGCAACTGACCTCCTACAGAGAGCGGTATTTATTGTAAAATGCATCACCTTAAGGAGATGGGATGGGACAGAAGCAGAGAAAAGAAGCCAAAGCTGCAGAGGGACAGGACGTGTTGCCCGGCTGCATGTCCTCAGGCACTGCTAGCTCACATTGCTTGCACCATCTGATCACTCAAAGCTAAGCATGGAATGTAGGTAGCAAGTCATAACGCTGTGCAGGCCTGGAGATGTGACCCATCAGCTGTTTCTGCATTATAATTATTGCACTGGGGCACAGCAGGACCAAAAGTTTGCCTGGGCAGATTTCTGCAAAGTTCTGGCTTGTTAGAAATGACAAGAAAGGTCACATGCTGCTTTCGGATTTGTGATTACAGTCACTTTTCTGCAGGCCTGGCATTCCCTGTTTAAAATCCTCAGTCTGCAAGAAAAGTGGAAGGCCCAGAACTGTTTCACGTTATTCAAAACTGCATGAAGAAGTGAGATTGCACAGAACTGTGATTGCTCTCACCCCCCTTCATAAGACAAGACAGGAGTTTCACACAAAGATGCAGTGAAGTAGCACTCCTGAATCACCATTCTCTGCATTTCTCAGCTGGTCTTGGTCGTTTCCCCTTCAGGCCACTTCTGGTCTCAGGCCTTCTTTCACTCACTTTTTATTTTTCAAGTTTCTGCTACTAATATAAAGCCTGAAAACCTTATTGTAATATAATAATTTCCTTGTATTATCATATTCTCTAGTGAACTGATTAATTCTCGGAGCGATCCTGACCCTCAGCTCCCACTGGGCCTCAAGTGATGCAAAAGGCTTCTTTCAGATCTTCCTCCATTTTATTTTTGTCCTAACATGCAGAGTACAAGTACACAGGACTCAGTTTTGGAACTCTGGACTTAAAATGCAAATATCTTCACTTTTAGGCCCTTTCTTCTATAACATGCTCAGAATTAAGCAAAGCTCAAAGAGTAGAAAAGTCAGTAAGGAAATTATTTCATCCAATATCTATTCAACACATTGTACTGTCCAGGCTTTGCTCTGTAAGTAAACTTTAAATTATTAAGAGGCCAGTTCTGTCAGGAAGTGACACGAAGTTGAGTGCAACAAGTCAAAGGAGAAACCAACAACAAAATCTGTAGAAGGACAACAAAAACCTGCAGCAGTACACAACCACAGCATTTCTGTCACACAAAACACAGCACGCACTTTGTATCTGGATAGCACAGCCCCTTTCCAAGTGACTGCCTTTGGAAGACTTGCAGACTGAAGGGATGCTTTCAGGAGGTCACTTTGAGCTACATCAAGCTTCCTGTTTGACACCACGTGGACTCACCCTGCCCTCCCACCCATCCCTCAACCAAAGAAAATAAAAATCTTAGCACTTTTAGCATCTTTCCTGACCAAGATGCATTCAAAGCAAATCACCGTGAGGGCCAAACACCACAGGGATGGATACTGCCCAAACTTCTAAGGTACCATTTTTTGCAAGAGCAGAGGGGTACTGGGATGCCAGGTGGTTAATGGGATGGACACCCCGTGTCCATCACGGGGAAGACATCAGGAAGACATCAGTAAGTGATGAACAAGTCTGTAGGCCGGAAGAGCACACTTGAGGCTGAGACCAAAACCTCTGTTAGTACAAGAAGAGCACCCATCTCTAAGACCACTTTCTATCTTGTTCTCCCCATCCCCTCCCTGATACCCTTCTCCCTGTTCAGAGGAGATTCAGAGGACTCAGAACAGCAAGGCAACTGATGTCTAACCATGTGTCAGAAGAATGGGCTAATGCAACGTCACCCAGCCCACTGCATGAACAAAAACCACCAACGAACCCTGCTAGTGGTTAACTGCAAATTTTTGCTTTACTGACTGTATTACACTGCCAAGGGTTCCCTTGTCTTTGCACACACACTGCCCTCTTAGAAACACCAAATCTGCTCAAGCCCAGATTTACAAATACATGCAAAGATATTCTACACATCTGCTTCCACCTGGTGGATTACCAGAGATGGAGACTGCAGTGTTTTTAAAACAAATGTGTAAACCCACCTCTAAAATTATTTGCATGGTAATTCTGTGGGCAAGTAGAGAGGGGAAGAGTGGTCAGGCTCAGGGGCAAGGGAGAAGTTTGCAAGAAATAGAATAAGAATCACTAAACTGTTTAAACCATTTTTAAATTCAGTTTTTTCCCTCTTGGAAAACAAACAAAAAAGGGATTTTTCTTTTATTTTGAGGAGCTCCTCAAAACAGAAGAGGACAGAGCTGTTCAATATTGCTCTGGGGTGCTTAACATGACTAAATAACTTCAATCAAGTGTCTTCTTAAAAAACTTAAAATTCTCTTTCCACAGTCCCCCCTTCCATAATCAAGCACAAAATATATTTTATATATATACACGGTATATAATCAAAACAAAACCATTAAGTAATTTATTGCTAGCCATAACTACAGACACCAGGGGTTCTTTTAACACTTCAGCAAAGCAAATGAGAAATGACAGGGAGTATCCTGAGAAACTCTGCTGCAAATTCTTTCAGGTCTGGTTTCTAAAAATTTTCTTGCTATGATACCTACAAATGCAGCTTTGCAGTAACTTCCAGTTCCATTTTCATATATGTATTTTTAAATATAGCAGCAGCCTTTGCCCTGTGTATTCAGCACTGGGGGTATTTCATTCTCTGTGGCCAAGGTTTGCAGGAAAGCTGACTGGAGATTCCAGAGGTGTGGCACGTTTCTTTTTTGCTCTAAATACTTCTGACTGGAAGCGAAGGTAAATATTACTCCAGCCTCAATCTGTTTCCCTCTTGCACCCACAGCAGCTTAGTCAGATACAGTCAACAGGCTACTGCAAACTACACTTAAGGGCTCATTACAAATCAAGGCCTCAGTCATGCTAATGAACTGATACTAATAGGTTCATTCTATGGAAGAGAACCATTAGCTTCAGTAGTGGTCCTTGAATCAGGAAGTTTTTCTATATCACATGCACAGGTATTTACAAACTTCTAGGCCTTTGTTTTTATTTAGGAGACCAGTGGTGTTTGGCAAGGAGGGCAAGTCTTGTTGGATGACTTTAAAGCTACCCTTACTCCACATGGAGCAGAAGTGCCTACGAAGTAAAGCACATTCACAAGAACAGCGTTTTCATCTTACACCAAAAAATCCCTCAACCAGAATTCTATACCTGTACCACAACATCACAGTGCAAGAGGAACAATCACGCATTCCCCACGTGCGTTTTGCACCCGAAAGAGTGGACAAATAGAAAGATACATATACAAGATTACTGAACTGCTTACTCAAGATGTGAGACTAGGTTACCAAGTTCAGTCTTCACAGAGCTGGCATGACCTATTCTGCTCTGGAGTGAGACAGATGTGATGATGCTTGGCTTTCACTGCATCATGCACAGTCTTTTTTACCTCCAAATTACAACACACATTAGGACCAGACCTCACTGGAGAAATCACCATTGTCATTGTCAGCTGTGATAACAGATAACTAATTCAATCAATAGCTGTAATTCCAATCTCCTACTCACTTTGCCCTTCTCAAATCTCAATACCCCTGCATTACAGCTTTGAGAACTTTAAGAACAGGTCAGACTTTCTCCCCCTTGTTAGGGATTCAAAGTTTGCTGTAGGTTTTTTTCTACTTCCTATAAAAAAAGGAGACATCAAAGTAATTCAAAATCTGAAGTCACTTTTCCCTCAGCTTCATTTTCAGAAATGGCTGAAGAATTTTTTTTTTTTTTTTACTACTTATTTTTCTTTCAAAACCAAATGTGGCCTGAAGCTAAACACCTGACATGCAGTGTTTCAGCACCAATGGTTAAAGCTCAGTAGAGCCACATGCAAGAGAAAACAGGGGCAGTAATAAAGCTGCCTGGTGATTTCCAATTGGAAATCCTCCTGGCATCCCAGCTTCTTTCATGCAGAGCAACTTACTGACATTCTCTCTCCATTCCTCTCCCTGATGACTCTCTCACTACACCTGGAAATTAGGAAGCTGACTAAGCTCCCTAAAAACTGGTCTGGTCAGTCCCAGTCACCCCCACTCCAAAACGGTGAAAGCAGACAGTGTGACATCTCAGCAGATGAGGTCTGAGACTAAACTGGTGGAATTGGCAGCAAACATTAAAAGTACCTTTTTTTTCCTTGAGTCCAGTTTCTGTCACAGACCCTCATTCCAAAAGTCAAGAGAGAATTTCAATGCATTTTTGGGGTTGCTGACTCTGAGCCCACAGGGTAAACTTCACTTGTGATTGTTCACAGTTCAGAAAATGCTTGGAGAAAGGAAGCAGAAAAAAGCTGAAATTTCTCTCACAATCACACAAGCCCAAGAGCCACAGCCTTAACACCACCAGTTTCCCATCTCATTAAGTGTCTTGCAATACTTGTTTTTGTAATCATTTTCCGTGCTGTCTACACAAAAAAAGTACCTCGGAAGCCAGAATAACTACATTCCTTAAACATGGACCCTTTCCAAACTCACCTCAAACCTTTCTGTGCTTAAGGTCCTACACACACATGAACACACAGATCATTTACGTGGCCAGCAGTTAATTCACCTTCAAGTCGCCCTTTTGAGGCTGAACACTTCCTAAACTTCTGCATCCCTAATGGCTGTCTGAGGGAAGGCAGGCTGCCTCCTGCTTCCTCTGCATTCCCGGCTGGCAGGACTGCAGGGCGGCCTACCCGTGCTGCTCTCTCCGAACCACGCCGGTGTGTCCCCGTGCACACAGGGTGCCATCGCAGCGACTGCTGCGTGTGCAGACTCCTTCTTCCCGAGAAAGTCACAGTGACAAACCCCCTGCTTCCCAGTTTATCCTTTTCAACTCTCTTTTTTGGAAGACACAGACACCTCCTCCCCCTCATTTCCTCATCACCTCCACTCAGAAAGCCTGAGGCTCGCTGATTTCGTGGTAGACAGCAAGGCCGTCTGTGTCTGCTGGCTGGTCTGGAACCAGCCTAGGTAACATTCAGACAGGACACACAACACACGCTCTCTTCCAAAAACTTTAAAATCCAAAATGCAAATACTTTGCCCATCAATAAAAACGCTAATAAAAGAAGTCACAGCAGGAGAAGTCTCTGGCTACCTGCCTGGGGTCTGATGACTGCAGGTAAGTCCTTGAAAGGAAGGGATGTGATCTGACCACCGCTGGTGGTTGCTTCCCGCAGCCCCTCCGGCCGATCCTGCTCTACGGACCAGGCCCTGTGTTCAGCTTACCTGGGTTCCTGCATTTCTTGGGCATAACAAACAGTAATGGCAGAACACCTCTAAGAGACACCCCAACTCAACAGTGACTATTCTTATCACCCTCCTGCGATGCCACAGACATCCCAGGACTCAGCAGCACCAACTTGGAAGCACATCCTCTATGACTACATCAAAACAAAACCCCATTTTGGAAAGATTTTTAAGAACAAAAAGTCCCAGTCCTTCTAATTTCTGTACAAGGCACAAACCCTGCAATACCCGCCTTGTGCACTTCAGGCCCTGAAAGCTGCCAGAAACAGCTGAAGGATGGAGGGAGAAGGAAGATTTCTGTGATGAATCCTACTTTTCAGAAAGTTTTAGAAATAACTGTACAATCACACAGATGCAATACATTGCTCAAATAAGTACATTAACTCAGAATGGGAACTATTTTAAAAATCACTATGGTTTTAGGTTTTTTATTTATTTACTGTTTTGACTGCAAAGGATAAATGGTCTCCTGCACTATAAAATTACTTTTCAACTTCAATATATAATTACCCCAGGAATTGTGTTAATTTACATCTTTCCTACGCATTTGTATATAGACTCAATGGTACAAACACAAGGATGCCTACCTGTAAGGTTCATAACCACACCTCTGCATTAAAAAGATTACTGAGCAGTCTAACAAAAGGGTGTTTACTTCTAGTGCACCGTGATTCTGTATGGCTCAGCCCATTTCCAATCTGTAACACTGTTATCACTCACCTGATATTTACTGATATTTGGACACAAAGGGACCCATGTTTCTCCCTCAATCAGATTTAGTGAATCCACAAAAGTCAAAACAAAACAAGTCAAGAGACAGAAGAATCAGGCCTTTGGGATGCTATACTACTGTCTCCCGTGTGGTTAATTTCAATGAGCTTGTTGAAGCACAGCCTTTAGCCAAGTGCTTTTTCATACAAACATCCATAGCTCAGAGACGATTAATCATCATTTATTACTCACCTTCTGGCAACACCCACTCTAAGCTAGGCACCATCCAGACGCATCAAGACAGACAATCCCAGTTTGAAGGCTTTATGGTAACAGAAAGCCATTTTTGAGACCCAGTCCTGACGGAGAGATATCTACAGACCCCTGTGGTTACTCAGCATGGCTACTGGGATCTGCCAAAATACAGGTGCTCACGGGAATACTTAATCACAAATACCACTTTCAAAAAGGGACAAGGTACGTATGAAATACATTGGCTATACCTACTTTTCAGTACCTGTCAACTGCTACTGGCATTACGGTACAAGTAAGCCTCGTGAAAGGATTTTGCTGAAGAAATAAGGTGAATCTTCATAGACTTATCGATCAGAGCCCCTCACTTGGTTACTGGAAAGTGGTTATTCTGTTCTTCTGCAGCATTAGTAACTTCTCAAACAAAGAAGCCTGATTGAGGCAGACAGTGAGGGGCTTATCAGCTTAAGAAATGGGAAGGATGGTCCAATTAACTGCCAAGCAGTCAGACATAATTCACTCTGACTAGGCCAATGAGAGATGAGTCCCAGAAATGCATGTCCTGTCCATTTATATAACACCCAAACATTCCCCCCTGCAAAGTCTTCCCTTCTGGAAGTGTTGCCTAAGTAAGGAGCAAGTCACTATAGAAAAATCCACCTGTATGGACCTGCATCTGATTAAGCAACCACCTCAGTGGTACAGGAGGCATTGCCAGTCGCTACACTGCTGAACTCAGGCACTAACAGCCATCACCAAGCACACAGCCAGAATGCTCTGTGCAAGGCTATCTGGGGTCCACACCACTGCGCTGTCTTCTCACACATCAACGAACAGGGCAAGATGTAGAAGGCACAAAAAGGAAAAACCCCACCCTGGTGTATGCAGGAAGACTTCATCTCATTTTCCTGAGCCACTTCTGTCTAGCACAGAAACAGTCAGAATATTACTGAAGTAATTAATTTCACAATGTTAAAAACAAGCAAAAAAAGCTGAAGGCAAACCATATGTAAGAGCTGATTAGCTGTGAATCCAGCCACACTGCTGCTCTTCGTGTCCTCTGCAATGCTTAGTACCCTGCTAGCACAGGGTAAACAGAAAGATGGCCAAGAGAAAGAGTAAGGGGAGAAATTCTACAAAAGATGCTAGAATGAAAAGAGAAAGTTCTCAACCACAGCTTTAGCTTGGGATACATCACCTAGGATGAAGCAGGCATTTAAAGTGGAGAGAGAAGAAAAAAGAAAGACAAAAACACATCCCCAAAACACTGATTCATAAACACAAACATCTGCTGTTTAGGGGAAGCGTGGAACCTTTACGCTGCAAAAAAAATGTGCGTGTGGGACCTGCTCCATCCTTTGATAAGGTACCTTGTTTTGTGTAATCCTCTTCATTTTTAAGTGCCAGACTTAAGACTGTCACAGTCAGAAACACATGCTACGAGCAGGAGCATAAAAAAACCCCAGTTGTGTAGAATATTTATGTTACATATGGCAATATCCTATTTGTCAGGCAGTTACCAGGAGCTAAGGAATCTCTGTGGTACCAGCAAATTCATCTTGCAGCAGGGTGTTAGAGCAAGCACAAACCAGACTATATATGGTATGTTTACTGAATGATTAGGCATAAACATGGTACAGAAGAAATGATGTCTTGTATTAGATGCTGGGCTTCCTGCTGCAAGGCAAACCATCCTGCTCGGAAAGCAGTCTGTCACATATTCCTCATATGCTTCTGGCTGCGGGTGCCAGTGAAACCTCTAGAAAACAGGAACAGGTTATGTGGCAAGTAATGATTAACAATGTGGAGGATCAGCCTTCCAAGCTCCACCCGCCAGTATTCCCTGTCTCCTTGCTGCTCTTCCTCCCCCGCTACTTTTCGGTTGGGACTGTTTGCAGGGTGAGCTGGTGGAGAGGATGAAGGCACAGAGAGACACATGCCGCGCTGAGCACTGCCTCTGCCACGGGATGACGGGCACGGACAAGTGCACCCTCTCTTTCTTAAGAAACAGCTGGCAGCAGGCAAGCGAGAGCTGCAACCATCCGCCTGCCCCACATCCAAACCCAGTTGGCACAGGACTATTTCATAACGGGGAGGAGGGGGGAAAATCCTGAAAGGGAGAGGGAGGAGGGTGTACTGAAGATGCCTTAAAGCACAGAAGAAGGTTCCTATCTGGCTTCTGCATCCTGCCTAACCTGTTTTGTGGCATGTTCTGGTTAACTCTCCTTTTGGTCGAGGTTGTTCATTGTTTTTCTTCTGGCATCCAAAGCCAAGTTGCAGCCCCTTCTCTCCTCTGACTCCTTTCACGCTCCATCACACTCCAGTACAAGCATGGGTAAACGGAAAGGAGACGCCAGAAAACAAAACTCTGAGTTCATCACAGACTGAAACTGGATGCAGAGTTTCTTTACTGGAGGGAACTGGATCTTCCTTATCAACTCACCAGGACCATCAGCCCTCAGGTGCCAGACTTCTCACCTTCATCACTGCTTTTCAACATTAGCAACTTGCCAAAAAATCTTAAAACTACACTAAGTGGTAAGAGGGTGGGAAAACGAAGCAAAAAAAAAAGCCCCAAACCTCAAAACACACACCCAGAAGACTGCACGCCACACAAATCTAACCAGAGCACAGTGCGGGAGCAGCAGCACTGATCACAGCACGAGGACATGCCATCATCACCACAGCACATTTATGTCTTCACTGTGTACTGTACTCACAGGGTTAATGAGTAGCCCAAAGATCAAAAATAAACCTGCTAAGCGACAGAAGCATCAACTCCAGGCTGTGCTGGGTGGCTTTTGACAGGGGTAAAGCAGTCAGTAACCAGTGACAAGAACTTGGTGGTTCAGTAGCCATTTTAAGCAGCAGATATATTAATCATGGGAGTGCAGTAACAAAAGAACCAGGAGCAAAAACATGCTACAGATATGAGGACCCCTAAAAGCTCAGCAGCACACACATACCCCTCTGTCGTGTGTAAAATAAACTTAGAGAAGCCAACAAAGAAGAAAGATTATTCCATGACCTCCAGAGCACAGCAAATCCCTCAGAGCAATGAGTGCTAGGCATCAGAAACTTCCTGGTTTCCAGGCCGTTGTTTCACATGTTTTCTGGGGAGTTTGCATGCTGTGGGAAAGATTCCCAAGTACACTGAAAGCAAGCCTGCAACATCCCCTTCCACTCCCACAGCAAGTATGCAGTCCATAAAAGATTAAAGTGTTGGAAGCATATGCTTGAGCAAAGACTCCTCTTTTTTTTTAAGAAACACATCAACAGTTTAGCAGTTGATGCATTTATCAAAATATTTTGCCATCCCTTTTTTAAGACAGCATGGTGGGGGGGGCAGGGGGATGGAGCAAGCAAGCAAGAGCGTGTGAGACACATGCAGTCTGTAACCTGAACACCGTTTTACAGATGTATTTACTATCCTGCTTTTCTTTGGGGGCTTTTCAGGCCAGAGAGGCCTTTGTCTCTGTGCCAGGTGCTAGCCAGATCATAACAAATGAGCAATCACAAAGTAAGCAGATCTGTCTCCTTCTCTGAATCTACTGGGATGCTGAGGCACGAAGATGTACCTGAAAAAACTTCTGTTCGATTATGGGCCTGATCAATCCCTTTGGTCATGTGAGCGCCTGAAGTCTGGTACAATTATTAACTGTGCTGCAGTCACATGAAAGAGAACAAGCTTCCCCCTCCCACCCTCATCCCATGGGTAACATTATGTGGGCAGTAAATATATGAAGGAACATGGTGAGGCAGGGGGGTGTGTGTAGAAACCTTCACAGAAAGGCTTCATAGCTGTACATTTTATTATTTCTTTTTGGTGGACAAATTATGGACATTTCAGGCAAGCCTGACTGATGCCCAGACATGTTCGGGTACCCAAAGGAGAGTGAAGTGGGGAATCCTCATTTCTACTCAGTGCTGCTTCATTAAAGAGGGAAAATCAAAGGTGTTTCCAATTTTCCCCATTTAAACACGATGATGATGGAGCATGGAAAGTATTTTTACTAAAGCACAAGTGAGTAATTTCTAAACTGGTGGGCTTTCTTTGGAGGTGTTCTTATTTGTTGGAGGGGATTCAACAGGTATGAGAGAAGAGAGATGGGAAAAAGAGACCACTGTGATTCTGAGGAGAAACTCTTGGCATTGAGACAAATGAGGTAGGCAGGGTTGACTAAAACCCAAAGCTGTGATTCAGCTGTTGGGACCAGAATCTCATGGAGCCTCCTTGCTTTACAGCTTGCGCTCATGTAACTAAGAATGGAGATGGCACTTTCTAAAAGCTGCTTTCCAGGACTGAGAGGGAAATGACACAGAAACAGCATTCAACCAGCATGGTACCCAACTAACCCCCAACTCACGCACCTCCAGTCTGCCAGAGGGCTGCTGTTGCCCTATTTTAGCTGTGAACCAAGCACTGCAGGTGTGTGCGCTGTAGAAACCCGAGCTCAGAAACACGACTGCAATCCAGCTAGGATGGAAGCTGTGCCTGATGGATGTGCAGCCCCTCCGGCCTCCCCCGACACATCCTAGCCCAACACAGAAGCCCCTCCCGTGCAGTGTTTCAGCTGAAAACAGTGAATTGTGCTGACTTTAGAAGGGGGGTAAGCAGGTCAGGTGGTGAGAAGTGTAAGGTTTCACATCATATGACATTTCCTAGACATAATTAAAAATATAAAGCACAGCGCATCTTTAAGTGGTTACATCTATACAGTTGCCAGCCCTGTGACACTGAACAAGAAAAGGTGGTGCTGGGGGAGATAAACAGCAGACTGATGACAAACAATAAAACATAAATGAGCACACCCTCTTTCAAAGTGCTACATATATTTTCTGTTAAGTTATAATTGAGTATATCCCCAACAAAACAACTACATTTATAATATTATACCATGAATCCATTTTAGAAAATATTTTAGAATGTGCTTTTGCTTTGGCCTGCCTACACAAAATAAAAAAGAAATATCACTCATCAGGAACTCCCTAAGAAAAATAAACCTTAAAATAGCATGGTACGCTCACTGAGTACCACGTATTTCTGCAAAACTGCCATTCTTTATATATTTTGCATCTGAAAACTGCAAGTCTCACACGGCCACACACAAAAGACAGACAGACTGCTGCTGTGGACAAAATGGTGCCATTTAATACAAAAATCTGGTTTATGCATAGCCTGGCTCTAGTGCATGCTGGGCCCAAGCAGAGTGGGATGCAGCCAGTTATATCGAACAGTTGTGCCCTCAGCAACAAATGGTGCATTCATAAAACTGGAAAAGCCTCTGTCTAGGGGATCGCAGCTCTGCAAAGGAAACAATCGCTTGCTGACATTTTCTGAGGGAGGATATGGCCAAAAGAGGTTGAGGGGGAGAAGTATGATCTACAGGAAAGTTATGTTCAGAAGAAATACCAAAATATAAGGGAAGAAAACCCAAATCTGCCACTAAGCTCCCTTTGCACTCTCCCTCCATTAGGTAGTCTCTAACAAAAGACCAAGGCCACCTGAAAAGACACGTGGTTGGAAAACACTTGGCCAGTCAAGAGTATAGAAGAAACAGAAGAAAAGAAAAATATTCTTGTAGAACGCTGGCCCATGAAGAAGCGACAGCCCTCACGCAGGCTGCAGTACACAAAGCCTCATGTGACAGGCAGTTTCTCACAAGTTTCTTACCCTTGCCTTTATTAGCCATGCCACCTCCATGCTGGTAACTAAAAGCCAACATCTGGTGCTAGCTAAATGTCACCATAGAGAATCCCTTTAATAAAAATTTAAAGAGTCTGGGTCCCAAGGAAATCATCAGTGCTTTGAATGTAAGACCCTACATGAGAGCTTCAAGACTGAAAAAATCCTGCCTTTTAAGCTATCCAGAGCAGTGACTAAGGTGCACTAAGCCCCTTCTCCGGACCCCATGCCACCTCACACTGGGGATGCTCAATTCACAGCCGCTGGCCCGTGTGTAGCCCATCTGGACAGTTCAACTGGTCAGCACCCTGTGCTGGGAAGCCCAAAAAGGTCTATGTTTGTCCAGGTCTTGCTGCAGGATGGGAGCATGCTGCCTAGTCTGCTCTTGGCCTAGGGAGCTCTGGCTCCTGAAGCTGAAGTGCCAGATACTGCAACCTGCCCCAAACATACCTGGCATCTGCCATCTCTGAAACCGAATCTGACCTGTCCCTAAGATGCACAAGGCACCCATACAAGTTGATGCAGAAGTGCTCCTTTTGGAGCTAGGCAGTTAAGCAGCATGGCTTATTAATGAATACCTGTCACCTGCTCTGTTCTACTGAGCTAAGTAATAAAGCAAAAAACCCCACATCATACACCATTACTGAAGTTCAGTGCCAGAGTCAGTGGCAGTTCCTGTAAGAGACCAAAAGAATTGAGGCCCACCTACACATTGATAGGAAATAAAAAACAGCTCTCCCCAACCACTCCTGGCTGCCCTGAGGCTGTGGGGGGGCATGCACCCTATTTCCTCCTGGTGCTTGCGCAGCATAGAGGTCTCATATCTCATTGTCCAATAAAAGTTTTCTCCTAAAAACTCATCTCGACAGTTTGGGAGAACTGAGACTGTCTTCCACAGCCAAGGTGAGCCCAGCTGAAGGAGAGATGACAAAAATTTTGTGGCTGACAGAATGAGTCCCTCCATTATATTATCAAGAGAGTGTGTGTTTTAAGAGAGTCCTCTTGCACTGAAGCCTTTGCAAGGGTATCTAAAAAGGGGATGCATGTAATTCTGCCTAATTCCCCAGTGCACCTAATGGTCTTCTGAGAGCCTTTTATGAAACAATTTCAGAGGTGAACAGGACTGTGGTTCCACAGACTGACAGTAAAAGTATTTTTCCATAGAGGTTTAAAAAAAACCCAATCAACCAACCAACCAACTAACCAACAAAAGGCAAAACAGGATGAGTGATTCTTCAAGAGAGAGAGAGCCATTCCTGCACCTCAGTGCCACAAGCAGCCAAAACCTGCAGGTTTGCAGGAGTCGAGGAATAAACACTGGCAGCATGCACGGCAAGCTACAGAGGCGAGAACTGAGCCATAGCTATTGAGGCACTGCAGAATGAATGGTAATGCTTTTGTTTACCAGCTGGGCACTGCAAATGATTGCTTTTGCAAGAAAGCTTGCACTGCAGTTGCATAAATATTTTCAATAAAACAGTATAAAAAGACACTTCACTGATGCTGGTTATCAGCTGGAGACCTACAGGAAATACAAAAAGCTTTTACAAAGGCATCAAAGTAATCTAAAAACTGTCTGACTTTACTCCTTGGTCAGTTTCCAGGCAAGGCAAAAGTCTACACACACATATAATGTTTCCTATATGCTCCCATTAAACCTGCCCTCAGTACTAAGTGAATGCATTCTAGAATTCAAGGGGCACACATGATTTGGTTTCCCTCCATAGGCTTACAAAGGCTTCTAATTCAACACATGATCAACTTACTAGGAAATTGTTTGTTTGTTTGAAATTTGGAGAAGGCAGCAAAAACACCTGGGAAACTGTGGGAGAACATCAACAGAGCTGAAAAGAAAATTACCTCCCAGCCACCTGAAAAACTTTTATATAAAGCTCTTTGGGGAGTCTGTGAATAAGGGATGAACAAATAAGTACTCCATTTGAGAAATGTCCTTCCTCTGAACACTGAATCACAGAATACAAGTCTCCGCATCACCTTGCAAAAGAAAAAGAAAAAAAAATCCTGCCTGAAATGTGTCACTTCTGTGCTGCTGTTTGTTTGTAGTGGTTTGGTAAAATCCCACGGATATTTTAGACTGAAACCACAGTCCGTATTTTATATTCAGATGAACTACGGCATCTTTCAAGAAGCTGTAATTGCAAGCCTGCATCTAAAGTTCTCCCTCTGCCTGCCCTGGGACCATGCAGCCACTGCAGAAGGAAGAATGTGGGCCACCACTGCAGCCCTGGTGGTGACCCTCCTCCATGCAGTGGCCCAGCCACCCCACAGCTCAGTTCCAGCAGGATGCGAGAGCGAATCCTTGCACCTCCCATGATAAGGGATGCTTTTGAGTAGGATGGCTAATGTCCATAGGTAAAATTTAAAACCAACAAAAAAGTCTCTTCCTTTCTTTCTTTTACTTCCCATCTGATCCAGGTGGAACAAACAGGATGGGATTTTCCTCTTGTGCTGATGCCTCTAGTATCAGCCCTGATTTATATCAATATAAAATGCAGTAGGGAAAGGAGCCTGCAGGTTCCTAACCGGGTGTGTTGAACACCATGACCTCCTCACACCCCCGCCCCACAAATGCTTAACTGCTGAATGAAATTCCTCTCCTTTCCTGCACTGAATCATCTGTGTCACCACAAAGATGAGATTTTTAACTGAGCGCACACGTTTCTGATTTGAGGGGCACGCAGTGCAGGGTGTTTCTCAAACTACTGTCAGATCAGCCACACACGGTTTGGATTTCTTCTGTGTTTGATGTATCATTTAACTAAATCTCTGTTTTTCCAATGAGGTACAACCTTTTCAGTGATGCTGTTTTCTAGCAAATATGTAGGTGAATGCTGCTGCTTCTTTTCAAAGTAATATTTGAATGGAGCTAGGAGGGACAGGATATGCTGATTTGCACAATTAAAAATAACTTAACAGTTTGAACTGTGGCATCAGATGCTTCAACAAATTTCATTAGGGCAGATTACATGCTCTTTTCAAAATGCCTTTTTTCCAGACCTCAACTTACAACAATTTCATTAATTTACCCACAAATTACCTCATTTTCATTGCTAAGCTGATCAACTATTTTTTAATCACTAAAGCAATTCATTCTGCAGAAAAATTAGCAGCACTGTACCCCTCAAACACAATAAAGAAACATCCAAGTCACCCAAGAGAAAGAAAGGTGAGGCAAAATGCTAAACCACACTTCCTTAACCACCCTTCCTAACCAGGGTGGCTTTGTATCATTGCAGGCACAGAAGGGAAAAAATTGTGATCTCTGGCTGGCTGGGCACTGCTGAAGTCAGTGGGATCTTTGTGGATGCTGGGTAGGAACAAGCCCCTACAAATATGCAACAAGCAATAGTAAAGCTTATACTCTGCTCTGGATTGATCTGAGTCACGAGGAGCTCAAGCTGTCAGTCAGCAAGAGTGTGAGGAGGGCTGATTGTTCTGGTCATCTCACTGGAGCAGAAAAAAAAATTCAAGATGCACATCCTCCTTGCAGTACCCCCACATACTCTCACCCAGATGAAAGCTTAAGGACAATAATAATGTTTTTCACGCAGGCCTATTTTTTCCACAAAGTGTTGTCAACCTTCTCCACCCCGTATTTTAATAAAGGAAAACCTACCATCCTTTTGACCTTGGCCTTGTTCATTTTTTCTGTTTCTCTCAGTACATGCTCTTTGCTAACCATTCAGCATGCTGCGAGCCCTGATAAAAGTGGTTAATGTTTACTGAAACCTGTGTATGAACTGTACTAAACCTGATGCAGGGGGAGGCAAAGTTCTGCTAGCAGCATCCATGACCAATTAAAAAGAAGTGTTAGCTTGTTTTTCTTTTTAAACTCATATCCCCCCTGCTAAACAGCTGCATGAGTAGATGGGCAGGCAGCACAGGGAGAAGACTGAAAAAATTCTTCTAATCCATCCACCTAGACACTTCAAAATAAGTCCCTGTTCTGAGTACCACAGGCCTTTCACGAATACACAAAAGCAATGAAAAAACTACTGGGATTGTCCTTCTGGGGGATGCATACTTCATCCCCAAATAACTGTTTTCCAAAACAGTCTGAAAACCTACAGGTCTAGCAGAACTGTTGAGTGTCTACTTTTAGCTTTCCCGGTAGAAGTCCATACATCCTTGGCTTGAGCAGTCTTCAAAATGTCCTATCAATTAAGTGAAAAAGCAGAATATTACCACTGTAAACTCAAACTACAACTAAAAGTTGATCCATATGATTCAGAGACTTTAAATTTATCATAATTTCTTCCCAACAGAGACACAGACTTAGAAACAATCAGCAGTTTCAACAGCTGTATCGCTCCACTCTTTAGAAGAACGTTTTGTACATAGACTAAATGTATGCATCACCCCTTCTTAGCTTACTGGCATTTTCTTCATCTGTATTCTAATATCCAGCCCAGAGAGCTCTTACAGACAGCTCCTTCCTCCCTCCCACTGTCTCTGGTGACAGTGGGATGCTCTCAGGTGTTTAATGACAATTTTTTTTTTTTGTACTAGAGGGCAGCAACAGTGCCACAGTCACCTAGGAAACAACCATCACCCACTGTTTGCAGAACAAACAATGGTACCTTTTCAGCCAGCGCAAGGCAGGCAGGGCAAGGGGCAGCCAAGCAATTCTGGGACTTACAGGAGTGTTAACATATTGCATTCATTCAGTGCGTCAAAAAATAGTTCAGCACGAGGAGCAAGGCGCTCTCAAAGTGAGAGCCTTTGGCTGCACACCACAGACAAGTGCACAGGGCTCAGAAGGTCAAACAAGTCTCCCCAGTCAGCAAGGAGGTCTTTTCCTCTGATTTTTTTACTTGCCCTCCTGTTCCCCTCTCTCATACATACAGAAGGAAGAAAAACACACCTATTTAAACTGATCTTATCCACGAAAAGTCAAGTGTTCAGCTTCCAAGTAGAGCTCTCTGAAGTTTTCTCAGTGTGCCAAAATATTTTAAAGAACTGTTTACCCGCACTTGTAGTGCTTTGTACCCAACGCATCAAGAGCCGTTTCCAGAAGCGTTCCTTGTGAAGTTAGTGAGAATTGTGGTTATTCAGCATTTCAGACCATATGCCTAAGCACTCAAATAGTTATACACCCCTCTCCTCTCAAAATAATTCCATTTTCAGAGAGCCAATCTGCCTGCTTTAAAATACAGACGATGTGTATCTGGCTGAACAGTAACCTCTCAGTGTCTTCCTGTCTCCTGGAGACTTCTTTCTCTGCTCAAAGAAAACCCCCCAGCACCAAAGAAGCCTTTTTACCTACAATAACCAGGGGGAAAGTTAAATATTTAAGGATTCGAGTTTTATCAATTTAAACACGCTCACACACAGTGCTTTGCTCTTGCGGCCTGTCACAAGCAGAGTGTTTAAAGCAGAATGGAAACTGAGGCATCACTTGGGATACTTTAGTGCTTTACAACCTTCCCACACCGGCTCGCAGACACCTACATTGCTGAGAGCAAACTGACAGCAGTCCAGCTGCCCAGCTCATCCGTATGGCCACTTGGCAAAGGTCTGCAAGGCCCTAAAAACCACGCTGCTGCTTGACTCGTGCATAAAAGGGCATCCAGGTGTGCTGTGAAGGAGTGCCAGGCACAACACGCCCAGCTGAGAACTGCACCGAGGTGATGAGAGCTGTACAAAGGTACAACAAAGCAGCTCTTGGGCGAGATCTGTAGATTTCCACATCACAATATAAACACTCTTCTATAGCCTTCACTCATCTTTCACAGCATGCTCAGCTTTGGCAAAATAAAAAGAAAGAAAAAAAAGGTGAATCACCTTTAGACTGTCAGAAACACTGACTGGTGCTGTCCTGCAAACTAAAGCCTCCAGCAAGCTTGTCCGTGTGGGCCAGCCAGGTTCACTCATGACTACAACCATGGTAGCTAGTTGAGTCAGACTAACATTACTAAAACCTACCTTAATGTTCATTAAGATGCAGGTTAACACATTAACTCGTCTTGCACAGCCACAAACATGGCTTTGGATACGGTAGGCTGTACCTTAAGGAGCATCAAGAGAGCTTTTTTTTTTTTTTTTTTAATTGTGTTCGGCTAACTCAGTTGACCTCAAACAATTGAGACACACACCCTTTTTGCCTGTCAGGACAGGGTCCTTCTCTGTCTTGCACTGCTGGGACAGGAGAAGTGAAATATGTATGGAGGTGATTCACATACAACCCATCCTTCACTTACTCCTAATAGGGGGTGGAGGGGAGGGAAGCATATGGGTGAAAAGCCACAGCTGTTCCAAGGCTGTTCCAACCTTACAGCACATGATTTATGGAAAACAAAACAAGAGGAGCAGAAAAGTAGGATTTGAACATTACCAACCTAAAAGAATCATTGTAAATACCTCCTGCTCTGTGCAAGAGCTACCCTGGACTCCATCTGCCTTCAAGGCTGAGAAAGGAAACATTGAACTTGAACAGCAGCCAGGATTCACTGTCTGCTTCCTAACATGCTTAGATGGGGCAGTTTCTACCTGTGGCAGAGCACAGGCAGGGCACTGCTCAAGCCGTGCTCCTGCTCTGCACTTGGCACTGTCACTGCGAGCGCCAGGCAGAGCCCGGCCAAGGAGCAGACACAGCTCTGCCCCGCAGGGCTGCCCTCTGCCCCAGCGTCCTCAACCAGCACCAAGTTCGGATGGGAGCGCACTCCAGGCGCCCCAGCAACCGGCTCTGGCAATTTTGGCAGAGGCACGTGCTCCAGAGGGCTCTGACGCAGCAGGTGAGGGAGGCACGGGTACCAGTCGGGACAGGAACACGCTCCTGCACAGGACAGGCGTACAGCGGGCTGGGGCTGCTACTCAAGGCACCGCACCACTGCTCAAACAAACACGGATGCAGGCGCATCCTCTTCGCTCGGGCATCACCGCCAAAACTCCCCGTGGCCGTGCCCAGGGGACCCAGGCCTCCCTGCCACGAGGGCGACGGAGCAGCAGTGGCTGCAGCAGGGCCAGCCCTTCCCTCCCTTCCCCCCGCGCAGCCGCCCCCACCCTCCAGGAGCTCTATCGCAAATCCCCAGGCCGCGCCGACTGCCAGCTGACAGAACTGTTTAGTCAGCAACCAGCGAGAGAGGAGCGGCCGCCCCCCTCCATCCTTCCCGGCTCCTTCCCGTGGTACCTTCCCCGCCGCCAGCAGCGCCAGGGAAAGAAACACTCTCTTGGCTTCCCAAGCCCTCCCCAAAACGGTGAATACCCGAAGTGTTCACATTTCCGAAAAGTTTGTCGAGCTTTGCACGCAGCTGAAGGATCCGGGTTGTTGTTTTGCCGGGGTTTTTTTGCCCACCCCCTCCCCTCGGCGCCTTGTATAACCCTCTTTCACCACCCTGCCCCATCCCCCAGGCGAGAGGAGATCCAGAAGCGCTGCTGCTGCTGGAGGAACTTCCTCCATTTGCTGTGAGAACATCACTCCGGCGGCCCCGCGCCCCGCGCCGCCCCGCAGAGGAAGTGCAACATAATAGCCAGGCCCCAGGTGCCAAGGTTAGCCTGTCCTTTTCCTCTCCCCGGGATGATTTCCACTCCTTTCAATACCAGCCACCCGAAGAGCCAGGCCTTTAAAGTTACGTGGAAAAGTTACGAACAACACCAGCAACAACAACAAAAAGAAAGCTGAAACCTGCTCGAGGCACCACCACACGGCCTTTGCACACCAGAACGTACGTGATTCAGAAAGGTTGAACCTTTTCTATGAAGCGAAAAGTCTGGTTTCATCCATGCACAAAAAAGCCGAACAACTTAAACTGTACTTTTCTAAGTCAGAGCAGCGGCCCAGCCCGCGCCAGCGAGGCAGCAGTACCACCAGCGTAAGGAACTGCCTGTGCTGGCATTCTCTGCCTGCCCAGGGCAGATGTAACAACCACAGCAATACAAGTATCTCAGCTGAAAGGAAAACCGCATCTCAGGCCAGGCTGGAATAATGAAAACCCTAAGCAAAAGGCATGGATTTAGTCTAGAAGGAAGATGGAGATCAGCACCCAAACCCTGTTTCTCAGAGCATCAAGTACACAGTTTCCATTCTCTGTTCTGACAACACCTGCATAACTGAAGGCACAAAGTAGTTTTAACAAAACAGGTTTTAATGGAAAGTCTCACAGTATCTTCTTTTCAGTTTGCTTGCTTGGTACAAAAGCATGCATCTGCTTTGTCCAAAATGCAAAAACTCAGTGTTGAGTTGTTGCAGGGAAGCTCCTACACTGGCTCACTTCACAAAATCCTCTGCCTTTCCAGCTGGAACAAGGGGAGATTAAAAGGTGTAACTATGCCCTAGGTGTTACGATGTTATCCATAATTTATGCAGAAACAAAATGTCCCATACTGACATCCCTATAACAAAGCATTTATTTGGCTTATACAAAAGTGTTTCATGGTGAAAAAGTGAAGTCTCTCCTTTCCTCCTCTCCTACCCATAACAAAATACATACACACATTCTTTTTTGCCTTTCCTCCCAGCTGGGTATCCATGCAACTGGCTCCAATTCATTTGATTCCTAAACTGGAGAACAACTGAGGAAAGTGAAGAGTTAGCAACCTATCTCAGAATATAAGGAGTCACTGAAAAAAACCCAGTCTCCAAATAACTAAGCAATGGTGAGGACTGAAGTTCTCTAGAAAAGAAGAATGTTTTAGGTTCAGAACCCCTTAATTCCCTCTTCCACGCTTCAGTGCTAAAACCTCACATTCTACACAGGCTGCCTGCTGCCAAGAGATAGACAGCTGCAATACATAGACACAAAAAGGAGGTGTCTTTTGGCTGGAGTTTTAGATTTCTACATGCTGCCCTGTTTTATATGCTACTCCCTCAAACAATTACAAAAAAATAACTGCAGATATCTAGAAACAAGTGGGACTATTGTAACCGATGATAACTACTGACAGAGCCTGTATTAAATGTGCAGATGCCATAAGGCCCTTTCACAGTCTATGTTCCTCTGCAACAAGACAATTTTCTAGGAAATGTGCTGTTGCAGTCTTTGTACTTACTTGGCTTTTAGCATATGTTTAGTTTCATATCTTATAATAGAAGCCTGGGCATTCCAACAAAACCTACATCAGTCTTCACTCTTATTTTCCTTAAGCTGGTTTTTCTGGGCTGTGATTGATACTCTTCCCTGGCTACTCAAACCGACTTCTTCCACAAAAAACACACCAACACTGGCAAGGCTGCATCAGATTTGTACCAGTCCAGTCAGAACAAAACCTGGACCACAATCTTACATGATGAAACATGATCTCCTTACACAATATCAAGCATGATTTAGAAAGATACTCTCTCAAGATGGAAATTAATTTGGGAAGAAAAAGAACAGCTAAAGGAGACATCTGATTTCCAGAATTATTTACACAGCTAATGCAGTAATGAGATTTGCATCAAGAGAGCAACCAAAGAATGTGTGATAAGGTGGGAAGATGGGACTATCTTTGCAGCCAAAACTCTCAAGTCTCTTGAAAAAAACAGTGTGTAGTTTTGTGCTGCTCGCACTGAGGGTCAACATCTCTCCAGAAGCTCTTCCCTTCCTTCAGCTGCTCATTCCCCGGCAAGAGAAAGACTGTGATTTGCCTTCCTTTTATTGACCAAAACAAAAGTTGGTGAGGTATGATTGTTCAAAGACACAAAATACTAAAGATGACTGGCTACTCAGAACATTTCAGAGGTAAGGCTTACAGAGAATCTCCACAAACCCCTTGTATCAGCATCTCAGAAGATTACAACAGCAAGAGTAAACTGCTAGAGGTGAGGGGGTAAACAAATTACGAAAACAAAACAACCCAAAAAACCAAACCCCTTCAAGCTGGTTTTGCTGCTTCTTCATCCTATGATGTCAAATGCCCATTTAGGTTGCCAAGGAAACCATTCTGAAGTCACTAATTCAATGTCATTATGAATTTTTTTAGTTACCACGGCAAAAGACACACCAGAAAAGGGAAAGCTGGGAGGAAATACCTAAATATCAAAAGACTCTTAAAAAAAGCGCATCTTCAAAGAGATAAAAAACATCAAGAACAGATCTCCATTGAGATTTTTCCCTTTGCATTGTTTGCAGTCACATACCTGGAAGAATACTTGCCTTGAAGTGGTGGAGGGAAGATGCCTGAATACAAGTGGTGCTAAACACAACCTTTAAAGGCAAACACCACAATGTACCTGAAAGACAGGGCAAGTGGGAAAACGAAAAGGGGAGGGAGTGGGGAAAGTGGCTCTATTAACATAAGGCTGCCACTCTTAAGAGTTACTGGAATCACAGTACAGAGATAACCATGAACTGATAGTAGCCACGGAGCAGATGCTCACTCTCACCTTCCAGTAGGCTGGAAGCCAGAGGGCAGGTAAGAAGCCACATGTTAAAAATGAAGCATCTTTAAAAAAATGCAAAATGGTTGTGCTGGTTTTTCAGCATCACAACTCCAAGCCAGCAAAGATCCTAAGCCCAACAAACACAGCAGATGCAATTCCTATATACAAGGATAGATACAACAGACATTGCTAATTACCCACCAACCCATGAAGCAGAGCTTGGATTAAGCTCTGTCTAGAGGAATTCATTAACCCAGCAGCACTGATTCAAGTGCTGATGATTCAAGGATTCATCCTAGCAGGCAATGCATCTTGTTTCATCCAAGGTTGATTATCTTTGCAAGGACCTTGCAAAGATAATCTGGCAAAAAGGCATTCAACTTGATTCTTCCACTTTTCATCCTAGCCCTTGCTTCACTAGGAAAACATGAGATAGTTCTCATGGTTTTAGCAACAGTCTTTTTAATGATGGTTGCATGGGCTTTTAAAATCTGTTCTACCTGCATTGCAATCAGAAGTCCTGTCATCATCTGTTCTTCTCCCACCTCCTTCTGCCAGCACAACTAAATCAGCTGCACAGTAAGTCTGCTGAAAGAACTGATCCAGTCAAAACTGAACTTTCGAAAGACAGAGGGACAAATACAAAAAGTCCTTATCGGCTTTCTGGCCTAGCACTTTAAGGCATACCTTTAAGATATTTAAAATATTTATTATTTTGAATACATACCCTAAGAAAACAAGCAATCAAGAAAATACTTCTAATTAAAGCAACATAAACATGCCCTCCTGCTTACACATACACAATGACTTTATTTTATGTTTATTTTTAGGTTTTCCTGATCTAACACCCAAGAGCAGAGAGAGACCTGCAAAGCATATGCCATGCTAGGGCTCCATTCTTTGCCCTCACATGGCCTTTATGATATTAAATTCAAATTTAAGCTACTAAATGCGTAGAGCAGCAGCAGAGCAACACAAGAGAAGCTCTGAATTCAACATTCAGACCTACAATCACAGCTTGATAGTTCGAAAAAACAGCCCCTGCCTCCTTTCTCCAAACACATATGCTTTCTACTTTCCAATACTGTATCATTCACAGAGCCCACAGTGGTCAGAATTAAGTACCGAACAGCTTATTAGAATGGTTTTGCACACAGCAACCTTCAAAGATTATAATCATAAATCAGTACTACCTGATGAACTGGGCTTGTTTCTCCTAAGATCACTACATTTCATCAGTCCTGAGAGGCTTAATACAGGGAGTAAGTAACCTAGATAAAACTGAGTTCCACTGCGAAAGGCTTTCATTACCAGGTTGGAAAGCACTATTGTCACCCTTGCAACTAAGCTCCCAGTTCAGGCAAGTTGGAATAAAGTTTTCAACAGCTAAACACAAATCAAGTAGTACATATCATTTGGTGGACAGGTTAAGGTAGGGCTTTAAAAGCCAAGGCTCCTTTTTAGGCCATGTCAGCAGTGAAGAATGTGCAGCACACACAGGAAGAAAGGGGTTAGCATGACCTGATCTAAACCTCTCCTTCCTCACCCTCCACAAGCGGCTGCATTTCGGCAGCCTTGTAGGCACTGATTTGTAAAGCAATCGAACTAAGTAAATACTAGCACTATGGTTAGTACTGAAGCAAAATTGTTTTGGTTGCAAAAAATAAAATCTCAAAGTCCACCAACATGGACCAGTCAGTCCTACAGGTGGACAAGTGGGTTCACAACTAGCAAATATAAAAAAAGGGATGGAAACACAGTAGAATTGCAGAATATGATGATTTTACCTCAGTGAGCTCAAAACAATTCCTCTGATACCTGCCGAGGATAAACTGATGGATGAATCCTAGACATCATCCCAAATCAGGAGGCAAGAATGGAAAGTGGGCAAACTTTATTTTGGGTAGTATCTCTCAATTTAAGTGGAACCTTAAGAAACACCCCCAGAGCCAGCAAGGACAAATGTCCCTTGTCTCTGGTGAGTTGTATTCATCAAAGTTTTAGATAGACAGGGCATGCCTCAGGCTGCCATTTATAGGGAGGAAGCAGGGGGGCATATTAAGTGAGGGGATACAGGAACATTGGAAACCAGCAGTATATTTGGGAAGGAAAATACACCATTTAAATAAGCAGTTCTCAAGCAATCAGGATGGAAGCAACTGAGCCAGACCTACAAACAACCTCACCAATCAGCATCTTCTGACTGCAACTTGCCAATGTGGACAAGGTTTCACAAAAAAGCTGCTGGAGAATCATGGCAGTACCTGGAAATCTTTAAAGCCTGTCCAAGTATATGTCTTACAGCAATAAATATATAGGCAAATAAAGTATTTTTGGCATGTGCCTGTGATGGATGTTAACAAGGCAAACCAAAACTTTAAAAAGCATTGATGAATGTCATAATCAAAAGTATGGAACTATTTCTGCATAATAATGGATACTCAGATTAGGACTCCCACCTGGGAGGAAGGCCACAGAGGTGACACAGCAAAGGTCCAGAAAAATCCTGAAAGGTGTGGAGAAGGTTGGTAGCAAATGAATACTTGCTATTTCCCTTAGTACAAGTCCTACATAATATTAAGTGAAAGCATAAAATGCCAGGTCTAGAAAATCAGTTTTTCACCTCCTCTCCAACAAAGCATATGGATAAACTGCAAAACTCACCATCATAACATGACAAGTGTCAGTATAGGTTCAAAAAGCCACTGGACAAGCTCACAAAAAAGGATTCTTGAACCTAATTACTGTAACTATATTAATATCCCTTGGCTCAAGGGATTCCAGAAGCTGCATGCTGCTACATTAGAAAACCATCATTAATAGGTGCCCTCTTGCCATAGTCTCTCTTGATAATCCCCACTGACCAGCATCTTGGGCAGGATAAGCTTTGGGTCTAACTTGGTATTAAGACACAGCCAAGACTCCCTCTGGTTTTCAGTTCTGCAGGCAGAAAACGCAGCATGACTTACTCCACAGAGTTTAGCACAGAACTCAAGCACCTTCTGCCACCGATCCAGAGGCACTTCTGTCAGCTTGAGGAAGCATTCTCTGCTCTGAATCCAAGCTTCACTGGAGAAGCAGGTACCAGGAACTGCTCATTCCAGGACAGGGCAGTCCTGAGGAAACGTCGCCAGAGCCGCAGTTTCAACGTGATTCAGGTCAGGGTGATTTCAGAGGTTACTGTACCAAGACTGTCATCCCTGTCTGACAGCCAGTGGTTGCTGTGCTTGCAGCAGAGACACGTCCAGCTCCAGAGATGCCCATAATTTAAGTTTTAACTACCACTCAATTCAATTCAAACACAGCAAACTCTGAAGCGCACCACTTGGGAGGAGACACATCCACCCTTCTGCCTCCTCTGCAACATAAACCAAGCCCTTCATCCAGGGTCAGAGCAGAGCAGCAGGACAAGAAACCTTTGGAAAAAAATCTAAGTGCTTTCTGCATCAAACATTTGCCTGAGGTTCTCACCCAGCCAGTAAGTACAGGCATGCTTAGTTCCAGGCCTTTGGATAGGGATAGTGGTTAGAGGCTCGCTCATCTGTGGACCACCTCCAGCAGAAGAGCCCAGCACAGAGCCAGGCCTCTTGTTGGTACTGCCACAGGCCATATTAACTTGTCGCCTTCAATATGCATCCAGCAGAGTTCAGGTCATGGATTTGTTGGAAGTTCATCACTTATTCAGGCTTTTGTGTGAGAGGTCATTGCTGTCAAACTGTCTGCTTTCACAAGCACAAAAGCTCATGTTAAAATGTAAATACTTACAGGTGTTCCACCAGGCACTCAAGATGAAAGTCAGAGCAAATATATTAGTCCTAGCCATATTTTACAATGCTGGTAGTACTTGAATGTCATCTGTTTGTGAACCGAGGTTTTTCATGTGGGTTCATCTGCCTAGACAGGAAGCATGATCTAATGGTGGAGACACAGGACTGGGCTCTTTTCACAGCATTTGGACTCTTTTTCTGCCTCTCTTTTTGTCTCCCTCTGTGACCCTCAGTAAAGAAATTCTTCATGCCACTGTCCCAACTGAAAAGAATGTGACTAGATGCTTACTCGGCCACATATGAGGGCCATGACCCTCTGTCATTTGTCCTAATTACTACAAGAATTCTGGAATGATACAGGAAAAATTAATCCAACTGGTAAAGTTAACCTGAGTTAGCAAAAAGCAAGAGCCTTATAAAAGAGCACAACACCCTCCTCCCCCAACGCCTGTGTCTCACTGTTTGTTTTTCAAGACGGAATCTCTGCAACTTATTATTACATCACCCTTGATGGAGACAGCATTTTGCAAATTCAGCTTTGCAAGAAGCCTGGGTAGACTGGCTCACCCCTGTCCCCTAGATTTGCGTGCTGCATACCACTTTGCAAGCAATTCAAGCACGACTCCTGTGTTGGGACAACACCACAAGACTAGCAGCAGGACTATGCTGCCACAGGCCTACTGGGAAAATCAACTCTCCAGCTGCGGGAAGAAGCAAAGCCGGCAGAGGCTGCAATCACCACGTCACCCTGGAATCCAGTTTCATGTCCAGTCCAACCTCGTCCTGTGATTGAGCTGCGCAGTTCTGGAAAAGCTGGTATCCTCTTCCCTCAGCACTTCCAGCTACACGCCAGATTGTCAGATTGTGACTTTTGGAAACTTCTATGCTAGCTATTAAACTGGAAAAAGCCATCTTTGGCCCAACAGGGACTCATGTTCATCCAGTTCAGTACCTATAACACGGGTAATTTTGTACTGTGCATCCCACATCATGGAAGTCATGAGACAGCCCCCCCGCCCTTAACCATGCAGAGGCATCTCCATCAGGGAACCTGGTTATCAACATACCAGGAAAGGCAGCTTCGGTAAACCTCATGCATGACGCGAAGTGCCGTCTCTCTGGAACAACCAAGGGGAGTGGAAGGAAGCTGCGAACAACTGTGTTCTTCTGATGTGCATTCCCTTCCTCTGCTCAAGCACGCACAGGAGGCCAAGTAAGCACACATAACATGCTCCCTGCAGGATGCCACATCCTGCCCTATTTCATACACCATCCCAAGGCAAGCCAGATACTTTTCAAACACAGTATGGATGTTTGACAGTATGATCTGTCACAGTGTGACAGGTTCTCAGAGACAACATAGAGGACAGAGGAGGGAACAGCACTGACAGATTTATCCAACAGTGCCAAACTGTTCCTAGCCACTCTTCTCTTAGAAGGAAAGAACCCAAGCAAACAGACATGCTGCAGCCACATGCAAATTTTACGATGCATATTCTTTCTGCTCTTTTGCTTTTGGTAGCTTGCGTTAGTTTTATGAATTTCTCCTAACTCTCACTCACCCAAACCCTTCCCATTCCTATAGGAAGTAGAGATCTGCTTAGAAGAGGGAGGTGAAAAAAAGAACCGTGGAGGTGGTTTTATGTACCACTTAGCCCCCTCAAGCTGCTCCCAGCCTTGCTCCCTGTCACCCCCCACACACAGTACTGTGTTTTAAGGAGCGCTGGTTATGCTGACATCAGTGAGGCTCCGGGGGCCATCTAAGCAGCTGTTCCTGCTCCTGTGTGTGGCCACAAGCCAAATCACTCTGCCTTTTCGGTGATGTTCCCTCCTGCCAGCTACCCCCACTCCCGCCCACACGTCTGCAGGGTGGGGCAAGGTGGCCACTGGCAGCCTTTCCAAAGAAACCTAAGCAAAAAAAAAGACGGGCAGCTTTCATTTCTAGCCTATGGTCAGAAATGCACGGTGATTTCTGACAGCATGCTGTGGATTGAAAGAACTGCAGTTTCTCTTCCTTAAGAGCCAAAGACCAAGTTGCCCTTAGGACTTTGTCACCTAGAGGAGAAAAACACGTGCTCTGCCCTTCCTCTCCCAGCGTGCAGGGACAGCCCACCAGCATCAGAGACCGCTGGGTACAGCTGTTCCCGTTTTAAAGCAGACCCATCCGTGGGGGCAGCTATTCTCCAGCCAAATGATGACAGCAGAAGAGCAGAAAGCTCATCCAGATCGACCCAAGTGCACAAGACGGGTGCAAGAGATCTTCCAGGCGCAGGAAAGGGGGGCCACCGCAGCACATTTTCTTCCCTCTATTGCTCCCTGCAAGGGCAGGAAGCAGTGTGAGGGCAGGAAAGGTGTGCCAGGGCACCTTCTTGGCCCAGCCAGTCCCACGGGGGCAGGTTTTAGACAGCTGGCTCTCTGCAGCCAGTAATCCCAGCGGCGGGGTGCGTCCCCGGGCTGAGCCACAGCCAGATCCGGGGAGTGAAAAGGTGACAGCCAAGCCAGCTTCACATACACCCTCAGAGCCTGCAGCTCAGACCCCATGTCAAGATTAGGAAAGTATGCGCACACAGAGAGCACATGAGCTGCCGGAGTACTTTCATTTAACTCTTGCAGACACCGAGTATTGAAGAAGTTTGGGTTCACAGCCACGTTTCTGGCCACTTCCCTTCAAAAGCAACTCTTCTCAGGCTGCAAGAGCTACGACAATTCCCCGGGCTGAGCAATGACTCCTGAAATAGGTCAGAAGTTTGTGAGGTGAGTTTGGAGCTGTGGCTCACACGGGTTAAAGATTCTGGCTTGTGTCACAAATACTTTTTCTGAAAGTTAAAGGCAGGCCCCAATCCTGAAACACTTCCCTTAACTTTTGCCCATGCCAGTATTTTGACTTTAAAGGAACAACCTGCTTAAGTAGAATTATACCTGTGTTTAAAGTGTCTGCAGGATCAGTGCTTGGCTTGATCCATCCTTGCCACTGACATACACGCGCACACACACACAGACACACACACACACCAGCAAATTTAGAAAATACCTTGAGAGCTGTCAGGATAAGACAAAAAAAAAAAGGGAAAAGATGGTAACCCCCACCTATGCACACTTAAAATTTACATGTGTGTATGTTGGAAGATGATTCACCAGGGCAGGAAAAATAGAGATGCCTGAGGGCTATGACTGGAAGCACAAGAAAGGGCCCTGATACTCAAGTTTATCTGGACAAAGGAGAGTCCCAAAACCAAACAGGTCTGTACACTATCAGCACCAGAAACACTGATAATTCTGGGAGTCACACTTTTTAGTTTTACCTCTTCTAAGGAATAAGAGTTTAAGTACTGTAATGTTAGCAATCTTATACTACAAAGAAACACACCTTCAGCCACAAAACAAACTCAACTCCTTACTTCTCTGTACCGAGCACAAAAGCAGCACATAGAAACACGAGTTTCCCTGGAACAAACCAGTCAAATTCATTCAAATCTTCCTGAAGAACAACAGGGCAGAACCCATTCCTGTTCCCAGAGCTTATTACAGTAACATGACTAAACATGCTCAGCAGCCCAATGTGATAGGATGCATCCATTTGCTGATGCCAGAGGAAGATGCATGTCTCTTCTACATGGCACTGCTCTCACAGGCTGCTTTTCAAAAGATGTTTTGAGAAGCAACCTGCTGCGTACATTCTTAACAAGTCATAGTATCACCGGCTGTACAAGTGTTTGACCTCTACTTGCTATGCACAGTGGACAAAAATCTGACATCAGCTTATTCCAACCTTAGTAACACCAAACTGCTTCTGCAAAGCTGGCTGGAACAGACTACAGCAACGCACCGATAAACTCCCAGACGGACCCCTGGAGTGCTGAAAGTGCAACTAGTTTAGTACATGAGCCCACGTGTTTTAAATTTGGGTTGGTTTAATCCAAATAAGTAACCTGATTAAAATGGGATTCTTCTCTGGAGGTCTAATTTCTAGATGTTTCCATTACTCCATATGCTTTTATGCTGTGTAAACATAACGAATGATACATACATCACTTTTGGGATGATTTAAGAATTCAGTTTAAAACTACAACACAAGTCATTCAAGGCAACAGAATTGAATTACTTTGTGAATGGTAAGAGCCAGCAACTGAATTTCATTTCAGTCTTGGAAAGGTGACATACTGAGGGGGTGACATCTTTCTATTCCCAGTTTCTTCTTCTAATTTCCTAATTTCAGAACCCTGACATTTGTCACTTTTACATAAAGACCTAAAGCAAAACGAGAGAAGGATGTGATTTGACTGATGGTTTAAAACACGTATGAAAGCTAGGAACATAATGCTTCTAAACCAAACAATCAGGCAGACCTCTAAGCATACGAATATACTTGCACTTATACTGCCTAGAAAAGAAATCAATAAATAATCTGTCCGTCACGTGCAAAGCAGGCATTTATGAAAGCTGCCCAAACGCTGCTTTGCAACCAAAGCTGTCTGTTTATAAGGAGACACCTCAGCAGGAACAGTGCAGGTTCCCAGCATGCCTCTACCTTGATATCTGTAAAGGCTCCACCATGGGGTAAGAAGATAGTTATAATTAAACATTTATACTAAGGTAGTGCTGTGCAGGTCGGTTCCACAGTGTGTTAGGTGGCTTTTCAAAACTCAGTAATTGAATGCTGATCCCTGCCCTGAAGAGTTTACAGACTAGGAAATCAAAGCATAACACTTGGTATCTGTACACCAGGAATTAAATAAAGACCACCACCAGTTCATTTCCTGGGTCTTTGGACTAGGCAGCTCACATAAACATCCATTACCAGAAATAGTGGAAATTTTTAAATCAGCAGTCTGAACTTTCCTAATCCACATCTGTCCAGCTCTGTTCGAATTAGTAGCTGGGACAGTAACTACAGCATGCAATTTGCACATGCTGCTGGCATCTTCTTGTCCAGTGTAGATTATTCTTGGCCCAAATACTTTTTAGCAATCATTTTGAAAAGACAGCGAGCACACAAACGGAAACATTTACTGCAAGTCAGTCAGTTCAGGCCGTGCAAGCATGAGAGAGGCTGCCAATGCATGAGGTCGAAAGTCAGGCAACAGCAGATCCTTCTGTCCTGAATCTCCAGGACAACCCCAGGGAGGCATCAGTACATCTACAATGCAATGCTAGCACACGTCGGCTCTTGGGCAGACCATGGCCACATACAAGCCTGTGGCCTATGTGGCGTTGCAAAGCCACTAACCCACATCTTTTTCTATGGAGATTAAGAGTTACGCAATGGTGCAAATAAAACCTCTGGCCCCAAACACACAGGGGCCATCTCTGTCCCAGATCCATCCTCAGGGAGAATTCTCTACATTCCCATTTTCCTGCAGGGAAGGACAGGCCTGGGAAGGACAAGTCCTCCTCCTACTCACCGGACTGAATACACTCAAGAAAGTAAAAGCACAGCCTCTAGGATTTAAAAAAGGGTACAGCAGTGGCCACACTTTCAATGATGGCCAAAACCTGGATGGATTAGTAAAAATAGACTATTATATCACAAATTCAGTTTGCTGTTTATCAAACAAGCTCCTAAAACAGATGCACTGACTTTGTTACTATACCTGTAGGAATTTCAAGCACCAAAAAATACAAAGACACTATTAGTATTTCAGGTTTTTTTAGAGTTTCCTGGCGTCTTTCATGCTATGAATGCTCAAGAGCTTTCAGCTGTATATACTCCACATAAAATCTTAGTCCAGAGAAGCCTGAAAGAATTTTGCTGTTGATTCAAATGAACACACGTTTTCCACTTCTACCTGCTATGTGCGTATCTATTGATTTATTAAACATGGAACAGCAACTATAATGGGGCATGATCTGTGTTCATCTTGATCCACTTAATTGTTCTGTGAACACCTCAACTTTAATTTGTTGGCTTTTGAGCATTTAAAATGAGTAACCTTACTATTTATTTCTAACTTTTTTTCTTTCTCGAGGGAAAAGGGAACCATGGAAAATCCTCAGTCACTAGATTTAAAGAGCTTACAAGTTCCAAAAGCTTTGCAAGAGATTGGGAACTGCTTGAAACTGCAGTTACTGAGGCTGCAGAGTTTACAGAATCCACCAGATCCTTCCTGCAGAGTTTATAATCTGCATGGCTTCCTCCCAAGGTAACCAGCATCCACTCTGAGGTACAGATCATTTCCCTCACCCCTAGAAATTCACCCCTCGCTTTGGCGAGCCACTGCACGCTCAGCAAAAAGACACTGCCATTTTGCAGAAAGGAAGAATGGAGACAGAGGATGGAGAATATTTCTCCCACAAAGTGTAGGTAACACTGATATGAAAATAAATTCTTCGCTTTTTGAACAAAACCAGTTTCCAACAATAAAGCAAGTTCACACCAGGGAAACTGGGGCACTGTGATCCAGCTCTCTTTACCCTTTTGCAACAGGGACAGTCAGGCTCCTGACAGTTCGAGACTGACAGGAGATCTTACCAAGCAGAAAAGACACCTATCTGCTGTAAAGGCTGGGAAGTTGCTCCAAGGCTTGTTCCAGAAGTTGCCAACGACCACAGTCTTGAACCTTACTTGGAAATATAGTAGGATGTACTTAGCAACACCTGGCTGGGCCATCTGATAAGGAAAGAAAAATAAGTTATACCTGCAGTGGTTAGAAAAACAGACCAAAAGAAATATACTCTCCAACTAAATACAAGACATAAGCTACATCTGTGTAGAGAAGCACTTGTCACTGCACTCCTAGCTCTTCCCCTGGAAAATACAGTCAAACCTCACAAATGGAAGCCCTTAGTAATCCAGCTACAGCTCTTTTACAGCTGGCTTCTATGGCACATGTGCCCACTTCCTGAACCTTCAGCGTCTTGCTTAGAAAGCAAGCCTCCTTCTGCAGCCCTCCTTCCTCCCACCCAAAGCATAAGGATGTACACACAGCTAAGTATGTGAGCTGTACTGTAAGCTATCCAGCTGAAGACCAATTCAGGATACCTTAATGCTTTTGGGGAGAAGGAGGGGATGAGGCAGGGGAGCACATGCATGAGAGGCCACAGACACCTCGTGTGTTTCCTCAATACACTGGCAACTGCATCAACATCAGAAAAAAATGCACACTTGAATGAGGAACAGCACACAAGTATTCATGACCTGGATGTTTTTCATGTTCTCAAAACACAAAGAGCAATGAGATGTGATGACCTTAATTTAATGAAGAAAATACAGTCTGTGTAACAAAAAGAGGAACTTAAACCAGGATCTTTCCCCTACCCAAAACTGTGAGTGGTTCAAATTAAGAAGGAAGTAGTGCTGCACATTGGAGCAAAATCCAAAGCAGTTCTCCCTTGTCCAAGCCCTAATGTTACCAGTGTGAAGGAGTCCAGCCTGAGCACAGCAGTGTTTATTGCTGTGATGCAAGAGTTCTGAGCAAAGCACTCCCAGGTACCGATACACCTGAACACTGACATCACCTGCTGTATGAAACAGGACTAACAAGGGCTCCAGTTAAAGCCAGCTAATCACACACAATAAAAGCAAAGGCCAGCTACACTTCAACGCAAACTTTTGTTTCTCTCATCCTCAGACAGGAAGCACATACCTAAATTAACTAAAAAAAGTTTGTCAGCGGCTGATCATCCTCCATTTTCAAAGGACAGATGACGCAAGCCCCCATTCCTAAAACACCTACGAGTACATTTGTGCTGTTTCAAGAAAGCACATCCTAACACCTGTTGAAGTATCTACCAGGAGATGCCAAGTGGAGAAGTTCTACATGTATGAGAGGCTGGCCATTCCACTATTAATCACAAAATACCTTTTTCTTTTAGAACCAAATTAACAAGTCACTTGGGCACATCACCACAGAAAATTTCCAAGATGCTTAACACATTTTTTACCCAGAGCTGACAGAAATTACACTGTGAAGTCACTTGGCCATTGTGTGCAAGCACCTTTCCCACACTTTTTCAGAGGCCTACAGAAATAACATCCCTTGTGCAAATGGATCTTCAAAGAAATTTCAGAGAGCAGGATGTGGGGATGTCTTCTTCAAAAGGAAAAGGATCTCTCAAAATCTTGAGATAATATAAGTAAATAAGATTAAATAAAAAACATTTTTACTCAGGAAGCTTAGATGCAGGAAAACTAATTTGAAAGTTGCATTCCACATGCTTCTACGGGAAGACCTGCAAAGGAGACAGAAGAGGTCATCAAGGCCTGAAAGGCCTCTCTCTCTAATGGTCCTTGGAATACCTGTTTTAGCTCAGAAGCCTAACAACGCCCTGGGGGATTTTGACAGTTTTTCTTTTCCCTTGCTGTAACACCTCTGTGGATGGCTGGGACTGCAGATGAATCCTGTTGTTGAAACAGCTGCCTCTCTCTACATCTTTGAAGAGGTATTCAGATTCCCTTAGCCTTACTTAGTTGAATCACTCTGAATAAACAGTCACCACCCATCAACTACGTATTCTTGTACAGTAGCTAGTCAAAGGCAACGACCTTTATTGATTGCTAGGCTGGCCAACCTGAAAGCTGAAATGTTATTATAAAAAAAAAAAAAAAAAAGAAAAAGCAGGATACACTTGAAGGCCTGTGTTGTTTCTAAAGGCAGCACAGGTCCAGGCGTTGCTCAGTGACATCAGGACGATTCCTCTCTGACTGCAGGAGGCTGCTCTAACAGGTTTCATACCAGCACAGCCACAAGCCAAGTATCCCACTGACTCTTCTCCCATTTGTCCAGGCCCTTTTCCTTGTTCCAACCTTTTTCCGCCACAACACGTACGAGCCACCCAACAGGAGCCCAGAGCATATGCCCCAGCTGGCAATTATTTCTACTCTCAATGTTTCTAATAAAGCATTAGCACAAGCTCTAAATAAGTTCTCTCACCCTGCTTCAAGTAAAATGCTGAAGGAAGGAGGGTGAGATGCTGTGGTACTGCTGTCTCAGAAGTTTGCACTCTTTTAAGTCACTGGCCCTCAAATGTTGCTATTCAAAACAGAGTGGTATAGGGTGAGGTGGAGGGAACACCTTCAGGTGGGAAAAACATCACTGGCAGACATCAAAGATAAGCCATCATCAGATTTCTTGCACCAAAGAAGAACAAAGAGTCAATGCTCCTGAAATTCCTGTTCAGAAGTACCCCAGAACAGAGCCAGCACTTCCCACCTCAGCCAACCTCACCTATGTTCATTTGTAATCAAACACTGATAACCAAACGTGGCCTGGCAAAGCTCTGCAAGTTTCAAGCCAGTCCTGGCTCCACACAAATACCTAACTTTTCAGTGTATCACCGAGAGTGACATTCCCAAAAATACCCAAGTCCTGCCTTTGAAATCACTGCCTGTAAAGATTCTTCTAAATATGCAGGGGGGGTGGGGGGAGACGGGGGGAGCCACAGCTCCCATAGGTGCTGGTTTATGTAGGATATTAAAAAGAAAGCAACAACCAACCAAATAAAATAAAACAACGCACGCAGAGAAAGGATTCCTCATATGGCTCCCCAAAAGAAAATCTGTTTTAACTGCTGAACAATTAGTCCAGTCAAATCTCCCACCCCAAAGCAAGAAAAAAGCTGTTGCACAGTCTCAGAAGGCAATTCCTTCTCACCTTCAAAGTTTACATCTGCTCCTTAAGACACTTTCCAGCAAAGCTGCAGGGTACCTGAGCACCATCCATGATAAAGCTGTTCTCAAAAGAACATGAAGCAGTTCCTGGCCCTTTTCCAAGATGTAGAATACTGTTGAAAAGGCATATTTTAAAGCTGTAACCCTATGACTGTCCATCTTGCTTGAATTCAGAAAGGAGCTAAAAGACAGAGAGCAGCAAGTATTCTCACTACCATCGGGAGAACGAAAAGCAGCACTACCATCCTCCTCTACAGACAATTATCTCCCAAGAAAGAAGCTACCATATCAACAAGGCAGCCGTCGCAAACTGGTCTAGTAACACGGTCCAGTAATACACTCATTTCAAAACAACCTTTACCGTGCTGAAAGAAGAAGACATGATTTCACATGTTTTAAGAGTGTACACCTAAAACAGAGATTTCCAAACTTAGGCATCATTCATCAAAAAGTTAAAAGGGGCTTTTTCCACACATGCATAGATTTCAGACTAACAGGATTTACTTGTTTTCTGCCTGTTCCTGGGGAACCTCTGCAGTTTCTTTTTTCCCAAGACTGTCCCTACAGGCTGCTATCCAATATACATCAACTGGAGCAACAGATAACTCTGGAAGGACATTTGCTAAGGGCACAAATTGAGGGCCCGATGTTAGTAAAATCTAGGCATACTGAGGGAGGGTAGAATTACTCCTGTATGTAGATAATTTGAACATTTGACACAGTCCCCTGGAAAGCTTTAGTTATGCATCTAAGTATTTTTTTTCAGATGTCTTACTAGCAAAAGGTGTATTTTAAGTCAATTAAAAAATTATTGCAACTTAAAAAGTGAATCCTTTTCAAAAACACTCAGGTTAATTTTAGCATCCTTCTGTTTAGCTGCTTAGCAACACTTATCCTATGACCTTCTAAGCACCACCTACTTTTACAAGGGATAATGAATATAACCAAAGAGATTCATCTATATACAATGTAAGTACCTCAACAGTTTTTATTTAAATGAGAAATCCAATCCAACTGAGAGCAATTCAAACTATTTCTGTTCAAGCAGAAAGTTTCACAGACTAAAGTCAAGCTACTGTTATGACTGTAGTGTTACTTCAACATAGGCAAAGTGATAATATCCTTAAGGAGTGAGGAAAGCAGTACAGAAGTCAATGTTTGCATGCTTTGGGAAACACTGCATTTGTCTGTGGGGATACCAAAGGAGATCACACATACTATGAACAGGTAATGAAGAGATTCTGTTTTCCCAGTTTTGAAACTTGAAGTTATCTCCCAATCCTCAATCAAAACAAAAAGCCATTTGGTCAGAGGGTCACTGAATATTGTAAAGAGTTAAGAATGGGCACACAACCTGGCGAGTGAAGTCAGAATAAGATGCTTCATTACACTGAAATCTGCCATTAAAGCTTCAAACACCCAGGTCCAGGCGGGAAAAAAAAAAGCAAATCAAAAACCCAGAAAGACAGTCAACAAACAGCCTGCTATATTATGTCTTAATACCAAGCCAAATATATATTTATATATTCTTTAGGATTGTTAGTTATCAAAAGAAGTGTGTAAGAGTGGCTACATAAATAGTCACTTCTGATGAGCAAACAACACTTTGACAATTAGAAGCTGTCTGTGAAATGAAAGCAGAGTAAAAGTTTACTCGATTGCACTTAAAGGATGATATTTTTCCAACTCATGATAGGAATTCAGTTCCAAATACGAATGCCAGGAGGAGGAAGGTGAGGGAGCAAAAGAGGCCACACTCAGTTGAGAACAGCTGCCCTGAAGCATGAGAGGCTGGATGCATCTCTGCCGGCAGGTGAGGGAGAGCCCTGGTACTCTGATTGATTGGATGATGGATTCATGCTGTTTCTGGGTTTCTAACAAACAAAAGGGCCTATTCTTTCCTGGATGTACCCAACTCCCGTTAAGGCTAATCGGCATTATGCAGGCACACCAAGAAAAGACTATATACCCTTAAGTCTTCAAAGAGAAAATTAAAACCTAAAACAAATATGGCTGGCCTGACCCTGAGTCACTGCATCCCTTTCACACACGCTGACCCTGTGGAAAACAGGAACTGCGGTAACAAAACTCGGTGCTTGTGTCAAAACGACCGACCTCAACGAAAAAACTTCAGCCATCCTAACAGCTGTCTACTGTTCGCTATAGGGGTGACAACACGGTGTTATTTAGCAACTGCTCCTCTTGTTCATAAGCAATTTATTTTCAAAGGCATGGAGCTGGATGTTGGAATGGGAGGAAACACCCACTGCATTTGCTGTCTCTCCTAGACCACTGCCCCCAAATCACACTGAACTAGATGTTTACTTTCTCGAATAAGTAAATACACTTGATCTTATCTCCAAGAGAAGACAGGCGAAAGAGGGAGTTGGGATTAAAACTGAATGGTTGGTCTCCCCCCCGCCTTCCCTCCAGCAATCAGCCCAGCGGCTCCCGGGCAGGATGCTGGCTCCTCGGCGAGCAGCACCAGAGCATCAGCTGCGGGCCGGACACCGCGGCGCGGCCGTGGGAGGGCGGCGGGGCACGGAGGCGCCCGGGCCTCCGCGGGGTGCGCAGCCGAGCAGAGCGGCCCGGGCAGGGAAATGTGCTGAGCCAGGAGAAGCGCTCTCCTCCTTCTGCGCAACCCCGCGAGGATGCCGAGCAGGCGAAGATATCGCAGCCGAGAGGTGAAACGGTGAAAATTATTTAAGAACGAAAAAAAAAAAAAAAGAAAAAACCCAAGCGTGCGTGCAGAGGGAGGCGGGGGAGAAGTGCAGGGAGAAGAAGCCAAAGGAAACTTATCTGCGACATGACAAAGTTCAATCCACCGCCCTCCCTCCTCTGCTGAAAAAAAAAGTTGCAGCATCTCGGCGCGCCCCGCTCCCCGCCCGGCCCGGCCCGGCCCGGCCCGCGACCCCCGCGCCCCCTCGCCCCGGGCGGATGGGGCGGGGGGGGATGCCGAGCCCGTGTGTTACGAACTGGGCAGGAGGAGCTGCCTCGCATCCTCAGCGCGGCCCCCGCGGCGCCGCCGGGGGTGTCCGGCCCGTAGCAACGGCGATGGGGAGGGAGCGCAGTCGCCCAGAGACGGGGCTCGGCCGGCTCCCATCCGCACAGGGCACCGCGCCGGGGGGGGCGGCCGCCGCACCGCCCCAAACTTTGTTTTCACCTCAAACACCGCCACTGCAGGGGGAGGTCACCTCTGCCTCGCCGCTTCTCCCCCCCGCCAAGATGGGGCTGAGGGGGGCGAAGGCCCGGACACCCCTCCTCAGCTTCGGATGCTGCCCGGCTCCTTCCTGTAGTGGTGACGCCGCCCAGGCGTCCCTGCCCGCCGCTGGCCCCGCCGCGTAGGGATATGTTCCTGGCACCGCACAAAGGCAGCGGGACGGGGGGGACCCACGGGGGGCAGCGCCCCCCGCCCTCCCCAGGCACGGCTCCCCCCCGCCCCCGCCGCGCAGGCCGGGAGGGGAAAGGACACGCACGTCCCTACCGGGACGGGGGGGAGGAAGGCGGGGGGGCGGGTGGAGAAAGTGGAGGAAAGGCGAAAAAAATCAAATAAAGTAAGAAAGAAGGGTTAAAGAAGAGAGGGGAGAGGTACCAGGGGGGCGAGGAAAGGCAGGCGCGGCCGTCCGGCCCTGCCGGGGGAGCGGAAAGTCAGCGGAGAGATGCGCGGCGCAAGCCGGTTCTACCTGCGAAGAAGGGGCGCCTTCATCCCAACTTCCCAGCTCCGGCGCGGCCCTCCCAGCCGGGAACAGCGGGCAGGGGCCGCCGCGGGACCCGCCGCCACCGCCGGCAGGAAAATAAGCCCGAAGGAAAAGTTAAAAGGCAAGCTCGGGAGACGGGGGCGAGCCGGGCTAGAAGATGTTGCTTCCTCGCAGCCCCATCCAAATTGTGGCGGTGGCTGGTTAAAAATAAACTTTGCAGCAGGAGGGGGGGGATGATCTGGCCGGATTCCTGAGCTCAGACGGTTTAATATGGATGAGCATCAGGTCCTGAAGGCAAAACGCCGCGGCTGGTGCCGCTGGTTGGTAGAAAGTCTGCAACAGGGAAGGGGAAAAAAAAAAAAAAAAAAAAAAAGCCAGGAGCCGCGGAGGGAGGAGAGGAGAGGGAGGAGCGGGGGAAGGGAAGAGGGAGGCTACACGAACTCATCATCATCTCCACCGCTGCCAGCCAAACTTTTTTCCTCCTTTTTTTTTTGAAGGAAACTTTTCCCCCCCCTCTAACAAGCATTTCATTTTTTAAGTAAGTCGCACGACCAGCCGACACGATGCAACCTCCTCACCCCCGCGCCTGCCCCCTCCCAGAAGTTTATTTTTCCTCATCTTTCTTTCTTCCCCCACCCCCCCCCAAGAAAAAGAAAAGAAGAGAAAAAAAAAAAAACAACCTGATCCCTCCGGAGTTAAGGCACGCTCCTGCCCTTTGTGAGGGAGCGCGGCGGCCGGGCAGCCCCGCGGTACTTACGCCGGACTTTGCTGGGGCTGGGCTGCTTGCGCCGCGACATGCCGGGAGGATGGGCCGCCGGGGGGGCGCGGGGGCGCGCCGGGGGGAGCGCGCACGGGAGGGAGCCGCAAACTTGTTCCGGAAAAAGGAATCAAAATGGCGTTTCTGTGGATGTGCAAAGTTCATCAACTCCGCGCTAACTTCCCGTCCTCCGCGCCTCCCTGGAGGGGAGAGATGGGCACGGTTAGGGACCCCGCCGCGCCGCGCTCCGCGGGCGCCCCCGCCCCCTGCCCGCCCCCGCGCTGCCCCGCGCACCCTGATAAGGAGACACATCACGTGTCGCTCCGGCTCCTCTCCCGGGGACGCGCTACCGCGGCAGCAGCAGCCTGTTGCAAATAGCATCTCTAACTCGCCCTCGTCGCGGGGAGGGAGGGGCGCCTCCAAGGAGAGGAGTGAGCACAACTTTCCCCCCCACCCTTCCTCCGTCCCTCCCTTCTCCGCCCGGCAGCGCAGCAGCGGGATGCCCGGGGCAGGCGCGGGGGGAGCGGGGGGGCGGCCAGGTGCCACGCGGCGCCCCGCGCCCTCCCGCTGCTCCGGCGGCCGCGCCCGCGGGGCTCTCCCGGGCGGGCCTGGCCGGCCGCGCTCCCGGCCCGGCGTGCGTGTCCCCCGGCAGCCGGCCGCTCTCCCGGCTCGGGGCTGGAGCGCATCCGGAGCCGCCGGTGGCGGTGCCTCGCTGCCGGCTCTAAGGAATTCACCGGGGCTCTCCGCTGCCGTGGAAATGTCTGTGCATCCTCCTCCGCCTCCCAGCCCGGTGCCTCACCAGGTACAGCGGCCGCGGGCAGCAGCCCGCTGCTCCGAGGGCAGGAGTCAGCTTCTGGTTATGTTTGTTTCCTCAGAAACTTTTCGTCCTTGCGCGATTTGGGTCCCCGCAGGGGTCAGTCATCCATCCAAACCTAAAGGACACGTTAAATTTAACAGGACCGTGAACATCACAGGAGCAGGAGGTGCAAATGCTGTGTCTAGTCACAGGCGACATGCGGCTGCTCGCACGTACAGGTAGTTAACACTGTGCACGGCACTGCATGCACCATCCTTCCTGTCACTCTCCCTGCAGTGGAAGTTCAAAGGTGTAGGAGAGTCAACAAGTGATGGAGAGGTGCTCAGAGTCGTGAGGATTTCACTGTAAAGCCAGTACCAGTTTAGAGTTGTGTGACAAATAATAACAGTACATAAAAACAAAATACCTGGCAATACTCCATCCTGAAAGCTCGATAGGGAAAAAAAGAAAAGTAAACCAACACTGCTTCAGAGGACTGCCCTAATGAGTATAGGAGGAATCAGTTTACCTTTAAGGAAATGGTTATTTACACTATATCTAGAGCTACAAAAACTAGGCCTTTTAAAGATGTTATTGGTGAGGTGGAACCTGGACTCTCTGCCTGTTTTTTAAAGAAATGAAGTCATGGCCTCTAGGCAACAGGTTTGTGCCAGCTTACATGGTATCCTATCTCCTGATTGAAAAGGGCTTCCCATGGAAAAGGAGGCTAAATTCCAGGTATGTGGCAGTAAGCCCTCAACTGACTCTTTTCACAGTTTTGCCTGTAAGATGTCATGATTAACTTCATTTGCACCATTCTTTTCAAATACTGATAAAGGCATACAAGCCAGGAATACACAGGTCCTGTCTCAAAGACATGAGCTGTGATTCATATCAGCAATAATCCTCTCCCCTTCTGGACTCCCAAGTAAAGCACCTGCAGGTCCGGCGAATTGGAACTTGGAAATGCCACAACTGCAAAACCGAAAGGTACACACGTGTATTCAGAACATGAAACTGCAGCTTTAACCTGTGTATGTTTGTTGTAGTGGTTTCTGCAGGCTGAATTTTTGTCACCTGTGTTCAATACTGAATTCTACCCAAGCACACTTGCTGACTGACAGCAGAGCAATATCATAGTTTACCCCACAATATTAGTAACAAACATGAGAAAGCACATTCTCATTGTTCTAAGGTTCTTATTTTATGAAAAAACAATCACGGGAAGCTGTTAAAAATAAACTGATAGCAAAGTGTCTTTAACCTTTTCATCTCTGTCCCCACTGTACCTCCTAACCTGCAGTGTCAGAACTGCTGGTAAGTTCAGCAGCTTTATAGCCAGCTTGCATGTTCACTTTGGTATCTCTTGCAGTCAGGCATCCAATTAATCAAAAACCTGAGCAGTTTATCCATCTCAGGCTCAGCCCTTAAAACATTCAGTTCATATTGGAAGACTGCTGTGATTGAAGCCTGCCTGGCACACACATACAGACTCATGGAGACTGGGCCTGGTTTGCACAGCCATTTACACAAGTGGCTGCAATTGAAACTGGTGACAATTCCTGAATGGGTAATCATATTTGGAGGTTAGCAATGCATGTCTCATTGACCTCTGCCTAATATTTCTAGAAATAGTCTCGGAGGCATTTTGGACTACCTCCACGTGAAGATTCCCACCCTCGATGTATTTTTTAACTTTGGAGGTTCTTAAGAGCCCTTCGATGTGAGAAGTTTAGCAAGCAGATAGATGGAATAGAAGTACAAGTGTTTCTCAATTCAGCATCTGAAATCTGCTCCAGAAAGGTGGAAATGTAAAGGTCACATTGGAAAAAAATAATTATTTTAGTGCTTGGAGAAAATACGTAGATAATTTTTTATAGCATTTATGTTTCTAGCATCCCTGTTCCTTCAGAAAGATGGAATGAAGGATGAACCAGTACATAATGCGTTACATTAATACTAAAAATTAAACCCACCAACAAAAAACCCAGTGATGAAAAAAAGTTATGTAATAACTTAAAAACCCCATTAACGACCAGTGTTTATAAAATAATAAAAAGTTATATGTCTTTTAACAGTTTAGGAATTAATTATAATTCTGGGCTATGGCTGGGCCAGAGAAAGCAAAATAATTCAGTTTTCCAGCTTTCTGTCATTTGAACTTTTATAATGCATTAGAGGGGTAAAAACCCACTGTGGTCTAGTACTGAATGTGAACTTTTGAGCAAATGGTTCCTTTTTTATTACTTATTACAGTGAAAGAGAAGGTAGAGGTAATTCTTGTCTAATAAACCCCACTTCTGTGAATAACTCTCCCAAAATGTTACATGACTTACATGACAGAGCTATCCTCTTCACTCTGTACTTTTTACCATTTGCATTACTGGGGTTTATCCCATCTCCTCTGACCACTCCATGACAGGCTAAGGACTAAGGCATTTTTTCTCCTAGGACTATTCATAGTTTCTGTACTTTCTGGATATTGAGATGTGAATACCCACAGTGATGGTAAACACACTAAGGGGCCAGAAGCCTTTCTCTAGCTTCTATGTAACCCTCACACACCTCTCTGATCCTTCACAGTGATGTTAAATACAATGAACAATAGTAGAAATAAAAACAATAGTTTTGTGAAGGTGTTTAGTGTGTTACCAAATTCATTGACACCACTGGGTGACATAGCAATGTTGGTGACAAAAGCCACCTGCTGTGGTCCCAAGAAAAGGACAACTTGGCCCCCACCCACAGTTCAAATATCAGAGATGCTGATTAAAGGTATTCAAGGAGAGAAGAAAAACAGGATATGTAGCTTATATATGAAGGCCACAACTTGAGGATGTCTTAAAGCAGAGAGACTAAAGCTAACACTGGCATTAAGAGAGAAGTTAAAGGTTAGCTAGAAAACCTTTTTTCCCCCATCTTATGAGACACTATCAATGTTCTCTGGTTTAGATCATGGTATTTAGAAGTTACTGTAATTTCTTGCAAATTTACACATCCCTTTCAGCCAAAGCAGCTTGGAGTAAGGCAGTTCTATGACTAACCAGGAGTATTTTATATGGTAAGAGGCAGGACTTCACGACAGGGCCCTGACTTTACAACACCTCATGACTGCTGGGTGAGGGCAGCTGCCAAGCTCCAGCTCTCTCACCCTGATGTGTGGCTGTCCAGCCACAGAGGATGTCAGAAGCATTTGAGGCCCCATGCCCTGCCTGAGCTTGTGCCTGCACAGCATCCGGAGTCCTCTTGCTGCCATCCTTTTCCTGATGTCCTCACTTGTGCCAAGAGGGAGAACTCGGCTGAAATACTAACACAGGGAAAAGGCTGCTTGGAGGATCAGAGAATACAGCCCTGAGGGCTTTGAGAAATAAGTCTTTATAAAACCTAAGACCAGAAGAAATTCTTGCACTTCCTTTATGTTTCAACCAGTTATTTCTTTAAATGAACAAACATGCCACTGCTGAGTCTCCTCACGGGTTGATTTTTTTTTGCTTAGAGGGTTTTTTTCCTCCAACTGAGACAGAGGTTTCTTGAGTCAAGAACCCCTTAAGAGCTAATGCAGAACTGACAAATGTGACCACCATAGAGGCAGGGTAATTATACAAAGTAAAATGGGGAAAGCTCAATTAAATATATTTCCTATAAATTGCTTGGAAAATTAAACCTGATGAATTTGTGCACTGGAAAACTACACAGAATAACATATCACATAAGCTGCAAACTCTCTCAGAGCATTTGTCTGAAGACAGAGCATCCTACAGCATTCCCATTTTCCCCATGCAGGGAAATGTGATACACCACTGTGCTCAGCTACCTTGGCCTCTGGAAATTGGGCAGCTGAGGAACAAGGGAGTGGTGGAACTTGCTCCTGCAACAACCCCACCCACTATATCCAAGGGCAGCTTTGGATGAGCAAGGCCAAAGCTTTAGTCCAAACTTATTTTAAGATTAGCCTTTACAGAGTGAAAAAGCTGATGTATCCCAGCATGCTTAAGCACTTTCCCTCACATCCCAACAGGCTGGTAGTGACAAGGCTGGAATTAAAACCAGTATTCCCCCAAAATCCTGGTGTAGTTCTCCAGGCAGAAAGCCATCCACTCTGGTGGGTGACTGCTCCCAGCAGACAGTATGTTAGCGATAACAAACAGCAAAAAGAAAAGATCGAGTGTAAGTGTTCGCTCCCTGTTTGCTCTGAGACATTTCAACAGTGCAAAACAATCCTTGATCTGACTCACCTAGCCAGCCAAGACTACCTCTTGGCTAAGGATTCATATGGAAATATGAAGATAGTGTTTCTGAAACCCACACCACTTTTTCCCCCCATAGATCACAGCCTGTAGGGCATATTGCAGGACTGCTTGAAGTTTCTGGCTGCAATAATTGCTGGTCCCATCTCCTTCTCTCTTTTCACTGTGGGAGTCTCCAGCAGATGGACACAATGCAGAGCAGCCCTGCTGCTGGGACTGGACCAGCTTGATGAACTAGTCCCTTTCCTCAGCTCTAATTTTCAGGATGTAAAAAGTAGCATAAACTATTCCCCTAAACTATTGTAACAATAACCAGTGTTTCTAAATCCTTTCAGGGGAAGTTCACCAACCTAAACCTATTCTTTCAGGATACACTGTGAATGGCTAAAGGGATAGTCAACTGACATATCCTTCAGCCTTATAACCAAAACAAACAACAGGGGCACAAGAGTGTTATTACAGTTTTAGTAACAAAAGTTCTTTAAAGAGGAGTATTTAAAAATAGTATGTTTTAAATGAATAAAATTAAGTAAGATTCCCTCCTGCAGATTTAATTACTTTGCAAATTTTGGAACGGCACAGCCTACTTATTCCTCAATAGACTGTTTAAAAACATAGCATGAAAAAACTAGCAGGCAGATGTTTGACATTTACATTCTCAAGCAGTTCTGTGATCACTAAGGTAGAGCCTCAGAAACAGGTTGTATAATCCATGTGCAAGCGTGTCTGTGTAGAGACGGAGCGGGTAAAAGAACAATAAGCAAAACTACCCACTGCAATACTTTCACTTGTTTTAAAACTTTGCATTGTTGCCCAGCAGCTTTTGTTGCCTGGCAATGCAAAAAAACACAGGTGTGCAAAAAGAAGTCAGTGTTTAATGCCCAGCTTGTGATTTGGTACTGACATGTTTCATTCTTATTGACCACCCAGCCTCTCACACCTAATTGATTGTTAGCTTAAATGTGATTATTTTCCCTCCTGAAGGCAAGTAGCAAGCCAGCTGTGTGTTTCCCCATGTCTCATTTGCTAGGGAGAGTGCATTCTGAAACCTCTCACAAACAAAATAAAGGCTCATGTTAACAGTGACTTCATGTTCAGTTGTTCAAAGGGCTGCAATAGCACCAGAGGATACAGCGGCAGCTAAAGGAAGGTGCAAATATCCAGCTGAAGCATCACTTATTATCTTTTGGTATCAAACTAGAGATGGAAAACACCTGATATCCATTCTCTGAGGCTGACAAGTATTTTTCTAAGCAGTATATTTTTCAGTACTGTCTTGGTTTAGCTCTAAGTATCCTCAGTTATGGAGAATTCAACAGTTTCTGTTGGGAGCTTGGGCTGTACCTTGCTGATTTTGCTGTTACGACATTTCTCTTGATTTTTCTAGCCCACATTTTTATTTTCTTAACTTCATGCCACAGCTAATTATAGCTTACAGGGTGCAAGTAGAAAAGGGGATAGGGAAGAAGGAAACCAAGCAGCCCAGGGAGAAGATGGTAAGCAATGCTTTGAGATGCACCCACAAAGCAGCAGAGAGGGCCAGCAAGCAGCACAGAAGTGAAGAAATAGGAAGTGAGGCAGCAGTCATGAAGAAAGTATGCAAGGAAGCAGTTACCCTGCAGGGAAAGAAAAAGCAGGACAACCTTCAAGGGCAGAGATTAATGTAACTTGGGGGAGGCTGCAGTGATAGGATATGGGGAAGAGGAGAGAATTACCAGGAAAAAATGGCCAGTGGATGCAGTAGGCAAAGAATCAAGGAGGAGGCAGAAGAAAACGGTGGGGCTCAGGTAAATGAGCATGAAAAGAGTCTTTATGCTTTTGTACCTATTAAATTGTGCTTTGTGCCTCCTTAAACCAGAAGCAAAATTGCATTGGGTCAGGTCTATTCCATAAAGTTCTGTGGGCATATTTACACTGATCAGATGTGCAAAGGGATATAGTTTGCAACTGAGGCTGAAACAGAGCTGCGCTACCAAAAGCAGTGAATGTTCAGAGTTATGCAGTCAGAACCATACTTTCACCAGCACAGCTTGTGTCATTCAGACAATGATAAGATAAGCCATGCTGGCAAAAGCACAGTTTTGCTGTTGTAAATTGTACTGGGGGTAGATATACCTCTGCTGCAGCGTATAGGGGTGTAACTACACCAGGAGAGCTCTTTGCATGTCAAAACAGCCATGCTCTACTAACAGATTGTCCATAATGGAGACACGATTAAGAGAGGTAAAAAGGAATTCTTCTACTGACATGACTTCCACAACCACAGCAAAAACTGTCAGCACAAGGTTTTTCCTGGCAGAAGAAGATAGCTTTTTAGACCAGAGGGGTGTAAGATACAGACATATTTTAGATAACTTCTGAAGCTTTCATACAGGAAAGTATTTGCTTCTACAAAAAGAAAACTCAGTAATGGCAAAGTGTCTCAATATTAGGGCAATGTGGATAAGAGCATTTAAGTCCTTTTGCCTTTATTTATCATTCAACATTCACTTGTTTCTAAATAAAGAATTCCTGAGAAGAAAGTATTCTCAACAAATTTTTCTGCATTCCTGTCTTCAATTTGGATAACAGATAATATGCCCCATAATCTTCTTCCCTTCTGTGCAATACAAAGAAGGTGAAACTTCTCTTAGTGAGCATATAGGGAGGAAAGATTTGGTAGATAGATAAACTTTTTTTTTTTCCCCAATTACTTTGGTGGTCAGAAGGGACTGTGCTCAAACTGAAATGAAACTTGAAAAGGAAAAAAACCCTAAACCGCTATTATCAAGATGAGCGCAAGAGTGCTGTTACCTGAAATGATTCACTGTATGGAAATCTCAACTCTTGAAACAAATGATTTCTAAGAACAGGGCACAGACATCAGCCTTTTCCTCAAAAGAACTCCAAGTAACTAGAAAGGGCAGAAGACATTTAAACTCCCAATTTTCATCTTGCAATCAGTGTTTACAGCAAGGATTAAATCTCTTGGGATTAATGTCTATGAAAATATCCTGAAGTCCTAACAGTCATGCAAAATTTTTCTTGAAATCTCTTGTGAAGAGGTACTAGACTGCTGTGGCGCTCTAAACTCAGCAGAGAAATAATCTTCTGAGCTATACATTTTGATTAAATGGCAACTTCAAATAAGATTTTCTCTAATAATTTCCTGAACAATCTTATGTACTCACTTCACCTTCTGAGCTTGTTTCGTTAGGCTGTTTTCCTCTATGTCCTTTCCCTTGCAGAAGTGGCTGAAGGTAATTCTTAGAGTGCAAATGAGCAGCCTGAATAGTTCAGCAAAATGATTTTTTAAATGGTTAAATGCAAAGAAACAACAACAAAAAAAAAAAATCCCAAGAGAATTCCTGAGGGTAGAGCCTAACGTCACTAGAATAAGAGTTACACAGCAGACAATCCAGGAGGAGGCTGAGGAGAACACTGCTAAGGTGTCCAGTGGCACAGTGGATTGGAGCACTGTATTCTTACCTCTTGAGGTTTGGATGTAAAGCCTGATTTAAAATACACATAAAAATGAATGTGGTCAATTCACCTTAGAGCCTTCAGAGCAGTGGTCCTCACGTAAAGATGAGGACCTTCTGCTGAAGGACACTAATGCCCTCCCACAATTGCTTATCCCCCTACATACACATACACACATGCTAAATAAGGCTAGAAAGCTGCATGAGAGCTCTGACTGAAAAGTAAGATTGCTTTTGTTTCCTGTTTATTTTTATCTGGTATTTATAGAGTTTTGCTATGGTTATATGCAATAAAGAACTGTGTAGTGAATATTCTCCTATGTGACTTGAGATTCAGAACTGTGGTTTCTGCTGTAAATGGGAGTGATTCACCTCAGAAGAACTGGTCTGTTGTTCTCTAGGCACAGACTTAATCAGTAAACTCCTGCCTGATGTTTTTCTGTTGATCCCTGGTCCACCAGCCAATGGACACAATTCACCACAGTCCATACAATTTTTGGGGGATAATCTCAAAGACAGATCCACAGATGATGTTCCTGGTCTAGACTCCAGGTTACTGACACAGCAGAAGAGAGGAAATATTCCCTGTGCCAGCTTGAATGCGGTGATTCAGTAGAGCTGGTATCATTAGTCCTGTCCTATGATGAACACCACATTACCCAACCACACTGGAAAAGAATGAGCAGGCTCAGATTTCCTATCTGGAAACTGACAGCTGTTGCAAAACTTGGTACTTGGAAAATACTGCATGTAAATAGGAACTGCAGCAAAATCTTGTGGCAGTAAATTGAGGCTAAATTGGCATAAAAGTGGTGAGTTTTGGAGAGCTAGGACAACAATGGACTGAAGAGAAAGTAAGATGGGAGTAGTGTATCATAGTTCAGTATCCAAAAGTTTGGTAGCATGGAAATTAATCCAGACAGTTCCTGGCATGATTTTGGGCTAGTGCTGACTGCAGAGGACTGCTGTACAGCTGGGGTACTCGTGTGAAAATGTTAGCAGCATATGTAATAAAAACCACTGAACTGGAATTATACAGAAATAAGTTATTATTGAAACACAGCTGTACTTCGAACAAAGCGTTGAGGAATTTATAAGACAATGATTTGCCAAAGGGAACAGCATCAACTTATCTCAGCCAGAGAGCCACAACCAGTTCCTGTGGCTGCTCCCCACCACCGAGCACAAACCCCACTTCCCTCCAGCAATGAAATGGGGACCAAAAGCTTTAATTGCGTGGTGTGCTCCACATCAATTCCTCTCCATTGATGTCCTTTCTTCATATGAACTAAAAACACATGTCAAGTGTCTTGCAACTTTTTCATCCTCTTTACCCTTGCTATCACTCTTATCATATGAAAGTTGATCACAAGTGAATTGTAATTATTCAGCTAGCAGCTAAGTGGTGAGAACATCAAAGCACAAGAATGTTTATAGGGTTAATGCATGATTATTTTAGCATCCCAAAGGCTTTGGAATGTCATACCATCCAATTATCCCAGGGCTATGTGAGAAGAGGGAACTTCATGTAATTAGGAGGGGCTAAACTAAGATTCCAGGATCAGTAAAATACATCATGTCACCATTCACACTGCCAGCTGTTTCTCCCCAAACTTTACAGAACATAAAACTACATTTTTTAGACTTTAAAAAGTGAAACAAACATGTAAAATCAGACTGTAGGATTAGTAATTAAATTTCAGTTTTTAAAGAGAAAAATCTTTTCATTTGCCAGACATCATAAATATACATATCAGATCTGCCACTTCTGAATGAGCATGAGATCCATTAAGTCATATGCTCTATTTCTGCTAGGAACCAATACTTCACCCATGTTCAATAAATTTTAAAAAAAGGGTGGTTTTTTTTTCTAATTAGGATGCCTGTAGTCAGCTGTTTGATTCTGTATTTTCTAGGCACCTACACAGCCTGATTTCCAGAGATGTTGAGCACATTCATTGCTTCTGTGGCTGCTGAGCAACCCTGAAACTTAAGCATGTGAGTACGAATTAGATGCCAAACTAGTAATCCCATTTTAAAAATTAATAGCATGATGAATATAACCAGTTCTGCAATCTCTGACGAAAATAGGATGAAAATGAATGGAAATATTTTCCTGCATCTTGGGATTAGTTTAAAAGTGAAACTTGGTGAGAAATACTCATTTAGAAGCCTCTACAGTTTGAAAAATTTGCTGCAGCATGTTGAAGTACTTGGAAAACTAGCACTAAGAAAACAAGTTAGATTCTTCCCAATGACTTCTAAACAGTTGAGGAAAGTGCAGGAGGCCACTGTGATTAAAGGGAGATAGGAAGATTGCTGTGAACACAAAAGAAAAGGCTTTCAGGAATACAAGTAATATAATGAAGAAATAGGTTGAACTTTAAAGAAGATTGACATAAGTAAAGAGGTGTTTATGTAATGTTTAGGATAATTTGAAAAATTATTTTAGTAAGGTCTTCTTTGATTATCAAGCACCAATAATGATTTGCACACAGAATGAAAAAATCATCTTCTAAAGAGATATTCTGCTATAGCCTGTATGCATGAAAAATTAGAGGATGGAGTCAGCCATCTAAGAACAGAATACAGCTTCCTGGTACAGTGGGAAGGGGTTAGTGTGCAGAGAACAGCAAAGAGAGCTGTTAATAATCCTGTGTAACAGACATCCCCTTGTAAATGTGACCTGCAAACACCTTTAAACAGTCCAGTAATAATAGATGTTTGCCAAATACTTCTGAATATCACAAGGCTCCATGAGTTATTAAATAAAGCAGTGAATAGCCGTGCGCTTCGTGTCTTTGCAGGATTCTGGCAAGCTGCTCTTGGTGACGATGCTGCATGCTCTCTGCTGGCTGTGCCTCGTCCTCATCCTTCCTGCAGACCTCACAGCACCCACAGTTAGAAAGATAAATGTTGAATTATTACAATGCTCTCCATTCTTTGGGGCCTACTTTTCATTTCAGCCTTTTATTTATCACTTGGCATTCACATTAACTCTCCAAAGCAAAATTCCCGATCCCATTACACGGACACACTGGTCCATTGTAGGAATATATAGAATTATAGTATCATCCACCCAGTGCTTTCTGGGGCATTCTTTGGAAAACCTGTGTCTGACCTGGACAGGACCTGGAGGTAAAATGGTGTAAGGATGAAAAGGCTCAGCTTCAGATTAATAAAATGTACAACATGTACAACTGTTGTGCATCTTACACAGACTGCTGCTTTGGTCGAAAATCATATTTTAGGGGATGAGTTGGAGAAGAGTGAAGATGCAATATAATTACTTTCCTCCCCTATCCAGAACCCTATATCTGCATGTGCATTTCAGTTGCTTTAAAAACAAAACTGAAAATATTCATTAATAAATTCAGATATCAAATTAAGGAGCAGTGTCTCTGGTATCAAAGTTGTTTACATGATCCAGTACAATGAATTACTATTATTTTTTTAATTGGGAGGATTTGAATTCCAAGTTACTTTGTGTTTCTCATAAAAAACCCCTCAGTGTCTTGCTGGGCATATTCAACAGCAAGAAAATAAAGCAGCGTACCTGACAGATCTAAGTGCTTATAAAACTGTTCCTCAATTATTCAACGTTTGTTACATCCTACAAGACCAGTTTCTGAGGCCTGCTCCAAGAAAAGATAAAGTTACAGAAATGCTGATATACCCAACTGTAAGGAATTCCAAAACTGTGTAATTCACCTACTATCAGTTTTCTGTACAATATTAAGAGATATACAGAAGCACTTAGTAATAAAATAGTAACACTTAAATTACTAGAAACCATCCTGATTTCAGAGAACAAAGGAAGAGATGCTGTTTGTACAACATTTAGTACTTCCTCGTAAGTATAGACTGTCTTGAGGTTTATAACTGGCTAAAAGAGAAATAGCTTTTTTTTCTCCCTTATTGCAAATATTTCTGCCAGGATCTTGACAAGATCTGAAGAAGACCACAGTAATGATATCATGCTGCACAAATATTTTCTTATCTAAGATGCTATTCTACCATAGCCAAGCTTAAGAGTAGAAGATGCTAACCTTGAATAAACTTCTGCTGCTTTGTGTGTACTAATAAGGTGCTGCAGAGCTCTCCGTGCAGTGATACTCATATGTAACACTTTTGCAACAGCTCTGGCTGTCTAATTTCATGTCATGTTCTTCACCAAGAATCTTAACTCACTTTATAGTAAAACAGACAGTTTTGGGAGCACCATTGCACAGCTGAAGGAACTGGGGTGGTGAGAGGGCAGCTAACCAGCAAGATGTAGAAAGGCCAGGAAGAGGAGCCCCCTCTCCTAGCTCTGGGCCTGCTTATACCAAAAGTGTGCACTTAAGTGCATGAAACAGAGTAGGCTTCCATTAAAGAAGGAAGAGAAGTGTGAGCTGTATAACCATGTTTAAAGAAAAATGTTTAGAAATTGCAGAAATCACATCACTGACTGGTACACTTCTACAGCTTCTGAATGCAAACCAGCCTGTAGCTGGACCTCTGCTCTACACACACTGATAATAAAAAAAGAATCTGCTGGTCCTTGACAACTCAGGAACAGACACAAAAATAAATATTGGGAATGATGGATTGGTGCTTCTTGGAAGGCAAGCTGTGGGTTGAATAATACAGAGGGAAAAAAAGAGAGAACACAGAGCAGGAGGTAAAAGAAGGAAAGGTTATGGGAAGGGATTTTGCCTTGTCCAGTGCTTTTTTTGTGAGGTTCACTCCTGACCTTAACTTCTTGGGTGAAAAGGCCTCGTGACACAGCAGAGCTGGTGTGCGTTTGTCACATGGAGAAATAATTTGAGGAGAATGTACAGGTGTTTCCTGTGTTGCAGAAATCATCTCTAGAGAGACTCTTGTTTGCGATTACTCAAGACTTCAAAGAAAATACCAAGATGGATGTGTAAAAGGTCCTGCCAATACCAGGATCCACCATCTATTTCCTAGTTACTAAACCAGACACAGACACAGCTCCCAGGAATGCCTAGGAGGAAGCTCCATCAACAGCAGCTCTTCAAAACAGCCCTACATGTAAGGATGATTCTTCCTTTACCATTCCCTGCTGGGTAGCATCCCTAGTGAACATTTCTAGAGTTGGGCCCTACATTTTTGTAATACATTTCTCTCAATAACCTGATTTTTCTTAAATTGTTCTGCTGCTGACCAGCTGTACTGGAAGGCTCTTACTCTCTAGCAGAATTTTAGTCTTAGCTGGTATGCTTCAAACCCAGTCCCCCTCACTCCATCAGGATGCTACTATTTGTTTGCATCAGCTCCTGTGTCAGGAAGCATCTCCTGCAAAATAACATCTATGATTTCTTCTAAATTTTATTATTTTGGCTTTGCGGCACTCAGTTCTGATTTTTCAGAGCAAGCTGTACACAATGAGACCGTGCTTTTCAGAGGTGCTGAATAACCCATTCTGACCTGAAATGCTTTGCTACACATCAAAAAATGGGATGCTGAGAACTACTGAGAAATCTGTGGTTGGAAAACGGGGAATCAGATAGGAAGCTGGTGTGCTTTGCGAATTCCATATCCATGTCTTCCCTCCTCAGACCTTCAGTGCAGAACAGGCACTGCCAGGTGGCTGCAGAGGAGCTGATGTGTCAGGCAGGCGCTCTAACTGTGCCCTGGGCTTGGGTGGGAGGACCCGTGCACAGACCTGTGACCTAAAGCACAGCCCTTTTGCAGGAGAGAAAAGAGTACACCCTTGGGCAATGAAACCTAATTTCACTCCAAGGAGTGTTAGTTAATAGGAACTCAGAGAAAGCAGGATTATACCACAGTGACTGTTTCCAATGAAGTACGAAATGTCTGCATCTGTCATGGTCCAGTCACTGCAGAGCCTCTCCCGTGGGTGTTGGCTGACTTACAGTGAATTAAGATAAGGGGAGCTGGGTGGGTAATTAAGGCTTTTATATGCATGTTTTGAAACAGGATCCAGTAAATTCACAGCTAAAATTTTGAAAAAAACAGAGTAGCTTACGCATTTTAAGTCCATTGTGTTCTTACTTACAAGATGCAAATCTTCTGAGCTCTTGCTGTAGCATCTCGCTGGAAAAGGGGCTATACATCATGAAATATCTTACTTTTGTTGTTTGTGACACTACAGAAACCAGGGAAATACGTTTAATGAACATTCTTCTTGTTCAAAACATTTCAGTAGCTCAGCTCTGATATTGTTTCAAAACTGTTTTCTCAAGGCCCTCCAGCACATGGCGTTACGAAAAAAAAGTTGTCAGACTGGTTTTAACACATCTTGTCAATACTGATAAGCAAAAAGTTCACTGAAATAATTCCCAATAAGATACATGTGGGGATATACCTTTCTTAAGGTTTTCTTGTTGCATTCAAACTTTAGGGAGACCTGTTGCATTCCAAGCTTAAGTAGCCTCTTTCAAAGTTATTGAAAAAGTACAAGGATGTGTCAGATGCTGTGCTGAGGAGAGTCTATGTCACATCCTGTTAACCGTGTCTGCTTTTAAACCTGTTTCATAACTGCAGTGAGTGGCTGACAGTCTTCAGCTGCAAACAGCTTTGAAACTACATGAGTGGAGTTCCAAAAGAAAACACTGCTGTATTTTGGTTGCTAGAGGTAAAACACTCGATAAATAGCTAGTTTTTCTTAATTAAGTAAACGATTTAATCTTGAGGCTGCTTTGCTTAACAATGCCATCATTAAAATGGTAATGGGCTTTGAGGTCCTTATTCAGCTGGGTATGGCATCCTACCTTTGCTGCTATTGTTTCATCCTGTTTACACAGAAGTTTCTGCAATTCAGTCTGGTAAGACCAAGATACTAACCAAGGAACTAAAGCTCAAAAATAGCATGTGGCTAAATCTTCGAGTCTATCTTAATAGGGTCCAAACTATCCTCCTCTTGAAGACACACAGGCAGTTTAGTAGGATGCAAAATGTTTCCTCTGCTAGGTAGAAGCAAGATGAGCTAATATATTTTTTTAAAATTATATTATCTATTTTGGAAATAGATAATTTTAAAAAGCCAGGACATGCTAAAATTACTCAGAAAATAAGAATTTACTAAACCATGCACGTTAGCTTGCTAACATGATTTGGTAAAAATTATTACATCTTTTTTTCCCTTTCTAATAACCATGGGACTCAGCTGAAAAGCTAGAAAAAGCCCTATTCAAGTAGTGGGGTTTTTCCCCCTCCTGATTTTCCAGCGTACAAGTTAAAGCAAAAACAAAGCAAAAATACTTTGGCAGATGGACTCAGCTATCAAACCTGGAACTTTCCCATGCTTCTTTTCCCACACTTGTGCGTTAACCACTAGCCTCTCACTGCAGACTAAGCTCATGCCCAAATCTTGGCAATAGAGCTCTAGTCTGAGATGCTGTTCAAAGCAGCCACAGGTCAAGGTCAAATTCTCTGTTATACCTAAGCTGTGCTTCATGCTTTGTCACATTATCTGGTCCTTCTGGGGACCTCTAAGACATCCCTGCAGATTCAGAGTGGCATCAAGGTCCCTGTCATTTACCCTTGAATAAAAAGCCCTTTGCCAGAGCCAAGAAAAACTAGAAAGCAGCAACTTTCTGGCCACACCTCCTTCCTCACATCATCCCTACAGAAAGGGGCGGGGGAAATAGATAGGAAACACCATGCTCCTGCACCGGGCACAGGAGAATTTTCACGTGACTGTTTCTATAAGGCTGAGCGTGCCCTTTGCTTGGCCAGAGGGGCATAAACAGGGCCCCAGACTAACATCAAAACCAGACCCTCCCTGCCAGTAAGGGAAGGAATGGTTGGTAGCACATGTGCTTCTTCTGTAATGTTTAATTTTCCCAGCTCACTGGGTTGCCTCAACATACAGGGAAAATATGCTGGGCAATAGGTGGGACCATCAAAACTTTCTGTGGAAGGCCCCAAATAGGAAGTTTGTAACCTGGCATTTTCACGGACAATGATAGAGTCTCGTGACATCCCCCTGTCCCGATCTGCAAGACAGCACAATGGCAGAGGCCCTTGCAAGCAGATGGCAAGAAAGACTGTCCACTGACTGCTCTGCATGGCCAGGAAAGTCGACAAAACCAGGTAATATTGTTCCTCTTAAAAATAAGCATGACATACCTAAGCCATTATAGATCTTAAAACTGTGGATGAAGACTGTCTAAATAGTTTCCATTACTGGAAGCAGTAGGCTACATTCATCTGTAAGGTATCAGCCAGGCCTTCCACTGACTTCTGCTAAAGAAAAGTTTTGTGGTCCATAGCACTTAAACCATTATTGGTTTCTACTTAGTTTTTGTTTTTTAATAAAACAGGAGTAATGGTACAATATATTAGTTATATTTCACTAAGATTTGCTTATATCCATGTATCTTTCATTATTAAATTCATCTTTTAGTAGAAAATGATAGGGGGAATCAACTGGAAAAATCATCTCATGGAAAAAGTAGAAAGAGTAACATTCATTATGCATCCTTGAAGGTCCTTGAATTAAAGGGCATGGATGCTTTTAAACACTGAGTAGCTTTCAGAGGCAAAATAACCTAAAGAGATGTTTATCTACAGCAATACCTCCTTGACAAATAATTCAAAGGGGTAAAAGGAATAGCTGCACAGTTTGCTCTGGTGACTTTTGTTCCTTTAATGAAATGTACACAGATACCCCCATCCATTGACTGGATGCACCCCTATCTGCTGTGTGGCCTGCACTGACAGTCTGTGTGTCCCCTCACTCCTGATGCATCTGTAAGCTTGACAGCTCAGTTCTCCTCTGTGAACCCTCAGGCTGGGAACAGATTCAGTCTCATGTACAGCAACCCATTCTTTCTTTAGAGTACCAGTGTTTTAGAAATGACACAACTCTGGAAGAAAACTAAAGAAAAAATGGATATATCACAGTATCTGTATTCTGTGACTCCTGTCAGTTCTTCATTCCAACTCTGAGAAGTGATTTCCCACTCTTGTGAATGAAAGTGTTTCTCTATTAGAGGAAGATAGATGATAAGAACTGGAAGGAACAGGGAGAAATTATGCATAATGGGGCCTCAAGTTAAAGTTTTTTGCTTGTTATTTTAGTTTGCGTTCCACTTTGAAAATAGTTTGTGGATTTCCTCTAGGAGCAGGGTTGATGGGTTCTCTGTTAATCTAAGTAACAATATTGAAAATTGTTAGTCTAAAGTAACAATGCTAAGAAGATAGATGCAAACTTAAGGTGTTGAGTCAGCCTTCACCTTCTTTCACACGCCTTAACTTTCAAAAATTCAGGCCATCAAACAAAAATTTTTTTCCATTGAAAAGGGCTACTGCAGAGTTGTGGGTGAGCTCTGTACCTCATGCTACATCACTAAGGCAGTTTACTTCTATCTCTGTTTACTTAGCAGTTTACAATACATAGGTGATAAATTCTGAGAGTTTTATTGCATGAGAAAATGTAAAAGTCTTGTACTTAACTAACACAGTTTGTTGGGATATTTTTTAAACATTTCCTGACCCGACTGCAAGAGTTATCCAGCCTGCAGAGTTCCAGCTTCCTCCTCCTCCTCCATTTAGCAAGGCTCACCTATGCTATTTACTGCATCATTGCATCCAAGCCAACTTGGTTACTGCGGCAACTAAGTTTTTCTTCTCAAAGGGTCACAGGGAAACACATCCTTCAGGATCCCCTAGTAACCGTCAGCCGGCAGGACTGGGGAACATCAACACTGAAATGCCTGCTTTCCATCGCTAAGGCAGCGCCGCCTGCGCCTGCAACAAGGGGGGCAGAGTCTAGTTACATTCCTGACCCACTTTCACATCCCTCCCTCCTCCTCCTCCCTCTCCTCCTCCCTCCCCGAGCGCAGCAGCAACCAGCAGGGCAGCTGAGCCTCCATTTAGCAAGCCTCGCACACCCGCAGCCCCCGAGCTGTCTCCTAGCAGGCAGAGCGGCGCAGGTTTCCCCAGCAGCATGCGGGGAACGGGAGGGGGGACCGCGGACCTCCGGGAAAGGAGGGCTTCCCTCTCGCCACCCTGGCAGTGCAGCGGTGGTGCTCCTGTCCTTTGTCCAGCCCTTTCGCGACCCGCATCGATGCCTGCACCGCATCAGCTGCAGCGTGAGGCTGTGCCCCTTTCCTGTGCTTCCCAGCCACACTTGGACGAGTGTTCAGTTTCCTCTCGCAGCACCCCTTCGCCATCCCGTCGCCCCCGGATCAGCCTGGATGCGCACACCTGACTGTCCCGCTCCCCTTCTCGCCCACCTCCTTTATCTAACCCCGCCATTCCTCTCCCACTCTCAGACTCCTGGGGCTCGTCCCTTTCCCCAGAAAATTGCAACACCTCCCCCGCCTCCCATAGTGGCGGGCAGGTGAGTGAGAGGAGGGCGCTCCGTCTGTCCCTTGGGAGGGACACTCCCTTTCCCTGCGGGCAGCTGAGAGGGATTTCGCCCCACGCCGGGGCAGTCATTGCACCCCACCTCACCTCGCCAGCGGGGCTGCCTGCTTGTCCCCGGCCTTGTGCTATGGGCAGCCGAGGCCTCTCCAGGCCGGGGGAGGGCCCTGATGTTTGGGAAGGGAGTGTAGACAATCCGGGGGCAGGTGCCACCCCGAGGCTACCAGCGTTTGGAATGCGGCTGGGGCTCACCAGGCCCAGGACGGGGGCTGCCAGACGGCTCCCGGGCTCCGCCTTTCCTGGCTCCCTTCAGGGAACAGGGCCGTGCCTGAGGCGAGGATAGAGGAGGGTGGCCCCCAGCACCCCCGGGTCCCTGAGCAGGTGCGGGGTTTGGGAGCTCCCTACACACCGGGACCTGGAAGGGGCAACTCCCCGAGGATGCAGATGTCCGGGCCTGAGGGCATGGCGGTGGGAACACTCCCGGGGTCACAGAGGAGCCCAGCTGCTGGGACACGCACTGGCCCACCACGGTGGCCACGAGATGTGCTAATAGAAACCTTCTATATATATATATATATTTTTTTTTATGTTTATTTTTTAGTTCTGTTATTGCAAAATACCAGCTGTGACCAGCTCCTTGCTGTGGAGCCCAGCCTGCAGGAGTGCCCTGGTTGGTGCCAAGGAAGTGCTCCTGTCCCACAGTATTAGACACCTGCTGGCCTGGAGACATGGGCTGATGCTGGACAGGCAGTCCTTGATGAATAAAAAGCAAAAAAAAAAAGAAGTTATTTGCCACCTCCTCCATGGTGAAAAGGAGCCTCAGTTTTAAAATTATGACTTAGATTTCACATATTTCTCTCTCAACCCCTTTCTTGGGGCTCTTTTTTTGGGTGGTGGAGAAGGGAATAAAAAGAGCCATTTAATTTCCAAACACAAGAAGCGTCTGCTTAAAAATTAGTTCACTCTTCTTTGTCCTTGTATAACTTAAACCCACCTGTTTTCAAGTTTGGGCTTGATACATATTTCTGCTCCACTCCTGTAAGCACTTCAGCACATGTTACACATATGCTTACATCTGCAGAGTCCGGGGCCTGAATCTTCAATGTCACGCTAAATGTTTAGTGCTGTACCACATTTACAAACCTGGCTGAGTAATAGATTAATAATGACTCAAAATAACATGACACATAAACAGTATATTATTTCCATCACAGTGGAAACAGTGCTTTTCCAGATATTCTCTCTCTCTATGTAAATGTGCATGTAGCAGGGTCTAGGTACTCAGTATGAAGTGCATTTGTGTTTTTAATTATTAAATGTGAACTAAATGTTCATACTTCTCAATGAAGCTAACATTTTACACATAAAAGGGCCACAAAACATATTTATTATTTATCTAAACTTTAAAATAGCATGCACTGTTCTGTATGCTGCAAGTACTAACCTGGTAGTAGTACCTCAAGCATCTTTAAACTTTCCTCAGGTAAGCCATGCACTAAGGAACAGTTACATACCTGCAGGGAGGTTTGTAAGGACACAAGATTGCACACAGATTATTTCACTCCCTGAAAATGCTTTTTAGATTGAGTGATTACAGTGGGCTTCCCTGCATCTGTCAGTGACTGCACGCTGTGAAGTGTGTTTGTCAGTGGCAGATGTTTAAATGGAAATGAGAAAAGGAAAAATAGAAAAAAACCTGTCAGGAAACACTGAGAAAATAATAAATGCAGAATGACAACAGTGATAGATATAAAAACTACTAAACTAATTTTGAGTGCAGTATTTTTCACTGAGATAAACAAATCTTGTGGTTGAAATCATACACACTTCTGAATAAGCAGCAGTAGCTGTGCTGCAAATGCATTTTTCACCTTTTCAGAGCTTTTCAAGAAACTAAAATGCAGTGACTCTTCACAAAACAGTTTGATAGCTTATTATTAAAATAGTAGCAGCCTCATTCCTAATGTCAGAAGACACGATTGAATCAAACTGCTAGGCTGTTTAATGAATGATCGACAATGAGCAGTGTATGCCTTTTTCAATAAAAGATTTTTACTCTTACTAGACTTCCAGAATTCTATCTAAATCACAAACTGCAAGATATTTTCAAGATGACATGTAGAGAAGAATGTTTTGTCTGGATTTGTTGCATAAAATTTTTCTTTGTAGTATTTTTTAGTGAAGACTTATTAATTAAAGAGCTTGCTTGGGGAGCTTTTGTGATAATTCCTAGAGGTAGCAGAGAAAGGGAGGTGAAATTGTGTGATGCCAGTTGGTACAGCCCATAAGCCCAGCTGCACCTGCTCAAATTCACAGGTGCTTTGCAAGGGTATATTTTCTGTACTGCGAGGCAAGTTTTAAGGTTAAATCTTTGCCATACCTGCAGCGGCGAAGATGACAACCAAGTAGTCGTAATCCTGGTCAAGCACTCTCCTGTGGTGAGTCCAGGTTATAGATTGAGTGGTTTGCTACAGAACAGATACTGAAATCTTGTTAGCAAAGTGACAAAGCAGACGCACACGTAGGAGGCTTTGGAAGGCGCAGAAGAGTGTGGCTGTCCTGAGGTGCTGGGATGGCACAAGGGAACATGCAGCCCGAGACAGTTACTTAAGAAGGCATCCACTGCAGCCATAAAAATAGGTGTGCGAGGGAATATCCTGGGAGAGCCTTTCCCAATCAGCAAGGTGTGCCTCGAGGCGCACCATCAGGAAGGGTGAGGTGCAGAGGGGCCCTGCTGTAGCGAGAGGCTTGTGGAGGATCCTGAGGACAGCACGGAGCAGGAGGAGCCAGGCTGCAATGGAATTGGCTCTCGTTGTCTCTCTCCACTTCCCTGCAGCTTCCATGCTTCCAGCCACAGGGCAAAGGCCTGAGGGTTGGGGTGAGGGAGCCTGAGAGATGTGGCAGTGTTGGGGGCGTGGAAGAGAGAGGGAGAACAAGGCATAAATAAGCCCAAACAACCCCTTTTTCATACTCATTTTTCAAAACAGACATTAGGGCTTGTCATTCCTGCGCTCAAGGATTTTTTCATGTTTTTTATTTTTAAATCCGGCTGTAACTGCTGCTGATGAAGGTGAGTCCAGCAGCAGCCCCCACTTGACATTACCTGGTTTGCCTTGCAGTGAGGCTGAAGTTGCTTGGCATCACTGCTTTTTTACCTTGGGACAGGTCAGAAACACTAGCTTGAGGTAAAAAAACTGCACCCCTTTGCAAGGCAAAGGCAAGGCCTCGCTCTGCCTCAGCCATCTCTCTCAGTAACTGAATTTCAGCAAGTACCTGCCCCTAAGATGAATGTTGTGCAGCATTCCCAGGCACGCCCCACCTCGAATGCCAGCCCAGTCTTCCTCCGGGCCCCAACACAGCATCAACAGCCTTCTCCCTCCTGGAGCAATGCATGAGCTACTGATTCATGCCCCTCTCCCATCAGCAAGCAGGGAGATGTCTGCGCCATCTCCAGCACCTGGGTTCGAGTAGTCACCCAGGCAAAGTTCTTGCTTGGAAAGAAGGTCTTTTTCTCTCTCTGCTGGCTCCATTTCCCAAGATTTACATGACCAATTTCTAAACTCTTCTTAATTGTAGAGATAAGGTATTTAAAACATATGTGCTTCCCATAACGCTGTGTGTGCTTCAAGTGCTGTCTGCCTCTTGCCCTGTCTGCGTTCACAGAAGGTACTCGTGCATATGGAAACAATCAGGCTACCCAAATGACAACACACTTGATACTGCTAATTACACGGAATAAACACCACTGGGACTATAACTGGTCTCTAGATCTGAGTCAGTGTTTTGCTGCTGAGCTAAAGAAGAAAGTCTATTATGTGCATTCATATTATAGCCAGTGACGTCCTTGCTGCACATATTGCTGATTTCTCTACATGCTACATGGCGCAGAGCCAAGGAATTGTAGTGCAAACAGGATTTTATAACCAGCGTTATTTAAGGATGGGCAAACTGTGAAGCTCCAAAAGTTAATGATTCTAGCGCACTTTCAATTAATTTTTATTGTCAAGCTGTATTTCAGGGTACTAAAGAGCTCTTGCGATGACAAGCAGGAGTGTGTGGGAACAGGCGGGAATACAGTATGCATTGTTGTTCTCTCTGATTTATAGATCAGTGAATAACCTATCCAGATGACAAGTTACCTTTTTCCTCTCATGTTAAATGAAATTCATCTTTGCGTTGAGCTCCCCTCAGAAAATGCATTTTAGCAATATAAATACAGCGTCAGTCATCATATTTCACAAATGGTACACGTGAGCCCCTGCACAGAAGTAAATATCACCTTTTTTCACTAAGGATATCTGTACTACTTGTGTTGTTAAGACAATTTATCTTACAATAGCTTGATGCAGAAGTCACTGAATGGATTTAAAAGTACTAACTACATTTTAATGACTCATAGAAGGAACTTCTGACAGGATACTTTATTTTGAAACACAAGTATACACTGAAGTCTACATGCCATAAGGTTCAAAGTCTGGATAAAGGCAGGCTGTGCATGTGCAATTACAGTGACAAAGCCTGGCCTTGTATGATGAGCATCAAATTCACCACTTCAGCTCCCTCCCTGTCCCGCTGAAGCCAAAGGCCAGAGCTGTGTGTCAGCTACAGAGCAGCATTGGGTAGCAGCTGAGTTTTGCCTGCTTTTCCCCTTGCAGAGGACACAAATTTGGGCCTCTACCCAGGCACTGAGAGATTTAGAGCTTCATGCTATGTTTGAAACTCTCTCAGATTTGACTGAGAATGGGACAGCAGACTTTAAACAGATTACGGGAAAACTGACGGAAGAACAATTTCATAAGTCTAATTTCCTTAGGAAATGTAAGGAAAAAAAACCCACCAGAAAACCAGTCCAAACCAAAACACACACTTCGGAAAGTATAGGTAGAGCTGGGCCACAGTCAGGTGTCCAGCTTTAGCCTGCAGCTGAGGAAGGTGGGCTGCTCTTGTTGGCTCCTTCTCCCCTGCCCCAGGTTACTGCTTCAGCGGCTGTGCTGATACAGCTGTTTGTCTAGCTGCCCTTTAAGCCAGTCCTGTGAAATGATCCACTTAAAAGACATGCATTTCAGGGAGAATGCATGGTGGCGTTTTTTTAACCCAAAGGTCCTTAAAAAAAAAAATCTTTGGAGCTTAGCTACACAAACACTTGACTTGGTGTCGTGGGACAGCAGGTGTAAGTCTCTCTGTGGGTTTGTGAGGAATGAGGGGAAGCTACACCAAAGGGCTCTGCTACAGTCCAAACAGTTGTATGTCTGTAACCTGAAGTGTCCCTCTTCTTCTCAAGTCCACCAAGACCATAAAGTGGCCTCAGGCTTGCCTGTGTGGTGCATGCCCACTGGGTGGTCACTCTGTGGCCGGCTGCCATCCTCACCACAGGGTACTGCAGCACTTCCTTTGCACCCCACCAGTTTTGGCAGACCTAGCCTACACTGATCTTTGTCAGTTAAGCTATATCATACCAATCTGAGAATTTAAAAAATGGCAGTGCTATGCCCACACCATTTTAAGTTTTAGCCAGGACTTAATGCATTAGCACTAGGCTCATGTCCATGTGAAAGCTGGCATGTGACAAGCCAGAGGATGAACTTCTGGACACTGTCACCCTGCACTTAGGCCACAGACATTCACGTAGGCTGTGGCAGAAGTTTCTGTCTCCAGCTCTTCCCTGGTGTCAGAGGTTCCTGCTGCTTCAGATCCAGGGAGTAAGCTGTGGGTTGACCACTTCCTGTCATTCAGTGGCAGCTTGTAATGTTGAAATACTAGGCCCCCTCTAACCTACCTCATTCAGCCTGAAAAATTGTGAGAAGCATTCAAGCACGGTTGAGCAGAGCAGACCTGAAGGGATGGTAGCCACAGGCTGGGGCAATGGACTTCTCCAGCAGCACCTCAGCTTGGGAGGATGCACACCTGTAGCCCAGTCCCCTGCGTAGACATTGTTAAGTTATCTTTAGAGGGTTTATTGCAGAGAGAAATGTTGCTTAGGACTAGCATGAAACCACACAGCTCCTCCTTTGGGCTGGCATTGTCCTCCAGCTAGTGTGGGCAGCTATTCAGATCCTCCGTGTCTTTGCTTAAAATGGGTTAACACAACCTTGAGTGTGCTGAGTGGGAGGTAGCTCACCCATCTTTGAAATGCAGGTAAGCTGCTTCAGTGCTGATTGCAAACCAAAACATTTTCATGGGGAAGCTTTCTGCTGAAACCAAAGTGAAACTTTACCCTTGGCTTTCTTATTGCTACCTCTGGAGTCACCACATCCTTCTCTTGCCACCAGCACCTCTCAGTTTTGAAAGTGGCAACAAGTGACGGTGCTAAGCTCCGAGAAGTGGGTCTCTCTGTGTTTTGTGGGGGAAGGGATGAATTTATGGAGGGGTTAAAATTTTCTCTTTGAAAGCAGTGAACACCCAAGGGTCCACCTGGGGAGAATGTTTCTGGCGTGCTGCAATTTTGTGTTGCTTCCCTACATTTCTTGTGGAGACAAGCCCTGAGGAATCTGAAGACTTGGCTTATTGTCCTGATCCTGCAACAGATTCCCTGTCTTGCCCAGCCAAGGGCAAGTCATTTAGGATCACATTTTCAAGCATGGGCTTTAATTTTAGCCCTGTAGCTTGAGATATCCAGAATCTGTCTTACATATGTATTAATCACTTACAGCTCTAGCCAAAATTGACAGAAGCTGCCTGTACACAGAAGTGCACTGAAAGTTAGATGTTACTTGAAAAAACAGGGCCAGGTCTGTCTTACTCAGCTTGCTCATATGTTCACTGGAGGTAGTAACACCTGTCCAGCTGGGGAGATATCAAGATAAATTAATTTTTATAAAGCATGTGCAATAAATAATTTTTCTTTTAGCATTATTTGCAAATGTAATGGAGAAAAGCTCTTGGAGCATTGCTTCTCGTTTGGATGTTTTTATTGGATTCAAACAGCGATAACCTTCTTCATCAGCAAGCTTGGTGCCCATAAAGAATTTGGTTTTGCTTTGAGGGATTAGGGCATGAGATTTTGGTTCCTCTCACTTGTTTATGGCATGAATTTGCTGCACATAAATCACTGCAGGTCAGAACATTGCTGTTCCCTTAGCACAAGGTAAGAGAGCACAGAATCACTCTTTAATGTTGTGCAATTGGACAGGATTTGGCTTGTCCTGATTTTGTGTTTGGAGAAGTCAGGCTGCCCTTTGTGCTTGATGTTTTACCTCTTTTTTGCTCTTGAAGGTCCAGTGGAGAAATCTGACTAGGTGCATTTGCATCACTCACTCACTGCCTGATCTTTGTTTTGCTGAAATTAAAGTACAGCTTCCTAATCTCTGGCTCGCTGTGGGATTTCCCAGTGTTTCACCAGGCTGCAGTCTGATGTACTCTTCAAGCTGGCACTGATGCTGAAAAAAGCAGTTATATTGTCTTTACACCTGGTCCAAAGTGCATGTGGCTGTAAGGTGGACCAGTTCAGTGGAGAAATCTGGCTCAGAAAATGACAGTTTCTGGTTTTTAGTCAGTTTAGTTTTGTGTGGTTTGATTTGATGGTAGAGCTGAGCAGCAAGGGCAGGAGCCGGAGATGCAGAGAGAGGGAGTCAAGGCCCAGTCCTTCGGGTGGCCTCGTCTGGTGGTGTTTGCAGAAACTTATGCAGTCGTACCACCCTCTGTCTCTTCATCTCTCTTGCCACTATCTCTTGGGGGGTGGGTGGGTGGGGTGGTGGTAAGTTAATGTTACTCAGTAGCCAGCAAGCAATGGGGATAAAGACCCATATTGTGCCTTTCTGATCCCAAGGCTATCCCCCTCCCCCCTTCCATTCTTTGGTTTACTCAGTAGAGCTACCCCGATTCACATAAGCTAACAATCTGTTTGAGAAGAAACAATTAGGCCCATAGAAGTTGTTGACATCTTATTTTCATTTTTTTCAATGGCATAATGGGTACTCCAGTCCAGCTTGTCCTTTTATGTTCTCCATCCCAGGCATTCCTCCCAGATGCAAAGTCCCTGTGAGGTTGGGGACAGAACAGTGGCTCTCCCAAACATTTTGGACCAAGAGACTGCTAGTGACACTTAGCATTTCTCACAGAACATGATGTGGCTGCTGAGCAGGCTATTAATTGAAAACACTGCTCAAACCAGGCAAGCTCCCCAGGCCAGCTCAGCTGTGGGCCAGTTCCCGTGCCTTCAGAGCCCGTAGTGCTGGCAATTGCTGGGACCAGCTGTAGGGGTCGGGGAGGATGGAGTGTGGTTGCAGGAGGCTACAAGAACAGCTCGGGTGTCTTTTCCCGGAAGTTGGCTGCACACTCTCTGCTTCTTCTTTCTCTGTGGTCGTTTGGAGTTCAGCTTAAATCAGATCCGGAAAACAGCATCCTGCTGCAGAAGAGCCAATGGTCCTAGAAACAGACTCCTACTATAAAAAATCCTACGGGAGCCAGATGCCCCCGACCCTGACAGAGATTGATCAAGCGGCTGGTGGTATCACCTTTCACTTTGCTTTGGCAAGGGGGGAAGCACCGAATGATGGAAAGTTTTCAGGTGATACCTTCAGAAAGTATTTAAGGGGGTTTTTTTGTTTAAGTGCTGCAGACAGGAAAGAGTCATTCTACACCACACAGTGAAGGCACAGAGGCAGAAAGAGAGGAGGACGGTGGGTAGCAAGGAGCAGTCATTCCTGAGGAGCAGCCAGCCCTTCCTGACTGCAGCACGCTGCAGATGTGTGCTTTGTGAAAGGCTGGATAAGTTCATCGCCACGGCAAGGAAAACTATTCAGTGTGCCTCCTGGAGGTGTGGGAGGCTCTGCGACAAGCCTCCCGGGACAGGGGGAATCTTTGGCCAGAGAACCTCTTTGGAGAAAACAGAGAGAGATGCTCGGCTGTGCCACCACCAGCCTTTGCAGAAGCGGTGCGCCAAGCCCTGCTGCGGGGTCCTTCTGCAGCGGAGGACGTGTGCCGCTGGTCGGTGAGTGCCGGGCTGTCCCTGGAAGCGGGGCTCGGGATGGTTTCCCACAGCCGGACCGGGCGAGGCGCTCGGGCCCGCCCGGCAGGTGCTGCCCCGCGCCGCCCCCGCGCGCCGCCAGAGGGCGCTGCGCCGTGCGCGCCGCCGCGCGGGCGGGACCGCGCCCGGGCCGCCCCCGCCCCGCGGACCCCGAGCGCCGGGAGGGGCCCAGGGAACGGCGGGGAGAGGGAGCATCGCCCTGGGCTCCGCATCCCGCTGCCCCTCGGCTGCGCGCCCTGCGCGTGCCCGGCGTCCCGTCCTGCGCGGAGCGTCCCTTTTAAAGACATCGCCTGGCACAAAGGCGGTCCCCGAGAGCAGGATCCTAGGCTGGAACGAAACTTTCTTGGAATAAGTAAATAGCAAGGGTTTCTATCCTATTACGCCAGCAGAGCGTTTGCTCATCTTGCTGCAGTTTGCAGTGTGTGACTAGATACGGGTGGATACTTCTCGTCTTCCTTCCTCTTTAAATTTGCAGTCTGAGAAACAGCAAAAACTTAGTGAAAAGGGTAACAGCATCAGAGAGACAGAGAGAGAAAAAAAAGAAGGATGAGGTGGGCTGGACCAGCAGCCAGCCTCAGGAGATGGTAAAACAGAAGAGCTATTCATTCTGAGAGCCAGTTGCTCTTCGCCCTGCTAGATTATAAATTGGACACCTTATTAAGAGCTGATCCTCCAGCAGCCCCACCCAGGGCAGTGCTCATGCGCTTCACCAGTGGAACGTAATCCCACTTCACTAGTGATGCCTGTTACTGGGTAAGCACATGTGCAAGCGTGGCAGAGGATACAAGGCAGAAAAAAGCAGCACTCTGGATGTTTTCTGAATTGTCAGTTTAAGAAAAGATAAGAGTTTTTGGAGAGAATGGGGAGAAAGCTGGTTTGCACTAAAATTGGGACACTTCCATGACGATGTTAGCTGCCTTACCAAATGATTTAACCAGCATAATTTTTGTTTTTATTTTTTTGCTTGTTTTCTCAGTTGTAGCTCAAAAATGCTATCTCTCTGGCACAGTGTGCCAGCCCAAATGTTGCTGCTGGAATCAAGCACTGGAAGAGCCTGACAAGATATAACCGGACCAAGGCAGAGGCTTGGCGTGGGCCTCTTTGGTGATTCCAAGTTTCAGTTCTGATGGTTTGCTTGGCCACTTATTTCTTGTCAGATTAGCCCAAAGGTCTGAAAAAATTTAGGCAGATTTCAAGTTGAATGGTTGTTGCAGTAAAAATTTCATGGAAACTTTTGTTGAACATTTCAACAAAATTTTATCAACTTAGGCAAGAGTTCCAAGCTTTTCAACCTTCACACACCTTTTAACCATTTGAAAAGTTGTCCAACTGGCATTTGAAGTGCATGAAGTTACTGCCAGTTGTTGTCAGAAAAAAAAAAAAAAGCCTGATATGGGCTTATTTTTGTGCTGAAGAAAACAGGATGACTTGTCATGAACCTGTTTTAGTGTCTCTGAACAGTATCCCTGCTCATACATGCACATTTTTCCTCCCAGGCAAGACCAGCTGGAGGATTCATGGAATGCTAGATGCATCACAAAAATTCTGCACTGTCAGGGCATTTATTCTGAATAATGTATAGATATATGTGTGGTTGGTTGCCCTATTGAGGTTCCTCTGTTTTACTTTCCTTGGCAGGCAATTTAAACATAGTTAGATGCATTGCAACTGAGCAATGGTCAGGAAATGAGAAAGTAACATGGAAATGCAACCTTAAAACAATGTCCCCTCCCTGTGCAGCAGTGAGTTATGGACATGGATTCAGGTGTATTTCAGTAGTATCTCAACTTTTTGCCTTGTTTTGCATCTCATATAATTGAAAAGCAGTTTCTGGATTTGTTTTAGGAGGAAATAAATATCTGTCAGATCTAATTATCATTAGTGACTCATTTGTCATTTGGAGATGTTTGCGTGATTCTCTCCAGGTTCTGAGTCGCTGGCTATTGCTGGTGTGTTGGGAAGCAATGACTCCCCAGATGTTCCTGTATACCTTTACCTATCTGCCTCCAGTCACTTTATGAGCTCATGAGAATGAACACAGGACATCTTTGACATTCCTCTCTTTCATTTCCTCTCCTATTTTTTACATAGGGTGCTTTTGCCAGTAACTCTTTCCTAGTAAAACAAAGCCTCTGAATTCATGCTGTGTGTGTAAGTCTGTCTGTATATGTCATTCTATGTGCCTTCCCTTCTCACCTCCCCAAATGTTTGAGGCCGTTGACAGAAGGATATAGATCTAAAATGAGGTTCCGGTGAGTGAGAAAGAGAGAGGCAGATGGGTACACGAAAGAGCCTGTGTGTGCTAGAACCATCAGCATGCTACCAGCTCAGCTCACCTTTTATCAGACACCAGGGAACTCCCAGTGGAGTCCTCTGGAAATCAGACTTCCTCCGATCTCTTAGTCATGGACTACTTGTTCATGCTGGTGGTTTTGGTACAGTTGGAACAGAGACAGGAAGGCTGGGTTGAAAAACTGGAATTTCTCTCTTCTTCTGCACTTCTGAGATTTATGGGTGTCTCTTGCAGGTTGCATCCTAGTCAGCAGGGAATCTCTGTCCCTGGTGCACGCACCCTGCAAAGCGGGTATTTATTTTGTTACAGAGCAATATAACTGTCAGGTTTCAACAGTGTCATGTTTCAGAATTGTGGATGCCCTTAAATCAATTTTTGCCAAAGTCATGAAGGCTTTGAAAATAAGAGCAAAGCCTTGAATTTAAGCTGAGACTGAGTAGTCAGCAGAGCAAAGAACAGAGCTTAAGCTTGTTTGGTGGTCTTGTGCTGCTGAGTAAATGACTTGAAGCATTCTTGCATGGGTTATAATTTCTAAATCCATTAGGCTGTAGAAGTCAAGCATAAGAGCCAAGTCCAATCTTTTCAGTTATCTGATTGGAAATAGTGCTGAAGGATTGAGGCTTTTGCAGCAACTGTTATTGAGGTTTTCAGGATGATGGAATTCAGATGATCACTAAATCTTGCCAGCAGTGGACATTATCAAAGTGTAAAATACTTTCCTATACCATCGTCAGCCCAGGCTCTTGTGACAATTCACCTTCTGCCAACTTCATTCATTTGCTGATCTTAGTCAAGCCCTTGAAGAGTTGAGTAATGGTGTTATTTGCATGGGAGGTGAAGATAATGTAGAGATGGGTGTCATATGTGTACTGCTGACGAGTCAGTCTATGGTGCCACCGAATCTTCTCCAGAGGCTTTTTATAGATATTGAACAGGCTCGGTGAGAGGAAAGACTCTTGAGTTATTCAGCAGGTGGAAAAGGTTTTGGAGGTTAAGGAAAGAGCAAGTGTTTATCATAAATCTCTTGAGTGTACAAGAGATTTATGTAAGGGATGTCTGAAGATGTACCAGCTCAGTTCCATAAGGCTGTGGACAGACATTTATTTTCAAACAGCTGAGCTGGTTGGAAATTTTACAGCCATTCCAGATGCTTGCTACCAATCCTCTGCTGATGGCACCTATACCCCTTGCTCTGCTCTTAGAAAAGGTTGTCCAAGGTCTTCCTAATCTGTGAGGTGAAGCCTTTCAGATAGTTTTAAGTGCAGGCAAAGGTGGTGCTTGTTAACCCAGCTGACATTCCTTACGTTTAAGAAAGTGCATTTACTAGCACTGCTTTACCCTGAGTTACAGAAAAGAGGGAGAGGAGAGAAGGTGGCTCAGTCCTTTCCCACAGAACATATCCACAGCCCCAAACAGTTCCTGCATTGTGTCATACAGGTCTGAAGATGTGTGTGGGACTGGATGCATCTATTAGAATAGACTCTATTAGTCCTGTATCATGTGAATGTGCACTTCTACATTTGGTGCCAAGCATGTGTGTACAATACGTGTGAGGTATTTATTTGTTACATGAGCAACTAAAATGGTGTGTCTGGAACTGTGTCAGTCTCCTGTGTAAACAAGGGCTCTAGGATGGGTACACAGTGGGGCAGAAGCCCACTAAGAGATCATTATTTTCCAGATTTACTAACAGAGCATTTACAAGAAATTTTTATTAATTATTATGATACTAGCACTGTGGTTAAAGGTGAACCAGCAAGTTATAATAAAATCTTTAAGAATATCCAGTTGGGGCAATGAAGAAAGCTCCTGTGCTCAAGGGATCGTTCATAAATGGGAGGAAGGAGTAAGAAAATGGGCAGATGGTTTTTAAGAGATCCTGTGGTTCCTACAGGGTGTCCAATTCCCAAAATACAGAAAATTGCCAAAGGATCTTTGATGCATGCCCAGACAAAACAGAGCAAGCTATAATATTGTGTGTGGCCTAATGGTAAATGTGTGTGTGTGCTGATAGCGCTTTAACACACAGATCTGTTAGTACTCACCACTATGATTTTCAGCTAGTGAAACGTGCTCTCCGTTATCAAATGGTAACCTCTGAGGACTGATGAGGCTCAGAAGTCTTCCCAGCATCCATGAAAAAACCTGCAGCCTTTCTGAAATGTGGAAACAGGGACACGGTTTCTGATTCTCGAAATTCTCAAGAAAAACCCCTACTTTTAATGTAAAACTGCTCATTTGTTGTATGACACAAACCTGTAAAAATGGACCACCCCTAATATCTGAGCCTGACTCTAGAGGAGATCCCTAATTTACTGGTCATCCTGTTTTCTGAACTGGGCCAGAATGGAGCATCCTACCTTAACAGCAGTCTGAAACTCTAGCGGAATTTGGACTCTGATCCAAACTCAAGGCACAGGCTCTTCTCTGAATAAAAATAACTAGATCACAAGCTATTCTGGGGGTGTGACTTTTAGACAAGAAACGCAGGGCTTACATAGGTTTTTACTCCTGTCAAATACATCTGGATGCCGCCCTCCTTCCAGCCGATATTCCCAAAGTGCTTTCATTAGCTCAGGGCCCAATAACTCTAACTGGAAGTTGGAAACAGTAGAACAACTGACATTATTTGTGGTAAACACTGGTGGTTTTTTTGGTTGGGTTTTTTACTTGCAGAATATTCTGCTACTCTGGTTGCTGCTGATGCTGATATAATTTCTGTCATGGCCTGTGATGAATAGCATGTACAATGCTGGGTTGAGATAAGAGCCAACAGTGTGTTGGGAAGCCTTCTCCAAATATGAATCCTTATGGTTCTGACTTTCTCGATGGAGAGGTGGTTAACTTGCTGTGCTCGTTACCATTCACATGGCTGCCAAAGCTGCTGATCACCATTGCCTTCTCCCCTCCCATAGCACCTGCTGGCAAATCTTCTGGGTTTTTTCCTGTTTACTAGGCTATTTCTAGTATAATGATAGGAATAGTTTCCATTCATGAAGAATGTGGTGGGATAGAGGCGGCTATAAGGGATAGGAAGGGGTATGCTGGGGCTAAGTAGCAAGCACTAAGATATGTTTTACATCAGTGGGAGCTGGCTGTGTGTGGTACCCCACCAAGAGCATTCCCACTGTGCTCAGCAGATGGATGATAGGAGGGTTTTGTTGCTGTGTTTTAAGGTAAGAGCACTTTTCTCCTTGGGAGCTGCAAGCAGTCTGTGCACTTCAGTTAGTGGAAAGCTCTGGACTGTGTAAATTATTATCCTGTTGGATCAAGGAGCAAACTAGTTTGCTTAAGATGTCACAGCAAGCTTTCAGCTTTGTCAAGAGTATAAGCTACATCTTCTGACTTGTAGATCTGGGCTATAATTGAAGGAGTTTTCTTCCTCTTAACATAGCTGGCCTACCTTGTCTTTGATATTATCCCAGCTTCCCCTAATCACTGGGTGACATCTGATCTCTGTGACTTTTGTACAGGATCCAAGATCTACTGTACTTGGTCCAAGATCTCACCTTTCATTTCTGGCTTGTCTAATTTTGTTTCAGGCCCTGGCAAATCCAAGAGGCTCATTCCAAGTCCCGCTGCTGAGCCCTTGGAAAGCAGGGATGCATCTTGGCAGTGTATCTCACCACGGCATGGATATTTTCCTGGACCAGCCACAGGAATGGTCACAGTGTCCTCCACTAAACTCTAGTGTGGAGGATGGCTATTGCCACCCACACACTTCCTGCAATTTCTGCTTAAACACAGTGATCTTTACTTGCTGCCTGCGGTGGGTATGTAAAGCTGCTTTCTGTAGGTTCGAAGCTGCTGCCCCCTCCAAACTGGCTTTTATTTTAGTGTTCAGTTCAGTGATTTCAACAGAGGACTTACTAGCCAGTATCTAAGGTTTTATTTAGGGCCAGGCTAAAATATAGCATTGCTTTTGTCAACATAATTATTTTTCTTTTGTCTCTAATCTCACTGATTGTTTTAGGGCTATTTTTTCTTTTTTTTTTCCCAGCTCCTTTAAGGATTTGCAGTTGCTCTTTTGGGCTATGGATATTGTGGGCCAAATCCTGCCCTAATTTACATCTGTGAGACCAATGGGACTGTGTACATGCACATGAGAACACAGTTAACAGGATGCTGAAGTTGTTTGCCTGTTTTGAAAAGCTGTGTGGAGGATGACTGCTGAGAAATGTCACTTAGTATTATATAATTCCTAAACCTGTAAATACTGATGTATAGATACCGTCTCTCCTAGCTGCATACTTTTATTGGTGGTAGAATGTATGTATGTTTTCAAAAATTTAGATGTTGTATTTGCTGTAGAACCCCCTACTGGAGTTACAATACTTTTATAGCTGCTTTTTACACTGTACAGCAGTTTTATCATCCTACCTAATACTAAAGGCCTATCTACACCAGGGGATTTCACAGATTGAGAACTGTGCTTAAATAATGTTTAATATTTATACAGAGGGTGAAAAATCGGTATTTAGGTTTGGTTTTATAGAGGATTTTTACTGTTCAGAATTTGATTTGGCAAATTTTAAAATCTTCGGTTTTCTTACTTTCAACCCTTTTTTTTTCTTTTGGAATAACTGGAAGCTTTGAGTTTGAGTTTTGCAGCTTACCTAATGCATTACAAGGAGACAAAATTAAAGTAGCTTTGAAATAGGAGTAAAAAAGCATCTATGCTGCATTTAAACATGCTGTAAATGTTTCAACGCACCCAATCAGGAGCTCCTTGTTTTCCTGATTTTCCTCTTAAGGAAACTCCTGTTAAAGTCAGCTGGATTTTGTGATGTGTTTTGATTCCAGCAGAACAGTATTCCAGCAGAGATTTTTTTTCCTGGTGGGTTGAGAAAAGCAGGACCAGCAGAGCTGCCCGTGCAGAGGGTGTTATTTCAGAAGAAGAGCACTCCCTTACTCAAAGAGGAGTGATCCAATATGCCTTCCGTCCGGGGGCAGGAGTGGGAAGGCGGAGGAGAGGGGGAAAAAGGATGCTTTCTTCCCAGTTCTCGGGGCTGCTGGCCAAGAATGTAAGTCTAAATTCAAGCCCAGTGAGTGCTGTGCCAGATCCAGAGAGTTTGGAGTCCCTTTGTCCAGAAGCTTGCAATACGTGAGGGAGTTGCCAAATGGGATGTGTGGCATCCCTGTAATATATCTGATGTATGAAAACTGGTTCCTTCTGAGCTTACTGTATTGCCTGGGGCTAAAGTACTTCTGATTCCCTACATGATGCAGCGATCACCAGGCCACTGCTGTTCTCTGCAAGCCTGGCTCCGATGGCAGCTCAGGACAACTCCCGCCTCGGGTCAGGCTGAGGCAGGTGGCGTGCACAGGGAGAGGAAAGGTGGTGCTGCGTTTGACCCTGCTCTCCCTTTCTGGGAAGGAAGGACCTGGTGCCGTTTGCATTTCTCCCCAGGCTGAACCATTAAGTCTGATGACAGAAATGAACCTTTCCCCCTGGACTTGGGCCAAGAGGCTTTTTTTTCCTTTCCCTTCCCCTCTAGTCTCTTTCATAACCGTCATTTTCCCGTATCTCTGGAACATATCACGTACTACTGTCATGTGCTGTAGGTGCGCTCCCCATTTTTTCTTCAGCTATGTCCTGCCTCCCATCTGTTTGATGAGAGCCTCTCCTTGTCTTGCTGATGCCTTTTTGCCACAGATGACAGGGTGGACCAAAGCCATTGCTGCTGCCCCAGGGGAGAGCCTCTGCATTGAGGAGAGAGGGAAATCTGCTCTGGAAACACCACCTACAAGCCTCCATGTCAATAGGGCCATAGCAATTCCTTTGGGATGAGAGTGCCTGTGTTCCTATGTCTCACTGGAAAGTTCAGCCAGTTGTGCTTGTGCAAACCTCTGGAGGGTTTCTGAGGTTGAGCAGGTGTCAGTGAGGATGAAGCCTGGGTTGCAGAACTCCTGCAGCAGGCTGTGCTGGACAGAGAGGGAACTCCATTAGTAACAACTCTTTTTGTGTTTCATGCAGTTGCCAGTGGAGGAGAGTAGGCAGGGGAATCCTGTTTGGTGACACTTCTCAAGTCAGTAGTACCCAGTTTGGGTTCCCATTTTTATACTAATGGGTTCACATCAAATGCCGAGGTTGCTGAGGGTTGCCCATGGAGCAACTCTAGTAAAGGACATGCCATTGCAGAGCCCTGTGCAAGGGCGTTGGTTCAACCGGTGCCCAGGCAGAGGTGCAGCAGAAGTCATGTGGTTTGATGCAGCATGGTTCTCTTAGGCTTGAATTCCCACTAATGCCGTTCTGAAAGGGCCCACCAGGATGTGTGGCAACACGTTTATAGCCCAAGTCCATGCCTGGATCCAGGCCATTGCTAGAGAGACTAAAGGAGATGTGATCCCTCCATCCCTCATCCTCCTAATGTCAGTTATGATCCCGGCATATGTTTCAAGAAGCTTTCTGGGGCTTCTTGTCAAAGCCATGCTCCTGCTCTGAGAGCAAGAGCTCTGGACCAGAAAACAAGAGTTAAAGCTTTTTCCTGGGGCTGCCCCTGAGCAGCTGTGCTGTCTCCTGGGCTGCAGCTCCGCTGCTCTGGCTTCACAGGCAGCAGGCCTGCTTGTCCCCAGCAGTGTGCGCCAGGAGGCGGGTTTCAGCTGTGAAACAGAGCATGGTCTATCCTGTCCTTTCTGGGTCGGGGTCCAGAGATCATGCCCTTTCCCTGCATCTCACCAGCACAGGGTATAACCTTTCCCCCGCACCTCACCACTGGCTTCTTCATCTTCTCTGTTCACATCGAGGCTGCTTTATCCCTGAGCACAGGAAACAATCTCCTGCCTTTCTGTTCCATGCTGGCCTGGAGCAAAGCTTTCTGTGTGAGCCTCCCAGGCAGTGTGACTTGTTTCTAGCATGCTACAGTCAGGCCTCTATTCAGATGAATGTCCCTGTTAAATATGTATGAATCTGATTGACTTCGACTTCCTAGTTGTCCAGGTTTTATTCCTTTTTATTCATTTGTGAATGCCTCCTGCTAAATAGGGAGTTACAACCACGTCTCAGTGAGTTTTGACTCATTTGAGAGGCTGCCCTTAATCTGCCTGTCTTTAAGGCTTCCTCCCCGCCTCCTCCACTCGATCTCCCTCTGGCTCATTTTCCCCCCTCCTCTCTCTCTGCAGCTGCTGGACAGCTTTGTGACCACCAGTTCTGATGGCTGTTTGCCACTCTCCCATGATTGCTGCCATGTGCTGTTTCCCTTATGCCTGTTCTCCAGTCAAAGAGGAATTCTCCGCAGAGAGAGAAGCAGGCGCAGTTGTCTCTGGGCTGAAGTGGGAGCTCGTGCTTAGCTCTTACTCCATGAAAAGCCTGGCAATATTTTTTTTATGGCGACCACGCAGTCTTGGCAAGCAGCAGCAGCAGCAGCTTTCCCAGCCCAGCTGTTGGCCGCCTCTCTGCCGCAGGTTCCCAGCCGTCAGGCAAGCAAAACGTGCTCGCACCTCGGCTGTGGCCGCGTGGAGCCCGGCAGCTTCCCAAGAGGACCGATGCCTCCGATGCTGCGGGAGGATGGTCGGTGGAGCAGCGGGAGATGCTTTGGGCTGGGCAGGATTTTGTCCTGCTGGCTCCTGTCAGGAGATGGGATGAGTGGCAAGGGGCAGCCTTGCAGCTGCGGGGGCTTGTTGACGCTGCTACAAGTGGTGAAGCTGGAACAGGAAGCTGCTGCTTTATAAACAGACATTGTTGTGAGTGGGGCAAAAGTCCCAGAGACAGCGGTGCCTGTGTGTGGGCAGGTTTAACTTGTATAACCTGCCTTTGCTGGAACTTTGAATGGGATTTTCAGTGGCACCAAAGGAACTTCAGTGCCTGAATCCTGCTGTGATTTTGCCTTTTAAGCTTAATGTTGCTGTTTCCCTTCCTCCTCAGCCCTCAGTGAGCCCTCCCAGGCAGGCCGTGCTTGCAGTGATGTGAAAAAGGGGCAGGTTTTGGCAGAGTGCACATGCTGGCGCACAGGCTAGAGTGCCACCCGCTGAAGTGATGGCTGGTCAGAAATAACCCCAAAGCTCAGATGAAATCAAAGACCTGTAGATTTCCCATCCTGCCCCTGCTGCAGGGGCATCCTACCAGTGTGTTTTGGGGAAGCTGGTGAGCCAGCCAATGCCTTGGACATTGTGGACATAGGAAAGAGAGCATCTCTTCTTATGTGCCTTCTTATGTTCCCTGAAGATTTTGTCCTGGGTGACACAGGCCACCTGGATGGGCAGGTGATGTCAAATGTCCTTGTCCTGCATAATCCAGGATGGCATGAACTGAAGAAGGAAGTGTTTTCCCCTCCTGTGTTTTCCTGGGAGCAGTAGTGGCACTAGCTCTGCCAGGAGGCTCACTGTCACCCCTGAGCTGCTCCAGCCTTTGACCGGGGTGTTGATTTCCTGTTGACTCTCAGCCAGAGCCACCTCTGAAATGGTGGCATGGGTCAGGCTGGGTCCCAGGAGATCAGGGAGAGTGGAGGCCCCTTTGTCACCCACCTGGTCGTGGGGCAGCCTCCTTGTCCATTGTGGGTAGAGGTCAGCTCCTTTACTGTCCAGAGGAGGCTCCTGCTGTGGGATCTGTCCACTCTGTGATGTTCTCACAGGGACAAAGCCCTGTGAGACCCACTCTTGTCCTTCCATGAGCTAGGAGAGGACTGTGCTGCTGAGGCAGGAGCCAGTGAGAATGTGGCTACATCTCCTTCCCCTTTATTTTTTAGGTATTAATTTTTTTATTTCACTCTGTTTATTTTCACTTTGTTCTTTTATTTATTATCTCAGCTCCATCATTTTTACTTCTCTCCCCTGAGTGCTCTTCAGACTGACAGTCCCTTTCACCCTGCTCTCTACAGCTCCCTGCCTGCTTGGTGGGAAGGTTGTTCCTTGGGTGCTGGAGTTCATTCCTGCATGTAGAAAACTGTGCAGCAGAGGAAGCTGTGGGAGGGCCATCCTGCTGCCCCAGCTGGATGAGTGCCTGTGCCAGGCTGGTCTTACCATGTGTGACTCAGGTGTCCCTCACTCCTGCTCCCACACACTCTGACTTTTTCCTGCCAGTTCTGAGATGGGGCCACAGGCCGCCTCTCACACAGCCTGTCTCTCTTTAAAGATATGATAGAATCCTTTATCTCCCAATGCCAGGCAAGCCTGGGATGCTCAGAGGTGCAGATAACATTGCTGCTGGGCATATCAGGGGCCAGGCAAGCGAGTGGGGAACCTCTCTTCTCCCTTAACACTCAGCAGGACAGCCTGGTCATCTCCCTGCCCTTGCTTTTATTTCTGGGGGATCCAGCTTCTCTTTCCAACCCAGTAGCAAATTGCAGTGCAGCTTTTCCAGGTCCTGGTGACCGGGTGGCTGTGCAAAGTCCTTGAGGAAGGGGCAGCAGCAGAAACCAGTGGGCAGGGGTGCCCAGCTGCAGCTCCACCAGGAGCTGCAGGGCTCTGGAGGAGTGATGGCCTGGGAGGATGTGTGGGTTCAAGCTGTGGTGCAAAAGCTGGTGGAGAAGCCAGAAGGTGCACAAAAAAAGTAGTTCATGGCCTGGCAAAGGAGTTGAGAAACTTGAGCCCTGCCTAAACATTCAGGGTTTTTGCTCCTTCAGGTCTGTTTGTCCAGGGGCATAGTGGAAATGTAATGTCCAGGTATTTATGTGCTCTGGCATAAATTCAAAACAACTTTTGGTACAATCATAGAAGAAAGAGAAAAATCATAGTCACCATTAGTACAGAATACCTGTGATGCTCCCATCCAATACCACAGCACATTTTCCTGTGATATTTTACAGTGAGAACATAAAGCCCGGCATCTTTCAATTTTATAATTGAAATATGTTAACAACAACAAAAAATATGTGGGAATTTGATATTGTCCATATCATTGGATAAAAAGCCTGCCTCTCAACTTATTTACTGCTCCACCTCTGGCTTTTGCTGCACCTGTCTTCACAAGCATCGGAGCATTCGTGTTTCGTCTGTCTTGTCGTGGCTGGATGAAGTCATCTTGGAGCATGGGTGCGGTGGTGAAAGACACACACAGTGAATTTACATCTCTTGGATAAAGGGAGAAGCTGAAGAAAGATTTCCCCTGTGAGCTGGCTTTTATCGCCAGTGCGAACATCTTAGTCAGCACAAGCTCAGACTTCTAAAATTGTGCAGCCGTGTGCTGTGAGGGAGGGATACAGCTTCTGCAGCTTCCTGCTTCCCTGGATCAGCCACGGATGAAGGCTACAGGATCTGGTGCTCCTCTAGCAGGAATTGCTGAGCCCAGGTCAGGTGAGTGGCAGGCTCTGAAACTTAGTGTGTGACCCTGCTCCTCTGGAATGTGGGAAAACACCCTCCCATTTAATTTTAACAAATCACCTCAAGCCAGATCCCATAGCATGTTGAGTATCACTGGATACTGGCTAGAGAATAGAATTAGCTGGGAGAAACCTAAGGTTTTGTGGAATCATTTCCATGACACAGACATGATACTGGAGTGGGATGTTGCATGTTTAAGTACTCAAGTTTCCAGGAAGCAAGAATGTGCAGCTACTCTGACTCACTAGAAGAAGTATTACTTCTAGTGACTCAAACCCTTGGATGCTGTTGTTTCCTAATTAATCACTGTGCTCACCATGGGTCCAAAATCCTCCTTTCAGGACCGGAGAAGGTTTGTGGCCCTCGGGATTCCTGCTCTGGTGCAGCTGTCTAGGTGGACAGATTAACTTCTTGCTGCCCATCAGTATGGTCTGCAGACCTAATTAATTTCTGGGCTGTTACCACAAATGACCTGGCAGGCTCTGAAAGCCCGATGATGGTAGTTTTGCCTGAAAGAGGGACTTAGCAGGGCACACTTTGTTGGGGGGATCATGTGACTTGAGGAATCCCCAGAAAGGTATACTGCAGGTTTGGCAGCAGTCTCATAGTCAAGGGGGTGCAGACTCAGTCTTATCTGGGAGGAGACAGATCCAGTGATGTGTTAGAGCTGGGAAACCCTGGGGAATCCCACAACCCTGCCCTTCTTTTGCAAGAGAACAGCAAAGAGATGCCTCCTTTTGCCTTGACGTGCCTGGTTGGCTGGGAAGCTGTTCGCATTGGACAAAAGGTGAAATTTATGTCTTTCATAACTTTGTGTTTGGATTTTGTGTCCTGTGCTTATTTGCACAACGTGGTACAGAACATGAGTATTATGCATTGAGATAGCTCATCTCCTCTGCCCTGAGCCCAAAGTGCATATTGCTGTCACCACAGGAAAATAGTATGACCACAGATGGAAGCAAAGAATGTTCCTTTTCAAAGTTTGTGCTAATTTTGCACTTAATTGGTATGTTACAAAGCTAGCAAATCATAAATAAAACCTGAGTTTTCCTTTTTCTAAAACTAGGTCTTAAAATGCAACTTGCCTAAGATTGGAGTCGAAAAGGCAAGCTTTTGAAAAAGATGAAGCATGCCCTCATGTGGCAATATTTTTTCCTCATAATACCTGTTTGTTTTGGTTTTAATCCCCAAATAATCTATTACAACGAGCTGTGTCATGACATCAGAACTGGCATACAGAGTAGGTGTTGTGATACAAAGCTGGCATACACACAAAATGTTCAGAAATAGTTAAATGGGCTCTAACTCTCTTGTTACTTGAGTCCTTGCATGAGTGCTTTTATTCTAAAATAAGACTAGTTCCACACAGGAGTTCACAAATAAACAAAGGTGTGAATTAAAACTTGTCCTGTCCTCTGCTCTGTGGGAAAGTTGCTTTCCACAACTGAGAGCAAAGTTTAAAACTGTTACAAAGTGGACAGCTTGGTTTGAAACCAGAATAATTGATTTTGAAGTGAATTTTAAGCTAAACCAAAATAAACTGAAAATTAAATACATATTCACAGAGCTGGCCTGAATAACTCACTTCAAAAATCATGTTTTTTGTTGAGCTGGGAGAACTTCCTCATGTCTACACAAGGCTTGCAACTGTGTAGATAAACTTTTGGAAACCTGGCTCTGCTGTGAATTTTACTTTTTGACACATAAATGTTGGGTTATAAAACCCCAGCTGACATTTCCCAGCTTGATAAATAGGGAAGTTCTACTATTTCCTGACACAGCATTGTCTGCTTTTACTGTAGATCAATTTCCTGTTTTTTCTTCCCTGAACTTAAAATCAGTAAATGGAATTCATAGAAATTACTGGGTCCCAACAGCTTATTGGGACTTTTTATAGCATTCTTCTGTGATTTCGGATGGATTGGTATCTTTCATCCAGGGCACCATAGATAGTAAAGAAAAAATGCATGGTGATCGCGGGAGTCTAATTGGGAAGCGTGTGATGGATGCCATCAAGTTTTAAACTTCAAGGAAGCATTTGAAATCCCAGGGTTTCCAGTCTGCTGCCTGGTCACTGTTTCCATCAGTTGACCCTTCACCAGATTCCTGGGAAGATGTCACCTGGCAATCATGTGTGCCACGGGTTCCCCGAGGTTCATGCTCTTCCCTGCAGAGCCTTGCAGAGCTCGCAGGGTGGTCAGGTCGGCTGAAGAGCAGTAGCAGTTGCTTTCTCCTCGTCTTCCTCTCCAGGCTACATTCCCTGCTAATACAGGCAGCTCCCTCCTGTGCTGAGGGTAATTTCCATGGGGTCAGGAAATATGAGAAGTGGAGAAGTGGGAAACTCTGGATCCACTAGGCAAACCTCGACTCTCCTGGAGGGCCTGAATGTGTGTGAAAGCTGTGGGTGGTCTGAATTTTGGGTGCTTGAGCAGGAGGCTTTGGATATCGGTGTGGATATCCAAGTTGCTTTGAGAAGACTTCAGGCTGAATGAGAAGTGAATTCCCTAAATCTCTCCCCTAGGGTCTCATTGACTTTCAGCAAAATCCTCCCTCAGAGGCAACTTGGCAATCTTCATTCATGGAGTTCTCAGCGATGCTCCGCTATCGAGTTCCCTTTGAAAGGGTTTTTGTGCTGTAATCTGCTGGCTGGTTACTTAACTGGTGCAGCTTACAGACCTCCGCTGGTTGTTGCACGTCTTGTAATTTTTCAGGGTTTATTTCAGCTCCTTTGTGAAGCGTAAGGAAATGGATGATTAGTGAAATTCTTCCCAGTATTTTAGAAGCATTAGTAAATGTTGAATAAAGGGCAATCACACTGTTGTTTTCGTGGGAACTGTGAAAGTAAGACTGCTAGATTAGGTGCAATCCTGATCTTAAAGTCACAATTCTTACACAATGTTTTTTGCGCTCTGGTGCAAAAACTTGTATGTGAGAATGTGTGCTTGTAATGAGCCAAGTAATTCAGCACTGCAGGAATCCCACCAACTTCATCTCCACGCTGGTAATGAACACGGGCCTGGACACGTCCAACTGGTGTGTTTGCCTGCAGAAATTATCCATGTGCAGTCAATGACAGCAGTGTCCTTCAGATGTTGGGTTTGATGCAGTAAGCATACGTGACACTTCTGCTTTGCTTCCTCTTCTTGCTGTGCCCTGGACTGGTCATAGCTGTGCTCTGCTCTCTGTAATCTAGCCAGAGACACCCTGTGCCTGGAAAAAGGCACCCTGTGCCTGGAAAAAGGCGAGCTGGGCAGCTGTGTTGGAGAACTTGTGTCAGCCTCCAGCAGCTAGCTGATCCCCGTGCCTTGCTGCTCTTTTGCATGGCTTCAGTACCTGAGCCAGTGCATTTCCAGCTGGCAGAGGTGTGCCTGAGCAGCGCTGAACAGAACTGCTTGGAGGACCAGAGCAGTGTGGTTGGAGCAGAGGTGCTTGCCGACGTAGCTGACTAGATGAACTGGTTGACTGGTTAAATATTGGTGGCAAAAGAACTTGCAAAGCTGCTTTGCAGAAGTGGGTGGGTCTCAGCCACATCCTCACTGGCTTTGGTATTTGTCCTCAAGCCTGATTTCCATTTTCTGTACACCGTTTGCTTTCTGCTCTCCTTCTTTTTTGGCAGTAGGTTGTGGCAGCCTATCGGAAGTGAATGGAGATCTTCGTTGGATGAACAAAGCCTATCCATTCTCTGTCCAGCCTGAAAACACCATGGAAGGCATGGGGTGCCCAGTCACAGCCCTGTTGCTCATCTTTCAAACTGCAGGAGATGAGTGGCAAGGACACCCCAGGACACACTGCCCTAGAGGTATTGCCATGAGAGTCATGGCAACATCTCAGCAAGTGGTTTTCAGGTGAAGAGCACTTAAGGCCATGGATGTGAATGCTCTCTCTAAACCCCCTTTTCCCAGGCCCTTCAGTGATTTTTAATGCTTTCTGTTCAGGTACATCTGAAACAAGTATTCCAAGGTACACGGCTCCTGCTGCTCCCTCCTGTAAAGCTGAGGTGCAGGGCAGGTAGTCCCCTCCTCCATGAGGGGCTTCACCCATGTGTGCTTCCTGCATTGTGGAGCTCCAGGCTGTTTGCAGAGATGGCACATTGATCATTTTTGCTTTTTGCCATACACCAGTGACCCCTGGCTGCTTTCCCACTGATGTAGCTCACCATGCCAGCGGGATGTTGAGGTGGCAGGGGGACAGCAGCTGCTGGGGATGTGGGGGGAAACAGCTGGCTGCTGCCTCAGCCCTGCTGCCTGGGGGGGATGCTAGCTGGAGAAGTGGGGGGCGGGAGGGGAGAGGTGCCTCCAAGAAGGAGCTAGGCCACCACACTCACCTTCCTCCAAGCCCATCTGCCCCTGCTTGTCAAAGGCGATTGTCTGCATGGCTGCCCAAGGCTTTGACGCGCATGGACAGATGCCAAGGAAGTTTAATCCAGCTGGCTTGGGTGCTGATAGGCAGGGAATTGCCACTGCAACCTTAAATCACCTGAGCAAGTACCAGGTGAGCCTGAAAAGCTCAGGCTGAAAATGATGGCATTTCAGAGAAAGGCAGAGGTTTTGTCCAGCATTCATCCTGGCTGGCAGCTCCCTTGTGAGGAATATGCTGTGCTGCAGGTTGTCCTTCAGTCTGCTCAGGCCACTTCTGAGGTGGCCTCAAGGTGCTGGTCTTGGAGGGGCTCCATCCCTGGCTTGCAGGAAGAGGAGCACTTGTTTGGGCCAGGGAAATCCTGAGGGCCCTGAAGCATGTGGCCAGGTCTGCTCCTCTTCCAGAAGGTCCTACAACAGCAGGAATATTGTGCGAGGGGTGACTTAGGCAGTACTGTGGGTTTTCACAGCACACGGCACACCCTCAACTGAAAATTTGCATAAATACCTTTCCAAGTAACGAGTATTTTCTAAATAGAACCAAAATCACATGAGAGGCAGGGAGGGGCATTTACGGGAAAGGCAGGTTTGCTACATTTGGATCTCATGCAAGAAATGGGATTATTACTGTCCACGGAAGTTAGAGCATGAATTTGTAAGGGTCTGGTTGAGGAAGTTCCTTAGCACAGATGGAATGACCATGATGCTTTTGACCTGACGAAGCCAGTTGATGTCAAGAAGCAGCTTTTGTGCCCATGGCAGAGAGAAGACACCATTAGTCCCCATGACACCTCTTCAGGACGCCTCCATGTGATCCCCATGGACCAGAGAGATCCCCACATGGTATAAAGATGAGTGCTGTTGAAGACTGCAACCCCAAAACCCAAGAGCCTTTTCTCTTTTTGAGAAAGAGTTTGAGAGGGGGAGAGGAGGCAGAGGAGAAGTGAGTTTATTTAGAGTTATCCACTTGAGGTCTTCTTCCCTAGTTGCTCTCAGAGCATTTTCCAGAGGACGCTGCTATTCTTACCCTGGCTTATCCCATGGGGAAAACGAGGCATACAGCAGTAAGGTGGTTGAGCTGTGGTCAGCGCAAAGCCTGGAGAAGGACCTCCCTCTCTGGGATTTCAGCTAGGTGGTTGCTACCAGTTAAGCTATAAGTGATATAAAAATATCTGTTCTGCACTCTTTATTTAGAAATCACCGTTTCCGGTGGGAAGCAGGTAGAGACAGAATCAGTAAGTCCTGCTGCTTCCACTGCTTTTCCTTACTAGTCTGCCTGTCGATTCCCTTTTACCATTTTACATGTGGTCACTTGATACCAGCAGCTGTTTTGGGACATCTCTTATCTGTCACATCCTTCTTTTTATTTCAGTGTCCAAAAGTTTGACTGGACCACAAAAAACAAAGCAAAACAAAATGTAACAAAACAAAAAGACCTCCACATTAACAAAATGTGAGTTTCCCCCAGGTTCAGTTCTAAACATGTCACTTTAATGATGTCTAAACTGCACAGCACTTGATGAGCAAAACATTGCTATCTTCTAGCCACATTTGTTTTCCCTGTCTCCTAGAGCATTATAGTCACCGGGGGAGAACTGCGTGTTCTACTTCACTGCTGTAAAGCTATTATGGGTATGAAAAGTTCCCATTAATCTGCTCCACACATGGATGTTTCTGGATAAAGTTCAGTAGCCAGATCCCTCTTTCTTTGTGTGCATCAAACGAAGCAGAAAAACGCCTCCAATTTAAAGACACCAAATGAATAACCAAATAGATGAGATTAATTTTTGTTTAATCCACGTGGGCAGCGAAGCCAATGGCCAGTGTTTGTGTGTGGACTTCTCCTGGGAGTTCATTACCAGCTGAGACTGTAATAAGTTAATGCAGAGATTCCATGGAAATAGGGGGTTAATTATATGCAGAGGATGTTGGCCAATGTACAGCTTTGAACAACAAAAATAGCCCAAGTCTTCTGTTTTGGATGTGGAATCAATTAACGAGGTCTGTGACATGTACCCGGATTTGTTAAGATAGTTGTAGTATAAGGATACTTTTTTTCTTTTTTTTTCTTTTTTTTTTTTTTTAATATAAGAAGCTAAAGAAAATAAATGGGTAATGGAAGGCAGGGGACAGAAAGACATGAGACTGGTAATAAAACGCTGGACTTTGGCCTGGGGCCAAGGCAGGCTTTTCAATGAGTCTGAAGTTTGGACGGCAGCACAGTTTGAACCAGTTTTCACTAACTGTCCCAAAGGTTCTACCGTAATAGACAGAGAGAAGAGGTTGATGTTAGTTTACCAACTCCCTTCTCTCTGCTGGCAGGAGTGTTCTGCTGCTGAGATGCCGTAGTCATTAGACTGACGGATATCAGCATGTGGTGCGGCGTGCTGCAGATTCAACTCCGAAGCTGAAACATAAAAAATTCTCCTTGATGCTGGTTGGCACAAACCTAATTTTTTCCCCCTTTCCACATCTGGTTTTAATATCAAATGTGTCTTTCTGCACTTCCCCCCCCCTCCCCGCCCCTTGCTGCATCTTTAGAAATGGCTTCTTAAAAAGAAAAAAAAAAGAGTGTCACTCCCCTTCCCCTGTTTCCCTAGGTTTTAGAATTAATTGTATGTATGTGTGGTAGTTCAGCAGTGCAGCTTGGGAGCTGAGTGGAGCACAGCATACACCTCTGTAAAGGGAAGTTGTTTCACAAAAAAAAAGCAGAGGACGACCAGATAACTTTTACTTCCCTTCGGAGTTCAGAGCTGTGAAATGCACTTTTGGCTGTTACAAGTTTTCAAGGAGCCACTTAAACAGGTAGAATACAAATTTAAAAGAAAATATCTGACCCGTTTTCACCCCATTTCACTTTAGCACAAGCTCTGGGCATGTTCCAGGCATTTCTAAAGTCCCTCACTGTTTTTTATTTTCACCCCCTTCTAAATGGTCCCTAAAACCATTAATTTGTTCCTAGAAATTATCTACTTATTTGTTGTGTTTTGGGTTTATTTATTTTTTTTGTTTGTTTTGCACACAGAAATCCTCAGACCAAAGCAAACAGTGCCACAGAAAAATGCTGTAAGACAACCCAGTTTTGAGGGAAGTGCCCCTGATAACTTCTCAGCTCCAGAGAGAAGCAGTGGAGGTTGGGGCCACTGAGTCTCCATGGAAGTCAGAGGGTAAGGTTTGTTTAACTAATTAGTGGTAATCCTGAATAACTCAGTGGGCTTTAATTTATGGGGTTTCCACCAGGTTCTGTGTTCAGCTCCTCACGGAGCGCCTGGATCCCTGGGTTTTGTCACACATGGAGTCCTGGAGACTGCCATGGCCTGGAGATCTGAGGCGGCCATCTAGGGCACAGGGACATGGCTTTAGGTCAAGTGCCCTCCAGTCCTCTGTATCTGGTGGTGGGCAAGGATCATCCCTGGCTGTTGTCCCAAAGGTACTCTTGGGGATCCACAATGCAGACTAGGAGATGGGCAGGATGGACACCCTTGTCCATCCAGTCTGAGGAGGCTGACTGTATGTGGGACCTCGGTGTGCCACACCAGGGAAATGGACTCTGTCAGCAGGGGCGATGCAGGGACCACCCTGACCTTTCACCTGCCTGCCTGGCTGCTTAGAGTTAAAGTGTTACCAGGAAAGGTGGCTGCAGCCTCCATACTGCAGATCTGGTATGACCATTGGCTCCAGGGGCACCTGGGGACAAGGTCGGAGCAGTGGGAAGGGGAAGTTGTTTCTGTGGCAGCTTGCCAGACAGACAGGAAAGCAGAGGCAGGGGAGGCCAGGCAGGAGGAGGATGTGACAGCAGGGCTGAGGTGGCCAGCCTCGGGCCATCAGGGCAATGAGGAGACACAAAAGCTGTGGGGCTTGTTAGTCAGGGCCCCACTTGCCAAGGAGCCCACAGTAAGGAGCAGGTTTCTTAGCCAGTGTGTGGGAATGGGCAGTGCCTTTGTTTTGCCTGTAATGCCAGGGGCAGCTCCAGGCACTGTTACAGGTGCACTAAGACTGAATGCCAGCATTCAGCTTCCCCATGGCCCCCAGAAGCTGCCAGGTGTTAGAGCAGGAGCAGGCTACATCTGCTCTCTGGCTGGCCAAAATTCTAAATGGAAAAGGTATTTCCCAAGTACCAGAGCACCACTCCCTCATTTATGTCCTGGAACTGGTTCAATTAGGGTCATAACCAAGTGAAATGGGAACATCCAGCCCCATGCATGCTGTAATAAAACAACACCTTTCTTTTGTTTTCTGAGCTATCTGGGGAGTGCCGTAAGAGAGGGGGTCTCTACTGTCTCTGGATCTTTTTAGTTTTTAATTATTCCTTGTTTGGGAGTGCTTTAGGATGGGATGACCTGCTGCTGACACAGCTGAGCAGTGCCATGTCCCATGCCTTTAACTCAGCTGAAACTCTTCACAGAGCAAGGATGGGTGACGACTGCCTAATTCCTCTGTAACCAACCTGAGCAAGGAAGTATAATTATGATAGTTATCACTGGGGGATATTTCAAAGGGAAAGCATGCTAGATATTTTGACTAAGCACTTAATTTTTTTTCTATCAAATTACTTCCAGCCCAGCAGCTAGCTCTATGTACATAATAGCTCTGTTGGCTTCAATGAGGTCCTTCAGCTAAGGTCAGCTAAATACCTGCCCCATGAGCGCAGGCCACAGACCAGATGCGAGATGCCATGGTGTCACCTCATCCACTCCTTTCCTCTTCTACTGCAGACCCCCACCCCACTAGCTAATTGTCAGCATTTGGCCTTGTATAGTTTTAAATGAATCAAGCTCCGTCTGACTTTACTCTTAAACCACTTGTTCATTTCCCTTTGAAAATCCAGATTTTTGTTCACACTCAAATAAGAATACATACCAATATTTTATCTTTTCTGCACTGTATCCCCAGGCAGAAATTATATCGTAATAATAAACTGGCTGGCTTGTTTTAACAGTTCCTGGCTTTTGGCTTTATGCAACACTGCAGGTGTGATTCTAGTAGCAATACTGTAGGTGTGAATTATTATGTTAGCGTAATAGGCTGTACTTTATTGTGCTTTATTGCTTAATTGTCTTCTTCCATAAGGATTCTGCAGTTGTTACTGCGAACTAATGCCAAGCTTTTTCATTAAAAGAGCGGTACTCTTTTTTTTGGTGTTTACTAAGGTCAGTAATTTCAGTGGGTGACTGGCTTTGGGAAATGAAGGAAAGATGTCACTAAATGAATTAAGAAAGTGCTTACTAAGTCCTTAATAAAAAGCAGAGCAGGCTAAAAGATGCTCCTTGTTATGTGTAGATACTTGTAACCCCAAAGAGCCCTTTGGGAAAACAGCTGGCTGAGCTTTCTGGCAAAGGAAGCCCTCTCCCATGTTCAGGGGATTCCCAGGTGAGGGGCAATATTTCTGTGTGGTTATGTGCTCTGTGACCTCCTCTCCCCTCTCTATCCTTCCCACTTTACTTTTTTCAGAAGATGGAAGATCAAAGTTTTGTCTTCACAGCAACACACAGGCTGATCCCCTTTGCCAGTGTACCCCCACAGGAGTGCACCCCGGGCAGGGGGCTGCCTCCCCTGCCGCATGGATTGCCTGAAACAGCAGGGATGTGGGCAGCTCTCCAGAGCATGTGCAGATCCTGTCACTCTATCGGGAATCAAGGGGGCAGGGAGGAGTCCCAGGGGTACCCAGGTGCCCCAAGGATGCCTCTGCCACTTGAAACCTGAGACACCTTCAATATGTGCAGCCACACCCTGGTGTGGGGACCAAGGGTGTTTTTCAATGGTTTGAAATAATGAAAGCTGCTGCTCCTGTGAGTCACTCAAATTCCCACCATGTACTCTTGCTAAATGATTTCACCTCTACTCCTCTGTGCTCCCTAGCACCGTGCCTGCTTATGCTGCTGAAGTTCATTTTTGGCCTCACATCTTCATTTAAGTATTTTTATGTTTGTCTTTCTGGAACTGCAGGTTTAGCAGAAGGATCTGTATTTACTTTCAGTTGGGTGAAATATTTATGCCTGGCATCTCGTTTGCAGGAGTAGTGAGGTAGGTGATTTCCCAAGTGGGATCTTCATCATGCAGAGCAGGAAACTTTTGATTTTCCCTTCTTCTTGTAATGGTGTTTTCCAAAACTGTTACTGCAAAGCAGGGCTGGGAGGTAGCTACAAAATATGGATGCAGATCTAGATTCTGAAGTCACAGGGTTTTGCCTGGTTCCCCCAAAGCACTGAGGCCTTATCTGTGGTGGATGCTACCTTGCCTTACCAGGGACCAAACTGAAAATATGCAGAGCTGAAAGCCTGGTGTATGGACCATTAATGGTTGAGTTAATAGGTGTTAACCACACACAGATTGTCCTTTTCTGTGGCTGAGGCACCAAAAGTGTAGTGCTCATTTCTTCCTTTTTTCAGGCCTCACCAGGTCCAACCCAAAGGAGATGAGCATGTTTGAGCTGTGTTTGCACTGTCTGGCCAGGAAGAGAGGACTCCTCTCTGCCACAAAGGTCTCAGTGGGGTTTGTGCTGAAGTGGGATTCCACATCTGGGATCTACCCAAGAGCTACATCATACTCTCTTAGAGATAGGAAAGATTCATAAAGAGAAGACTTTGAATCAGGAGTCTGCTGTGCATTGCAACATTTATCGTCGTGATTCACATACCTCCAGTGTTACTGCAAATCCGGGCAAAGTGTGAAATGATTCTCTCTTTTATCTTGGAGGAAATGCAACGAGCTCCAACCATGCTGACTCTGAAAGTCAGCTCTACCCTGCTTTGGGCCACAGAAATTGTCAGGATTTTTGAAAAAGCTCAACAAACCTCAAGACCACAATCTAGCCAATTAATTTTGAAGTACTTTGGGAACCATTCGGGTTTTTTTCTTTTCACCTTATGTAGCTCCATAGAAACCCTTGGAGTTCTGCAGGTATGTACCTAGTTATGAAGGAGCTGGAGGCACTAGGAGGGCTGGTACATGACTAATAACTGTCAAATTACAGGGAACACTTTAAAATCCCTTAAATCTCTCCCCTCCCCTACTTCATCCTGGTAACTGGGACAATGACCCTTTAGCTAGGCTGTCTTTCCCAGAGGCAGTCCCTTCACTTGAAGCAGGAGACAATCTGAAGCCACAGGCAAGGGGTTCAGAAACTTTATGACAAAATCATGACATGGGAAAAAAAAAGAGAGACTGGGTGAGCTGCAGCACAGAGGATCACAGGAGGGAGTAGCTGGCATGTGCATGCCAGTGCCAGAGTCATCAGACCTTCATCATGGGAACCTCAGCTTGACTGCCAGATAAACCACCTCCTTTTGTATTCACAGTTGCAAAATGTCTCTACAGCAGCTCTAGCAATTGTTCAGAGAGAAAAGAAATAGAAAAACTTCTCTTGCATCCTTAGCATAGCAGGTGTTTTTACAAATTAAAGAAAAAAGACATTAATTCTGCATTTTATTTTGGCCCTTTGCTATATCCCTGCTCTGCGTCTGAAATGTTTTCTTTGCCAAAGAGACAAGCAGAGGCAGTCAGCTCTTTACAGACAGTTCTTTCAGGTTTATCAATGTTAAGGTTGTTTTCTTGTACACATTTCGGTACTGTTTTTTGGTTTAGACAGCATGGAGTAACTGTATTTACTTTGCTGCCCTGCTGTCTTTAGCAGAAAAACTTAAGAAGTTTGTTTCTCATTCCTGTTTGCCATGGAGGCCTCAATCTCGGGGAAAATTGTAGAAGAAACTCAGTTAATTGAAGGTTAAACAAAATGAATGAAGTTTGTATGGTGCCCTGTGGGTTATTAGACTCAAGGTCTGAGCAGCTGCCAAGGGGAGTGAGTTCCAGGGCAGGAGCATTCATCTGAGAAATCCCAGTTGCTGGACATGGAGGGGTCGAACCTGGGAGCCCCAGGTGCCTCCCATCTGAGCTTGGCTGCCATGGCTGGATGTGGGGTGGGTCCCCTGTCCCTTCCCCCACTCCTGGTCCAGAGAACTCTGCAAATGGATGGGAGGGCATGTCCCACCCCACGGGAGAGCAATAGGGACTTGCTAATAGTTGCAGGTGCCTGGCTGCTTCCTTTACTAGCTGTGGAGCGAGCAGGGAGCTCTAAAATCACAAAGACAGGCAATTGCTGGGAGTTAGGGCTGATGAAAGGGCTCATGGACCTTGCTACAATGAAAGTCTGGAAGTGGCACAGAGTCAAGGGGTGCAGCAGGCAATGCAAAGAGAGGTGGTCAGCGATGTGTCCTCTGAGTTGCTCTCCATCCACACGTCTTTGTCTCCCTATCAGAGTGATGCTCTGGACTGGTGCCTGGTTTATCTCCCACTTCAGTCCAGCTTGGAGGTGGAGTTGAAATCACAGGGTATGGATGCAGGATGGAAGCAGAGAGGCAAAGTGTTGTGATGTCCTTTCAATTTCCAAGTGTCTTCCAAGTGCCTCTTTCTATGATATAGAAGAACTTTGACAAAATAAAGCCATTAAGTGAAAACTGTAAGAGCAAAGATAAAGATGTATCTGGGTACACCTGCATTGTTATTTGTGAATGTTAAGCAGCATGTTCTGCCTTCCTATAGATCAGTTTGTGTATCTGTGCAGCAGGCTTGATATTTTATTCCTCATTTGTGCCATAATTGCAGGAGTCCTTTATGCCAATGTAGACACTGATCTCACTGCATGTTGGAATTACAAAATGTATGAGAGAGCTGGAATAACAAGAATGCGTGTTTTCTGAAAAAGTAGAAGGTTTCTGGAGGAGGAGTTTTCCCAAAGGAGCTAAGTTTACAGATCTAACGAATTCAGGCGTTTTCCTTCTGAAGTTGACACACGCATGCACAAACACACAGGCTCTAGTATCTATTTCATGGACACATTCTTCCCATCTCAGTGTGTAAAGGTCTTGAAAGCAATAGCTACTGGCAATACCCCAATGCAACATATCTAATAGGTCCTTCCCAGTTTCAAAATCAATGAGGACACACATGGTGAAATGAAAGCAGAGCTTAAACTACCTTGCTGTCAGAAGCAATGAAACTAGCTGCCTGTCCTTGTGGACTTGATTTGTGGGTCCTTTGTTTTTGTAGTCTTGGTTTGCTGACTACATCTCAAGAACTGTGTTGCTAGAGCAACTTTGTTAATCTAACGACTGCAAGTAACTCCAACTCCAACTGTTGAATGCAGGACTTTTCAAGATCTAGTAATACACTGCAGTGGGTTTTCATTGTTTCCCAAATTTTACGGATTAATAGGCTCCAGGTGGAAAGAAAAAAAGAGCAAATTTGATTATTTGTAAACTACCTCTGACTCAGTGGATCTGCCTACATACTTAGAGAAGATATTTTGGATCAGCATCAAATGGCCTAGCTCTGCTGACTTAAACACAGCATTTCCAATTTACATCACCTCAGTGTCTGAACCTGATGTTACGTGTGCAGACATGTAACCAGAGAAGGGACACTGCCTCTTCTCAGCTCCACATTTGACCTTCTCTGTGTTGGCCTGTGATTGTGTCTACAGAGATATGGAAGCACATGTATGATCACAAAATATCTATGCTTTGCCATGCTTTCCTCTCTGCTTAGATGGGAAATCTTAGCTCCAGGAACTATCAGAGAAAACTTTTTGATGCAACCAACCACTGGAAGAAACAAATGCCCCCAAAGTGGACCTTGTGATTTGTACCTGGTCAGGACATCCTGAATCTGCAGGCCAACAGGAGCAGAGTTCCTTACTGGCTGACACGCATTTCCCAGGCCTAAATTTCTGTCAGGATTTTTTTGGGTTTTGTTGGTATTTTTGTTTTTTACCTTGCCGTCCCTCCTGTCATGCTGCTGTTCATACTTCCCAGCCCAGAGGAGCTCTGTCCAGGCTTTATCTTAGTGATTTGTATTCCTATGGTCACCACAACAGTTCAGGCTTACTCTTTTGAACAAAATTAATTATTGTTAGGTTATCTGGGAGTTGGACTCAGAGACTCTATTTCACTAATAAGTATAATTTTGAAGAGCCTTTGTTTAAAAAGATTTGTTATCTACTGCTTACTGGCAGGTTTTGAATCTTACATCCCTGTTGAGATTGATTTCCTGTACATGCCTAATTACTGATGACACAGTTAGATACAAGCTAAAGAGATATCTTGCAACTGGAAAAAAAAAGGAAAATAAAAACTTTAAGCCAAGTTCCCTTTGACTTAATCAGAAAGAGGCTAAATTTTATTTCATTTAGTAAAGTCACCGTGGAAGGATCCTCCTCCAAGAACTTGCAGCAATATGAGGAGTGTGTACAAAACATGTCCAGACATCAAACAGGGCAACTCCCAAAATGTCTCTGCATTTGTAAACATGCATCACATCTGCTCAGCTTGCCTGTAAGCATGAAACGTAAAACTTGGGATAGCTGTCTTATTAATTTGAAAGGATGCTAATTCAGGCTGTGGCTTGAGGAGATGGAGGATGCAGCTGCAGCTGGCTTGAAAAAGTTTTTCAAGAAAAAAAAGATGCCCTGAAAAATTAAATATGTTTTTATTAAAGAAAAGGATCAGTTGCCTAACCTGATTTGTAGTGGATCCCTAGTTAAGCCATTTGGAGCAACTGCCTAAGCACTGCTGTCACTGTTAACCTTTTCCTGGGATCAAACAACAATCTTCGATCCAAAGGATGTTCACTAATGATGAGAACATGGAGAGAGGGAGAAAAGCTTCTGTGGCATTGAGATATGTGTCTTTTATTCCACACTATGTATGAAAATAGCTAGGGAGCCTTTGTTGGGATGTATATTGAAGCTTTATAACCACCACAACCACGGACTAGGCTGCTTCAGCAGGTGCACTTGTCCAAACACCTAGCAGAAAGTCTTGCAGTGAGAATGGGTAGGTAGTAGTTTCTAGGGATGTAGAGTGGCACAGCTTATCCCTAAGTTAGAAATATTTATGTAAATATAAATAAATAAATAGATAAATTTCCATAATAAAATATATTATAGAAATATATTTTACTTAGTCAATAAAGAGAAGTTTTATACCAACATAGGTGCCTGCACAGCAGGGATAGTACTCTTAGAGACTACATAAACTAAACCAATATATATTTGATGCATACTTATGTATGCATAACTATATTTGATACATAATTATAACGTGGAGAGTGTATGAAGATCAGGTCTGAGATGTGGTGTAAAGTGAATGGCCCAAGGTGACCTTCATTCACGGCCAGGCACTAAATGAGGCTCCTGGTTTAAATGTTAATGTAATATTGTAGTCACTACGCTCCTGGTTGATACACCTTTTGGACGCAGTTGCTGGAGGAATTTTTTGCCCATAGTTGCGTATCACTGTCCTTCCTTTGCAAGTTACATCTCTAAGATTTTACTGGCAGAGCTGCTGATCTGACTTGTCTCATGCAGTTCTGTCAAAATATCTACATGTACATCTGACTGTGAAGAAGCCTGGGGCTTTTGACTAGAGGCAAAACATGTCGAGCACAACAAGAATGAGGTGATCAAGACTGATCTGGACTTTCAAGAGTTTGGGGATCTGAAATTAAAAGAACAGGGTCTTAGAGTTTTACAAACTATTTGAATACATAAATACAAGCACAGTTATGATTCCCTCACTGGACTACTTTCACACACTGGTTAGTGTAAGTATTGTCCCTCTCCCCTCATGACAATATCTAGTCAGATGCGCCAGTGAGGCACACTCTTTCCTGTGGAAAATGGTCTTCTTTGGGGATAGAATTTACACAATTTTTGATAGAGAGGCAGCAAATCTGTCACTAGTTGAACATGGAAAGCACAGTTTTAGGAGTGCTGCAACCTCCTGGAAAATGTTGGGCTTCACAATGTAGATATTAAATACCATGTAGTGAGAACTCCATGTGGATTTTGGCGGGGCAGAAAGGGGAAAGTAAGGCCCCTTCTAACACAGAAAGTGAGGTCTGCTTCTTACGGGTGCAAAAATGCCTTGACCTTTTGCCTTTGGCAAAACCTCAATTTATACATGTTCTGTGGCTTGTGTCACTTGGCCACATCCCAAGCTCACCTCTAGTGTGGCTACATTTCAGCAGTGTGGTGTGTGCAAGTGTCATGGGTTATTATCTACATGACAGCAGTACCCAGAGGCTTAAGCCAGAGCTGTAGCCCATTGCGTTAGACACAGAGCAAATACACTGGCAGTCTCGCTCTGAACATCTCCTGGACTAGAAAGACCAGCAAAAGAGGAGGAAAGGAAAGAGAAGCAGCAGAAAAAAATCATCCAGGGTTGCACAGCGTGCAAACAAGGCAGCAGAGGTTCCTGCTAATGGGTGGTGGCTGTTTTTTTGCCTTCCCAGCCACCAGTGTTGTCTCACTTAATGCTGCAGAAGGTAACTTTTGGGTCATGTCTAGGCATAGGGCTTTTGCAGGGCAGCTCTGGCTTTTCATGCTGTGACAACCTAAGAGCATTTCTCATCCTGTACGACTCCTGTGTCCTGCTGCCAGAGTGACTGTCCTAATGCCCGAGTGACAAACAGGTACATATGCCCATGTAAAGGTTTTTCTAGGGCAAAGTTCGGCCTTCGAGTTTCAAACTGCTTGTATGCAGCAGGTCATTGCTACTGCTGGAGCTGAGCCTCAAGCACCTGGACCTCTGGATGCCACAGCCTCCACCTTACACTTTGGGCTGAAAGGCGCTGTGCAATGGATACATCGTCTTGTTAACACAGCTGATTTCCCAAGGGAGCTGTGTGCAAGAGGTTGTTTTTGTTCTTTGATTTTTCCCTAATTCACAGAAATGTTCTCCAGAGTACAATAGACTTTATCCACGTTGGTAATGATTATTTCTATTTGTCTCCTTAATAGGACTGAGGAAGTAGTGACTGGTCACCCCTCTGCAATGTCACTCATGATCCCTCCTGGACCTTTTGAGTGACTAGGCTGGTAGGAAATGACAACAGAGTGCTGATGAGATTAGCACTTCTCACTCTTCATAGTGTAGAAAACCCCAGGACTAACTCATTCTTCAAGCTCCTCAGTGACTAATAGGTGTTTTATCATCCTTTCAATTAGAAAGCATTTATCAGCAATCCTTGCTAGCTCACTGCATGAATTGACCTGTCATTCACTGTCTCTGCCCTTGGAACTGGTAATTAAGTTTAGCAATCTGCCTCAGCAGCTCTGACTGAGATACGTGGTATGTTTCCATGTGAGTAGGCAGACACTTTGGGTTTTCCTTCCCAATAAAAAAGGGCTTTGAGAAAAGTGAATGAATGGTCCCAGCAGATGCCCTGTGTCAGGTACCTGCAACCCTGAAAGCCTCACAAGCAGCGTGCAGTGAGTGGCACAGAGCAGCTGGGCTGCAGAGGGGTGTCAGTGGGGCTAGCCTGACTACCTGTGGCCCAGGGGCAGGAACATCTTTATTTGGAGTTGGCCAACATAAGCTGGGACCAGTACAGAGTGCTTCCTAGCTGAGCACCTGCTTCATGCCTAAACTTTCCAAACTGCATGCTTTTGGAACAGGAGAGGAGATTTTGCACTTCATTCTTGATGTTGAGGTATGTCAGCCTTGAAGTTTGGGCACAGGTGCAAAGCTCTGAAGTCTGGGTACCTCTTTGTTGTTGAGCAAGGGGTAAAGCAAAGCAGTTGCAATGAAGCATGTTATGTATGGTGAAATCTGGGGATCAAGTACACTGACACAGGTCCTACACCTTCTCCGGTACAATTCTCCTCAGTGCCAGCAGAGGACATGTCCTGTTGACAGTGTAAACAGCAACAACAAAAAAGGTAACCCAGCCTCCTGCTGAAGGAAGTTTTTTAAGGGGGTTGACCCTACAGAAAAGTGACTGAACTGCAATGGCACAGTGTGATTTGCCGTGCTGTCACAGGTATTGCTGACATTGAGGCCGCATGCCTGTTGTTATCTCCTGGCCTGTCCAGGTATTGCTTTCTTTTTAAGATGAGAGGAAATTTACAGATTGCTTACACTAAAGCCACACTGCTGGTAAAGGAGCTTTCCCCCCTCATCTAAATCTGTGTCTGACAATGGTTGATGGGGGCTGATTTTCAGTAGCTAGCCCACTGTTTTTTAAGCAAACTTGACTCTGAAAAAACAGACATCTTAAAAATACCCACACAACCTCCTTCACAACTGCGAAGGGGTACAGAAATGCCAGGGTCCCCATTACTCACTCCAAAATCAGGTTCATGTTGCCTGGCTTGGGGTTTTGGAGGAAACACACAATTTGCAGAGTTCACTGAACCTCACAGAAAATTTGGATTTGAATTTGTCTGGAGCTGTCCTGAAATATTTCTTAGTGTTTCTGAAAATATTCCTTACTCTGTTTTACCACAGGAAACGTCCTAAGGGGATTTTTCTGCTTCTTCTTTCCCCCCTCCTTCCACTACACCAGGTTCGTCTCCCTGCTGTCTTAAGGAGACCACCTACAACTAAAGGAAATAAAGACCTCTGTGAAAAAATACAGGCAAACCCAGTATTTAAGGGTGAGCTCCCCACAATATTTATCTAGTTGTCTGAGCTGGTGTAACCACAAAATGGGGAAGAAAAAAATTATTATCATGTGGTGGCTGGGAGGATAACCTCTGTTTAAAAACAACAACAAAACCAAAATGCAGCAGCGTAAAAGTGATGAGAAAAGTGCCAAGTAGAGGAAAGGAAAAGGACCAATATTTATGAGCTAGAGTAGATAATAGCACTAGGAGGTATTGCCTGGTGAGGATAAAACAGCAGACATCTTTAATTTTGGAGCAGAGAGACGGGGTCTTCTATAGTTTATTCAACAGGTTTCTCTGTATTTATAGGGGAAAAAAGTGGTCCTGGATATGAAAAAAAGATGGGCAAAAAAATACACTTTCTTCCCGGAAAACATCCAGAGGTTCCTTACAGCATTCTGCATCCTGAAGATCATGTGCCTTAACTTCAGACCTGAAAAGTAGAGAAGGAAAGAAACACTTACAATTTGGAGCAAAGGCCGCCTTTCCTCACCGAGGCACTAAGCAGGGACGTAAATTACAGGGTATCTGTTTCAGGCCCCTTTCAGTATACGGCTCCTATAAGAGCTCCAGAGTAAGATAATCCTCTGTAGATCAGAGGCAGCATGTTATTAGCAGGAGCTCATAGGTTACATTTAGTGGTGCCTGGGGTACCTTTATGCTGAAGTGTTAGTGTCAGCCCGAAAGCACATAATCTTTCTCTTGAGTCTAATTATACATTCATTGCACATGCAACAGAATATTCAAATGTGTTTAATTAGTCGAAAGATTGTGCTTTACACCCACAAAAGCAAGGCAGTAAGGACTAAGGATGAAAAGCCAAATAGCCTCTTTTATCTAATTGCATCTCTGACTGCCTGGGAGTCCCCAAGCACCAGTGTGAAAGATACTATAAAAATATTTAAATATAAAGCCGTAGCTGAATAAGCTACAGCCACAGCAAATGCCTGTGTTTCTGTTACGCTTAATGACCAGTTGAATTGTTCCTGATTTACACTAGTTCACACAGAAAGGGAAAAGTGTACGGTTTGTGTCCGTTCGGCCCCTCAGTTGGATCACCTCTAACATTTGTGGTGTGGGCAAAATACCTTCTGTTGTTTGTAAAAGAGGTTCGTTATCTGTTTTAAAAATGCCTTATTTACATTTTCCCATTAAAGAGTATTAAGTAAAGTTCTCAAGGATTTCCATTAAAGTTAGGTTAATAGCTCAAATAGAGGGTTATATTTAATTATAAAGGCTTCACCCTTGAAAACAACACCATCATTCTATCTTCTCATCTGAAGTACCTTGTTTTTTCTTGTTTTTTGGTGTGGTAAGTTAACTGGATTTTGCAGGTGCTTTCTGAAATCTAATGGTGACATAATTGTTACATAAATTTGCAGCAGGTAAGTTTTTGCCATAGAGACTGTGGCTAAAGAAGAGATCTGGCAAGAAGGAGAATGAAGGATTGTGCTTCTGCCAGTTCACTCGCCACGTAGCCCTGGGTGAGCACTTTTGGTTGAGATTTTCAGGAGTGGTCACTCTGTCCCCAAGCCCATTAATGTAACATTATTTTGTACTCATTGCTGAGTATCAACAGCCCCAAAGGAGACCATCTCTGGACGGGCACTGCCCCCAGCCAGGCATCTCCAGGCTCCTCCCAGGGGAGCCGAGTGTCCTGGCCATGCTCTGGGTCAGCCCAGCTTCATGCAGCTTTGGCTCTGCTTCACCACTCCAGTAGTATAATGCCTTTATCTCAGAGGCATTTTGGGTGGAAGGGATACCTTCAAAGTAGGGTCATCTTCCATGTAAAATCAGCTTTTTCCTGGGCCAGGACAGGGGCCTGCAGATACGAGTTTTCCCAAGGTATGGTCTGTGGTATGCGATTTAGTGCAAAGACAGTGCAAGAGTGAAAGAAAAAAAAGCAAACCATGAAGTGAGCTGAAAATCCAGCTCCTAGAATTAGAGGAGTTAAGGGCACTCAGTCCTGCCTTAACAGATTTCAGAAAATGAAAAGAAGCCACTGCTATTGAGGATTAATTAGCTCAGCCGGGATGGGTGATAACAAATGCCCTCCAGTGGGCTGTGACCATGAAGATGCTGCATCCACAGCTCATCTTTGGGAAGCTGCAGACTTTCCTCAGAGAATGGGTGTCAGAATAAATCTGCTCAGTATTCCCAAATATCAAGATTTCATCCTGGAAAGACAGGACCTTAGTGAAAGCAGAGTAGAAAATAGCTAATATTATACAATATAGTAATCATTTTATTTCCTTCTAGGCTGGGAGCATGGTGCCATATGCAGAGCATGAATCAGGATACAGTGAATTTATTCCTTTAGCACTTTTGAAAACCACCATGTCTGTGTATGCAGCTTGTGGAACTTGTCATGCAAAGACCTCTGTTGTTTTAGACACCCTTATAAAGGCTCTGAAAGGGATCTCAAAGAATACAAGATATTGAGGGACTGATTGACACTTTCTATGTAGACCACAGGACCATGAGACACAGCTCCTGAACTGTGGGCACTTGCTCTTGCTGCAAGCACTAACCCAGGGAAGCCTAGGTGTCTACCTCCCTGCTCTCCTCCAGCTCTGCAAATAAATTCTAGGTAAGTTTTGGCAGTCTTTGGCACTTTGGTGCAAGCAAATCTCCTCCTGTGCTGACTCTTTAATAGAGGAGATCTGTTTGAGCCAGATTTTCTTCCTTCTTTCCCCTCTGCAGCTTCTGTCATTTGGAGGTGTAGCTGGGGAGCAGAGTTCATGCCAGTGTGTCTTCTGAGGAACAGGTTGGCCTGTTTGGATTTTTTTTCCCTGAGGGTGCAATGACCAGCCCGTGGAAAAGGTGTTCAGAGGAGTGGCATGGCTGGTAGGAATATTGAGGAGGAGGTAGTGAGGCTGCAGTTGTAACTGTAAGCACAACCTCTGGCCATAAATTTGATATTTTCTCCTCCTAAAACACCATCTGCTCGCTACTGTTTATATTCCATGCCAACCCTCACACATTCAGGCAAGTCTGTGCTACAGGGACACCTGTGGTCACAGCTCCTCCCTGAAGTCATCTTTGCAGCTTGGGAGGAAGGTGACCTCCCCTTTCAGAGTACTTCAGCCTGAGTTAACAGAAAACTGCCTGTGGTTGTGGGCACATTACTTTGAGTGTTTATGCCACTTATCTGTTACCTAAAGATGGAGGTTTTGAAGACACTTTAAAGTGTTTTTTTTCCTTTCAGCTGCTAATCTTACAGTGTCAGGAGCCTGCACTCATGAGAAAGTTGCACCAATTTACTTCAAGGGGCTTTAAGTTTTAGTTAGAGTGACATGGGACATGCTATACATATGGAGGGTAGGAAGGCTCTGCAGAAGGATCTGGACAATGCTAGAAGCAAAGTGTGACCTTGCAGCTTCCCATTGTGCTCTTTCACTTCCCTTTTCTGGTCAGTCACGAGAGCTCAAGCAGAAGGCAGCCAACTCTCCCCATCTCCCATCACCCTTGCAGGGTGTGTACTGTGTATTCCACTGCAGGGCAGCCCTCCCTGGCACGTGGTTTGCTCCCCGACAGGCTCATGTGAGCACTGCTGGGACTCCAGGCTGTGGATCCCGTACTGGTTGGGCTAGGTGAATGACTCACAAAAGCTGGGATTGTGCCCTGCCAGCAAGCAGCAAAGTGAGCAATGATGCTGCCAGTCCTCTGCAGGGTGAAGTGAGCCTCCCCAAGGCAGGCCTTTGTCCCTTGGAGGGAGGATGAGGAGGAGGTGTAAATTGCAGCCAGGTTTCCACACGGTAACCTGAAGGCCTTTACCTCTGCAATGTGTTTCACAACCAGCACGGTGGGCCAAGAGATGACTTTTGTGCTTTTCTGATTTTCCCACCCAGTGTGGCTCGGTCCCTAATAAAAATCAGTGGGCAGTAGGTTTCTTGGGTAACCACTTCTCCATGAGACAAAATGAGAGAAAAAACAAATTGGGAATTATGGGCTGTTGGATTTTGCCTTGCTCATTCTTAAGGCCTGTGTGCAGATGTGTAGCGCCGAAGGTCAAAGGCCATTGACTTCAGCTTCTTCCCCTTAATTTTTATATCCACTCTTACTGGATAGGATGGGTTCAGCCTGTGGATGCCTGTATCCCACTGCTCTTTTCAGGATGCTTCCCAGTGTTTTTGTTGGGGTGAGGACAGGGGCTTCCTATGGGAAGTCAGCCCATGAGGCTCATTGCCCGCTCTGGAACCATTACTGTGCTGAGGGATGAGTGAGGAGGCTCTTGCAAGGAGGAGTGCTCAAAGCTTGCAACTGCAAAAATCCGAAAGCAAGACAGTGGAAAGCTGGCTGGATAAATGTGGAAAGCTCTTGGAAATAAACAGCCCACAGAGGCACAGCCAATCTTTTTGAAACTGGTTTAAAGCGATCAGTTACTGAGTCCCACTCCATGTGGGTTGAGCCTGAGGGGAAGGCTGGCATTCCCTGCGAGGTGTGCAGGGGGCACAGCAGGTCCCTCTCCCAGCCAGGAGCCTCCTGGGGCTGTAATGTGGAGACGTGAAGCCAGCTGGCTGTGTTGTAGGCCAAAAGCCTCTCTTCCCAGGGGCTGGAGCAAAGTTGAGGGTGTTGAGCAAGATGCAGGGCTGAGTCTGGCGTCCCCCAATGGTGGCAGGGGAGGGCGAGGGCATGGCAGGGTTGTGGGAGTTGTTGTCATCCTGCATCCATCTGCCCTGCAACATTTTTAAAGTGCTAACATATTTTATGACGCCGTGCAAGTGAAACGAAATAGTGGCTCCTGGCTCCTCGTAACTTGTGTAAATTCCAGATGTGACAATCCTTTTACTAGCAAATGGAGATGTTTATCCCTGTGCTCTCCTCGAGTTGAATTAGCTCCCACTAGGAAGAGCTCGCTGAAAATGTGCCTGTCTGGCTACTAAATGGCTGCCTAATTGTCCCTCTGCCCCTTCCCGGAGCTGCACATAAAAAGTGCAATCCAAATTCCTGGGCAAACCAGGCAGGGCTCTGGAGAGCACTTCCCGCCCCCCTTCAGGAATTGAACGTCACGCCTAAAGGATAATGCAGGATTAGGGCAAGGGGAAAACGAGTGGCTTAAACAGATCCCAACTGCAGTGAGGCTCAGCAAAATGTGTCCTTATTCCCAGCCATAGCCCTCTCTCTCTCTTTTTTTTTTTTTTAAATAAAATTTGTTATTATTGCAAGGGGAAGGAGGAAAGGGGCCTCCAGATTGTGAAACAAGCGGAAGAGGAACAGTGTTAGTTCCCTGAAAGCCCCCAGCCCAGGCCACAAGGCTGCCTTGCCCTCTGCCACATGGTAGCCTACATGGGAAACCCTTCCTGGCCCTTCCCAGCCTGTCCTCCCCCACCTCCTCCTCCTCCTCTCCCGGAACACACAGGCACTAGTTATTAGGGATTAGGTGGAACAGATGCATGTAAGATGCTTACTGCCTTTTCCAGACGCAAGGCCACTTTCCAATCAGCTCAGAGGAAACAGGGTAATTAGATGGAGTCGCGGTCGGGGAGTGGGGGGGAATTAGCCTCTTACTCAACCAGAGCCTGCAAGGCCACCGCTTCCCCCCCACACTCCCTCCTTTCCCCTCCTCCCCATTCCTCTGCCTACTCTGTCTTTTCAAAGCTTTTTGTTTTTTCTTTCCCTTTTCCAGGAGGCAGCTGATGCCGGCCGGCTGGATGCCAAGCAGGTCAGGCCTCTGCAGCTGAAACTGCCCGAGATTCTTAAGCGGGATGATGAATCAGCTGTGTCCTTTAGGACACATCCTCTCTTGGACATGCTGCTGGGATGTCGTGTCTTTCTGCTGCTTCCCCGTGAGAGTGTGCTCAGAGCTGCTGGCTGATGACACTGGGTGGGTTGATGAGTTTGGTTTAACTCTTCCTCCTCCCCCTCATAAACCAGCTTTGTGCCCTGGTGAAATTATTGCCCCTTAAGCTGACGATAGCAGTTGTCGATGCAGTAGAGAAGGAGTGCTGGGCTTTGAAGGAAATGTTGCCTTGCTTGTCATTTGCCTGCTTTTAAAAGCATATTAAGACAGCTTTGGCTTGAGTGCCCTGCAGGCAGGAATTCTGAGTGAGGACAGGCTGGTTTTCACTGTGCCCATCCCTGCTCCCAAAAAAAAGCCTTGACTGTTGGGGTTGCTGAGTGCAACTGCTGCAGACTGGAGGCTGCTGTACCCAGGCTGCCTCATGCCTGATGACTCTCACAGCACAAGAAATTTTTCTTTTCCATCTTCTTTTAAAGTCCTTGGGTGTGTTTACACTTAAGGGCTTGTTCATCCCTGAGGAGATTTTGCTGGGTAAAGTCCTCCAAATGTGGAGGGCTGTCCTGTCACTGTTATGCACAGGGCAGCTGAAACAAGGTAATGGTTATCAGGCACTGGGGATGATGATTAAGAAGCTGACTATTGTATTTATGACCATCTCCTCCCACAAGCTCCTGCCTTGCTTGTTTGCCTTCTGAGGCCTGACTGTACTGCTGTTTGTTGTGAGAGCACTGCTCTTTTCCAAGATGTTTGGTTTTAAAACCATCAGAATGTCCCCAGGGCATTTGAAAGGGGATGTACTGTGTCACAAAAGACAGTGTTCCCCGTGGAAGGATTTTTTTTCCAAGTGACAGGTCAGTTGGGCAGTAAACATGCAAAGGAAAATCACCATTACAAATGTATGTGACCAGAGAAGAGCTGACCCCAGCTCTGAGGCAAAGAAACCAGAGAGTGTCTGGACTTTCCCAAATGCAGGTGCTGCTCCACACTGGTAGTACGCTTTTGAACATCATGTAGATAATTTTCTGAGATTGACAATAACCTCTTTTCCTAAGCATACACAAACACCAAATGTTGAAATCCACTTCAGGGCTGGATGGAAAATTTCTGACTATGGTTTGCTGTCAGGAAATGCTGGTTCAGCAAGAGGAAAAAGATGTCAACTTCAACAGTAAAAAAGGATCAGAAAGAAGCAGAAAAAATATGATACCATTGAAGATACTCTCCTGGGGGCTTTTTGAAGCAGTGAGGTTTATTTTTCAGTGCCCTGTTTTTATTGTTCATTGACATGTGGGATAAACACAGCCAGAACAGAGGCTGCACCGTCTTTTTCCCTGTGGTTTTGCTTAGTATATGGTAGGTAACAGTTTCTACATACCCAAAACATCCTTCCCAGTGCCTACCTGCAATAACACAGGTGGTAACAGTGCAGGTAGAGGGGAAGGAACTCTTTATGAGTTTTTTATGACCTTTCTTTAGGGAGAGGAAAGTGCCTCTGTAAAGTACAAAACTCCCATGGAGGCATGCTGGGATCTGTCTTGGAGGTGGATTATCTCCTTCACTGACACCCTGCTCTCCTGGCCATGTGGGTTAACTGATGACCTAGTAAAACCATTGGCTCCTCTCAGGTCTTGACATACTCCTCATTTATGTAGCTGCAGCTACTTAGGTCTGGTAATTCTAAAAATGGCATTCTTCCTGAGCACCCAAGTCCTCACAGGAGTACAAAATTAAATATGCAGGACAAAAACAAGACATGGAAGAATAACCCTGTGTTGCATGGGAAGTGTGTGTAATTTTGGTTACTGCTCTGCATTTTTTTATGTCTGCCAAATACATGAGATTGACAAGTAAATAGACGAAAATATATATGCTGAAGCGAAAAAAAGCTAAGAGAAACAGTATTCTAGTGCAGTTCTGAAAACAGCCAACCAAATAAATCTCCCCAATACACAGCTTTTCTACCCAGGGTGGCTGTTTGGTTGAGGACCTTCCCAATTAGCATTGTAAACATACCAAAGTGCTATGCGTGTTTTAGAGTAAATCGACTACATAGATTATTACTGTTGGATAGCAATTAAAATGATTGAGTAGTCTAATCTATGTCCTGGTGTAGTGCCAACTATCAGAGCTCTGATTTATGCATTTCTTCCTCCTCCCCATGCTGCTTCTGAAATGGGACAGCGTGGGAAGCCTGGCAGTGCATGGGACAGAACTTCTCTCGGCAGTATCAGGCCACTTGTTCCTTGAATTCCCCTCCGGGAAGTGGGATGGTGGGAGGAGAAGAGACTTGGCGCTTCCCATCCCTGCTGATGAATGGGGCCAGGCTTTCTTTGGACTGCAAGTGAATTCACCGGGCCAGATGCTCAGGCCAAGCCCCAGGATTGCTTGTTCCTAGGAAGGAAAGGTAGAAGATTCCTGAGGTCATTAAAAAAAACCACATTATTTTGTGATATGGTGAAGTTCCTGTTTCAGAAGTGATGCTTGTGTTTTAGTCTCCTTTTTCAGTGCTGACCCCTAAGGCAGAGGATACAAGAGGGGTGCATCATTTTTATGACAACAAGGATGCATCCCTCCCAATTGTGACTCCCTTTGGCTGGGATGTGGGATGCTGTGGCCGGCCTGCTGTGTTTTCTGTCTTTCTCTGGGACAGCTGAAGTGAGTACTGCAGCAACAGATACATTCGTGATGGATGGACTGGCAGAACCAACATATTTTACGGAGGTTAATAAGAGTTTTGTAGCTGTTATTTATTACCAGGACAGGGAACGCCTACATGTGTCCCTATCTCTTATTGCAGTAGTAACGCTTGCCTTGAAAACCAGCTCATCAGCTTTCCCCCAGGCACTCGTCTGCTTTTCCCCTCCTTACAGTTTCTTCAGGCCATGCTGCCCGTTTAGCATTTCCCTGAACTACAAGGGACAGACTGAGTGTCTGGGAATGTATGCACAAATCAGATGACCCGAAACATCCTGCATTTTTCCCCCCTGTTACTGGATCACTCAGGTTCTTGCTTTGAATCTCCCTCTTTGTTACCTACCGGGGCATTTGTGGCTGGAAGGTTGTCGGGACAGGGGCAGTTTGACACAAGCATGCACAGCACAGAGGAGCAGTCTGACCTGCTCGCAGCTCCACACACTGCTGCTCGGATGACAGCGGTGATTTTTCACGCCTGTTACTGGAAGAAGGAAGTAACTGTTTGCAGTAAGCCACGTACTAACCAGGAGCTGGATTTCTGGGGACCTTTACCCGTTTGTTTTCCTCTCCGAGTGACTTGCCTCTGAGCGGGACACTTTGCAGCCCGAGCCTATGTCAGCCCTGCCGGGGTCTGGCATTTGTCAGTCACTCAGAAGATGGGAGCTCAAGTGAGAGGTTTTCCCAGTTGCCAAACATTGTTCCTACTATGGGAGGCTTTTGGTCCCAACTTTAGAGAAGCTGTCAGTGTTCTGGCTGCTGGGCAATGCTTCTGCCAGCCCGGGGGTGAAAAAGGAAAGGCAGGGTTGTCCAAGTCTCTGGCCAGATAGCGCCTGGATTTCACCGCCACGTGATGCAGCTGTTTAGCAGCTTGTGCATGCAAAAGCTGTTGAAAACCAAAGGGGCATGGGAGAAAAGGAAGAAACATTTTGTTTCTCATCTCCCCTTCTCTGCCTGTTTTTGTCATGCTGCTGTTCTCCTGCCCCGCTCCTCAGCTATTTGGCAGAATCTCTGCCATTGCAAATGTACGTGACTAATCTGTTACTTGGGGAAACGATTCACAGGCATGAATGACCCAGGCGGTCAGAGAGCTGATGGGATCCTGTGCTAGGAAGAGTGTTTTGGGGTTTTGGGGGGTTTGGTGTGCTTTTTTTTTTTTTTTTTCTTCCCTAGAGGGTTGCTCCCTTTGTTAACTGATGGGAGAGAGATACCCATCGGAGTACTAGACGGATAGGGTCTCTGTTAAAGAGGTGGCCACGCTCTTCCCAGCCCCAGGGGCAGATGCGCTGCACCAGGACTGCACGTCCCCCTTCCTCCCCAGCCACGTGGATGCCGTTCCCTCGCGGTGGCACGGTGCCATCAACCACAGCGTGCTCGCCGGAGTGCAGAGGCTCTGGAAGGTCTGGGTGTGAGATTAGGGCAGATCCCTACAAGTTCGTCTCCCAACCAGCTCAGGCAGACACCCGAGGCCGTGGGACCGGAATGCTCTGACCTGAATACAGCCAGGCACTGTCCCTTCAAGCCCGGTCCTCGCCTCCCTCCACCACTTTGCTTTGCTCCGTTTCAGCTGTGCATCCTTAAGTGATTCAGGGGCTCCGGGCCAAAGGGCTCTTTGCCCCGCTGGGCTGATCCTGAAGAGAAGGGGTGATGTGCCAGGAGGTCTGGGAGGCGAATGTCATTTCATCACAGTTCTCCCGGGAGAGGTAGAGGGATCCAGCATGGGAACAACGGGGGTGGGGGGGCAGGGGTTAATGACTAGAAATGGGATAAATTAAAGAAGGGAACATGTAGGCCAAGTATTTGAAGAAAACATATGTCTAAATGCGGTCAAGCCAAGAACTATTTTCTCAAAAAAATAAGTAAATTCCAGAGAATGACTAAATTACTGGACACAGCTCCTAACTAGGTACCTTGAAAATGTGTTGAATCAGGCTGTTGGTGTGAATTACTCGCCCAGCTCTGGAAAATATACCCTAGGGAGTACCAGCTTTCCTGGTTTTCCACTGATCTTAATGCCAAAGTGAAACCTCCTGAGGCAAAGGGACATTAACTAACTTACAGTGCCATCTAGCCCCATCTAAGACATAAGACGTCTGTGAGTGGTTGCTAATTTTGTTCCTGTAACGGGGAGGCTGAGTCACTTCAGCTCTAACTCACCTCGTAGGTCATGTGCTTGTGCATATAAGTGTATCTTGGAGTACATCTGTGCATGCACTGGGATATATTTTTGAAAAGCTGTCCATGAGCCATAAACATAAATGCCTGATTGGGAGCCATCCCAGCTGGACAAATCCTATATGTTTTCATGGCCACTCGAGGTGGGGAGGGCAGCTCAGTGTTGTTTAGGCCTGTCTTGCACTTCCCATTGATAAGACCTTACTTTGGATGCCTCAGGGATTTGCCAGCCTGCATGTGCTTGAGCTGGGAGTGTTGGGTGCTGGATGCTCGCTGCAGGCTGTTTGTGGGGACGTCTCCCCAGAGCAGCGTTTGTAACAGCTCCCAATGCTCAGAGCACGGGTTTGCACTTTCTGAGGGGAAAAAAAGGCAAATAAGAAAGCAGCAGTGCTGCTGCTACTGCTCATCTTGTGAAACATGTTGGGAGCAGAGGGTGGTGGCTCCGGCTCCTGCTGCCCACACTGTGGTGTGACTGCATCGCTGTGCCTTTCACTGCACTCACTACAGACAAATCATCCCCTGAAAGATGGGGACATGGGGTGAACTCTGGTGACCCATCAAAGGCCACAGAGTGGAAAAAGATGCCTTGGGCTCCCTGGTAGAAGGGTTCAAGGCCCCTTGAAGTCTGTGAGTGTCCTAAAATTGCTGTGTTAGCTCTTTGGGCCTCTGCTTTTTGCCCTTGCGGGCTCCAGAGGGATTCAGGGGGTGCTGCTGGGGTCCATGGGTTTGGTGCAATAGCTTGGTTTTGAGTCTGCAAAGCTGGTGCCAGCCTTTCTTTTCTGTCTTGCAAAAGACTAATGCGGGGAAGCTGGCCAGACTGCCAAAGGTAGCAAAGTAGCCTTTTTCTGTGCAGGAAAACACCCATTATCCTAACTGGGCTTGGATTACCAGTGTTTTTTCGCACTTTCTCCGTTATGTTTCTTTTTTTTTTTCCTTGTGTGCTTGCAGTAATGTCCGTAGCCAGACATATGCTCATGGCCTAGAATGAAGTCGGCTGCAATTTCATCCTAAGGGAGTCGCTCAACAGGGGTTTTGTGGAGGCAGGACGCAGGCTCTGGTGGAGTTGCACGTGTGCTGTTAGACCTCCAACTGCACTCCCCCTGCCTTCAGCTTTGTGGGAACGAGGAGCAGCAGGCTCAGAAATACAGCCAGTCTGGTGCACATCTGGAGGCAGTAATTGGAGGTAAAATGTGCACCTTCTGTTCTCAATTGAATGAGGTGTTTTCTTGCATTAGCGATTTCAGCGCATCAGCACCAAAATTCATCCTTTTAAACACACTTGCTCCCCATCCCCCATGCTCTGTGCTGGTCCGAACCTTCTCCAAGCATAAAGGTGTTGGGAGCTGGGTTGCAGGGTCAGGCCTCTCTCCTGTAAGGCTCCTTGTGCCTTACTTCCTTTATCTCCAAGAGCAGCCAGAAGCACATGCTGCGGCAACATAATCATTTAATCCAGGCTGGTGAAACCTGTTCTCCAGATGAACAACTGACAGATCGTTTGCTCTGTAGCTCTGCATATGAATGCAATGTTTGTTGGGGTGGCTGGATGCCGGTGCCAGTTTTCCACTCCAGTTTCCAGCAAAGCCAAGCAGCAGCCTGACCATGAATCTGCTTTCAGCTCCTTCCTCTGCTCCCTGCAACATCCTTGCTGCAGCCACATTAGTGCTGGGGCTCTCCCTCCCTGGCTGCTGGCCACTGGTGTGGATGCAGTAGGTGCACAGGTTCCTGGCAGGCGGATGCAGCCCTTGGAGGAGCGCAGCAGGCCTCTGGCACCCGGGATAGGAACGTGTTTGCCTGGGGAGGCAGGTGATACCTGAAAGGGTGCAGCCAAAACTAACAAAGGTGTGTTCAGAGATAGATACAGTTTGATCTTTAGCCCCTGATACAAACCTTGCCTTGGCTGGGGAAGCTGCTCTGCCAAGCCCTCTCGTAAGGGCGTAACAGCCTGGTGGATTGCTGGTGATTCCAGCAGTGGGTTGGAGCAGGGACATGTACTGCTGCCTCCCTTGCAACTGCTGTGAGTTAGCAGGGGCAAGTGAGAGGGGCACCCCCTGTTCTAGGCCTCTGAAGTCCTCGGGTCTGAATGTCAGACGTGAGGAGATGGTGCTCTCATAGTCTCATGTGCCATCACAGAATTACAGAACGGTTTGGATTGGAAGGGACCTTACAGATCATTGAGTTCCAAGCCCTCTGCCATGGGCAGGGACACCTTCCACTAGACCAGGTTACTCAAAGCCCTGTCCAACCTGGCCTTGAACACTTCCAGGAATGGGGCATCCACAACTTGTCTGAATAACCTGTTCCAGTGTCTCACCACACTCACAGTAAAGAATTTCTTCCGAGTATTTAATCTAAATCTACTTTCTGTTTAAAAGCATTACCTCTTGTCCCATCACTACATGCCCTTGTCAAAAGAGCAGAGCCAGTGGTTCATTGCACATCATGCAAATGCATGTGCTCATGTAGGTTTTCTGAGTGCCCAGAAAATCTGTCATCTCCTAAGTGCTGGAGGTACTTCTGGTGAGCAGCCCATCCTGCTCTGCTGTGGCCCTTGTTTGCTGCTTCTCTGGTTTCAGGTTCCATCCCTTCCAGATTTTGTAATGCAAGCAGTAGCTGACACTCTCACGGCCCAGCTGATGGCTTGGTGGTTGCATGAAACCAGGGAGAGCACTGTGGTGTGCACTGGTGGCAGCCACTGCTCCAACAAACAGCATTACAAACTTACCGGGTGAATATGCAATGGTTTTGCAGACATATTCTTTATTTTTGGCTTAAGGAGCAAGCTGAGGGCTGAGACTTTACCAGGGCCAGCTTATGCCTCTTGAATTGCCTGATCTGCTTGCACTGCCTCTGACGATGGAGAGCTGAAAGAAGCTGCTTGCATTCAGATTGCAATCCAGATTCCTTTAAAACGCCTTTTCTGAGAAGAGCACGCCTTAAATATTTTTGGGCCAAACACTGTGAGAGGTTGGCTCGGCCTCCAGAAACACTTTCCAAAGCTTGTAGTCCAGAAAAACGTGCTCTAAAAATGCACTGCATCCCCCTGCATTAGCTGGTCCGACCTACTGTGGCCATATAACAGGATTTTTCTTTCAGCTCATATGAGATTTGTATTAAGATCTATATTTGTTACACAGTGCAACAGCTTCTTTTTCTTCCTTGTTCCATGTTATGCACATCCAGTGCCTGTCTCTGTGCTAGATGAGAGCCTGTGGGGCATTTAGGGAGTGCAGGTCTGGGCCGTGTATCACCCTGTCACCAGGACCAAGCTGGGAGAGGTCAGTACATGTGCACAGCTCGGAGCAATGCGTGCTGTGCTCGAGGGCGGGGGGATGGGAGGTTTGAAACCATCACTGGTATTTTATCTTCGGTTTGGCACGGCTCAGGTTTGTCAGCAAAACACCATGGTCCTGAAATTTCAAACCTGAGGCGGAGCTGGGAAGAACATCCTAGAGCTCCTGGGTTTCTGTCTAGGGCTTTGGACACAGCTTCAGTCAAAGATTCCCCCTTCCTGAAAGAAGAGAGATGTCAAAGTGTAATGTTTACATCAGTTGTGTGAAGTCCACTCAGACCTATTCAACCCCCTGCCTCTGTGTAATTTTTTTTTTGCAAGCTTTAACTAATAAGGAAGGGAGTAAATCTTGCTTGAAGTTATTTTTCTTCCTGCTTCTGTGTCCCACCCCCAGGCGCCCCATGGCAGGTGCTACAGAGGCGAAAACACTGCTCCTGCAGAGACAGATTAGCAGCACACAAAATGATCTCTCTCCTCCTTGTGCACCCCAGAGCCCGGAAACTCCTCCATCTCTGCAGCCTTGCAGCCCAGCTGTCCCAAACCCCAGACAGCAGGGATGGATAACAGCAGGCTGCTCCCTGCACTGCAGCCCAGGCGATGGAGGAGATAATGGGAATGATTTCTTGGTACAAGTACAAGCATGAATCCTCTGAAGAAATACTGAGCCTAGTTGTGGTGGAAAAAAAAGGAAAATAAAGCAAATTCACACAGGTGCACACACACAACCTCGACCTCATGTAACGGAGGGTTTGGTCGTGTCTGACTTTTTTTCTCAGCTGCTGGTCCTTGAATTCCTCCCAATGTGGCTCCACCACTGGAGCAACAGCTGGCATGCTGAGGTGCACTGCAGGGCTGCCAGCTCTGCTCACTGCAGATCAAACCTTGCACTCTGTTACTGGGGGATTTCCTTGAAGCCCTCGTGCCTTTTTGCCAGAGTGCTCAGATTGTGTGAGAATCGTGCCTTTTGATGGAAGAAAAAGGGCCGGTGGGGGGAAGCTAATTAGGAAAAAATGTTTCTAACACTCGTGATTGTGTAGGAAAATGAACAAATAGGAAATGAGTGTGACCTACAATGAGTAAAATAATAATCTTTCTGCCCCGAGCAGGGCTGTATGGCTCTTTGGATGACGTGGTGGTGGTGGGGGGGGGGGGGTATGGAAGAAAATGGAGCCCTGCTCAGTGCTGCAGGCCTGCCACTGCAACTGAAAAGAGTTATTTTGCCACTCTGGATGCTAACTCATGACAGGCAATTCTTTAGCTATGTCGAATGAAGCCCAAGGAAGGGTCCATCACAGATTAACTCCTAAGCCTCAGGGTGTTTTGCTAAGTGAGGTGCCAGACCAGTCTGTGGAAATCTTGTTCTTGATTTATTATTCATTTTAAATGTTAGATCCTGCCTGCAAAGATGAAGTGTTTCCTGGCCTCACTTTCCAGCATTGCTATTCTTTCCATCCTCTATTGCTTCCACACTCGGTACAGAGACTTGAACTTTCAATACCTGCAAATTTCCATCTGGTTTGTTAGCAGCACTCCTCAGGAAGGGGATTATGAAAAGTTGGAGATGCTACAGGTAAGCATCCAAACAGTAATCCTGGCTTCCACAATGAGACAGTGTGTTTTGTGTGGTTAGAGAAGCAGGAACAAGACTCATGAGTGACAGAGCAAAAAATCTGTGATTGCTGTTTGGCAGGAGATACTAAAACTTTGTCAAGATAGGCAAGTATCTCCATTGTGGTCTCTGACTCACAATTCAAATATGCTGGGAACATTTGAGGGGGCTGGGTCAGTTCTTTAAGCAGTGGGAAAACAAGGCTTTAATGCATCACGGCATAACTTTGGGTCTGTGCTCTACTGTTCTGCTTTTCTTTGAGGAAACTGGTGTGGCTGGCAGTGGGGAGAGGGAGGTGTTGTGAAACCACACACACACACACACACACTCACATGTGATTTTAATCCCTCCTAACAGTGTTTGAGACTCATTTGACTGCGGTGGCTGAACTGAACCACTTCTGACTTGCCCTCCTGAAGGTGAACGGAGGACGAGGCTGTGCAGTGGGGCTGGTGACAACTCGGTTTCAATCTCTGCTGCAGCAGCCTGGCTGAGGTATGCAATGCAGAGGAGCTTGTGGAGGGGCTCACCAGCCCCTTCCAGCTATTCAGTACCACTCTGTGGGCACAAGAGTGTCACAAACTGGCTGGCTAAACCAGGCTTGCAGCTCTGGTGTATGGTCATTATGGTGGCAAAAAGCAGCTGGGCTGTTCCGGTGAATCAGGCTGTGCGCATAGGAAGGCTTGCCAGCAGCTCGGCTCTCCTGCTTCCTTCCACTGCTGCAGATAACGCCGTGCAGCCTCCCAGGGAGGGAGGTGCATTTATGCCCTTACCAAAGGTGTTTTCTGTTGATATGGTGTGTTCCTGCACATGGAGGGGAAGGCAGATATGGCCAGACATCCTCTTCCAGATCCTGTTGCGTGGGTGAGAGCGGCTGCTGGCAGTGGGGTTGCTCCTTCGTGCTTCTCCGGCTGGAGGCAGGCACCCATTTGGGGATGCTTCCCGGAAAATACAATTGTACAGTGAGCAGATCCTTTCAGTCCATGGCTTTGCACCTTCTGCTCCTGGCGGGGCTGGAAGGAGAACCAGGAAATGGTGCTGGAAGAGTATGGCCAAAAATGGTCAAGACCAGGTAAGGAGCAGCCATATGGCAGACGAGCTGCTTGCTCCATAATTAAGCCAAGTCCTCGGGATGCAAGAGGTTTGGCTGTGCTCAGTTGAGAGCCTGGCTTCCTGTGTGTTCCTCCCTGCTATGATTCTGACCAGAAATTCCATTTTTGACCTGAAAAATCTTCCAGATGAAAATTTAATTATAAATGTGATGTATTCCCACAAGAAACTCCAGTGTCAGCAAATAAGCATTTTTTTCTGAAAAACTGTTTTATTCACACACACAAGAACCTGGCTCCCACTGATTCCATGCTAGAGCATTACCCCGGTAAAAACTCTGTTGATTTGTTTAATAAAAATGATTATGGTTTGCAGTTAACATCCATTAGGCATACAAGTTGCAAAGAATTGACACCGGTCATGAAGCCCTCTCGCACAGGATAAATTTTCTTGGCAAGTTATTAAATCATGACCTATGCTATAGCTGTGATTTATAAAAGGTTTCTGGCAGTGGAGAAGTGGGATGAATCAATTTTGGGAGTGCTAACCCAGATTAAAACATTTTCTTTCCTTTGGTGCAACAAATTACTTGCTTTCTGCAGAGCAAAGGTGCAAGCATTTCCCTCCGGACAATGTGACTTGTAACACGGACTTTGTAAATATTTTCCTTATGTAAAGGTCTTTGCTCATGGTTGTTATTGGTTCCATATTTACTTGGGATCTTTGCATGCAGAGGATGGCTTTTGGCTTGTGAAGAGGAACTTCTCGGAGGCTGGACCATTTCCCCTCACACTCCTGAGCGTCTCCAGGATTGTGTGTAATGCTCAGAAAGGCTGCTAGGGGCAAGGTGCTTTTCCACGTGTAACAGAAAACTCTGCAAGCTCATTAATAAAGGCCAAATAAAATAAAGCTTTGAAAGTCAACATATTCGAGAAGATACGCTGTTCTGGGAAACAAGCAGAGAGGAGGTGTGTATTTATGTGAACAAAAGAAGTCCAAACTGTAAACCATAATATATCTGTTAGTTCATTAATGCATCTGATGCTGACTGATTCCAGGGGTGTTCCTGCTGCCCAGCAGCAAAAGTGCAAATAAGTGGACAGCTGTGATTTAGTGCCAAATATTTGAACACATCGTGACAATTCGGGCCACCCACTCTCTTAAGTAAATACAGCTTCTGGAGAATAATTTCGAACTGGGCTGAAGTGCAGAGCAGCCACTTTCATGTGCATCTCAGCCAACTGGCCCTCAAGTATTTGGGGCCAAACTTTGCCTTCTGTTACACCCTGGGAGCCCTCATTCACTCCAGAGTTTGCACTACGTAGCTGAAGGGCAGAGCTGACTCCTGATGTTAATCTGACTTTTTCTAGCTCAGTAAGTACAATTTCACATGTAAATGTGAATGTGGAACAGATCTGGACTCGATTAGCTCCTGAATCCTTGACAAAAAACTATAATTGTTTATTCAGATGATGTTTCTTTCTCTCTCTCTCTCTCTCTTTTATTTTCTCTACACTTTAAACCCAAGGTTTTAATGGGCTTGTAAAATAAATACATGAGTGTAGATTACAGTGGTATCAAAGGTGTGAGGAAAGCTCTTCCCTTCTCCTCAGCAGGGCTAAATGATCACTTGGTGCACACTTCAGTTGTACTCTCCAGAGCCTTGGGCAGGGGTGGCTGCGGATCTGATGGTAGGAGGGAGGGTATTTCCAAGACAACACTTAGCCCGGGGCTCCCATTACAGATGTGAAGGACCTGTGATATATATCTTTTTTTTTTTCCTAGTAGGCAGTGAAATCTGTGCTAGTGGCAATATCTGGGGCACAGGGTTGTTGGGGGAGGAGAAAAGCAAGCGAATATGGAAAAAAATTGTATTTATCAGGGTAATCTAGTTCAGGAGCACAAGTACTAAAGCATTTTAATCACAGTCATACGGCTGTGTGTCACCGCAGGGCAAAATTAAGGCTATTTGTATGCCTTGGTAGCACACTGCCACACTTCAACAAGTTTGAATTTATTTTAAGCATAACTTTAACTCTGAATTCCCTGGGTTTGTAACGTCTGGTCTGGAAATAAATGCAACCTCTTTATATTGTACTTCACTCTTAAAATAGGCTTTCCACTTTAGCTCCGTTTCTGTTGGCTCGGCAAGAGCATGGGCTGTCATTTCCTGCCCTGCTGGGTTTGCTGTTTAAATGGAGAGGGCGGTGTATCCGAATAAAGGAACACAGCAGTAAAAGCTGGGATGGGAGAGGGATGGCACTCCCAGGGCAGCTGTGCCACAGCCCAGTTATTGCTTTAACTGCCCGTGCCTGACTATCTCCTGCACGAATGTGTGGCTACATTTGGCACAGAGATGCTTTCCTTGGGGGTAGAAGGAGCTCACAAGGGATCAAAGTTTCAAATTCAGTTTCAGGCTGTGGAAGTGACATTGTGATGTCAGCTCCCAGTAAGGCCACTGGAATTGGTGGGATGATGCTCAGCTCACACCAGGCTGCCTCTGAGCTTGGCTCACAGCTCTGGAGCTGCATGCTGTAGCTCTTCGTGGGCCACAATGGAGAGGCTCCACCCAGCCAGGCTGGGCACAGCTGGCCGAGCAGTGTGCCCAGGGATGGTCCCCTGCAGGAGAAGTTACTCTGTTTGCCTCCCCACAGGGGAAATTGCCTCCTCCTCCTCCTGTGATGGGGAAGGCTGGTGGCTCAGGGAGCTCTGGGGATGGAGTCCGTGCCCTGACTGTTTTAAACACAAGTTTCTTCAGACAAGGCTTCTTCTTGATAGGAGAGAAACAGCATCATTCCTGGAGTTTCCTGCCTTGGCTTCTGCCTGCAGCCATTACCTCCTTCCCCCACTTCCAAGCCATCCTGCTGTGCTTCTTGCCTTGCTATACATCCAGAGACAGTGCATACATATGTCCCCCTTCTCTCCCTCGCTCTGCTGTGCAAGCTCCCTCACTCGCTCTCTCCTTTCCCTCCCAATACACCCATGCCCTACCCCCTGACTAAAGCAAAATTTCCCTCTTTTTTTGGCAGCTGGGCTTCCCAGGGGCCCAGACTAACAGAAGCCTGAGCCCTGACTGACTGTGCCTTGGCCAGAGCAGAGCAACTCTTTGCTGAGAGATAATGTTGCCTTAAAGGAGAAGGGATTTTTTTATTTCCCTATCTGTTTCCCTATCGTGCTCATCCATTTGTTTCTAGGCTCCCATGGGGAGAGCAATGCTTGTGCCTGGGACCCGCTGCCTCCCAGTCACCTACTGGGAGTTTCCCTCTTCCTGGACAATCTTCCTGGCTGTGGAGTTCATCTCTGAGCCAGGCCTCCTGTAATTAATGCAAGCCTTGCTCTTGACTTTCTGCAAGCTCTGGATTTCTGCAAGGCCTTTCCAGGACTTGCAGCTTTCCTCCAGCTCAGCCCTTGCAAGCCAAGTGATGAGGCTTCCAGGGCTTCTCCCGCGGGATGGCTCCAGTGCATGCATCTCACTGTCAGGAAGCTTTTCCTGACACTCAGCCTAAATTTTCCCCTTTTCAAATGTTATCCTGGCACTCCTACTTAGCATGCACTTTCTGTGCATCTCACTCCCTCTGAGCAGGCTGTGCTTTTCCCTCTCCACTGCCTGGGCTCTTTCTGGTGCTTGCTGGCTGTCACCCACTTTTCTTGCACCCGCCTCAGCTTGGCCAGTCCAAGCACATTATCTTACAGCTCATTTCCCATTATGAATCAAACCTCCCAGGCATTTCCCTCTTTCTTTTTTTTCTTTCTTTTTTTCTTGACTTTTTCTTCTTTTACCTTCTCCCCACCACATAGGAGGGATTTTTGGGTGTCTGCCTCATGGTTCAGAACATTTTTCTCTCCCCTTTCACTGGCAAGGTTTTTAGTGTAAAGTGCTGGCATTTCTTTGTTGCTGTGGGCAGCTCCCTCTCAGAGTATCGAGTGGCTGGGAATGGGTAAATGCACAACCAGAGCTCCTGGGAGCAGCCCAGGCAGGTGCCCCTCAACCCGTGCCATGCTCGTGCAGACTCCTCAGTACAGACTGAGTTCCCACTGTTGCCTTCCTCTGTGTGAATCCATGATTGCTCTCCCCTGTTTGGACTCTTCCCATGGATTTTGTGGATCTGAGAGTACCACACCTCTGCTGAGTCCAGTCTGTGTGGGCAATGACCTTCAGTTCAGGGAGCACTGGAAATGAAGAGGGGCAGGCTCTGCCTCATGGTGTGCACACATGAAATGGCTCCATGTGCCTCATTTCTTTATCAAGCCAGCCTGAATGTGCTTCCTGGTGAGGAATAGACCAGCACCAGAATGGAAAAGTGTAAGAGACAGGTTGCTTTTCCTTCTGTGTCCAACTTACTTTGCTACCACATGATATGGGCTTTGATCAGGACCAGAACCTGGGGTGAAGGGCTGAGCTGCTCTCCCACTTGCAACTTGCACTGCCACCGGTGTTGAGTTCTTGCTTTGCCATAGCCAGAAAATGAAGATTTCTCCATGCAAAATGGCAAACACAACCGTGGAGGTTGCCATGACAGCTCTGAGGAGAAACTGGGTCATCCCTGCAGCCCGTGGAGGGGACCAGTCATGGCTGCCTGGTGGTCACCCTCAAGCCCACAAGGGCAAATGTGTTCCAGTACTCATTATTGGGCTGACTGCTCTGGTTTTGTGTTTCCTGGGAGGAAACCAAAGAGTTTCAAACTTGGTTACCATTTTAAAGTTAGTGTGGCTAAAATGGTTGGTTGGAACCCACACCACTGCCATGGCAACAGATACATGCACATTTTTTTTGGAACATGAAATGAGAACAACTTTTCTTGTGCATAAGTAACTCTTCAGAGGAGAAGATGCTGAGGAACTAGAAGTGGGAATGACATACTGAGGAGACTGGAGATATCAAGCCAGCAGAATTGAGTACAGGATCATTTCAAAATTAAAAAGAAAGTCAAGGATGAATGGTGAGGCTGAGAAAGTGCTTTGGCCAGTGAAATGCCTTAAATAATAGTGTCCTCCATGGACTTAAGACCAGTTATGAAACACATCATTGGTTTCACATCAAAATAGTTTTTTCAAAATATAAAAGTGCATGTTCATTGATTATTGATATCTTTGGAGAATGTGGTCACAAGTGTTTCAGGGGAGCATTGCTGAGAGCTGTGGAAGATCTATCCTTTTTTTCCAGCCATGTACCCTCCTCACTTTCTATATATCCCCCTCGGGCATACGATATTGATCTGCTAATTCTCCTTTTTTTCTTCCTACTTGCCGCTTTCTAGACAGAAGACACCAGGGATCTGGGTACCCTCCTTGAAGAACAGAAGGGATGGGTAAGGAACATCCACCAGTTCCTGCAGTGGAAGCCAAAGTGACGATTGTTCCTTTCCTTTGTCATCACCATAATGCTGTGCAGGAGAAGGACAGACACTGATGGCCCATCTCCCATGGGTCATGTACTGTCAGCAGTTTCATAACAGACTAGTTTTAGGCTTAATGCCAGCTCTGCTTTTGTGTAGATACCACTGACAGGTAATGGTGTGACCTGTTTAACCGTGTGAGTATACAATCTGTGGTTATTTCCATGTAAAAGACAATACATACTTTTGTAGAGAGCAGGAGATTTTTTGGGAATTGCGTGTGTGAAATATAAATTAATGCACTGAACTGCCTTTTGTACACACACAGATGTGCACGCACACAAAAGCATGGATCAAGTTGCAAGGTCTGCTCCATAAAAGTGGTGTTGATTTTGAAGGTTTTGCTGCTGCCTTTTTCCTGTCACAGAGGCAAGGAGCACCAGAGGGTTTGCCTCACGGGGTACCAACAGCTTGGCACTTTGCACTGTATGGTTGGAGGGTCAATGAGCCTGGTGTTACCTGGCCAGGAGCAGAGTTGTGGCAGTGTCTGGCCCTTAGGAAGAGGTGCTTCTGTTTCTGTGCAGGTAGCCAATGCTGCACTGCTGGGATAGTGGTTTAGCCACGAGAGCAGAATGATGACCTGTGCTTGCTGAGCACTACCACTGCACAAGCAGTACTTTTCTGAGATCAAACTGAGCCCTGGTTGAGTTGGCTGGCATTGAGCCTGAGTGAGCTGGGTGCACCAGCACTAGAGTCTTTCAGCATTGGGATGGAGCCCCTCTGAGGCATCAAAACATGCAAATCCTTCCTGCTGGCCTCCTCCCTGCCTGGTTTTCCTGTCTTTGACCCTGGCTGGATGCCAGGTCCCCACCAAACCTGCTCTATCACTCACCTCAGCTGGATGGGACAGAGAAAAGGCTCCTTGATTGAGATAAGATCAGGTAGAGATCACTCACCAATTACAGTCATGGGCAAAACAGACTCGAGAGAATTAGTTTAATTTATTATCAATCAAATCAGAGTATGATTATGAGAAATAAAACCAAATCTTGAAAACTCCTTTCCCCCACTCCTCCATTCTTCCTGGACTTAACTTCATTCCCAAATTCTCTACCTCCTCCCCACAGGGCAGGGGGATGGGGAACTGGGGCTACAGTGCAGGGGTGACAGGGAGCTGGGGCTGCTCTCAGTTCATCACATGTTGTCTCTGCTGCTCCCTGCTCCTCGGGGAGGGGACTATTTACACTCTTTTCCTGCTCTAGCCAGGGGTCCCTCCCATGGAAGACAGTCCTCCATGGATTTCTGCAAGGTGAGTCCTTCCCGCAGGCTGCAGATCTTTATGAACTGCCCCACTGAGGGTCCCTTCCATGGGGCGCAGTCCTTCAGGAGCAGCCTGCTCCAGCGTGGGTCTCCCGCAGGGTCACAGGTCCTGCCAGCAAACCTGCTCCAGGGTGGGCTCCTCTCTACGTGGGGCTACAGGTCCTGCCAGGAGCCTGATCCAGTGTGTGCTTCCCATGGGCTCACGGCCTCCTTTGGGCATCCACCTGCTCTGGCGTGGGGCCCTCCACAGTGAATACCTGCTCCACTGTGGACCTCCATGGGCTGCTGAGGCACAGCCTGCCCTCACCACGGGCTGCACTCTGGGCTGCAGGGGAATCTCTGCTCTGGCACCTGGAGCCCCTCCTCCCCCTCCTTCACTGACCTTGGTGTCTGCAGGGCTGTTTCTCTCACATATTCTCACTCCTCTCTCCAGCTGCAATTGCTCTTCTGCTTAAACACACTATCTCAGAAGCACTACCACCCTCAGTGATGGGCTCAGCTTCGGCCAGCTTCAGGTCCATCTTAGGCCTGGCTGGCAATGGCTCCTTTGGACATGGGGGAAGCTTCTGGCAGCTTCTCACAGAAGCCACCCTTGGAGCCACCCCACTACAAAAACCTTGCCATACAACCCAAATACACTTGGATATTATCTCCTCTCCAAATTAGTCTGAAAGCATTTCTTTCCAATGTTTCTAGAATCCCAGAAGGGAGCTTAATCCCTTCAGCACTCTCCTCATGCAAAGTGTACCTGGGATACCGGATGGCTGAATAACCTCTCATGGATAAGAGCCATTAGCATTTGAATTAGTGACATGAGGATAGCAGGTGATTATCCCATTTAACAGCTGTTGAGTGCTGTTGAAGGGACACCCTCAAGAAGAATGAACAAAAATGCAGTGGATTTTTCCCTTTTAGTAAGGGTTTCCCTGCCTTGTATGAATATTGACATGCTCCCATGATTGAAAAGTGGTGCATTTTCCACCGGGACATCTTATGATCATTAAACCTCTTTCCTGTAGAGAGCTGGACACCTCAGTATACCTACAGCATGCCAGCAGATGAGAGTGAGAAAGTGGAACTGTCCCCAGACAGAAAGGGAAGTGGTCCTGCGTGTTTGGGAAACAGGCTAAGCCAAGCATAACGAGAACAGTCGAAAGAAAGCTGCAAAAAGAAGCAAAAGTTAAAACACAGCTGCTGTGTATGCACTTCAGCCATAAGAGATGTGCCTGGAATGGGCCTGACTGCTATTCTCTCAAGTGGAAATGTGACTGCTTCAAGGGGCAGGAGGACCTAGACACCAGTTAGAGCCCCCAGTGTGATAAAAAAGATGAACAAAAAAATGCCCTCTCTGAAGATGCAGAGAAGTGCATTTTGAAAGTGTAGGATCTATCAGACATACTGCATAAGGAAACCTTTCTGTTTGGAGGGCATTTTTGCAAAAGAAGACAAGACAAAACTGAGCAGGAATTATTGCAGTTATTATTGTAGATAATTTTCTCTCCTGATATATGACTCCATTTCTCTTGACAGTGTGTTAAGCAAAAAGCAAAGTACCAGTCCTCATCAGCACAAGGAAGTGCTGTCTGGGCTCCTGCAACAAAGACATTAAAATGTGACTCTCCCCATCTCCCACTTGAGTCTCAAACATGACTCATTTTGAGGCTCTGCCTTTTAGAGTAAGCTGAACGAGCTGAGGATGCCATACTTTCATAAGGATTCACCTATGTCACTTCCCACTGGGATGCTGGTGACCTGCCTCCCAGCCTTTCAGAAGGTCAGGCTCCTCATTCAGGTGTGTTGTTGATGCCTGATCCCCTTTCTGAAAGCTGTCTTAGCCTTGAGATGTTTGTGGAAAGTTGGCTTCATTGTCCCCCCAGGATCAGCATCTCAGAGAAAACAGAAATGACCCCCCAGGCTTTTGTCTTCAGTGGAGAGTGAAGGGGGACAGCGATGTGGCAGAAGTGAAGTGGCTTTTTTGTCCCGCTGTGATTTGAAGCTGATGGCAAGAGGTGTACCTTGGGTCAGGTTAACTCTGCAGAGTTAGAAAATCAGTTTAAAATGGTGAGGTTGTCCCTGGGGCAGAAGTGATGAGAGTGGGCAAACAGAAAAATTTCTCCAGTCTTTTTTGTGGAACTGGAGGTTTTCGTTTCCTTTCAATTTGAGGGGGATAAACCTTTTCTAATAAGCCAGAAGATTTTATGGGGTACAAGGTTTTTCCACTTGGCTTTTCAATCTCCTTCAATACAATTTTTGTCTTTTCTCTCTCTAATTTTTTCTTTCTCTTTGAATAAACTCCCTTTGAGGTGGGTGCAGTGGCAATATCCAGGCACAGGTGAGGATATAGAAACATTTACAATGTTAAATAACATCCTTCCTATTATTTCCTACCTAATTATTTTTACCCTCTGTGATGACCACTTACAGTCTAATGAATGTAAGCATTATTTCCATACAAAGTAGTGGTAGCAACAAAGGTGAAGACACCTCTTTTTAACCTTACTTTCTAAGCAGGCCTTTTTCATACCATCCTTACCACTTATCTGACCAGTAAATCTGCAAATACATGCAAACGGTATTTACTGTGTTGTTACATGTACCTCGAAGCAGATGGTGAGCCAGTACCAAAGCTCACATTTTTACACCTTTATGCAGCATCTGGGGAGATGGATTAAATTCCTGCCCTGCTTGGGGCTTCCCACAGACCTCTGCCTCTATGGCAAGTGACTCACAACTGCTGCCAATCCCAGCTGCATTGTTTCAGGGTATTTTTCTTCATACAGCATGAATAAAAGAATGCTGACAACACTTCCTCCACCTCCCTGTCCCCCCTGCCCACAAGTAATATTTCCAAAGAGCCCTGCCAAAGTTTTGAGCCATTATTGTGTGTACTGCTGGTGTCTCAGTCACCTGGGTACCCTCCTGCTTTTTCCATGCTCTGTGGCCCAGTTCAGCTGATATTGCAGCATCCCCAGGCACTGTGCGTGGGCTGTACAGTGAGGCAGATGCAGGGAGCTGGAGGTGCTGCAGGATGGAGCCCAGGGCAGAAGTCTGAGCCCTCTTTGCTCACTGACATGGAAAAAGGAGTGGGAAGCACTGTTCTAGGACATGAGCTGAGCCTGTAGAAAGACTCCTGGTGACATTAAACCATCTGAAGGGCTGTTGTTAATTACTGTAAGGAGATCAGGCAGGTCTGTCCTGTAACCAGGGCTGGCAGCAGGCTGTGTGGGACTTGGGTGACCCTGAGACACCAGGAGTTGCTTTGACTCATCCACATGCAGGGCTGGAAGGGGAGGGCAATGGAGAAAGGGCTTCCCAAGCTAGGGCCTGAACCGCAGCCTGTTTGAAGGATGCCAAAGCCTGCTTGCTGTGGGCACACAGAGGCCTAATCCTGTGGGCATCCTTGCCGTGCCATAGGCACAGGGTAAGGGGCCATCCCAGTGCACAAGCTGTTCCACCGGCTCTTGCAGTTTGTCCTGCAGGCTGGCTCATTTCTCCTGGACATATTGTTGCTTGCTGGCCCTATGAGCATCCCCCGCTCAAAGCCTGTGGGGTTAAACGTGTGAGATGGGTGTTGCCAGCAAAAGTGAAACCCACCTGTGGAGTTTCCTTGGGAAAGTCCTCTCTGCTAAGGAGTTCAGCAGTGAAGCAGCGCTGAAACCTACTCATGTTTCCTTGGGTAACACCCAGCCCTGGGGAAAATCTCCCAGGAGATCACCCTCAAACAGACACACATATACAGTCTTCATCCCAAAGCTCTGCCCTTCCGCTTGCCACCCAAGAGCAGAGGATTATTAGGCATAAAGGGTTCTTTCACTGAAATCTGACTTGCTTGGGGTGGATGCCTTCTTCTGGCATCATTACTGTAGCTCCCCCTTTTCAGAGAGAAATAGATGTACGATGTATTTGACATCTGCTTTGGTATGAGTTGCATCTTCATTACAACTGTTTCTCAAGCACATCTGACATCTTTGTATAGCCAGATGAATTTGTTCCCCTCACTCAGCCACCTTTCTCATCTATGTAGCCTTCATCGCCATTCTGCCCCTGCAGCACCCACACTTGTTTTCATCTTTCCTCTCTTTTTATCACTTTGGTTCTGAAGGCCTCATCTATGGATCATTCCTTCCCATCCATGTGGTCCTTCTTTCTCCTGTATAGTGCCTCATGGTGTAACTCTCTCATCTCCTTTGAACCTGTGTTTCTCCGTGACACTGTGTCTTTCTGCATATTTTCTCTGGCATAAAGTATCACAATCCCCAATCTTCCTACACACAGACCTGTGCAGTCTCTCCTTCCCATATCCTCTCTTTATCCCCCTCTCTTCCCCTGGGCTTCCTCTTTGTTGAACTCCCTCCTTTGGGAAACACCTGTGTTAGCTCCCCCAAGCTCTGCCTGCACAGCAGGCTCCAGCATAGCCATTAACATTGGCATTACCTTGTTTATCTCCCAGCCAGCCAGCAGCCAAGTACTGGTGGACAGATCTTCATGGACGAGGAGAAAGAAGGAGCTTTAATTGGAATGATACTTCACTGATGTAAATTGTCATGTTAGAAGGGAAAACAGGCCTTAGAATGCTTGCTCTGACACTGCAGTCAGTTCACGTCCCTGGGATTCTCGAGGCTTCCTTCTCTCTATGTTCCACACTGCAGCCCAGATCAGGCACAGGAGTACCCACTGCATGTCCCCAGTTGTTGACCAAGCACAAGTCTACTCAGGGCCCTTTCTCCAGCAGCTGCTGAGTGCAGGGGTCCTTTTATAACCTTACATCCACCACAGAGGGGTAGTACACAGGGTGGGTAAACTGGAAACCCTGCTTTGAAACCCTGGAGTGTGATGCACAGTGGGGAGCTCAACTGGGAGCTCAGGAAGTTTGTGGCCTGTTCTCCCATCTAGTGTTGATCTTGTTCAGCTAGGGGTGGACCTTTCTTCAAAGCAGCCCTCTGCCCCCCATGCCGCAATGAGCTCCAGTGATGGGAACTGCTGGGAGAGAAAAGGACTCAGGCTGCAGGCTCTTTTCCCTTGTGTCTCAGAGGATGCTGTGTTTATTACCTCTTTCCCTGAGAAAACACAGTTCCCCAGGGTGACTGCACTCTGACACTGTCCCACTGTTTTAACAGTGGCTGACAGATGCTCTTTTAGCTCTTGGTCAGTATTCAGGCCATTTTGGTAATGAGGTACAACAGAGCAAGGAGCTGTACAGATCAAGAAAAGCTTTCTGGGGTAGATGGTAGTGTTTGGAAAGAGGGTGTTTCCCTAGCCATCACCTCAGAGATGTCTGTCAGTTTTTTCAGATTTAATCACAGTACCACTGGCAGCACTGATGCAGACTAAGTCTCAGCACGATAAGTTCAAAGTCTGGATGCACAGACATTTGCTGGTTTACATCCAGGCCAGAAAGGACGGTGCCTGTTATTTCTTCCTGCCATGGGAAGAATGGGAGACATTGTGAAGGTCTGCAAGCAGCATCTGCAGAGCCAGAGTGTGCAACGAGTACACTCGGGACATTGGTCCTGTGGCTCTTGGCTTGGGGCTGCCAGCACAGGAGTGTTTCTGAAAGTGGGGCACCACGCTGCACTCCCCCACAGCTGCCCTGCTCTCAAACACACACAGGCATTTGTGGGAGAGAGCTCAGGCATCAGCCAGATGGCAGCGTGCCTTTGACCAAGAGGAAAGGAATGCAGCATCTCCCCGTGACTGACAAAGCTCGGGTGGTTTTGCACATAGGAAGCTCCTTTAAATGTGTTTCCTCCCACTGCCTGGCCTTTTGTTTTTCAGCCATGCTTGATGCTGGTGTTGGAAAGCTGAACTCCCCAAAAGTGAACTTCCTCTCCTACTATAAACTGACCCTTGGGGTTGCTATAGCGACTGCAGAGCAGCCAGCGGGCTGTGTAAACACTCCCTCCCGCTTCCCATCACACTGGGCCTGAAAGGCTGAGCCACGGGATGTGCACAGCAACCTGGATTAGGCAGGCGGTTGTGAAATGCAAACCCGACAATTTCTCTGCTTCCTCCCTGCTTCCCCCGCGGGGAGGCAAACCCAGCAGGCTGGTAGCAGGCACAAACACGCCTGTCCTGACGAATTTGGGCACATGGTGTGGTACCACAGAAACCAAATTCAGACACTTACCTGGGGAGCTTGAGCAAGATGTGGAAATACATGGTGCAACTGGATCCTCTGCAACATCTGATTACCTTGGCCTCACTAACTGTGGAGTTTCCAGCTGCGTGGGGGGAGCAGTTTGGTACACACTGTCACAGCTCCTTCTATGTAATTAATTGCAACAATCGACCGAGTGTGAAATCCATCAATTTCTGTGTCCTCTGTTGCTCACTTTGATGTCAGCTCTCCCTCTTTCATTTTCTTCTTTTTTTCTTTTATCTTTTTTTTTTTTTAACGCATTTCATTAAAGTCCCTGACTCTCTGAGTCACTCTCCAAACGTTAATGTTCGTGTTTGTATCCATCCCTGTAAAACCAGGTCAGGTATTTCGGCAGCAGTAGCCTGGGCGACACACTGAAGCACGTGGGGAGGTGTTTCCCAAGCACAGTGGGGTATGCATCCCCTCCAGCCACTGCAGATATTCTTCCAAAATGGCAGGTACTGCCTAGCCAGGGATTTTGTGAGAGACAAGCTAAACCACCCTACCAGGAGGAGATAATCAGCACTGCTCCCATGGCACTGTGATACATCTTGCTGAGTTGTCTTCAAGAAATAAGGTTGCTGTCCCACCACAACAGACCTGTGACTGCTTGAAAAAGCACAAAGCACATCATCTAAAAGGTGTGTAAAATGAAGCCCCTACTCCAATGCCACCTGGAGGGGCCATTCAGCAGTGCCAGGCATCCTGCAAAGCACCCACCTCTGCCAACTGCCAATACACACTTTTGTTTCACTGTGAAGAGACTCCCTGGCACAAGGATGGATGGACTTATGTGATCCCATCTTTACGTGTGCTGGGTATCACTGACCAAGCTGATCGATATGTACCTTTGATCAGACACGTGGCCATACAGTCACAAGCTGTCTGGAATTCCCTGAATTTCCATCCTTTCTGCCACATCAGAGAGCATACACAGCCTCTGTTAAACAAGGCACTGGCAAAGGTGCAAGAGAAGGAGATTTCTGGAAGAGTGCTTGTCTGTAATCCTAAGAAGTCCCTATAATCCCAGCCTGTGACTCAGAGCTGGGGAGATGCAGAGGGTCGGTGGGGCCTGCTCATCCACTGCAGTGAGTCATTACACCCCAAAGAGAAAAGGAGCCTTAAAGCCTTGCTCTGATTGCTGTGAATGAGGGCAACACGACGTGTTGCACAAAGTATGCTAAATCAAGGGCAATTCTGATATGCATTTTGTTACAATACTCAGTCCCTATAGTGTCTCACTTAACAGATGGCAGGGGCTGAATCTGATTAAACAGGGTTTTCTGAATCACTTGCAGGGACAACTGAGAGGAAGGCAGAGGCATAAAGCAACAGACAGCTCTGAGAGCCTTCTAGATCTCAGTGGGTTTGCAATTCTCCATTCACTCCGTGCCTGCCTTATTACAGCATTTAAAAATAAATCAGCTTAATTAGTTGGTGTGAGTACATGGTCTTTCCTGCTCCTGTCAAAGGAGTGCCCCAGTGTCAAGCAGCGCTGCCAGGCTGCCTGTGCTCAATGCAGAAAATGTGGTGAGCTCGGTAATGTGATGACACTGATGCTCCCATTTTCCCTGAAATGAACGTCACAAAAATAAACAGCCTGCAAATCCCATATTCAGGTAGGGGCTTAGAAACTGTGAAGTGGGCCACATGCATCTGTGAAGTAGCTGGAGGGAAGGGAGGCAAGAGGAAGGAGGAAAGACAAAGCAGAACTGCTTTGGCAATTCTGGGAGCTCAAAGATCGCTGGCCAGGTGAGTTTATAGTTTTTCTTCAGAAAGAATCTTAAGCCAGATTGGCCCTGATGAGGGATGGGACAGCCTCAGACAATGCAGCATCTGAATTATGTCCATAGAAGCAGTTAAAAACCTGGCTGCTATAGGAGTTATCAAAACCTCTGCAAACCTAAAGAAACTGGGGGGTTTTTGTGCAATTTTTGATGATTCTTCTTGGGAGGGAGGCCAACTTTGTGGGCCCCACAGACCACTTAGTTCCCCAAGCCCAGCTGCCCAGTGCCAGGGCTGCATCTCAGCTGAATGCCTGGCATGGCAGGGAGCACAAGTAGGCAGCACTTGAAGTCACCTGCAGTCTTGGTGCTAGTGCAGCACTAAGAAAGTCTGAAGGAAGACAGTGCAAAGGACTTTTCAAATCTTTCCTGCATCTGGTTCCAATCCAGCTGCAAATGGCCCAGCAATGCCCTTTCCAGATGTGGACTGACACCATGGCTGTCCAGGGAAGCTAAAAATTGCTGGGGGAGGGACACAGAGAGGATTATTGACCTGGTTCTGCATAAAAATGAGGGGAGGTTTGCGAGGCTTCTGCAAAGTCTCCCTGCTGAAGGGAGCATGTTTTCAGAGGTGCCTCTGGCTGTGGATTGCGAGTGGCCGGCCGGCGCTGCGGTCGGCTGCTGTTGCCTCCCAAAGCCACAGCAGCATTGTCGAGCTGCAGACGTGCAGAACAGCTCATGCCAAGGCTGCGTGCTCACAGGTGATCTTTTGGTCTGTACATTTTCCAGCAGAGCTGGCAGCTGCTCCTGCAGTGTGCATGCTTTGTTGGCTGTCCAAAGAAGGAACTGGGCGGGCGTTGATCCAGTTGAGGCGGTTTTGAGGAGTGAAGGCAGGAAGGAAAATTACCAACTTTGACATATGTTGCTCCCTGCAGGTCTCTCTTATTGTAGCCTGGCGGGATGTCAAGGTGCACAGACACGACCCAGAGCTGTAGCACACGATGGCTGCTTCGCCTCCTGTCCCACCCCTTTCACACAGGCAGGAGTGGCAAAACCATTTCTGGCATACCAGGAAATCCTGGTTCTCGCTATTATCAAGGAGGGAGCGCACAGTTATACAACCTTGAGCTGCCATCAGCAGGACCTGTGGGAGGGAGGGGGGGAATAGTTCACTTGGAAAGGAATGCTGCAGTGTAGGGCAGTGGTTTTGACATGCTGGAGTGAAACTTGGCATAAGGGAAAAGAGGGAATTCGTTTGCCAGGTAGACGTGGCACTTGAGCAAGAGAATAAATGAAATGGCAGTGGAAATCTTGAAAGATCTTAAGAGGTGGCTGGTTAGCACAGGGCATGTATCTGCAACCCTTAGTGCAGGTTTCACTGTGCTGGGTGTCCATATCATTCTAACTAGTATTTACCTGACCCTCTGGCTCTTTCATCTCACCAGCACACAAGAGAACCCAGCTGTGTGCATAGTCCTACCTGTGGTAGGGCCCCCAGCTTGACAAGAAATGAAGACCTGGCGTGCAGTGGCCTGAAGTGTTTGTCAGCCCTTTCTGATGGCAGAAATCTACTTACTTTTCCAAGAATATTTGTCCACCCTAGTGTGCCAGGAAGAATGTAGTGTGACGTAGCAGCCATCCAGAACGATGGCAAATATTTGTTCCTGGAAAAAATTTGCTTGCCACATGTCTTCATTTGCAGCATATCTCATGTCTTGGAGCAGATGGGGGGTGGTCTGGGGTGTCCTTAAATGTCACTCTGAAAGGGCTGAGTCTTAAGGAGAGCACTTAGGTGGAAAGGCTGGGAGAAATACACATGTGCATCAAGAAGCACTAGGTGTGCATTGGATTAACACCTTTCATTGCCCCTCCTGACAAGCCCCTGCCAAGGGATGACATCTAAACAAACATGTTAAACCTTCCTCTTCACGGATTCTTTCTGCTGGGGCAAGTTCCCCATTGCTCGCTTTCATGCTGTGCTTTCAGCCGTTGTTTTTGTAGTCTGTCAGCACAACCTTGAGAGAAAGGACTTTGGCTGCGAGCTGAACACACAGTACCAGCTGTACTGATTTCCATCTCCTGGTATGTAGCTGTGGACTTTCACACTGTGCCTTCTTCGCCTCCCCCAGCTAGGCTGAAATTTCTCCCCACAGTTTCTGCTCTCCTTTGTGGAGGAACTGACTTGGCCATGAGAAGCAGAGGATTTAGCCCCCTGCAGCCCTGCTGTCAGGAGGGTAGCCCCTTGGCAGTGGGCAGCCAGCCATGTGGGATGAGGGGCTGAAGGCATCGGAGGACTGTTGATGTTCCAAAAACCTTTGGGATGAGTGAGGGAAGCTGGAATGCATGAGTGGATCAGAGAAGAGGAGGAAATGAGCGGAAAAGGGAGATACCATATGATAGATGGGAAGGAGAGCAGAAGGGCAGCATAAAATCACACAGGGGATGGGCAGGATTTGAGGAATAGGGGCAATAAAAGGTGAGGGAGTGTTATGAGTGCCTAACTCTCTGGGGAGCTTTCAAGAGATTGGATGTCCCTCCCACCCCCATCTCTGACTTGAACTGTATTTTGAAATGAAAAGAAACTCAAAAGATATTTTAGTGACTATTTTTTTTTTTTAAGTGAAACAGGTTGGTGCACTGTGTTGTTTTTTTGTTTTTGTTTTTTTTTTTTTTGCATTCCTCTGGTTATGGGAGTGAAGCAGATTAAAAAAAAAATCCCCAAAGTACCATATTTTGCACTTTGTCACATGCTTTTGTGCCCTGTCCTTTTCTCCTTTCTGTGACTCTGGCAAGGAGAGGTGCAAAGCACAGACTTCTCTTCCTTAACAGGGATTTTACCCTGACCTCATCATCCGTGTAATGCAATGTTGCTACCTGGCACTTATGGTGCTCTTAAACCTTAAACAAAGGTTCACATGAAACACAGGCCTTTTGTGTGAACAGAAGGAAAGAAGATGAGTAAATTGGGTAATGCCAGAATAATTGCATTCTTGGAACAAAGGCTTGGAAGAGTAAGTGGGAAGGGGATGCTCCAGCTTCCTTCTCAAACATCCTCTGGGTGCTAGGATATGATCCAGAAAGTCTTCATTGTCCTAGTTTCACTCAGATGTAAGGTCTCTTCATACCATCACATGGCCTGCAAACACTGGTCACCACCAACTCCTTTCACCTGCTTCCCCTTTGCATGCCTTGGAAAAGGGTATAAAATGGTATTTCTACAATGTCTCCTCTTTTGCTGCTGTTTGTCCTTCCAAAGTGTACCTAGCACACCTATTTTCTCTGGCAGCACTTTTATTTGCATCCCAGGGGACTTGTAAGAATTAGGGTCAGCTTGACATGAGTGGAGTACTGTACAGAGATATTTACAGCTGTTTGCAAGGCTTGTATTGAGTATGAAACCAGCAGCAACTAGGATCCAGGCCAGTGCCTTCAGTGAATAATGGTCTTGGTTACTTGGAAATATCAGATGGCTTCAGCTTTATGCAGTTGCTACGAGGAAAAGAAGTTAAGTAAACAAAGAAAAAGAATAAGAGGAGGGAGTGGTGGTTTTTTTATTGGCATAGTCAAGAAGGACAGTCAAAAAGAGAGAAAGAAACTGGAAAACAATACCCTGGGTCTTCTCTTGCAGCCCACAGCACAGAACATTTTCTTTGTGCGCCTTCATGTTCAATATCCTTTGCCATGAGCACTTTTGGTTCCTGTCCCTTGGAGACATTTCTTGGTTGTTTATTTGTTTATTTGGTGTTGTTTATTTGGGTGCTTCAGTCTTAGGATTTGTTTCTAATGCCTCACATATGATCCTGGTTGCTACACAGTCCTGGGACTTCATCCCCATAAAGCACCTTCACATCTCATGGCCTCCATGGCAGTAGTACTCAGCAGCATGTCCCTGGGGCCAGCACTCAGCAGTTGTCCCTCTATTGTAAGATGAGTCCAAACAGTCCACTTGGTTTCCTCTAGGGATTTAAAGATGGGGGATCTTGAGAAGAGATTATTTCTGGAGGTTTTCCAGAGCCACAACACCACCTGTTGCATAGATGCCTTCCTTTTCTATAGATAAAGGAGAAATGCTTTCAGATTCCTGGAAACAGTTCAATTTTGTCTTTCCTTGGATAAGTAAGATAACATGAGGGAACTGATTATATTTCTTAGTGTCCAGCTGTGGAAACAGGCTATTGGCCAGCTATTGGCCACCTTTGCCAGACTGGCCTTGGAGTTTGTAGTATTTTGTGCTTCTCCTCCTGACTGACAGTGTGGGTCCCACCTGGACCTAGGAGCTTTTGGATTTTTGGGCTCATCTCTCTTTTCTGGTGCAGCCTAGCCCTGAGCACAGAGCCAGGCACAAGCCTTTCTCAGCATGCCACTGTTCAGAAATTGAGCAAGACTGTTTTTCTACCCCAGAAGAATCCCTCTGAAGACTCTGAGGTGAGGCAGAACTTCTCCTTGCACCTTGTTTTCCCTGCCCACAGCAGGGGTTGGCTCGTCTCACAGTGTTCTCCACAGTGGCCCACATTTCCCCATGGAGATGCTGCCTGTAATGAGATCAAGATGGAGGGACTGTCTTTTAACAACCCTTCAGCCTGCTTTAGCAAAGGAGGAGGGCTGCCAGTGCATCTGTCAGTGAGACAAAATCTGGGTAGTCTTGCCTTCTAGCAATGATGGAGCCAGTGCTTCCAGACCAGTGTACTCTCGCTTGTGATGACACCAGAAAATCTTTGGCTCCTTGCAGGCTGCTGGCACACACAGCTCACTAGAGCACTGGCAAGTTTTTAAGGTTTTGTCAGATGGGAACAGTGGTGGAGAAAAGAAAAGTGAAACCAGATGTTTTTCCTTACAGTTGCTTCATATCCATATGAGGGAGGAGAAGAGAGGCCATAAAAATGTCATAACCCTTGATCCCTGAGGCTCAGCATTATACTATGCAAAAGCCAGTGCTATAAATCCACACTTCTGCCTCAGCAGCAGAGGGTCCTGACTGCACAAGACCGTTGCAATAGCTGAGGGGGAAGAATCTTCATATTTGTCAGCAAATGGAGGAAACTGGAGGAAAAAGCCTTCGAGAAGTTAACGTTGATAGGCTACTTCTATGGAATCAGTTATTTTTTCAGATTTCTCTGGGGATGCATCAGTGCCGAGTCCTGAGGCTGACCAGCAGGCTTAGAAATTTGGGATGCCTTTGCACTGCAATCAATCTATGCTGCAGGCTGTGCTGAGGGAGTGGAGTTAACTTCATCCTTCCCAGAACAGGCTCACCTGCCAGCACAGCCAGGGCAGCACAGCACAGGGGTGAGGACTTGCTGCCAGGGCATTCACCTGGCTTTCCAGACAGGGTTTTTCAGCCCTTTCTGCCCTTTGCCACTGCAGCTACACCTCCCTGACACCTCACGCACCCGACCTGGGTACCGCTGCACTGCAGTGCCATGCCAGTAGCCGCAGAGAAGTAGTTCTGATCAGAGGGTCCACCTGGCACCAGAGGAGAGCTGCTAGGAAAACTGGTCTACAGTCCTATCCTTTTCGTATAGGAGAGGCTGCTTGTGGTAATCAAAAAACAACTACAAGGAGTGCCAGGCAGCCCTCTTCCAGGGAAATGTGAGCTTGGGTGAACACAAAGATGGAGAAGAGGAAATGAAAATTGTGTACACACAGGCCTTGAGCCAAACAAGGGTTTTAACAGAAAGCAGCCAGGCCTTCTCTGCCCTGTACAACAAGAATTGTGATAACTGGATATTTTTTCTTGATATTTCTTGATATTTCCATGCTATTTTTCTGCCTGTTAACAGAGAGGAAAGGCTTTCCCTGATCTGATGCAGACTGTATGAGGTGGGAGGTGACTTCAGCCTTGCAGGGCCTAGGTTAGGAGGTGATTTCAGCCACAAGCCTGGATTCTGAATCTGAATTTCCCTGCAAGATCAAAAGTGACTGGGTTTAGCCCTATTTTGGGGGAATTAACTGTGTTATTTCCCATAGGATTCGGGTAGTTTCCTGTGCTAGGTAATATATAGGTATGGCTCTAGTTGTACTAAGGGGTGAGCAAGAGCAAAACCAGCATGAAAAATGGGGACTGCACAGACAGGGCTATGGCCTTGAACTTACACGATCTCATTTTGGATCTTGATTCAGCCAAAGAGTCCTGTGGTTTCTGTGGTCAAATCATATAAACCATTTTTGGAGCCTTCTGCCCTTTTTCAAAAGAAGTGAGCAGCTCTTGGTAGTCTTCGTAGGGCCCTGAGACTGCACGCTGTTCACGTATTATGACAGCGTGGCCTAGTTGGTTAGAATGATTTTAAAAAATATTTTCATATGGGAGTTACTCATCCTGTAAAATAATTTCATGGAATGACTGCAGGTTTTTTTACTTTGCAACATGTTTTATTCACAAGATGACTAAAAGTTTAGTCTTTTTGGAATAGGAATTGCAGACATTTTACTTCACTGCCTTATTTCTCTTCTCCATCAATATGCCAAGTGATGGAAAGCTGGAGTCATTTGCAAGCTGCCTGTTGCACTGCTTGTGCTAAAATTGGCATCCTGGGCACCCTGGCGCACTACAGCTATTACAGCTATCAGAAATAGGTTAGTCTGTGGGCAGCTGTGCTTGCATCAACTTTGTATTGACTGGGATGCTCTCAGACACAGTTCTTGATCATGTTTTCTAGGCCTCTTGTCTATCTCACAGCTCTCTTCTGGACTTTTTCCAGCTGTTTGGTGTTGAAGAGTTGTCTCCAAAACCAGAGAGCAGTCCAGCTCCAGCCTGGATAGTCCTGGATGGAAGGATTACTTCACTTGTCCTGAGGGGTATTCTCCTGTTTATACATTCAGCACACTGTTTGCCTTTTTCCTAGTGGTGTGCACTGTTGACTGACTTTCTGCATATGACCCTGATCTTCCTCTGCAGAATGTGTACCGAGACAGTGATGTCACCATTCTGATCTGGGAACTGATGTATTTCCCATAGCATATAGTGCTGTGCTGCTTGAAATTCTATCTGTGACCATTTCTTTATTTTTCCTTTGATTAATGGAAAGGAACTTTTATTGTTGAACTCAGACAGTTGATCAATATTCGTTTGAGGAAGGCTGGCTTGGGCGGTGGAGTTGTGGCGGACCAGAGCACTGGGAATCAGAGGCAGATGTTACTGGCAAGACTGACATGTAATGGCTGATGTTACAATGCTCAGTTGTGAAAATACTAGTTAGCTTTGTCAGGGGGTGGGTGTTGCTGACTGGCTTTAAAAGTAATTACAAAAGATTGCCTGGTTGTAGAAATGAACATAAGAAAAGTTTTGCATCTCTCTTTGAGTTAAGGAGTTAGTAATAGCCAGAGGGTGAGGATTTCATGTGCATACCTATCATCTCCTGGCATTTTGCAAAATGACTGAAAACTTCAGCCAGTTTGCGAAATGACAGGTTTCACAACAGAGAACATAACGTATGTGCCTTAGAAGGCTCCTGCAACTGAAACAAAGCATAACTCAACAGCACCTTTGAGTGTGCAGTGAGAGATGGAATTCATCTGAAGAGAGAGGAGTCTGCTCCCTCCGTCAGATATTCTCCCTCTCCCTGTGGCAGTTAAGCACTTTGGAGCCATTAGGAAAGACAGAGTGGCCTTTAGACTTCTGTTAACCTGGAAACTCCCCTAGTACTGCATTCTTTTTGCTCTTGTCAAAAAGAACTCCTCCCCCTGCACCCAGCTGCTTCTCCCTGCTCCTTTTGCTTTAGTTCAGCACAGCAGAACTTCTCCAGGATTAAAAGCCACTCTGTCTGCTATGCAAGTGTTGGGAGAGGAGAGTGATTGCTGGGCAACTGATGAGCTGGGGTGAAAGAGTGTTGGGAAAGAGAGCACAATGTTCTTTTCTTTTTATGGAAAGTGATATATTACTATAGACCACAGTAATCCAAGGTCTGCTCTTAGCTACTTCACGATTAGCGAACAGGCCCCACTTGTGCTGTACCAACCATTTGTGCAGCTGTGGAAGGCACGAGGATGTCAATTAATCTTGATTTGTGCTGTAGGATTGCTTCATAGGGGAGGAAATTTATCACTGGGTTTGGTTTCAGGGTACATAGATGGACATCGTGCTGTCTTTGCAGGGAAAGCACAGGCCTCTACTGTGCCAGGGGAGTCACTGGTCCTCGTTGGATCTGCCCTGGCAAATTCCCTCTCTTCTCAGGAGCCTTAACTTGGTCTAAAAGTTGGAGCAATCAGCACACAGTACAAAATGTTCTGCAAACTTTGCCCAGTCTGTCCCTGTGTCACACCCATTTCAGGGAAAAGAAAAAATAAGGCTTTTGCTCAGCTATATAAATGGTTGTAATTATTATTTGCATGGCAGCCCAAACTCTGTGAAAAACAGTATCCGGTGAAGCCCTGGTTCTGCATCAGAGACCACAAAGCCTGTGTAGATAAAGAACACAAAAAGATAGAAAAAGAGGTAGGCAAGGACACCCTTTGAGAACAGATGTGTTGTCTCTTAAAATTCCTTCTACCACCATCCTGAACCAGAGAAAAATTAATTCACCTTCCTAACTGCAAAGCTCAGAGAAGTAAATAAGCAGTGAGTACAAAAGTGGTATTCTTACTGGCTTCTTATGCAAGGTCAGGTTTGTGTTGAAGAATGAAGCTCTTGTCTCTGAGGTGTAATGAAAAAATATGGAATAACGTGACTTGTGACAAAATCATGAGACCTGCCAAACTGTTTCTCAGAGCAGTGCCCAGGTGTACCCATTCTTCTTTATCCAGCATACCAGCCCCTGCTGCATGGAGCCATGCTCCCCAGGGACCAGGCTGCTCTGAAATCGTTGCAAGGCAGCACATACTGGCTGATCTAGTCAGTACAGGTCAAAGCAGGGGAGAGGGAGCAGCATGGCCTTCAGCAAAAAGCAGTTCAGGGGCCTGGCGAACTGGCTGCCTTTGTGAGCCCAGGCTGAAGGGCTGGCTGCTGTGCCCCTGCTGTGATCGCTCCCTGCCTGACCCCGCTGGGCTGCAGCTAGCTCAAGTATGCCAGACACACTGATTGCAATGTGGAGATCCCTGTGCGTGAGCCAGAGGAGAAAATAGCTGGTCAGATGGTGCTAAATTAAGGGAAGAGCATCTCAGAATTGTCTGCTGGGATTCTCCAGGGGCAAGGGTCTGTCTTGGCCTCACTTGCTCTCTGCCTTCCCCAGCACCTCCTCCTCTTCTGCCCTTATCTCCCTTACAGGTCCTCCCTCTCTGAGGAAGCTGTGGGGTGATGCAAGGCCCAAGGGATGCTACCTCAAGCTGGAATCCGGGGGAAGATGAATCCTGGGTGTATGAAGCTTGTGCCCCGTCTGTTTCAAGCCAACTGGAGGCACCCCTGTTCCCACACTTTGGCCCAGCTCTGTGCTCTGACACCAAGTCCCAGGGTAGGACCCAAGTGGCAGCTTTTCGCAGGGATGGGCTGGCATGAGCAAGGGAGGGCATCCTAATCTTCTCTGTCAGCAATCAGCTTTCTTCTCTTCAGACTCCATGGGGGAAGGACCTGCCCAGCATGTTTTTCTTCTTCCTCTCCCAGGCTCCGCTCATCTCCTTTCCCCCCTCCCACCGCTCCCAACCAGTACCAGCCCAGGTTCTCGTCCCTGCCAGTTGTCTCTGCCTCCCTCCTAGCTCTCCCCTTCGGTTCCCAGCTAAGCTCCAGTGAGCAGGGCAGCAGGCAGGGGCGGGAGGGGAGGACAGTGACAAGACACAGCTGCTGGCCGCGCTCAGCAGCTCTGAGAGTGGCCCCTAGTGCCCAGCAGCAGAGTGCGTTGGGCACGGATGGCCACACGGCAGAACACCGGCTTCCCCTCGGGAGATCAGCGCCCGCTCCCTGGGGCCACCTTCTGTAAACGGAGGAGGCCCATCTAGCACAGAAAACAAATAGGAGAAGTGAAAGGGTTGATTATTCAATTGCAGAGCCTGAAGATTTGTGGCTTTTCGCTTTACCTTTAAATGCTTTTGGTGGCACTAAGACTGTTTCCTGGTGCAGGGAGGCCTCCAGGAGGCTGGGCAGAAGTTCCCTTGCCCCATTTCCTCTCCAGCACTGCTGGAGAGCAAAGCCCATGTGTTGCATGGCTTTGAAAACATCCTGATGGATAGCATAAAGACAGCAGCTGAAAGCATATGGAACGGTCATCCTCCTTTATCAGTACCGGCATCTGGTGTTTGGGGGGCTCAGAAAGGAACAGAGCTGTGTGGTCAGATGTGATACGGGCTCCAATGTGGTGTATCTGGGCTGTGACTGGCATCCCTAGCTGGTCACCACAGAAGACTGGAGTACAGAAAAGCCCTGGAGTTGCTCTAAGTAATGGGTTTTCAGAATCCTGCACATACAGAGATCAAAACGTCTCCTATCACCAGAGTGTGGAAAGATTAAAGATAGTAATACTGGGATTGATTGTTATGGGTGCCAAAAGAGATGCTGGAAGATAAAGGAGTAGAGCAGCCACACAGGAACAGTAATACAGGCACTGAGAGATGCTGCAAAAGACATGTGGGACAGTGGCCATAATTTGCTCTATATAGGACACATTTTACTTGGTTAGTTCTTCTGTTATAAGGATAATTTTACCACCTGTGAACAGTTTTTGTGACAGTCCTTTTCCACGCAGCCCTTTCATAATGTTTTGTTCCATATTAAACTTGATAGATTTTTTAAGTGCAAGATTGCCACAGAAAAAGAGTTTTGGATTTTTCCATCTCCTGAACTTATAAAAAATCTTGTCCACAGCATTGGTCCAAAGTATTTTTTTCTAGTTGTTACAATATGATGCTCCTGGGTTTATATCATGTGCTTTTCCATATCATTGTTACCCAGCGGTATTTTGCCCCAGCATATCATGGTCTTCTCAAAACTTAGTTTGTTATTCAGGATGACTCTGCATCCATGAGGAAGGAAGGCACGCAAGGTCCCCAGCTGCCTGATGTAGAGCTCTGGTGCTCAAGAGAGGAAAATACTAATTCTGTTGTAGAAAGCAATGTGACATGCCATGTGCACAATGAGGGGCAGTTATGGTCATTCATGTTCAAAAAGATTGATTCATGCTGGAACAGGTGCAAAGAAAGACAGCAGGAGGATTAGGGTGTTGGAGAGCTGAGGTTATAAAAGTAGACTAAAAGAGCTTGGCTTATTTAGTCCAGCACCACAAAGGCTGAGAGAGGGATATGATCGCTCTCTATAAATACATCCTGGAGGTTAATGCTAAGGAGGAAGAGGAGCTATTTCAGTTAAAGGACAATGCTGACACAAAAGCAAATGGCCATCATAAACCTGGCATGCAGAAACCGAGATGGGAAGTGAGGTCGATGTCAGGCATTGCCGCTGGCAGGCTGAGGGCAGGGGGCTCAGGCAGCTCGCAGGAAGGGTGCATGGCTGTCCCTGCCTGTGCAAGCAGGCTGGGCGCAGCAGCCATGGGCTTGCCAGATCCCGCAGGAGACACCTGCCCAAGGCTGTTCGGTGCCATGCCGGGCAGGAGGCCCAGCGGATCCAAAGCTCCCACCCGCTTGGACCCTGGGGGCAGCGCCAGCTCTGAGGTCCTGCCTGGCCGACCAGGCCTCCCTCACAGTCGGGACCCCATGTCAGCCGCCAGGGCCATCAGCTCTGACCCAAACAATGTGGCAGCAGGGCCTGTCTCCAGCTCCTCACAGCCCTGCCCTACAGGAGATGCCTGGGGCTGGCACAGTCGTGGGCAGACCCCCACGAGCCATGTTAGTCCTGCTGGCAGGGCTGTCCTGATCTCTACGCAGGACTCTCACCGGCCTGTGGGTTACAGCAGCCACAGTAGTCTCAGATCGCCTGCCTGGAGAGGAAGGAAGCTCCACTGAGACAGGGCACCCATTTTGTTTCATGGCCAGGGGAGGAGGAGTTTCCCCTGTTAAAACCAGGGTAATCTTGGGGTATGTTAGGAGGCAGTTCCCTGGCTGGCTGCTGGCTGCCGGGCTGGGGCCCAGGAGTACGGTTGGCTCCCCAGGGCAGTGCTGCAACAGCTCGGGGCATCTCCAGGGTCCTGCAGACATTTTGTGCCTGTGCGTGGCTGGCTGCTGGAGTCGGGCCATGGCCGAGGAGTTCTTTGGGTGTGTCTGTCACTTGAAATCACTGGCATCATGTTGTGCTTCAAGTCTCTGACTTGGGCTTAAGCCCTTGCTGCCTCAGTGTTGGCAACGTGAGCAGATGAGTGAGTTGCTCTCAGTGATGGGAGCGGGGTGCCTGTTGGCTTGCCAGGCCGGTTTTATTTCCACTCTACGCCATATGCTTGCTGAGAGGCTTCACCTTTGGATCAGTGGGATGGAGAGGAGCTGCCAGTGAAACTGTGCCTCCTGCTGAAGCATGCTCAGCAAGGGGCAGAGCCCTGCCTCTCCTCCCCAGGCAGATGCTGCTGCTTGCTCTCAGGATGCTCTGCTGAAGAGTGCTCTGAGTATGCCCCGCCTTCAGTGGCCAGGTCACTCACCTGAGAACCAGGTGACATAAAGCAATGGAGATTGTACCTATGTGGCAGGGTCAGCTTTTATTCCTCCTTGCAAAACAAATAACGTCACAGTCACAAGTATCTCAGCTCAAGTCACAAGTATCCCAGCTCAAGTGTTTCGGGGCTTTCCCCCTCCTCCCCTTTCTATTTTCATTGCTGGAAGCCAAGGGCAGCCCATGGGATGAATATTTCACTCCAGACTTCCATTCAGCTGTTAAGTCAGGATGTTTGCCAGAAATGCGGTTCTTTCTTATATCTCCAGGATAATAGCTGGGTAGGATGGTGGATGGCTCATTCAGGATGAGACATTACAACACTTTTATTCCTGGCATAGGATGGCATGTGGCTGTACTGCCTGTGGGTAGGTGCTTGGCTGACAATGCTTCTTTAAGGAGATTTTTTTTAAAGTAAATACCTTTTCTCTTGTTTTGCCCAGTGAGTTCTGCAGGCTGGGTCATCCTGTATCAGAAAGGGATCCACCAATGCCTGCGTTAGATACCTGCTGCCCTCTAATGGCTGTCGGTCCCTGTGAGCCTTGGAACAGCACGGGTTTTGTGCATTCCATGAAAGAAATCTGCTTAGCTCAGAGCTTTTTCCAGTGTTTTTATAGCATGGGACAAATCTCTGGAGAGAAAGTGTGGCGAGATCTCTTCTCTACTCTTCATGGTTTAATGTGCCTCTTCCCTGCACTTGGTGCAAGCCCCATCATTTGCTCCTTGCTTCTGCCACATCCCATCCTGCTTTGATTCCTGTTAGGGAAATACTTGCCTTTCCTAACAGCTTTAGATGTGATTTAGAGGGTGGACAAAGAATAGCAACAGCAGATCCCTTGAATTCCATCAGCTTTCTGCAGACCACAGGCGACCTGGTCAGAGAGACACTGCTCTGGACTTGCCCAAACACTTGGACAGAGTTCAGACAGCTCTATTTGTGAAAAGTTCTTCTGTGGTAACGAAGACACATAGTGTCAACTTCTGCTTGCTTTCTACCAGACCTGTAATAATGTCTGCTCTGTTTGGAGAAAATTATCTGTGCCCTGCCTGCCTTGTTGACTTAGAGGGATGACGTTTCTTGGGAAGTGGGACCATGCAGTTCCCTGCTGAATGGCTTGCTGCTGCTTATCAGCGGGCAAGGTACAGCATGTTGTTCCCTTGGGAGCATTCCCTGAATGAACACAGGCTCCCTGAAAAGCCTGGTACTCACTGAGTGTTGTAGAGTTCTGGTTTTTTCCCCAGAACCAAAATCTTTAAGACTGTCTGGAGGTACGCTGATGTACTGGAGCAGCACAGGGGAAGCAGTAAGATAGCTGGAAGGAATTTTGCAGATGAGTTAATGATCAGTGGAGTTTAAAGAATGGTACCGACACAGCCTGCATCTCTTTGCCAAGGAATCTAGCATCCTACTGAGGACTGGAGTCCATAAGCAACAGAGAAGAATGAAAGATGAATTGCAGTTAAGCAGACAAACAGGCACTCTGAGAACACTTGGAAAAAAGTTCCGGGAGCTGGGGCCTGACTTTGTTCACAGCTTTCTCTCTTGACTTAACTACTTTTGCTAATTTTTTGGTAACAATCTCGGTGAGAACACAGGATCACAACTGTTGTTCCACCACAGTTAACCAGCTGCAGTGAAAGTTTAATGAAAACAGCAAGGATACAATCTTTGATATTCCCTCTTCTATTCAGCCTGGAAAGTACAGTTTCAGTGCTCTATTTATAAAATGTATTTTAAATCTGGGTTCATACATTTTGGAAGGTGGAGGGGGGTGGTCTGGAGAAAGCCTGGCTTCATTCAAATCAGTGGGAGTTTTGCCATGATTTGCAGGGGCCAGAATTTCATCCTTGTTTATATAGTTTTGCAGCCAGGCTGAAGAACTATTAGGATGCCTGGGCCAGAAAAAGAAATCTTGAATCTTAACACTGCTGCGAACAGTTGGGGTAAGAATGCTGGGAAAGTCCCAAGGAAATTGAACTGGCATAGAAGTCGTGTTTAGCTGGCCGTGTTTTGGATGCTTTTGTTGTGCTCTCCATCTCCTTTCTCGCTGCCTGAACTGTGAATGATGAGCTGCAGACCAACCTGATCTGCAGATGGCTGCAGTTCTGACACGTAGCCATCTGCAATGCCTTCACCGGCAGGGGAATGCCGGGTAGCTTTTTAAGATCAGATAATAGGCTGGTGCAAGACAACCAGAAGTCTGAACATACTTAGTAAGCAATGTTCCTGACTAATGTAGGCAGCAGTCTGTTTAATAGCAATCCGCACTTGGTAGCCAAAGTGCTATGGGATGTGCTTGGATCAGGTTTGGGCATGCACCAAGTTAAAAAACTGCTCTGTTAAACGGGTTGCTTTTCCTAAGCTGCCATTACAGGTCAGTGCAACACACTGAACTAGGAGCCATGTGTGAAAGGATTTCTAGGTCACATCTCTGTTGCTGAGCATTTGCACCCGTGGGGTTTTCAGGTGGTCTTTCTATATCTAGTAGCACTCATCAGCTTCTAAATTCCTCAGTCTGTGTCTGCACAGCAAAGAACATGTGCAGCTGTTCATTTCACTTGACAAATCCTACACTTCATATTCCAGAATCACAATGAACATACTTAAAATTTCTATTTTGGGTACAACAGTGAAACCAGGAAGTTGCAGTGTAATTTTTACCTCAGAAGCTGCACTGATTTTAAAAATGGCAACATCTGTGCAGCTTCCTTTGTTAAAAAACTGGGATTCAAGGTGCTTTACAAACTAACATGAACATCCACACACATCTGCAACACTCCAAAGCGGTTGTAGGATTTTAAACTCATTTATTTTCTCAGGTACCCGCAAGGGCTATTCTGCATTGTTAAAAGAGACAAACATTAAGGTAGAGCATTGAGCTAAAAATAAGTCACTCAGTCCAAGCGTCCACATAAGGCTGTGCTCTGCTCCGTAGCTTATCTGCTCACAGTGGCTTCAGAGGGACTTCACTGAAGAATGCAAGAAAAAAATTTGGTCCCAGACTCTGATCTCAGATCCTCCTGTAGGCCACAGAAAAGTGTAAAGTAATGCTGTCCCTTCTTGAATTTCCCTCAGAAGTACAAGGATCTGGTCAAGTATAGACTAATCCTGGGCCCAAACATGATGGCTGAAGAGTTGCTGGACTGGATCCTACAGGCCTTGTACAAAACAAAACAAAATAAAACAAAACAGACTAACCCAACAGTCCTGCTGACACAGATTGGATTTTTGCCTGAGGGAGACCTACTAGCTTTGACACTTGGTGAGTGAAAAGTGAAATTATTGGGGTGAGTTTCCCATTTTCTTCAAATAAAGGTGGCAAAACTCTCACCAAAAGCAACTCTCCACACAGAACCAGTTTGGGTTCCTTTTCTAGGCAGAACTCGCCAGAGAGAATTTTGTTGAATCTCACTGATATGCTGGTAGCTGTAATGAGCTGGACATAAGAGTAAAGGGACAGCCCACAAGCCTTCCCTTTCCCCTACCAGTGAAAAAGGGATGGGTGAGATTTCCCTGCTGTTGTTCAGCTGCTGGTTAACAGAAGAAGCTGTTCTCTATTCGGGCTTGTGCTGGTTGAGCAGCCCTGTCTGCAGCTGTATCGTGTTACACACTGTTATGCAACTCCATCCTCCTTGCAAACAATGACAGGAGCAACCTAAATCATGAAACATAAAGACTATAATTAAAGAGGGGAAAGTGCTTATTTGGCATTCGGGTACCCACAGCCAATTCAGATTAGCTGAACTAGCAAATCACTTGGCACAAGCTTAATGAGAATAACATTTGCACTGGACTAAATGATGGCTGTTTTACCCCACTGCTGGCCAAGATGGTGGTGTAACCTGAGTGATGCTGCCATGGCTTAGGCAGTACTCTCTCTTCTTAACAGGCAGTGACATTTAAACCACAAAAAGGAAGAGCCTTTGCAGTCAAAGGCTCTGCCTCAGGTTCTGAAACTATTAGCACCCAGAGGAGCTCTGGCCCAGGATGATGCTTCAGGTCTGTTTCTTATGATTGGAAGTTTGCAGGTGTACAAATCTGACAGTATCTGCTCAGACTGTGCCCTGCATTTCCCTGCTGGGATTACCCTCCTCATGCTGGCTGGGGGGTTTATGCATCTGCACAGCTTGTATCTGCAGTTGGCTGTGAAAAGTGGAAGCTCCCAGCTAGGAACTCTGAAACTAAAGAGAGTGTGCAACAGTGCAAAGCCTCTGAAAACTTTGGAAAGTGCTTCTGAACCCTCTGCTTCATCCCTCTCTCCCACCTCTTACAGAAAAAAGACCCACAGTTTTTAAGATCTGATATTTCTTTCAGAGTTTTCTTGCTGGAGGTCTTCCTTGGGGAACCCAGATTAGTAGCTTATGGAGGCATTAAAAGAACAGCAGCTGTTGAATGTTAAACAAAGAGAGATTTTCATCCAACTGATTGCTAGATATTAGAATTAAATAAGAATTAATTAAGAATAAAGGCCCTGCTTCCCTTTTAGCTTGCAGCTTTTATGCTGGTGAACATCTCCAAGAAATGCTGTTGAGTTTTCTGATTTGTGCTGCAGTCATCAGGACTCCAAAAGTTCTAAGCAAGCTGAAAAAAAAGGTGAATGTTTTTATGTTGCTGCCTTTGGGACTGTGAAACTACATGCCTGCTGGATCTTCAGTTGACCCTAGAGATATCTAGCGGACGGAGGAAAAGAGCTTAAGTTTAAAATATAAAATATGGGGAAGATGAATCAGCACAATTTTGATGCTGTTGGCTCCACCCATCAGTTTTAATCATGCATCTTCCCCTTTTTCCTGCCATCATCATTCTCTGCACATAGTTAGGATTATTTTACTGTTCACTGATTGCCAGAAAGAATGCAAGTTACACTGTCTCCGTATCAGTGACACCTATATCTTACAAATTTATATTGGATATGAAGATAATCACCTGTGACTTTGGGCAAGTAGGTCAACAGTTTATGGAGAGTTCTGCAAAATACTGATGACAAGACACTGCACCATCTCTACCACTGGTTGCATAGTGAACACTTTCTTGTCCCACAGCCACCTGAAACCCTGTATTATATCCCTTCCCACAACCATCCCATCACAGCCAGAAGCTTATCTATCTGAAGAGTCAGGCAGCTCTTCAAATGGGAAAATGTTGCATAATATAGAATAACAGCTCTATTTCTTAATATGTATACATTTTTCACAGTTAATCTCCCATTCCTTTGCTTCAGTCTCTAGGAGGATAAGGCATCTATCTTCATCTTGAAAATAGCTCTGTGTTGCCCAGACAGTTAGTTAAATTTGAGATGCAACAGGTTATTCCCCAAAGGCATCTTAAAGTCTAGGGTCTCAGTTTGCCAGGAGAGTGCAATATCACATTTTAGTGACTGACATATGAGACATCATTTCTGCCAACACAACAAGACAGTTCTTGAGCCCGGGTGTACCCATACCCCAGTCTCAAGTCAGAGGCCCACATTCAGACATGCTTCCTAACCTCCTCCAGGTTTTAGGCCCTCATTTGTTTGTACATCCTGGGATGGGAACCTCAGCAGCTCTGGGCCAGCTGAACTCTGCTTTTGCTTTGCTTTTCTATAAACTTTGGGTGCAAAACATGATGATTTTGCATGCTAGCAAGTTCTTAATTTCACCCATATTTATATTCCTCCTCCGCTGAGCTGAACTCCCAGCAAGTGGTTCATGTTTCTGAATGTATAGCAGGTGACCAGTCTTACGTGCTGATAGAGAGGAGCTTATTTACAGCTGGGGTCAGTTCCAAGCTGTAAGACCTAACAGAGCCTAGGCAGCACCATCTGTGGATGCAGGGGGGAATTTGCAAAGTGGAGCTGATGGAGTTCATTCAGCACTCCCTTGCCTTAAGGACTGACCCCTGACTGATTTGGCCTCACTAGCAGTTCTTACTTTCCCTTTAGGAAGGATGGAAGTGGGAGAAGAGGTAGCTAGAAGCATTATTCCTAGTTCAGGTTCCTGCCTTCTCCTTCATGGAGAGATAAACTGATCTGATACTCCATCTGCAGGAGCTTTTCTGGTTCTAAAGGTACTGTTGCCAGATAATTTTTAAAGAGGTGTGTTGTTTATTTTTAGTTCTTTAAACATGGGCTTAAGTTCATCGATAACTATCTTTTTTTATACATATATCTTTTTAAAAGCTACTTTGGGAATACTTGCACCTAGGCTGATGCTGACTGTCAGAACTTGGCTCTGAGATGCTGCAAGGAGCACAGGGAGAAACAGCTGTCTAGGGACTGCAAAAGAAAGGCTCTTTAGCAGCCTGTGGTGTCACCCCTGCTAGGATGTCCATGTTTCTCCTGGGAAAACTGTTTTCATGGATCATGGTGCCTTGTTGAATGGAGGACCAGTTGGGTGTTTGTAATTTTTTCAGAAGTCATGTATTTATACCTTTAGATTTTGACATCGAACACCTGATAACTTAAGAAGGTAGAACTGTGTGTTATGTTGGTATATTCTTCTTTTCCTTCCAAGTCCTTCCTTCCTCTAGACTGTCACTGTGTTTTCTACTTTAACTCTGTAATGCCAAAAGCCAGCTGAGGTGGATTTTTCTCTTTTTCAGCATTTAGTGATTCTAGTCAAATACAAAGAGTTAATCTCTTCTACATATGTTAAAACAAAGGTTCACTTCTGGCTCAAGTGCTGTGTTGTTGAAGCCTGTTCTTTCTTTACTCTCTTTACTTTTTGGAATCAAATTTATGGTTGCATCTCTACAGAGTATGAAAGTCTATTTTTATTATTATTTTAAGTAAAAAATATAACTGCCGTGGTGTCCCACTTCCTGGATGACATTGGCAACTTTACTTGTGGCTACTGACATTTCAAGAGAACCATCTTATACAGGCAGTCTGTGTTTGGCTAAATTTAGCAAGTCATGGATCAAGTGGCAAGTATGTTCCACCCTGAAACCTATTTTTGGGAGGAACTCGGCATAGGCACCAAGAGGTTAAAAAGCTGTGTGGGGGAGAAGAAGAAAAAAAAAAAGACAAGAAGCAAAATATTTTGCAAGAATCGTTGCTATGTTCTGAGCTTCAGCTCTTGAACACTGTGGCTCTGAATCACGTTCACTGGGGAAACAGCTGCAGCTGTTTAAGATGCTACTGCTCCTCAGCTGTTTGTTACTTTCCATTTGCAGGCTGGGGGCTGTACACAAACCTTCCTCAGCAGTTTAGACTTAATGTTACCCTTTCTAACATAAAACAGATAAGACCGAGGCGTGTATTCCTTTTCTCCAGCATCACTGGGGAATGCAGCAGCCCCTGCAAGAGAGCTGGGGTGGGCATGGGTAGTGTAAGCAGCCCCAGCAAGTTTCTGTGATGGGTTGGAAGGGCTGTGTTTATGTGTGCTGTGTGCCTGAGAGTCCTGACCATGTTCTGCTGTCTCTGATCATGAAGTATGTTTCTACATATTTGGTTGTGACCAGGTTAGTTAAAAGTGTTTTGGAAAATTGACTTGACTAAATCACAGAGAAACCACGGTGTGGACATGCTGGTCTGTAATTAATTGATGAGCTCAGTGCTAACCCGATAAAAACCTGTTGTCAGCTCATAGAAGTGCATTCGTATGGGTTGGTGCGTGTTTATTCCAGCAGTTCAAACCCTGTTTTGATTCGATGGCTTCTAGACACTGTTTATTCCCTCCTACAGAAGCGTATATTAGCCAAAAGGATTTGCAACGCTGTCCTAGAACAGAGGTGTAGCGCTGTGTGCCCATTCTCTCCCGAGTGCCAGGGCTGCCCCGGGATGGAAGATGCAAAGCAGACTGCCTCCCTGGGAGCCCTGCCAGCGGCTGACTCAAGGTGAAGGATCTTGGAGACTGGCTGTGATGGGCGAGAGCCACGCCCGGTCTGGTTCAGCAGCACACCTGGTGCTGTCCGCTTCAGCAGGGACTGGGAGAGGCGCTGGTGTTTGCTGGCACAGCCCCCTGACACCGTGCCTGCGGCTGACCCCGGCTGCAGCCGAACCAGCCCTGTGCACTGACAAAGCTTTGAGGTCTCGCACTGCCCCAGCCTGTGCGGGTGGGGAGCTGGCACAGCCCCTCTCCCTCCCTGCTGGAGGAGAGAGATGGATGAAACTAGTCTGGGAGCAGGTGAGTCATGGGCTGGCTCCTTGCTTTCTCTTGGGGCAGCCTCTTGCTTGAGGATCCAGAGGCATGTCAGCGACAGGAAAGGGACAGTTAGTTTCTAGTGGGGATGCTGGGCTGGCAGTCAGGAAGTGTAGGAGATTCCCAGCTGTGCTACTGGCCTCAGCTTCTCCTGGAAACAAAAGAGAGATAATAATTACTGTGTCATGGATTTCAGGCTCTGGAATATTGAACATAACTTTAGGGAGTATTCATGGGCCTATCACTTTTGTGTTTTTATTAGCAGCACTGGCACTTAAAATGTCAATAATCTGGGTATCTAACAGACTCTTCATAATGTAGCTGTTTGCTTTTTCCTTTACTGAGCCCAGTCAACAGGCGAAATAGTTCAGGGTCTTCTGAGTCAGCTGTTAGTGCAGTGTGAGGGCAAGCATGATTAAATTTTTTTAAAAAAAGTTCTGTAACACAGGAAAAAGACGACGGAGTTCCCTTTTTTGTTAAAATGCACAAAACAAGTCCTTATTATATCTTAACACGGAGGTTTTGACCAGCCTAAAAGGCATTGTGGTAATGAAGAAACTAATGCAGTAAGTACTTTTAGTGCCCAAGTGTTCAGAAGTGTTTCAGAGCGATTCTTTCCTAAGCATTCAGTACTCTTCTTTTTCACAAAAGTCATGAGAGCACATGGTACTCAGCCTTGAAAACATCTTGATCTCTGCAAAACCAGATAAGGCCATGTTTATTTTGTATTCCTAGAGCTGGGATGGGGGGAGAAAACCCATCCCATACCTGAAAGGAAGCACCCCTAATTTCTCCCCTTCATGGGAAAAGATCAAGTATTTCTCAAGCCAAAAGCATCTCCCTTGTAAAAGAGCAGAAACCCAATTTCATAATGATGCTTTTATTAGCAGCCTTAGAATCCCAACAAAAGAAGACAGAATTAAACCTCATGTAAACATCTCTCGGCCTTATTTAAGGCAACACAGGTTGGGGGTACAATTTTCAGATCAGGCTCATCCTCCCCTGTTTTCACTTTGGTGAAAGTGAGTAGAAGGGGCCATTTCAGCCCTTTCCTTTCATGAAGGATGCAGCAGTGTTAAAGAGCAGAAAGAAATACTTGAAGACTGATTGGAAAGAGAAGGAATTTAATTCCCACTGTAATTGGGGATCTTTTCTATCGATTTCAGCAAGGGCTGCTGCAGACACAAGTAGACTGAGGTCAAACTGCAAACAGACTAAGCCTCACTGAAACTGGTGGTGAGGGGAGAATCTGCACACACTGCTACACTCACCCACCCTCTCCCCTTTAGTGGCAGGAGTAGGAAAGGGTTAAGACCCCTAATGCTACCTGAAGGTGGAAATACTGGAACCCCTCCTGCACACACGATGGGCAGGAGGGGCTTCAGCTGGCTATTGACTTTTCAAGTGTGAAAGGATTGAGGAGGGAAAAATGATGGTGTTCTTGTAATGATTGAGGAAGTCTGTCCTAATGGCTAGCTGCTACTGAACACAGTTTCCAGCTCTCCCCTTTCCCGCGTTCCTCCTTCCTGACAATGAAGTGAGCTGCCTAAGAAGACACAAACCCAGTATCCTTCATCTTCCCCAACAGTGATTTCCTTTTTATCCTTTTTTTCTCCCTTTTTCCCCTTTTCCTTTTTTTATCTTTTTTAAACTTCCTCCCCCCCTTCCCCCGCTACCTTTCCCCCCTTCCCCCCCCCATCTTTCCCTTTTTCTCTCTTTCCCTTTTTCCCTTTTTTTTTTTTTTTTCCCTGAAGTAGGATCAGCTTGCCATCAGTGGGATGGCAGGGATGGTCGTGCTGGGATGAGGGAGGAGCTCAGCTGCAGACAGGGGTTTGCAAGGATGTAAGAGCCAGTGATCTGAGGGTGATTCTCAGGAAACAAAATCTGCTGAGTCTTGGGTTGGCAGCTGAAGCTGTTAATGAAGGGGCTGTGTATCTGCTGCAGAGGCTGAGCAGATCTATTAATGCCTGGTACTGTCAGGTTTGCTAGCACACCAGCCTGTTACTGGAGGTGGCTTGGGAGCAATGTATGCTGTGCTCAGCTGTCCACTGTGCAGGGCAGTAATTTCTGGCACTGAAAGGGTCGGTGGCCCACAACTGGCAGTGTCCTTGAGTCCTGCAGCAGGAATAGCCAGGGCCACTGTCAAAGTTTGAAGAGGCTTTTAGACAGAGTTTAAATGAATTTCATTTGAAATTCATGTTGAATTTCTGACATGAGAATGTGAGCAAATACATCGCTTGTTTGATCTCTCCTGTGTTCATCGTAGGGGGGAGAAAAAAGGAGTTTGTGCACTCTTTGCAAGGAATGGAGGGAACACCTCATTCAGCTACCAAATCTGCCTGTAATGGAAACTTACCACTCCTTACATTTTTGGCTGGCTGCTGAGGTCAGAAGGGGTAACAGTAGTACTGTGCTGGGGTTAGTGTTGCTCTAGCTCTGCGGAGGAAGATTTGTCTTGCCAATGTAGGCTGAAATAATCTCTTACTGTGGACACAAATGATACTTCAGCCATTAGCACTTCAGTGATAAATATCTCCTTATGCAGTGAAGTCCTAGAAAAGTTGCTTTGATAAAGATCAAGATGATTGTTTAACTGGAAACTTCCTATTTTCAAGGCACTTAGACTGTGTTGGTGTATGACACTAGATTTGCTCTGGCAAGTCAGGTCCCAGTGGGGCAATTTCTAAGGTTTGTGGCTTGGTCCTTGTTGCCTGTTTAGAGAGCCCTTCAAAGCAGACAGTGGGCTACTCTTAAATGCTGGTCCTGGCAGTGCTCTTGCAGCTGAGGCACTGGAGCCCCATCTGTGTTTCATGATGGTCTTTTCTGTATCAGGAGGCCAGGTGTGAGCTCTCTCAGTGGGAGAGGAGAGGCTGCCAGGCCCTCAGGAAAGCTGGCAATTGGCTTGGTTTCCAGAAAAATCAGTGTTTGTGGGTAGTTTCTATAATAAATCCCAGGAGCTCTTGGAAAATGATTTTCTCTGGTACCACCAGCTCAGGATCATCCGTCTGATGGCCTTGATGGAAAGCAGGGTGGGCACAGGCTTATCTGAGCGCCTACAACAAGGGCAGTGTTTCTGAGAGGTGTTGAGCTGTCTGCATGTACACAGGTTGGCTCTTCCACCTGTATATGATGTTCAGGAAAGGTGAGGTGTGCGGTACTCATGTGGCAAGAATAACCTGTGGCCTGTCTAGCCAGCAACTGGGGCACCGCTGTCCCAGTGTACCAAGCTCGCAAAGCCTTACTTGCTGGTAGTTTCTGCAGTTGTGGTAGAGAAGGGCCAAGTTTCAGGGAGGAAAAAAGTGGCCATGAGAACTTTTAACTCACTAAAAAAAGACACAGGCACTGCAATCTTTGCTATGACTCATGTGGGCTGTTACTTGAAAAAGGCAGGCTGAGCAGTTGTGGACCTCCTTACTCAAGGGAGCAGCACTCATTCGTGAACTCTCTGAAGCCCTGAAAGTAGAAATGGTGTAGGTGAGCAGTTCCCATGCTGAGCCTCCGACCACTGATTTCCCTCCAACAGCCAGATGCAGCTTAGGGAGAGCCAGCAGGTCACGGCTGGCTAGTTACTTCCCACCTGTTGCTTCCACTGCTGCTAAACAAGTTTGAGAAGCAAAAATCCGGCAAATATGTTCTCACTGTTGTCTTTCTCTTAAAAACAGATGATGAAACAGTTGCAGGAATATCAGTAATTCCTGGGTGGTGGGGCTTTTCACTGTAGTGAGTGTTGCTGATGGGGGGGCGATGTCTATGAAGAAAGCTGATGTCTGCCTTATCAAAGTGTGAGTAGAGATAATTTCAGGATATTTTGACGATGTTTTTCCCACTTGGAACTTTATTACAGATTCACAGAGAGTCAAAGCACTGCTGTGAATTGCAGCAGCTTGTTCAGCCACCTCCCTTCAGTGAACAAGCCATGCTCCCGTGGGGCCCTGCTGGGACATGAAAGTGCCGACATGCATTCTGGAAAACCTTGCGGCATCGCTGCCTCCTCCCTGGGGATTAGGGACTTGTTGAGTCCTATGAGGAAAGACTGTCCCCCCAGCTCAGCAAATCGTGGTACAAACTGCTGAGGGGGGTAGGTCAGTGCTGTTTCACTGTCCAGCAGCCCTGGCACTGGGCAGAGGAGCCTGGCTGTCCCCGGCCACCGCTGCTGTTTGCTCAGGGAGCAGGAGTTGGGCGATAACGTGTCCCTCGAGATAAAGCGCTTTTGTTGTTTGCCTGCTGGGTCAGAGCTCGGTAGGTGTTCTGCATTGCTGTGCGTTAAGGGTGTAGGCCGCTTAAAAGAAATTTAAAAAGGGACTTTGAATGGGCTGGGTCAAGGTGTCAGAGGGTTAAACCAGAACAGTTCCGGCACTTGCTAGAGGGAGAAGGTTGTATAACATCACCTTACACCGAGTAAACCTCTTCCTCTCGGCCGGCCAGCCCTTTATGCGAGAGGAAAACAGCCGTGACATCATAAAGCCATCGCCTGTTTAACGAGCTCTTTTTTTTTTTTTTTTCTGCCGAGTTTTTGCTACGGTGTATCGCCATCCTCAAGGCAGGAAAAAAGATTAGTGGGGGGAGGTAGGAGCGGAAAAAAACCCCCGGCACAAGTCCAGTGCAGTGGGAAGGCTCAGCAGTTGAACAGTGCCACCTCCTGGCTGGCCCTGGCAGGGAGGGATGTCCCAGCTTCCCACTGACGTGTCCCACACCCACTCGTTACCAGCAGCAGCCGTCGAGTCCCATGCGCGGATTTCTCGCCAAGAGATGGACGCTGCGGGGCTGCAAAGGGGAAAATCAGCTGCAGCTTTAGGGCTGCTCAGTGCAGCAGCCAGGAATGGTCTTTGGTGTGCAAAGGCTGGCCCAAACAGGATTTTTCCACTTCATGCAAACACCTCAATTTTTCGGTTTGTTTTGGTTTGGGGTTTTTTGTTGCATTGGGTGAAAAGAAGTCCGCCTCCTCCCCCAGGGATGGGAGCCTCAGAACATAAATTGTTTTGATTCACGGCAGGGTGGGGAGGACAGGACAGGTTCTCTTTGGTAAGGTCAGATCCATTGTCCAAATGCTGATATTTAAATTTCATGTTAATTAAAGGCAAAAAAATTAAGAAGGTACTTTGAAATGAAAACACCTTTTCTATGGCACTGTTGTAAGGCCTTTTGCTTAGAACAGGCCAGATTTTCCTGGTTTAAGGGGGTAGCCATTGTCCCATCCTCTTGGCTTCTGATCTACTAGCACCAATTAGCACAGGACCTGGGCTGCTGCACAAGGCAGCATAGATGTAGACAGGCAGCCCTGCTGGGACTGCACTGGGTACTGCTGCAAATACCTCCTGAGCCAGGATGATGTGAGGATGGCATGGCTGGACTCCTTCTTGAGATGTGGAGGGGGTCAGCTGGAGAGCTAAGACTTGCCTGGGATGGAGGGGCTGTAGCTTGGGATACTGTGGGAAAAGGTGCCCTGAGGGATGCCAGTAGAATGGGTCTCAGCTTTGGAGGGAACCTTGGTTTCCCTAGAGGATTGCGTTCACAAATTATTTTTGCTGTTGCGTTTGAGTTTCCATGAAGCTGAGCAGGATCCAGGACTGCCCTGCTTGTGAGCAGCAGTCCCACAGCAGTTTAGGCATCTCTTAGCCTCCCACCTCGTTTCCCTGCTCCTGATTACAGCGCTTCTTTGACCCCAGCAGAGCCAGTCCAAGAAGAAAGCCCAAGACAGAGGTGAGCAGCTTTCTGCTGGTGTGGTTTGCGAGCAGGTGTGCAGCAGAGCAGAATGAACCTCGTGTGGGTGCGAGGAGGGGAAGGGGGGTGCACAGCTGAGGTATCATGGGCATTAGCACAGCTCCAGCAGCCTCGGTGCTCTGCTCTGCTGTGGATGCTGTGTTTGTGATGACTCCCGGTGCAGCTGGGGCAGGCCTTCATTAGCAGGGTGCACTTCCTGGGGCACATCAGCTGCTTCAACGTGGTCTCAAGAGCACTTAGAGATGTGCAGGACCTTATAGGTACAGGCAGTATTTCCCTCTCTAAGGAAGCAATTTATCTTTGCAGACATTCCAGTAACAGCATGGGTGTTGGATTTTATTTTCTCTAGATGGTACAAAATGTAATCACTTATGCAATACAGCAGACTGGGCTTCTAATCTTCCCTCTGATGTACCACTTTGGCAAGTTCTTTGGATTTATATCTGTGTTTCACGGTGTTCCCCATCCTCCTCTCTTTCATCTCATTCTACAGTGTTTCCTGTGGGTGTAGTTACTATTGAAAAAGGAGAGGAGGCAGGGGCATCTTGAAATTGCTGTGGTGGAAAAACCTGGTAGTGTGGCAGTGCCTCCTGAGCAGCACTGTGGTGGGGCAATGCAGAAACCTTAGCAGTGCTTTTGATGTGAGCAATGCTGCACCCTGGGACCTTGATCCTTCAGCCCAGCTGAAAATTTTGTGGTATTAGCCAGGCCAGAGAATTTTCTGAGCCTAAAATAAGTAAATAAAACTACAGCACAAGTCCAGTGTCTTGACACAATCAGGAATTCCTTCAGCCAGTTTTGCTGCTGAAGTCCCCATATTATCAAGGTACAACTTCATAGTTTTGGTCTTTCTTTCAAATAGCTAGTGATGAGTCTCTGTCTTACCAGTCCTCTCTGCTGTGTGGTCCCAGTCTGTGTCTGGAAGGTTCCTCCATTTAATCCATTCTTTAGCCACTGCTCTTTCCGGACAAGAGCGCTTTGCTTGATCTCGCTGCATCCCCTGACTTCAAGCAGAAGGTCTTCAAAATTTGTCTGTTAGCTCTGTCTCACCTGTGTTTGGGGTTTCATCTTAAGAGAAAGGTAAACCCCAGAAAATAAGCAGATAAAATACCTTTCAATACTAAGACTGATATCAGTTATATGAAGGTCTGCACAGAGAGTTTGTTATTTCAGTCAGGCCAACATTGAAAAATTTCCCTGAATTTTTACCACAGTTCAACTAAGATTGATTTTTTTTTTTTTTAAATGTTTTTTCCCCCTACATAATTCTCTGATGTGGTTAAACCCAGAGATACCCAAGAGTCTACTTGAGTCTGTTTCTTAGCTCTACTTGGGTTTTTTTTCATGTTGCTCTTTTTTGTTGGCCAGTGGGAGCAGTTTGCTATTGTAGACAATGCTATAGAAGAAGATTGTGTGAGCAAGCAGCAGTGACTCGGAGGTGAAAGAATCCTGCAGTGTTATTTGCTTCCCACCTCCTGCAATTGCAGTACCAAAGCTCATTGTAGTAGTGGCTCTAGGCCTGTTTGTTTGTACTCATCATCCACAAGGTACCAATGTTTTTCTGAACTCTTATGCTTCTTGTTATGTGTTTACCCTTGGAGACGCTGACAAAAGAGTTAGGAATGGAAAAATATTGTGTGTTCCTGATCAGGGTCTGTAGTTCCCTAGGAATCCAGGGAGACCTTGAATTTGATGTTACTTTCCTGTTTTTAGGGAGAAAACCAAGCTATGAATAATAAATACAAGCTCTGGGGCAAAACCGTTTTCCATTCAGAAAATTCAACATTAAAGACTGAACAGTAATTTCTTAGCCTGCTGCCAAGCAATAGGAATGCTATGTTGGGACTAGAGAGCTACTGACAGCTTCTTCAGTTTTTGCTGTGCCACAGTTAATAAATTGGTTCTTCTCTGATCTTTATGTAGATAGAACAAAGGTGTCTCTAGCTAAGTGATGCAGATTAGTGTAGTTTTCAATCTGAGGAGTTTGAACTTGGAAAAATAAAGGCAAAGCAAGCCCCTTTCTTCTGCTGGCTTCTCTCTTGGCTTTCAGAATGAGAAATAGCTGGGGCATATCTTGAATAAATTGAGAAGAAGGAGGAGATGAAAGTTATGGTATTGTGTTTGGGGCTGAATCAAAACTTACTGCGTAGACACTGAAGTTTCTGCTTCAGCGGTGGTGTTGTGAGAAATCAAATCAGGATGCTAATAAGTTTCTGTGGTCTGGATCCTGCACTTATTTGTATTTCGGCACCTGGGGGGTCCTGTTGGAGCCCAGCCAGAACATGGCGGGGAGGAAGGGGTAAATTCGTGTCAGTGGTGCAATGATTGAGGAGGATCTCTGATTTAAGCGCTCTCCTATAGAGCATCTCAAGCATTCAGTAGGGAAATCTGATTGTGACTTGCTCTCCTCCCACCCTGGAGCAGGCTGTTGTTCTCCAAACTGATGACTGTCAAGTAGTAGAAGGAGGTGAAGCTTTGCAAGGAGCAAGAGAGCATCATGGATCAAAGTATTTATTTTTTCAAGGTAAAGCTGCATTAAACTGGGGAGAAGCAGACCAGAAACAGTGAAGAATATAATCTGTGCATTTTATCACTCTGCTAACCCCAGCTGTAAAATTTACCATAGGAAGGCTAATAAAACGGGAGCCACACAAGCAAACAGAGGGCATGGGATTATCAGCAAACATTTATTTTGGCTCTGGTGGAGCCACTCCCCTGATCAAAGCGGTTGGAGTTTGAACCTCTTTTAAGTTGTTCCCTTCTTGGACTGGGAGTGCCCTGATCTTGCATTGATGACATCAGTATCTTCTGTGCAGCTGTGTGGAAGAGGGAAAGTATCAGGAGGGAGAGGAAAATTGTGTGAGGCCACTTTACTGCAGTGTGAGGCAACCGTAGCTTATTTTAGCTTTGCCAGCAACTGCCTGGTTTAGGAAAACAACCTAAGGCTTATTGTATAACTAGATGGTATAGGCATTTTCACAGGGCCAACTGGGAATGCTTTACCATTTGCAGGCTCATGTCTGGCAGACTGAGTAACTCTGTAATCCTTATCAACAAAATGGCCCTCTGGCAGAAATCACCTTGAGCCCCAGGCTCTTCCCTTCCGGAGCTTCTTCTCTGACTGATCTCTTTGTTCAGGGTTCCCCCTTTCTCCTCCAGCAAGAGCTGCTTGAATCCCTCTTGGCAATGAGTCTCTTGGCTGAAACAAACCTCTCTCTCCTCTCTGATCCTTTCAGGCTCCATGGTTGGTGTCTGGTGGGGGGCGGGGGGGGGGCTCACTTGGTGAATGTGCTGTTCTTGTTCAGTCTTGCTGGCTGGAGAAATACATAAAGAGCTTCTGGGAGGAGGTGCATGGGTGAGGAACAGAGTAGTCTCATGGGGGAAACAGAGGGAGGAGAAGGTTTTTAAGTCCTCAGGATTGGGATCTTTCTATGCAAACATCTTACATCTCACTTTGTGTTAAGGGCAGAATAAAGGCAGCTTTACTTTTTTCCATGTTTTTTGTTTTTTTTCCCTTACCTGTTTTGTCCTGTCTGTATTTCTTTTATTTATTTTGTACTCTGTTGGGGAGATTGTTGTAGACACCTGCGTGCTTGAGTTAAGATTCATTTTAAGGCCAACTCATAATATGTTTGCACTAGAGAGGCAAGAGGGAAGCTGGGCTTGAATGTAGCTCTTGTGATATGAATGGCTCTCTTTCCTGGATCAGGGCGGTGCTGAAGCACCACAGAATGTCCCTGCCTTCAAGGGGAGGCTGGGCTGAGCAGCAAGGGAAGAGATCAGGCAGCAGGAAGTTAACCCTGTGGATGTTAGTCTGCAAAGGATTGCTTCATAATATATTTTTTTACAATTCTTATTTTTAAATAGCTCCACATTATCCAGCCAATGCTAGGCCAGAGTACTTGTTTTTGAGGCCTCCTGGAGGTGTGTATGCTGAGGGGAACCAGAAGCAATCTATATGGCTGACAGAGCAATTCAAGCAAGACTTCCCCCTTGCGCTTCCAGGGTAAAATGTGTGACTATCTGCCCTCATATCTGCCACAGTTAGCATTCTTGCACTGCATGAGGACGGTCCTGCATCCATATGCGAGGTCTGGGAAGGCTTTTCTGTTCTTGGCTGGTTGGTCTCGGCATATGCCCCATCCTACTGCTGCACAGAAATGGGGGTCTCAGCAGTTACAGCCATGTAAGGAGGCTGGGTGGGAGCTGGATTTGTGGGTGCACCTTCACACTGAACCAGGGATGTACTGGTATGAAGGGGTGATGGGAGATCTGTTTGTGTCTGGCAGTCTGGGACTTTGCCTGCTGAGACACAGAAGACCCTGTGACTAGGATGTGCATGACTTGGTAGAAACATTGTAGTAGCTGTTTTATCTCAGCTTTAGCTGATCAGTGAGTGTATTTGTAGCATACTGATCACTGTGTTTGCCTGAGCCCTGTGGGAACTCCTTGGGGAGCAGACTCCCATCCCATCTGTCTGACTGAAGCATTTGTCAGTCCTGGGAAGGTTACTTCAGAATGATCCATTAAAGAGATTGGAGTTTGTGCTCTAGGTGGATTCTTCATCATGCTCCATTACATGAGAGCTAAGGGTAAAGATAAGTTCATGCTTTACCTTCCCTGTGTCTTCTGTGGCAAAAACTTGATTTCAGTTGGAATAACACCATTTAGATGTTCCTGCTCCCCCTACTCTCTTTTCTCATGCCGCAAAACACCATCAAAATAACAAAATGGAGCCACAATGGGATTATTTTAGGGCTACACTAGAGAGCATAAGAGATGGTGTATGAGAAATTTAAACAATGGATCTTTACGGAAAGAGTAGCATCTTTCAACGTTACAGAAGGAACAGCATAAAGACACTTCCAATTCAGGCAATCTTGCCAGCAAGGGCTGAGAATCTGGCCATGGGGTTCACTTGTGCCTCATACCCCTCACTTCAAGGAGAACTGTGTGGAAATGTGCAGATCTTTATTTTAGCAAAACCCCACCACTTTCTTGCTCAGGCTGCACATCCCTGGAGGATATTGCTCTCATCCATGCACAGCTGAGCTGTGTTCAGAGCCTGGTTGTTGCTACAGAGCCCTTACTAAACTTTTTGAGGCTACTTCAGAAAGATATCTGCAGTAGCTGCCAAATGTACTAGAATTCAGGTGCGATAGCGTGAATATACCACAGGTCTTCTGGGACAGCAAGGGATTCTTTTCCTATGCTGGGATCAGTGAAGGTGAACTCTGATTTTGTTGCTTGACCATGTCAAAATGGTGTCTGATTAGAAACAGGAATTCAAGGAAGAAACCAAGGCAATTCTTAGGCTGAAGGGGTAAAGCCCTTTTAAATTCAGAGGACAGCAGAGATACTGAGCTGCCAACCCCTAAACGATTTTTAGACAACAAATCTCCCTGTCTCTGTGGTATGACAAACATACCTTTCTCCTGCTATTTAGAAAGCTCCAGTTTAAGTCGTGGAATGTGGGTTTAAGATGTAGTCTTGGTTTTTCAGTTTAATTCCCATAGCAAAAAGGGCAAGGAGTTTTTGTGATAGGAAGCCAAATGCTGTTCAGCTGGTGCTGGGAGTGAGGCTCTGCAATGTTTGTGTGTAAGCTGGACAGTGAAGGGTCAGAAAATCTCAAGGGCCAGACATCTGATGCTTTAGAGATTTGAATTCTTACTTTTTGATCAGCTGAGACCTCAGATTCTGCTACGGATGCTCTGGGGAAGCCTTTATACTGTGTGGAGGCAAAGGCTGGCTTGTTTGCTGTGGTGGGCCTGGGGACCCCTTCAGATGTGCCCAAGGCTATAAGGAGCCTGGTGAATTCAGCTAAGAGGATCTCAGCTATTACAGGATCAGTTTCAAGTACAAGTGCTTGAACTAGCACTATGTCTGTTTTTAATCTGCTGAGTCTTTCATCAGATAACAGACCAAGAATCTTGGTGGCCGGAATTTGGGTTTTAGTCATGCTTTTGCTGTGTGATTGCAGTGAAACAGAGCTGAGCGAGTGGACTCTTGTGTGAATGCTGCTGCTGAATGGAGTTTTGTTAGCTTCTCCTCTGGGTACGGCTCTTCTGATCTCTCATGGGAATCATGGGGGGAGAGAGATGAATCTGAAGAGCTGCTGACATGAGGAGAAAAAAAAGTTCTTGTATCTGTATAGTGATACTATTTTATTATTTATGTGGCCCTAAAATGCAGCAATGATGGTGTCTTGGATGAATTGTTTCCAAAACAGCATAATTTGAACCCTGATTTGGGGAGTGGCGGTCAAAGCTGTGACAAACACCTTGGCCTTCCTTCTTTTCTCTTCTTTTTTCCCCTCTCCAAACCAGGGTATAATAGAAATGGGCTGAAATTGAAGTGTATTACCTGTGTTCTATCCCATCTTGTATGCTTGCTGGTTCACGTTCAGCTGCGGTAAGCCTCCCTGTGTGAGCAGGTCTGACTTGCTCTCCTTTGCTGGGATAGCAGGTGAGAGTTTTGCTGCACAAGAAGAAAACAAGAGACACTCCCTTGCTGCTAGCTCTTGGCTGGTCTGAGGTGTTGGTCATCTGTGCACCAGGGATTCTTTGGCTGCTCAGGAATTTGTTTGAGCTGCAGAATATGGGTGTGTAGGATGGAGGCCATATGTCAGAGCTCCTGGGTGGCCAGATGTGAGGCACAGCTGCCCTAGCTGTACATGCTGAACCTCACCGACATGAGGCATGCAGCCCAATGCTGGTCACCAGCCTTTGTAAACTTGTGCTCAGCTCCAGGAGCCTCCTGTGTCTCTGATTCCTGCCCATACCTTTCCAAATCATAACCCTACTCCAGGGCAGGATCACAAACAGGTCTCTACACTCTCCAGCCCAAGATTCTAATCCCATGTGCTGCCCTGTGCTTGGTTATCTATTTACCCATCAGCTATGCCAGCTACAAAGGCTTCTGGAATGAGATGGTTTGGGGATGTGCTGCACTTGGAATATAATTTGTGTTACTTCTCCTGGGCTTCAAAGCAAGGAACAGTTTGTCCTCTGTGAATATAAAACGTAAACATGACTGATACTTCCTACTTAAAGTGTGCTCTTTGAACTTGTTTCCCTCATCATCCCCTTCCCCCTCCCCCCTTAAACTTTGGAGAGAGCCTAGAATCATGACAAAAAAGGAGAAAAACCAGTCTTTCATTATGAATTTATTGAGAAGCAAGAAGAGCACATAGCCTAGGTATAGAATGATTCACACATCACTTGAAAGACATTATGGAACAAAAAATTCCAGGTAAACTCCGAAAGACGAGGGTGATATGAATCCAGGGACAGGGCATCGATCACTGGAAAAAAGGCATACTCATCCTATTTGCTTTTGTTCTGTGGTTATAACAAAAGCTGTGCTAGTGGAATCTCCAGATAGGCTCCAGAGAAGATTTAAGATGTTGAGTTCTGTAACTGCATAATGTGTGATATATGTGAAAGTCGTCTTTTAGCCTGTGTTAGAAATGGATACCTCCATAACTTACTGCAAAAAAGTGTTTAGGCTCTCGCCTGTTCTGCCTCATGCTATTTTCATCCTAAGATGAGAGTGTTGGTGTTGGATACTTTCTTCTTACAGCTGTATGTATTAGAAGGAAAAAGTAGGCTACAGTGTGTGTTTAGAGATAAAATTACCACTAGAGGATCTAGTAACTTCTTGAAAATAGCAAATTATAAAGAGGAACACCATCAGAATCACCATGCGAGGATTATTTTCTTCAGAATCATTGTAGCATGCAAACAGCCTACTTGGCTTGAATAGTTTTGGTAGTCTGTAGCTTTCATGAAATTGGTTTGCTGCTAATAATAGTCTAAATAATTTTTCACAGTAAAATCTGCACAAGCGACAGTGACGTGATCTTGATTAGTCAGCTTTACTGAAAGAGTGTAATCTCCCTGTATGAGACAAATGCAAAGCAAGAGATTAGTCCATCAGTAGTATATAACTGCTTAAGTTTCTAGCTCCTCTTTCTGGAAGCAGAATAATGCTTTCCCCATCAAGTTCCTCCAAAACCTTTCTGGTCCAAATGTTTCAGAGGTGGTAAAGGACATGCCCATATTTTCTGCCAAAATACTCTCCTCAGAGATATCAATGCTGACAGCACAAGCTGAAAATTAAAACAGTGCAAGGGGAATGAAATGTTTTGCTGCATGAAAAATCCCTTCAAATCTGTGTAACTTCTCATGTTTCTTATGAGCAAGCACAACATGGCCTGTCCTGTTTAGTAACTGGAAAAAGAAGTACTAAGTTCTCTGGCACTTCTCTTCCATGTATCTTTTTGTTCAGTGTTATTGATATGAATTTTTATAACAGAGCCCATTGGGGGAAGTGTGTGTATAGATGACTCAATCTATGATGAATTCCTATATAATAAAAGAAGTAGTCTAATTTCCAATTGTGTAGTTGAAATTATGAATTCAGGCTTTAGGGAGAACTTATGTCATTACAGTGCAGAAAACATCTGAACCTTAAAGAAGCCATGGCTGTCTTGGTCAAAATGGCTCTCTCCAGACACTTGGGGAAGCTCTGGTCAGGGGAGGTGACAAGGCTTATTTAACAGATTTGGAAGAAGAGGTGAACTAGATTTTATTCACTGTATATTACTGGCACTGCAGTAATTATTTCTGTTTTTTTTTTTTCTGGAGCATGGAGGGGAACAAAATGTGGGGTAGGAGAGGTTGGCAGCACTGTCCTCCTGGCTTTGAACCACAGAATGGTCTTGCCCTGTTTAGAGCCCTTCTGGTTGTGGAGCAGGAGGAGGCATGGCTAGAATGAGTCAGGTTTCTTGGCATTTGCCTTTTACAATGGGATTTCTAAAGCAATATCTGGCCTGTATCCTCACAGAGAGGTTCAAGTTAGGAGTGAAATCTAAATTTAGAGAGAGGCCCAATGGCAGCATGCTCTTGAGAATAGAGCCTGCTTGTAATTCCTGTGTGGACTGTGCAAACATCCCTCATGCTTCTTGAATGAGGTTGTCCTTTGCAATGAGCAGAAGACGATGGCTGTTTGGAATAATTCCTTTTTGTCAGCGCAGGGGGATGATGTTATTTTCCTGATTGATTAATTAACTAAAGTGGCTTCCTATTCCCTTTCTCACAAGTGCATTAACTCTCTAAAAGCTTATAGTTTAATTCATAATAAGGGACTTCATAATAACTAATTTCCATTGCTTATTTCTTTTTTCTCCTTCAGAATAATTTTTTGCTTGTGGTGAAAAATTGTTATTAAAAGAGTCCTGAAGTTCCTGGCTCTAGAAACTAGTTGAAAATTCAGTTAATTTGCCCAGAACTGGAGTTTTACTGGTCTGCATGCATGTTTCTAGGGCTTCTTCTTGGTTTAAAGACCTATTCTTCAGTTTGTCTTGAGGCTTTACTACATAAGTATGTTAGTAAAGCTGCTACTGGAGCAGGAGGCTGATTGATGTGAGCTCAGGCACTCCTGTGTGAGACATCAAAAGACATGCTCAACATGGCATCTCTAGGTATAGCCTTTAGGCTGGCTAGGGTGGGATAACAGCCTGCGTAAAGGGGGTCCAGCTCCCTGTGTGAAAGCCTTGGGAAAATGAAGGTTGTGGTTGGTGCTATCACCAAGGGAAGATTGAGACTTATGAGATTGGTAGTGCTTACAAAGCTTGATCCTCCCTGAAGCCAGCTATCCTCGTTATCACCTCTGCAGGTCTCAGCAAGCCCGGTTCTTTGGGACTTATGTCTTTGTTCTGTATCCCTGTTCTGATCCTGTCTTCTCTTCCTGCCTGGAGCAATCCAGTGCTGAGCAGACCCCAGACCCCACCTTTGAGCCTCTGACATATGTTTTATGTCTGCTGCTGAAGAACTGAGAGCTCATGCTGCGCCTCTCTGAGTAAATCTAAGGAATATTTGACTGACCACCTGAACTCTATGCTTTTGCAGTGATGGCTGTGATCCTTTCTTTGCCACATTCTCAACAAGATGCCTTGATAATCAAAGACCTTGCCTTCTTCCCTTCAATCCAATCTCTTCATTCTATGTCTCTAAAAACTCCTTTGTTACGTACTGACCAAATAGATCTTCATGCTGTGCCTGGTTAAGAGACTGGTGCATTCAGCATTTGAGATCTTTATTTGCAGTGTGATTCAGCTGAACTTCTAGGAGACTTAGCTGTGTGTGGAGAAGGCTGCCAGTAAAAAGCATCTGTAATGGATGACCAGGAAATTCAGAGCAGTACCTAGAGTACTGCCTGTTTTCTCACCTTCCTAAGAAATTATTTTCTTATTTTAAGGCTCCATAAATCCAGAGAAAGTGTTCTTGGCCTAATAACTTGTACCTTCCGTTGCCACCTAGAAGACCTCGGTCTCTCTGCCTGACACCATGTATGTGCTGTGGAACACAGTCAATTGCAATAGCTATCTAAATTGCCTTTATAGCCAGAGAGGATGCCTGAGAGGATTTGGAGCCTCTCCAAATTGTTCCGTTCACTAAGGACTAAGCAAAATTTCAGCCTTGGTCTCTTGGGAGTCCTCTGGAACTGCTTCTTTTCTTGCTATTTTAAGAGTAAGAGAGGGAGAGCCTACTAAAGAACTCTATGGCCATCTGACTTAATGCTGGTACAGGAGATCAGCTATCCTGAAAAAAACCTTTTGTCTCTGGATAGTAGTGCCTCTGTAACTCTTTATAAGCAAAGCCACTTAATTTCATATTGAAAAGGATTATTCATATAAAACACTCTCAGATCCAGTGTGCCAGCTGGGGAAGCCTGGAATGTGCTGGTGTAATTGCTGGTAGTCCTCTGACCATACCTCATCTGGAAAGCCCTTCTGCTTGGGAACACAGCTGTAACCAACTTACCTGAGGGATTTCTTTGATTCCCAGTGTGACTGGTCCCTCATAGTAGAAGTGTTCTGGAAAGCAACAGTGGTGATGGATGGTTAGACATGCAGCACATGAAGGAAAGAGGCAGCTGATCATAGATGCTTTTTTTGTAATGGCATTTCAAAGCCTCTGGTGGCAAGTGTTATGGAGCTGCAAAATGCTCCATAGGCAGTCTTGCAACAGCCCTCTTGAGGGAAATATCAGAAGGTATACGGCCTTATGGGGAAAGCAAGGCAGAGCTTGGTCTCAAGGAGCATCTGCAACCCATCTAAATGGAAAAGGGGGGGCATGTCTTTGCACAGCCAGGTGGGCGTTCCTATGTTGTCATGCATCCTGCAAATGGAAGGGGATGAGGGGGACTGCCAGGCTCAAGTCCTTTAGCAGGAACTATTAAACACCTGCAGCTGCAGTAGTTGAACTGTAATGTTTTGGTCACTTTTAGAAAAACCAATCTGAGCTGAATGTGTAGGTGTGGACTTCTGACTACTTGCTGAACATGACTTTAAAGTAAAAAGAACATGTCTGTCTCTCTGCTGAGGGAGCGTTCATCAAGAAGTTACATGAGGTATTAAAGTCATCACAAGTTGTGTTAGTGACTGGAACAGAGCCTGGGAGTTCCACCTTCCAATCCCCATCTCCCTAATCGTGCGAGGCATGCCTGCTCTTGGCTGTTGAAGAAAGGGCAACTTTGGCATTAATGGAGAGAATTAGCAAGCTGTTCTGCAGTTCCTCCTACTTTTTCATAGCTTATTGGGCCAAACTGTGCAGACTTGACTGAAAATAAAACTTGTAGATGTTTCAGTATTTCAGAATTCCTTGCACAACTTGCCCCACACAAGTAATGGAAAAAGTCTAAGAACTGTTTAAGGATTCTCTTTTGTAGGTGTCATGAAATATTCTTTACTTTGACAGTGACAGAGGAGTAAGTGTTTCATCATGTTTATATGAGTATGTGCTGGCATTTTGATGCTTGTCACTTCTAGAGAGCTGTTTTAGTCTATTCTCACTGTTGGTTTAAACTGCTTCTTGTGAAAGGTTGGATAAAAGCATCTTTAGGTTGTACAGTCCATCTCTCCATGCATGGACTTGGAAAACAGTCCACAAAAGTTCTTCCCACACATGATATTAAATGTAGTCTTGTAACAAAATTATATGAAAGAATCATGACAATAAGATAAACTAGAAAAAGGAGAAACCTGAGATATCACCAATGCTCTACACCTTTGCATTAATGAGAAGTTTGTTTAATGTAAAGCCCTGGTGATCCTGGGAGGTGGAGAAGATGCAAAACAACTCAGTGTTGCCCTAAAAAAACAGAATAAATACGTCTTGGCTTGTCAATTTCAAACTGATCAACTGTGCTACAGAAATTCTACTGTACTGATTACCCTCTGCATCCCTGGCTAATTCATGTGGACACCAAGAAGACTTGTTGTTTTCACAGAGCAGTCACCATCGCCACTTGCTTCTGTGCACGAAGCAAGAGCTCAGGAGTCTGACACATCTCCACTGCAGGGAGCAGTGACTCAAAAGTTTTAAAAATACAGTACAGCCCACCTCTCAGTTCACAGCTTTAATAGTCTAAATGGGAATTAAAGGCACTGCAGGCTGCATAACTTAGGTAATGTGTGACTCCCCTGGGACTTGAGCTCTGCATGTCGATATGAGCTAAGGCATATTGGGTCCCCCTCAGGGTGGTGTGGACAATGCAGTGGTGGAGCTCATGCTTTGTGTGTCCTTTTGTTCAGTAGAGAGCCTCGTAGGACTACCTTTTCTTTAGTCAACTCACAGCCTAGCAGATCTTGGATGACAGCAGAGGAGAGTAGAGAGGAAACTGGGCTGTGAACAATCACCCTGCCCCAAAGTCCTTCTGCACAGGGACATGGAAGCTTCTCTTGGTTCATGTGGCTTGTTAGGATCTCATCTAGCCTCTCAGAAAGCCATTCAGAATCTAAAAACATAGATGCAGCATTCAGGCTCTGCAAAGCCTGTATTTTAAAATGAAGTAGGTGTCATCAGGCCATAAATTTGCTTCTGAAATGATGGCAATGCTAATCTCTCATCTAGTGTAGGTAGAAGCTATTTTTCCCCACAAACTTCACTGTGATAAAGTAACTAGATGAATGCAGTCTCAGGGCTCTGCCTCAGCCCACTCTGAGAAGTTTTCCTTGATTGCTCTGATGTGTTGTAGCTATGCTTTTGCTCAGTTATCAAAGAAATCACTGTCATGGGCTGTATTATTTTCCAAGGAGCCTTCAACAGCAGAGCAGCAGGTGCTGCATGTCCAGTTTGAGGTCCACATTTACTGCATTATGCTTCAACTTTACCCTTATTTAGCTCTTTCTAACCATGGGTCTTGAAGTGGTCCACAACTGAGTCATATGGAGCTACTGGAGAGATTCCAGTGGAAGGCCACTGATATGATTAAGGAACTAGAACATCTCTCCAATGAGGAGAGGCTGAAGGAGCTGGGACTGTTCAGCCTAGAGAACAAAAACATTAGGGGACAGTACATCAATATGTACAAATATCTGAAGTGGAATTGTAAAGAGGATGGAGCCGGGCTCTTTCCACTGGTGCTTAGTGGCAGGGCAAGGAGGCAGTGGGCACAAACTAAAACACAGGTGTCTCCTGAACATCAGGAAAGACTTTTTTTACTGTGAGGGTGACTGAGCACTGGCAGAGGTTGCCCAGAGAGGTTGTAGAGCATCCATCCTTGGATATATCTAAATACCGTGGTCCTGGGCAACTGGCTGTCGGATGGCCCTGCTTGAAGTAGATGGAACTGGATTAAGTGATCTTCAAGTGTTCTTTCCAACCTCAACAATTCTGTGGTTCTGTAACCAGTCCTTTGGAAAACTCCTGCGACCTTCCTTGCTTCAATGGGGAGGGGGAAACTGTGCTGCTTTGAAAGTATTTCCTTATAGGAAAGCAAGGGCAGCTTTCATTTTCAGCTAGTTGAGACCTGTCAGGAAATACTATGGATTCATCAGTCTGCTGAATTTTATAATTCATATTCACTTTGGACCATGGAAACCTTCTCAATGGATCAGGCTTTTCAAAGACCATTCAGTTTTCCAGTTGCATGAGGATTTCTGCTATAATTCCAGAAGTGTAAACATCCTCCAAGGCTTGAAGGACTGCAGTTTATTACAGCATCCTTCATACACATTTTTTCTCCATATATTCATACATTTTTACATTCCTCCATTGAAAGAGGATGAACACATCTGCTGCAGTAAGTGTAGCTGTCACAAACACTGAGCCTATCTCATTGAAAGAGTTCTGTGGTCTTCCTAGAGAAAAGCCCAAATGTGGTTGCAAAAAATGCTCAGGCATTTGGAAGAGCATAAACCATGAGTGCATTTTTCCAATTAAATATTCCCCTTTTTCTTTTTTGGTCTGCTGGTAGTTTATGGTACTTGTCAAGCATGCTGTCATCAGTGATGTGCTTTCAGCCCTTTTTCTTATAGATTTACCTGGAGGCGATTTCTATAGAGCAGCCTAGAAAATATTTCTAATGTACCACTGAATCAAGGTGATACTACTGTATTTTTTGTAGCAGCTTTTCTCTGTTGTTTTTACCAAAAGTAACTTAGTCCTTTTCATTGCTAGTGAGAGGGCCTTTAGTAGCTTCCAGTCTGAAGCAGAGTTTTCAAATGTGTAAGTAAGAACTTCCTGAGGATTACTTCAAATTACTAGTTATCATTTATCATGAAGAAGCCTCTCCTTCCTGACTAAACACCTATAATGAAATTCTCACTCCTCTTTCTCAAATCTTCCTTTCACTGAAAATCTTTATGAGTTCTCACACTCTTGTACTATATAAAGGCCCTGTACATCTGCACCCACCTCTTCCTTTTTCTATGTTTTAAATATTTTTAGAACTTCAATGCTCTGTGTTGGAGTTCTTCTAGGACACGATCTTGCACCCATGCAACTGACACAGCTTCTGTGGGTGCTGTGGATGTAGGAATGATGTGAATAACTGCCAGCTATAGATGTATAGTTGAGTGGGAAAAACATATATAAATATATAGCCAGGTGAGAAACATTTGCTCTTTTTACTGGTGAGGGAAAGGTCAGATGAAGGGGCTAAGCAAGATGGCATTGTGTGTCAGCCCAAAGACCTAGCTTTGTGGTATAGCTGCTTTCTCAGAAACAGCTACCTATATTCTCATTGTGATAGCCAGTTTTTTAATTCATGTTATGTTCTCTACTTTTATTCACAAATACTGTTTTAGAAACTCGCTCACTGTAGCACCTACTGAAAGGGACAATAATGTAAAGAATGGAGGTTTGAAGAAAGGTGGGGGTTTTTCTATGGTTTGGGAGGGTGCACAAGGAATTGTGCAAGTGCTCTGATGGTGGCTCTGTCAGTTGAGCCTGAAAGAAAACTTGCAGAGGATGTGGCTGTCTTTTTGTCAGGTAGCTTTGTTTAAGCCTGCAAGTTGTGGTTGGCACATTGCTTAACATTACCCTGGTAGGTCTTCTACTCTGATTTTAGTGATTGCATTGGGAAACCTGTTAAATCTTATGTAACTGTTTTCTTTGGAGGAAATGGGGAATAACCAGCACTTTCTACTGAAAAAGAGGAAGGCCTGAGTTCATGTTATGCCACAAAGAATTTAGCAATCTTGTTGTTATTGTTCCTAAACAGACAATGGCCAATTTCCTTGCAAACTTTGAGCTAACAACTTCACAACAGACATATAACTAAAAGAAAGATCTTGGAATCCTATTTATGAGTCTGAGTGAGCAGTGCCAGATATGACCTTTGCTTAACAAAAACAGTAAATACTACGTGATTATGATGAACATGAAACCTCCAGCTATATTAAGTCTTTCCAGCACAGAGAGTATTTCCAGTCATGAAAAAACTGTAGCATTATAGAAGAGCAAATATAAATAAAGAAAAAAAGAAAAATTTTCTCAAACAACTAAGACTTTGCCACATCTGGCTCTTATAAGTCTCTTTTTCTTGTCATTTCTGCTGTGCTTTTCCTCACCAGTGAGTGGATCAACAAGATCTATAGAAGGATTATGTTTTGTCTAATTTTGGGAGAGGGAGGAGCAGGCAATTTTTGGCCTCCTTGTGAAAGGCAAGCAAATTCTGTGTGAAAGTATATTTAAACTCAGGTCAGGTCTGGCCAGATGTTGGAAACGTTGCCCATACAGCAGGGAAGAAGAGGGTCTCCATGAAAAGCTTCAGTTGAAAGGGCTCTCTGCTCTCCTGTGTCTTAGTAGCCTGCATACTTGGCCATTCACATGTTGTCATTCCTGCATAGGCATTAGGTCAGGTTTACAGCTGTGCTAATGTGGTAAATTTTGCCTGAACTGCCTTAAATTGGTCTTCAGCTCAATTCTGCATCCTAAAACATGGGTTAGATTCAACTGTCAACTAATTAAGAAATACCACATTTTCAGTCTGAACCTGTCTGAGAAAGTTCACTTCTTCCCCACTGTGACTTAATTACTACATAAAACCAGCTGCTGAACGAGAGAGTGTGTATTAAAAAGTGCATGGCAGAGGTCTTTGCACTAAAGTAGAGATGCTTCTAAATGAAGATATACAGTATTATTTAAACAACCAACTATGTGTTTATATCATAATGTACTTCAATTAGCAGAAACAATCACCTGTCATCTTAAGATTAAGAGACTTGGAAACCCCAGGAGGTTTTGGCTTTGTAGCTTAATGTGTGAGTAGCAGTTTGTGCTCAGCTCAGGATTGACTCTACTTCTCCTTAATGTATTCACTAAAGGATGTTATTTAGTACTTCATCAGAATAAGATAGTTTTTCAGTAGGTCTGTGGGTGGGTTTTTTCCTCTTGTAATTCAATACACAATTGAAGAAACTTCTGAATTTAATTTTTTTCTGTATCTGGCTTACAGGATTTACATAATTGGTTGCTCATGCAGCATTTCTCTATTATTCTTTGTGATAGTTTTGTGCAGTGTGAAATGTTTTAGTGATTTTCCAGGGGCTGTCTTAGCAGTAGTGCTGTGCATGGTCTTTAAACTCATAGCCCTTGCACATGAATTATGGCAGTGTTATCAGCTTGAAGATGCAAGTGAATGGAACGAAAGCAGAGCTTCTGTAACTAGCTGGTGCTGTAACAACTCAAACTTCTCTGTGGCTCTACAGTTTTTTTTATAAAATCAGCCTGAAGAGATGATCATGATGTAATAGGGATTTAAAAATTACTGGATATATGGCCACTGCAGTCCAGAAGCATGACCATAGCTCTCCCAGACACGGCACAGCTTACTCGGCACTGCCTGGCCTGGGTTGTGGCAGAAGGGGCCTTGAGGTGCCCAGGCTCACCTGGGCCCAAAGATGCCTGCTTTCTGGGGGCAGCTAATAGTGCTCTAAACCAGCTAGAGCAAGTCTTCACCAGCTGGCAGTGTGACTGGCATGAGCTGAATTCATCTGACTGCTGCACAGGCACAAGTTGAACAGAAACAAGATGCAAACCATAGATGGTAGCACATACTATCTTGTTCCAAATATCCTTATTCAAGCATATTTCCTCATAGTGATTAAAGAATTGCCTTTAAGGACAGGAAGTGTGACTTGCTTAATAGTGAAGAATATGTTCAGAACGTGTTTGTTTGCTCAGCCATTTGTTTTACAGAACTAGCCTTTATTTTTCTCATACTTCTTGCTCACATGACAACCACGTGCCTCTAAATAGGGCTTATGAACCTCTCTGCTGTTGGATGAGGGTCACATAACCACAGTTATTTTTAATGGACTTGAAATCCCATGTGCGTGCAATATTCTGTGATTAAAAATAAAGAAAACAAACAGGTTGGGGGGTAAAGCAGGCCCTTAAATTAAAATGTCTCTGTCCTACTGTGTTCCTGTCACCCATTTAACATGCTGGTGAAGTAAACAGAACATTACGATGTATTGGTGCAGTCAGCAGCACAGTGGGTGCATCCTACTTGGAGTATTCAGTAGCCATCAAACACTCTGAGTGCAACCTAAATTACCTCCTTTCTTCATTCCACAGAAAATAAGCTTAGGATGACCCGGCCCACAAAGTGTCTCTGAGTAGGTTAAGATGGTCTTTCTGTTCATGATCATGTCCAGCTTGACATGGAGTTCCTTGATGCTGTGGCCTACACACAAAGCAGAAAAGAGAGCTCAAACAGGTTTATTGCTTTATTTTAAAAAAGATTCTATTTTTTCCTCCCAGCTGTTTGAGCCATTAGATGTTTTGTCTTCATTGAGGACTCCTGATACATAGAAATTTGTTCTTCAGGAACAGGTCTTTAGGCTCTTCAAGGTATATGACAGGGGACATAATAGCAGTTATCTTGATTGCTAAATAAACTATGCCCATGACCATTTTCTGACTCTGAGGTCAAATGATACAGCAAATCTCATGTCCTTACATCTAAACTTTTCTTGTGTTCTTAGAAGAGGGATCATATCCACTGGGGCCCTGGGAGCAACCAGTAACTGCTGCTTGGGAAAACAGTAGCTGGTCTGAGCCAGACATGTGCCAGGGACCAGCACAGCAGCTTGGCAGTGGTAGGAGGTTGCCTGCTTGTGCCTGGCTTGCTAACATAGGCAGAGCCAGAGAGGCTACTGGATTTAGATGGAGGTCCTGTACTCTGATTCATGGGAAAAGTATTTGCAAATGGCTGTAATGTGATTTTTGCAGGCTTGTTTACCTTTGCAGCCACCTGAAAACTGATGCTCCCTGGACAAATTGACAGCATATATCACAGGAAGGAAGACCTTTTGCATGTAAGGAAGCATTCCCAGGTGTTAAAAGACAGTTGTCACACAAACTTATTTTCAGCACTTTCATATTTATGCTCTGGTAGTAGAGGATCTAGCTGAGCCTGGGGACAACAGGTTTGCAAGAGGTGTCTTTCCTGTGAAAGAACCATAAAGCAAGCTATGGCTAATAACTTGCTAATTGTGCACCCAGTTTTTATCTTTTATTGCTGATCAGTCAAGTGCTGAAAGGTATAATTTCAGCTAGTGCAGGTGGCAAACTGATTGCCTGACTGTTGCCTCAGGCCAGCACTTTCCCAGCACACTTCTCAGTATGCCCAGGAGGGACAGAGGGGTGTCCCCACGTTGCTCTGTGGGAGTCCATTCGGTCCCCTACCTGCAAGGGTCACAGCCTTGGCACTTTGGTGAGCACTGCTTGTGCTGACACAAGAGTGTGGGTGCTGGAGCTGTCTCATTCAACAAGACTCTCCGCAGGAGACTTAGCTATGAAGATGATAAGCTCTAGAGCAGCCCCCCCTTGGCTCTCCATGTGTACAAATGAAGAGCAGAATGGGGGCTGAGGGCTGATATGACCTGTTTAGGGTGACACACGAAGTCTGAGGCCGAGCTGATAACAGAACTGACACTTTAGTAACCCTGCACAGATCCTAAAATTTGTAAGAAATGAAGCCCATTCATATTTTACAGGAGATTGTCACACTTGCTTACTTAATACCAGCACTCACACGTGAATTAACTGTGTACGGCATGAGAAAATAGCAATTCGCTTACTTAGGACTGCTGCAGCTCTGATGTTAAAGGTGTGGGTTGTGATATCAGAACAATGGTCAATGCTGATAGCAAAATCTTGCTGGGGATCTGTTTCAAGACACAAAACAGTGAGTTACAAGTTGTATCTTCAATGAGATACTGCCTGTACAGGAAAAAACAATAAAATACAGAAGTGTTATAAAAAACAAATTAAAACATTCCTTAAAAGTTCTCCAAGAAGTGCTTAAAGCTCCCATACCCTGTGTTCAATAGCTACTTCTATCCTTCCTGCCCCCTCGGTCTGAAGTACACTCAGATGATAACCTCTGTGAGGCTAGAATCTACTCTGTAGGAAAATGAAGCAAGTTCAAAGAAATGAACCAAGCTCTGCGCAGTGGTGGGTAGTCAATACTTATTCAATGGTGAAGTCTCAGAACAATAGCTCTTCCCAGACTCTGCACATTGCCATACCTTCCTCAGCACTGATGAGCAATTGGTCATGAAGATGTTTTTTAATGAACTTGTATTACAAGATGGCTTGGTGAAGCTGATTGGGAGACTGAATTCTGGAGTGGGATGGAAAGTCCAAAACTGAAAATTAAATTGTGTTAAATGAGGTACTGCAGTACTTTTTGCTGAGTCCATCATCCTGTGATATTTCTAAGCCAGAAAATATTCTACATTTCTCCTTTTCTGGGAGACTTCAGCAGAGCTGTGGGACTAAAGGGAGCCCTTTGACTTACAATTGCCGTTAATGTGATTCTTTCCAGTTTCTACAGTATCTTTTTCTCTGCAAAACCTCTAAAACTCTTGTAAAAACATAATTGTTTTCCTACCACTTCCACCTTCTTTGTTGCTAGACTCCATGAGACTTGATGCTGTGCCTGAAGGCTTGCTGACGTGTCACTTTCTGGTGACAGGCAGCAGCAACCACTGACAGCTCAGCTGCCACAACCAATAGAATGTGCAAGCGTTTTCCAAAGCTGTGGCAGGAGGGGAAAGATTTGGCCAGTTTGGAAAGATACCTTGAGCCTCAAACCTTGCTCTAGGCATAGTTTTGTCCCTCATTATGGCTTTCCACAGCCAGCTTGTACATCCAACATTGTTCTCTGTGGAAAAAATAGAAGCAACTGTGGCATGCACAGAAGCAGCCATAGGCTTCTTGGTTTACATAGATCTGGTAGTGACAAATGTAGGCTTGGGAACAGAGTTCTGTTTCTAAGTTATTGTTGCCTGAGCTAATCTTCTCACTGAGTTGAAAATAACAGGTTGGGAGAATTTTCCTTTGATGCTGTGGTGAAACTTGAGTCACGAGCGTCCTCTGTGAGGCTGAGCCAGCATCCCTATAGTCTCACTCTGTTTTTGCAGCAGTGCCCCACAGCTGTAGCAGCTGGCAAACAGCAGCCTGTGTGACCAAAACCTGATTGCTTAGAGGGGATCACAGAAGGAATGAAAGTGTTGAGAGGACCTGGAGGGCTTTAACTAAGCCAGGCTTTGTGAACCCACAGATTATCAGTGTGGTCTAAAGGAGTCCCTGAGCCCTAAATTCTGGTAAATGAAAATAACTGTTCAAAGGAGGGAGATAAAAGACACTAGTATTTCCCACAGCTCTGTGTCCCTGTGCTGGATTTTTTCCTCCACGCCACTAAAGCAGTCTCTGCAGTTGCATAATCTGCTTGGGACAAAAAGTTAGTGCCTGGAGTTGTTTATCAGGTGTCACCAGAGTCAGAAGGTTGTCTTTCCTCTTTTTTCTTATTCCTGTCAGTTCCAACTTTGTTTTTGCAGCTTCAGAAGCTGTTGGAATCAGTTAGGAGAGCAGTTTCCTGCTACAGCTGGAAAGCATGTCAAACTTCTCTTTTCTCTAGGACTCTTACTCCTGCTTCCCCTCTGGTTTCTACCATCTCTCAGGGCTTGGTTTCCGCTTGCCTCTGGACTTCTGCAAGAGCCCCTCTTGCTTTGGTTTTGTGTGTGGTGCGATGATAAGGTTCAGGAAGCAGCTGCTCAGATTCAGAGCAGTTTGGGCATTGATGCCTACAAATAGGGCTGGTTGTCAAATTACTAAAATTGTTAGTTCTGCAATTTCCAGAGGCAATTATGGTCAAACATGGCACTGGAACATATATGACACTGTTCTCTTTTCAAAGAGACTAGGCTGTACTTTAATGAACAAATTAAATCATGGTGTTAGGGCTAGAAATTGAACTTTTAGTTTAAAATTTCTCATCAGTAACTGAGTGGAAAGGGTATGTTCATGAAACCAAGCTTTCTGGAAAGCTTGGGCTTCTTATTTTAGTTTGGATGTCTGTTTATTTCTATGGGTTGAGCTCCTTTGACAGATGACACATTTCATAGTGCATCGTAGAATGGATGTCTTTTACTGTACTGCTAGTGATGCAGCATAGGATCCTGACATCTCCAGGAGGTGTTGTCTGGTCCTCAGAGGAGAGTGTGGAAGCACTCACATGAGAAACTCCAGCAAAAATTGTGAATTGGAGCACTTGGATTTTGTGTTGTTACTCTGTTGCTGAGAAATGTAAAATTTTCCACTGCCAAAAGGACCCCCAATTAATTTTCTGACCATCCCTGCGGAAATTCCTGCTCAGACTTTGCAATCCAACTTTGCAATCTTAGATACTGTGGCATATATGGGGGCCTCCTGCTGAAATCAATTGAGAGGATGGCTGTGTTGCTACAGCTATGGTGCCAGGGAGTCTGGATTCCCAAACATGTAGGGAGAAAGGTTGCTACTATAACGAAATTAGTGAAAATAGTGGGGTTTGGCCACTTGACAAGTGAAGAAGTCTGTAAATTCACCTGGGCTTTATATGCACTAAAGGATTGTGCCATACCCTTCTTTCCTTAAATCATGAGGAATCCCTCCTGTAGCAATGGCAACTCAAGGCACTTGCCATTTTTGTTTTTCATCTCAGATATACGACTGTGAGTCACTGTGTGTCTCCTATGGAGGCTTAATACTTATTCTTCCTTGTTTGCCTCAATCTGAAGTGAGCTGGTTAGACTGAAAAAAAAAATGTTATGTCTTTCACATGTGCAGAGCAATAACATTTACTGTTAGATCTCTAAAACACGTGGGGCTGCCCTTCAGCCTTCCACTTCCCTGCAACATTTCATGGTGCACAGTACTGTATGTTCCCAGACTTCCCTCCACCTACTCCCTTCAATCTGCTCCGTCTTCCATAATTAAAGCTAGAAACTCTTTAACTGGTTGCAGGATTTTGCTTTTCCAGTTCAGCTTTGATATATCACCAACACTCATAATGTTGTTGGAAATTTTGCAAACACATTGAGGTTTATCAGTACAAATCTGCTTATTGAGGGGGAAAAGGGCATTTTTTGTGTGTCTAATGAGAAGGACTTGGGCTGCAACACACTTATAGCTAGCATGAAAGGTGTCTGGAAGCAGGATTTTGACTCAAGTTTCTCTCTAGGCAGTTCTAAATCTTTCAGGCAACTGCTCTGGTAAAGGGGAAAGTCTTTGGCTTTTGTAAACAATCAGTGCATTCCAAGATCTTTCAGACATGTTATTTGAACTGTGGCTGATGCTGAGCTCCCAACTGTATCTAGCACTGAAGACTGGCTTCTGTAGTACAATCCTGCTTTGTGAGAGGTGAATTTGGGATGTACCTGGCCTCTTGCCACTGATCACCCCTTACATGGTTTAGTGTCAGATGAGCCCATGCATCCCACTGCCCATTTCACCCTTTCCCAAGTACCTTGGTGGAGATTTGTTGCTATATTGACCTCGGATGTGTTTTTCCATGTGCGCTGGTGCCACAGTGCAAGATTTCAGCCTGCCTTACTATTTCAAGGTGCTCACACTGATGGGTTTGGCTGGGTTTTTATTAGAAGACTGAGCAGGTGTGTGTAGTACAGCCTAGAAACTCAGATGAGTTCCCGAACTTTTCTTTCTAGAGTTTTTTTCCCTGCTTTTGTTCTTGGCGGAAGGTTCATAGGTAAATTAGCTCAGACATATTTACAGCAGTGTAGCCTCAGTGACGAGGACAACAGATGGGAACTCCCTTTTGTGCCCTGGTTACTGCAGCTGTGGGGCCAGTGGCTCCTGCCCCTGCTGAACATGGGTGTGCACAAAGGCACAGGGCTGCAAGCTGGGGCTGTCCTTACAGCCTCCTGGGAGGGGATCTCCAGAGCACAGGATGAAGCGGACAGCTGGGAATGAAAATGTGCTAACCCACTGTGGCTATGTCCCTCAGAGCCTGAGCTGCTAGATGACTAACTGGGCATTACAGAAACTGCAAGGACAGATGGGAAGCACCTGTTCTAGGAATTTTGCTGCGCTGGTGTTCAACAGCCTCTGTCTTTTATTCTTCTCTCTCCCTTCCCCCATCTTTTTAACTATCCTCTACTGGCTTCACTCTCATCTGAATCTGCTCTAAAATCACGTTGTTTCCATATGAGCATGAAAATCAGTGGTATGAGTGAATAGCAGCAGCAAGCAGAGGAGCTTTGCTTGTGAAAGTCCACATCTGTAAGCCTTGGAGTGGTAAGAGGACCTTCCAAACTGGTAAGCTTTGGGTGTTTCAAAATAATACTTTTAGGAGCAGATAAGCCACAGAATTGAATGAAATGGCGTAACTGCAGTTGGCCACGGTCATATAAGGACAAGCTGCCGCTAGAGGAGATGGAAATTAGCACAAGGAAGAAACATTTAGCAATTACCCAATATTCCTCACCTTCAGAGCTCTTAATAAAATTAAATCATTAGTCTTTACAACATTCAAGGTGATGAAAGGAGAGGGAAAGAATGAGGAACTGTTTGGGATTTCAGACTTTATGTATTCGTTCAACAACTTCCCTTTAATGTCTATTTAAATAAATTAACCTGAATGCTCAAGGTTATATTCGACAGTGGAATCTACTTACATGGTACTGAGAAAGAAGCATCAGGTGAATTAGCAGCTCTCTGGTTATGCATCTACATTGCCCTGAGCACCTTCAGCTTAATAAACTTCCCTTTGGGCCTGTCTTCAGTGCATGCCACTGCCACATCCAGACGTGTCTGGGAGGGGCAGAGTGACCCTCAGTTCAGAGGGGAGCAGAATAAATTGTGAGACTCACACTGCCTGTGTCTACTTTATCATGAGAATACTCCATCCCAAGACATTTACCTTAGCCATGACCAGCTCCAGGCTTTTGCCTAGTTCAGACAGTCACTGTATGTTTTATCACCTGAACTTTTCTGGCTTGCTTAGGCAACGAAGAGGAGAAGGAATAGGGAAGATTAGAGTTCATGTATCCTTAACGTCCTGAGGTTACAGACTGTTTGAGTTTCCCTTTGCAAACAGTGCTATCAGCTTGTGGTCTCTGAGGTTGCTTAAACCCAAACCTCCAAAGCTTTTGGAGATGTCTAATGGAGTGAATAACTCTGCTTCCTTTCTGATAAAACTTACATGGCTGTAGAGGGAAGCCTGAAGATTTGGTTTCAGTGTAATCTATAAGCTAAAATAGCCCAGGACGCTAGCAAAAGAAACTTAAAATGCGACTTAAAAAAAAAAGTGTTCATGCAAATTAAATAATTTCCAGTCCTCTCTCAAGAATACTGAACCCTAGTAATGCATAGAGCAGTTACATATTTCTTGGTTAGATTAAGGCACAGGCGTTACTGGCTGGTGCTTATGGCCTTAGTTTTGGAGCAAGGTGATTTCAGTGTCTTACAAAATTAGTTTAAATAAAAGACAAAGATTTTGTCTCTTGTTACTTCAAATAAAATTCGTTGCCGAGTATAACTGATGTCCAAATGTGCAAATATTCAGAAACAGTAACTCAGAAAGCTTCTCCAAATGTCAGGTGGAGAAGGGAGGAAGAGATTTGCTGGCACCTGACTGATGTGATGAGGTGGAGGGAAGCCCCTGCAAAGACAGAGGGTGAGAGGAGCCCTATGCAGCTGCAGGGCTGTGTTTGGGGATGGGGGTGTCATTAGCATGCAGAAAGCAGCCTTGTCAAAGACATGCCCTGACTCTCCCTGCCTTTGCCTGCCTGAACCACCTTTCCTGAGAGCAGGCTTGTTAGAGGTGTTGGCCGAGGCTTGACGGGAGGCTGTGTCTGAAGGTTCTTGGAGCCTTTCCTTGCTTTAGCCAGAGGTGGTATTTGGAAAGGGGGGTTTCTGTGCTTCGTGTGGTATGACAAACCTTTATCCAAGCCTATTTAAGAGGACAAAACTGAAAGATGCAGGCTTTGAGAGATAGCACATATAGATCTGTACTTGATAATCCTGATTTGTCCTAGTTAGCTTGAGAGAGAAAGGCAGACAGGGCAGGCTTCAACTACAGCAGTGTAACAAGAAAATACTGCATTAATTTGGGCCCAGCAGGGACTGTATTAGAGAGAGAAAGTCTTTGTTCTTCTGTTGGTAAGAAAACACCATGCACGGCATGAATAAGATGCTTACAGTAACTGCTTGTATTCCTAATCAGAGCTGTCTCTTCCCTCTTCAATGTGTTTTTTTTTTTTTTTAATCATTTTTTCATATTGCACTACTTGAGACTGAGATCTCTGGACATCAGTGCTTGCCAGAATGACTGGGGATTCACAACAGACTTTCAGACTTTTGTCAGAACCAAATCTTGCTGTAAACTGTCCTGCTGTCAGACACATGCCATGCTCTGGGATAGCAGCTATACTGCTGATTATACAGAGCAGTAATCAGCAGCATATAAATGGGCTAAATGTTCCCATTTTCCCAGGATGGGTTTAAATCCACCACAGGAGAATGGCAGTAAGCTGCAGTTGGAATGGCATGCTCCCTCTGCTGAAGAAATTAGCTGGGTTCCCACCTGCCTGATCACCGCTGGATCATTTGACAGGAGCCATCCATCTTCAGGTGGAGAGGAAACTGAAGCATTGAATTAATTTGTGGTAGTTTTCAAAATGCTAGCTTTTGGCAACTAGAAGCTCTCCTGAGTCTAAAAGCAGCATCTGGAACAGATCAAAGGGTTTTGATCTGGTATGTGGTGAATCTGTAAAGGGCATTTGGATGTCTTGTCTCTCATGGCCACAGTTTCTCCTTAGTTTTAGGTTGCTTCCTTAAAGTTGGTACAGTGACACCAACACACAATAATGCTGAAATAGTTTTTTAATTTTTGTGGTGTTAATTTTTCTTAGAATACTTTGGATATTTTTCCCAATGGATATTAAATTGCTATGAGCACCTGATCTCCTGCCTTTATTTTCTTTGCTAAACTGTAGGCACAGTAGGGTCCAGAGATACTTTGAGGCCTTGATGACGGCTCGAGATGAGATGATGTGGCAATGTCAAGAAAGTGTAGCAATGTTTTATTGCTTAGAGAAAAAGCTTTGCATAGGAACACTTATTATCAGCTGTGGTTTGTTCTTGCTCCTGACTTCATGCACTTGATGTGCCTTTTGATAATTTCTGCTTTATGTAATACAGGAACTAGTCTCAAATTTTTATCAAATTGTTAAAATGGCTGTGACTCACCTGATTAGTGTATTAGAGTGCTCCCTCCATAGACTCAGATTCAGTGTCCAACAGCAAATGACAGTATTGCCCTTGCCCACAGTATTTCTTTACTAATGTAATATGCCATTTTTAGGTATGTCTCTCCTATATGTTTTCAAATGGGAGAACATATTTTTATATGGCTTGCCCTCTGAATTGTTCCCACTCATCCTTACATTTACCTTAGTGACTCAGTGGCTACAGTGACCAAAGATGTGGCAAAAGTCAGTAGGTGAAAAACATGCCAATGAGTTTAGAATTATTAGCTGGAGATAGGCAGGAGAGGCTGTCACACATAAACAACCATCTTTTGCAGTCCGTGGTGCAGGACCTTAATTGATTTGGTGAAGAGTTTGGCACTGTGAGGAAACCACTGAGAACTAAATTAGATGGGAAAATTTAAAGCCTGGTGGGAGAAGTTCAGCTGAGGTTAATTCTCTCCACTACTAGTCTCACTGAAAGCATTAATATTGATTTTACTGAAAGATTTAAAGTCTAGGTACCGAAAATAATGTTTTTGCCGGAGCACCTTGGAGGTATGAAACTGTCTCCTGCTCCTCTTTGCCATTTATATTTTAAAACTTACTAAGTACTCTTCGCCCCTGAAAGAAGGGTAAAATGATGTTCAGAACTACCTCAGGAGTTCACATAGCAAAAGAAAGTTTAAATCCTCTAATGAGATGTGGAAAATGAAATAGATGAGATAGTTTTAATTCATGGAGGAACCAAAATTTTAAAAGAAGATTTTCATGTGCACTAATAATAATGCTACCTTGCTTCTGATGATAGTTTCAGTTTGTTAGGCTCTGGTGCCAGAAATATACATGTACACATCTGGTCTTCCCCTTGGAATAAGTAAGTTATACTGGATGAGTACAACAGCAAAGCTATGACAGTGAGAGGGCTTGGACAGAGTAAACAAACAAAAAAATTGTTTTCAAGTGGAATTCTTAAATTCTTTGATTGTTTGCCCATTAGCAATCTATGCAACAAAAGATCAGAGGGGAGTTAGTGTCGTGTGGCTTTAAATAATTTAGAAGCAGAAGCAATTGCTGGAGCCTGTTTGAGGGAAATAAATAAGTAAGTCCAAGAGAAGCATCTGGCTCAATCTGTCTGCCAAAAACCCAAAGAGTAATGGAAAAAGAACCTCTTTTTACCGAGAAGAATAATTTTTGCCCTGAAGAGGCATGAGTGAGAATTTTTTTGCAGACCTCTCTTTCCCAGCTGAAGCTGGGATTACTTATATCCTTTTAGTAAAGAATATAAGCGTGTGGTCAGGGAGGGAAAAGGACTAGTTACAGTAGTTGACATACAGAAGAGAAAGTGATATGCTGTAAAATTAGTGTTGCAGTGATGCCAATTTAACAGTACTGTTTACAAGTTGGTATTGCTGATTGAGCAGGGCTACATGTTACAGGTATATTTTTTAAAAAGGAACAAGTGGAATTTAAGAAAAATAGTATCTTTGATCTCTCAGTATGTAGGAGAAGGTATATGAGTGTGTGAGGGGGACCCTAGTAAACCTGAAACTATTCAGAAAGGACAGACAAATCATCAGGAAATCGTGAGCTAATTAGTCTGTCTCCACTTGTTTTATTTTAAGCACTGAAAAGTTCCCTCAATACAGAGTTTAACAGGAGCATGTCTTCACTGCCCTGTGTGACCAGAGCAGGTTCTACACCCTGTTGAGTTCAAGGGGCCATTGTAGCAGAGATCCAAATCTGAGCTCACACATTTAAAGAAAAGCCATACAAATGAGAGTTTCTCTATCTATAAATGCAATCTACTGCAAGTGTGTACTGAAGTGGGCAGTCCTGCCCTCTCCTACTGTACCACTGGAGGCCAGGAAAAAGGTTTATAGAAATTACACTGCTTCAAGTGTGACGCAGAACTATGCAAGCCTACATGGAGATCATTGGACATAAGTTCAGCCTGACTTTCCTCTGTTTTGGAAGAGGCATTGTCACGTAAAAATAATTCTCTAGATGACCAGATTGCCTTGGTTCTTTGTCTAGCAGAAGACATGAATTAAAGCAAATGGTTAGCCATATCCCTATATATGTTTCACTATTTTAAAAATTTGTAGATATACAGATATAAAACTTATAAAGGATGCAGCCAATCTCATATTTAGGTTCTGGAGGTTGAAATGAATACTGATTATTTGCTCCTTCCCCTGAGACTTTAATGGCTATTAACCTTGCTTCAGAGAGAAAAGAGAAGAAAAAGCAAACAAGATCTGATATTAATTGGGAAAATGTGTTTGTCTATGATATTTAAAAATCTCATGTGGTCTGAACAGTGTTTTATAAAGCCTTGGGAGTATTTCTGAAGATGTCATCTTTGAATACTACTACTTTGACCCTTCCGAAGATCTCCCTGAAATTCCCTGTTATTTACTCCAGTGCACAGAAAACAAAATCCTTAATGGTTGATGGTGTCCATACCCTTTATTAGAACCTTCTGCCTTATCAGACTTCTTTTCTGCACTGTAAAGAAACCTACAGTTTCAGGGAGTGGGCAGCTCTGAAATCTCCGAGGTCCTAAACTAAACGCAGAACTTAAATAATCACCAAGCATACTGGTCTGCATTTGCTGGTCGAAACAAAAGCAGGCATTCTGAAGCACTGAAGTGTTGGTGCAGACCCACCTAACATTTCAAGAAAGAGCTGTAAAAATAATAAGAAAAATATTTTTTATGTGTCTGCAGGAGCAATCACTCGCTTTCCCCTATGAAGGGGGTCCCATTTGAACACTACATAGTAAGAAAGTTTTCATGGCTAATTAAGACAATTAGGCTTTACATGAATGATCTAGAAGCAGATGCTAGTAGATGTGTTTAGGAGTTATGTTCTGTAGTCTCTGACTACTTTGCACTTCCAAGTGGATGCCTATTACTCAAATAACACTGGAATCTGCCCAGGGCACTTTGTTACCATTGCCTACCTGCCCTTCCCTTCGCAGACAATTGTCTTTTAAAATGTAGCTGGAAAGATCAAAAGCGTTATCACAGTGAAATTAAAAGGGACAGAAATTGGCCATTTGTGTAGCAGGTTCTTTTCATGTCTGTGCATAGACTTGCCAATTATGGTTCTCTTTTCTCAGTCAGAGATGTTAACCTGTGCTGCTTTTATCTTGGGATCTCTGTCCAGGTTTCTAAAGTGATTTGTGGTCATTTGAGATCTTCCTTCATATTTGTCACTTGTTCCTGGGAGGAAGAGTGGCCCTAAGAGGAAATGTCTTGCTATTTATAGACTGTCTCGGTGTTATGTCTCCTGTGGTTACATAGAGGAGGCAGCACACTCTCTATTTACTTTACTTTTAGACCACCTGTCTCTCAGCTTGATTTTCTCACCACGGACTTGCTGCTGAGAACTTTCGTCTGACTTCTTTTAGATGACTTCTTTACAGTTGCATTATACTGATCACTAGGGTCTTGTCTAGCCCTTTCTTTTGACTTGGAGTCCTGGTTACAGAACATTTAGTCTGATGTGGCTGGGTTGGAATGGGGACGCTTTCTTTAGGATCCAGAGCATGGGCTGAGGCTGGGGGCCTGATGCATGCCTGTATCTTATGTGCTATAGGAGCAGGGTGCAGGTAGAACAATTGCTTGTGACCGGCAATTGCGACTTTCTCCTGGGTACAGGAGATTGCTACACTTTCTCTGTCTTCAGTTATCCACCTAAACTCTGTTGCATTAATCACAGTTATATTAGCCCATATTTTTGACTTTAGTTAGATTTTTACTGCATTACAGGAGAGGATCTGAAAAAGCAAAAATGGGTACTTGGCTCCTTTTTAAATGCTCAGACTGAGTTCTAATAATTTGTTGATAGAGGACATTCAGGTCCAGAAGCAAGTTGTGAAGTACTTGGTTAAAATTCTCTCAACCTCCTTTTATTTTACTTGATTCAATCCTAATTCACTGATAACATTCTAGCGTCTATAGTAACAACATTAGAGGTGAAATCCTCACCCTCTTGAAACCAACAGGCAGTCCGTTACCCAAGATTTTGTGCTTGTTACCTTACTGTGGCTCCTGTTATCCCCGAAATGGGTCATCCTCTGATATTTTCAGTGCAGCAAGAAATACCAAAGGGATTTCTGAGACTGGAGGTATGTATGGGGCAGTATTCCTCTGAAATAGCTAAAGAGGATGGGCAGTTGCCTAATATCAACTCTACATTTGCTGACATTATAAATGTGTCATGAGAAGGTTTGTTGGGAAAGGGTCTTGTAAAACACTAACAAGTCTGTGTCCTCCTGGGTGAGAACAATTGGCAGGACACAGATGAAAAATGGAGTTATGTTCTGCCCGTCTAGTTATGGTTTATAGTGAAATGAAGTAGGGACAAAGCTCCCCCTCTCCTGAAAGAGTGATCAGCACCTTGGGCATCTTTGTGAGCTCGCCAGTGAGCTCAGTAAGGACAGTGTCTCCTCAGAAGCAGATGTAGACTAGTGTACTTGGATTTATCCTCCTCACCTACAGATGACTTGGCTCGACCCCAAACACCTTTTGTTCTTCTCCTTTATGCAAACTGCCAGATTATGAACTGCATCAGCAGCAATACCGATGGTGTATCCTGGGCTGATGCTGCACATGTGGTAGCCTCTACTGATGGTAGCTGTGAGTTGCCTCACCTTTAATCTGACAGAGCAGTATGGCAGCAAGGAACCTGACTTCAAACAGGGAATCTTGTTTAATTCTTGCATTGTTTCCCCATCTGTGTAATCTTTTCATCTCACATAGCTGCGCTCAGGAGAACAGAAGACCATTCTAACTGGTGGGACCTGACCTCTATGATCTCTGGCTCGTGCTTCTCAAGCTGTGAATTCCCCCTGAATGAATATACCTCTCATCTTCCTGTTCATGGCAAACCAAAAGAAGTGACAGAAACAAATGACTCTAAACAAATGCATATTGTTAGCTAGGCCAGTGATGTGCACAGTAAGAAGCATCATTTAACTGGCACATGCCAGCAGACAAATTCATCATACTCTGAACTGACGCAAACTGTAGCCTGTGCCTCTGTGTCAAGGCATCTCATGCTGACAGAGACCTGTTGAGGGAGCAGAATTCACTTATGCAATAAATTGTTACTAAAATTAAGATAATACCAAAGTTTGTATTCTATATCTAATAAATATTTTCTTAATGTGTTGTACCCATTTATAGAATGTGAAGCCTGACTTTAGTCCCCTGGGATCAGGCCAGTAAAGAATAGCATTACAAATATTTATTTACTTCTCTTGTCCCTCACTGGCTTTATTTTAATGGGTGTGCAAAAACGCATGAAAGCTACAGGCGAGGAAAAGCCCCCGGGAAAACCCTTTGTAACTGGATGAATTGGAAAAACAAACTCTAGGGTGCTCATTTACCATGAATCGCTTTTCAAATCACGTGCGGAAAATGAATGAGGCGTCTGTGAATCTAATTCCCTTTGTCCCAGTTGTAAAGCAGATCAACACAATAGGAGAGGCATACGGCCAGCAAAGCAAGAGGTGAAAAGCAGGCACCATTGAATGAATTCATTTTCAGTCAATTCCAGTGTCGCTTGCTCCTTTTCTTCTCTACAGATTTAAAGAACAAACAAAACCCTGTGATCCCTGGGAAATGCCTCTGGTAAGGGCTGCGGCTGAAGTCTCGCTAAGCACAGAGGCAATGGCAGAGAACATGAATCCTTCCCACTGTCACACTGCGTCCCTTGTCACTCCAAGTGGGAAGAAAGAAAGCACATCACCACAGCCTCATCGCACATTAGGAAAGCAGCAGATCAGTGCATTGAAGAGCCTGTTTCATCCCGGGGTAAAAAAGTTAAAGACCTAGGGTCTTCCTATTTTTTTTTTTAACCTAATTTCAAGATAAAAATCTTAGTCGTCTCTTTCATGCTAAACTGTTTTTTTCACAGCGGTTTATTATTCTGAATTAAATTACATTATATCCTCTTTATTATCTTCTAAATACAGTGAGATTTGTGAGCGTGCGAACCAAAACCAGCTATTACTTGAAAGACGAAAAATATTTTTAGATGTGAAACCCAGTGCAGGTTTTGGAGTGTAGCCCTTCCATTCATTGCCTGACTTATAAGCATCACTCACTGCATAAGAACAACTCTGTTGAGCAGCTAAAAGGAAAATGGAAATGTAAAAAAATCTCACCACAGCTTTTGTAATAGATTTCCAAGTTGTCCTCTTTGCAGACTGTGTGCGTAGGCCATTCTGTGCTGGCATTGATGTAAAGCAGGACTAAGATGAGAAGAAGAGCATTTGATGTCTTCATGGTGGTGGTGGTAGTTTGCAGGATCACTTCTGTCTCTTGCTAACACTCTGGAGGGAGGTGTTCCTTCCTTTCTCCAGGGGACACAGGAGTTACAACATTCGTGCCTGCAAAAGGGTTAAGCGAGCAAGTGCAGCCACAGCTTCCCATAATGTGGTATAAACAAGAGGCTAATCAGAATTGGAGGGTGTTATTTCCGTGTACTTAGACTTCTGCTTTCTGCTTGGTGTTAAACTAATGACAAATGAGCTAATCACACCTACTCACTGCCCGGCATACTCCTGCCTCGGTGCCTGCTGGAACAATGCAGCAATGTGTTTATTTCTCCTCTTGCTGCCAGTTTCTTCTCTTGAAGTCAAAGCATTTGGGACAAGACTTCAGACAGGCTTATTTTGCAGCCTTCTGGCTGAAAAAAAGTTGCAATCCAAATTGCCCCATCTTAATCACACAAAGTCAGCCCAGATTTTGGAAGATGAACAGTTTGGTCTCTATGTTTTTCCTAGTAACAAATCTACCGTCTGGAGGGAAGGGAGGTGTGTCTGATACAGCTGACACCACATAAGCAAGTCTTGAAACTTTTGGGAATGAATTCTTTCTGCTTGACTATGCTAAAGCCTTCATTTACATTGATTTTGTTCAGTGGTTTTTGGGAACATACAATTTCGCAGTATACCCAGCTGGGTAAACCTAGACTTGATTTTTTTTCTCCTGTCTTCCTGGATTTTTAATGGCCCTCTAGTGAAAATGCACATTTGTTATTTGCACTAGCTCTTTTAAAGCTGTGCTTTATGCAGAAATTAGTGGCTGGTGCAGATGGCAGGGATTGATCAGTATGGAAAAAAGGGAGAGTTCCTTCATCTCCAGTAAAATTCTTTGAATCAGTTTAAGATCCAGGGTTGGAATAGAATTTCAAACTGCAGTTGCCAGAAAGGTCTTTTTCTGGACAGAGCACCAACTGGAAAAATGCTACAAGCTAAATTCAACCCTAAAGCAAATGTCTGCAATAGTATTCTCTGAGCTGGAGACAAGGAGAAATTGGCTCTGTAGCGTAACAGAGTTGGGTAAAGGATCACTTTGGCCATCTCAGTTTTTCTTGCTCTGAAGGCTGCAAGTATCATTTGCTCTGCCACTGAGTAAAGCTGAACAGGGGAAAACTTATGTTGTTTAGTAAACAGGAAAGCACCTAACAAGATCATTATGAAATAGTGCTAAATGGTAGAGCTATTCTTCAGGCAAAATCCTGGCCTCAATGAAGGTAATAAAAGCAATCCCACACAGATTAAAGAGGCAGCCAAGATTTCAACCACAATGTATTAAATTTAAAAGCCAATTCAGTGCAATCCAAGAGATTTTGCTTTAAATAATGAGGTTTAGGTTTGCTTCATATATTTGGATGCTATCATAATGGTAAATTTTATGTCCAGGGCCAGAGTGAGAATCCAGGCAACTGTCCTTAGGCATGGAACATATATGAGTCACATAATGAGATCTGAATTACAGATCTGATTTGACTGGACTTGGGTTGTACCCTGCAGATAGTTGACAAAAGGAAGAGCAACTGAAAAGGGAATAGCAGGGAGAGACAATGTCTAGGGTTACTCTAATACATTTAAACTAAAATCACATAAAATAAAAGTGTCTTCCCACAAAAGTCTACAAAGATAGTAAAAATTGTATATAGCAATACATTACAAAACACAAAGTACTTCAGGTCAGGACCATGAGAACGTAACTTCCAGACTATTTTTTTTTAAGAAAGACATCATCATGGTCTTTCACTTAAAATGTTAGGCTAATGTTCAGTAGCAATGAACAAAGCAAATGAAAAGATAGGATAAATGCTTCAAAGAGAGACCCACTGGGGATCATTCAATAAACAAACCAAATCAGGACCTCTCCTGAGATGAAAATCATTGGAAGTTGCAAAAATACATGGGAGAAAGCAAACGTGCTTGGCCTGCTTTTAAGCTTCTCTGCATGCCTGCTTGTCCACACTGGTGGGAACAAGTTACTGGGTTAAATGGAACTTTGATCTGGACTAGAATGGTTTTCCTGGACAATGGGCTTTTCTTTACCACCCTTCCCTCTGCCCTCCCCATCCGCTTGGAGCAGTGTTGCCACTGGTTGTGGCTTTTGAAGTCCGACTCCAAGCAGTCCTCTTGGCAGAAGGCAGCTTCTCTGCAGATAGCTAAGTGTCTTTGCCTTGCCTTCTAGAGATTTTGCTCAAAGAACAAGTAGACAGCCTAGGAACATGGAATAACACTGGACTTGTGGGATACAAGTCTTCTTGCTTCACTGGAAGTGGGATGCCTGGGGTAGATCAAGCAGAAACCAAATACAACTTGTAGCGGAGCTTGGGAGCTCTGGTATACACAGGCACTGTTTCCCTGTCTGGTGCGTAGACTCTCTCTTGCTCTTTTAAGACAGCTCTTTCATCCTTTTTTTTTTTGGCAGTGCTCCTGACACTGACTCAAAATGACAAGTCACAAGATTTTTTTTGTGAGTGCGAAGTTGGAATGTGTGTCTCAAGCAGGTTTTGGGCAGCCAATGTTCTGAGTGGAAACAGCCATGATATAACTAATGTTTTGGAAAGCCACGCTGTCACTTCCACTTTGTCCCACCATGTTGTTCTTTCCTGGTGGGAAGGGAATTTTATTTGAAGTGGTTCAAGTTTTACAACGTGTACTGCAGACACTTTCACCATTTCGCTCCCTGTGTAATCCTTGTATCTCCTCGAAAGAGCTTTATTACCAACCCCATATGTTCTGAGAACTACTTTCCCTTCAAACAGCCGAAGCCTGTGGGATGAGAAACTACATCTAAATGAAGTGGTATCAGTTCTGGCAGAGGGAATTCTGTTTTGGCACATTGCTTATCTGGCCAACAAGAGTGTTTTTCTATCTGCCTGACTGAAGGTTTTGACCATGGAGATAAACAGCTCAAAAATGTCTGCAAAGGAAGTTATTTACCTAGAGGGGCAGTGGCTTCATATACCTAGAGCACTCTTCACCTTGTTCAGATGTTTTTGACATATTAAAGAGTGAAAAAATCTCTTGTTCCCTATCAAGAAGATTATTCTATCTGTAGTGTAATTGGAATGAGTAAAGAGATGCAAAGCGGACTGGTAATCAGAAAATGTTACATTAATGTCTGCAACTTCTTGGGTTGTCTGAAACAAGATTGCTGATACAGCAAATCACCACGCACCTCTAAATGGCTGGTTTGTGCTCACACAGCATCCTTGCCCTTGAATTCTTTAATTACTCTCTGGGTTCTCTGCAGAGGCTTAGCTAGTCATGGGGCTTGGTGGTCCAGAGGGGCCTCTTGCTTGCACTCATACAGCTGCACCCACGCTGTGACATTTGCCAAGATAGTTATAGGTATGTTGTTTTTCCTATCCTCCCAGCCAAGTACTTGTGTTTGCAAAACTTTTTCAGATGTAGACCTGGATAATGTTTCACCTCAGCAATGGGGTTTCCTCTTAAGAATGTGTTTTATTTAAGGATTTTTTTTTTCTCTGTTGAGCAAGTCCAGTATCAGGTGAGTCCTAACCAAAGTTTAAGTTCTTTCTTTCAAGCCAAAATCTCTTTTTTTTTGCCTTTGGCATCTTTGCATGCCTGTGTCATACAATGAAATGTTGCCAGAGGGAAAACTTAGTATTAAAAGCATCACTGATTTGTCTTCCTTTCTCTTGTAATTTGCTCAGAACAAAAGCTTTCTGCCTCATATTTCTCCGCATGGATCTCCTTCTAGTCAAAGACAATGAGTGAAAATTTCTCAGCAAACAGACAAGACTTTCCAGAGGTGATACCTTTTCTCTCCATAAAAGTAAAATTTTCCTACTGTGCTTGTAATAGTGTATTTAATATTTTAGTTCAAAAAGAACAGGGCCCAGATATGCAATACAAGCTAATGTGCCCCCCCCCTCACCCCCTTTCCAGCTGTACCTGAGAGAAGGTGAGTTTTGTTTTCTGAGATTTCCAGAGCTGGGGATGTTTGAGGTGCTATGCCCTCAGCAGCGTGCCTGATGGGGCTCATGCACCTTGCAAGCCCTGCCAGGGGCAGAGACCAGTGGAGCCTGAGGCCCCCAAGGCTACTTCCTTCCATGGGGCATGAAAGTTTCTGGGATCCACCAGCCCTGTTAGCTGCCAAGCCAGCACCTGGGGTGGGAATCCAGCTACTCCAATCACCACTTGTCTCTTCAAGTGCTCCAAGACTAAACCAAGGGCTGAGATTGATGCAAGCAGGACTTGCAGATGGGGCTGATGTTCCGTGCTCTTTGTAACCATTGTGAAGCTGAGCTTTGCTGAGTCCTGGCATGCTCTCAGCACAAGCCCTTAGTGGCTGCCTGGGGTTGAACTGCTGCTCAGAACTATCTGCTCTTCATGGAACACTGGTGCTGTTTGAAATATATAGCGTAAGCCTGCATGGTTTTTATACAGGTCAAGTTTTAATTTCACTTTGACACCTTATATATAGCAGCAGACTACTCTGTTAGCTACTTTTTAGATTTTAACTACTCATTTTAAAATTAAAGCTTTAAGGAAAAGGGAGTTGTCAGTAGTATGGAGAAGAGGCAAGAACTTTCTTCTCTTTATAAATTTATATTAAATGTTCAGAAAACTAAGTTTGTGTGTTGGTACAACTTTTCAGGACTCCATCTGGAGTCTACAGCCTGTGTGACAGACTAAAGTTTCCTGGCTCATCTGCTGCCAAGTGAGAGGGTGTGCACTTGCACCAACATACACACCTTAAGCTGTGCAGCTGTAGTAGATGTATGCAGTGTAAAGCCTTTACCTCCCGTTAACAACTAGTCTTTCCTGGAGTAAGCTGGTGGGCAGTCATGGAAAAGTGGTGAAATTAGGCTGCTGTCATGAAGCAACTATGATCCTCATGTTCAGAGGAGGGCTACACAACTGATCAGAGGGATGGAACACCTCTCCTGTGAGGAACGGCTGACAGAGTAGGGATTGTTCATCCTGAAAAAGTTCCAGGGACATCTTATTGCAGCCTTTCAATAGTTAAAGAGGGCTTACAAGAAATATGGGGGCAAAGTTTTTAATTTTGTCTGTAGCAATAAGATGAGGGGTATTGCTTTTATAAGAGTTTACTCTTAGATTAAGTATAAGGAAGAATTTTTATATGGTGAAGGTAGTGAAACACTGGAACAAGTTGCCCAAAGAGCCTGGAAACATTCAAGGCCAGATTAGATCTGGCTCTGAGCAACCTGATCCTGTTGAAGATGTACCTGCTTATTGCAAGGGGTTGGACTGGATGACCTTTAAACTTTCCCCAAATCATTCAGTGATTCTAGGGCAGGAAGCTGAGTTTTATATACTATCCCTCTGTTTGCATGCAAGGAGAAAATGGGTTTGTTCTGGTGCTGTGTGGAGAGGATAGCCATGCTTGTGATGCGCCTAAGGTGACATATGTCCCTGAGAAGCGAGAGTGACTGAGAGTTTGGGATGTTATTCTTGAACTAGTGTTGTTGTGTTTGTCAACTTGTCCTCAGTGTGCACATTTGCATAAAGGAATGGGAAAGAGGAAAGCAGACTTAGTAACACAGAGCAGAGACAATGACACGCGCGTACATTTATTTGGGGTTTACATCACATGCTCATGATGCAAATATACGTGGCCTAAGACTGAAAAGGAATTCTGGCCTTGTAGTCAGGATAAAAGAGGCAAAACCAGCTTTGGTGCAAAGAGAAAAGTATTCATTTACTTCTGCCTCTCCTCTGCTCAGTTCCACCAACTGGTCTCAGTAGCTGTGCAGAATTATTGCTGCAGCAGTTAGGTTTTGAGGTGGGTGGGAATTTTCTAGTGAATACTGTTCTCCTCAGAAAATACCATTTCACTGAATTCAAATCTTCTTATGAAAGTGCTGGTACAATATTGTGGAAATGTGCCTTAGCAGCAGAGGAATTTTCCCAGCACCAGGACCAAGCACTGCAATTAGAAGAAAGCTCCACTTCCAGAATAGCCTGTATAGGTTAAGGGACTTTTTCACTTCTTGAGAGCTGGAGCTGAAAATATGGGGCCTTCTCCTGGGCTAAGAGCTCTAACCTGCTTTGGAGGTGGCCTCTTGTTCAGATGAAGCTCAGAATATGAGAAACTTTGAAACCTCAACTTCAAAGGAAAGAGAAAAGGTATTTCACACTGCTGTATTCTCCCTTCTGTGAACTGCCTCTCAAGTGCATGGCTTTGGTGAGGCACCTTCAATTAGGTATGGAAACAGCCTTTGGTTTAGCATGAACTTGGCAGGTCTCATTATGTCAGAAGTCAATCTCTCGTGTGTTACCTCATGACTGTGCTCGTGAGCAGGTCTTCAGCCAGGCAATATGCTTAAATTGGTATTGAATCAGGATCACAGTGGATCAATGGCCTCTGTCAAAACCCAGTGGCCCTCCTGGATAGACTGAATTTGTTTGTCAACACTGAGGTGCTGGAGTGTAATTTTGGATCAATGCAGATCAGTGCACGTTAGGCAGTAAGGAGCAGCACACCAGGACAGTTGAATTGAGTCATGTGGTGTCCATCCGTTTTTGCAACGCTGGGGGAAATATTTCTCCATTCCTGGTGGAAGTGTTTCTCCATCCTGGCTAATGCAGTTTCCTCTATGTTCAATGTGAAGTGACTCTGTAGTTTCCTGCCTAGGAAATGCTCAGCAGTGTCCAGGTACTCCTTTCATAATATGCCCTGGGACCTTGTGACAGAGCAGACTCAGCCAAGGACTAGTTAATGTTTGATCTAAGGAACAGAGTTTCTGGCTCTACAGACAAATTCTGTTTACAGGTGACTCAACAGGGCAGGAAATGATATCTATAGGTATCTAAATATCTACAGCCAAATGCACACAGTGCAGTGGTATGGAATTTCGTAGTCACACAAGAATTATATTGGGGAACTTGGCAACTCAGTAGGGTTTTGGATTGAACAATCATCTGCAAGAAGGGATAAGCTGCCCTTGTGCTTCTGGATTACCTGACACTGATAGTCTTCCTTTCCTAAAATGATCTAATTGATTTCCACAGAGGCCTGATGTGAAATCTTTAGAAATGGTCCCATAATCCTGTGCTGGCAGATATGTAAATAAATGTCTGTTCAGGGAGAGAACTGTAAAAGGGAGAGCAATTGAAAGTGGAAGTCTCTTACCAGTGACAGACATTGTGAACAAGCAGCTTGGCCCTTCCAGACAAGAAAGCAGGACTTATATTAGGCAGTAATTTGGGATTTCATTGACCTACTATGCCATTTGTTCCCTTTTGGTACCTGAGTGTTCCCTAACCTGTGTTTCTCCTCTCCTTTCTGACTGAGGGATGGAAATGTTGGATTTGTTTGGATGCACGTTAAAAAAGGAAGCAGAGGAACTACAGCTGAAGAAAGACCAAGTTTAAACTGGATTCTCATGGATTTAGGAAGTGAGTTTCAGACTGGTCAGCCTACTGCCAGAAAGTTGTGAGTCTGATGCAAATGAATTTCAGAGCTTCTGCTGACACTCTCCCAGCTACATTCTTCCGGAAGTGTGCCAAGGGAGTTTGCAGTTGCTCTCGGCAAAGCTATTCCTGAGTTTATCCTGCTGTTCTCTGACTGTAGAAACACAGGGTTTCTGAGTGTCCCCTAGCCATCAGCATGACACCAACAACAAGAACACAGGGAGGTTGCATTCTCAGTGACTTGTGCTGTTTCAAATGCTGCCTCAGTGGAAGACATCACTCCCTCCACACTGAGCATTTTTGTAGTTGTACAGGGAGAGCTTGGCTGCTACAAGTGCATCTAAGGCAGACAGAAAGGAGTGGGGGAGTGGGAGAGACTGGAGAAGGACATGCTACATCCATCCCTTCCTTGGGCCCTCAGGAGACAGAGGTGATATAGGGGTTCAAACTTGCTGAAGTCTAAGTTCTCTTCTCTGTCTCCCAAGAGTGCCAGGGCAGTGAGCTATTCTCCATCCTGTTACCTCAGCCAGGCGCTCCAGCAGGCAGAGGTTGGTGTGGATTGCATCTGATGTGAGGGTGGGATAGAACTGAGTGCAATCTGTGATGGGAATTTGCCAACAAGGCAGCTATTATAGATATGGGATTATATGTGTGATGGACCATGCCACTTCTGTAACGTTTCTAGAGAGAATGACAGGAGCCATTTTAGGATGAGGCTGCTACTCCCTGCTCTGTGTCAGGGATCCTTCCTTAGCTGTACAAGAAGATTAAGAAGTCCAGAAGTAGACAGCTGTAATCTGTGCATTACCCCTGGTTCCTGTTGAGACAAAACAGTGAGAAAAGCAGCTTTTCTCAGTGGTGCCAAGCAGTAGGACAGAGGCAATGGGCAGAAACTGATGTACAGGAAGTTTCATCTGAACATGAGTAAGAGCTTCTTTACTTTTTGAGTGACTGAGCACTAGAATAGACTGCCCAGAGAAGCTGAGGAGTCTCTTTCTCTGGAGACACTCAAAAGCCATGTAGACAGAATGCTGGGTAATGTGCTGTAGGGAGTCGTGCTTGACCAGGCAAGTTGGACTAGATGACCTCCAGTGGTGCCTTCCAGCCTTAACCATTCTGTGACTCTGTGGTATTTGGTCCAGGTCCTGGTCTGATATCCCATTACAATGCTAACACCACTACTGTGCCTCTTCAGGGAGCCAAACTTATTTTATTTAATGAGAGTTTCTTAGGGATGGGACAAGTAATATATTAGGATAGGCTGCTTTTTCTCAATGGATATTCAGAGAGCATCATCTGGGAGAGCTTCCAGCTCATTCTAGCTTTTGTTTCCTTAATAGAAGTCAGTATGGATCAGAGCCATAAGGTATTTCTAGTATGCATATTGCCAGAGATCTAAAATTAACATATGGACCTTCTTGTCCCAAGAGATCAGTAAACCTATGGATAGCTTCCTTCAGAAAAGCCTGTCTATCTGCCTTTGCATGATAGCTTTCCTTCCCAAACAGGCAAATATAGGCTTTCTGAGTTAGCAAGGACACGACAGTTTGGACTAGCTAAGCCAGATTTGGATGCTGCCGAGATGAAAAAAGTGGGATTTTTTTTTTAGAGTTTCCTCTGGCAGAGAAAAGTTTCACTAGCATTCTTGGTCAAAGCCTGTCTGAATCTGTTTCCTAGCAGAAAACGTGCTCATCCTTCCTCCCACTTCTGCCACAGTCTCTTCCAGAGGATTGTGGTGGTGGGAAGGAGCAATTGCATTGGTTTTGAGGACTCAGTTTGCTGTGAGCACCCCAGCCCTCACTCCATGCTGTCTGGAAAGAATGATGTGAGGAAATAGGATCTCAGAGCCTGGGGAGAAGCTTTGCAGACCACCTGGCTTTCAAATTCCTGGCACTGCTCAAACTTGTCTCTGTAGGAAATCCATGTTCTAAGTCAAGCTCAGGTCACATGAGAAAATGAATTTGGCAGGAATATTATGATTCCCTACTGATCTGCCAACAAATCCACCCCAAGCATCTTGCTCCATGGCTCTACACTTAGAATAGAGCAACACAACTGACAGCCCAGTGTAGAAAAGAGGTACTTTTAGAAGCGCCTGGAGGTGGCTTGTGCAGGCTCTCCCATGATCCAATGCTGCTGCAAGCTGACTTCCCCTAGCACTGCATTCTCCTTTTACAGAAAAATAAAAGGCAAGGGCTGAGGAAGAGCTTGAAAGCAAAGAGAATTAAGGTGGCAGGAAAAAATACATTCCTTCGTCTTAGTGTTCTGTGTTCCTACTGTCCTAAGAAGACCTCAGTTCTCCTGGGTGCTATTTAGACACTCAAAAAGTGTACAAATGTAGGGAAAATTCATACTTCTGTGCCCACCTGACCTCCTCTGACATCATTAATAACAACTAGTGAGATGTTGCCATTGCATTTAAATACTGTCTTGTGCATTGTTTTTCCCAAAATATCTCAGCTTCAGAGCAAGGTGCATAAAGAAAATGAAATTCAAAATGACTTTGGCACAATTACAGTAGAAATAAGCAGCTATTGAGTTTAATGCAGATGCCGTGATGGGAAATATAATCTCATTTCCTCTTCTTTTTTTGTCTTTTGTGTTAGGTGCTCTATTATCAACTTTATATGGGATGTTCAAAAATTTTATTGCATTGAGCATATTTGGGAATTGGGAGGTCTCTTTATTACAGAAGGCAGAGATTTTTGAGATAGGCTGTCAACAACTTGCAATGCTTTGACATCTTTTCAAGGTGACTGGATGATATGCTTTGTACAGAAGTGCCCCTGGGGGCACTATAACTGGAAACACTGGATTGTCTCTTCAGGCCACAAATTTTTGAAAATCAGAGGCCTGAAATAAGATATGTAAATCAGTACTTCTGTATGCATAAGCACAAACATAACAATGGAAGGTCCTGATTTTTCAGAGTTGTTGCTGTAAGGTCTAACTGGGAGCAGTCAAGGCTGAAACTGTGAACTGAGGTGTTTTCTAGAGGAACTGAGTAACCACACTTTTGAATAATTTTCCTTTAGGTTCGTGAATGTGACTGTGTATGTGTTTATGTGCCTATTGATTTCTGTATCTAATTTATGTATATTATATAATTGTAAGGAATACATATATTTACTTATAGAAGACATGTATGTATAAGGAAATAGGTATACAAACAACTAAACATATTCTTTATATGCATTTATATTTAAATTACCCTAGTTCTGCTAGGAGACAATCAGAAATACCTAATTATTCACTGTAGTGGAGAACAACTTAAAGGAAAATCTTTTAAAATCCAGGTGTGAGAAAAGCAACTGAGACTGATGGCATAGGTCCCTCCCCTGGTAATCATGGAAATAGCACGGGTATAGCTGCAATCACTGCAGCACTGTGGGTGCAAAAGCATTTTTCTTTCCTACAGATTGTCTTATCCAGTGCTCTCCTCTCTTTAGGAGGATATGTAAAGGTGACAAGCAGGAGCCTGAGAGCAGATTTTGTGAAGTGGCTGAGGTCTGAATTCTAGAAGCTGAATTCTCATCTGTTGTCTTTATGTGTGTTGGGGTTATATCTGCTCTGTGACTCCCAGGGGATTGAAGCTGCTCTGGTTAGCTATTGGGAAAGGCTCCTGCTCCCACTTTGAGCTGACCCAAATATGTGAGCAGCAGGATAAGGTAGCAAATAGGCTGAAGGAGCCAAGTTATTTCAAAGGCAGTCTTTGGTGAAAGGGCGCCTGCCTGAGGCTGAACGAGGCATCCTCCTCCTTCCCTATGCAGGTGGGGGGAGGTGGATGCCAGCAGTGCCCCAGAGGGGGTTTGTACCCTGGGAATTGTTTTCAAGGTGAAAACATTGATTTTTCAGTGTCCTCAAAAATTGAAGAGGCTAAGGGAGGGAATTAAGTCTTGTACTCTGCTCAGACGGATGCTCTGGATGCCTGGTGGCCTGTTAAGGAGTCAATTAAACCATGTAGTTAGAGCTGGGATACACACAGCTGTCAGCAACGGAGAGGAGAGGACGTAAGAGACTTGCATGCCGGGGGGAAAGAAGCAGATCGAAAGTTTTCCCTTAACACTTTTTTTGGATATGTCTTGCTGCCTTTGAAGCTTTCTCTAACAATTTTGGACTTGGATTTTGCCAGGAGGGGCTGTGGGCCCTCCCTGGTGGGAGGGTTGGAAGAGGAGAGCAGAGGGATGGCCAGGTCCGCCTGGAGACATCCCGGGTGCTTCCACACATCTATTTCCCGGAGAGCCACCTGATGGTGCTGTTTGTTCAAGTTCCCGGCCGCCGAGGCCCCTCCGAGCCTGCAGAGCTGTGTGTGGACCTGCATGTAGATCTGCCTTATCACAGGGCGTTTAATTAATAAATAAATGATAAAAAAAGGGCTGCATCACCCACCTGGCTCTGGCGGTGGGAGCTCACCTCTCTGTGCGGCCCTGGGGCAACAACAGATGGGTTTTTAAGCTCAATTTCAAGAATTTACCTTGGAAAAGGTCTGGGGGAGGCCAAGCCTGGGTGTCTCTGTGTTTTGCGAAGCTGATGATGGCTTGCTAGGTTTTCCCAATTTATTTTGCATTCTCCTCACAGTTTCCATTGTGGAGCTTTCCCATACAAGGATTAACCACCACAAGCGGTGCAGTGCAGCTCTGGCAACCTCCCTGGAAAACACGCATCCTGAATAATGATGAGTGCTGAAAGCAGGACAGAAAATCCACCCTTCTGCTCCTTAAATCAGCACTGGCTAGCAGCACCCCAGACAAAGAGCAGTGCTGGGTGGCACCCCCATTCCCACAGCCTGCACCCCTTGCAAACCTGGCTCGCTCTCTACAGGAGCTCCCAGCAAAGCATGCAGGCAAGGCAAGAAATGCTCACTGTGGGGATGCTCCTGCTCAGCATCATGTATCTATTGGGGGGGGCCAGGATCCCCACTTCCTCTGGAGGGTGGAGGGTTGTGTTTTCCATTTTAGGGACCAAGACCTGCAGTTAAGGACTAGCAGTGCTTGAGGTGATGAACAATCAGGGCCAGCGTGTGGGGAGAACAAGCAGCTCAACATCTTGCCCTGCCTGGTTCACTTTCTGCTTGTGACAGAGGGCAGGAAGTAATACTTAGCCCAGGTTGCCCTACTCACTCCTGCCACAGGCAGCACCACCAGTGGGTCCTGCTGAAGTAAACAGGCTGGCTTCTCATTTGTTTCTCACCGTCAGGATGATGAGTCCAACTAGATTTCGTTCTGTTTGTGTTTGCTGCTTGTTTGTGCTGACAAAACACATGCGTAGTTTGTAGTTCCCTCATTTCAGCCAGTTGCTGTTCCATTTTAATGCAAGGCACTTCATCGGAGGTCATTTACTCAGTATGTTGCTGGGCCATTTACAAATATGAACCGATGAATATTTCATCATCGTTCACCAGGAATTCTGTTGAAGTGTAGAACTTCATGGCAGTGAATCAGTATGTGATGCACTCAACCTGAAATTGTTTCTTTGCAGCATCTCTCATCAGGCATGCTAACTGCTGACGTTGGAAGAGGGAGGAATACATATATGTATTAATACTCTTTATCTCACCTTGATTCTACTGAAATATCTGTGGAATCAGTGTTGCTTGAGGAAGGGGCTCTTTTGATGAAATAAGAGCAGCCATCTATTCCCATTCACTTTAAGTGCAATTCCCAGTTTTCCTTTCGTTCCCTTCCCGCAGTATCACACCTCCTGGGGGGAGGTTCTGCTGGAATCAGAAACTCCCTCTTTAGAATAAGCACTTGCAGCAGAGGAGGTGGTGAGACCAATTTATCTTGCTTCAAAACATTCTAATGGAAGCAGGGCATGGTGTGCAGGGGACACATGCCTATGTTAATGCCTGCTTGAGACTGCAAAGAGCCTGGAGTAATCATTCTGCAGAGGGAGACCCCAGCTATTTGTCTCAGAGTCCAATGATGATTCAGGCACCAGCATCATTAGGTGTTTTATTGCTGAACCAACTGAAAAAAATCAGAGTCTGGGATAGAGTACCAAGGTTGACAGGAGGGTCTGTAAAGGTAGTTCACCCTGCAGCTGAGACAGCTGTTGCTGTGTTGATGGTGGAGTGGCAGCAGAATGTCCCAGCTGCATGATGCAGATATGCTGGTAGCAGTGCCTCCCTCCTCACCTGCTGACTGAGGAAAAGCCAGTGGGAAGGCGTCCTCTGTAATGGTGGTGTTTACACCAGTGTAAAACAGTATTGCACTCCTGGATTTTCTGGACTGCGTGGCTCTCATGGTGATTGAAGTCTCACACTGGTGACTAGGAGTGTGGAGCACTCTGTTTCACTAGTGAGAAAATAATCCACCCAACAAGGACCTGTAACCATCCATGCTTCTTCAGCCCTCTCCTTTGGTGCTGCAGATGGCGACTCTGGGAGCCTCAAGGAACAAAGGTTATTGTGACTGTGTCAGATACAGCAGAGGGAAAGGAGGCCATGTGTACCTGAAAGCCGTCTCCGTCCCTGTACACTCAGAAACCTCTCTCTGGTGCACACACTCCCGGAATGGGCTGCAAAATGTGCCTGCTCTTTATTTAATGCTGGATGGTCTTCTGCTGCTTCTGAACTAGAGTGAAGGAGAGAAGTTGTGAATAGACAAAATTTGGTAGCTGTGTGGGAAGTAGGGGGTTATCTTGACACATGCAGAGGAGAAAAGCTGGTAGTTTGGAACAAGGCTCCACAGCTCCTCAGAGTGAAAAATGAGATAGACTCCTCATCTTTTCACTCTTTCATCTCACCTTGTCTATCTTAATATGTCAATATTGATGTTAATATGTCAATATTGCAGTTTGCCTGCCACAGCCTGTACCTATGCAACAGGCCATCCAATGCTGCACTGCAGCAGCCAGGTCCTGCAAACCTAAATGTTCTGCTTCGTGTGAAGCTCTTGCCATACACTGTGCAGAACAGAGGTGGGAAGTTTTTGAGAATGAGAGAGTTTTGTGCTGGTGCCACTGTCTAGACTCTGCTATTCAAAGAGGTCTACTATGTACTCTTGGTATATAAACTAGCCCACAGCACCAAACTACCTGGAACTAGCTTTAATTTTAATGATCTGTAGGGTTTTTGCTTTAGGGCTTTTTTTTGGTTGTTTTCTTTTTAAGATTTTGTGAAGTCTATAGAGACTGGAAGTCTCTACAGCATGGACAGCCCACCACTGTGCTATTCATATTTGCTTGTGTATGTATAAATGCCCAGTATGCTTTCTATTATTGCGTGTTTTGACTTAGTTTCTGGAAGAACCCCCACAGAGGTCTGGTTCTCCTAGGTACAATGTTATAGCTGTCCTTTGGTTCCTGGGGTTAGCTTCCCCTCAAAAGGGCCCAAACCCAGTGAAGACATTTGCTGAAAAAATATGGTTTGGTGGGATGTACTTCTTGTGACCAGAAACCTTAATCACCATTCTGACAGACACTTCACTAATATACCTGGGAAAAGAAATCTTTTTGACTCCTTTAAACTTCTCTGTGCTTTATCTCTACTTTTTATGAGTATGTTTTAGAAGGTTTTTGTTTGTGTTTTATTGTCTTTAAGCTTGACTTACATCTTCATGTTTTTTCAGGCTCATACCCACAATACAAAGTGCTCAGTGAAAGCTAGCTTGTAAAAGAAGGATAATGTCTGGAAGTTGAGATGTATGGGGACTTGATGCCAATATTCATGATATGCAATGAAAACAGGCAGTGTGGAAAAGAATGTGAGGGTGTCCTAGACTCCATCATAGTCTTTATTTGGCTTCCTAGTAGATTTTTAAAAAATATACTTGGATTTTTAATTTGACAAAATGTAATGACAGAATGATTCTGTAGTCAGTTTTTCCAAAACAGCTCAATTAACCTGTCGATCTTTAAAATACAATTAATAACTTTTTGTAGAGTGAGACTTCTTTTCTGTGGGGGTGCAGACATATGTGGGTGGTTACTGAGCATACATGGTACTCTAATCTCTTCTCACTGTCTCTCTTCCATTCTCTATTTTTGATGAACACAGATATTATGGGCCAGAATTTTCCACTTCTCTCAACCCAGAAATAAACAGGACTAGTCATAGGGCAAAACATGACTTGCTACAAATGCAAGTGACCGAAATTGTACCTAAATGGTCATTTTAAGTAACACTTGTTTAGTTTTCAAAGTGGAGAGGAAATTAATAAATTTATATAGCATCTAGGAGAACAAAGAAGAATGATTGCCATTCTAGAGCAACTTGGTGAAGGGAGGGTATTGAAATGGAAATTGCTATTTAAGGCAGTGTCTAAATTTTGGTTCAGGGTAGGTTTTCTCAGCAGCATAGCTGACATTTCCCAGTATTTCACACTACAATTTTACAGTACTTCAGCCATGAGTTAAGGAAGTTCAGACTTTGCATGAAAGAGTAAATATAGCAGATATCACTTTTTTACTTAAAAAGTAGATGCTGCACCTCTCTGTGTCACCCATTAGTCACTTTTGTCACCAGACATGGTTACTGTATGTTCTGCCAGCTGATGTCTTTGCTTGTCCATCTCTTAAGGAAGCTTGGACTGTGAGAACCATCAAATGGGGTTTAGATTTCAGTGTAGCAGAGGAAGGACAAGAGGCAACAGGCACAAGTCGCAGCTTGAGAAATTATAGCTGGATGTCAGGGAGAAAATTTTCACAGGCAAGATGGCCAAACACTGGAAGAAGTTGTTCAGAAACACTGTGATATCTCATCTTTGGGAGCGAGACTAGATGACCTCCAGAGGTTCTTTTGTGCTTGTTATTCTGTGGTTCCATGATTTTGAGCAAGAGTTTGAGCATCTTACACAATCCATATTGCCTCTAATGCACCAGATTCCCAAACGCCTTTGTGCCTCTTTCAGAAATAAAACTCCCTCAACACTCTCCATACTGTGGTCAATTTTCAACAAATTTGCAGGCTGCCACCCCTCACCTCATGCACAATGAACTTTGGTTTTGTCTTTATCTTCCTGTATTTGAAAATGGCTTTTAGATGCATCTGCAGCTGAAAACATCTGCTTTAATGAAGAAACTGAAATGTATATGAAAACACACCAAAAAATTAGGCTTACTTCAGCCCAGTGTGTTCCAGATATCTCCCTGTGCTCCTCAACAGATTCCCATGGAAAGCTTCTTCCTCTGTCAAGTGTTTATAAGGGGAATTTGTCAGAGACTGTTCTTATCTTTTCACCAATTGATATCATTGATGAGCTCTCTCCTCTTTTTCACCCCCAAAATTTCAGGCCACCAGGCCTAAAAAGACTGAAAATAAACACTGTATCAACATTCAAAATGAAACAGAGACATTGGCTTAGGTCTCAAGAGGTTGAAATAAGAATCAATGCTTTGGATCAGCCAAATGCTGTTTATTCCATACCAGCAATTCTGAGTAAGACAGAAAGCAAAATGGAATTTTTTTCTTTCAGATCAGTTTTGTAAAAAATTTCACCTCATACTCTGAGAAAAAAAAATTGCAGAAGACACAAGTTTTCTATGTTTTTCCAGGATTATAGGACAATTCATGTTGGATTTGATCTTGGAAAATCTATAGTCCCATCTCTTGCTGAAAGTAGGATAGGCAGTGAGGTTAGACCAGGTTACTCAGGCTTTTACTCAGTGAGGTTCTTAAATCCTCAAGGACAAAAACTTCAGAACCCCCTTGGGCTATGACTCTTCCAAAGAGGTCAGTTGTTCTAAATTTTCTTGGAAAACATCGGTAAGCTGAAGCCCTTGTTCAAAGGAGTATGTTGCATTGTCAGCAGAGAACAACCTGACTACGGCCTGAATAAGTCATTAAAACGTCCTCCAGCCTACCCTTAGTAATGTGGATTTGGTAGCACTGGAGGTGCCAGAAAGACCATACCCTAGTTCGAGTTGCAGCTGAGCTTCAATGCCGTGACGAGTGCTGGCACCCTCCTTGCCTTCAGCCCTGGGACTCATCCAGTTCTGGACAAAGTCACACGGGCCTTAAAATCCAGTGCTGAACTCTGGAAGAAACATGTTTAACATCTGTTAATTTAGTGTGAATAAGAAAAACAATTGCTGAAGGGTACTCCTTTATTAGCTGTTAGTGAAGACAGTTCAGGATTTCTGATTGAGATCTGATGCAAAGATATGTTAATTTTGAGTTGTCTTTGCAGAAGCTGCTGCAACCTGGGTAAATGGCACTGTACGCCAGCTGAGCAGAAAGGTGGTGCAGGTTACTGAGTAAGACCTAGGAATTCCTGGTTGAGAGATTATGGCCAGAAATCTGTGGGAAGACAGACAACCGCAAGGTGTAGGATCAGCAAAGTTCCTGAGCACTTGCAAAGTCCCTTTTGCCAAATGTTGTGGTCTCAATATTTGGGCCACTTACATGAGTTTTCGTGAGCGATCTATGATGGGTAAGATGGAAAAGTTTCTTGCTTCATTGCCCCCATTTCCTTTTTCATGGACTTGAACTTGATGAAGCATGTTTTCTGGGTCAGTTTCAAAACGGCAGATGAATTTCTGGCATTTATCTTGATACCCAATGCCAGGAAAAAAAATAAATCAATATTTAATAATTCCTCCTTAATACAGTCTTCCTGTGTCCCTGCTCACCATATCCAAGGTCACCAAGAGCTGCACAAAGGCATGGGAACAGTAAAAGCTGTGCTCTGAATGCTGTCACATGCTGTCTCTTGTTAGGTTCATAGGTTGCTTTCAGGGACTTCCCATGGCAGTGTGTAGTAGTACTCTTGACCTGGCATACTCAAATGGCTGCTTTGTTAACCAAGCAAGGACAAGAAACAGCTTGTTTGAAGTGATGCATGTTTCCTTTTGATAATGATGCCCTCCATCAGCCTATTAATAGTAGAAGCAGTGCTTAATTAACAGCTTTCCTACGGTCCCTTGTCCCCCTCTGGTCTGGCTCAGAGCTCATGGTGGCTTTCTCACATTTATGCATTGCCATAGAGGCCTCTCTTTGTCCTTCTAGAGAAGGATGGCAAGCTATGGCTTGTATTTTGGGATCTTTAGAGGGAGAAACATGTAAGACAGTGCCTGACATGCTGACCTTACTTCACTCAAGGGAGTGATGGAGTGAAAATCGTCTGAAGTGTGCAAGTGACACAAACTTCAAACTTAAGGAGGTAAGGCTACCCAGAAGCCCAAATTTCAGTGATAGTTAATTAAATCTAGACTTCCAGATTTTTTTCAGGATGCTGTACCCAAATACACACATTTCCTTCACATTTCAGTCACAGGACAATTCAGATAAGTTGAGACTTGTTTTCCACAAGGCACAAAGTGCTTTTCAGCAATCTTTTAATTTTGTAGTGTATACTAGACATTCTGTTTATTTTTTTTCTGCTTTTCCCCTTTCAAACTGTGCTGCTATATATCCTTTACAGCTCAGCGTGTTATTCGGTGTAGGGAATGAATCCATGTGAGAGGAACCCATCTGCAGTCCTTGGGTAGCTCCCCGTAAGATTCATGCAAATTAGTGCATACACAGTCATATTATACATCCTGTTCTAATCAATTTTCCTGCTTTTTCCTTTCTGTGTTGTGCTTAAAGTTTCAGGGATATTTGCTATTTGTATCTGTGCTGGCCCTACTTTTAACCAGAAAAGCAATAGAAAATTAGGTTATCTTTTGCAACTGATCTGCTGGCAAAGATATGCTTGATAATGAGCAGGTAAACCCTCTAATTCTACTGAGTGACCGTAGGCCTCTATTAATGGTGTCACGTGCAGAGAGCAGTGTTTTAGAGCCAGCAGTGTCCATGACAAGCAGCTTTTTCCATGTTGACACTGCAAGAAACAATTGAAAAAGTTTGGAGACCTCGTCTTTGCCTATAAATACTCCAAATGAATCTTTCTTGGCCTCTTCTAAGGTCTTGTAACTTAAACTGTGTGGCAAAATCCAGCCACTGAGGATTTATGAAGCTTGGGTAATGACAATTTATTGACCTCTGTGTTCTTGCTCATTTACAAAGAGAGTCAGCTGAAGGAAAGGCATTCATACTTTATTACTCTGCCTTGAACAATGACATTTTTATTCCTCAAGAATTGTTTTTCTTTTTAATTTAGAGGCAAAACACAATTTCCCTTAATTTGACACATAACAGAAGATTGGCCTGAGATGCTTTGAATTTCTTTTCTAATAAATGCAAATTTCACTGTCCAATCTTACTTTCTAGTAACTGCAAGATTAAAATTGAAAAACAGATTGTTCAAGAGGAATAAAAGTAATTTCTGAGGTGTCATAATTGCATTTTTTTTCCTGCAATAAAATAGATATTTTTGACTGCTCCTTCACAAATCATCCTAATTTCAGCTGATGCTCTGCTATGACAAATACATCAACAAAATTATAGAAACTGTTATGACGATATCAGAAATAATTAAACATGGACACTTAAAAGTTTGTGTCCTAAACCATACAGTACTGCAACACTACCAGCTCTGGCAAGAGCAAATGCCAGCAATGCTACTCTGCCACCAAACACGTACAGGTTTGTTGGCTGTCTCAGTCTTGCTAGGATATATAGTGGCTGAATTTTGCCTGCTTTCCCTTAATAGAAAGCACTAATTTTGGTCTTTATTCTCTCTCCAGCTGTCAGGTCCCTGAAACTTATGAAAATATAATTATCTGTGATACTCCTGTCCTTCTTTCAAATTTGGTTAAAATTAGCTAAGGAGAAAATTCACTAAAGGGAGTCGGCAGACTGGAATCAGGCCAAAAATACATCAGCCATCGTGTCAGTTGCGTGTTCCATGGGTAGCTGCTAATTTAGTACTGCGTTTCTCCCAGAACAGCCTTTGGAGATAGCTACTCTGGTGTCCAGGAGTTGTGATTCTTTGGTGCCTGTATCAGTAAAGAGCTACTTGGAAATGCTTGAGTCTGTCCCCTCCCAGCACCACTTAGTACTGAGTGTTGCTGTATGCTCTCAGAGGGGGCTTGGCAGCCTGAGGATTTTGTGCTTCCTGTGGATTTGGGGGCACACCAGACATCTGTACAGAAGGCAGTGGGGCTGCCCCTACAGGCTTGTGTGTGGCTAAGGGCTGTAGGTAAAAGCAGCAACGAGGCTGTAACAGCATGGGACTCCTCTCTGGAGAACGACCTTGGCCCTCAGTGAGTAGCAACCTCTGCGCAACTTCGTGTTGCTGTGTTGTTATGGGCACAAAACTTTAGATCAGAGTTATAGTAGTAAGTGTTCCTCTTCCATGGGCATTTTTGACTGGGCAAGACACAGTCCATCTGTTCTGTTTTGAGCCTGTGTAGAGTAAGGTGCATTCAAGTGTGTCGTAGGTGCTGTATCCAAGCTACAACACCTATTTGTGTGTGGCACTGTCACCTCTATAGCACAGTGTCTTCTACAGGCTCTGCCGAAGGGCTGATTTTCATTGGGTAGGGTGGGGGTAACAGGTCTCAGGCCCTACTGCTGCAGAAGACCCATATGCCTGGATTTAACTTTGTGCCTGGGAGCATTTCTGTTGAAATTTGTAGGCATATTCATCTAGGCACATTTAAGCTACGTGGGTTGTCCTGGTTGGGGCCTTTCTGCAAGGTGTATTTAATATGCTAAGTCTGCAAGGGTAGAACAACCACTATTCTACTTGTGTAAAGGAGACAGTAGTGTGACACCTGGCTTTTCAAGGTGCCCTGCAGTGTTGAAGACTAAAAAAAGTATTTCTCCTTTGCACGGTGCAATTTGGTGAAGAGATTTCAGAGAGACCCCTAAACTGGTTAGCTGTAAGTATGGCAAGCAATATAGCTGCATTAGCACAGAGCTCAGCTAGGTAAATTAGCATTGTGCAGCATAGACATATCCTAAACTTCTGATATGGTTTCCTCAGTGACTCTTTTTCAAACCACGGCTTGAAAATAAAATATGATTTTTTTTTTACCCCTCCAATACACTGTGCTAGGAAATCTTGCATACATTTTTCTTTTTTATTATCTTACTATTTTCTCTTTTAAAGTAAACTCTAACCTGACTATCTCATTTTATTTCTTTTTTTTTTTTTTTTTTCTTTTATTGGTGGCATCCTCTCATTCATCTGAGCCTGGATCCCCTGTAACCAAAAGCTGTTTCAGCTAGGGCACAGAAGATACTGCCTCTGTATTATAAGAAGTATTATTTCAGTTCTCTCATGACTTCATGATAGAAGGCTAGACATGATAGGAAAAGGAATAGAGATCTAACATTATTATGTCCCTACATAAATCTACGTGGTCCTGATCACACTATCTCAAATAGGATGCAGTAGGACTGGAAAATGCTCAGTAGGAAAGGGCAAGGATGATAGATATTGTGGCTTGTATAGCATGAGAGTAAGTCATATTCTCCAGTCTGTGGAAAAAGTAACTGTGGGGAGACAGTGGAGGGCTGCCATGGAAGTCTGCTGTGAACAGCATGGAGAAGGCAGGTAAGGAACAGCTAAGGGCTGCTACAATGTAAGAATATGTGGGGAAATTCCCTGAGGGAACACCTTTGGAGGTCTTCAAGGAAGAAGTCTCCTCTCAGTGATTGATAAGTAGTGGAACTCGCTGCCACATTGTATGGGAGAGTCCAAATATTTAAGAGGCGTTAAAATAAGGCCATTGATTACTTTGATGGTAGTTCATCAATGATTAAGGGAAATCAGGAAGGTGAAGGTGTGTTATTCCTCTCAAAGCAAGAATAACAGTTTATTATCTTTTGTGCTTCTAGGAGTGGTTGTGGCATCACTGGATGACCTGCTAGGTTATTATAGGTACTAAGATGACTCTACCTGTGATTGTAAATCTACCATACTACACAGTGTAAATTCTTTGAAGATCAAGGGAGAAAGACCCAAACCACTACTGGCTGAGGTGCATTTTATCACAAAGGAAGAGTATCATTATAACTCTACCTGTTTGAAAAGACTGAGAAAATGAAAACTGCCCAGGGTAGGCATCTGTGGGGTATGCCCAGCCCCTGCCCTGGAGGGATCTGTGCTAAGAGATTTTGCAATCGCCCAGCAGGACCCCCTGGAAAGGCAACCACTTTGGTCACGGTGAGAAAAGACAGACCCACAATCCTTTAGGAGACACTATGCAGATCATTCTGTAACCCACTGGCCTTTACCCATCCCAGATCCTCTGTAACCCATTGGCCTTTACTGATCCCCTGTATCCCTATAAAAGCAAGCTCTCTGGGCCCCTGCAGGGAGAGAGTTCTCGTCCGTGGCTCCCCCCTTCGCCGGAGGGGACCCATAATAAAGCTGCCTTCGCGCGGAACCAGCCACACGAGCCTTCTCGTCTCTCTCTCCGGTCTGGTTTGGCCTAGAGGCTGCCCTGCAGAGCTGAGCTGGAATCACGAGCTGATATCACTAAAGAGCTGACAGTCTCTGCAAGGGCCCCTCTGCCAGCAGCTGAGGGAAGACACTGGGCCTCGGGAAGGCGATTCCTTTTGGGACCGTCTCCCCGGACCAGTCACCTCTTCCTGGGTCACAGCCTCGGACCCCATCACCAGCTGTAATAGGCATCAACCCAGGTAGGTTGATGCCTACCCTGGCACGCTTCCCCTGCATTCTTTAGGTCAGGTGCTTTGGGAATTCCTGAGATTGAAGTTACACAAGTGTTGCTCTACTTGATCAAGTACAGTGGCTATTTTAGAGCCCTGTAAATTGGAAATAAGGGCAGGGAAAAAATGAGATACAGCCAAGATGGTAAGAATATATATGAGGCCTCAGTTCTGCAACTATTTAAATATCCTGTATAAGTTTCACTTTCAAGAAACATACTAAGGAAAAGGTGGTTTTGCAAGGAGACTCTTGGTTCAGTGGAGAATAAACTTCCTTTAATATTTGCTGAGGTCTTATATAGCTAACTTCTCTTAACAGGTTGTAGCTTTCCATGGCATTTGTTTGATGTCTGCATGGTGATTTTTCTTCCTCCTGGCTCCACTATCCCAAGAATTTGATGAATGAATGGAATGAAGTCCTGGATCATTGGCATTTTTCCATCCTCCAAAGTGATATGATATAAAAATTTAAGCTTATATGGATTTTGGAGTTGGTTGGATGTTTGGGGGAGTAAATACGAAGTTTCTGGGTTCAGATTACTTCTGCCCATCTGGAGGTTCATTCTGGGTCAGCAGGATTACCAGAAACTGCTGCGCAGGCAGAATAATGCAGGTCTAGATACGCTGGATCTAGTGTTCGCTAAGATATTGTGATTGGTCTCTGATCTTGGTTATGTGAGATAAGTCAAAAACACAGTATGATATTTTTGCCAAAAGAGTTTGTTCTGTCTGTGCCTTTATACCTGGCAGAGAGGCAGTAATTCCAAGGCACAAATCAGAAACTCCCCCACACAGCCCTTGATTGCTTCTTTTTCAACTCACCATGCAATTGCCATATGTGAATCTAGCAAGTGACACTTCCTAATCTAAAGCACTATCACTTTACTAAAAGTACAAGCTTAAATAAACTGCATGGTTGGGCAAATTAAATCAATACCAAGTCTAGAAAGTGAAGAAGTATGGACTTCTAATAGGGCAAGTGCTCCCTGTTGATACTGGTGGCAAAATGTCAAGAAGTTTGATGTCACAAAAACCTGTGTTCCTGTGTACACATGAAATAAAACCTAGTGAATGCAGGGTATACTGAAACTCTGCTACAGTGGCCAAGTTGTCCCCATCCTGCTCTGTTTTCCTCATCTGCCTGTTCTTCTACTGACATCATCAACAAATACATCAGGGCAACACAACAGCTACTCACATCTCACCCTTCACTTAGTTTATCTTTTCCAATATTTAAAGACCTATATTTTGCAAATATTCTGAGCTTTCCAGAAATATGTATACAACCCATAGAGGTTGTTTGCAGAGAGTAGAGGAGAAAAAAGTGAGGCAATCTGGGAAATGTCTATCTTAGTCTCCTCCATGTTGAAACAAAAGTGCTTCCTTAGAAAAGATCCAGAGCCAGCACATGCAGGCACTGCAGGAGTAAGATGGATTTGAGTCTGGATCTCCAAAGCACGGACAGGTAAATTACAAAGGGCAAGATCTTCATTACTGGTGATTTAGGAGGCATGAAGAGATGCAGCTTGATTTGTGGATCTCAAGTGGAGTTTTCAAGGCTGACAATTAATAATAGGAAATTGACTTGTAAACTGAATGAATCTGACACAGGGTCATGAGAGCAAATTACATTTGGAAGCTATAGTGCCATTTTTCTAGTTACTTGTAAGAACAGTGAATAGTGTGGAATTTTGTTTGCAGATACTTTTTGACTTTTCTTCTTCTGTGCTTTTCTCCCGCCATCCCCATTCCAAAAATTCAAGTCTTTCTTTGGGGATTTAAGTATTTAACTACTTAATATTGTAATTTGAAGTAACAAGACAGTTTGGTGACATTTTACAAGACAAAAGCCATTTTGTCTCTCATAACTACACAACTGTTAAAATCCCCATATGACTAATCTCTAATTCCCAGCAGTCTACTGCAAATAAAATCATACTTTGAACTGCGCTACTTTAGTATACCAAATAAAGCTCCCGACTTCCAGATCAGCTCAGAGTTTGGTTAGCCTAAAACCGTGGTGATGTTTGTACAGATCACAGAGTGTATTAAACAAAACTCTCCCCATAAACATTTGTGGGAGATTATATTAATCTTAACAGTCTATGAAATCTCCTTAAAAATGCAGGGTGCTGGCCTCCTGAAATGGTATTTAGGAAAATTAAGTCACAAAAGCATATCCCAAGTCCTCCACAACTGAAGGACTATTCTGAAAAAAATATTCCTTTTCCTATGCTGATTTTCAGCCCCATCCTTTCAAACTTGCATGCAAAAGGCCCTTTGGGAAACAGCTTGCTTGGATACAGATTCCCAGGCCCAGAAGATCTCTCTTACTCATATTCCTTTCCAACTGGCTGCTCACAGGTGGTATTAGGGGTTGTATGATATTTGCACTCTTTCACTGTTTCTCCATTAGCTTTCAAAGTAATGGGATAATTTTTGAGTTGGAAGCAAGTGAAAAAATGGCAAGATTCAAACCTGTGTGTTTATAAGAAAAAGAGAGTCTGTGCCTATTGTTAATGCCATCCAATCCCAGGGTTGGCAAGAGGCTACTTCTGGGTTTCCTGGGAGTTCAAATCATTGAAATGTAGCTCTTCTGCCTGGCACAGGAGCTGTCTTCTGTGAGGGAGAGAAAAGTGTGGCTACTCTATGCCTGTATGCTTTCAGAGGGGCAGGCAGCACCTTGGGTGAAAGGTATGGCAGCGCTGGGGTCCTCCAGGTCCTTGGATGCCGAGAGGTTTGGGGACAGATCTAGGCTTTCAGACATGGAGGTGTTTGAGGATGAGGTCCTGGCTGAGGGAGGCCAATCAAGCAATAGGAGATTGGTACATGATCAGTGAAGATTTCACTGTATGGCTAGATCTGGAAGTCTGATCCTTTCCTTTACCCAGCTTTTAAAGAAGGGCAGAGGTACAATGGTGTTGTATTCTAGATCTGTAATACATACTGTGTTTTCAAAAATGGCTTATATCTTTGCTAGCAGATGTGTTTCACTTAAGCTGCAGTTTCAACACTTTGTTAAAGAACTTGAGTGTTACCCATTACTGTGCTGAGGAAGCTTCCAACATGCAGTCAGATGACACAACATTAGGCCATGCCTGTTTCTCTTCACTTAGCAAATACTGTGACTTAGAGGATGACCTGTGGCACTGTGGATTTTCATAGTATTTTTACTGTGAAACACACAAAAGGAGATTTCAGAAGTGCTGTGTGGTGTACAGTCTGTGTGATTGCCGTCAGCGATTTGTTCCTAGTATCTGACTTGGGAAAGGGAAATGCAAATGAAACATTTGTCTCCTTGGAAAAAAGGCTCTGAACTACTTGAATTGGAGGGACAGGCAGAGGCTGCTTTGCAGATCAGAGCTGTCCTCTACACATGCAGTGGAGAGCAGAATATGCCTTTGCACCTCTTGACTTGGTACAAATTTGCAGTGCCTGCTCACCAGCTGGTCACATGAGGTGGTGACTCCTGCCCCTCCCCAGGTGGGAGACCCTGAATAAAATTAATTGATGACGGTAAACTTGGCATCTTTCAGCAAAGAAGCTAAAACACTGGCTCTAAGTATGACTCCCCCCTGCTGTGGTCCCTTTTCATCGGGCTGGCACAGAGGGGACACACAGCACTGCCCACTGTGCCACAGCTGCTCCAGCCTGCAGCAAGATGCTGTTTCAAGGTTGTCAGTCCAGCAGCTGTCATGATCCCTGCATGGATGCAGACTTTTAAAAGGAGCTGCAAAATGTCAGGGATTTTATTTGTGTGACCTGCCCCCACTGGGCAGACCAGAGTTGATGCACAGCACAGGAATGTGGGTAAGATTATGGAAGTAAGCACACAGACACACGAGAACTTCTGCTTTGTTTCATTATGACAGGGGGTTCATTTCTGATGGCTATGCACATGCCTGCATGCAGTGGGCTTCCACCTCCTTCTGACACAAAAGGCCTCCTGACCTGCCCAGGGTAACAGCACAGTTTTCATTCCCTCCTCTACTCTGGCCTGCTGTTTTGTTGTAAGCATCCCACCTGGTTACAGTGCTCAGCTGAAATCGCATTGTTCTTTGGGAGCTGTGTCGCCACCACTGTTCTGTAGATGAACAAGGCAGGTAGCAGGACCACAGCCTGGTGCTTATTACACCTGGAGAATAGCACCTCTTGGCCCATCAGATGTAAAATTCTTAGGAATCATTTTTGCCATGACACCCTTCTCCCACAGAACAGATCCCACCATCAAGGCAACTGCAGTGAAATGCTGAGAAAATTGAGATGCACCCACAGAAAGAAAGCAAAAACTTGAAGGCTGAAGTGACATAAGCATTTTGATTCTAGTTCTCCGCCTTTTCAGGTTTTTGCTTTGTCACTCACATATTTTTCTGAGACCATCTATGCTGCCAGTGAAAATCTAACTTGATCCTTTTTTTGGAAGTAAATACAGCCTATTTTGAGCAACACTGGTCAAATGTTTCTAGTTAGAAGTGGAAAGGAAAAGGAAAACTTCTCTTTGTTTTATAAAACAAGTTTTGCTGTCCCCTGCCCTTTGGCTTTCTAGTTGCTAAAACGACTTAGAGCAGGAATAAATCATTTGGCATAAATATATTCTTGGAAGAATACTACCCTGAGGTTTCCCTAGGTCTGAAGTTAGTTTTATGTAGTAGAGTTTTACTATGTGCACATCTGGTGTGTTTTGTGAGCCATCAAGACTTAGGTCTGTGTGCACATTTCCACTTCTTAGACTCAAAGAAGACAATCAACATTTTGTCCCTCAGAAGCTTCTGGCTTCTAGTTTCATTGCAACTGATATTTAGGAACCATGTGTATTGTTTATTTACCTCATGCCATTGCTGCAAAAGATGCAACTCATCCCCTGCACCTTCATGGGTTGCTCACGCAAAGTGACAGTTCTGCTCTTACCTGCTGTTTTCCCTGCTCCTGAGGGCGGGGATCTCTCACCCCACTGCTGCCTCTTGTCCCTCCAAAAACCAAGCACTGCCTTTGCCTAGTCCAGACTCTTTGCTCTAGACTGTGTAAAAAGTTCGTGCAGCTAACAAATAAAAAAATTATTTTGATTATATAGCATGGATTTCTGGAATCGTGTTATTTCACATGATCTTCATGTGTCTGTTTTTAAAAAGTAAGATTATGATGTTGGTGATCACATAGAAGAGTTTGAGAGGCAAAAATCATCAACATCAAAAATCTGATGACAAACAAATATCCTTAGAATTCATAATTGTTAAAAAAACTGTTTTATTTTTACAACAGTCTGATGAGAAATAGAGTCATTAATTCTGAATGCTGATAGCTGCGGAGCACCGGTGAGAAGGCTGGGTATGCACTTCAATGAACCATGGCTGAGTTTAATACTGATAAGAGGATCTTGAAATGTCAAGAAAAGCAGCTGCACATTTGGGTTTTACTGTAGAAACCACTGTGAATACAATATTGCTGCTAGCAAGAATTTTTCTTGCTTCTTTCCAGTCCCGTGAGATACTTTTCTCTCTCACGGAAGATACTAGACGAGTTCTATAAACTATGAACACCTGCGACCTTGCAGAGCTTTGCTTATGGTACAGTAGAAAAATATTTTGACAATGAATGTTTTAGGATTTTAGCCAATCACCCCAAGGGGTGGCAGATCCTTTGACCAATTAGACTATGAAGAAAAAAGTCTATAAAAGAGTTTGTAAAATAATTAAATAAATCAATCTTGCTGCACAATTCCTGCCTGTTGGATCTCTCTTCTCCTCCCTACCACCGTGGGATACCGTAACAAACCCCTGCCATTGCATATTGAGAAGCTTTTCAGGTAATGAAGTGTGTGGGACATTCTTCATGGTATCTAGCCAAACATGTAAAATACTGTATGAAAGAGGAAGGTAAAGATAGATAAAGACTGAGAAGTTGTTAGTCTTGTATCTACAATTCCTAGACCCGCTAAAAGGTAGGTGGGAGATTTTGGATCTTTTGTTCTGGCCTGTGACTAGGCATATGCCTAAACATGTCTCAGTTTCTTTTGAGGATAGCTTTTTAAAATAATTTTTACAGTTCATACATGCTTCTACCTGATTCTTTGCAAACACATGGGGCCTCAGAGATGTAAACTAAATGTAAACGAAAGCACCTTCAAGTTCTTTGTGTTTTGCATCATTTTTTTCCTTTGAAATAACAACGTAAAATACCACAAGAAAATTCCATCTTGCGAAGTCTGCTTTAACTCACGTGCTGTTTCTTAACTCATTTGGTGAAGAACTACTGCAAAGGATCTGATCACACCAAAGTGTGTTTTCCAGCAGTGTTCATGCAAAGGATCCCGAGCAGAGTTGTGTGTGCCTGATTTTCTGTGCCAAGATTAACAGTGTGGAATAGCAGCCACTCCAGAGTAAAAGATTATTTTTGCATTTTTCCCACATTATCCCACATGACTGAAATGTAGACAATCATACTTTTGAACATGTTGAGAGCCAATAGATGTTTTAACTGAGAGGTTTCAGGTAAGTGCTGTTAGAAGCAGTAACCTACCTGGGTGTGAATGCAAGGCTTGAGGTACACAGGTGCACACAAAGCAATTTATCCTAAATTTTAGGACACATTTTGTAGTATGGATGTAATATGGAGAACATATTATTCAGATTGATGCACTTAATACTATCTTTATCCTGCTCTCTGGACTAAGGTCTCTACTGAGAGCCTCCAAAATCTTCCAGCATGTGAAGACTAGGTTAAGCATGCAGCTTAACCTAGAGGGAGATTCACTGTAGTAGGTCTGGCAGAATAAAAGCAGGAAAAAAGAGGTTTTTTTAAGATTGGGTGCTCCTAAGAAGTGCTGAGTGTTATATAGATGTTATCTCCTACCTAAGTTCCCAGGCAGAAGGCTGAGCATGTGGTAGTTTTTGCAATCTGTTCCTCTGCTCAAGAATGGTCTTGGCAGAGATGCCATATGCACAGCATTGTATTAAAAGTAGGTTTGATTATTTCCCATGGTAATAGTAAAGCAGTAGATGTGGCAGTAGGTAGAGAAACATTATAATGAGTGCAAATGGAAGCTCATTTCAGGGGTTGTTCACATTCCACTGCTTCTGCTGCTGTAAGAAAGGTGGCTGGGAGATAACACCCACAGTGCAGCAGCCTGACAGCTACCTTTCTGCATTAACTTAGACTGCAATAAAGCACAGCCTTTTTGAAACAAAGTTCAAGTAGCCAGAGCCTCTCTGTGGAAATTAATTTCCTCTGGAAGCTAGTTCCACGTAACTCATCACCTACTTCACTGAACATTAGTCAGCCCTGTCGCTGGTGACAGAAGTGCTTGACAGAGCTGCTGGAAAGTGGGTCAGGTGGTGGATAAAACATAGCCTGCTTCCCCGGGCTGCTTTTAGTGTGGACCTCCTGAGACTGCAGTAAATAATAAATACCTGCAGGCCACCGAGGGCACTTTGAGTGCTGCTGCATAGCTTGTCTTTGGTCCATGAGAGGAGGAAGCCATACAATGATATAAATCCATGTAGCAGGTATGCAGGAAGAAACTTTTGGCTACCCATCTCTGTCTCTGACCTGCTATTGTGATGATTTCTTTTCCTGACTATGGGGAGCCATATACTGTTGGATGATGCAATTTCTACCCTCATAGGCCTGCTTTCCAGATTGGATAGCTGAGGACTTCATTGGTGTGGTGGTAGCAGCTGTTTGTTGTCAATGCCTCACCAGTGGCACTGGTAAGAGGAGGCCTGGGGCACTGCTCCTGGGCAAACACCCAGCTGTGCCTCCTTACAGGGGGAGATTTTTGGCTGAGAGCAGTGTTGACTGACACAACAGCCATTTCATGTCTTCCCCATAGGAAAAGGCTGTGGGCCACGTAGAAGTTAATGTCTTTTAGAAGTCTTTATGAGAAGTGCAAAGCTGTGCTGTTTCATGCTTTTTAAAAGTCACGTCTTTTATTTGAAAAGGAACCTGCAAAGAACTAAAACAGAATGAAGTTTGTGATCTATTTTTGTGCTGTATAATGATCTATTCCTTTCTCTTCCTTTTCCCTCTCTCCTTTCCTTTCTCTTTTCTATTCCCCTAGAAAGGTTAGGGGTTTTCCTAGTTACTGTTTAACAGCTTGTTATCCCGACTGTAAACACTGAATTTCAGTACTTCCAATCACTGGAAGAATTAAGGCACTGAATCACTAACAAGGCATTACTTTGTTCCAAATGTTTGTTTGTGATTGATGGTAAACAGATTTAAAAAAAGACAAAAAAAGGATTAAAATATCCTCTTTACTAAAATACTCACCCTGCAATTTTCTTCCACAAAAATGTTTGAACGACTCTATTCATACACATTTCTCGTTTTCTGTCAGAGTACTCCAAAGAATTTTTACCCTTCCTTCATCACCACTCTGCTTGGATGCCTTTGTAGTGATGGGAGACAACATCTGTGTGACTCCAAAGGTGAAGTTCCATGTCTTGTCTGAGTCTTACAAACAACTTGTATCTACTGAGTGGGAGAGATCCTCTTCCTCCTTGTTCTCCCTACTCCTGCTCTTGCTTTCTGCTGTGCAGTGTCATGCTGAGCTCGTAAAACATTTTACTGAAGCAACTTTGTCTCTATCCTGGAAGAAGAAAATATTGCTTTCTTTCTGAGATAATTTGCTGCTGGATTTCTGGATTGTATCAATTCCCAGGAGCTTCCAGAAAGCATCAGAACTGGTGGCAGATAAGCAAGGCAGAATGTCTAGGAGTCATGTAGGGACTGTGGGATTTCCATGTTTGAGCAGTGGCAGTGAAATGTTGGATGGGCTCAGTCGTCCTGTGCTGGTTCTCCACCGAGATGAAGTCACTCATCACTTGAGCCGCAGTAACTCACCGTATGTGAACTCTCGGCCTGCCTCCAGAATGAAGGGGGGATGTGCTCACACAGAAATCCTCTCCCAAATAGTCAGCTGGGATGAGTGTTCCCACTGTCTCTCAAGCCACATTTCACCAGAATGAGCGCTGCACTTACCGGAACTACTCTCTAGCAGCTGTGTATTACCTTGCTGTGGATTGTATTCCTTCTAAGGATTCTCAGGGTAAAAAGAGGTGTGGATTTTGTCCTTCCAGAAGTTTCTTGATAGTGATTGGTCCATGGTTACCTTTGAGGTGAAGCTAATCAGAGGAAAATTTGAAGAAGAGAGTTGCCCACACTGGAAGTGGAAAGTTGGATTAGTATATGCAAATTACAAAGGGACTGAAGAGTTATGAAATATAATGCCAGTGGATCAGCTCCCTTTACTCTTGCCAGGCTGTCAGAACTTCATCCCCACTGGCTACAGTCACATCTGTGTGTCTCCCAGTTCCCTCAGTGCAGGCAAGCAAGGAAACTGAGGTATCTCCTGGGAAACAACAGCTTTGTTAGGCTTCTCAGGGGGTGCTACACAAAAGAAAAAAGCAGAAAGGGCTTTAACAGGAAAATAGAGAGGTGCAACAGTCTGAGCAGTGTGAACATTATATTGTTGGATGGGCACTCTTGCCTTTAATAGGTTATCTTTTTCCATTAGAGGACTGTTTAAATTTTTAAGTGGTGCACAGGCTCATAAGGGCTTTTACTGCGTGGGTTCCCATTTCATGTGGGTTTTGAATGTGTGGGAAAAGCTGATGCATTAAGATCTATTTCCAGTCTTCCCCTTGGGAACTATTGATGGTCATTTCATCTTTCTTACATGACTTTTAAGATCCTCAACCCTCCCCCCCGCAAATGAAAAAGAAAAAAAAGGGAAATTATTTTCTGGTTATTTCCCAGTGAGAAATCTTACAGAGGAATACCAGGGCTGAAAACAAGAAGCACAACATAAATTCCAAACAGCTTGCATTCAACTAAACCCACAATCAGCATCCCAAAATTAATTTTGACATAAGTTTCAAATAAAGTTCTTGTGGGGTAAAGGAAAAAAAGCAGAAATAAATTATGATTTTTTGGTCATGATTTGGATTAAGAATACTTAAATAGTTGTGCACATGTACAATATCTCTAGCAATACGACTGGCTTCCAGATGGGAGGGGGGGAATTATATTAATGAATTATGGGTCTGATGAAAGGTCATTCTTCTTCTGTCACATAGACTTCAAATCAGCCACTGCGTCTCCCTTGCTCCTTCTTCTAAGTAGAGTGCTGCATAATCTGAAATGTCTTTTCCCTGGTGTTTTGCTGATAAAGTAATTTCTAATTTGCTTTAAAACTTGTTATAGGTATGAAAAGGAGCTTAGTTGTATAGAGAAAATGCTCCTCACTTTGAAGATCTCGTTTGAAGGGCCAATGGAGAAACGCCCTGGAATTAAAGATACTTCAGAGAAAAAAGCAGGGAAGCACACAGACACAAGGAAGAAAGGTAAGCATCCTGTCTATTGGAGAAATTGCCTTGAAGTAAGAGAAATTATTTCCCCAGAGATAATTTGGTCCTAGGAGTCAAATTGTCACTAAACAAAACGCCAAATCAAGAGCAGCAAATTGATTTTGCTTCCAGTGTCTTTCCTCTAATTTTTCCCTAATTAAAAAGAGAAGAAGGATGTGATAAATCCAGATATTTTTTAGCTCTCTGCTGCAGTCATCCCTGAAGAACCTCTTCCCTGTATCCATTTTATTGGTGGGAAGTGGCATGAAAGCCTCTAGGTTAAATTTTCAGAGATGAACACTTACATTCACTTTAATTGGAAAAGCAATGGTTACAAATAGTGAATATCTACTGCCTATTGTTAGGGAAAGTTGTATGCTCAACATCTATGAGAAAAGGGTCACGTACATAAATGTGAGGTGTAAGCACTCAGGTCTGGTTTTGGACTGAGTGATCCAGTTAAGCACATAGAGAAACCATTGGTGGGGAGGGGAAATTAAAAGTTATATATAAAAAAAACTTTAAAGAGTTCACGTTGTTCCATTTGACAAATATTTGTGTCTTTTGCGATCATCTGTTTCCTCTCCCAATACATGGAAATGTAGAGACCACATGTTTCTTCCTGCTTTTTAGTCTTGCACAACTTTCTTTGACCACTCCCAGGCACTCAAAGCACTTAGCACAGTACTTCCCTTTTGGCTTCTCATTTGCCAGTATCTGACACCAGCATTTCTCACCCAGTTCCTTCTCTCTGTTGTTCAGTTGTTAAATGAACCTTTCTGGCCTGAGGTTTTTTTCTCCTGGAGAATGGATGACAGGGGTGCACAAAACACATCCAAGCACTGCTTGCATGTTTGGAGACAAGGAAAGCAAAGTGCCAGCTCTAGGTGAAAGCTCAGGGTTTGTGCTGTGTAATTTATGTTTAATGCTACAGCAGAACCTGTTTTTTGTGCCTGGCTCTTCAAAGATGTAACTTCTATGACATGTTTTGCAGCTCCTCTTGTGCGTGAGAGTAAAGGACATTTTGACTCACTTGAGATCCCTAGAAATGTTAAAAAAAGAAAGGGAAGAAAATTGTACAAGAAAAGGCACTCATGTAACTGTTGAGGTGATATTACCAGGTGTCTTTTCATGTGTATCCTTTATTTTTCCTTCTATCTCATCAAATTTAAACAACCTAATCCTATGAAGGATTAAAGCTGTGATGTCTCCTTGCCATGTTTCTGTGTTCTGGGCTTTTCTCATGAGTTAGCATTTAAGGTCTAATGAGCTTGGAGGTTTAGTGAAAGCACAGGCAGCAACTATTTACCCATGAAATGGTTGAAGGTGGTGCCTTTTCCTTGGTGAAGGGATGTTATTCCTTTCAGCCACAATGAAATGCCTTCAGTCAATCATATGGTCCCTTAAAGCACCTGGGAAATGGAATGTTCGGTTTGGGTTTACTGAGGCCTCATTTGCCCTTTCTGTGTGGGGATAAGTAGAGCTGATGCTGGAGGAGAAATGGTGCACACACAGTCCCGTTCAGGGTGCCAGTTTTGCTCTGCAGAGGCAACCTTCTGCACCTCAGTGTGGTGGCATGTAGATCTCAAGGGTTACTTCTTTATGAATGCTGAGGGGCTGGCACATCTGGGGCCCTCTGTTACTCTTGCTAGCAAAAAGGGTGGGTTTTGAGTTCAATGGGGCAAAAAGCCTGGAGAGAATAGGAGAGTTATACAGAAAATTAGAGGACGATTAGAGGTGTAGAGAACATTATGCAGTGACCTATTTTGGGAGAGAGCAGAAGAAACTCATGCAGATAGAATAATAACCAGGAGTGCTGCCTCCCCATGATGAGAAAAGAGAGTAAGAACAGAACTGGGGGGACAAGCAATTGCACCTGTGTTTTCTGGAGATGCAAAGCAGTTTGCTGCAAGATCTGTTGGCTTGATTTTACCCAGGTGAGGAAGCTGGTATCTTCCAATGACATCAGGGTTGGGAAGCTTTATGTTGTAGCCTTCTTCTTACTACCTGATGGGCTTCACAGAGTTTGCTTAGGTCTGGCATACCTGGCAAAACAAATGTGCAATCTGTGTGTAGAAGATCTGGGGCTCTTTGGCAGCCCTGCCAGACAGTGCATCTGATCTCTGCCCCAGTGGTTGTCCAGATGCTCCTCGCTTCAGCTGTGCAGGGTGCCTGTGCATGGAGCAGTCCTGATTCCCCAGGCTTGTGTCAGGGTGGTGACCATGGCCGTCTGCCTGCTGCCAAAACCAATGCATCTCACCAGTGGTTTCCATCTGAGTTGCTGAGAGGAAATCAGGGAATGTATGTGTTTGTCTCTTGAAGGTTCATGTCTTCTATAAGCACCTTGGCCTCCATCCAAAGCGCGCTGAAGTCTGTAGCATTCTTTTGAGTCTGTAAAGGTGGACCAGGCCTGTTGACAGTAAAAAAAAAACAACAACCCAACAAAGAGCAAAATTTAGGCTGAGTCTCCCTTGAACTCTAACACCACCATTAAGAATTTCATTCAGTGTGTCTCTTCTCAAAGCCATGATAATTTGGTCTATGGTCCCTATATCCCTTTGCTATCCAGTATTTATTTATTAGTTTCCTGCTGTGACTAATACTTCAAAGAAAACACCCAGTGCCTTAACGCATCCCCTGCTCCACACTCTGGCTTATTCCACTTGAGATTATCCTGAGTGTGAACGGAAGGTAGTCATGAGGAGTCCGAACAATTCTCCATAATGAGAGAAAGTTGATTACCTCCTGCTCCGTATGTTGCATGTTCACATAGGGGACTGCTGGAACAGAAATCCTGTCTACCTGCAAGTACATAGAACAGACCCTGGTATCACAGGCTCCTTAATGTTTCCAGGTGGGAAGAAGAGTTCTTTCCTTGCTCATGGCCCTTGTAGAAGCAACTTGCAAGAAGTGTCAGTGAGTTCTAACTGTAATGTCCTCACATTACCTGCTGTGGAAAGGACTGGCTCCTGAAACTGGTTTTCAAAGGTCTTTCTCACTCTGATCTGACCTTCCTAGTTATTTGCAAGCACAGTTTGACATTTGGATAATTAAGCTCATAATTTATGACTGAAACGGGAGAGCATTTTTTTTTTCACTGGTATCTGATCCAAGGTGTGGAGAGGTCACACTAATAGGAATCCTTATATCTCTTTTCTGACTTCAGTAAACTCACTCTGAATGAGGTTACAAAACTTATATTGATAAGTCTTGCCTCTGAGAGATATCAGCTAGGGACAATATTTACTGGAGTGAAGTGGTACTGCTGTAGTTGGTGTGGTTCAGGATAGTCTCACGGGGTCCCTGCTATCCTTCCTTCTACATGAAGAAAATGCTTGTGTTAAATATTCATGTGGGCGGAAATATTTTCTTTGTGGTTGGCACTGTGGTTACACTATAGCAAGATAACCCATGCAGTTTCTGTGAAACCACCCGTCTATCTAAAAGGCACAATATCCGCAGGGGTGAATAATAAGGATAGTCTAAGTCTGAAATGGCTTGACAGGCCTTATTTTATTGGTCACAGCATGACCACACAGCTGGGATGGGGGGCGGGGGTGGGATCATATGAGGATGCAATGGGAATACAACAGCACAAGCATACAATCACTTCTGTTGTCACGAGAAGTCAGGCTTCTGGAGAGAGCTTTCCGCTTACAGAAAGCCACCTTTTGCTGTGTTTCTCGTGTTCACATTCTCTGTAAGTTCAACAAGTGTTCACATGCAAAGACAAAATCAGACCCTGCTGTTGCATTGTGGAGACAGAGAGAGCTTCTATGAATGGTGAGCTGCCTCACACACAACTCACCCCAGCAGCCATGGCTGAGTGTGTACTTACTATTTTGTGCCGGCGCAGCAGTCCATAATTGCTGTGTGGTGCTTGGCTGTGAGCAGCAAGGGCAGGACTTTTGTGTCTGAGCACCCTCAGTGGGTGCAAGGGGCTGGTAGCTCTTGTCCTGCTGGAGCAGCATGTAGCTTGTTTAAAAAGCATATATCTACATTACACTTGTCCAGAAAAAGCTTTCTTGTTTATGCCAGGGTTCTTTTCTGTGTGAGTTGAACCCTCTTTAAGTTAGTTTAGGTACAGTTGTACAGCTCTGCCATTGTAAAGGTGTGCCTCTGTTGGTGAAGGAGGGGGTAAGGGATGAGAGGGTAGTCCTAAACTGGACCTTTGGATCCAAATTTCAAGGAACTTTGAAAAAAGTCCCAGTCCCATATTGAGCTCTAGAGCTTGGGTTGTGAATGCTCTAATGCTGGCTACAGGACAGATCCACAAAACCAGCTGTGCTGTGTGACAGTAGCTATTGCCTGAGACAGAGGCCTCTCAGACCATCTCTACACCGTGCTGCAATCTGCTTGTGAAAAGCAAATCAGAACTAGTTCTTCCATTGGAAGTGCTTCATGGAGCTTGTGGTAGTAGGCCATGCTTGGGTATGGCTTTGTCCTTTTTACAGCCACATTCTCCAAACCTCATATCTACTGAGTAAAAGGTGTACATGTATTTGTACACCCAGACTGTGGGTGCCCACTCTGTGCCCACAGCTCAGCAGCATGTTTCTCTCACCATTTCAAATACAGTAACTCTGTTTTTCCCAAGACCCTATAAACTTCCTGCAAGGATATCTAGAAAGATTTCCTGGGGTTTTTTTTTCAGATAAATAGCCCCCTAAAGTCCAGTGTTCTGTTTTGGGGTACGGCTTTAGGTTGATGTTATTTTGCATGTTCCAGTGGTGCATCCAGTTCCTCTTGCTGTCTATTACAGTGAGGAACCAGCCTTGTAACATTTGCCAGCATAGTGTCTGCTTTTTCACTAGGATCATTTCAAGCGAAGGGAAAAATGGGCTGCTTTAGGAGTATGGGGTGTTCTCTGCCACTTTAGTGGCAGGAAAATTTCTACCTTTCATAAGTGATTGTTTTTGGTAACAGGTTTGAAGTCTCCTCTTTCTTGACCTGTCAGTGCAGAAGGGTTCAAACGGAAAGAAAAGGTGATGAGAACGAACTTTCTTGGAAGTGTCCATTAAAGCTATGGCCTGGCCTTCTTGCTGCTCTGTGCTTTGATTTATGGGCCCTGAGCCTTTACTAACCTGCCAAACAAAGATGATCAAGTCAGATGAAGATCAGGCTACAGCTCTTCAAAGGGCCATTTGTTTTACAGGGACACTGAATGTCTAGGCTGTTTTGCAGCACAATAGTTGGGGAGAAAGCACAATAGTTTCTCTTTTTCTGTTTTTTTTCTGTTTTTTTTCCTCATCTTTGTTTTCTCATCACCCAAAAAACGTGCTACCAGCTGAATGGTATTGAATGGTTTTCAGCATCTAGAACTGAAAACACTGTCTGTAACTGATGTTTTGTTTTAAGACCACAGGAAACTACTTGTCACTATCCATTAATGAGCACTTGGCTAGCTGTTTGTTATCTTAAGAAAAGTAGATGATGAAGCAGAAAACTGCACCATCCAGAGTCTACTGTTTTATCCCTCCATCAAACTAATACTGAACTAACTTTCAGCACAAAACACCATTTTCATTATCTGTGCTCACTATTTTTTCCCATCCTCATTAAAATCTGCCAGAATAAGGAAAAAAGAGCTAAATCCACAGTGAGCTCATTCTGTCTTAGAAGTGGGGGAGGCTGTTCCTCCTACCAGTGGTGGTCAAGCCAAGGCTGGACCCTATTCATATGGGGGAAATAACTGCACTTCAACTGAACATCAGTAGATTCAGGATGGACCATTCATCCCACTTTACATGGGGGAAAATGGTGGAGAAGACAGAGCGGCCAAGACACTGACCCGTGTTCCCAAACTGAGCACACAGGCAGCAGGGCAGCAATCTCATCCCCACCCAACAGGCACGTCTGGCTGCAACGCTATGTAAATAATTTAACAGTGGGATTTATGGGCTTCTTTCTCACTGTGGTGGCTTAGATTGTGTTTAGTCACATTTACCAGGATAATTGCCCTGAACTTGTGTTCTGGTGACATGATAATGTGTAAGAGAGGAGCTGACATCCTCAGGTCACCAATTAAAAGGGGAAAACATGTCCTCTTCTCAAAACAAAGTGTGAAAGACTATTTTTCTTCCTTTAAAAAAAAAAAAGAATATATTTTTTGGGCAAGTGTTCAAAGATACAATAGAGTATCTCTCTACAGGTTGGATTGGCATCTGTTTGAATTCAAGGCTCTTTGGCTATAAGAGCTCATTGTTTTGCTCATTCTCACAATAATCAAACCAATGTGTCAGTCTTGATAGTTATACTCCATACAGAAAAGGATATGGCAATTGTTTTGTGAGGGGGGAAATGGAGCTATCACTTGCAGATAACCTATTTATTTTTAAAAATTGGAAAAATTTCACTTTTGTTTATTTTCTGCTCTGAGTAATTGAAGTATTTCTGTTTCCCACAGCCATTTTCTGACATGCAAATAGCAATTTGTTTTTATGTGCGATAAATCCTTCCTGTGTGCTTTCCACTCTGTGAAACAGGGCTGAGGAAAATATGCCTTTTTCCATGAAAATACTAATGACTGAATTAAAGCATGACTCAAGTGGGCACTGTTCTAAGCAATAATATCAAAGTTGTCACAATTGTGTGTGAGATTTAATGTTCCTGGATGATACTTGCGTTTAGTCTGCAGATCCATGAGTCAAGGCAACTGTTAAAATCTCTCCAAACCTTAGGTGGGGCCCAAATGACTTATTTTTTAGGTGTTAATAGAGTCATTTGAAGACATAACAGAGAACTGACTGCAAAACAGGGCCAGCTGGGAGCACAGGTGATGTGGGCTGTTGCCTTGGGCAGCAGCAGCCTGCCAAGGGCACAGCAAAATGGTCATGTCTTCATCGCTTGCTCTGCCTCTGCCAGCGCCTGGGGAAATCAGGTTTGCTGCCGGTGCCAGGGCAGGGAGCAGGGTGAGTGTGTGCAGACTGGGGCCAGCTGCTTTCAGCGGTCTCTGCTCCTGCCTGGCGAGTTACCTTCTGACAGCAGGAGCTGCCTGTCATCAGCTGGATGGGATCACAGTTTAAGGGCATGCTTTTCCCTGGTGAGCATACGCCTACTGTGGTGGCTTTTTAAAATCCTGCAAGATTTGTACGCTCTGTGAGCATGGGTAGAGTCTCTGCTATGTCCCTGCTACCAGCCCGTGGTGCAGCCTGGCCCCCCATCCTCTGTTCTCTCAGCTGGATTCTGATTGGGTGCCTGGTGTTCCCATGATGGCAGGTGATGATGGAGTTTGGAGCTCTGACAGCTCTGCAGTGAACACAGGGTGGTTATATTTTCCAGAAGAGGATGTTGTTTGAACATTTTTTAGTGCATTTCAGTGTAAACGTAAAGTAAATTTTATTACAGTACATAGAATTTATGTCATGTGAAAAAAAACTTCATTTAAAGTTCAGGCCCCCAGAGACATGAGCCTGATGTTCTAGGGTCAGTGTTGCTTGTGACTGACAGGCTCTTTTTGCTTTGACCCTCTTTGTCCATGCAGATAAATCTTGATTATGAACTATTTGACTCCTCTTCACAACATGGTTATGTCTTCCATGATATTCCACAATGCTGGAACTGTGCAGCAAACTAGAGTTAGGGAAACCTCTGGATACAGAACCCTCGGCACAACACAAACATCAGTTTAGAGTGGCTTTCTAAAAGGTGTGTTCAACTTTCATAGTTTCATTTCATGACTTCTTTCTTCACTAAGGATTCTTACTGGAGGAGAAGTACAGTCCCATCAGTGTACTCAGAGCCTGAAGCAGAGAACTAAACAGTTCTGGGCAGAAAATGTTATGTTCCAGCTGGAAAGGTGTCCTTTTCTGGTAACCCTCACCTGGTGCCTGCACATGCTCTTCATGAAGTTGTATTAGAAGCAATTGTGGATACTGCAGTATTGATTGGTTTTAGGAACAGAATGGAAAGTATTTCCTTTGAGAGTTTGAAAGCCAGAAATAATTTTTTTCAGTTGGCTGTAGGATGGATATCATTACTTCTGAAAGCAGCAGCACAGGGCAGTGTGACTGACTTGGAACAAAGATTCCAAGCAGTGCTCGCTTAGGTGGAGATCTTTCTAAGCACTTCAATCCCTTTTTTTACATATTCATAAAAGTATTTGTATGAGGGAAAGCGTTGACCATTTTTAACCTGGATTCTGCTAAATAATGTCATAACAGTCATCTAATACTGACAAAAAGTGGTGGCAGGGTACCAGAGACTGGCAAATAAAGAGTTACAAATGAATTTCTTCTAGTAGCTACAAAAGGTCGAATTTTCTCCTTTGTTGTTCTGAAGGCCAGCAGTAAAGCCAGCATGGACCTTATCCATCTTATGCATCTGTTTTAAGAGATATTTCTGTACAGTTGGAAATTGCTAGTTCAATGTGGCTGACCCAGAGAGTGCTCATCAGTCAGCTGATATGTGGCTGCTGAACACGTGTTCTTGTAACCTGTCCCAACAGCTCTGGGAGACACATCAGTATAAACTGCTCCCTGATTTTCTTCTGTGTTATAAACCATGTATGTGATGTAAGATCAGATAAGAGAAAAATTCAGGTCAGTGGAGCTCTGTGGTCATTTGTGGTAAGATTTCAGAGGTAACTACTTCCAGTCATTTGTATTTAAGTGCCTGAAGTAAGATCCTGTTTAGTTTTCAACTGAAATAAAACTCCCTACTTTCGTGTATGACTGAGCAAGACCAACAGGGGAAAAAATAAAAGCAAGACTCTTTGGAAAATATATCTAAGTAGAATATCTGAAACTTGGCAGAAATGTTCCCCGGCTTTCCAGCTACATGGTTAGCTCCATGTTCAGAACAAAAGCAGTGTCTCCCATTGTTACTGTATGAGATGTGTATGCATTTACTGGTACTTCAGTAGGGAGGGAGGCAGTATATGTTATTATCTACAAACATTTTGGGCTTTACATAGCAAGGAGCATATTTGATCTCTTCAGCTTATGGGTTTATGGTATGCAAGGTGGGTTTGTACTTACTTTTAAATATGAAACTGTTTTATGGTAGAGAGTATCTGGCTCAAGCTGGCTCCTCAAGAAGGGGCATGGCTCTTCTGAAGAAGTCTGTATACCTCTGATGGATGCACACAGGGCCTGCAAACCCTTTGGAATTGCTGCAGATTAAAACTGGGAGGATTTTTCCAACATAATCCATTCTATTTTTCTATGATTCTAAAATAAGATAATCCAACCATTAGTCCAGCACTGCCATGTTCACTGCTAAACCATGCCCCCAAGTGCCACATCTGCATGTTTTTTGAACATTTCCAGGGACGGTGATTCCACCACTTCCCTGGGCAGCCTATTCCAGTGCTTGACCACATTTTCAGTGAAGAAATTTTTCCTAGTATCTATTCTAAACTCCCCTGGCACAACTTGAGGCCATTTCCTCTCTTGATTGTTACCAGGGAGAAGAGACCACCCTCCACCTGTCTACATCTTCCTTTCAGGCAGTTGTAGAGAGCAATGAAGTCCCCCCTGATCTTCCTTTTCTCCAGGCTAAACACCCCCAGCTCCCTCAGCTGCTCCTCACAGGACTTGTACTCCAAGCCCTTCACCAGCTTCATTGCCCTTCTCTGGACCTGCTCCAGCACCTCAATGTTTTTGTTGTAGTGAGGGCCCCCAAACTGAACACAGGATTCCAGGTGTGGCCTCACCAGTGCTGAGTACAGAGGGATGATCACTGTCCTGGTCCTGCTGTCCACACTGTTTCCTGGTCCTTTCCTGGCCACACAGGCCAGGAAGCCAGGACTGGGCCTTCTTGGCCACCTGGGCATGTGCTGGCTCATCTTCAGCTGCTGTTGACCAGCACCCCCAAGGTCCTTTTCCATTGGGCAGCGTTCCAGCCACTATTCCCCAAGCCTGTAGCATTGCATGGGATTGTTGTGACCCACATGCAGGAATGGGCATTTCGCCTTGTTGAACCTCATACAACGGACCTCTGCCCATCCACCCACTGTCCTCAACCAATCCTAGGAGTGACCCAGATGACTGTAGCATCAAAAAGACTTCAGTACCTGATAATGAACTTTAGGTCAAAGTGCAGCTTAAAAGGAAAATCAAGTGATTTTCAAAATATATGTTCTTGCTAAATAGGTTGCATTGTTGCAGAGCTAGGTACTCTAAGTAATTCTAAGGCACTTGTCTCTGTTATCTAAGCCCTGGTACTGCCATGGCATTGCCTTATGGCAGCAGGAGCAAACCACCGAATGATGAATATTTAATGGAAAGGCTGATGTATATCTACAGTGAATCAATTGGTACAGAATTGTAAATAAAACAGTATTTTTAATTCACTGCCTAGGGCTGTTTAAGTATACCGTGTATGAGTTATGTCCACAGGGGAAAGGAGCTTAGGTTAGAGTAGCCCTGGCTGAAAATTTGCAAACATATATATTTTTATTTGATAGTGGTAGGAGTTGTCTGAATCAATTTTCAAGATAGGTATGTGTATATGTCTTCTTAAGACCAAAAGCAAAATGTTTAGATATGCCTGGTTTAAATTCGGTTGTCCAAACCCCTGATTTGTCCCCCCATCTTTTTTCTCTGCTCTGTGTGTGTGTTCACATTAAACCAGTCTTCATGTAGGTGGTCAGACTGTATTTTCGTGCTTTGGACTTCTCACCTTGGTCCTGGTGGATGGTGCTTTTTCACTTCCTTTTATTCTCCTTCACATTACTTCATACACATCCTCTGAACCCCACACTGAATACAGGCCTTCCTCAGGGACTGGAAGTGCTCTGATCAGAGTTTGTAAGCTGTTCATGAACACAAGTGGATTTCTGCCCACTGCTAGCTCTCCACTGAGGTGAGGTGTTCTTGTATGTGAGCCACTGAGATGCAGATGTTACAGCTGTTACCACCTGATGTGCCCGCTAATCTTTGATTCTGTATTTGGAATATGGGAGACCAAGGTACTTACAATTTTTTTCTCTTCTTGCATTCATGTTTAAAGCACAGCTCACGTTGACCTTCAGTGGGAGGTGGGAATTTTTACGTGTTATCCGTGTTCCAAATGTCCCAAAATGGACACCTGGAAAATGAAACATGAGTGCATTGAGGATGCTGGATTAGAATGAGTTTTAGGCAACTCTGTGATGTAGAAAAGCTCTGCCCAGAGATGGGTAAAATCTTTTTTTTTTTTGGAGTGGCACAGAATTGCCACTACTACAAACCTACCCTTTCAAGGCAATTTGGAAAACTGCTCTGTCTCTCTGTCAAACTTACTGTTGGAATTACAGCTCTTCTCTGGGTCAGGTCTTTTGGCTGTGCCCCTCTTTGATGTTGACCACGGGCTCTTTTGACTGTCAGCCCCTCTCTCCACTGCTCACTTTTAAGGTGAGGACCTCTGGGCTTGAACAAGAGAATTTTCTCTGCAAAACATGAAGCATTTCCATAACTTTCCTGTGGACTGCTTTCACAGCTCCAGAGGTTCCCATATCCAGGACTTGGTGCATGGGTGTTTTTTCCTTTCTGCTGCCACACTCTCCTAATGACCTAGCAGGAGGGGATTTAGGGCAAGAAGAGGGCCTCTTGCTTTATTCTATGAAGCTTCTAGGTCTGTGTGAATATGCAGGAAAGCAGTCCATGACACCTTTCATTTGGATATGGATCTTATCTCCAGGTTTATCATCAAAGGGAAGCACCACACATCTCCCAACTTCTGTGATTGTAAGCCCTATCAGACCAGAGTCTGCTTTATTATGCCCCCTTTGTTTCCAAAGTTAAATTCATCCTATCCACTGAAGGTGGCTGGAAACTGTGGGAAAACACTGTGTAACTGAACATTGGATCCTGGAGTATACAATACATGGGAAAGAATTAGGGTTTTCACAGGCATCTCCTGACTTTTTGGGGGCCAGAATTCACAACACTTCCTTGAACTGAGGGTTATGGACCACGCTCTTGGCCTTTCTGAAGGAAGGGAACTAACTTCTGCAGGTTGCCTGAAAATGGGAGGTTTTCTTCAGATTTTGCTCTCTGCAGTTACGTGATTTCTTAAGATGGACTTTATTGACCACCTTCCTTGACAAGTAGCCTCATAAGTTCAAAGCAATGTGCTATAAAATAGCCCTACTATGGAGATCAGTGTCTAGCAAGACTGGCTTTTTAAGTGCTGTAGAAAAATAGCAAGAAAATAAGTATGTGTGAGACCAGGAGGATATTTATCCTACTAGCAAGTCTCAAATGTGCTCATTCAAACTTACTGTGGCACACTCTGAGGACCCAGCCTAATGGCAGAGACATTAAACTTTAGCATTAAGGGAGTGGACTGTGTAAGTTGGCTTGAAGGGTACCCAAGAGGTTTTATTATTTTTGCCTATGGTATTTATGGTGAGGCAGCTTCAGTTTTCTAGGAATACATCTTATTTTGTTTTCTTCTGAGACTTCTCTGTTATAAGAAATTGTTGATTTAAAACTATGCAGAAGTAAGCAAACAGGGCATTTCTCAGAAATGTTTCCATTCTGTTTTTCCAAATGTTGTAGGCATCTAAAAATCTCTCATTGTTCCATGTGACAGGAAAGCAGAGCAGAAGATCAGTTAGGGGTTTTGGCAAACAGTGTGTATTTATGGGGCCAAAGAGAGTGAGAATAACTTGGTTATCACAGCAGCTGGGGAACAGACACCCACAATTTGTTAGGAGAAGAGGAACCGGGAGAGACTCAAAAGTCCTCTAGCTTCTGACTTCAAAATAGTTTGGTGGGCGAGAAATTCTCTTAAACAAGATCAAATCCTGCTCCTGTTTCGTTAGAAAGGAGAATCCTGGTCTCCAGTGTCCTAGTTGAATACCTGGAACTAGTGGAAAACAATAAGAGACTCTCCACCCCCGTCTCCCCCTGATTTAGTGTGAAGGTGGAAAGTTCCCCTTCCTCATTTTCCTTCTGCTTGGATTCACACGAGAAGTCTGATTCCAGATTGATTTAATTTTCCTTTCTCCTGAATTTCAGTCTTTTTGAGGGGGATCCATCCCAGCGCCGTTGACTATCACTTCCTTAAGCCGCTGATTCCAGCCTTTCCTCGCAGCTCCTTGCAGGGCTTGCTGAGCCCCGAGGGGGTGGCAGTGAGGGAGGCAGCCAGAGCTGCCTTAGGCAGCGCTGCCTTAGAGCTGCTGCTGCTTCAGCGCTCAGCCTTACAGAGAAACAAAATGGAAATGATTCAGGAGCATGAACCAAAGTGGAGGTGCTCCTGGTACCAGTGGCATCCCAGAGGCCTTTGGCAGAGGTTTATAGATGTGAACTTTTGTGTTTCCTTGGTGAACGAGTCACTGTGGCTGTGCTTAAATCCTTAAAATGTCTTTTAAGCATTCACAATAGCATTTTTTCCCTGTTCGTGTGGCTACTTTCAAACACTAACTTCATGTACACCCAGGCTTTTGCAAATTGATATGAACTCTCCTCTGCTGGGTAGAAGCCAGGTTTGACCCAGAAGCTATTTAGCCATGCTAGCGAAGTCCAAAACGTGGTCTAATCTCTCTGGCAGGGTTTAAAAGCTTAAGCTCAATTTTTTTTTAGGTGGCTTTCCATTCTAAGAGTAAGTTCTTGTGCAGAAGGATCAAAATAGAGGGAGACTGAGCTTGCAGTTACTTGCAAAGTCAGGCTGGCTTTATCCTATGGATTTGCGGTATAAGAAGTAACAAACCTAAATAGCGTGTCAGATCTTGACTCCATTTTTCATTGCTTCTCCTGTTCTGGGGGAGCTGCTACCTTGTCAAAATATGATGTGCGCAGAATAAAATACAAAAAAAAAAATTGAGCAACAAATGAGATATTCTCATCATACTGAATTTTGTGGTGGAGATGGGACTGTTCCCTGGAACACCATGTACTAGAGGTCATGGCATGATATGTAACTTTAAACTTTCTCACTGCCGGTTTTGTTGTGTTAATATTTGGGTGCTCTGCTGAGTTGGCACTGCCGGATGCAGGTTGTTCCTTATCCATTACTGGCAGGAAATGTTGCACCAGAAGGGTGGATACAGACACCCTGGCTGCTGGGCACTTGCAATAGGAGATAATTTCCTGAGTGGCATGAGGCAGCATGGTTTGTATATCATGTAAAAAGCCCAGCTCTTGTGGCATTTTCCTCTGATTGCTAAGTCCACTGCAGAAGAGTAAAAACATATGACACTTAAAAATAGGATATATCCTCAACCATTGCAAACGCCATCTGTTCTCAAAGAAACAACTGGTAGAAAAAAATAACCTTGGGTTGAAACCTTGCATGAAGTTGCCATTTAAGATAAGTGGGGTTGGCTTTGTTATTTTTATTTTTTTGGAGGTGTGGAGAAGGGCTGTTTGATGGCAACTGAAAGAAAACAGATACGTGGAACTAGAGTGTGCGTGTTACAGACGTGCAGAGAAGTTGTGTCTTGAAGACCTGTTAAAACCCTGAGACCAAGCATCACAGTGACACTGGAAGGAGCCCATGCACTATTTTAAATCAGTTCGTGCAGGTGACTGCAGCAAGGTTCCTGCCCACCACCAGAAGGTGGTTTCTAGGGAAAATGTCTACATTACTAGTCATAAACAGGTAAGATCTAATTTTCCAGCTGGACACAGTTCTCTGGTGAACGGTATGGCTTCCTCACCCATTCCGACTCCATCCAGTCTGCTAGTGAGGAGTTAATCAGTAGCCTAGGGAATGCTGACTCCATCCCTGTATGCTGCTCCCCCAAAACACACCCACAGCCACTGCCTCTGGTAACAGGAGCAAAGAGTCTGAGCTTTGGCCATTCCCAGGAGTCAGCACTGCTTCTTCTGGCCCTGTCAGGGTGTGATTAAATGACTGAAGAGAATTTAGTTTTCACGTAGTGGCAATTTGCTGTCCCCCATGGAACTTCAGTAACTAGTCATACCACCTACCCCAAGTCTGATAAAAAATCTTGAAAGCCCACTAGAGGACTTGGTCACTTGTGCTGTTTTGGATACCCTTCTGAGAAGTCAGGTGGGATACCTTTAGCATATACCTGTGATTTCCTTTGGTCCCTAAACTGAAGACAAACAGGAGCAACTCACCTTCTTTACATGAGCTGATGGCTTTAGAGCATCTATGGCCTATGTGCAGGTGCAGAAGCACATGAAATTAGCAGGCCTCAGTAGCAACATAAAGCCTGTGTCTTGATAGTCTTGTATGAAATAGAAATTTGAAAATGGTTTGGCTGCATTTCAGTGCATCTGCCCTGCTCTATACTAATGTGAAGAGCAACTGACTTGGACTTTAGACACATGCCAAGAAAGTGTGCATGAGGTAAAGGGAACACTGCATGGTGTTTGCTCAAACAGAATAGTCATGTTCCAAGGTGGTGTCCTAATCCTGTCAACCTCCCTGTTTTTATGAGCTCCAAGTGGGACAACATGGTGAGGTAAGAAAAGGGCATTTTAATGAATAGGTTTGATAGGGATATTTCTGACTTGTTTCTTTTTTTGCATCTCCCAGCACAGGAATAACTGCAGTGATGTAATGTTGCTATTTAGAATTGTTTTCAAAGTGTGTTTTGAGTTTGGTGTCTGCAGTATTGAAAATTTTGCTTTGGAAATGAGTGCAGCTAAGGTAAAGGATGTGTGCATGCATTTTCAGGCTCTCTCTCTCTGAATTTGGACTGCCATGCTTCTGATCTTCTTATCTCCAGTCTGAACATTAGAAGATTTGAAGGGTACTAGCTTGTGCTCAGGTTTTGTGACAAGCAGATGAGGGATGGGACAAATCTACTAAATATATTCTCTGCTTTGCAGGGGAGTAAAGCAATAACCTGCTTGCCAGTGTTTGGTCCTAGCAGACCTAACTCCCGAGATAAAGACCTTTTAGTACTTATGCCAGGGAATGAGTAATTCTTTTGTGATGTGCTGTCACAGCACATTTCTCTGTTCTGGCCTTAACTGCGCAGCAACAAAACCTGGCTGCATTGCCCCACAATAGAGCAAAAAACCACTGTTTCTTTGAGGGTAAACTCCATGGAAGCATGAGGAGTGATGTGGCTGGCATAGTTCACAGTGGTGTGAGAGCAAGCTTCTGATTTCATAAGTGACGAGACAAAAAACCTCAGTTTTGCAAGACCTTTTTTTTTTTTTTTTGTCACACTGTTTCATACTGGAACAGGGTGACTAATTTACCAGGCCACAGACAGGGCAATAACACCCAGCCCTGTTTGTAACAAAGTATGCTCTTCTTGCAACACAACTCATACGTCTAGATTTGAGCCTTACGTGTGGGTCAACTATAGTTAACGTTTTAGTACTCTAGCAATGTTTCAAACACACTCGGCTTTTGTCTACCAGCTTTTCCATTTCTTGCCACTGATGGTCTTGATCTTTCATGGCAGAAGTTCAATATCTCTCTAAAGCTGAAATAAAATCTTCTGTACTCTGAAATGTTAGATCAGCCTTATTATTATTAATTTTTTCCAGCTGTCAAGCTTAATGCATCTTTTAAAGCATCCTTCTACTTTAAGGTAAAGTTGTGAAAAGTGAATATGTAACAGTGCATATATATCTACTGTACATGTATCTGTTTGTGAGAGACCAGGACTGAAAACTAAATTCTGTTACCCCCTAAATCTGATTCATGTTCACCCCTTCTCACAGCTTTAGATCTACTTGTGAAGTTTGTAGCATTGTGCATCTTTTTAATGGGTTAAATGAAAACTCTGGTTTGGGGCAATACTAACTTTTGTCCTAAAATATATGATTTGGCTTGTAGTAGATTCCCACCGTGGGGTCCTATGTCTGCATCCTGTCTCATTCTGTTCTGTGACTTCCAACTCATATTTGCCGTTCTGCCTAATATTTAAACAAGTTCATTAGGTATGGCCATGTTTTAAAAATACAAACTGCATTTTTCAGGCTATGGACAAACATGTTAAAAACCATCTGTGATATCAACTGCTCAACTTATGCTCTCCGAAGAGCCTGCTTTACTTAAGGCAAATGCTCTGCACTTACAGAAAATAAAGATGGTCGTTAAGTACCTCAATTCACGTTTGAATATTTCAGCTAAGACTGAAATCATTACAGCTTTTATTGTATCTAACCCTCTGGGTTCTTTTGTAAATGTGGCAGAGTTAAGTGCTTCTGTCATTCATCCCAGTTATTTGTGAGCCCAAATGTGGAGTTAGGTAACTCATTTCAAACATATGACTTTGAAAACAGGTGATGAGAGTGGTGAGTGAAAATGGAATGAAATTTCGTAGCCTGAGGCTTAGGCAAAATGTCCCTTTGGCTGTTCAGGTCAATGTGATTACCAGGGAAGTCTTCTTTTTCCTGAAGCATTTATTCCAGATGTGTTTCTTTAGCCTTCTGCTCTGCTTGGCTGACTGTTTGTCCTTGCTCTTTTGTACATAAATAAATTGAATTGTTAGATATAGAATTAGGAATTATCTTGGGTTATTGAAATGGTCTCTAAAGAAGGTAAAAATACTTCTGAGAAAAAAACCCCAGCAAATTCCAGGTTGGATTTTGTAAGCCACACTGGCATGGCCATGCTGAGGATTACCTAAAATTGTAGCTGTGTAAAATGCAGCGAAGCTGACATGAAAGTGAAAGGGAAAATGAATGTCGCACAAAAATTCTGTGTTTACAAAGTCACCTTCTGCACTGCAGGGACACTTTAAAGAGGAACATTAAGGGTCCTAAACCTTAGCTCTAGAGCTCGTCTGAATTTTAGTCCTTTTAAACATATTTGATGTTCGGTACCTTATGCCATATTAGAACAACAAAGGGCTCCTCAAAACAGCAACACAAAATGCTGCCAGCTTGAGGTAAAAATTCTCAAAGACTTTCACATGTCTTACTCATCGTGTCCTGTTCCTGCCCTCAGCCACTATAAGTGGTGGGAATCTCAATTTTACTGTTGAAGCAGATGGGCTTTCTGCAAGTCACTGAGGATTTCTACTCAGTTATTTAGTTCAGAAGAAAACATAAAAACTTCCTCCCCTGCCCTCCCCCTGTCTGGGCTGTTAGATTTTTAGACTAATGCTTGGATGTACTCCTTGGCTAATGGAACCCTACCTTCAGATTCTTCAGTTGTGTCTTTTGTTTCCCCTGTCCCCCCAAGAATTTGAGCACTTCAGACTTCTTCAAGGATTCCTGGTTGGAGCAAAAGCAATTGCAGCAACAAACCAAGCCAGAATGCTTTCAACAAGTCTGCAGGCCACATAGAAACCCAGTGTGTGTCTTCTGCAGATGTGCAGACCCAGTGCAGGGCCCCAGCTCACAGTTCTGCCTGGGTGTGTCTCTGCCTCCTGGAAGTGACAGACTCACAATACATGCCCCATACTTCTGCCTGGAGAAGCTTTACCCTCTGCCCAAGCTTCTGAGGGCATGGCTGTGAACAGCCACCATCACCTATTATAAATTTGTTTTCTCATATTTCAACTGCTACAGTAAAAATTAGTGCTTCACCACTGGTCAGGAACCAAGACTGACCTTAAAAAGCTGTAGGCTCAGTTCTTATTTGTACTCAGCCACTTTTTTATGAGCTTGTTGTGCCATCAGCAACAAAAAAGGTCCTTTGCCCTTGCAAGAATGCTACAATGGGTTTTGACATGCATAAGAATCAGGAATGTAATATCTCCAAGTGCTGAATGATTTATAAACATATATTTAGTCAAAGGACAGATGACCACAGCATTCTCTGTTCTTCTAATGCTTTTTTTTTGCAGTCAGAGAGTAAAATGTTGAATGAAGCAGGGTGTCTGAGGGCACACCTATATAAATTAGGGCTGACAGCCTCACCTTCTCTACCCACACTCTGGGAGTTATGTAAATTCCCCACTGCTCCAAATCCAGCCAACATGGAGCATGGGCAGTGAAAAGTTTGAGTCTGTGCCAGCCTGTGTGCATGTACCCTTCAATTTTTCCCAGTTAACCTCGTGGCTTGGGTGTCTCCTGCAAAGCTGCTGTCAGCCACTCAGTGCGACCCATTCTTCCATTAAAGATTTTAGATGTCCAGAATATATGTCTTCTGTTGTTAGTTGTGGCTTCTTGCAGTCCTGGAAATCCCAGTATCATCTTCATGCAAGACAGTTTTGACCATCACAGTTTGGGTAGGACCTGCTGAATCACGCTTTACAAACTGTGCAAACTGTCTTCGGTCATGCATGAACTTGGCAGTTCACTGAGCTTTGCTCAGCCATCTGCTTCCACCAGTTTCTTCCTCAGAAGAACAGCTTACCACCTTGGTCAAACAAGACCCCAGGCTCACTCTGTACTTCTAGGTCTTCCTAGAAATATCTGTTCTCGTATCTGATTACTTTGGGGTCGGAATTCTCTGATTAGCTGTTAGCATCTTGTCATATGAGAGACCCACATTTTTTTTGGCTCAGTCTGGTCCATTACTGATAGAATACAGAAATTAACACACTAATGTAAAACAGCTTTGGGACTGGGATGGTCCCCACATTTCAATTTCATTTGGCTGATGTTTATTTTTGTAGAAATATCAGTTGAAAATGTTCATAAAACTTCCCTGTTTCAGTTCTTTCTTGCGACATTTATTTCTGGTTTTATTTGTTCGGTTTTTTTGTTTGTTTGGATCACCTTAAAAATTCCCTTTTCCTATTGAGTTCCCAGCTCACCACATGAGTATGTCAGCATCCATAATAAAATACAGAGACCTCATTAAAACACCTTTCTTTTTAAAGTAGTTAGGAATGTCAACTTCTGATGGTATAGTTGGTGGCTGACTTAACAAGATAGCAAAGTTTCTTCAGAGTGGAGGTCTGCTGCTGTGCCAGGCTGATTAGCTCTCCCATTTTACGACTATGTGGTCATAGCTGAAATTAAAAAGATGGCTGTGTGGTCATAGCTGAAATTAAGATGTTAAAGTAAAATATCCTTCTTCACTTCACTAGAGTGTGTGGCCAAGTTAATCAGCAGCATGGAGCTGCTGCATGACACACAGAAGGCACATCTTATTGTCACCTTTCACAACAGGACACTGTAGAGGCACAGAACATTATTGTTGAGAGCACTCTCACATTCGTTGCCATTATGACACTAGCTGATCATGTGAAGATGGTCTGAACTGTGAGGTAATATTCTGCTTATGGAGAGAAATGTCTGAACAGAAGCGCAAACTCCCCTTGTATTGGTTGATGAAGTTGCCCACGGTTCCCAAAAGCCAATGGGAATCTGAAAGTGTTACCTTAGTGAAGAGTAGGAAAAAACATAGTCCGAGGACTCAACTCATGTTCAGCTATGCTTTACTTAAGCAGCTATTTCTTTTCCTACTTTTAGGGTATACTAATAAAGCAGACTCTGGCTTAAGATCCTAATTTCTTTTTCCTTGCTCCTAGCTAGGAAATAATGTCCTTTTCAGTGAACCCCCTTTCTTTCCAGCCTGTAGTCTACAGTCTCAGATGGTAGTAATGACTTTAATATTTCTGGCTGAGAAATGTAGTCATTAATATTCTCACAGATAACTCACAGCAGTGACTGTAAATTACATGGTACTCTGGAAACACAGCGGGAGGTGTTTCCTTCCTTGGACCGTTTATTACAGGGCCTTCATCCCATGGCATATTACCCATATTTAATTTGCATGTTGAGTAATACCATTGTGTCAACCTGGCTGGTGAGAATGCCTGTCTGTGACAGTGAGCTATCGCTCATGGTCTGCGGTTTCTCCTGTGTGAGAGCAATAAGAACAAGTCAGGGCTGAAATTTTGAAACTCCTCCTAGGGATTTGCCTACTGGTTTCAATAGGACTTATGAGGATTAACTCTTCCTCAGCCTTGAAAAGACCTACCCTATTGTCTTTGCTGAGAACAATGTCAAAGGTTTCAAGAAGTTCCTTTTGCTTTATCTGTGGCCGTTGTTTCGGGTGTGAGATGTTATCCTTGGCAGATGGGATTTTTTATAAATAACCATAGAATCAGATTAAACACTTAGTGGACATTAAAGAAGGAACCCTGTCTGAATTTCCTGGGTTCAGTCCGATGGGAGTATATTTATCTGGGATGACTGCTTTACTGGGGACTGTCCTAGGAGTTGCTTCAAATAACAATGGCAAAGAACAATGACTGTTGCTTAATCAGAACAAATTAAGACACATTTGCCTAATGAAGATATATTCAGCTGGAGCCAAGTCATTAAGTGGTGCTTAAATTCATATTACAGTCTAAACTTCTGGAAGTTTCCGAATAAGTGTTAAATGAAGATGTAAAACAACAAACGTAATTTTTAAGGGGGTTTTTTGTGTTGTATTTTTACATATCTTAAAAACTATTTAGACCAAGGTTTCTAACAGCTTTTCTTTTTTACAGCTGTTAAAATACAACAATTTACTGTTCATTGAGGTGCCTCAGTTCAGAGGATTTTAGTGCATTGCTATTAGCATGTAGAAGTACAGTTTTTTCATGTGCCCCAAGTTCAGGGTTTTCCTCTGTGGGCAGTTTTTCTGCACATGCTTGCAAAAGCTGTGACACAGCAGCGTGTCCCGACGTCAGTCACCTGGTGGAGCAGCAGGTGGAGGAGGTGATGTTTTCAGGTGCTGACCCATGCTCAGCTTGTGGTTTCAGAAAACAACACCCAGCCTTTTGCTACCACAGCACTCATGTGTGAGGTAGGTGGGGAGGGACCTCCATGCACACGGAAATAAAGGCACCAGAGTGCTGCATTGGAGAGGAAAATCCCTTGGAGAAATGGAGGAGCTGGTGGAGTTGCTACAGAAGTGGGGGAGTGGGACTTTCCCCTCTCTTTCTTCTGTGTTTTCAAGACCCCATCAACATGCCATCCCCATGGGGACAGGGAGGAGGCCTGAATGATGAAGTTACTAAGCATTAGTGTGATTCCCACCTGAACATTGCCTGTGAAAAAGTACATCTTCCTGCCAATAAATCAGCTGCCTTTGAGGTAAAGAGAAACCCAGAAGTTGTGTATGTACTGGCACAGGTAAGAGAAGAGGTGCTGGCAGATCACATTCTGTGTGATAAAATGAGATCAAAGACATACTAGTGCAAAAATCTGACATTGAACAGACCTGTAATGTCTGTCAAGTGGGATGTTAAGGTGTCAGATAAGTTTTGGTCACAAATTTTTTCTCTCTGGTATTTTGGGTCAAACGCATTGGTTTAATAATGAATGAGAACTGGAAAGCATTGTTTAGGAGATCATATATATGTTTATAGGAAATGACCCTGAGACTCTGTTACTTAGATCAACAGCTTTATTTTAAAGTTACACAAGTACCCTCTGTGCTACCCTGAAACATCAGACTTATTTGCCTAAACTTCCTGAAGCAGATAACCCTTATTTTGCTCTCAGAAGGTATTTGGTTTGGTTTTACAAAGAAAAGTTGATAGTTTGGCACATAGATAGGCTTGTTACATCCCTATTTGTATGCCAGTGAAGGTTTGAAAGCACTTACACCTCTTATCTTTCCCACAGTCCCGAGATAAGGGAAGATTTCCATCAAGCATCTTCCTGGCTCTTGGATCTAAGGTCAATAATGTTCCTGCTCTTTTACTGTGACGTAATGCTACAAAGCCATTGCACCTACAAGGGTATAAATAAGTAGGCTGAGGTCCCTGCTTTGCCAATTTTCTCCCCAGCAGTGTAGGGCTGATTTTCCCTGTGGTCTGGGAGGATGCACACTGGGTGATTTTCCCAGCCTTGCTGCAGTGTGGTGTCTCAGCTGGCAGAGCAACATGTTGTCACGGGGTGGCAAGCCAGGTCTGAGGATATCCATGTACACCCTCCTTCTCCACCTATGCATTCATTCGTGCATGCAGAGGAACTGTGTCCAAACTGCTGCACACTGGGTGGATGTGGGGGCTCTGCAAGGTCATGGAGGAAACATGGCTCTGGCTGTATGCCAAAAGGTCAAACTTCTCAGAGCATCATGATTTATACCTGAGGCTAATAAATGAATAAGGCCTGGGGAGCAGCTCTGTGGAAAGGGACCTGAGGTCCTGGTGGACAAGAAAAAGCTTGATATGAGTGAGCCGTGTGCTGCTCCTGCAGCAAAGAAAGCCAACAGGATGCTGGGCTGCATCAGCAAGGGCATCACCAGCAGAGATGGAGAAGTCATTGTCCCTCTCTAATTGGCACTCCTCAGGCTGCACCTTGAACACTGTGTTCAGTTTTGGTCCCTGCTATGCAAAAAAAGCTATGGACAGGCTGGGGAGGGTCCAGAGGAGGGCCACAAAAATATTCAAAGGCCTGGGCAGCCTGCCATGTGAGGAAAGGCTGAGAGAACTGGGTTTGTTCAGCCTTGGGAAAAGAGGCCTAGGGAGACCTCATCACCGTGTTCTAGTATTTCAAGTGTGGTACAAAGAAGATGGAAATTCCTATTTGCAAGACATCACATGGAAAAGACAAGGGGTACAAGTTACTCTCAGGAAGATTCCGATAGGACAGAAGAGGGAAATTTTTCACAATGAGAACAAACAGCCCTTGGAATAATCTCTCACAGGAAAGTGGAGTGTTCCCCAGTAGTGGACACTTTTAAGATTCAGCTGGACAGAGTGCTGGGCTGTCTTGTCTAGACCATGCTTTTGCTGAAAACAGTTGGTATTCTATGATTTATAGAACAAATTACTTTCAGCACTGTTGTCCCAGCTACCCTGTGAACAAGCAGTGCTTGGTGTCCTGCATTACTTTGATTTTCCACCTTGTAGTCTCCCTGCTGTCCTGCATTCTACTGATATCAAGAACGATGGGCAGAGCAGAGGTCAGTCTCTTAGCTAGTTGTGCTATAATGCAGCATGGAGAGAAGATTTTATCTGTTGGAATACCTTAACTGCATCTTAGGCAGGCTCCCTGACATCCAGAAATTCGCCTTGCTTAACACATGTGGAATGTGGCACTTAGCTTAAATGGAGACTCCTCTTTCTCTTCGACTGGGAACCTCTTTAAAATCTCAGCACACCCACATGCAGAAGGTCGGACTCATTTGATGTGTACCCAAGCTCTCCCTGGGTGGTACAACACATTGCTGCCTCTGCACAACTTCCCTTTAAATCTGCTGTACTGGGGTTTTCAGTGGTGAGACTATTGCAGTCTCTCTGCAATACAGTCTCTCTGTAAAGAAACATTTTACACTGTTTTTGTGAGTAAAATGGTGAATTAAAAAAAAAAAGGCATACTGCCTGTCTTTCTAAACAAACATGTGGTTTGGGTCTTGATGTAAGTCTGTAGTTTTGTTGAGGTATCTGTTGATATGCTAAATGTATGAAGAGAGATATTTTCCTTTATGGAAAAATATCTAATTCTCTCTATTATGGTAAGCCTCAAGTCCTGTTCAAATTCCTATTTTGGTTACCCAGCCTTCTTACCCCAAATGGTGCAATGATGAGTGGAAGCAAATTATTTAATAGCTGTCACAATGGAGGACACAATTAGTACAGTAACAACGTGAGGATTCCTAGTTAGTGGAGTCAGTACTTTCAGGGCTGAATTTCAGCCTCATTCATGGGTTAGAATGAAGTTCAGCCAACAACTTAAAGGCTCAAGAAGAGCCTACTAAAATAAAGCTTAAATGACAGAGGTCATAAAAAGAGGGATTTCTGTCCTTCAGTGTATCAGGGTCTCTTTCTTTTGTTTCCAGGTCTCCTTTGGTTCACACTAGTCACGGACCCAGGTCTCATTCTCAAGGTGTCCAATTACTTGGAGTCAGATATAAATTTCCTCTGTCTGAAACTTTCTTGAAACCTGAGGCCTGTGGTAGGTATTCCAAAGTCTTTGCTTAAACCTTACACCAGAAACTGATTGTCTTTGAGTCATATCTCTAATTAAACTGATTGAATACTTAAATATGTTATGGCTGGATAAAAAAAGTGGTTTTCATTCCACTGCTACTTTTCAGTTCACTTGCAATGGTAATACTTATGTTGGCAAAGGAAATACCAACATCCCTTGTGCTCTCCAGGTAAAGAAGGGCTTGTTGAACTAAAGTACTCATGAGGGAGACACATGATAAAGTTCCTGTTCTGCTATTCTCTTGTGTCTTGGGCGAGATCTCAGAAAATCATCAAATAACTGCTGCTCTAGAAATCAAGAAATCTTATGTGAGAAACCTGGATGATGATTTTTTTCAGAGCTGGCATTTTTCTCTGAAATAGTTTTGTTGACCAGTTTGGTCAACAGAATTTGTGATGAGGAACTTCTTGGTAATCTGTCATATGAATAGCTTGTGTGAAGAGTCCTGGCCATTACTGGAATGCAAGGTACAGTTCCAGAGGATGAGAGATACGAAGATGGATTGCCATGCTTTTGGAAGGAGTTAGAAGCAATGATCCTGTACTCATTTCAAAGCACACCTTCACAATCCTAGCATTTTCTCACAGCTGAAGCAAAACAATGATTACTGTCCTTCTCAAACTCTTGTTCCACCATGGCAGCATATCTCCAAGTAATGCAAACCATGGAAGGTCTGCCTGTATCTTGAAGCAGTATCATGCTGCATCACCCCATGGGATAGCCATGATTCACCAAGTTTCAAATCTTTTAAAGATCTTGGTATCATTGAAGATGAAGGTTATAAATCATTTTGAGAGCAGCAGATTTAAAGTAGAGATATTTTCTCTGAGGAGACAAATTTAAAACCACATTTATTGCAGTTTTTCAATTTTACATCAGAAATGTCTGAGCATCTCCCATTCAATTTCCACTTCTTCTATCAAGTATTTATTATTTCTCCAGAAAGTTGTAGCTGGGTTGGAAAGCACCACTAGGTCAATTCTTAGTTTGATAATAGCCTGAAATCCCAATGCTGACCCCCGAAGTGCTTCTTCAAACATGTCTTTTGAACAGCGCTGGCTGTAATAGCAATAACAATCATACTTGGAGGTCCATGTGGGGAAAATATGTAATAAGTCAGATTGGAGTTCTCTTTCATCTATCTCTTGTAAATACACAGAGAAACAGTCACTGGGTAATTTATTCTTGTGATAATACAGATTATTCATACAAATGGTGCTTTTTAAGGCCCGTTTTGCAGGGCTAGGTCTCTGGCTGACCAAGTGATACTGTATTAATGGAAACAGTTGTCTTCAAAGAAATTTCATCTCTTGGACTGCTAGTGAAGAAAATAACAGGCTTCAAAGACAATTGAAAAAATTGCAAAAAATTCAACTATCACAGTGTGTGAGAATGCATTGCTTAAAATTACAATGTTCCACACCTGGAGAAAAATTTGTATGATAGTTTGCTGGAATACAGTAAAAGAGGTCACCTAGATCTTTACCAACCTCTTCTGAACAACAGTCATTTTTATAAAATTTCAGACAGAAAAGTTGTTTGGCTCTAAAAGCTGAAAGAAAATAAGTGGGTGTTTGAAATGAAGCGGCTTAGATTTTCTGGAATTCTTTGGAAGCACTCACATCTAAAGTGTTAATTTTTAAGCAGCATTTGTCAAGTGTCCTTGGGCAGCACCCCATTGCTGGCTCAATAAATGTATTAGTTGTTAGTGGTGGTGTTGTGCCCCTCCAGAGCAAAGGCACCTTTGCACTCCTCAAATCTGTTTTGAGTGGTGACTGTGCAGCACTAACCACAGCTGCAGCCGCAGCAGGCTTCCCATAACCCTTAACACCGCGCGGTTCAAAAGGTACATTGGTCCTTTTTCAGAAGCCACTCTACTTACCAGAGTGGATGCAAATCTTATCTTAAAGGTTGAGCTCGGCCAGGTCATGTGTGAGAGCTTCTGGAACTAGCACAGGGAAAAGCTCTCGTACCTTCTCGCATCCCCTCCCTTAACCTCTCGCACTACCTGGCTGCTGACCAGCTAGCTTTCCTGGTGGCTCTGTTTTCTCAACTTATACTCTTCTACTTTTGGAATATTCCAGGCATTATCCTAAAATGCTTTTCTTAATATAGTGTGTCACTCTTTTCCCTCATGTCAATCTATACTCTTGGGTCTAAAGTGCAACATGTCAGAGCCCTCTTTACCTCTCTGCTGCAGCTGAAGCTGAGCAGTGTGTGTGCCATAGCCTTTGACATTCTTGCTTATACAGGGTAGAACTTTTGCTTGGCATAGCCCACCTTACATTAAAGAGCCCTTTTCAGTAATGTCTTACATTGGGAATCTTACAAAGAATTTAAAAAAGTATTTGACAGGGTGAAGTGAAAATATTTCATGCTCTTTCACGCAACATGTTGGACTACAGCTTTTCTCCTTTCTGTATCTTTGGGTATTTGTATGCAGAATCAGTTCAAAAATGCCTCTCTCTTAAAAAAATAATAATAAAAAATCTTGAAAAACTCTTAAATTGCATTTTCCCTTGCTTTTTTTCCACTACTCACTCCTCTTTATGTATACATATATGTATGGAAATGAGAAATGGAAAAATAAGCTTGAACTTTTTTTCTTCAATTTGAAGGAACGATGCCCATTTGAAAGGATCTTTATTAAAATAGGAACTGTTAAAAAGGACTATTTCTCTTTATTATTTCAAGTTCTGCTCGTAAGAATGTGAAAGGAAATATTTTTATAAACTTGAGATTTTTGTAAAAGCTTGTTTTTACTAGTTCTAAAGTACTGGGTAGCACTAATTTGTCAATATTTCTGGGAAATTGAACAGTTGAAAGGATAAAAATGTGTTTATGTTATCTTTGGGTTTTTACTGTTACTTTGCTTAGAGATTGATATATAAAATTCAGGTCCCTTCAGAAGGCTTCACAATCATTATAAATTACTCAACTCTTGTTGTATTAATTATTTATTTTGGAAAAAGTTTCTTATTATCCCAAATCTTGTCTATATATAGTATCTGATCTTATTAGAAAACAAAGCAAAACTGAAATCCAAAACTTAAACCCCAGGTTTCTTAAGAACTGGAACATCAGTTCCATGGGGAATTCCATTGTTTCTAATACATTTGTCTGAATTTCAGAGGAGAAACCAAATATTGTTTATTTATTGGAAGAGCAAAAATTGCTTTTCAAGTAAAAGGAATGGAAGTGTTTAGGTATGATAATGTTAAATGCCCCTTTTTTTTACAGTGCTTTTATTCGTTCTGTATGCATTTACTACAAAATGAAAAATTAAAAAATTTAAAATGAAAGTGTCCCCACTTCCCCAGTGCATATCTTTTCAGGATAAGGGTCTATCAAAACAGCCTGGTTTGGGACTTGATCTCAAACTTGATCAGGGACAGAAAAAGGATCTTCTACAGACTACTGACATCTGGGAAAAATCTGTGGCTTGTAGCAGAGTGGCGATCAGATAGCCACAGCCCTGGAGATCAGCAAGGAATTTATGACAGACACGTGGACTCATAGCATGGTGTTCAAAATGACATGTTCATCCTGAGCTAAAAGAGAGACTTTTCAGTAGTGTGCTAAAGGAATACTCCCACTATTTCTGCCATAGAGTGCCTGTGAATCAGCACTTTCTTATTTCTGTGTGTCTTTTGAAATTTCTCTGTTCAGAACATCCTTCTGTTGGAAAATCACAGGCATGTCTGCAACCCTCCAGAGGAGACAGAGTGATTCAAAGGCCCTCAGACTGTGATGGAAAACAGAGAACCAGACTTCAGGTGTAAACTGGAGAGAATTTTGCTGCCAGTGAGATGTCCTTTGAGGTGGTTGCAGCTCAAAAGAGAGTTGAAATGAGAAGAGCCAGAGTTTGACTACAAGGCAAGAAAAAGACCAGCTCAGGTCAGTTAACCTACCACGTTGCATGTGGGGGATCTATGATCGGGCACTGTCTCTGCCTGCTCTGAAATAGTGTAATTGAAGGGATGCAGTCTTCAGAGGTGGCCTTGCCTGAATGGCAGCTGCTAGGGCTTGCTAGGCACTGCTGATGGAGGACTCCGAAAACTACCCCAGCAAAATGCTGCAAGTGGTGAGAGAAATACTAATGTAACAAGTTGGAGAGTTCACAGAGGGAGTCCTTGTGGAAGGATAAAAAAGGATGGAGAAGGAGACCAAGCTGTTCAAAGGCATGAAAGCAGCAGCTGAATAGAGTTGGACTCCTCATCCTGTCAGTGATGGAGTGCCTTGACAGAGACACAAAATCATGAGTCTAAGCTGCTTGATGACTTGAAGGTGACTTCCAGTTTTGTTATTATTCTTAGCTAATATTTAGATACCCAGAAACCTGAGCAAATCTCTGTGCATTACACATTGCTTTCTTAACATGTCTCAGACACAGCTGAGGATACTTATTTTGCTGACATTTGCAAAATCATGTGAGGAGGAGATGCAGGAAGCAGACATATTCAAAACTAAATGGATAACTGTGCTTGGAAAAACAACCATTCAAAAAGGTGAGCTGAAGTAATGGGCAATATGTTCGCCATCACCTCTCTATTCTGAGGACAATGTCAGTACCAAAGTGGTGATATTTCAGTACTCTGCTGATAATAAAAACAAGCAGAGAGAACTGTAGCTATTGGAAGAGAAAATTAAATGTGAGTAAAGAAAAATAATTTCTTTAACTTTCTTGGAAATTATCCCCTCTGTCTTCTTATTGCTTTAATCAGAAATGCACAATCACACCTACCCACAATTTCCTTCCCCCAAATCCTGAATAAGAAAGCCCTCAATGGGTGATGAAGACATTGCAAAGTTTTAGCCTGGTTGCATAAGAAGATATTATCTGAGGTCAAAATTCTTGTTCAGCACCCCAGCAAGGGTACAGGGTTGATAAATTTCCAGGCGTTTCTTTTAACATCCCCTGACTTCTGAGAGCTCTTGCATAATTGCTCATTTCAAAAATCTCTAGCTGTACCAGAAAAATTTAATGCCCTGAGGTCAAGATTCAGTTGAGTTCTGTCATCGTTGAAGCCTGCTCTCAATTCTGGTTCTGGCAGGCTGGCTACCTGGCTTTAACAAAGGTGATCTCTGAGAACTCCAGATCTGAAGACATAAGCAGAAAATCACGAAGCTGAAGCTAGATAATTTGAAGGCAAATCTGAACATTGTAAATACACGCCAGTAGCTTCCACCAAAGATTTTGGAAATGAGAGAAATTTTCACTGAAAATTTCAGCTGCTTTGTAATGGTTACTGCTGTGGCTTACCAGGTTTGGGATGGGTCTGCTGACTGGATTTTGTTGATCCCTTGAGCAATAAGTCTTGCAGTAGAAAGAAGCAGAAAGCAGAAGGTTTCTAATGGAATTTCCACCTAGAAAATTTCATTTGAGACATGCTCATCTATGGAGAACCAGATCTTTCAAACAGCCTACTCCCTGATCTCTTCCATCATATTTGATGGCACCAAGCACTTTGTGTGGTCAGGGAGTCACAGATGTCTTCACATCAGAAAGAGACAGCACCAGGCAAAATTTTCCTATAGAAGCAGTCATATAACTCAGAGGCAAAATTCATCCCTTAAAAACTGATGATCCAAATGAAGTTATTATTTCAATACTATTGTTACTGGTCTGGTCTTGGTGAAGCAATGTCATTTCTCTGAACAAAATGACTCAGCTCCTTGCAGAAGGAAGAACTGACCTCTGGAGCTGACCTCTGCCTGCTCCTGACATACTAGGGTTGTCATGGTGTCTCAAAGGACCTAGGGAAAAGCAGCAAGAACTCCTAAATAATTTCGCAGTAAGGAAAATGCCCTCTTACCGTAAGGTTTCCCTTAGCCCTACATAGAACAAGATCTATCTGACAAATAGTTAACTTCTAGTTTAAGAGTTAAAGGCAGGCTCATGTTTATTAAACTTCTATTAAATATAAAGCAATTTATGTTTCCAGTGCAGAGATAATCGGAGAAGGTGGGTTGCTTATGAGACACATTTGATCCAACTCCCACCCTTGGAGCATGATAATCAGATCTGGATAAATACACATGGACTTTTCTCTTCTGGGAGTACTGGACCACATCGTGCTGAAATGGCAACAGCTGAAAGTATATTTGATTTTCATCAAGTATATTTGAATGATCTTTCTTACCTTGGCAACAGTATTGATGGTCCTTGTCAATCCTTCCAAATGCAGTTTCTCCCTTCTGTGGTTTTACGGTTCCTTTTTTGCAAATTCACCTAAGCCAAATTATTACTCAGCTTTCTTTTGGGAAAAAATAAAAAGTCACAGAAATGCTTCTGAGAACTTGTATAAGTGAGGTCTCAGGAAAAATGTAAGCCAAAATATCTGATCTACTTTAAGAGCTATAGAAAACTGCATCGCTCAGTTGTCCCATGCTTGTGCTACCACTGTTTTCCCCGAACTGCAAATGTTGAGGGTTTTTTTTTCATTTTCACTGTTTAAACTCTGTCATCCTTCCCTGAATTCCTTCATAGTCTAAGTAGCAAGGTGAAAGTTCTCACATTCAATACTCTTTACTTCAAAACTGCTGACATTACTGACCTTGTGTCTCACTAAATACTCTGCAGCATTTCCATCCTCTTTTGGATGCTGTACTTGTAGGCCTCTCCTGGGCATTACAGTCCTATTGAAGGGCCAGCTGTGTGAGAAGCCACTCAAGAGTGTCTCTCCATGACCTCAGAACTCCTGAGTCCTCTATTTTTTCCTCCATGGCTCCAATTAAGCAACAGCTGGGGTTTTTTTTTCACATGTGCAGAACAGACTTGTGAAATAGGTGTTATCCATCAGGATAATAAGGCACTCAGAGTCCCTTGCGCTCTTAAGGCACCCTGAGCACCGTCACATGGGGATTTCTCGGGAGAGTTCCCGAAAGAGAAACCAGCTCATGGCTGCTGAATGTTAGTGTCTAGCCATGCATTTCTATGTAGTCCTTATGGGGAGAGTATTGGTGCTGGAGCACTTTTGTCCTGCGGCTCTGTGTGCATGCAAGCAGGCGCAGCCACTCAGGGAGCGTGTGGGCTGTGCTTGGGGTAGGATCACACACATCATTTGGGCTGTGCCACTTGTACCACTTACAAGCTAGGTGGATGTTGCTGGAGCAGAACTCAGTAGAAGCCCTTGAGAACTACTTTAGACAGATTTGGAAAGTATGTTGTGACTGTTTTCATTTGCTCACAAAGATGAATGCTTTAGTTAGAAGCTCTTAGAATTAGAACACTTACAGAATTTTAAAGAAACCACAAAATCCCAGAAAAATTTCAATAACCTCATGACACTAAATGACACTCAGGACTTTCCAGGACTTTGACTAAGTTCTTTCTGCTTGCTAGAAAACCTGAACATTCCCCAGATCGTCCATTTAAGAGCTCTTATTTCAATGTTTGTGGGATGGGAGATAAAGAAACTATGAAAAATCATGACTCCTGGCTTGTAGGGTAGGAAACTCACTTAGAGCAACAAGAAGAGGTTGATTTATGACCTGCTGCGAATTGGAGTCACCTGTAGAATTGGGATGTGTTATCCTGCAAATCACAGTGAGACAGATGACTAGACAGAGAACAGGGGAAGATGCAGAAGAGATTGATTTGGTAAAATTCTCTATGATTTATTGTATGGTGATCCCAGCCATCCCAATGGACATCACTTTCATATAGTGGCTAGGGTCCTGCAATATGCAACAAAAAGGTTCCTGCAAATCTGCAAGGGACTGTTCCTGGCCATTTTCCTCTCTGATTTACAACCTTTTGCCCAAGAAAAGGAAGTAAAACTTTAGTAAGTGAAAAAAAAAGCTCTATTAAGGCTTTTATTTGTGGCAAGATATTTTAAGAAAACATGTTTGGGACAAATGGTGTTCTATATCTCCCTGGCTTATTTTCTTTCTTCTTTTGTGAGATGACTTTATTATCTTCCTGGGTTTTTTATCATTATAACGGTTGTGGTTGGTGTAAGGAAAGGGTCTTATGATTAATATTTTATTCTGGCAAAGATCAGATCAATACTTTGTGGTCTGTTTTTTAAATTTCATTTCATATAGGCTGCCTCTTTTCCAGGGTTGGTAACTTCCTCCACAACTTTTCTGTCTACAGGTCTTTTAAACTCACTTAAATTTTTCTCTCACTACTTTTGATTTAATATTGATGCTGTGACTTGGAAGGAGAGCTCCTTCCAAGAGGAGGGGGCAGGATGAGGTGTCCAGACTTTGTTAACTCTGCAGATTTTTTTGGACTGTATCAGCTTTTGTGAATTATGTGGACTCAGGCTTGAGTCCAGCTTGTCAGGAAAGCTGTAACCTTCCTGCACCTCCTCATTACACCCAAGAATACTCAGGAGGAGACACAAACAGGGAAACAGAGTAAGAAATTTTTGAACTCTGCTTCTCTTCCTGATTTTTATCTCCTTTTTCTGGCTTTGTCATGTGAGGATCTTTCACATGGATTTTGTGCTTTGCTGCTCCTTGGTGTAGCAGGAAGATGAGGACAGCTCTCAGACAGAGGCAGCTGCTCTTGTTGTGCCTTGCTCTCCTTAAAGCTCTGAGGAGCAGTCCAAATATGCCCAGGGAATGTCAGTGACTTCATCTATATGAGAACTCATGTTGTGCAGACAAGATGACGAGATTTTAAATAAATGAACTAAGTATGGGTAACAATTCTTATATCATAGCTTCTGAGGACCATAAAGGTAAGAGCAAGATGCAGAAGTCTGCAGTTTTAAAATATTTATATTGTTAAAGAGCACATGAATTTTTGTGCTGAAAGGAACTGGAAACCTACATGTTTGCTGGTATTTGAAATAACTCTTGAAAAGATATAAACTGTAATGAACCCTGATCCTTGATTGTCACTGACTTCCCTAGAAACAGGTTTGAAGTTCTGATGGAGGGATAAATTGCAAATGTATCAATTTCTTAGATTCTCTTTTTTTTTTTTGCCATGGATTGACTCTCCCTCCCATCTCTGGGAGCATTAAGACTTCCTCTTTTGAGTCTTCTGGTAAACACAGGGGTTGCTGACTGGAAATCCCCTTCCCTCTCTGTCCCTCCCAGTGGATCACAGGCAGCACTCCACTAGGAAATACCTCAGTCTTCTAGGTCAAGTGGGATCTCATCTTTCCCATGCATGTGGCCAGGCTCTGCCCTTTGCTTTGCTGTTGCCTTCCACAGCACATCAGTGAGGTGCACAAGGTTTCTGTTTTTCACTTTATGAGTGATTTTGGTAACAAACACATATAGTAACTCAGCCTGGCATTGGTTCATTATTTCAGTACTTCCCCTGCCAGCATGGATGGTTTGACTACACGTTTTGGTGGTCTGTCATATGGACTCTTTTTCATGTTTGCCCGGTGGGATGGCATTTGTTCATTTGTTTGGGGGTTGTTATTACTATTTTTAAAAGTATTTTGGATGTTGTTTGCCTGTGCAAATTGGCAAGGGGAATGAAGAGACCTGAAATAACTTTTAACTCTATCATGAGAATATATCCTAGAATGAAGAAATGTCCATTCTGACAGACTTGTGAAACTAGAGAGTGAATTATTTTGTGTTTGTAAGTAGAACTCACTTTTAGTAATGATACACAGCCTCTGATTCACTGTGTGTTGCTTGTGTTGGACGCAGAAGGAAGGTCATAAAGGAAAAATGAGACTAGAGATGTGGCCAGTGAAGTCTTCAAGATTCCTATTTCATTCCTGGTAAGAATAGGACTCCTAATGATAATAAGCAGAGAGAAAAGAATTAAGGCAAGGAGGAAAGTTTGTATGAGACTGCTAAGGAGAAGAAGACTTGAGAAAAAGTGAATTTGTTGATTTACAAAGGAAAATCTTTTCACTGAATGAAGATACTATATAATTTCCTTCAGTTATTTTGAAGATTGGGATATGGGAATTGAGGATCAGTCTAGAGTTATCTCTTTTTATCAATGTTATGTTTTTGTAAGAATATGCAGAGATTTCTTTCTTATAATAGGCATTCTGTGTTACTTAGAAAATTATCAAGAAAGGATTCCCTGCATACAGAAAACACTTACTTTCCATACTCAAGGTTCACTTGGCAAGGAGAGAGAATGAACTGGTGCTGTAATGAGTTCCAGATTCTGAAAAAAAAAAATAGGAAGGGCATGGTGAACAAAGAAAGACATGTTCATAAATCCAATGTGTCCTTGAGGAAAACAAGGCTTCTAAGGCTTAGAAGATAAAGCAGCAAGCTCTGAGACTCACGGGGGCAGAAATTAATGGAAAATAGGAAAAGAATTAAAAGGCTTCAATCATTAGTAGTTTCAAAGGAACAGTTTCCTTTGTTTTTCTTGCCTTAAATGGCGGTTGATGTGGATCCTGGAGAACTAGGCTTAACCTTGATGCAGAGTCTGAAGAGAAGTTTGAAAGAAACATTTGTGGCTGTTGACCCCAACGATAACCTAACATTGAGCATGGTGTTGCACAGAACTTATGTCAGCCCCACAGAACAGTGTTGATTATGCCCTTAAGATCTTCACAACCTCCTGGGAATACCAGAAAACACCATCCCCACCCCTCAACTTGAAAGTGATAATGGGACAGAGATGACATCTGGGCTTCCATGGGAGTGAAGCTCTCAATCAGTCAGTCAGTCTCTGGTTTTCAGATCTGTGTTGTTCATGCTGTAAGGTTTACAGAGCTGAACTGTAGCCATGTGGGTGTTGAGCTTGCTGATGTCTGATCTCCTGCTCTGTGTAAGGCGATGCATTCCCCCCCTCTCTGGTGTACCTGAATACAGTGGGATGAACAGCCCTCTGGAGCTGTCTCCATTTACTGCAGAGAAAGCATAAACAATTGAGTTGATTTAGGCTATATCAAACTCCTAACGATCTATGGTGAGAGGAGAAGAATCCAACCTGAACTCACTGGAGATAGGTCTGAATATGCCAAAGAAAGCAAAACCAGAGTGAGGGCTGCAGTGAAGGTGAGTGAGAAGAAGCCAAGTGGAAACTAAGATTGCAAATCCTTACCGCAGGCTCTGTAATGTAAAATGTGATCTGTGGGTGTGACTGAGTTAATGGCACTTGCTGTGATACCATTGACTGCTGAAGCCTTGATATCCTGGAGGACAGAGACCAAAGTGATGCAAGGGGCTGGCAGGTGGTTGTGTGAAAGGCCACCACCCTGGTATCACTGAATGTATGGAGCTCCAGGATGGGTTTCTGAGAGAAAGGAGAGTTGTGGGCAAAGAGGAGACAGAGGCCTGTGCTGACCAAGAGGGTGGACAGATGACAGAGTGAGGAAGTCATGGAACAAGAAGAGTCCAGCCTTTCTGAAAAAGCCTTCTTTCTTTAGGGAAATTTAGGCATGTCCAGCTGAGGGGAACAAAATTTATATCATATAAGGGCCCCAAAGTGACTTCATTAATGAGAGGGACAAGATATCAAAGATAATTTCAGAATGATTGTGAGTCATTGGGCTGAAGACCAAAGAACTGAGCAGTCTTGGCAGAAAGCAGGAGGTTTCTGGGCTGTGAGTTCCTGCTTTCTTCACAAAGGTTACAATATGAAAGGAGGACAGGAGTTCTCCCTGGGAGAAGCAAAATTTGGCTAACCAAGTACCTTGATGCCCTTTTAATTACTGTCTTTTTTTTTTTTTTTTTTGCCTGTGATCTCTTCAGACATCACCTAAAACATGTTGTGCTGCCATTTCATTCACTTTTTCCTGCGGAGGTGGAAGATGTGCCAAGCCTGTTGAAGAATTTGTGCACTCCAGAGGTTTATGTAACACCTGTGAGGTTTTTTTATCAATTGAATTTCTGCATATATCTACTTTTGCAACCATCCTACAAACTGAGACAAGTGTCTGTATTTCTCAGCCAGGGAGAACTTTGAACCAGGTGACCCGCTCTGGTCTCTTCTAACATTGCCCATTCTGTGAGGTGAGGTAGCCACAAGATTTTCAGGGTTCATACCATACTGAAATAGGCCAGTGTGAGGCTATGCTGGGGATGCCTGGCAGTCTCCAGTCTAATCTGGAAATAGCCTCTCAGTATGTCTGATTGCTCTGGTCCTAAGCTGTTATCTTGGACAAGAACTGAGATGACTGGAGATCCAACATCAGCTGCATCGACGTGAGTGGGAAAAGTAGATGAGGTTGGTTTGGGCATATTCAGTGTTCCCTGAATGCTAATGAAAAGAGAAACATGTTTGGCACCATTACAAGTCAAGCACCCTGAGGATTTCAAAATAGTGTCCTTTTTTATAACAGTAATAAATTTGTCAGTTATGTGGGAAAACATTGTGAAAAATGAATGTCTTTTACTGCATTCAGAGCTGCTGTTCCAAATCCAGTGAGATAATGGTCAATAAAACTTTGAGCAGGGAGGTTGAGTTCTGCATTGCTAAAGCTTCATTACGTGTTGTTTTAGAAAATGTACACATGTGCCAGAGTCTCACTGTTCTTTTGCTGTTTTATTATTTTGTCACTATGAAGTGGCTCTGATTTCAGCTATGAAACACAAGTTTAGCTTATATTGATCCTGCTGTCTGTGTATAGGTGTTTTGCAACTTTGCAGGATGTTGTTAAGAGCAGTTAGGTTTTATCTGCAGCTGAACCATACTATACTGTTCCCTATCAAAAAAATTTAATTTCAGTCCAAATGTACTTGATGTATCTTTTTCTTTTTCTTACTTCTTTTTTTTCTTTGTGTTGTAGAGGGTTGTAATTGAGATCCCCCATGTTTTTTGAATACTTAGAGGGAGCCAAGAGACAATCTATTTGGGCATCCCAAGGCACAGAATGTGACTGCAGTTCCCAGAACTCTTGTTAAATGGCCGGCTCTGCTGTGGGGCCATAGCATTCTCTTGCCCTTATAGTATAGGCCAGATTCTCCATTAGTGTTAGGCTGAAACTCTGTGTTACGTTCCCTGTTGCAGCTTTTAGGATAATGCAGGCTTTGTTTACATCTTTGACAAATCCAGTAACCCCTTGTTTGAAAAACATTTGTATTTGGGCAGACTGGAATACAATTACGAGCTCTTCTGTAACCAGGTTCAGTTTTCAGCACTCAGTGAAAGTACTTCATCTCACAAGAAGTTAGCATTTGAATCCAAGTACATCACATTGCCAGTCCACTTGTTGGTTCTCTAGGTATTATAAATCCAACTCACAACAATGACACTTCATGTGTAGTGTCTGGGGTTTTTTTCCTAACTGTGGTGTACAGTTTAGAAAATGATGCATAAGCTAATACTCATTAGCAGATCTTGGAGGGATGGCATTACAGACACAATGACCTCAAAAAGCATGAAAATACTGCAACCTTTAGGACGGAATATGTGAGTTTATTTTGTACTGTGACCAATGCTATGCTAGGAAAAACTAACACCTTGTGCTGGAACAAAACCAGTAGACAAGGGCGTGTGCTTGCATAACAAGCCTACCCAGACAAATAACAGAATGTTTTGAAACAGAGAAATGATGTGGTACCTAAGAACTGAATGGAGAGATTGTTGGTTTAGTGTAAACCAGGCAATGGTGTTGGCAACAACAAGGGTCTTATGAGAGACTGTGAGGACTGTGCATTAGTGCAGCATCATCGGTGTATCACATCTGATCAAAACTGAACTCCTTGAGGGACTGCAGCATTTGTTTTCTCAGCATAGATGGACAAATCCTTGATCAAATGATTCTTTCGAACACCATTGATGCTTTGCAAGGGAGACTGGGCACAAAGCAAATTAAGACCTTAAAAAACTATGCTGGCAGGAGAATGGCCATAGAGTTGGGCATGGGCTGGCTCCCACCATGCTCTGCACCAAAGGATGAGTGTGTAGAAGGGCAGTAATGTATTGTTTGTTGATCCCCTCTTGGGTAAGAAAAGCTCTGTGTTGACAGTACGTCTGCTAGAGGATCAGAAAATGGAAATTCTCTCTTGTATCTCTGACACCTTGTCTGTAGTTCATGGCACAGTGCTATCATGTGTGTCTCTCTGGGGCTGTGTAATGGATGTGCAGTACCAAAAAGAGTGCAGAGAGATTTGTTGTAAACCTAGCGGGTTACAGCACACATGTACCACAAGGAAAACTCTTTCTGATGTCACCTGATCAGATTTTGTTGTTGGTCATGTGTGTTTGGAGAAATGCCATAGTCTTCAGTACTGTCCCTTGGATTGTGTACAGGCAATGGGGAGGGGATCAAACCCTTCATTTTATCTATGAAGTCAAAGGCAACTGAAGTCAGAGGATTTTAAAGGAGGGAACTGAAAGTAGATGACTACTTTTGTTTTGGTTAATTTTAGAGGCAGACATTAAGGTTTTGAATCTGTTTTATCTTGCCATTAGAAGCAGTCAGGTTTACCAGAGTTAATTTTAGAGAGCTAAAATATAAACCAAAGGCACTTAAAACCAGCACTAACTTTCATCCTTTTCAAGTCAGTATGTCTGTAAGTAATACAATATTATAAAATGGACTTGTAATTGTGTGTTACTGTTTCCCCTGTAAGGACCAGCAAACCACAGGGAGCAGCATTCCACTAAGTATTTGAGAGATCAGCTGCAAAATGCAAAAGGAGGTCCAGGTGGTTCCCTGGTTTGTGGATGTCAAAACATCCACATGGTTTTGATAATCCAATGCTCTTCTCCTCTGGAGCTCAGGAAGTCCTTCCTTAGTCTTCTGCTCCTTCTCCCACTACTGGTCCGCTGGCTACAAACCAAGTGTCCCGTTCCAGTCTGTGTTTGCTGAAACTCTGGTGGCTCCACTCAGGCCAGGTGCTCTCCTCCCCCTCTCATGCGTGTCCTCCTTTCTGGGGATAAACACTGGCACTTGAAGAGCCTGCTATCACACTGCAAAGCCCTGCTTGGGAAATGGGATCTGTAAAAGAGTGCCCCTGAAGTCCTCTCAGATGTTTTTTGGCAAAGAAGCAAAGAGCAACGCTTGGTTTGAGCGTGGGAGGTTTAAAGCTTCCCTGCTGGTCTCCAAAGTCTACCCAGGAGCAGTTGAGCAGGAGCCTTATGTGGGGTGGGTGGGTTTGGGTTTGCACCAAATCACAGGACTGAGTGGTGGGAAGATGGGGGGTCCCAGCTCAGAGCACACACCCCCTGTATCTCACTTTGGATATATTATTTTCTGATGGAAGGTGAAATGTTGATCCCCTCTCCTTTCCTCTTTATGGAATTGCTTTGCCCACTGCTAATTTAAATCTCAAGCATAAAAGAAATCTTTGTGTTCAAATAAAAAACATAAAGCTTCACTCTAGAGGCAATTAAAAATGAAGAGACAAAATATTATAATGTACTGAACAATATTCAAATGCTTTTTAACTTTTTCCACAAAAATACATCTGCAGATCTGTATGCCATTGCAGAGATTATTCTAGAGGGATTTGATCCCTAAAACAGAACAAGACAGTGACTTTTGATCTTTACTGAAGTGGTGAGTTAATGGATATACAAAAACAAGGAGGAAAACAGAACAGGAGGTAGAAATTGTGGAGAATACACCAGGAATTTCTGGAACATTTTACACTTCAAAACTATGCACATGTGGGTTGTGAATTGCTCCATAATTTTTATGGGATCTGCCCCAAAAAGTCTGTCAGAAATGTCAGGGACCCAAGGCTCTCATTCTTTTAGACCAGGCTTTGACAGTGGAGCAAACCCAACAGGAAGGTCCCCAGCAGACTTTTGTAGGTGTAATGGGGCACACCATGCGGAGCACTGATATCACAGATACCAACAACATAGATGTATCACTCACATTTCTCCAGGAATGGTTCAAATGTCCAAAGACTCTCTGAGGCTGGAAATAGCAATGACAAATTTGGTGCTGTAGGAAACGTTACCCTCATTTCAGGTACCGCAACTAACTTGATAGAAATGCAGTCTTCTGCCCAGATCAAATTTGTCCTGCCAAGCAGTCTGCTGGTGGAGAAAGCCAGAGTCTGTGACAGTGAAACCCTGGTGAGAAACTTTCTGTTACCTCTCTCCTCACAGTATTGAATTTCCTAGTTTTTATGTCACATACAACTGATGGTACAATAGAAAGACAAAGCTAATGGTTCTCTATCTGTCATCAGAAAGTTGTCTATCTGGCCTAGATAGACAACTTATTTTTCTTAATTTTTTTCATAGCCAAACTACACTACAGAGAAAGGATTAATTAAAATAGAAGAGAAGCTGGAGGGGGAAGCTGGAGGGAGAGCCATTGTGATGAGGTAACTTTCTCTGGAATTAGTGCAATTAGGTTGTGTTATGATCAGATCCTGTCACGTAAAATTAGCCCCAAAGATGACCTTAAGAGATCATTAAACGATATTTCCTTCTGAATGCAAGTGCAACTTTATCAGCATCATTCCTTACAGATGTGTGTCTAACTCCTCCTTAAAGATACCCAGAGATGGAGTCTTGAAGTTGGGGCCTCAAAACTTAAATAAGCTTTAGCAAGCTGTAGCAATGAGCAGTTGTGATTACTAGAATTAAGCTTATATTCTAAGGACCTGGAAAAATCAACCATAATTTAAAAATCTGAGTGTGTAGGCTAAGTAGCAAAGCCACAAAGGTAATTCAAAATTAAGCTCTGTAGACAGGTGAGACAATAAATATCCCAGTCTTGCTGCCTTTTTGTTTGTATGGGGCTTTTTCCCTTTATTTAAAAATTGAGTGCTTTCTCTGTCTTTTATAATACAGGTTTGACTAAAGATATGTAAATATCGTGGTATCTTTTGGCAGGGAGGAGGAGGGGGGAGGAATGCATTGTTTGGTTTTAACTGAGAATTACTTTCTGCCTTCATTTCACACGGGGTGGAGGTGAGCAGGTGATGGGTGGCAAGGCAGTAACCAGTTAAGACCGTCCAACTTCTTACCTGCCTTGACTTTGGAGCTGCTAAGTTCCCCTCTATGGGTTTGCAAAAACTGCTGCTGATAATCTGTATTTAGTACTTACTTGGCTTTATCTGGTTTAAATATCTGTATAACTGCTTTTGTCTCTTTTGTGCTTACTATGGCCTTCTTTTAGAATCCTTTCTCTCCAAAACTGCTGAGGGATGTACGGAGAAAATTGTCTGTGAACTGAAGTCTTGACTTCAGAATTAGGTCATGAGTTATTGTCTGAGAATTTGGTCCTTGAAACTAAACTGTCAGCAAGAATCATTGAAATTGCTAGGAAATACACTGTTAAAAAACCAGCTTGGTGTTACCTGCACAGCAAAGGAGGCTGCTGTTTGTACTTCAGCAAGGCTGGAATTTAGACATTAGTAAGGCCTGTTTTATAGCACAGACTTAATTCTGGAGCATACCTTCATCTCTCTTCGCTATTTTGCTCCAGAGCCAATGTAGTTAAGGCTACAGTGTTTTGAACTGAGCGCATCCTTTATGGATATGAATCCCTTTTCTAAAATGGAAAAAGGAGAAGTGTATTGTGACTGACAGCTCAATCTGAGCTTTGCATCTAAGCAAAACCCTGATTCACGTGTGAGGCAGGAAGTGAATTGCAGAGCTTCAGAAATAGCACAGAAGCCTACATTCTGCTTGCAAACGCCCCGTTCAGCGCTTCTGCAGGGGCTGTAGCTCAGTACCCGGCAACAAAGGCAGCAATCCTGGTGTGGAATAACATGTAAAAAACTGTATTGTGATAAACACTTACAATAAGAGTGCCTTACAGCAGGTAGGAAATCTTCTAATTGCTTGGGGGATGTGGTGGAAGGTTGCCTTAATTCAAAGACTTTGGGAGCAAATGAAGATGAGTGTGGCATAGCAGGACTTCGGAGGTTCAGTCTGGTCCCATGAAACTGCAGTTAGGTCAGGTGTGGTGCATGGTAAGGGAAAGTGAGCCAAGATCCAGCAACTTTAGGTCAGTATGGAAAGCAAGACCTTGCATTTATAGCTAAAAAAAAGTGTCAAAGTAGCTCTAAGCAGGCTGAACTCCATCCAACAGTCTGCTTTATTTCGGTTCTTTTTCTCTTACAGTGGGACTGGGTTTAAATAACAGTGGGTCTGTATTGTGAAATCTCTTTAAATGACCTAGAAAAGAGGTTTAGCTGACCCTGGGGCAAGAATACTCACGTACATGATACTCAGGCCCGCAGATTACTTTGGTGCTGGTGGCATCACAGTGTGGGACAGGGCATTAAACGGGCCAAGGTGAAAGTAAATCAGCTCTCAATTCCTGCCCTTCCCATGCCAGCACATGATTAATATCCCAAGGTGTAGCATGCCCTGCATAGTCTGGTGAGAGAATTGTCAAGGAGCAGTCATGCTGGCTGCAGTTATGGGAGGTCTGCTGGCATTGCCCGGATGAGCACAAGCACGACATCACTGTTCAGCCACTGCAGAGGATCCAGGGTGTCCCCAAAATACTGTGCAGGTGCAGTCTGGCCACATGTGTGTTATCTATGTCCAATGCATTGCCTCGGGGGATCAGTGGGAAGGCAGAGTCCAAGTGCCCACACCAGGCTGGTGATGATGGGAAAGGATTGGAGGGGTGGTAGAAAGCTGTGTCCTAGTTCCACCAGTGCAGCACTGGTTGTTTTTTACACCTCTGATGTAATCTGCTGCATCAACAGGCTGCTGAATCTACCAGAGTCTATCCAGGGAGTGTTAAGATCACAGAGGACTGAACTGCTTTTTTGGAAGGCATGAGTTTCTTGCACACACTGAAAAGTTGCAGATGAAATCCTAAAAATTTTGAAATTTCTAGAGGAGCAGTGAGAAACAAAAGACACAGGCATAATCATGCTGTGGTATTCTGTCATCATAATTAATGCAGTTCATAGTAAATGTGTGTGTGTAAATAAGTATATATTCATCTCTTTGTTAAATACTGTCTCTACTTATGATTCTAGGAGTTCTTCATATTAAAATTAAGACAATATATGGTTTCATATCATCTATATTTGCAATCCCATTGTAGAAGAAAATGTGATAGTTTCTGTTGGTGCATTTCAGGAACAAATATCCAAATCTGGTTTATTCAGATACACCAAATACATTTAGTTACAATGATGGAAGTTATATAATCTTTTGGATTGTCACTTTTTATTTGCCTGAATGGAAAAGAAACAGCCCCTTCATTTTCCCCACCTCAAAAAAAAAAAAAAAAGAAAAACAAACCCCAAAACCTGGAAATTGTTTTAAATGCTGGAAAACACCCACAGGAGACACAAAATGGAGAAACAGAATTGTCAGCCCTCCTGAATGACTAATCCTGGATTTTAAATGACAAACAAAATTTCATCTGAAATGATAATTTTCAGGAAACCACAACTAAGTGGGAGGACAGCTTTCCACTGGCCCAGTTGAGTTTACTTTCATCTGCACTTCATGGCATCCTTTACATGGTTAGTCCCATGGGATAATTCAATGTTAAGCACTTCACTCACTGTGAAACAGGTTATGGAAAAGCAGTGTAATGAATTTAGTTTTGCAGCTTTAAGAACGCATCCATTCCCAGGCCTCTCGGGTTTCCTATTTGGAATGAAGGGAAGGAGAAAAGCGTAGGACACTTGAGGGCTGGACCTCCACCTCCGCTCCTTGTGTGCTCTGCACCACTGCCATGCGACAGCAGAGCTCCAGGTTTGGTGGGGTGGTGCTACCACCCTCGCTTTGATAGAGTCCTGCAGGGATATGCCTACAGTCCATGCTAGAAATGGGAATAACATCGCCGTTTCCATCAGGTTTGTGCTCCTTTCCTCGCTGTCTGTCACAGTTTTCTCTACCAACAGCTTCACTGATCAAGGCATAAATGAAGGTAGGGAGCTGGCATTTGCTGTCCTCTCAGCACAGAGAGGAATGCTGGCTCTGCAGCCTCTTGACTGAAGGAAAAACATGAAATTGCTTTGCTGCCCTTCTGCAGAGAAGTTATTAACCTCACTAACAGGGAAGGGGGTACATTTTTAAACCCCATGCCTGTGGGATTAGACAAGCAACTCTTAATGTCAGCATTTATATGTCTGAGTAAGTTAGTCCCTTCCTGAAAACATAACCCAGGTGAGCAGAGGTTCTGACTGTGCAGCTTTAGCCCAAGTGGATGGAGGAGAACAGACCTTACAAAAGAAAGGCCAAACCCAGGCCTGTTTATGATAAAGAAACATCTACATGTTTACATTTATCAATGTGAATTTCAAGGAATATATATATATATATAATATATAATATATATATACACACATATGTATATATATATATATATATATATATAATATTCAGTGTGAAAAATAAAAGGCTCTTCACCAATGTTTTGGTATTGTGCCTTAAAAAATGACACTTTCCACTGCCAGTCATGACTTTAAGTCAGATTATGGCTAAAAATATTAAGGAAAGGATCACCACAGCAACAATCACATTGCTCCCCTTGTGCAGAAGAAATGGAAAAACACTCAAACTTTGCCAACCTGAATAAATTACCCAGATTATCAAAACTGTAAGGAAAGCCATATGTAAGCAACTCTGTGTGTGTGTGTGTGTCTGGGAGTGTGTGCAAATGTGTTAACTGGGTTGCAACCCATTAAATATCTAAATCAAAGGGGACAACTCTGAAAATATGCTCAAGAGACAAAAAATTACTGTGGTTGTACCTTAATTGGCCAGCAGATACCGTGTGAAGGGTAGTGCTCACTGTAACACCAGAGGACTCCAGCCGCTGGGCTGGGCTCTCCTGCCCATGGTGGCCTGAAGATGGGATGGAGGGCATTGATGCTCACTTGGCCTTGCACCAATGTGAAGCTGGGAAAGGGCTGCTTTGCTCACACAGATGCACTCCTGCTCCAGTCTTGCAGCTGTTTGTACATACTTGGTGTGGTTTGCTCTGCCAAAGGAAAACATCTCGTTAGCCAAGGGGGGAAGAACAGCAGTGGAAGGGTGAGGGGACAGGAGCAATATTGTCACTGCTTGACTTGAAGCACATTATGCAGGAGTCTGTGCTGGAAACCTCCTCTTACCAGGCTGCCCACACTGTCAGTGAAGATAAGATGGCTTTTTTAGAGGCAGTCCAAGGATGTGACTTAGAATAGTTGAAATGATGTCAAGATCTTTGGTGAATTCATATTGCATTAAAGACTCTAAATCAACTTATGGAAGCCTGAAGCACATGGCTTTTGAGCACTGGAAGAGAAGGCATAGGTGCAAAGGCTGTGTGTTCCCATTCTCTTGCTGTTAGAATGAGCATTTGTTTAACTGTTTGTAGGCCCAGAATTAAACCCTGGATTGTTGTCTGTCCAGGGGGCTGCTGTCACTTTCTGGCTTGCATTTCTATCTAGAAAGGATCCTCAGTTATTTTTGGGATCGCATATTTTAAGTAAATGGTGCTTGACTGGTCTGTGTCTTTAGCCTTTTCTACTTTCCAGATTCACAGATGTTCTGCAAAGGAGGTGTATGCTCCTGCTGAACAAATTTAAACCTATGGATAACAGACTTGCTTTGCTTTTTTTTTTTCCTTTTTTTTTTTTTTTTTTTTCTTTTTTTTAATGTAGGCTGCTGCAGGCTATGGCTTGGCCAGATCTAAGTGATGCCAGTGATATCCTGGCCCCATTTGAAGTATCTACTGAATGACAGGTCCAGTATATATTATATATATATAGTCTGTTGATGCAGACTGAATTCCAGTAATGACCCATACCTGATGGTAACATGGCTGGAAAATGGTTACAATAGCTGCTGTCAGAAGCATATGGGGCTCTCTCCTGACTTGCAGTATGTGCTGTTCAGGGCCCTCATGTGCCGATGCCAGAGAGGCACATGAGCAAGCAGGAGGTTTCAGTTTGATCAGGCTGGCTGAAAACTCCTGCTGTTACCTCCAGCTTGTAAAGAACAGTTTATGGCAAATTTGGTTGCTCCGCAGTATTGTGCTTTTTGGGTTTTTAAAGTGCAAATTTAAAAATTTTCTTGCCAACTCATTTGAAGAGCCCTTAAGGCCCATCCACCTTGCTCTATTTTCTGTCTTTTGATAGCTGCCACCTTGCTGTGCCCACCATGGCACCAAGGCTGGCAGCCTGCTTAGCCACGGAGCCTTGCCACATGGCATGGATTTTGTGTTGGCTGGTGGTGACACTGAGCCATTTCAGTGGGGAAATCTAACAGCAGCAGCTGGAGTTAATGAATCCTACATCACCCAGGATCAAGGACAGGAATCCCAGAGCTCAGAGGGTTTTCATGGAGGTCTGCTGCAATCTTGATGTGTGAGTGAGTGGAGGAGATGAAAGCACATCTGGATGAGCTAAGGAATACATAAGCACTGGAATTCTAATTAGTGCAGTGCTTGTGCATTAGTTGATTTGTTTTGGTTTGGGTTTTTTTTCCTATCTCTTTTTAAGATTTGCTTCTTTTTCTGGGTAAGGAAAGATGACTGGTACATATGGTTAGATGTTTCTCTGGTATGATTCTGTTACTGTGTGTGGGACCTTTAAAAATGGAGTGTTCCCTAGGCTGTAGCTTAGCAGTGAATGCTATGCATCAATGCAAGATAGCCCTTACAGTCAGTTACACTCTTGTTTGTTTCCCATGTAGTTGTTATTTCTCTCCTTGCTTGTTTGATCTAATTTGAAACAAAAGCTATTCTGGTTGTAGGAAATTTGATCTAGGCACTCAGGAAATGGAACAGGATTAGATCTGTGGAAAGTATAACTGTGAAAATCCTACAAGAACAACATGTTGCTTCCCCCACCATCCTGTCTAAGTCAGGTCTGATCAGGGTGTCTCCTCTGTACCACCCTGACCTACCTGTTAGGAGGACAGATTCTGAACTGGATGATAATGGATTTTCTTTCCCCTTCAAAATCACTCTCTCCAAATTAAGGTCTGTATGTTATAACCAACACTCCAGTCTAGAAAGCTGAAGTGATTCCTAGCTGCAAAAGTAATATTTGAAATCCTGATAATGAGATAATATGTGAGAAGCCACCAATTTCTTTAATCCAGATTTACTGGTTGAAAGCCTCAAATATGAGTGGTATATCTAAAGGAGCTGTGGGTCTTGCCTGCATTACAGTTTGGGAATTGGCTTGCTGCATTATAGTTTGGGAACAACAGACTTGGTAGCCTCTAAGCTGAACTCAGCCTCACAGAGTGCCTTTCTGGGGACTAGTTTATTCTGTTTGTTGTACCTTCCTGTCAAATGTGATGGGAAATCAGTGATGAACAGGAGGTCCCTAATCTCCATGGATACTTGTCTCTGCACGGTGTCAAAATCTGAGTTGGCTGTTAATTTTCTCATACTTTACATATGACTAATTTACTTAGGAAGGGAGGGAAAGGAAGGAGGTTGTTTGAGATTAAAGTAAAAAATGAGAGAAAAAATTTGGCAGTGGTTCTCAACTGTAGCTGCTGGGAGGCCTCCAGAAGCCTGTCCCATACCTGCATCCCCCAAGCTTGCTGTCAGCTCTCACACTTTGTTCTGTGCTCGGAGGAGGGTCTCGAAGGAACACAGCTGCTGCAGCTGCTTGTAGACCAAAAGGTGACCTTTGAGTAGCTGAGGAATTATGCATTATTTAGTGCATTCCTGGCTAAAATGGAAATGAAATGTTTTCATGAGCAGAAAGATTTGTTTGTCCTTTTGCTTGCATGCATCCTTTTTGCATCACACAATAGTGTGGCGTGCACATCACTCCTCACCATTTCTTTGGGGTAAAGTTTTTGGTAAGATACTGAAAAAACACTGTTTACTAGAAGGACTGTACAAGCCAAATGTAATAGACTTCAGTTTAGAGGTACCAAGTTTGCAAAAAAACAACTTCTATTTAAATAATGTGTAGGAGTGAAAGCTTCCTGGTGAAGTGTATGTCTTTAGACTATCAGCTGATACTGGTAAGTACCATGACCAGCTGTTGCTTCAACATGAAGTGTTTTGCTTCTTTCAATTAATCAAGAGTCTCTTGGAAGTTGCCATAGCAGGACATTCATTACAGGGAGGTTTAATGAGTAGAATATTTGTCATTTGCATAGAGAGAGGCTTCAGCAGTGATAGCCAGGTACTCAGGCACTCTGTGTATCTGTTGGGTGAAGGAGGGGAGGCAGATGGGACCAATTTTTCACCATGTCTGACATTAAATTTCCCACGTGGTCTTCCAGACAGAGATTCAAAGAGGCTGGAACCTCCCTCTCCTGATGACTGTGAATGAAGACTGCAGTATACTCTGCTACAAGTCCATCTGCTCTTTAACGTTATTAAAAAAAAAAAAACAAAAAAGCCAGTGTGTTTTTACTTTGAATTTTCCAGCACCATTTATGAAGGCTCAAAAGGGATATTATTCATATGTTTCAGATGAAGAAAGCTGAACTGTCAAAGTAACAACAGACTTGAGAATAGCCAGTATTCTCCAAGGCATCAGTATTTAGAAGGACCTGGGAAAAGATCCTGTGCTTACCAGGAAATTTCACTGATCTCATCAAGCCCCAAAACACAGGAAGGAGAAAAAATCTGCACAAATGAAGAAGTGCCCAGCAGACCATGCTATCTTGTTGAAAACCCCAGTGGTAAAAATTGTTCATAAAATGAAAGGTATCTGCTTCTGTGGGATTATTTTTAGCAGTAAAAGAGTAGACAGTGTAAGACAAGTGAAGAGGGATTCCATAATTCCATAAATAACTGCAAGTGTTTCAGTTACATGTTTGGCATTGTCTTAATTGTTACAACAAACAGCACAAGATGACAAAAATTTAACACCTTTCTACTCAGAAGATAAACTGCTCTTAAAAAAGAGAGGAACGAAACTCATCTCTATGATTTCTAGTATCCCAGTTAATTAAAATGGACATGACTGGAGAAGCACAGACACCTGAGCAGCTTTCAAGACACTTTTCTGGCATGTTCTTACTGACTCCAAGACCTTATTTCCAGCCACAGTGTCTGCTCATCTTAAGCCAACACCCTTCAAACCAACCTTCCCCAAAGGATCCAGCAGATATGGTCTGAGAAAAGAGCTGAGCACAAGCTGGTAGGTTCTCACTGCAGGGAGTTTTAAGTGCTGTGGGATTTAGTCAAACAGTAAAGTACAAGCTTCTATGATGACTCATCTGGTGTAAAACTAGTGCTAAGTATTGTACATAATTAAGACAACATTATTACAGTGAGATGGCACTTCTTTTTTTGGTGTGGTTAAAGTCTTGAAAAGGTGTAATGTTTTCAGCCTTCAGAGCTGTGAAGATGAGGAGTTCTGATAGGAGTTTGTTCTAAAAGATATCATGGCTCCAGTGAGTTTAGATCATAATTTGCGTTATTGCTGCAGCTTTGCATGCATACTTCTGTTGCCTTTGTGAAAAGCTGTGGTATTTGTGAGAATAAACACGACCTTAGAGTCGTGTTCATTAGATAACACTTGCAACACTGGCCTCTCTACACATTCCAAGGGTTTTCATAATTTTTATACCCACAAATCAAGCATTTCATTTTGAACCACATTTCTTGAAGAGGTCCTATTGGTTTTTCAAGTAACAGGCACAAAAAATTATATTTGCCATTGAATGCAACAGAAAATGCTGGTGACAGTAGTGTCACTGAACTAGAGATTCAACAGTTGAACACTGACTGTCAGCAGGTACAGAAGTATTAGTAAGACATTGTCCCTACCAATGGGAAAAGTTGAACAAGTAGGTCATTCCAATTTGCTCATTTGCCCCAACTTTTTCCTTCAGAGGTCCACAAATCAACTTTGCTTTTAGTGAATGCATGTTCCTGGTTAAAATGTATTGTATAATAATAATGCCAGGAAATTCAGCTTATTGGTCATTCTAAAGCCATTTGTTCAAGTTACTTGGTTCTCATTATCCTTGACTAGAAACTCTGTGGTGCTATGATATTCTTTCTCTTCATTGATTATCTGTGACTTGCGAGGGAGAGGTGGTAAATCCGACTGCAAGATGGTGACATGGGCCATTTTAAGGGACAGGACTTTAAAAGAACCCATTTCCACCTGTGTGTTCCAATGGATGCCTTTGAAGTATGCTTATGCTCTTGGCTACTCCATCGGCTACTTCTTCAACCTAACTTTCACCACTTTTCTTATAGTTTCCTAACATGCTGTTTATACCATGTTTCATGCACATCTCCAATGAATTATTTGTGTAAGTTACAGGAACTACAGAGTCTCAGGACGAATGCCAGGCAAACAGTGAACTTGGGTGAAGACATGTCAACTACAGCCAGTAAACTCTTTCTTTTTGTATGAGTTGAACAAACTATAATATTTTACAAGTCTGAAGATTAAGAATTCCAAGGGCCTTTCTGAAAAAAAAAAAAATCATTTAATATAAAAGATCAATTCCTGTTTTGTTTGTACTGCTGCTTTCCAGATGAGTTTCCAATCTATTAGTGAAGCAGTAAATGCTCCCCCAGCAACCAACCATCGATGTTTTGAAAGCAAATCAAAAGCAGTGTAAGGCTGTTGAAGAAAAGGGCTTGAAAGGAAAAGAGTGAAAGATCATACCATTCCTATGGTAGCTGCAAGAGTTTGTGAAGATTGCAGCTGAGAGAGAAATGGGCCAGAGACCAGAGAGAGACCAAGGGATCAAGGACAAGGTATCTGCCTGGAGAATTTTGTCCTAACATGCCTTCTTGCAACCTCACAGCCTAAACAGTGCAACTAAAACTTTGTAGGGTTGATCTGTCAGGGGCACACCATCAGAGGTGGAATTGTGTGAGAGGATGGATAAGCCTCAAATGGAGAGAGCACCTGTTGACCATGGTTATTACCTTGGACTTTGTTCAGCCCTGACAGGATTTACAGAGACTCTGGATGAGTAAGAGAAGTACTGTGCATGCCTATTCTTTGTATCATAGAGTTTTCACTTCAGCGGAGGGGCCAGGGTCCTTGCTGTGGGTGCATGCCTGAGATGCACTCTCAGCTGCTCTGACTTTTATCTTTATTCCAACCATGAGCTCACTACAAGCCCAAAGGGAAAAGTATTTGTATTCCACTGTGCACATTGACAGTAATTTTGTGGATGCAGCACAGCGCTGTAGAAAGAGACAGGTATATGGAGCATTTAGAAGGCAATAATTTCTTCTAACTTTTTTATTATTTTTTTTAGGCACACTGCAAAGGTTATAGTGGGAATAGCAAAGGAAAGAACTTGCAGACTTCACAAAAATCAAAGCCTACAGCTTGTGCTGGATGGGTTTATTTGGCACACATCTGTGATTATGAAACAAATTTTGAATTGCTTTTGAACTTCATCTGGATAATGATTCATTCTTTTGATTTCGCTTTTCCCTCCAGAACATCCGCCATTAACAATCCAACAAGTTGCAATGTTGTACAATCCACATTTGAACCTATTTCTCAAAAGATTGCACATTTCCTTGAATAAACAATTACTCAGCTCATTTGCTCAGAGATAAGGTCAGTCTCGGGACTGAAAAATGAATCAACAACCTTCACTGGCAACCACGTTTGAAAGGGCCAAGAAGCAATTGCAGTAGAAACATGTTAAACTGCAACTTCATGTTGCAGAAATGCAACATCAGCAGGCAGCTTGAGTGTTTCTGTACAAACAGATATTGTACAGCCTTGGTTTGGTTGAGTTGAGCCCATTACAGGGTTTAGGCACATGCCTGAAGATGGAATTACACGACTGAAGTTAAGATGTGCTTAAGTGTTTTGTTGTGTATGGGCCTACACACTGCATCTGTGTTTGTATTAAGAAGAAAAGCTGTTCTACAAGACATTCAGGCATTTTAAAATATATTTTTGTTCTGAACTGGAACAGGAAGTTTTATCTTTTAATGAAATTTAGGAGATCTTTAATTCCAGAAATCTTGTAATTGAGCATACTTGAAACATTCTGTGTCAGTAATGTTGAAACTATTTGAGACATTAAGATTGAAATATTGCATGTCCACATATGTTACTAAATTAATTAGAAGCAACTGCCGGGATTGCCTGGGTTTGTATTACCACTGCCTGGATACAGAAAAGAGCTGTGGTCTGGTCTAGCTTCTTGGCTGAGATGCAATGTTCCATGAACATGCTTCTCAGCTGAGCAGTACAACAAGGGTATTCATCTGTATATAAAGTAGACCCGGACCTACTAAACCCTGCTCAGTCCAACTGGACTTAGGTAGGGACATCTCAAGTGTCTTGTACTAGGTCTCTGCTGCAAGTGCTTCAGGAATGCAGGACACAGACCCTGTGCTTGTGCTTGTAGGTGGTTTGGGTCTTCCTTGGCTTGTTGGTTCTGCCTTTGATGTATCCAAGATGATTCTTGGCAAGTCCAGGAGCCATGGTAGTTTGGACACAGCACCATCATTTGCATCTGATGCTGTACATGATAAATGAGCCCCTCTGGAGCTGAGGGCTGCAGCTCTGCAGTAACCAGCCTGGGTGCAGAACTAAGCCGCAGCTACTTAAGGTCAAGCTGAGTCTTTGCAGGAGCTTTAATGTTCCCTGCAAGCCTGTTCTGCCATAAACATCCCACTACCTGAGGACTGCAGCCTGGCTTTAAACTTAAACCCTAAAATTTTAAAGTCAGAGCTAAGCATGTTTTGGTAACTTCTTACTAATTATATTACCAAAATCAATTGCCATTCTCTTGAAAAAGTTTCAGTATTGTGGAATCAGCCTTCACTATAAGGAGACTGATGTACTGGACAAAATTCAAGCAGCTCTGTGAGTATATAGCAAGAATGATAGACAAAGTCTTACCACACTGAATATGCTGTTTGTTCTGCCTCTCTCTAGATATAGTGGCTGTTCGAAAGGGGGTAGATACCTGGGAATAGTCTGCGAATGGGAATCATACTCTGTTCCCCTCTGTTTCCCCTGCTCTTCAAGTTACAGTCTCTTTTCTCAGTCTTATGTCTTATTGCATGACAGATCAAGTAGGGTTGATCCCCAGGCCAAGAGCTGGTTTGGGTAGGTGGGCTTAAGAAAACTGAAACAATTGCTTTAGATAGGAATATTTGCATGGCCCAAACATATGGCACCCATGGTGAAATTTATTCAGACAAATGTTTTACCTAAAATGGCCTTTCCTGCTTAAGTCTCTAGGTAGTTATGGCATTGCTTGGATGTCCTGCCCTTTTCTTCTGGGGTTGAAATAACTATCTGAGGTCCATAGCCTTTCTGTCCCTGTCAGCCTCTGGGTCAGCTGGCCAGCAGAGAAGTTGTCTAATCCCATTTTTGAGAGATGTTCTTTCATCCTTTAAGTCCTCAACTCCAGCAAAACATAAACCAGTAGATTTAGCTGGAGACTGTGAATATTGCCCCTTATGACAGACCCCTCTGCCCTTGCTTGACTTCTCTCTTACTCTTCCTGTAAGAAACTAGGGCAGTCCCTATAATCCAACCAACAAAATTCTTTGGGTTCAGATCTGATTAAGAATAGGAGCAGGAACCTGGATTCTATGTTCATAATATTTATTATTATTATTATTATTATTATTATTATTATTATTATTATTTTGCTGCAGTTACTACGTGTATTGTTATATTTCTGTCTGAAGAAACAGAACAGCTTCACAAATGAGTATAAAAAGATGCATGTGTTTTCCCAAACTTGTATGCATTTTACTGTAATCTGACGCTGACTGTAAGAAATACATTTTATAAAACTGGCAGTGGCAGACTTTTTCTGATAGAAAAAAAATGTATAGAACAACACACTGTGTATCACTGATAGTGACTTGCAGCAGTATTTCTATAAAAGTAAAGGATAATTTAGTACTTGAAAGTTAGGCCTCAAGACCAAAATAAAATGCTTTTCTGTTTCTGTACCTAGCCTAGGATATATCTCATCTCACTGCAGACATCAGCAGTGTAGACACATATGGCAAAACCCATCACCCCAAGCTCCCTTTGCAGTCAATACAGGGAGCAGGCACTTTTAGGCCATGATTCATCTGACCTATTTACATGTCTGCTGTAGGAGGAGATGAATCACTGCCTAGACTAGATCTGTGCGGAGGATAAAGGGAGCCTAAGATGGCCAGCACAGATGTAGATGCTTGTAAAGATCTACAGTTTGAGTTTAGGTTTTCAGTTTGGAACAACAATTTTTCAAAGAAGAGTAAAATTTCCTAAGCTGTGTTTTCCTCGAAAAATACGTGTATGAAGATATACATATATGGTATTTTTCTTCCTGCAACAGAAACATTTGCAACAATATCTTTTGAACACTGGCCTTATATCCCCTTCCAAATGTTCTGCCATCTGAAGAGCTGCCATTTTATCTCTCTCTGCCTCTGCCCCTCTTTCACACATACAGACATGTACACATACCATATTTCAGAGCTGGGCCTTCTGAATTTTCAGCATTAACTTAAAATATATTGCTCTGTGTGTGGCAGCCAGAGCTGCTGCTACACACAGATATATTAACTGGGTTTGTTTTTTTAAGAAAACCAAAGAAAAATATGCAAACCAAACCGCCAAATGAAGGTTTCTAAAATTTCCTTCTTTAAAAATAACATTTTTATTAGTTTGGTTTTTTTTCTTCTAACATCTGCTCTACCCTGCCTGCAGCTTTGGTGAGGCAGAGCATCATAGGAAGAGGAACATGAATTTCTGGGAGACAAGTACAGATGCAGAGGAAGCAGGAAGACAAGACTTGATCATCTAAGAAAGAGTGCAGGTTCCTAAGTAAAGCTCTGAGATGACAAGAGAGAGGCACAGTTGTGTTATTATGTATAGAAGGTCAGAGTTGAGAGAGTCTGGTTTCTCGAGGATGATGTCCTGGCAGGTACTCCTGTGCACACGCTGTAGTATAATGTTCCAGTGCATCCGTACATCCATCCACACTGCAAGTGGCACGGGGGTAACATTTTAAAAAAAGAAGAATAAATGAAACCACCCTGTTGGAGAGCTTTACAATGCTCAGCTGCTCCCGAGGAGTGCTTGGTGTAGCTACAGCAGGCAAAACATCTCCCCCATCTAGACGCTGGCACACAGCACAGCAACCCATTTATGTGAGCACCTGGTTGATCAGTTTGCCTGTGACAGATCTTGGCATACCCTCTCCTCTGGCTGTAAAGCTTTACTGACTTGTGTGTTTTTTCCCCCACAAATTCTTGTCTGGCATGGGAGGACTTGGAACAGAACAACACCGGCTCTAGCAACAACAGGAAAGTGCATTTTAGATAACCCTTTAGGGTGCAAGCTTTGCAGCCATTTAAGGGCTTTTCTGTGGGGTTAATGAGGAAGGGCTGTCCATCATCCAAAGTCTACTGCTGTGGGAAGGGTGCCTGTGACTGCAAAGGCCTTTGGCAAAGGCCATGAGCATCTGAAAGCTGCTCTGAGAAATGGGTATGGGCTCACAGTTCCCCACAGGGTGCAGTGTAGAAGTGGCTTCAGGAAGAGAGCGCTCTTCCACTGGTCATCCCAGTGCATCATTCATTAAATATAACGCCCTACAGGAAAATCAGGGTTTCGTGCTTTCTGTACCCCCTCCTGCATCAGCCCTGACGTCAGTAGTTTGGAACCACGGAAGTTAAATTAAGGCCAATGCAGTCTAATAGGCAAGGGATAGCAAATGCTAGGAAGTCAAGGTAATGAGAAAATACCTGCCATCTGGAGCTGTCATACACATGAATTTACATCTCTCCCCACGAAATAAATAAATCACAGCCTACAAAACATTACTCTCCCTGGATGCAAAGTCCCACTCCTGCCACTGCCACCAAAAATTTTGGCCTCCCTACTTTCTGCGTGGTTGGTGGCTTCTGCCGAAAGCCTCAGGGTGACGTGCCTGGGTGCGGGGAGACATCTGCAACCGCTGCCTGCTCAGGCGCGATGGCTGGAGCGGGATCTGTTCTGCTGCATCCACTCGCTCCAGTCCTCACTCTGACGGAAAGTTTTCCTCCTGGCTCTGACAGCACTGCAGCCACTTGGGGAAGCACATGACTTCCTTGGGAGAAGGTGTTTCTTATTTGTGTTGCAGGCCTCCAGCAGGCATGGCACCGAGGCAATATTTATATCAGTTTTTGTAACATCTTCGCAGCAGCTGCAATTTTGGGAACTGAAGTTCTGGCTGGAAGTGGAAGAGAGAGGCACAAAGCATAACATGCCACACAGAAATGTGGATGCAAGGGGAAAAAAAAAAGAAAAAAAAAAAGTAAAGAAAAGAAAATTGGCAACCAGCCTCCTCCCCCAGAAAGCTCATTGTGTTCCTGGGTGCCAGGGGTGCTGCTTGCTCTCCAGATGGTTACCACAGGGCCCATCTGTGAAAAAGTGAGTCAATGGCAATTGCAGCTTGGGATGCGTGTGATGGGATCAGATCTGTCCCCTCAGGGTGCTTGCACTCCTGGGGGAGCAGGGCAGGGGAAGGGGAGTGCTCCAGCCAGGTGGCTTTCTGTGCTACAAGCCAAACAGTCTTCAGCAGTCTTCTTGTACCCTTCAGCTATGAGAAAGCGTAGTGCAACACTTACGCGCAGGTAACCAGGCTGCCCCCAAAACTGCTGCAGCCCCATGCTGTGCCTTGGCAATCAGCCCTAGCAAGCTCCTTATCCCAGCTGCAGTGCCATGCTGCTCCCAGGTGCCCAGCTCGGATCTCTGACCCACACTCTGCAGGTGTCCTGACCTCTGTGGAACCACCTTGCTGTGGCTGGGAAACCCCCAGGGAGGTAGGATGGAGGTCCTGTCTTCCAGATGATTTACTTGCTGCTTCCCATTACAGGAATGTGACTCAATTCTTTCCTTTTCTGCCCCCTGGCTTGATTTCAGTGGTGTTTAGCCAGTGGAGGTTTGAGGCTCTGGTGCTATGGGGTGAGAAGACATAGCTGCCTGAAAGACGGTAGAATCCTCTTCACTGTGTCTCCTTGTTCCTTCATCTGCCCTGCAGCAGAGGTGAGTAAGTGCCCTTGGTGGGTCCCATGTATGTAAGAGGGGCTGTCCACTGCCCATGAATGTTCTCAGTAGGTGGTTTCTACCTCTGCTGCCAAACAGCAGCAGCTGGCAGAACATAGGCCTGCCTGAATTCTTCCCTGTCCATTGCCTTTTCTCCATGTAGCTCCACTGGCCTGTGGAGTTGTCTGACAGAGGAGGTGTCACACAGTCCCCAGTTACCTTAGAGCTTGGTGAAACTGAAGAAAGTTGACATGAAGTTGAAAAGCTCCCACAAGCTGCTGTCCCAGACCTGTTAGGTGATGCACATTTTATCATGGGCAAGAGCTGAAGATCATTTGACCCAAATATAGCTGTGTGGTGCAAAATACCTTCATTGTCCTGGGCAGCACAAGGTCTCTAGAAAAAGCTGGGCTGACAATGAGCTCTCCATGTTCATGTGTCCTGCAGTCCTCTGAAAGGACTGCTGTGAGGACTAAGCAAGGGAACCATCCCTGTGTCTGCCTGGGAGGACCCTTGAAAACCTGCACACGAAGCTGCATCATAGGCTCCCTGAGGCAGACACCATCAAAGTCTGGCAACATGGTAAGCATGGCTTCTTGGACTATGTCTGTCAGAAAATCCTCTCCTGTCTCCCACTTCATATGCTCTTGTGCCATAAGCACTCCTACTTTGTCTCAAAAAGAACTGCAACTTCAGTGCCCAAGTTGTTTCCTTAGCACAAACACCCTGAAATGCTCCTGGTGAGCAGAGTTGCAGTGAGACAGGCAGGGAGGGGAGGGAGGAAAAAAAAACATGCCAGCTGTGGTGGCAGATCCTCCGAGGTGGCATGGGGAGGGCTTGACAAACCTTTCAGCACTGTCCTATTGCAACAGGAAGGAGGAGGATATACAGAGGTTACTTAAAAGCCTCCAACTTTTTCCCTGCTTCCATTGCACTGCAGAAATTCTGCAAGGGAGAAGGAAAAAAAAAAGACTATCTGAAAAGAAGGTACCCTTGATAACTAAAAAACCCCTTCCTTTTAGAGCTTACTTCTATTAAATAATTTCTACATTTTCAACTGCTGTTTTCAGGGGCTTTGGGAAGAAGTTTTCCTCTCAGTCATTAATATTTTCTTAGAAGGGTGGCACGGCTTTTTTACTGCTACATGCTTACACTGAAATAGATGTGAAAGCAGTTTTGAGTAGCTCAAAAAGAAGTCTCTGATCAGCCTACATCTAAGATTTCCCTTAAGGACATTAGTGGGAGAGAAATAAGTGGATAAGTGCTTTTTTCTTTTCCTTTTTTTCCATTTACTCCCCTCTCTCTTCCCCCCTCCCCCTCTTTTTCTCAAAAGTGGATTGTCTGGGTGCATAGGGACAAAAATACAATTCTCCACTAATCATCCACAGACTGTTGTAGGCTGTAGTATTTGGCTTGATTGAAGTATGACTTATAATGCCATTTTTATTAGGGAGAGGTAGTGTGTGATGCACTTTCTGAAAATATAATCTGCTATTTTGGATTCAATAATGCTGTTATGGAGTATGAGAGAGTGAATGATTTTCCAGTTCTTTTACCTGAAACTTCCTAATGTTTTTAGTGCCTTGCTTCTCCTAGGCAAATACTTCTGTGTTAGACTTCCCTCCCCTTCTCCCACCCCCTCCTTCTTCTCTTATTCATGTGTTTTGATGAACACAAAATGCCTTCCAATCCTTAGAGAGCTGTACTTATCATTAGACTGATGTTTTCTCCCTCTCAGGTTTTATTTATGTAAGTCAAAATTGTGTGGCTCACTGACACCCCACGTTGCTTTTGGCTTCTCCCATCTTGCACGTACCATGCTAGCTCATGTTTGCTTTTTCCTTGCACTCTTTCTTTCATAGTATTACACCTTTTTTAGTACAGGATGTCTGAAACAATGAGCACTAATGAGGAGAAGAAACTTCCGTTGAACGGGAGAAGAGCCATCCCACCAAACAACTCCAATGATGAAGAAAATGAGGTCCCTGAGATGGAGGCTTTTGGATTGATACCTAGAGGATTTAATCCTAGAGGTACAGTGTACAATTAAGCCATAAATTTATTTTTACATCTTCCATACTCTTCTCAGCACAGATCTGTGAACTAAATCCAAACCACTTTTTCCTTACATCTTTCCAACTCAGTTTTTCTTGCTGCTTATGGGAAAACTTACTGAAACCACCTGTATGCATGGAAATGTTAACACGGGTTATGAGTAGGGAAAACGAGGAGTGGAGAAGCTGAGTGACCAATTTTCAGCTTGAACTGTGAGACTGGTTAAAAAAAAGGCAAGAATGGGTTTTCCCAGTTTGATCGTAATCACAGAGTTACTTTAGGAATCTGCTGGCTTCAGGCACGGCTGTGGCAGCATTGGAGTAAAGGGCCAGAAGGAGTCTGTACTCTTAATGGCCCTTCTCATTTATATGGCCTTAAACTGCCTGTGAAACTGCTGCAAAATGTTGTCTGTCAGGGAAAACTTTTGCTATAGACATTCAGCTCACTCACAAAAAATAGCATGAGACTAAAAGGAATACCCATATGATTATTTATTCTCCTGTGAAAAATGTTTCAATCATTTGACTGGGAAAACAAAACAACGTCATGGTAGAGGATAGACAAATCAAAGTTTTGTTCCCAGTGTCAGCTCTTTGGAGTCAACCAGAAATAAAAAATATGTAAGATTTGGTTAAAAGAAAACAGGATTAACTTCTGAATGACTCACTAATGAAATGATGTTAAATTTTTTGCCTATTTGAATTGAACAGCAGAACTTGTTGAACGTGGCAGCTCAGGGTAGCTGGATGTAATACTACTTAATGCTTATAGGGGAATTTTCAAGAGTTGAAGGAGTGCTTAATAAATGTGGACAAGAATTAATTACTGAATTTCACACATTGGGAAGCAGGCAAAGAGATTTTAAGCAACAAGTTGCAAAGCATTATTTCTGTAATCCTAATCATGTGCCTTAGCCACCCTCCCCACACGCCCTGCCCCACCCCCATCTTAGCACACACACATTTCTTTTAAAAGCATTTATTTTTAAAAAATGCCTGAGAAAAGCAACTGGCATGTTAAGACTGCAGAAATTTTGCTTGAACCTATTCTGACAACCCTGTAGCTCTGGGGCAAGTGTGTGTGTTTAAATTGTCAAATGCAATGCAGTGCAGGTCCTGGCTAGACACTGTTTCAAACCTGATATGCTCACCGAAACTGGAGATGTTTAAGTGTGGGATACCTTAGAAGGAATGCAGCCTGTAGCTAAAGCCCACCAGTACCAGGAGAAAGATTCCTATTGCTTTTTGATGTGCTTCACATCAGGCTCTGAATGAAGTGTGGCGCTTGTGGGTGGCAGCCTCCTGCTTTTCAGAAATGCAGTGGCAACTTAGGAATGTCGGGTCAAGTGAGTTGAGGCAGCAACCCAGCATGTCCTTATGGTGATGCTCCTGTTGAGAAAAACATCCCTTGTCCAAAGCAAGAGCTTGTGTGGACATTGGGTAAACCTGGCTATGGGACTGGTATGGCTGGAAAATAAATCTGTGTGTGACAGCAAAATTCTTTTTGTACATCTGGATCAGCTCTGCTGTGCAATTCTCTCCAATGCTTGTAGCAAAAATATGCAAGGGGTGACCTGAAGGGTCACCGGAAAGGTTCCTGAAGGGACTGCAGCAGTGTTCCTGTTTTGGTGCACATCAGCTGTGATCTAAGCCGGTGCTACCAGCTGATGTTAGTGTGGTCCCTGGACATATTGTTTGGGGTAGGACGCTTAAGTCACCTGTCAGACCACGTTAAAGGTTTATTGCCCCATGGTGCTCAGCCTGACATTCAGGAGCTGAGCTTGCCCCGGAGCACTCTCAGTGCTGTGCTTGGGGGATAAAATGAGTGTCCACGGGTAGAGCAGGAGCAGCACAGCACGACGGGGCTCTAGAGCTGTGAGCACATCCTGGCAGAGAGCTGCTTGTGACACCTTCCCCTTCTCCTGCACACCCCTACACTTCTGCTTTGTCCAGATTTTTCTGTAGTGTTTCCCAGATTTTGTTGCCATAATACACTGAAAAAAAGTGTGCAAATGCTTTTATCTCTCCTGTTACAACTGAGGTGTTTTCTAGCCTTTGGACACCTGCTATAAACATCTAAACACCTGTGTCTTCACCTGTGTCAGATCATAGTCAACACAGAGCCATCCAGGGAGTGGAAGTGAGGGCACAGGTTGTCCAGGGAGACACTGGATGTCAACTCCATGGTGATCTGTACCCTTCTCTCAGCTTCACCGACTGCAGCAACCAGCCATCAACTGGCCATAATAAGAAGTTACATACCAGGCTCACATCATTTAGATGCCTAAATTTAACTGAATTCTGCCCTTGATCTGTGCAGTGTAGGAGTCTACAGCTGAGCTAGTCACCCTCGTTTCCCTTGACAGCCAACAGAAAGAAACAGGCATTTTTAGGGTGTGATTCATTTGACCTATTTTAGCTACTACTCTCGGATGAGGTAAGACCCTGTGCTTGCCTAGCTCTCTGCTGACACCCACTTCTACTCCGCTGAATCACAGCCGGGACGAGCACGGCGGCCGCCAGGGCCGGCTGCGTCCCCAGCCCGGTCAGTGGGCTACCTGCTGCTGGAGCCGGCTCGCCTGCGGGAGGAGATACTCCTGAGGGGGACGGAGCGCTTCTTCAGCGAGAAGCCTGTGTCCCCGGGAACATCCCTGTGCCGTGTCCTGCCTCTGGCTCGTCCTGGCCAGCTCATCTCACCACAGTGTGTCGTGAGTGGGCTCGGCGGGAGGACGCAGCCCTGCCACCCCGCCCTTCTTCGCAAAGTCCGGCGACTCGCCAGGCATTCGTGCTTCCCCTGCTAGCGGAGTGATGGGCACTTCCTTTGGAAATTCACGCTAGTTTTTTTAGTAACTCAAAGCCCTTCCTCTCTGCTTGTCCGAGGAAACCTGATGTTTGAAGGCTATTCTTTTTATTTGAAAAACCGCTCAAGCTTGTGCTCATTTATTTCCCTGCAAGCATAACATTACAAAAGCTTTAAGAAATCGCACTGCTGCCTCTCGTGCAGCAAACCTTCTTGCACTGAACAACAGAACAGGCTACAGACAAACCCTCAAGTGGACCTGACTTCAAAGGAGGCCTCGATGGCCACCTGTCAGTCACAAATAGATGAGCATCGCCTGGAGCTTTCCTTTGGATCACACCCTGATGCTGGTGTTAGCACATCCCATTACCCTGCTCATGTTTTGCCCTCTGTAATTACCATTACTGTAATTAGCACAGGCTCAGCCATGGGTTATCTTCATCTGTCAAGCTTAATGTACATTTTAACACTGATACCAAAAATGAAGTATGTTTTCTGCAGATGTGTATGGCTGTGTTCTGACAGGAGCCATATAAAGTCCTGTGGTAAAATGAAGCAAATGCTGAACTGAAAGCCCCGGGTGGTTTAGCTCTGCCGTGCCTTGAAGACATGCAGAGGAAGGGTGGGTTCACTATTGCCTTTTATTGCAGAACAGGAGATGAAAATAAAACACTCAGTTCTGGTTTTATGCCTTCTTGGAAGGAGGGAGAAGCTGAGCCAATTTCTTATTGATACTTCACTTCTCACAGAACCCCAAAATACACAGCTTTTACCTGTAGTGCTTTCCGCCCAGATGGGGTTGCGACATATAAGGGGAGAGACTCTCCCCTCCCCTGCCCCTGCTTTAACCCTGTACTGGGAATTCCTGCCTCGTGTAATTGAATTGTGAATTTTGTCAGCATTTTTGAGACAGCATTGGTAAGTTTTTCAAGGAGGGAGGTGAAGACATGCCCTACTTCAGAGAGGGGCAATGAGAAGGATTTCTGAGCAAAGTGTTTCATGCAGACATCTCTGTAACTTCAGCCAGTGCTAAAGCCAGTGGGTTTTTACAGAAGTTACTCCAGAAGCTTGATGAATTGAGCAGAGAATAACAATAACATTGTCATGGGACTTTAAGCCTGACTCAGGATTGAACAGAGTATTCCAGCCTTTTTGCAGATTAGGGCTAGCAGGAGGCATATGGTTTTGCGTTCAGTTATGCAGGGCTTTTCCATGAAAGGTTCCTTATCTTTCTGTGTCCTCAGGCATATTCCTTTCCTTCTGTTTCCTAAAAGACACGGCTAGGGATCTGAGGGGTGATGCAAGCAGGAGTGGGACCTACTCCCACTACCATTACTCCCCTGTCTCCCATTAGCTGTTGCCCAGAGCCCAGGCTGGGGCAGGTAAGGGACCATGCTTCCCATCCAGGGAAGGTGCTGACTGCAGGGCTCTGCTGCTTGTCAAGAACTGACAAATTAAAACAATGTGCAGAGCTCTAGTCTGAGCTTCTCTGAAAGGGGCCGTGTTCAGCCCTCAGTGACTTGAATGTCCGACTCATTTACTGGGCACATCATTCTTGCTCACAGTGTGCTTAGCAGAAGGCCAAATTAGCCACCATCACAAGTACACACAGCTCCACCAGCTGCTGTAAATGTGCACCTCTTTTTGCCAGGCATGAGTTTGGCTCTGTCACTAAGTGTAAAATGCAGGAATTAGCTTGTTTCTAACCGTCTGCACCTGGAACAACAAGCTGAGAGCTGCCAATCTAGCTTTACTCTTCTGTCTCTCTCCTGGTAGTGACTAGTAATGGACCTGCTCCTCCTGGCAGAGGTTTCATGATTATGTGCCTAAGCATGTAGGCAAAAGAACGATATCCAGTTCCTTTTCATGTGGTTTTTCATAGTGTGAGAATACTCCCATTGTGCAGATTCATGGTGTGGTACAGTCATGTCGCTTATGGTGACTGCGAGCACCTGTGGCTATCCCAGTGCCACCCCACACTGGTCATTAGCTGAACAAACTACTTCCAGTCTGCTATAACCCTTTAGACAGCCCTAAATTGAAGGGAGCAAAGCTTTTCCTGTGCATGTTGTAGATACCTACTGCTGCTTGCCTGTAACTCTATGCTGTAATTGTATGCTGTAATGTTATATTTAGTTTTCATAAGAAGACACTAATAGCAGTGGAGGTGTACTGAGAAGCTGAGTCTAGACACATGCAGTACACCCAAACCTTATCTAATACAGGCAATCCAAGCTCTCAGCTGAGTGCAAGATCATTAACTGCCTCTCAGGCTCTTCAGCTCTCAGTACCAGTAGCATTTTGCAAGCAATGTATTTAAGTGTCACAAAGCCCTTGTGAATTTGCATTTTACAAGGTAGGGGCCTGCAAGAAGGGAGACATGATGCCCCAGCTGTCAAAGCCCCACTAATTGCTCCCGTAAACTTGTGACAGCAAGGCCCAGACTTGAGGAAAGCTGATGCCAATGGAAAGTTGGGGGCCAGACTCTCCTTGGGGACATTCACCTTCCAACACCTAACTACTCTGTCTGTGGTTGCTTTCACCATGCATTAGAAGCCTTGCAGCCTCTGTGAAAATGGCAGGTTGTTACAGCAGGGATTACTGTAACACGCATATATCAAACCAGGAGTCCCGTGGAAAAGAAGTATATATGGGCGGATTCTTGCCAGATGTTTCAGAGATCCTTATTTCTCCAGCCGCATGGCCGGGGGTCTGCTCAGGAACTCTCACAGTCACGGGACCCGAGGGTCCTTCTGCCCGTGCAGGGGAACACAAAACAACCAATGGGGAATGAGGCTGACCAGCGGCAGGGAAACCCCGTGTCTCCCCCACCAGGGCCCATCTCCCAGGGCTACATGGCAGGGGGGGAGACCCCAACAGCAGGTGGACAGAGAAGTGTCAGTCCAAAAGTCTCTGCTCAGCCAGGAGCATGTAAGCCCCACACAGGTCCAGCATGCTCTTGTTGCATGGTGTCCCTTTTCCGGAGAAGGGGAGGACATGGCCTCTAATGATGTTGATACCAATACTGACATTTCAACACACTGACTCCTTCCCCCTCTGTTCATCTATGTGTCTCTGCAGACTACCTGCGTGTTGAGGATATTTACATGTTCAAGGACCCTCATGAGATCAACAAGCAGGAGCACCACACTGACAAGTACTACAACCCCAAGCTGATAGTGCGTCGGGGACAGTCTTTCCAAATCCAGATTTACTTCAACCGGCCCTACAAGCCAGAGACGGACCGATTCTGGCTGGAGTTTTTGATGGGTGAGTGCCTGGCAAAGGTTGTGTCTTATCAGTAAAGCAATAGTCTCTCATAAACATGAACACAACAGAACTTAATGGCTGGGTCTTTTCCTGTTATGATTGATAAACCATAAAAACAGGCCTAGCCATAGGCAAGGAAGTGTTTTTCTAAACAGGGTTTGAATCCTTTCTTGAGAAAATCAGCAGAATTTTGTGTGAGAGAAGAAGGAGCAAAATGTGGGGGTTTCTGTTTCGTAAGAAGCTGTACTTTTTTGAGCTTTCAAAGTTGTATCTGGTTAATGCTGTATGGCAATGCTGACAGGTAGGTGGAACAGGAAACATCTTTTGTTACTGTTTAGGAGATGTAGGGAGGAGGAGTCTGTTGTTTGCGGTGGGAGGGGTGAGTGTATAAACTGAGATAGCAAAATACTGATTGCATAAAGAGGGGAAGTTACACAGGGTGGAAGAATCTTGCAACTTTTCAGCCTGCATTCACAAGCAACTTAGTACCAAGAGAGAAAGTTCAGTGACTGTAATTTTGGACCAGAAACAGAACTGTGAATCATTACATCACTAAGGTTGGAAAAGACCTCTAAGATAATTGAGTCTACATGTTACCCTAGCACTGCCATGTTTACCGCCAAACTATGTACCCAAGTAAGGGTTGTGATTCCATGACTTCCCTGGGCAGTCTATTCCGATGCATGACTATCCTTTCAGTGAAGAAATTTTCCTTAATATCGAATCTAAACCTCCCCTGGTACAACTTGAGACTATTTCCTCTTGTTCTATTGCTTGTTACCTGGGAGAAGAGACCAACCCTCTCCTTGCTATACCCTCCTTTCAGGCAGTTGTAGAGAGTGATGAGGTCTTCCCTGAGCCTCCTTTTCTCCAGGCTAAACACCCCCAGCTCCCTCAGCCACCCCTCATAGGACTTGTGTTCCAGACCCTTCCCCAATTCACTTGCTCTTCTCTGGACCTGCTCCAGCACCTCAATGTCTTTGTTGTAGTGAGGGCCCAGAACTGAACATGGGATTCGAGGTGTGGCCTCACCAGTGCTGAGAGACTTACTCAGGACAATTTGAGAGACTTTCTTGATTTATTGCTGAAAGAGCAAGAGAGTTTTTTGCCTCTTGCTGAGAAGTCTTCATCAGAGACCCAGGTCCTAAGGTGCCTGTGTACTCATTGAAGGTACAGGACTAGAGAAGAGCATGACCTCATAGCCTCACTAGAAAAGGAGAGAAGCAAAAGGGTTTCCTGCTATGCTCCAAAGTTGCCCCCAGCAAATACTGGTCCCTACAACGCAACTCTGGGAAACCCCCAGCTTAATCTAGATTCATTTTGGAGTTTCTGTGTTAAGACATCAGTGTTCCCCTTATAAAGTCTTTAAAGCAGGTTATAATTGGTGTTTTAATTTACTTTACTGTGAGATGCAGCTCTGAAATTTGTAATGCTGAGTCTTTTCCATCATTGAATTATGATGATGTGGCCATTTATTAGATTTGTTGCCTTCTAAAACTAGATGGGTGTTTATCTCTTAAACATATGTGCAGTGAAAATGTTACTGTCTGCACATTTTTTTTCATGGGTCTCTTCTTTCTAATTTAAATTAGGGTTGGAAGGCATGTTATGACAGTCCAGTGAATGATTGGCTGAACAGCCACGAGTGCCTTTAAAAATTTAATATGCATAAATATCATTAGTTCTTTTGGGATTTAATTAAATTCAAGATTGTTCCCTTAATCTTTATATGTTTAAAACAAACAGCTGTATCAAGAAGAAGTGGAAAATGGAACATTTGGTTTTTATTGCACTCTGTGCAGTTTGCATTTGTTTTAATCAGATATTCTATATTGGAAGAAGAAAATTAACACTTCTTTTGACATTGCACTATCTGATTAAGAGAACACATTCACTTATTTTTCTGTTGCTCTCTCCTAACACATCCATCCATGGTACCTTGAATCTCTAAGCATGGGTAAAAATACTCTCATCTTCAGCCATGGTAGGAATGGGGTTAAATACAGCCTGAGCCAGGGGATTCTCTGCAATAAACACAGCTCTGAATGATTCCTTTGGAGTTAGCCCTGAGTCTGTGGTGGAATTCCCCTCTCTGTTCCCCTCTCTGTTCTTCACTGTTGCTGTCCTTCCTGTGAAATGTGATGGGTGTCCATATGTGGTGGCTGACAATCAGCTGCAGGAAAGTGCTGCAGATACAGGATGATGTTCAATGCTATTGCCCTCCCCTGCTTTTTAAGTGTCTGCTTCTGTGAACACCACTGCCCTCTTGTTGCAAGGACTTAGCTCACAGAGATTCAGTCGGGAGGTGTTCAAGCTCCTCTTCTGGGAACTGGTCAACATTCAGCACTCTGCAAATGTTTCTCTTTGTGAACATGTGGTGAAAATGCAGTATATTTGTTCTCAGAGGCTAGCAACAGGAAGCAAAACAAAAACAGTCCACAATGGAGAAGGAAAATTCAGAAATCACATGCTTGACCCTTGCTACTTCTCCTTTTAGTATTAAGTCCAATGTTTAATGCTGAGAAGAGAAAGGAAATTTATCTTAGTTACAAAAGACAACTGCCTGCTGAATGTCTCAGTGCTGTGCTCTCAAACCTTTTGTCACAGGGAGATGTGGCCATTTTCATCCAGTTTTTTTCAGTTTGTCTTCCTGAAGAGCTGGCACTCACCTCTTGTACTCTTGTACACCTCTTGTACCTCTTGTACTGCCTGAACAGCAGAACCCAGTCCAAAGCTCTTGCCCAGGCTGCCGTGAGCAAGGGGGAGAGGCAGGCACCTCCAAGCAGAGTTTAACCCTGCTGTCTTAAAGTGGGATGAACTCTCTTCTGGATTTTTTTTCCTTCCTCTATTGAGTCTCTCTCATAGACCAGACTCTGACTTCTAGAACATCGAAGGCAGGAGAGGTGAATCCTGCCCTTTGGTACTGTCAGGCAGAAGCTATCCATAGGGAGTGGCTCAGACAACAGCCCTAGAGCAGAGGCAGCTTGAGCTCAGAGAAGCTTTTTGTACTGAAAGGAGTATACCTTCTAGGAATGTGCTGAGTTTGGGAGATTAAAATGATGGACACACAGAAATATTGGCAGGCTGTTGTAAGATGACCTTTCCAAGGAGCACTCTGTCTGCCTGAGCAGTAGATTTCAAATGGTGCAGCAGAACTGTTGAATAGAATAACCTAGATTGGAGGGGCTTCCGTAGGTCTCATCCCTAGCCCTTGGTCAAAGCAGGTCCAGCTTCTCCAGCATCTCTGCGTCTTTCCCTGCGAACAGGTTTCGAGTATCTCCAAGAGTGTGGATGTTGCCCCAAGCAATGTGGACCAGACTGTCCTGAACTGCAGAATTTTTTGAGTGGTTCAAGGTTCTGTTCTCATAAGGTACAAAGATACTCTATAGGGATGGCTGGCTTTGGCTCCCAGGGAATTCAGCTGGAGCTGGGAAAACTTGAAGTCTCCTTTTGCAGGGCTGTGCCTGCAGTGGGGGCTGTTTATACAACAGTGCCTATGAAGCTATTCAGAAGTTATTAGTTTCCAGCTCTGGGAAATTTCCCAGAGTTGACATTAATCCATCACAGAATTTTTATCCATTAAAGACTAATTTTGATCCTGAAAAATGTGACAGTTGTAATGGATTGATCATGTGGGTGTGCACAGAATTATTCTATTTCCGTTATTCCCTAAAATCTCCCTTCCCTTCTCTTTTTTTTTTCCCCCCTATTTTTTCTTCTTTTGCAACATTAAAAAGATGATTAATGAAGCAAGTAAAGCAAGTAGAGACTGCTTAATCCTTCTAATTGATAATGAATCAAGGGTACCTGGGACAAATGCTTCTTGTGTCATATGAAACTAGGTCTGTAACACTCACAGAACAATCTTTAATTATAATCTTATTTAATCCACAGTCCATTTAAATACCATTTACACAGAATTTAGAATTCATGAGTTAAATTGTATAAACAAATATATATATATATATGTAAATATATAAATACATATGTGAATATATGAATAATTCGCCCCAATCTCTTGAAAGTCACTTTTACAGATATTCTTCTGTGATGGGTCCTTATGATGGAAGTCATTCTTGCTTTAACAGACTGTTTCCTGTAGAGTCATCAGTGGTGAAACTGACTGAAATGCTAATGTGAATTATCATAATTCAGTTTTGCACATAATCCTTCATTAAATTAGGACCATAGTTGCCTGCCAAAGTATGGAACACAATGAATGTGCCAAAAAATCCACATGGAAAAATATCCACTTATAAAGAGTAATTGGATGTAATTCCAGTTCTTGTGCTGGACCTCAGCCCTGCCACAGTACCTATGGTTTGAGAGCTGCTCCATCACCACATATTTCCTTTGTTTCTGCCTTCTGCCTGGTTTTTACAAGAAGAAAGGTGAGCATCACCACTTGGGAGATACTCATTTTATTGCTCTGGGGTTGAGATGAAAGAGCCAGGAGAAGTGCGGATGCTGTGCTTACATCTAGTTCCTCACAGTGGGAATAATTTCAGTTTGTTTGGAGCCTCAGCCAACCCGGACTCCTTCACCCACCTTGATCTGTCCTGACTCCTGCCTTTGTGGTGATGGGGATATTTTGTGTTCCTCTTTGCTTTCCACAATGCAAGGCTTAGCCTGGCTGAGCACAGCTCCCACACCTGGGACAGCCAGTTTGGTGTGAGTGCTGAAAAGTTTCCACTGGCACTGCTGCACTGGTAGGAATTTCTCTGAAAAACAGATGAATGGTGAGATGAGTTTATACAGCCTTCACTCTTGCTTTTAGTAGTAGTTTCCAGTGCATGGCTGTAAATCCTTGTGGGGCTGATGAGTTTATATGTGCATCCTGACTCTAATGATGTATTTCCCCACATCCTCATAAATTGTTGTCTATTTGTGTTTTCCTTAAATGGCTTCATAAATCCATATATATTGGTCTAGCCCTAAATGTCATTATGAACGTTTTATTCATTGACGCACTTCTGGAATGACCATAAATTCCATTCCCCCAGGCTACCATCACCTTTCCACACGTGTGCATGTGTGGACACCCACGCACCTGTCCATATGCTCTCTTCAGGCTTCTATAAATCATTGGCTTCTGGCCTGAGATGAGAGGAGAGGCTTACTGCTCATTTTTCCACAGTCTTCCCAAGCCAGCTCCAGAGGGATAGTTAGAAACACATCAAAGAAGCTAAGAACATAAAGATGTTAGAGCTGATCCCGTATGGCTTATTTAGGTGACACCAAATTCCCACTTATAGTCAGAGGGATAGCTGAGTTCAACTAAATAACTAAATGTCCAGTCCAGGATACACACACCAGAATCAATGGAGCTCTTCATACTGTCCTACAGTGTCCACAGCCTTTCCCTGTTTTCACAGCAGAGTTGGGCCAGGGATGATTCCAGGGTTATTGAGGTTTTGGTGATTTTGTCGGACAGTAATTCTGCCTTAGTGGGAAGTATTTCTACCTCTGCTCTTACCTGTCCTCCTCAGCAGCTCTGGGCAGGGCAGGTTGTAGCCAACAGAGGTGCTGGAACATGAGATATCCCCCAGCACTTGGGATGGGATTGTCGAGCTGAGTTCTGACTCTGGGTAAAAGTTTCTCTTTGGAAAACTTCGGATCTTCATGTTTTAGCAGCTTTCTTGGCACTATCAAGAGAACTAACTGGTCTAGAGGACACAACATGTTGATGTGTAACAACATTGCGTGTTTATTAGATCCCTGTTTCACAAAGAACTACAAAAAATTGAGCAGAGATACAGAAACACCTCATGGTCTAAACTTGAAGTCTCATTTTGTGATAGAAAAAATAATTTATTAGCAGTGGAACATATTTTCTAGAGATTGACTCCCAACAGACAACAGACTTGTTTGCCAGCTCTTAGCAAACAACAAACCTCTCCACTTTCTGAACAAAAGCATTGGGGTATATTTTTCCTCCTCTCTGGAATTCCCAACCAGCCCCCAGAGGAGCAGAGAGGAGGGAGTCCCTCGAGGTGCTCTATAAATGCAGTATTTCATGCAAAGCAATCTTTATCATGCCAACTTTTGCACTGCTGCAGCAGCATCAAGTGGCACATAAAATCTAGCTGTATTTTTTAGTTGTTTTACTAGCTAAGGTGCGTGGCTCTGATGTGTGTTTTACAATTGTAAAGTGCTAGAAACATTCACTGCTGGGACAGAGTGGCCAGATGTTAAGTATTCATAACTGGAGCCATGAGGAAAACTTCTTTCTAGGTATTTGTGTTTACTACATCTCCAAGTTTGTATATAGCACTTCTGAAGGCAATGGAATTTGGGGGTGGAAGGAATCCCGATGAGATGCTAGAAATTAGAGACTATTGCTTTTAACAAAAAATTCTTTCTTCTTCTTACTGCTTTTGATTGCTTGGAATTTTATTAGAGCATCTCTTCTGTTTCTTTATTTTACTCTATATTCCCTGTCATGAATCCCATGTGCTAACACCCATCTCCAAGGCTGCTTGCTATCAAAAGGCTTACCTCTGCTACACTGTACAGCCACTGTACTGGTGGCTTCCAGATCAAGCTTATTTATCAACATGTCACAATTATTATACTTCCATGTATGGCATTGAAATAGGTTCTTTACCCTTTATATGAAAGAGTGTATCTAGATAAAACAAATGAACCTATCGGAAAATTGTTAATTACTCTGTGTAATATGTATTCCAAAGGGAAACAGATTATTTGACTCCTTGAAAAGCCAATCTTCCAAGGAGGGTTCCTAAGAGACAAAGACTACTGAGAGATAACTTTGTTCACCTCCCTCTCTTCTGAGGTATCCCACTTCCATCAGGAAGGAAATGTCCTGTAAAGCTCACTAAATCTCTAGTCTCTGTGCTACCAAACTTTCCCTCCTCACTGCTGGAAATAAAGCTCAGTTGTGTAGGACCTATCCAAGAGCACCTGCTGGTCCCTCCACTGTCTGTGCCAACAGCACAGCACTAACTCAGCTATGGCATTTATGAGCTGTTTAATGCACACACACAGCAATGTGCATGTCCACTGGGGATCAAGGGCACAGCTAAACTAAACTAAATGTAGTCAGGAGCTTCCAGGCACTGGGCAGAGAAGGCAAAGGAGGAGAATAGTCTGAGCAAGCCCTGGGTCCTGTTAGTCACTCGCAGGGAACAGCAGCAGAATTGGATAACTGGAGGAGGAGTGCTTGTGTTTTGGCAGCTGAAGCCACTGTACCTATCTCTCACCCTCTCTCTATGTCTGTAAACCCCTCTCTGGTGTGGCAGTTTTACCCAGAATTTAATACAGCTTGCTTCCGTGCCTCATGGGCCCAGAGCTGACATGCTAGGGAGATAAGGCGTATATGGAAAATAACTCACTTTGAATGCATGTGTGTGGCCCCCACCCTGTGTTTTAGATTGCTCATTATTTTGCTGCTACATAAATAGATTTTGGCAAGCTTTGACAAACACTGGACTTTGCTCTTTGCCCCTGTAAAGAGTCTATGAGTGACAGGAAACATCCCATGCATTCCCACATCCACACACACTTCAGTCATGGCACCTTTTGCCATGTAGATCTTCACTCATGTTTTTTTATTTATTTTATGACTGCCTTTAATAGCAACATCAGCTACTTTACTCCTCTTTTCCTGAGTACCTGGAAATACCAAGAAGTGTAAAGTTGAGCTCAGCTGCAACTGAAGTGAGAAGGAGCTTTAGAACCCCAGCTTAATTAGCTATGGAAACCAAGGTAGAACAAGAAAGGATAAGAAAGAAGTATCAAAGGATTGCAGACCCGTGTACTGTGCATCAGAGGAAATAGATTTGTTTGTGCCATTAAAAGTTCTGTACAAGGGAGGTTTCTGTAAAAAGTAATGTCTTCTGGCAGTGTTGTGGCTCAGGACCTAGCACTGAAATGCAGAGGGTTGGAGGCCCAAGAAAGGGGGTCACTGTGAGTTCTCTCCTGTCCTCTCCTGCTTCAAAGGCAGGACAGTCAGCAGCTTCCATTCAGTACATTATATCTTCGAAGGAGCCTATGAGAAATTCACCCAGTGCAGGAATCTCCAGACTTTCTGAGCTCACAGGCTGGATTTTCCCATTTCCATGTGCTGTTAGAGTGAGCAGACAGGGACATCCCAACAGCATGGTGACACGCAAAGACTTTGTCTGCCACAGAGCAATTGGCTGTGAAATGTCCTCGTGCAAGGGCCAGGGCCTCCTACACCCAAAGCAAACGTGAGCATTGGGGAGTGAGGCAATCACAAAGAACTGGCTGTGGAGCATGGTTCAGGTTGCCAACTCCTGGAGCAAATCAGAGCTGGAGAGATCTGAGCCAGCTGATGCTACTGGCATAATGTCAGCACCCTCCTGTCAGCATAAAAAGGGTTTATCTTGTCTACATGTCCTGGTCCTGACATGCACTCAAACTGCCTACTCCCTCTCCGTGGGTTGGGTTAGCACCAGAGACCCTTCAGAGAGTGCTCTGCCAGGCATTCACAGGCTTTTGGTAATGAGTCTTTGAATAGTATTGAATCTTCTTCCTTAGAGACTAAGCCAGAGAATGAAATCATCACTGTTATTCCTTCTGAGAAAGGGCCAACATTACAGATATCCCAACTATGAGCCAAAGTTGGCTCTACTTTTCCCCTGCAGCCAGAAATGTGTGCTCAAGATGTAGGTAAAGGTCAAAAGGCCAAGCCATCCTGATAGGACTTCCCTGCAAAGTTGATAAACATGGTACTGAGCCTATGTAAGAATTATTTTGCCAGCAAACTTAGCATGCAATGCCAAAGTTACTCAGCTTTACAGCGCTCTAATATCAAGACAACAGATGTGTGTATATGAGACTAGTGTGGCTGATGCTGTCAGATGTCTAGATGTGTGTTTACAATGCAGCTCCACAAGCTCCTAACAGAAGTAACAATACCCTTACTCTTTCTTTTACAACCCTTTTTCTCCCATTTGCATTTTGTTTTGCTTGGTTTCTGGTTTGGTTTGGTTTTGTTTCAGAAGGTTAGGGAACCTGTCCCGTCTTCAAAGAAAACATTGGAAATTGCTCACTATGCTCTTGAAGGCTCTGCCTATCTTCCCAAACTTCCTTGTGGGTTCAGGATTTATGTAACCATTAGCAAGCACCAAATCATGATCGTCTGTAAGGACCAAAAAATGTTCTCTTGCATTTACTATTTATAACACCTGAGAAGTATCCTGGCTTCTAGGATATCCCTCCCTGGCAAATCTGCTGTATCTGCAGGGATGCAGGCATTGCCCCAGAGCACCTTCTCCTCATGGGTGAGCAAGCTAATGCCGTGACCTCTTACTCTGTGGGACCAGCTGTGTGAGGCTCTGGGCTGAAGGGACCTTGCACACTCCTCAACAGCAACTACATCTGCTCCTTGTCAAGCAAAAGGTATATTAGGGTGTCTTGTGGCTTTGCTTGTTTGGAAGGGAAAATGGGGTTTTGAGTTTTCAGAAAAAGTAAGAATACCAGAGGCTTGGTACTTCGCCAAACCTGCTTATGAGGTGCCAGTGGCAGTGGTCCCATAAGGACATCTTGAAACGTTTTCATGGCCGCTTTGAGATTCTATCTGGTTCCTGTAGGCAGATTTTCTGGGAAGTAATTCTGCAGTCTCCCCATGTACACGTGGCATACACAGACATGGCAGTGCAAAGTCACTGCCAGAGCACAGCTTCTCCTGTCCCCAATAGGCTCCTACACCGACATGCAGCTTCCAGCAAAGACAAGGATGTCAGTTCCTAACCATGTTAAAATAGTAATCTCTTCCCCCTCCCACCTTTCTGAAAGAGGTACGGGAGGTATTTTTAAAAGTAACACTTGTTAACAGTTTTCAAGGATATCAGTTCAACTACTTGGTTTGTTCTGCTGCTTTGTTTGCGCGGACAGCTTTTTTTAGAAAAAGATGATGTCAAAACTAGAAGCAAAATATCAACTGTAGAGGCAAGCTGGGTCATACACAGTTGCACTACAAAGAACAAGAATGTGTTCAGCTACCAGATCTGTTACCTCTATAGGCTCTTCTCTCTACACTGGCTTTCTTTTGATGGTTTATATTTGAAGTGGCCAGTGCTCTATCTTCTAGTGTTTTCTATTGATTTTGCTCTCTTATTCTAGTCCTTTATTCTTCTGTAGGGCTTTTCCTTCCATTGTGTTCCTCACTGATCTGAATGAGTTTCATGGGTTACAGCATCCCTGGCCTGCAGGGCAAAATGGGCTATTTATGTGCACTGAATATCTGCAAAATGGAAATTCATGTGCTCAGAATAATCTCTTGGATGAAGCACAGTAGCCCCAGATTTCTCAGAAACACAAATGTCGTGGCAGCTTGCAAGCTTCAGATTTAAAGCTGGAGTTGTTCTTTCCCAACATGTAGCAGTGTTCAGATCTGGGATTATCTTTACATCAGCTGTATAAAAATAAGCAAGCAAGAAAATCAACGCCCTTATGAGTTTAATTTTGAAGTTCTTAAATAGTAGGAATGAAAAATATAGAAGTCTGTCCCTCTGTCTGCCATCATTGCTTTTCATTACCCTATTTTTGAATGAGTCTGACTTTCAGCCTAAAATATGAAATGAAGAGTAGATTTGAGAATGAGATAAGGAACGCATCCTTCTCACAAGTGTCTCTTCTGTATATGCTTCTGGTTGGCTTCCAGATTTAGTTTGGCTCTACCTCAGTCTCAAGGGGTGGAGCTTCACACAACTTTGAATCCTGGCAGTGTACATGTTTACATGTAGCCTATCCGTCTAGCTGCTTTTAGAGCTGGCAGAGTAAAATAAGCTCCTCTTGGGTGTGATTTGTCTTACTGTGAGGCAGAATCTCACGTGCAGTACTTTGGAGGTGTGTCATACTTTGGGACCCATTTCTGGCAGAGAAAGTCTGGTGATTCAGCCCCAGTGTGGTGGTTTATATTCTATAGCGTCCAGAGTTGGCTGCCATTAAGTCCCTGATGCTCGGGGGGAACCGAGCACTGGGTATCTGCAGGTGGACTCTCTTTGTGTTTCCTCCATCTGTGTGGACTTCAGGAAAGAACGCTTGATCTCTGCTTGGCAGTGCAGTAGTGCAGAGAAGAACAGGGTTCTGCTCTGCTAAAGAGCTCCAAAGCTGATGTCTGTGCCCTAGACGGCACTTGTGTGCTAGTGACAAGGGTGGTGGGTGCATCTGAACTGGGGAAAGGGCTCTTACCTAAACTCCTAAACTTACCAACCATCTAGCTGGTGTTGTTGACACCAAGGCAAGGAGCAAGCTGGAGTGCAGCTTGCTGCACTAGGATAAACAGTGGTGGCTCATGCTGGCAGGGCTATGCTCCTGGCAGTGCTCAAGCCAGTGAGACTGAAGCTTGCTGGAGTGAAATGGGTGGAGGTGTGGACACAGGCTGCCTGTGGGGAGCTGTTGCAGGTATTTGTGTAGCTGTGCTGTCAAGTGACCAGGCCCTGTGCAGGGAAATGAGAGAGGTAGGTGATTTTTGCCCACTAAAACCTGCCTCCTCCATTGAAAATAAGACAAAGGGACAGAGGACTCCAAGGAAATTTAAAAACTGTCACTTCTCTCTCCAGGTCGCTACCCACAGCAAAACAAAGGCACCTACATCCCAATCCTAGTAGGCAATGTGCTGAAACCTGGTCAGTGGGGAGCCAAGATTATCCACAGGGAAAACAACTCCATTCGGCTGTCCATCATGTCCTCTCCCACCTGCATCATTGGGAAGTTTCGCCTGTATGTTGCTGTCTTGACTCCCTTTGGCATCCTTCGGACACGCAGGAATTCAGCAACTGACACATACATCCTGTTCAATCCCTGGTGCCAGAGTAAGTACCTGGTCAAAGGCTTACACTTTCTGCTGCTGGGCTCATCAGAGGATTGGTCCAGGAAGGGAAGCTTGGTACCGAGGAGGTTGGAGACATGTCAGTTTGGATCTGGAAAATTTACAGTAATTCTGCCAAAAGTCAAGTCTTTCAGGCTGGGGACTAGCCCTGTGTGAGCAGGACTTCATGCTGGAAACCAGTGCCTGTGTTTTATCTAAACTGCAGTTTTATGAGGCCAAGCCTGTGTTTGCTGGCTCAGGCTCCATTTCTCATAGTAAACATACCGCAAGGCTTTACTCTGACTTGAACAGGCAACAGTGAGAGTCTCCAGTGTGCCTGTATGTGCCTTGAACAAGTCAATACAGGCACATTTTTTCCAGCATTTGGGGTGGGACAGGATGTGGTGGCCTCACATACTCTTGACTTATGTCTCGAATTGCCATGTTGGGGATTGAACATCTGCTGTCAAAATCTTGCAGGAATTCAGGGGGAGCTGCTGCCCCTGCACAGGTTGGGTGGAGCCAACTTGCTCAACCAGTGGCATCCCTGGTGGTGCCTTCCTGCTGCTACATGACATTTGCCCTTATAACTTCCCCTTTAGCAGTGACTAATTAGCAACGGTGCCCTCTCTGAGGAACAAAACACTTTGCAAATGAGCCTTTTTTTATAATACAGCGGGTTGAAGAACAATTTATTTTTTAAAAAACTCTCAGGATCCTTGAAAGAAATCAGGCTTTACTCTGACAGGGTTTTATTTTACCCAATGAGCTCCAAGTCTGGCTTTCAGGAGAGGGCAAGGACCAGAGAGGTTTGACTCCGCCTTCTGACAAGTTGTAGCACTGCCTCAGCCTCCAACACTTGAAAGGCTCCAAGTATTACAGTATATTTAGGTCACCAGCTAACTTTAATATCCTCCTGTACTTTCCTTCATTTTTCCATTCTTTTACCACAGTATTCACATCAAATAATCCTGTACCAAACAAGGGCCTTCCTACCAAGTGACAAGTAAGTTTGGCATTATTAGTACAGCCATTATTCAGCTGCACTACTGTCAGTACATGAAATGATTTGTGCTGGATTCGTTACTTGCCCCTAGTCTGAGGGAATATAAGCAATGATTAGCTTATGCATTATTTAAGAAGATATAGATTAATGCTGAATAAAGCAGAGTTAGTTAAGTGGGAATAGGAGGGAAGGGCAGGGCCCAAGGCCCTGCCACACTGTGAGATACTTCTGAAAGCAGTGTAGGGCACCTCAGAGCAGTGTGCTAACAGTTTGCTCTGGAGGGTATGCGACAGAAAGAGAGGAGTCATTGCCAATGCTATGACCCACTGGGAGCAGACAAAGGTTCTTAAGGTTTGTTTTGGCACCATCAGACTCACAGCTTCAACCACGGAGATGGAATTCTCCACCTAAAGGTAAAGCACTACTTGATTTTAGTCCTGGGTGTTGTAACAGCCAGCACGGTGACTCTGCAGTGGCTCAGCACATCTTTGGAAAGGGATAAACCCCAAGGAAAAAGCTTCTTAAATTGCCTCAGTTTGCCTCATGATTAGCAGACAAGCAGCTAGGGCTGCATGCAGTCCTAATGTGGAGACAAGATGTGTTGTGGGGGGGTTGGCTACCCCACTGTGGTGTGACTGGGACCACTCAAGCTGATGTGAGGTGTTAGAGGGAACAACGGGAAATCAATCCCAACTTCACACCTCCTTGCCCAGCAGCTCTATGTGCTGACTGATCCACCTTTGTTCATGGCATTTGGACACTTTGCTCTCCTGTGCCCTCCTTCCCTCACACCTGAGCTGAATGAGCCCAAAAGCCAGCAAGATTAAAACCACAACATGGGAGTAAAGCCACAGGGAGCAAGACATGCAGCAGTTGCCTCCAGCGGCAGGCATTGTCAAGACTGATGGAAAAAGTCTGCCTTAGGAAACAAAAAATACTCTCTGTGCAGCAAGGACATGCTTTGTGACCCCAGATCCAGGGGAAGCAACTTGGGGACCACATTTTCCTCTGCAGCTTATGTTTTCAGATGTCTCAATGGCTTCAGGTCCTGTCCCTTGCTGACTACTGTAGTTTTCATTTCCTGCATGTTTCATTTGGATTTGGATATATTCTCATTTCTTGTTGCTACTTTTACTCCTAGGTAGTTTGGGCTAATTGGCTCCTATATCTGTCTTTCTCTCCTTTCCTTGTGTTAGAAAATCAGGGACTGTTTCTTCATGCTTTATCCCCTGGCTAGAAAAGATTTTTCACCGGAATGACAAAAGGGTAGAAAAACTGAGGTAGTTAAAGTGCAGAGAAAACAATAGTTTGAAAATTTTCTAGGCTTGTTTGCTGGGTTAATAGCTAAGCAGAAAAGCCTGAGTGAAAAGCCTCATTAAAAAGAGAGAAGGCTGATGCCAGGAACGAATGGGGATTGTTACAGCAGGGAGCAGAGTATGGGCTCTAGTGCAGCTTTCGACTCATCATTTTGGAGGAACATCAATATGTCAGTATGAGCTTTTCTTTAAGACAGAGGCATTTGTGCCCTTTCTTATTACTCCTTTTCTCACTGTAGTTCAATTTTGACATATTTTCCCAGGCAGGGATGGTTTTTTTCCTGCCGCTTCAGAAGTTTGAATACTTTACCACTCAAGCTACAGAGCACTTTGCTTCCAAAATCATCATATGCTTTTATATATTTTAATCCTTTTAGCTACATTTAAGATTGACAACTAGGAATACTTTAAAGACAAAGGGCCTGATTCTGCAAAATTGTATACGCCAGCCCCAAACAGCTGGGAATTCACCTAACTAGTGGATTGAGATTTCAATTACTCAGGTGAGATTTTCATTGCTTAATGAGCAAGGTAAAGTCTGTGAGCAGAGGCAGCATCCTTTCTTCAGCCAGCTGACATAGGTGGATAAAACAGATGTGCTTTTGGGCATGCAGAGCTCTCTTCAGTTCTGGAACAGAAGATACAAATGGCAAGTAGTTAAGGATAACTTCTTGGAATTTAACTAAACTCTTGGCAATATCAGACTACATGAAAGCGGAGAAGAGCTCCTTTGATCTGGATTCTGTGGGCTCTTTCCAAGGAGCTGTGAGCTCTTTCCAAGCAGGTGCTGAGTCCCTGCAACTTTCTGCTGGGGAACACTAAGTGCGTGTCAGGAAAAGACCTTGTACTGACTCCTGTGGCTCTCTCACAGGTGGAGGTGCACAGTGTAGCTGAGAAAGTTGCACACCCTGTGGGCTGAAGTGTGCGTTTCGCTCACCCAAGCCTCATGCAAAGCGTATTACATTTAAGGAATTAAATATATTGCAACTTTGTTGAGTCAGCTGTACATTTCTCCTGCTTAAATGTCCTAATAGAGTTTGAGGATTAGTAACATGTAGTTGACTTTGGACTCCTCTCACATGTTACCAGTCATCCAAATTTGGCCCAGTAACATTTTCTTACTTTTATAGGTAAATCCTAAATTAGATTGCTTGTGTCATAGATTCCACATGGGCAAAATTCACACAGAGCTTCATCCTTCTGCTGCATTAATGTAGGCAAGTACTAACACTATTCAAGGCAGCATACTGCTCTTGATCCTGGGTGGAGTGGTTTTTGTAGATAACTACGTTTAGCTCTTGCAGCTTGGGGTTTGTCACAGCACTGTCCTCTTCCCAGAATGAGCCCTGGGAGCCCAGCCTTACATTCCTGGATTCCTGCACATTGAAGGGAGGCTGTGAGCTCAGGGCAAGCCTGCTGCTTCTGCTTCCACGCATCTGCTGGTGCTGCTGTGCTCAGCTGTCACTGTCTGCGTGAAGAAATGGCTTTTCCAGCACCACAGGGTTGCTGTGCTGGGGTTGGGGTCCCTCCGTTCTGGGTAGAGTCCTCTTAATGTTCATTCACCTTCCGAAATCGAAAGGGTTACTCTGCACTGCTCATGTCTTTAACAAGGGATTCCTTGCCTGCGATGCTGTCTTCACGTGAAGTGTATTTTCACCTTACCCAACTTCAAACGGAGTAGCATAGAAGCTAATCTGCTTCTTTGTAGCATTGCTGGTGTCTTAGTAAATTCCCAGGATAAAAGAAGTGAGTAAAAAAACTCCTGAACTGCTAGAGAAAAAGAACAAACAAACCCAGCACATTTCTGTGGAATTCTTCTGTTTGTCAGATGTGAGCCTCCACTTGCACAAAATAATTAGGAATTGCATTATGTAGAGCATGCTTAGCATCAAAGTAGTCACAAATGCCTCATATTTTCTTCTAAACAGTCTCGAGAGTAGTGAAAGCTGTCAAAAATCAAAGCAGCTGGCTTTTCTGTGAAACACAGAAGACCTTTTTACCTTATCAAAACCACAAATATTTAAAATAATCGACAGAGAAGTTAATCAATTTTCATCTGATTTAGCAAAGATCATGCAGTCTCAAAATAACATAAGCATCTCAATTGATACCAACAAGATCAATGTTGATATTTTTAATCCCCAAAAGAAAACAACAGCTGTCAAGAAGGCATATGCACACACTTCACTGAATGTGTAACTGTACAGAAGAAGGTGTGAATTCTCCTCTTTAAATGAACTCTCTGTACTATTTGTATGGATGGACTTTAATAAAATCCAAAGCTCAGTGAGAGAATGCAGATAATTGTTCAATGAGTAAATCAGGCAAATCCAGCCTAATGAAACAGAGCCTAGATGATCTGTAACATCTGTGATATTTTAAGTGGATGTTATGCAGGACTTGTTGGACCACAAAAAAGTCATGTAATACAGAGTTTCATAAGTATGAGAGTCCCTGCTTGCATAAATGGCTGCAGCCTTTTCATTCACTGTGAAGTTCTAACATTCTTTTTCATCTCATAGCCTCTGAATATAGTAAACCCATGATCATCCACTTTGTACCTGGGTGCAGGTTGACTAGGTCGTGGGTAGTGAGAAGCTTATAAAGAAACATCTTAATGGCTCAGCCTTTAGAAGCCAGGTGAATACCACCACCCTGCCAGATACAAGAGTGGGTCCCAGACCTGTCTCCTTCAGGTAAAACTCCATAAAGCCTCCGCTTGCTCCAAGTTGTACTTAGTCATCAGAGCCTGTGCAACAGCTGCCATAAAGCATAATGGCAAGCACTGATCTCCTCAAATGCAATACAGGCTTCTTGTATTTAACCCCTGCTTCTCTATCATTCTTTGCACACCAATGTGGAGGTCATTATGTAACATATCTATGCATAATCCCTTATATATGTATGGACATAGTAATATAAATTCAAGGAAAACAAAACTTCCAGAAGGGTCAGGTGTGTATATTGGCAAAGCCCTTCACCTAGCTGAAGCCAATGTCAGTCTCACCACTGATTTTTTTTGGTGGGCTCAGATTTAGCTTATTTTCAGCCAAATTGCAGTTTCATGGACAAATGAAGAAGCTTTTGAGGATGAAGTTTACCAGAGAGTGAAAATCTGATTTTCATTTCAACAAAATACAATGAATCAATAGGCTTTTAAAAGTTAAATGATCCTCTAGTAATTTGTAGTGGGGTGCTGAAGAAATCTACTATCACAGTAGTGAGTGGTAGTTTTGTACTAGCTCATATCGCATTGTCAGAAGTTATTGCTTCCCTTTAATTTGCTATCTGGTACCGTGTTACTGATTTCCTCAAATTAATTAATTCCCATGCTGTTAACTGTTAAGCTGCATCTCTTAGTCTCAAAATACAAGCCTGGAGAGATATCTTCAACTGTTCTAGAATCATAGTATCATGGCCTGCTTCATACTTACCTGTGAATGTCTGAATAGTTTCATGTCATTCAGGGCTCCTTATGAATGTTAATAATTAGTTATTTACATATGTAAATCATGTTTGCAAGTTAAGTGTCCGTGCTTATGCTCTTGATTTTTGATATAAATCCAATCTAGAATGTACCCTTTGTATATGTTTTGATGAAGATCTTGTCCTATTACTTCCAGTTCTCACTTAGACACTTGAATTTCTTCTCATATGACCTGGTCAGTCATACTGATACTCCACTCAATAACTAATGTACAGAAAAAGCTACCAGACCTTTCTCTTAATACGTTATAAAAGCTGTATTCCATTTTTTTAATGCGCTACAGATTTTTCTTTAGATCTCTTGACCTGAGCTGCTTTCCATTGACATTAATAGGTTTGAAATGGTTCTTTGATCTGTTTGTACAGATGCGGAATTGCATCATGGTGCCCCAACTTTTAAATTAGTTGTACACAGTAATCATAAAATTCTTGATAAGATGTGACGTTTTAATCATACTTTACAGATCCTGAGAAAACAGGCAAGAGTTGTTTTTCCATCTTGCATGTTTTTAAGTTATGTACCATATTCCTAACTATGGTCACTACCTCCTTATTCCTGTACTCTGTTGAAGCAAGTAATGCTTTGTTTGATGGAAGAGGGGTACTTTTCATCAGAGATGACTGTATTATATGCTCAGATGTTTTATCTGTCCTATATGAAAATTAAACACTTGTGCTAACATTTATTTTTGGTAAACTAATGCAGTGGATGCCGTGTATCTGGATGATGAGAAAGAAAGGGAAGAATATGTCCTGAATGATATTGGTATTGTATTCCATGGAAACGTCGAAGATATAAAATCAAGAAGCTGGAGTTACGGTCAGGTGAGCTGTTTAGATCTTCTCTGGCTGCTCCCAGTAGGACAGCAAATGAGTTTAATTGACACCAGACTGTGGTTGAGACTGTGGGCTCTGGAATGCATTATTGGTTTCTCCTTCAGAAAGGTAAGGGGTATCATTTTAAAATTGTATGAAGTGGGTATAAGCCTAATCCAGAAAAGCAATGCTATAGTAGCTGATATTTAAAGACCTTGTTTCAGGGGCATATTTAGGATACTAAGAGGCTGCCTGTTGGAAGTTATAATCATTAGCTGAGGTTTCCACAGCGCAGAGGTATTTCTGCTGCTGCATTATTGCTGCTTCAGGATCAAATCAATTTGGGAAAAGTAGAGTTGTTTGTTTTGTTTTTTTCATTTTTCAACAACAGTTTGTATTGCTTTTTGACCTTTCTTTTTAGTTTTAGCAACTTGGTGGAAATAATTCTGATCTTCTTGGGGGTCAGATAGTCACAAGTTTCCTGTGAAAAACTAGCATTTAATCCCAAAATTTTAAATTCTGGGGGAATCTTTCCCTTTTCTGCCTCGACCTGATAACATCAGTCTCCAGTGGCCTCTTGCAGTCTGGGGGAGACACCCTCTCCCAGGCTGGAGTGGGGTATTGGTGTGCCTTCAATAACACAGGATCATAGAATAATTTGGGCTGGAAGGGATTTTTAAAGATCATCTGGTTCCACCACCCCAGCATGGACATGGACGCCTTCCACTAGATCAGGTGCTCAGAGCCCTGTCCAGCCCGACCTGGAACACTTCCAGGGATGGGCCATCCACAGCTTCTCTGGGCAACGTGTGCCAGCAATTTACCACCTTCATTGTAAAAGTCTACTTTATATGTAGTATAAGCCAACCCTCTTTTAGTTTAAAACCACTACCCCTTGTCTCAGGCTTATTACTCGCCTATTTTACCTCAACCTTCTTGTAAGAATTAACCAGCTTCAAAATCCCCATGGGATGGAAGAATTAATTTATTGTGTTAGAATGGGAAAAAGGCCTCGCCAAGCAGAATCAAAATGAGGGCAAAGCTATAACCCTGGCTGTCACACAGAGGGGCTCCAATGGACAGGTATTGGACATGGTGAACTCATCTCATCTCCTGGATTTTCACAACAGCACAATTAAGAAGGTACTGAAGTATTTCACTACTACTCTGATGATGGATCCATTCAGTTTTTGCGGTGCCTCCCTAGCACAGCCTTGCAGAAGGGGCCTTGCTTTTTCTCCCTCAGCTCAACACAACCTCAAAGCCTGAGCTGGATGGATTTCCAGTGTGCTTGCCCTGGAGAGCTCTTTGAACTCACATCTCTCTTGTTTCCTTATTTAAGGGTACAATTTCATCATTTTTTTCCTGCGGCAGCACTGCCTGAGGGAGTTCCTGCCTCTGCACCATTCCTTTGGCTGTGTCAGTACCATTATTTGCAGGGTCTGACTGGTTTCCTGACTGAGATAAGAACAACCGTTAAATAAGGAGTGGGGAAGAAATTCCGTAAGCTGATGGTGCCTCTGATACAAGAGATGTGGAACCAGATCTTGAGGCCAAAGCTGGGCATGCATTTAAGCTGACCAAAAATGCCCCCTCCTGGCCCTTCTTTCCCCCTGCAAGTGCTTTTGCAGCTGTGCAGCGACTCAGACAGGAGAGCTGATCTAGCTGAATAACTGTCTCCTTGATTTTTTTTTTTTCCCCTGGGTTATTTCTTGGGCTTGCTCTGTTCCTAGATTTGGGATTCACTCCTTGACAGATGTAAGGGGAGGGAGAGAGAGGAATAAGTGGCTGGAGGTGGAAAGTGCTGCTTAAACCAGATGCTGGATTTATGTCCTAAGATGCTAAGTTTATGGCCTATGGTGGCTTGGCCTGAGGTGCTTATATTCTGCAAATCTGGCGTCTTCCTGACACAAACACCAGCCTCCCTTGAGAAACTGCATTATTTATTTGGTTTTGCTAGGAGGTAGTTCTGTCTGGGAGGTTAGGGCCTCTCCATAGTCCTTTGTCATGTACTTTCATTCCTGTGTTGACTGAAATCAGAGGACCTGATTTCCACCCTGTGCTGTGGAGCGCCTTTTGCTATTGGCTGCCCATGTGAAAGCTGAGTGTGGCAGATGCAACTCAGCAGGCCCAGGCCAAGAGCTTTAATGGAATTCATAATTTTGTATGGGTTTAACAGGCATGTCAATCTGCAAACGAACAGAGAAATATTCTGCTGGTTCCCTTACTTTCAGTGAAATGGAGAACAGGATGTTCCTGATCTTACCCTGTCCATTTCCAACCATTAAAGACACATTTTTGGCAATTCTAGATGTTAGGAATGAGACCATTGCTGTGAGTAAAAGCTAGCAGCAAGGCCTATATTATGAATATATCATGCAAGTATGCTTTTTATATTTATGATTTATAGCCCTTTCCAACACGTAAGTAAAAAGCACAAGGCCACGCAGAGTCGTAGAGGTGAAAGGTATATGGTCATACACAGAAATGCAGATAGATTTGTGCATGGTAATGTTCTTAGGCTAAAAAATTGCTTAGGACAATGACAGCTGGAAACTTCAACTCAGGTTGCAAATTAAAAAGGAGCATAGAATTCCAAACTGGGTTACTAGTGGGAGACAGTTCTCATAGCTGCTGTCTGTAATGAGAAGCATCAATGCAAGAGGAGGAAAGGCAAGAAACATGGACAGAGGAAGAAAAAACAGCAGAACAGTTGAAACATGGCTTCAGTGAATGAGGATGGAGGTGTTCCTTGTAACATGGCTGTGATCCCTCCTAAGAAACTGTAAAAGGCAGTCGCTCAGAAAATTCCATGCAGGATTCAGGGGAAATTTGGCTTTGGAAGACATCTAGGCACATAGGAATGCTCTAGCTGAAAAATGTCAGAAGTTGGATGCTATCCTGATCATTTAATGTTGATTTTTGGTTTTGTGAGAAAAATAAAATAAAACAGATGGGCATAGATTTCTGTTGCCATTGTGATTTCTCTCGTGTCCACACATTGATCTGCTTTAGCTTGGAAACCCACTGTGCCTATGTAATTCTACAGCACGTGCATTTGGTCAAGTCAGACCACAGGCAACATGAGATCATGTCTGCCTGCAACTGACTGTGAGAAACACAGCCTGAAGTCAACCAGCGCAAAAAGTGATACAGCCCCTCTTACTTTGGTTTAAATGGAAGGTCATCTATTAGAAACAGGTTAGCACGCAGGAGGATGCCCAGGACAGCTACATGTGTTGCTCTGTAGCACAAGGCACATCTGTGTGCATTTCACCTGTGTTTTCTCATGCCTTATTTTCCACCTGCATTTTTTCCTATGTGGTTTTGCCAAAGTTCCTTGCTCTTGAAATAGGCTTATTTTCATTTCAGCTTTGGTGGAGCAGGCAGTGACTGTACCTGGATCAGGTTCACTCACCTATACTATCTGCTTACTACTGCTCTGGTTCCTCTGATCTTTCAGAGATGTTCAGCATTATAACTGCCATTTTTCTATTCCAGTTCCCTCTAGATAGGATTTTCTTGCCAAGAGTGAGGGCAGAAAATTGATTTAGTTTGTTTTAATATTTTTTAAACCCCTGAGTAGTTGAGAAGGGCAAAACTGGCCTTAGTGTTAAGGCTACTCTGCATCCTACACTACGGCAAACAGTGTAAGCCAGCTAGCCCTTGCAGCTTGTCCTCTCTCTTCCCTGTTAATCCAGTTATTACACAAGCATTCATGTCACTTGGTAAATGTTAAGGTGGAAGGCAACAACCCTGACAGCAATTTATTTCCTCTTTATTCTTTCTGTATATAGTGGCAAGATTGACAGTGTCTCATAAACTGTAGATGAGAGAAGTTTAATTTGCAGGGTAAACTTCTTATTGATCTAACCCAGGTCTGATTACTTGAAGTGCAGAAAGCAGATTTTGATCCTGCTAAAAGATTGTTGTGCCAGACCGGAAGAAAAGGGAATTTGAACCAGAAAGGACAGCTGTGAGGCCCCAGAGTTTACATTTTCTGTTGTGAGGATTCTCCTTGGGAAGGAGGATCCCCGCAGCCCAGTCATTCACCCGACATTCTTTGTGTCACATTGCAGTGGAGTGGACTGGGATGTGCAATTATTCAGCTTCCACGAAATGAAAAAATACTAGTAGTAGGTCTCTGAGAAACACTGAGGAACATTGATCCCTGTTTCCCTATTCCCAAACACCATGAATTCAGCTATGCTCGGACTATAAAGTGATCATTAGCAAATGCCTGCTCCAGAGAAAGTAATGCAGTGCAAGTGTGGGTGATAATGAGAGCGGTGTGCTGCCTTGGAGGACGTTTGCTGAAAAGGATCCATATGCCAGTGGCACCCTCAAGGCAGAAGCAAAGGACTTCTATTGGCCAGGAAATGGCTGAAGATGGTGAAACAAGATGATGCTTCCCCTTCCTGGCTTATGCCAGAGCTCAGCTGTTGCCTAGGATGTCACTTCTATCCCTCCCATCTTCCCTGCTGTATCAGCAGCAGTCTTTACTCTTTGGGACTTCCTTTTCAGCTCTCTGACCTCACTCTTTGTGCTCCTCTCCTCAGACTTCCAAAGCAGCAGTTTGATCTGGGGTTTTGCTCACTTTCTTCAGGAGGCAAAATTCAGGACAGCCTTATCTGCCAAGGAGCCCTAAGCCAGGCTGGAGAGAGCTAGGAAATCAATCCAGCTCTAGTAGCAGCTTGAGAGCAAAAATCCTATTAGCATGAATCGTATCTTTCAGGATGCTAGCACAGAACATAAAACCTAACACCATGGAGTTTCTGTCACAGCTTTGAATGTTAATATAAGTTTGTGTGTATCTAGAAAGTATTTGTTTTATTGTTGTGAATTTCCCTGTCTCCTACCATTTTCCAGGGGACAGAGGTATTTTCCCTTGCTATGCAGTTTCTCCTAAGGAAAATGAAATACATTGCAGGGCAAGTTCTGTGACAAATGGTTTCTGGTCTATTTAGACACCTCTGCCCTCAATTCATTCTTGTGCTTGTTCATGCTAGACTGAAAAAAATGTACATTTTCACTCTATTTTTGAAGAAGACTACTTTAGGTCACTTGGTATTTTTGATGTCTAAGTTTTGCAGACCAGGATTAATCTATATAATAAGCTTTTGGCTGGTCAATTTTAAACAGATTTTAAAAATAACTTTGAAATACAAGTGTCTTCAAATTACCACTGGCAAACCACTTATTGTTCAACTTCCCAGCAATGCACTGGCTGTGTTGGAGAAGTCCTGAAATTAATAGGTCTGGAATCTGTGAAGGACATAAAGTCTTTTGCAAGTAGACAAGCTTCTTGTAGTTATTATTATAATAGCCTGCTATTATATACTTGTTAGCATTTAAAATTTCGTGTCCTGTCAGAAAGTCTGTGTTGTCGTTTCAACCTTCTGGAAACTGGACTGAGATTGAATTGAAAATTACACTCTCTTCCCTCACAGCCTCTCACATTTTTATTTTTTTTCCCACACATGGGTGATTATTCCAGAAGAAAATTTCTATTGTTAAACACAGAACTTTGATGTGACCAGCTAATTTTGAAACTGATCAGCAGTTATAACAACAAGGAAAAATAGCTTTGCCTGTTCTTTCCAGAATAAAAAGAGACTCAAATATTCCTCTGTGTCCCTTTTTCTTTTATTTAGTTTGAAGAAAACGTTCTGGATGCTTGCCTGTTCCTGATGGACAAGGCAGAACTGGAGCTCTCTGGTCGTGGAAACCCAATCAAAATCTGCCGTGTTGCCTCAGCAGTGGTATGTAATGGATGCCTAATATGTGTCAGAAGGGACTCATAAATCAAAGCCGGGCTGATTTAACTGGCCCTCGTGCCCTGATGTGCTCTCTACAATGCACAACAGATCAGTTGTCCATTCTGACAATTGTCCATTCTGGAGTCTGACATTGCATTTCTCTCCACTAAAGTTCAAGCAACTTCTGTTGGCTCATCGCCTTGTCCTGAGAATGGTGCCTGACTGGTGGGAAAACCACTTTCAGATGTTGCGCTCCAGGCATAAGCATTTCTTATGTGGCAATGTGCTTATTTTCCAGTAACTGATACAATTGAGAAAACTGTTTCTGCTGTGGATAGTGCAGTGGCATGATGGGTGGAATTTTGGATGGGGAACTGAGGGACTTTATGTGGACTCCAGTGCTAACCTCAATGGGGTCTTAGAGCACTGCAAGGGTGAATGTTGTTGTGCCTGATCCAAGCCCCAAATGACCTAATCAGGCTGAGAACAGTTATATAAGTGGGCTGCTTTGGCCCCAGAAGAAAACACTGTGGGAATTGTCCTCTTAAACGTGAGGTGCACAAAACATACGCCACTCGGAATGAAAGCACCTAAAATAACCAAGGAGAAGACTTTCCAGACCTCCATTCTTTCCAGTTGCCAGGCACCAGGAATCATGTCATGGGTGCAAGAGCAGTCCCATCCCTAATATTTGAGATGCTAGACTCATCCAGGATGTGGAACACAGAGGCTGAGTCCTGTCTTTTGCCTTATTAGAGGTCTGAACCGATGCTTTCTGCTTCCCAGAATAATACTCTAGTCATTGAGCTAGAGTAATTAGATGTTCTCCCGAGCCAGCTACTAAAATAGACTGTCCACAAAGCATGGCTACTGGAGATAGATGATCCTTTAACCCATTTGTTATAGCATTTGCCCAGGCTTTAAGAAAATGAACTCTTTGTCTTAGATGACATTGAAGTGGGATCTCCAGCCTCTCAATCTTGCATGTTAAATAGAATAGCTTCAGCAAGAAATACTGAGAACACCTCTACTTCTCTCTGTCTTTTAACATTTCAGTTAGTTCTTTCACCCCAGACATCAGGAATACAGCTTTGGACCTTTGAATAGAAGAAAGAATCAAATGTGGTTTCCTCATTCCTGAACTAGTAGATGTAAAAAGTCCCTCATGTAAGGACTATGAAAGCCCCCAGGACAGAATAGCACAAAGTTTATGAATCCAAATTGGGCTTGGATAATTCTTAGGTTTTGAGCCGCTCAAACATTTTAGAGAGGTGGAGAAGTTCACCATTTGAAATCCAGGACTCAATACACTTTAGGCCTAATCTGCAGAATTAGGCCATAACTGGGTAGAGGGTTTGGTCATTGAAATCTGGAACTGAGTAAGAAGTCAGAAAGAGGTTCTGAAGTCCCACCTGTGTTCCTTAACCCCATTCTTGCTCAAGTTGAAATGTGGTAGAGCTGAGTTAGTCTGAGGACATGCCTCTCATGCTGAAATCCTTCTCAGGCTTTCTGGTGTGGCAGAGCAGGTAGAGTCCCTCTCTTCTTCCACTCATTCCACTCAGTTAGAGTAGAGCCTGAAGATCAACATGCTGTCCTGTCCTTGAAGTGATTCTTTTCTTGGCATGTTTCCTACACCAGTGAGATGGGCACAACCCCTTAACCCTTTGGTTATGACTCTGAATACTTATCTCTGTTCAGTCCTAGAGTTCACAGGAAGTCGATTTTCTAATTATAAAACAGTAGTTAATGCAGCCAAAAGCTTTTAAATGAGAACTGTGATTTATTTGGCTGGCATGTAGCTGTTCCACATTAGCATAATTAAAAGGTACAGAGTGAATGAGCTTTTTGCACAGCCTCAACTGGCTTGGTTCAAATTGCAGCTAGGAGATGTATTGCTCGTTAATGCCTATCAGTATAGCCATTAGTCAGCAAAACTCTTTGCTTTGTCTAATCTTACCAGAGGAAAACTTACACAGCAAATTCCTTCTTGTTTTCATGTGTACCAGACCAAAGAAATTAGTTTCTACTCTAAAAATAGCAGTAGACTGGTTCTCCTTTCAATCTCCTGTAAATCAGGAGTGATTTTATTAAAATCTCTGGACTGATATGGACAGAAGAACACATGGTGGAAAGAATACAGCTTAATATTTCTGAGGCTTGCTTATCAGCGTATAACTGATTGCATTTATTAAAAGTACATAGCAGTAAGCATGTTTAATGTTAATAAAACCTGTTAATTGGAAACATGGATACTCAGCGTGATGATTTAATTTCAGATTTAAGTGTCTGATCTTCATTCAGAATTGTTCAGCGATGGAGAATCCATGGCCCTTAAGATTGTCTTATTTATGTCCTACCTTCAAAATGAAACACTTCTATCTTACTTTCTAACCTAAACTTGGCTATATTCACTCTCTCCCATCCTATCGGTCTGCTGGGTTAAGGAGGTTTTTATTATTCAGTCTCTGACATCCCTAATGCTCATTTCCTTTGATTTTAGATTAACTCCAGAGATGACAATGGTGTGATAGCTGGATCCTGGAATAATTCATATGATTATGGTGTTGCACCTTCAGCCTGGACGGGAAGTGTGGACATTCTCTTGGAGTATTACAGTTCTAAGCAACCTGTCCGATATGGCCAATGCTGGGTCTTCGCTGGTGTCTTCAACACGTGTAGGTATCAGTGAGAAAAGCTCCAAGCTGCTATGTGGTTCCTGCTTAACAGAGCTTTTAGGTAAACTTAACTAAAATACTTCCTAGCTCTGTGCTGCTCAGGAGTAAACAGCAGAGATACTTAAAAATACATGGCTAAAATAGATGGTCTTTAAATAAACCTCTGGTGTGTCCTTCAGGTCAGATGCTCGTCCACATAAAACTGTTAACTATTTATTCGTTCAGTGAAATGTATTCAGTGACTCAGGAGGGTAAGTTTGTGAGAGAGAAAGTTGAGTCCTTCAGCACAGTCCACATTGCTGTCAAGAATTCTTAGATGGACAGGGTGCTTGTCATCTAGACCTAAAATATTAAATTACTACCCAATATGGAATATTGTGATCGTGTTTCTGCTCTAGAAAGGCCAAATCTCACCTGCTGAAGACTGCTCCTAGGAAAATTGAGGTGCACTGTCCCTGCACCTGTTTACTGAGCACTGTTAACATTTTATATGGAGTTTATGAGCCAGAAGAATAGAGAAAACAATGGCCTAGTTTGTGACTTACGTAGTGCTACAAAGTCTAAACATATTTGGTCAAACGAGAGTTCCAGTGTTGCAGCAAACAGAGTGTTGCAGGTCATAAAAACCAGTGGGGAAAGCAGCATTGGGTTGGTCCCATATTTTGACTGTCTAGCACTTTCTAGCAGCATCATCAGCTAATATACAGGAACATACTCTGTGGCCTCCTCTGGAATTTCTCCAATAGGTCCTTTCTGTTTTGGTGACCCCAGAGCTGGATGCAGCACTGCAGGTGGGGTCTCAGCAGAGAAGGGCAGAGGGGCAGAATCCCCTCCCTTGGCCTGCTGGCCACGCTGCTTTTGATGCAGCCCAGGATACAACTGGCTTTCTGGGCTGACAGCACACATTGCCTGCTTATGTTGAGCCTCTTGTCAATCAGCACCCTGAAGTCTTTCTCCCCAGGGCTGCTCTCAATCACTTCTTCCCCAGGCTGTATTTGTGCTTTGCCTTGACCCGTGTGTAGGACCTTGCACTTGGCTTTGTTGAACCTCATGAGGTTTGCACAGTCCCACCTCTCCAGCCTGTCCAGTCCCTCTGGATGCCGTCCCTTCCCTCCATCCTGTCAACTGCAGGACACAGCTTGATGTCGTCAGTGAACCTGCTGAGGGTGCCCTTGATCCACTGTCCATGTCACTGACAAAGATACTGAACAGCATCAACACCTGAGGAGTGCCACTCGTCACTGGTCATTGACCATTAGACAGCAAGTCTTTGAGTGCAATCATCCAGCCAATTCTTTATCCACCAGTTGGTCCATCCATCAAATCCGTGTCTCTCCAATTTAGAGGCAAGGATGTTGTATGGGACATTGTCAAATGTTTTGTGCAAATCCAGTTTCTTTCATATATCTGGAGAGGTTTCTTTTTTGATTTGGGAAGGTGCTGACAAATGCTTTGTCCTTCAACACATGAAATGTTTCATTTTATTCCTGGTGCAGTGGGATAATGAGCAATCACCCATATCCAAAGAACCTGGGTGACATCTACCTCCTTCACTGCCTGAGGCTGCATGGTCTCTACTTGATGCTCCTCAGCCTCTGCACAACACAATAGGTTCAAAAAAGTTCATACAAATGTTTCTTATGGATGCAATTCCTCGCAGTGGATTCCATGGGCTGCTTTGTCTTCTCTGCCCGTTGCCTTATCCGGATTTCTCTAGATCACAGACAGACACACACACCAGTTCTCCCACCTTCCCCCCGCACTTGCCCTGAATCACCACTACTCAGTACTTTGCCTGCAGGCCTCTGTAAAACTGGGGCGATGCAGCAGAGGCCCGGAGCCTGCTGTGTTGAAGGAAGAGGCATATTTATCTGGGGCAAAACTAGACTTGGTTTGCTGACTAAGTCACTCAAGTCAGAGACCTGGCACTTTGCACTGCTGCTAAGATTGCCAAAGTATAAAGTTTGTTGAGCATTATGAAATGAAAATATTGTCCAGTGGCTGACCTGATGATAGCCACTGACACATCCAGCTGCTGACCACTGCCCAGAGGACAGCGAAGGTCCAATCAATCATGTGCAACTATCAGGGTTGTTTTGAGGTGTTTTTGAGTCTCTCTCAGCTGTCAATATTTTATCATTGTGACCAGTCCAGCTTTCCAAGGTTACTATATTGTACACTCCAGATACTCATCTGATAAAAATGCAAAAACATTCCAAAAAATGGTCATTAATCTTGAAATTGTCAGACAAATTATTTCCAATGAGCCCTGATGGCTCATGTGCTGGAAGCCTGGGAGGGCACTTGAATTAAGTTTAATCAATAGGTACATATGGTATTGGATGCATCCAGGTAATTTGTCATCCAGGAACTTGGAATGAATGTGCAGTGTTACACTTCATTGGGAGTCACAGTAGTGACAGTAATGAATATACAAAACGCAGCAGTAGCAGCAGGGCTGTTCAACTCTGCAGCATTGGAATTATTTTTAAGTAGGATTTTCAATATAAACCTTTTTCCTTAAAAAACCCACAAACAGCTCCACAAAAAATCCACCCCAAAAACCACCACCACCACAAACCAACAAAAAAAAACACCCCCCACCCCCCCAAAAGAAACAAACCAAAAAAAAACCCCAAAAGAAACAAAACAAACCCTATCAACCACCAAAACCCCCTCACCCCCTGTTTTCTCCCATACCATGTTGGCTCCTAAATTGAAAGCCAGGAACTTTTTTTGGCTGAGACAAAAAATGTCATCTGGAGTAGCTGAGATGATGTGTCACCCCACAGACCCACTCCCCTAACCTGGGGATGTTATCCATGCCTATTTATCAGCCAGGGTACACAACAAACACAGAAGCCTATTGATGCACTCTTGCAGACCACAGACATAGCTGTAGCATTTCCATGGTTTTTCCACATTTCTTAAATTTACCGCTTGTTAAACGGTAAGAAGGGTCATGAGTGCTTTATTGTGATGGTGTAAGAGTTAGGGCTAGGGGCTTTTTTTTGATCCTCCTTTTAAGGTCTTTTATTGGGAGGGACTATCGACTCCAAAATGTTATTACTTAGTGAGGAATATGAATTATGTAGTACATTTTATTCAGATTGTCAAACCTTGTCATTTCAGTTGCAAATAATGCAGCTTTTCCCCATTGTTATCAATAATTTTCTGCTTTATTCTTTGTGTTCTCCAGATCCCTTCTGACAGCAGACATCAAACAGGAAAACTCCAAATCAATCAAAAGGAGATACTTTTTTATTACTTTTCTTTTTAGCATAGTCTCATAATTCTCCTGAGTTACTGATACTAAGAGACCTAATATGTTGTGTATTTCTTGCAAGATCAAACTTCTTTTTCTTTGTATCACATTTGGTCATGCAGCTGACCCACTGCACCCAGATTTGACCTGAAATTCTGCAGTGTGGTCCCTATGAAAGGCTGCTTTAAAACTATTGGTAATCAGATGCTTTGGTTATAACCATTGTACCATTACATGTTTTTAATGCTCATCATTTTGGGACCAAATAAAATATTTGGCATGTGCAATATAAAAACAGATAGGAGAAATTATTTGGGTTGATTTGACTGAGTTTTCCCGTTTTATTCTAGTTATTAATATTTCTGTCCTCTCATCCTGTCATCCATGAACGCAGTCTTCGTATTTGTCCTTCTCAGCATACCTCTGTCTTTGCCACAGTTCTGAGATGCTTGGGGATACCTGCAAGACTCGTTACCAACTATTCTTCTGCCCATGACAACAATGCCAATTTACGGCTGGACTTCTTTCTGGATGACGAAGGAAAAGTGGACACCAGACTTACAAAAGATTCTGTCTGGTGAGTCCTCCTGGAAAATGCCTTTAATGTGTCAATGATAAAAGTAGTAAAAAACATGATGGCAATACCTATGTTGTATTTATTTCTCTGTGCATTGAAGAACACTGCTGGCTGGTGTGAAGCAGAATGAATGGATTGTTGGTAGGCTGACTAATATGAAGCCCTTGTTGTGTAAACAGGCAAACCCTGGGGGATCCTGCTATTAATGTTACCATACATTGCACATTTAAGCATTCTGAGAGCTGGAATGGGCTTGTGCTCCTTACAGACAAGCTGTTTCTAAAAATGGAAGCGGGTAGAATGGGCACTTCTATTCTTCTGGAGCCAGGCTCCAAGAGGTACCTCAATATCTATGGAAAAACACCCTTCTTGATCTGCTTGTGCCCAGTTTCCACATTTGTAGACTGGTATTACTTTGTGTGCACACAGCCACTGTTGCAAAGAGGTGCTTTCCAAAATAAACCCAGTTCATCTGAAAAAGAAACAAGTCAAGGTATTATACAAGATACTGAAATGCTATCACCAGATTTATAAAATGAAAACTCCCTAGGGCCGAGAGAAGGAGTTTACACATTCTTTTTGAGAAAGCAGTCCTCTAACTGGCACTACAAACTCTTACTGTCTTCTGTCTGACAGGAGAAGTATAGCATGTATTGATTATATGCTGTGTGGGATATTGGCCCTCAAGCCTCTCCTCGTCAGAGTGAAGCAGTGAATGTGACCTCTACATTCCTATATTCAGGAGATACTTGTCCTATTCAATGTTAATATACCTGACTTGTGTCAGTGATATCTTCAACTCATTAACAGAGCAGCACATCAGCCTGTTTCATTAATAACTTAATCTGTGGAATTCTTTGTATTAAAAACTGTAATAAACCCACTATGTGGTAGAGGAAATGACTGAACCTGTTGCTGTGACATCTTTTATGTGAATTCTATAATCAAGAGAAAATCTAAGGAAAGCAGATTCATTTACATGTGACACTTGTGCCACAGCATGACAGAATAGTTGAGACTAGAAGGGACCCCTGAAAGTCCTCCAACCCTCCTGCTCAAAGCACAGTTAGCTAGAGCAGGTTGCTCAGGTCTGTGTCCAGTTGGGCTTTGAGTATCTCCGAGGATGGACACCCCACGACCTCTCTGGGAAACTTGTGCCTGTGCTCAGCCATTTCCACAGTAAAAAAAAGTGTTTCTTCATCCTCAGACTGATTTTTCCATGTTTCAGTATGTGCCCATTGCTTCTTGTCCTGTGCTTGGGCTACTGAGAAGAGTCTGGCTCTGTCTTCTTTCCTTCAACTCCCTAATCAGGCATTTACACACAAGGATAAGATCCTACTGAGCCTTCCCATCTTCAGACTGAACAGTCCCAGCTGCCTTAGTTTCTCCTCGTGTACAGTCTGTGTTGAATCAGCCATTCCTTCCAGGTTTCTATATCAGCAAACTTGCAGAGGGTACAGCGGGTCTCATAACCCCGGTCATTAATGAAGCTCTTAAATGGCGTCAGACCCAGTATCGACCCCTGGGGGACACAACTAATGACTAAGCTTCAGCTGGGGTGATCACTACTGATCACAGCCCTCTGATCCCAGCGATTCAGCCACTTTTCAATATATCTTGCTGTCCACTTGTCTAGTCTATACTTCAGTGGTTTGTCTATGAGGATGTTCTGGGAGATGACGCTAAGGTCAAAAGGGCCAACCTCCATGCACTGGTCTCTGCTTTGTCCTTTCCGTCACTCATTTCATCAGAGAAGGCTCTCAGATTTGTCAGGCACAGCTGGCTGCTTGTAAATCCATGCTGACTATTGCCAATCACCTAGTCCTTAATATGTTTGGAAATGTTTTCCAGAAGAACTTGCTCTATAACCTTCGTAGAGATCAAAGTGAAGCTGACAAGTCTGTCTCTCCCTGGATACTCCTTCTCTCTCTTGAAGAATAGAGCAATATTTGATTTCTTCCAGTCTGCAGGAACTTCTCCAATTACCATGATCTTTTGAAGATAGATATGAGTGGTCTTACAGTAACTTTGGAAAGCTCCCTCAGCATTTTTGGTGAGATTACATCGAATTTTCCATCAGATCCATTGGACTTGTGTGTGTTCAGTTTGTTTAACTGTTTTCTGTCTTGTTACTTGTCTAGTTTTCATTATTCCAAACCTCCACACTGGTCCCATGGGCTGTGATTCCTGAGGGCAAATCTTAGCAGTAAAAACCAAGGTGAAGAAGGTATTGAATGCCTTCTCCTAATCCTTTGTCACCAGGTTGCCTGTTCTGTTCAACAACAGAGCCACATTCTGAAGTCTTCCTTTTGACGCTGATGTGCTTGCATTACTTGCTGCTCTTCACATGCCTTGACATACTTTGTTTGCTCTGTTCTGGCTTTCCTGTACCTGTCCCTGCATGCTCAGACAGTTACTCTGTATTCTTCTTGGTCACCTGTCCCTGCTCCCCCCTCTTTTTTAAGCACCATTTTTTTATGTTTAATTGGGACCACCTTGTGCCACTTTTGGTTATTTTTCTGCACACAAGGATGGACCATTCTTAACTTTGGAGGAGGTGGTTCTTGAAAAACAACCAGCTCTTCTGCATCCATCTCCTACCCAGAACTGCCTCCCATGGGATTCTTCCAAGCAGGACCTTAAACACGTCAAAGCCTACTCTCCTGAAATCCAGAGCTGTGGTCCTGCTATTTGCCTTGTTCCCTCCTATTAGTACCCTTGGGCAGTTTTGCATGTGGTTTGTGAGACAGAAGGACCTCAACATGTCTCATGGGGCTGGTCCTTTTATGGCTCATAGAGCTGTAAAGGAGAAGTCTTCTATAACCTACTCTACCTGTAAAAGATATGAAACAAGACCCAGTGACTGGGCTAGTCAGTGCTATGTCCATACACACCCAGTAATGGATCATTGCTGCGCTTTAGAATTTTCACTGTCTCACCCCTTCTCTCCTTCTCCTAACCCAATCTTTGAAATTCATCTCACCAACTTTTGAAACTTCCTTTTACTTCCCTACCTCTCTTTTTGCCAGCTGTTTCCAAAGACTTCCTAATTTAATGTATTTTTCTCCCTTATTCTTTTGGGACAGGGTCAGATTATCCAAAATCATCCTAGCCCCACTGAAATCCATATGCAATTTTATACTAGCATTTCATCCTTCCATCCTGCATTTGCTTTTTTTTGGCTTGATAACTTCTCTAACTGCCTTGTTCATCCTTTTATCCTCCCTCTGCACTTATTAGTACATGGTGCACATAACCCTTTGGGCATGACTTAATATATACACCTCTTTTCATTTCTCCTCTGTGTCCTTTCTTTTCATTACTCTGTAACACTCCATGGTAGCCCACATGCTGACTTCTAATGACTTGTGTCTTAACCCTGATTTTATTTTTAATGTCTCTTTTATTTCTTTTTTTAAGAGGACAAGCTTGAGGTATTTATAATGATTTTTTAAAATGCATTTCTCACTTTTATTTATAATCTCTTGAAAACTGTAAGCAAAGCTCTTTTTCTTTATTAATATATCATTTCTATTGTACTTGTACTCTAGCCTTGTACTGCTGGAGCTGATCTGTCTTCAGGTCTTAAATACTCTCAGACTTCAGGGATACTTGGAGCCAGGATTTTTAGTCCAATCAATCTCTGAGTGTGGGCTCCCTCTGAATGTTATCTGACATTTATTTATTTTTATTAAAGATCATCTTCTCCCTCAGGATAGGAAACAACAACACCACCAACAAAACACATATACAAAATTACACAGGCTTTGCAAAAAGTTATTTTTATAAATCTGGCTGGATTTGGGACCATCAGTACTGTCTGTTCTCCTTGCCTTTCTTAATGATGATATAAAGACACTTAAAGAATATTTCTCTTGGATGGGAATCAAGACTCACTCCTACTGTGAGGTCCAAGCAAATAATCGTCAGTATCTCAGCAGAAACTTACTTGGTATCACCCAGCCCCATGGGAGTTCCACATCCAGTCCTGTGGAGAAAGCCCTTCTGAGACCTCTGCTCTTCAATTTACTTCCAGGTCACTTTGCTCTAATTTCTCAGCAATATTATCAGTGCTCCTCTCGACCTCAATGCCTGAACTTGTTAGCTCATAAAAGGACAGCAGCTGCTTCTAGCATATGCCTGTCCCCTAAGCAATATGAACTACCCTTCCTGAATTGTCTTCCAGGCATAAAACCCACCTGGCCATCTTTTATTAATGTCCCCATTGCTTTGTTTAGTCTATCTGTAATTATCTCTGTAAATATTTAATGGTCACTACATTGATCTCTGTTGCCATTCTTGCTTTCTTTAATGTCTCAGGCTTGCTGTACAATAAAAGAATTACAGAATCAGTTGGACAAATTATGGTCATGCAATCAGCTCCTCAGCTGTGCTCAGTTCTATAGAGAAGTTTCTGCTACATTTGGAAAGGCAAATGTTTCCCTCACCCTCCTTTCCTTAATGCTCACTGCTTTACAAGCAGTGTCTTTCTGTCCATTCAGATTCCATATCCTCACGTGTATTTGTTATTTGCATGGCAGCAGACCTAATGCAACTGCCATCCTTTTGTGTCCAGAAACCAGAGAAAAAGGTCCTGTCCCTAAGACAAATACAGAAAAAAATCTAGAAAAACTGCGTTACCTAATTGCAGAACTGAAGTAGATCTGCCATTTCACACACTGTTACCCCCCTCCCAGCCTTGTTTTTATCATCTTTTCCTTTTGCGTGCTCTTCAGGTTCTTCTTTCACAGAATGCAAAGCCAGTGACACATCTGACTTTGATTCAAAGTGAAACAGTGAAGGCTTCAGGGCAGGGATTGTCTTTCTCATATGTTGGCAAAGCAGTTTTCAAATACTCACCTTCCACGAAGTTTGTCCCCATTCTCAGGTAGCCCTCAGCAAAGTTCTGTGTGCATGATTCAGCACTGAATACTCTCAGCAGCATCAAAAATTCTCTGAGCGTGCGTCATTTTCCTTGAATAATTCCTTTTTCTGTAGTGCTGCTTCATTAACTCTCCTAACTGACAAGTTTTACCCTGATCCAAGATTTCATTTCCACTTTGAAATGTCTTGTTAGACAAGCTTCAGATCCTTCTGACTCTGCTCCATAGCTGGTTTTCACCTATTATTAATGAAATGGTCAGAGTTTAACAATCCCCATTTTGGTTGCTAATATCATTGCGTGTACTAGAGGCTATATCAGCAGCTACACAGATGTAATTTTATTCAGATCTGCTGTAGGATATGTACAATTTGCAAGCAAAATTGCCCCTTTCTCTACTCTTTCCTTCTTTTATTTTTTTGCAGTAATGAAATTCAAACATTTTGCAGGCTTTACTGCGAGACCCTCTTTCCAGATTATTTTTTCTTCTTGCTTGTGCTCTCTCCCTTGAGCGTCGGTAGCATTGTAGGAAGTTACAACATCTGTCTGTCTTTTCTGCTCATCTTTGAAACACCCAGGGCAGACTGTGATGGTGCTGTACTGGTTTTTAAATTTTCTTGAGCATCCAGCCAGGTGAGAGCATTTTAACCCTGAGCACCTAGATGAACTACTCCCAGAATTTTACCTTTTGGGTCACTGTCCTGGGCCCTAAAGACTCGGGTTGGCCCACAGTGGTTGTAGGTGGGTTTTATGAAAAGATGTATGTTTTAGGAGATCTGACATCATGTACTGGCATGACACATGGGGAAAAACTTATAAGGAATCCACAGTGAGGATAGTTGTAGAAAGTCTTTTTCTCAATGAACATGGAAGCCAGCTGAGCATGCTTGTTTTGAGCCATTAAAACAAAAGTACACACTGTACATTGTGGAGTTGATCCCGAATCTCTTAATAAGAGACACCAAAGCTTCAGTCTGGATAATTAAAAAGCAGACCATGTTTCATTGGCTTGAAGATTGAAAGTTTGCTTTAGCAGGCAGATTGAAGTGGAGGTGTCTGGCTGGAAAGGGATTCTAGTTTGTGTAGCTTTTCATATACCCCAGCAATCTCCAAACAGTGGCATATTTTCTGAGATATCTACACTCAGAACACATTAGAAGAATCAAAAAAGCTTCTTCAACTTGCAGTCAGGAAACTACAATGAAGGATTTTGTCTTTCACGTTTTAACAGATAGGTACCACACTTAAACACCTAAAAATCTGTTCTCTTAAAAGAGTCAACTTTTTTACTCCTGAATTGGAAAATGGTATTATTTAAGCAATGCCAGGACATAAATACACAGGATTTGTTTTGGTCTGTGTGCTTCTTTCCAAGAATTTAATATACTGGTCCCATCTCTTGTCTAAGGAATTATCATTGCTGGAATGAAGCTTGGATGACCAGACCTGACCTTCCTGTTGGTTTCGGAGGCTGGCAGGTTGTTGATGGGACACCTCAAGAAACCAGTGATGGTAATATTGATTGAAGTCCTCCTTAGCTCACTTTCTAATGTTTGGGATCTCTGTTTCAAACAATGAGCTGATAATAGCTGAGCCAGTGGCACCTGGCACCATATGGCCAGTGACAATTTCTTGAGCCAAATAACCATACTCGCCTCAGGGCCTTCTCCTGCTTTGTTTTGAACTCTAAAATAAATCTGTCCTTATTATAGCACTGCTGCCTGGGCACAAAATCCTGCATGAGAAAGGCCCTGTTTGGTACAGAAGGGATGTAATCCTGTTGCCAAAGAGGGCTTCTAACATTTTAGAGTACCTATACAGGAGCCTGATCAAATTAATTCTCCTTTATGTTATGAAGCCCTAACTAAAATTCATGAGCAGACAGTCGGCAGGAGAGAAAAAAGTGAAAAGTCACTGTTGTTTCTTCCCAGTCCTTAGTTTTCCAGCCCTTAAAATATAAATTCTCAAATTTATAGTGAGATCTTTCTCAGCCTGTGGTGTACCTGAGTCCTCCCAAAATTATCTGTTTTAACCAAAACCAGCTGTAACTATATTTTGAGCACTTGAGACTTACAGTGGATGTTATAGTGCCATTAAAGGTACCAAACCACCAGGTTGTTCCAGACTTGAGTCTGTGTTAACTATGGAGATGGTAAAAAAATTAAGCTTTTTGCTTCTTGGTCAAGAGTTTCTGTAAACTATTAAAAGAGTTCTTTAAGCCCCAAGAATTCTTTTTCTTTGAGAAAATATAATATTTTTACATGTTTTTAATGAATTTAGGCTCTCACTTTGTCTCTCTTCTCCCCATAGGTATGTACAGGTGTGGTCCAGCCTCAGTTCAAGCCATTAAACATGGTCACGTTTGCTTCCAATTTGATTCTCCTTTCGTCTATGCTGAGGTACATACGAGAGAATTTTTACTGCAACGAATGATATCAATGAGACCATAGCGAGACAAAAGATAGGGCTCCACTGCAATTTATGGATTGAGAAGTTACTTCATGTATGCTTCATGTCACAGAACAATCTCATCATTATATTTTGACATGCAGGCCAGTAGGTGTGATATGGGTCTGACGAATGACAGAGATTTCTCTAATCTCTTCCCCAATATAACAAGAAGAAAAAGCTGCTCTGACTTCATTGAAACTTCAGTCTGTGGTCATTTTTCCTTCCAAGATTCAGCTATGCTGAATGAGTCACTAGCTCTAGCTGCTCATCCTCTTTGCTCACCACATTCCTTTTGGCTGCTGTGGGCCATGGAGATCTCACATGGGTGATTTGACTGACAGATCTGAGAGAGAAATTTCTCAGTAAGGAGATAGAGGGCCTGGTCTGGAGTTTTAACTTCTCGTATCACCAGAGGAGGCATGCCCAGAATCGCAACACTGCAGGACAAGTTTCTCTCTAATTGAATTGTAAATAGCTTAGGACAGAAAAGAATAAAGATATTTTATCTGTTAAGCATTCCCCTCTCTATTTCTAAAGCTTTTTGTTACAAGAAATGTGTAGCAGTGGTCTCCAAATCTGAATGACCTCTCTGTAGCCTTGTAAAGTTTACACTCTCTGTCATTCTGGAGCTGTGAGTAGTAAAATTCATCTCAGCATATGACTAATTTTAAACATGAAATTTCAACATGAGTAATTAGTGGGACTTCAAGTCAACATGTCATTATTGTGGGGGAGATAGGCTGACTTCTCTTCCTCTCTCTACTTCCATATATCTCAATCTCCTTTCACTTAATTTCATAGGTGAATAGTGACATTTTTTACACAAAAATGGAGAAAAATGGAACCCAAGTGGTAGAAAAAATTGACACAACCCATATTGGCCAGCTGATTGTGACCAAGGAAGTTGGAGGTGATCGAATGATGGACATTACTGCGGAGTACAAGTTCCGAGAAGGTAACCTGAAATGGGCTGCAACCATATGGATGTAGACTTATCTCAGTCAGATCTTGGATGATGACTTGGAAACCTCTGTCACCGAAGGAGCTTCATGAACAGCTGCCTAAGTGCCCTCTGGAATTCTTTATTTGTAACTCCATCCCAGAAACACTGCAGATGCCTTGATCTTAAGGCACAAACAGAGCACAAACTTTGCTACTCAGAAATGCTTTAGACTAAGTAAGTTGTAGTGAAAATAAAGGCTAGTCATGGAGCAACTCAAAGCATTCAAAACAGTTCAAGGCATTCTGTACACATGTTTAGACATTTCTTATTCAGGCCAGAGGCTCACACAGAGTAAACCAGTGCAGATGTATTAATAGGAATTCAGCTACATCAATTTGTCTGATATGGCTTTAATACCAACTCCCTTGGTAGCTGTGAAGTTCTCCGACTGCTAGTGTTACCCCAGGAGGGTTCACTGTCCTCATCCATTCCTTTCAGCTACTACAAACCATGGAAGACACACCATTGTGATCGGTAGGTGGGCCAATGCTGCACTTCCATTTCTTTTCTAAATCTGGTTTTCATTCATTCCTAGGCTCAGATGAGGAGAGACTGGCTCTCGAGACTGCTGTGATGTATGGTGTTAAAAAGCAAAGTATCCAAGATACCACATACCAGCCACAGACGGATGTTGAAATGGACTTCCAAGCACAAAAGGCAGTCCTTGGCAATGACTTTAAAGTCACTATAACTTTCAGGAACAAGAGTCGCAACTCCTACACTGCTACTACCTACCTTTCAGGCAACATAGTGTTTTATACAGGAGTCACAAAAAGTGAATTCAAGAAACACTCTTTCAGTGCAAAACTGCAACCCTCTTCATGTAAGACTTGCATAGTTGTTTTATGTGTTATTAACTGCTAGGTTTTTCCTGTGTTATTAACTGTCACCAATTTTTCCACCCATGGGTAGAGTCAATTCTAGTAGCTATGGGTAGGATATTCTATTGGGTATCAGAAGGATCCAGTCCCTATTTTGGGCAGGATACCAGGATCATTTAAAGCTGAGGCTGTTTTCTTCAGGCTGTTTCTCCCTGCGTAAGGCTCTTTTACACCAAGCTGCATGTCTGGGAATTGTTAATTTTTCTTATTTAGTACAAAAGAAAGCAAAGGAGCACAGGTATTAAGATGCAAGGTATTGTTTTTCCTTTGAATTCCTTTATTTTCCTAGCAGCATCTCAGCAAGTGAAGGGGAAGTTCTAGTTCCACAGGGTGTCATGTACAGAGACAAAAAGGCGAATTTTTTGTCTTATCTGGTAGAAGCTGACAAGTTCTGAGTAGATTCAAGTGAATATCTGGCTTTGGAGGACTGTGTGATTCAGGATTTTGTATTTACAGTGATCTAAAAGGTTTATATATAATGAGAATGTGCCATGATAGAACAGAGACATTTGTCAGCTGGGCAGGAAACCCAAAGGTGAGTTATCTTTACAGTTACAGCATTCAGTTTTCCTAGTGCCCTCTGGAATGCGCTAGGGAGATCATGCCTCCCACCTCTCATCAGAGAAGCAGTTCCTGGCAGACTAACTCAGGAGGCTGTGGGCAGGTTTTTGCACTGCTCAAAGTAGAGAAGAGGGATGTTCTCCTTTTTTAACTTGGACATAATCTATCTGTTTCCTGTCAGCCATTGCAGCTGCAGTGTATTTAGGGCCTGCTGTACTTCCAAGTGCTACCTAGCAGGCTCAAGCAACAACTGACTGCCAATCACTTGTTCTCCTGACAGGCCTGTGTCCTTGGTCAGTACTTCCAGCTCAGCAAAAGTAATGAGAACGTTGTCTTACAGAGGCGAAGTAGAGGATCCTCCACTTGAGTTCCCTGCTCAGAGAGTCAGCAGCCATGACTTTGCCTTCTAGGCACTGCTACTGGGCAAATCAATCTTTCTGAGCGCAGCAGGAAGGGCAGGACTTTGGGACCCCGAAGGATGAGCCTCCTGAGCTGGGTCTGCTGCTGCATCGCAGCAACCCTGGCTGACCTCTGAGCTTTCTGTCTTGTCTACCTCATCCCAGCTCAAGAGACACTGTGAACCCTCTTTCCTCAGAGGGCGAGTTTTGTCTCAGTGAGATGCCTCCATGGGATCACCATTCCTATCAGGCCACAAAAAAGCCCACCTCTGCTTTCTTCCTAACTTTGAACCTCATCTGAAACTGCACATTTTATTTGGAGCTGAAATATATTCTGCAGAAAATAGAAGTCCACTGATAAGGATCTACTGGTGAAGGTTAATAAAACTTCTTCCTCTGGTCTGTAACAAAGCCCTGAGAGCTGCTCGCTGATTCTTTCTAACTCCCTGGATCATTTGCAGGGGGCCTGGAAATGGGCACTGAGTTGTTCCAACATATGCTATCAAAACACAGTGTGAGGGTTTATAGTGACTTACATCAGATACTGCAAAACTTTTGGAGACTTGAATAGGTACAGTAAAAAAATTCAGTTTCAATAGCCTTGGTCTAAATTCTGTACGGCTTCTTTGATGAGGGAAAATTCAGTCATCTTGTAGGAGAAGTGCAAATACCTGCTACATTTTCTGGCTGTGATTTGTGCTTGGTTCCAGGACTTATTTATGTCTGCTCTTGCATCAAAGGTCTGTGTAGGGTATTACTACCTAAAATACAGCTTCTGCAGTGCTTTGAGGGTCACCTGGCTCATCTCTGCAAGAAATGAAATGAATAGATGTTTAAACATCACTGAGCATCATAATTCATTTTTTCTAATTCAAGTAAATGCTTTGAAAAAAGCTTCTTGAAATTGTGCAGGAAACTCTGAATCAAGTGATGCTGAGTGAACACAGACTGGGGAGAGGCACCTGAAAGAACAGAACATGTATTTTTATGTATGTGTACCAAGAGTAAGTCCCCATCACTGCTTCTGGCCAATGAGACATTTTTAACGTTATTCCCACTTTTCAAGGTGGAAACTTGCTTATATCTGAGCTACAGTCATCAACTTGTGGGGCACTCTGTCCTGCAATAGGACAAAAACTCCTCACAAATTACACCATTTCTGAAGGTGATACATGAAATTTGAGCATGAATTCTTTCACCTTTTCCTTGGAAAGAAGTACATGTGGAATCAGGAATAGTGTCTGAGCAGGTGGGCAGTGTGAAGGGAGGCAGTGTGATTATCTGCAAGTGCATGAGAACACTCTGTCAGGGGTGTAGTGGGAGAGTACCTTCTGAGGCACCCAAGCAGGATTTGTAAGCTTTGTTCAGGGCAAGAAACATGTGTGTGTGTATGTGTGTGCATGTGTATATGTGCGTGTACACTTGTGTGTATACACGTGTGTGTGTACATCTCTATATATGTATGTATGTATATATGTAAATACATGTGTGTGTATATGTGTATATATATGTGTATGTATATATACAGAAGTAGCAAAGAATTACAAAGAATTACAATGCAATAAAGATGCATTGAAGGCATTCTTCCAGCCCGTACTACTAAAAGAATGAAGCAAACTAAGTTTTTAAACAGGAAACAAATGAATGCTTTTCAGAATAATGATTAAAGGAATTGTGTGGGTTGAAAACATCTTTGAGGATTTCAATAGCTTAAATCTTCCAGTGCCTTCAAAGGTGCTCTTGCATCTACTGAGTTATATTTAGTTTTCTCTTTTTTTTTAAAAGACTGTAAGGCAACTCAGTGTTGTGTCTCCCTTGGCTTTCCCAGATGCAGTAAGTGGTACTGGCAACTTACCAGCACAACCAGTGCTAAGGCGATGGAAATCTATTCTTTTTTTTTCCCTGCAGTGATTAAATTGAAACAGAAGAGTTTGTCTTTTCTTCCATTGTAAAGTAAATTTCTCTTGGTTTGTAACTAATTATTTACTTATTTAATTCTCAGATGAGAAATACCTTGCCTGATTTATAATTTACAGTTAAGGGTATGTCTCGGTTTTGAAAGACAGGTGTCTGCTAAGGAAGGCAGAGGCCCCCCTTGAAGTGGCAGATATAACCCCTTTTCCCTCCAAGTTATTATATTTTGAAATCAAGAGCCTTTAGGCGAAGATGTGGGAAATAGGAATAACAGTTCTTTACTATATATATATATATGTATATAACCAGTCAAACAAAACAACAACAACTATGGCAGTAACAGCAATCACAAACCCAGTGCCAGCCTTCTCGGCTGTCAGGCTATTTCCCCTCAGGTGCAGTTCCGCTCGCAGCCGGCAGGGGCGCTGGCGGCTCCCGGTGAGCAGGGCAGGTGCGATGGTTCCCCCGCGGCTGCAGGGGGCGCTCCGGAGCGAGCTCGGGACACACGCGGCACCGGTGCCCTGGGATCCCGGGAAGGGATGGAACAAAGGCTTCACAAACCGCTGGGCAGTTGATCCCGGGCTCTCAGGAACAGCAGGCTGGAATGGCAGGGACGAACGCAAATCCCGGGTGGCAGACGAGATGTATCCAGATGGGAAAAACCCACGGAGGCCCAGGCAGGCAGGGCGAGCAGGGCTACAGCGTAGCGAAAGCTCGAAGCAGCAGCGGGGCAGGGCAGCCACAGCTCGGTCTCCAGCAGGGCAGGGAAAGCGGCTTTTGGGGTCCCGGCGTTGTTTCCAGCAGGAAGAAAGAACGGCCAAAAAGAAAGAAGCAGCAGCTCCTTTCTCTGCAGCTTCTCTCTCCGGACGTTCAGAGCGAACTGAACTCACACCCAGGTGTAGACAAAGGAGTAGCCAGGTCCGCCCCACTCCCCTTTTGTCTTTCTTAAGTACAGCTATTTGTCCCCTAGCAACATGCATATGGGAGAAAATTCCTTTAACAGAGAAAAAAACAGACTAAACTAAAACCCCAACAGGGTATTATGGGAAATTCTTTTACACAAGATAAGAAGTGAGAGGGAGGAAGAAGGAGCACATCAAGTCAATTTAAGGCTGGCCTAGTAAATCCAGGTCAGGTGGCCACCAAGGGAATAGCTTTGAAACCAAATCAAGGAACTGGTTTTGATGTGAGCGGATCAAAAGAGTGAAAAGGGGTGAATGTCATTTACCCAACTGAGTTCAATTATCTCAGTGTTTACAGTGTATGTCACAAATACAATACAAATAATGGATAACAGTAATCATCATAGGTAGCAGATGGGAGATCTTGATGTGTTTACTACAGTTATAATGAATGTTTATAGAGAGAAGAGCTCCAGGTCTATATATTTTTCCTGGTCAGTTCGTTAGCAGGTTTGATTCTCTGCACCAAATTCTCACACCATTGTTGGCCTGGGAATTGCAGTTCAATATAGTTAAAATTAATGATTCCCTTCTTCTCAACTGTCTAGCCTACAGGGACTTGTTCCTTCCAATAATTATTGTCAGAGAGCATGTGAACACTCTCTGGAGGGCATGCTGGTGACAGGAAGACCTTCTTGCTAAATTTCACAGGCAAGTCCAGTGTAGAACAAAGGCAGACATCCATTCATGTCCTGGAGAGCAGGTGATCTCCCAGATAGCCTGCATGGGTTCACATCCCCAAGTTGCTGCTCTGGTGGCATCCCTGTGCCAAGAAGAAAGGCAAAGAAAACACAGGAATAAAGTGAAATAGCAAACATTTACAGGAATGACACTCAAAAGCTGGTTTGGACCTTTGTGCCCAGTAGATATGTGTTTCCAGCCTTCCTTCTCACTTATTTTGTGGTAGCACCTAGAAACCTTCAACAGTCACCTGGGCCCATGCTGAGGGTACTGGGCAAAGGCTGTGCATAAACCCCACCCTTGGCCCTGGGAGCTCACAGCCTAAATGGAAAGAGGGAAAAATTAGAGGGAATATGGTTAAGTAAAGAAATGAAGTTAGTTTAGGGGAAAAAGATCAAAGCCGTTCTTTGACTCATAGTTCACCTTTTTTCCAAGGCACTCATGTAACTGGCACTGGCCATGATGGGAGGAACAGTTAGTGATTAGATTGCTTCAGATGACTTTTTTCTTTCCTGTGTCTCCTCTCAGCCAGCTCTTTTGACATTGTGATCAAATCGAGTGAGTACATGAGTGACCTGCTGGAGCAAGCCTCCTTTCATTTCTTTGTGACTGCACGGATCAATGAAACGGGGAAGATTCTGGCCATGCAGAAGGCGATAGTCCTGGAAATTCCCACCCTGCGGATCAAGGTGGCTCAAGGGTGTGGTGGAAGGGATGGCTGTTCTCTACAAGGCTGTCACGCTGAATCGTGGGGTGGAAGAGTGTATGTGTGTGTGTGCACATTGGAGTGTCTAGCAGAGACCTTACAGAGCAGTGGCTAGCTGGAGTGTGTGAGGGTATACAGGTGCATTATATAATGTACTGAGTGTCCCTACACTGAAAAGACAGGCAGACAGAGGCACTGGTAGTAAATACTGCAGTGATCTCAGTGGAGGAAAGAGGCGAAAAGATCTGAGAGAGCTGAAGACACTCAAAGGGTAAGAGAGATTACTCACTCAAGTTCTTTAACTACTTCAAAAGTCTATGCTATTTAAATCAGCACAGCACAGGGGCCTCTTGCTGAAGAGTGAGGAACACTGCTGTTGAAGTGATTTTGCTGGGAGAGCTTCTGCAGGTATCGTGGAAAGCTTCTCCAAACTTCAATGGGCAGCATTGATTTGGGACAATGTCTTAGGATTTCAGTGCTTTGCTGCCACTCTGACTGTACTGTCAGTGGTGTACCGTGAAAGCTGAAGCATTTCTGCAGACAGTGGTGTGGTACCCACGAAAATGGAGAAGAGTAATGCTTGTGATACTACAAGGAGCATGTGTTGTATGGCAAAGACAAGGCGGGGATTTAAACTTCTCAGTTCATAACTGAGCATCCAAATAAATTGCAGTTTTCAAAAGCACCAAACCTTCATCTGCTTTCAACGATGGAATTTGGATCTGCTTTTTTCCTAACACTAGAAAAAAAAAATCAGAACACCTGTTCAGGAAGCTTTATATAAGCATGAATACAGCTTTGTAAATTCAGGACCTCAAAAAAAAATCTAAGTTTATCCAACTTTTCCCCTCTATATATTTACTTGAACCAGTGCTCAGGTTTCCATATAATAATTTATGTAGCAACTGCAGCCTTATGCAGAAAAAGCTTTTTAAAAAACATGGATCAAAACTATGGCAAAATTTGCCAAAAAATCTACTCGGTTTCATGGTCTTCAGAAATACCATGATGTTCTGATCAGGTAATTGCATTTTTAAACAAAATGGTTTTGGTTTACTGAGCATTCTAGAGAGGACGTAGACAAGACAGATAAACTCTACTTCAAATACCTATCTTCAAAACCCAAATTTTAAAAGTAAAGAATTCTTTCAATTCAATACTTAAACAGAGCGTCTCATACATCATCTCAGATGTTCAACTTCAAAATAATTTATCCTCCCTGCTGTCCTGAAGAAAGGATTTTTAGCATATAGGATAGGCTGTTGTCCAAAACCTGTGTTTTCTAGTCAAACTAAGTTTCTCTCTTTTCTGTTTCTTTGTGATATATGAAAATACACTGAAATTTTAAAAGCTGGATTTTTTAAGATGTGTGTGTGTGCATGTGTGAGCATGTATTGATAGAGGAAATGTTGATTTATTGCTTTTTAAAGAAATTTGAGAAAGTTTATCTGTTTAGTTTTCTTGTCAAGTTTGTTCAGTGAACGTGACCGGCAGACCAAATTTCTTAATGTGAGAGTGAGAAAGAAGAATGAAAAATGTATCTCCCTCATGTCTTTGGATACACCTTTGATCTTTCTCTGTTGATCTAAGCAGATTGTCAGACTCAACAACTGAGGAAATTACACCATATTCTAACCTTGAGACCAGGTCACAAAAATAGGATCAGCAAATACATATCATGGTCTCAGCTGCATGTGAGACTTTGGGATGATTTTGAAGCACACCCAGTGATCTTAAATGGTCAATTGAAATAAGGAGGATAGAAGATCTCTAATCGGGCCAAGACTTCCAAAAATGCCACTGATTTCCTTTTGCACATTCAGATGGTCAAATGCTGTTGAGAGCTTAGATGTATCTCCTCCTGTTCTCCAGTCATTTCATTGTTTTTTGGCACAGAGCAATCCGTTAGACCAGAGTCTATGCAGCTTTTTGCAAATGTCATACTTCCTTAAAACACCACTTCAAATTTATTGACAAGATACTTGTTCTTCTTAGTTACCATTCTCAAGGCCCTTTAAATCAGTTGGTGGGCCATGAAGTGGGCTGGCACATCTGCCAGCCATAAGTTGAAAACCCTTTCCTGAGCAAAACAAATACATATATTCTGTGAGAAATGCTGAATTTTCAGGAGGGTGGAGAACCCCAAATCCCCATATATGTAGCCTTTGTTTAAAAACACATTTGTTTGGAGGTTTACTATTTTCCAGTGCTTTTGCTTACATAGGGTTTGGAGGAAAACTGGCCTTCAGGCCTCCATAGAGCACACGTGCAGGGTTATAAAGCCTTCAGAGCATGAGAAGAGAATGCAAAAGCAAGGGGAAGATGGGCACGACATTTTTGAGGGTGCAACCACTGTACCCTACTGTTTCTAACTTAGGATCTCCTCTGGAGCTTATGTCCTGAGCAGATCACTTCAGTGCTGCTGAGGAGGCTGAGGAGGGGGGCAGAGTCTGGGAGAGAGGCCCCCTCAGCTGGACTCACCCCCAGTTGGGCCGTCAGCTCCAGAGCTGTCCATGCAGATTTCTGGTTTTCTATGGAAATGAGGGCCTGCCTCTTGATCTGCCATGTGGTTTGAGGGAAAATTACAATGGGTGGAAAAATGCGCAGTGGTACCTATGAGCCCAGCCAACAATTTTCTTCTCACTCAGCTTCCTTTGCCTCATGCTGTTTCTCTGTGTGCTCCATTCTTCTGCCTTGCCAGTACTGTGTATCTGTTATTAGGAGTTTCTGGTGCATTATCCTTTCCTTGTCTTGCAGACCAAAGGTGAACTGGTAGCTGGTAAAGAAACGTCCGTGATTGTAGAATTCACCAATCCTCTGAAACAAACCCTGGAGAACGTCACACTCCGCCTCGAGGGACCTGGTGTGCTGAGAACAATAAAAAAGCAGTTCGGGTAGGGAAGAAAGCACAACCAGCTGGGAGTTTGTCCCCTGCCTGCTCACAGTAGGAGCTCACAGGAGACACTTAACTGATGCTGTGCTGAGTAATTTAATTCAAACACTCTCTCTGTACTTTAAAATCGAATACACAGGGGAGCTATAGGTCTCAACAGTCAGTAGAAGTCGGGCTATCCAGAGAGATTGTGAGAGCATTTCATCTGTTCAGTACCAGGGTTGGAGGAATGGGTAGTGTTTGTAGGTAGCTGCTAGCATAGCCCAAGTTTACTTTTTCACTGTATTACATTATTTTTAGCACTTAACAATAGCACCTACAAGCCGCTATCACAGAGAGGAAGATTTATCCTACGCTTGAAGTGTTTACTGCCGCTCACTCAGCGTGTGCAAATTGAGTCCTGTGCTGTTTTTCGGAAAGGGCTTTTCTCTGCTCATGTTAATCATGATTATACAAGAGGTTCAGGTACCTCAGATGATCTTTTCAAGCTTATGTCAAGACACAAAATGTGTGTTGTTTGCAGAGCCTGCTGGCATAACTGTGGCATGTGTGTGAGCACACAGCTCCCCCCAGTAGCTCCGCTGCACAGGGCTGCCCTGGCATACAGGTGTGTTCCCAGCACAGGGCACTCCCAGACCTGAGGAAAAGGAAAGCCACCTTCATTATTCTCAGCGTCACACGTCACGCTGACACCATGATACCCCTACGCTAAGCAAGTTGTAAATCCTCTTTCCATTTGAGTTCAGTGTTATGATCTTAGCATTAGCCAAGGGTATATAACGGAGAAACTTGGAAAATTTTGAGGCTATTGCTTACTCCTGGGCATCTATCTGTCTGGGCTTAGTATCTATCATTACCTGAGCTGATGGTCCCCAGGTGTGTGCAAAAGGAGTTTGAAAAATTGCCAGTGCTTCAGCAGCTTCATAAATTGTCAGCATCCTCTGCAGCCGGCAGGGGAGGCCTGAGCCTGACTACGCCTGGGACAAGGATAAAAAGATCAGAACCAATCTCCAGAGTGGAGCTGATAGAAAAATGACTGTGAAAGGGCAACATACTGTGTTTGCTTTGTGCACATGGTATGTCACAGGTGCTGCTGAGCATGACTCAGCATGGTCCACAAGAGTTACACAAGTTGTAGCAATAGCCATCATTGCTGCCCAGCCGTGCCAGCCTCCCCTGTTGTTCTGCATCCTTTTTGATCCAAAAGCTGCTGTGGACTGCCCTCACCTTCAAGGATGCAGAAACTATCAGGTGCATCAAAGGCACAAGAGTTACGGGAGAAAAATGACTCATGGAACACACGTCATTTTCCTTAGAGTCACCATGTTTTCCCCTTTTCAGTAATGCCCTTGGCAACATTTAAAATGGAAATGGATCAGCTTAGTCATTTTAAGATTTAACTTCTCTGAGATGAATGTAGGATGCAGGTGATACACACAGAGGACAGAGCAAGGGGCAGTTGTAGTTTATTTAAATAATAATCACATTTGTCTCCATGCATTCAAAGTGATAAATGGCTCCAGTGTGGTGATGGCTCAGCATATTATACAGAATCATTCATCACTGAGTTCTCTCCCAGGAAAATCAGATCAGGGTAGCTTTACCCCATTTGCAAAGAGAATTAAACACATTCTAGGCTTTCCCCACCCTTCCAACATTTCCCTGTTTACCAGGGACTGTTTCATATGGGGTGGAGCTATTACAGTTCTTTGTGGGGAAAGGTTTTTTGACCTCTGTGTACTTTTAAGGTAGCTTTTCTGTATCACTTGAGCAGCTCCACAAAACTGGTCATGTGTGACCCGGCTGATACAACATTACTCTGGCAATGTAACGGCCTGGGGGCTTCAGTCTTGACCATTCATAACGTCTATATATCAATATAGATATTGATATTTAGTTATTAGGCTCAGACAGATGAGGAGCATGAGTTATGGAAAAGCCTGTGGCAGCAGCAATTCCTACGTGGGGCATAGTCTTTGCATGACAAATGAGAATTAACCAGGCAGTGATGGATAGCACTAAAAGGATTATAGCCAAGCATACTTTCACACTAGCAGGTAAGCCATTTTGGGTGTTTCTATATGTCAAAGCTAAGCTAGTATTAGCATTTGTAGTGAGAAGCAACTTGTTTTAGAATTAGAACAGTAGAGAGGCAGGAAAAGGTAGGTTTGGTTTCCCAGCACAGCTATTGTCTTCCTGCATGTGCACACACACACACATACACGTATATACACACTCACACATATATATATGTACTGAGATGATAGCACTAGAAAACAAGGATGGTAGTGCTACCCTCTCTCACTGGAGCACTGCAAAGCTGTGGCCTAAAAACATTAATCCTTAGAGAATCTGACCCCCCAACTGCTCAAGAAGTGCTCAAGAAGTCGGCACAGCAGACTTGTAGAATAACTTCTTCACTTTCCATTCAGATAATTCCTTGCAGATAATTCCCATAAACTCTAAAAGATATTTTACCTTCTTCAGCATTTGAAGTCATTGTTTTATCGTGATGCCATTTTAGGGGGCATCTGGTGGATGCAAGCCAGCCAGCCGAGGGGAACAGAACCTCTCTCATTGATAACAAAAATAAAAAGAGGGAAAACACTTGCTGGAAGTAGTCTGCACATGCTCACATCAAAAATATGACCTTCCTCTGCTTGTTTTTTCTAAAACTGCGTACATGCCCCAAGGTACCTCTATCTGTATATGCAAAATGCAATGCAGTGCCATGTAGAGGTATCTAAGGTAACCTCTAAGGAGCTGGAATACCTGTCATTTTACCAGGGGCAGGCTTGCACTGAAGAAAATACTCAGGTGGGAGGATTCCAGGCTAGCTCATTTAGAGCTAATTAAGGTTTCTTGTCTTGTGGCAGCTTGTGCTAAGCCTGGGCAGACATTTCTGTCCTGACCCTGGCATAGGACATGGCACCTGAGAACCAAATCCTACCAGATGAGAATTTGAAACAGTGACTGATTTACAGGCTTGCTTTGCTCTCGCTTTGTTCAGTTGTTTTCAGGACACTGTAGCCACATGAGATAAGAACACTGCTTGAACTCATAACCCTCTTATTTAATGCTGAGGAAAAAATCATTCATTGTCATAAATAGCTCCCCACTACATTACTTTGTCCATTGGTTCCTTTGGAGCAGTTGTATCCCAGCATCCCCCAAACACAATCAATCAGTCAATCAATCAAAAAATATCAGCCTTCAAAATCTGCACGGAAAACCTTGTGAAAGCACTGAGAAAACACAGAAACCCAATACCTGAGGCTGTCCATGCATCTTAATTGTAGCAAAAAGAAAAATTGAAAATCAAGAGCAGTGGAGAATACTGTTGTTTTATATATGAGTTATCAGGAGTCATAAATAATGTAAAAGAGTAACCACCAGCAGGACTCCCAAGAATACTTTGTCTTGTTTGTATGGACATGAAGAAGTCATCTGAAGTGGCTGCTGAAGAGATCTGCTGATGTTACCCCTGTGGCAGGGTGGTTCAGGGTAGGAATGGCAGAGGGGTTCAGCATCTCATCAGCCCTGCATAGGGTTCACAGGGAATGACCTGGACACTTCATAGCAAGGACTTATTTAACCATTTAAGGAATCACCATCAGGCTATAGGCTATAGTAAACAGGAAAAATTGAATGATAAATTAGAAAATATATATGTTAGCTATAAAGAAGGTCATTCTGAAAGTGATCATGAGAGGAAGTGACAGAAAGCAGAAGAAAATGGATTCATTTCACAAATTTAAAATTAGCTTGGAGGAAAGGCTAGACAAGACTTTAGCAGGGTCAGTTCTGAGGAATAGAAGATAAGAGAGTAATTTATATAACACTTATGAGGATGAGATAAAAGATTTGAGACATGTTATACTATCCACCTTCAGTTTCTTCAGTTGTGTGTTAGGCTGAGAGCACTGGCTGACTGACCACAATATTGAAACTTTTCTTTTTTTATTCAGGAGAATCCCGATGAACTCTACATTGACCTGGGAAATAAAATGCATCCCAATGAGACCAGGTTTACGAAAGCTGATTGCAAGCCTGAGTTGTGATGCTTTGAGGCACGTGTATGGTGAGCTGAATGTCCAGATTCAGAAACCATGAGCCAAGGTGCTGCCTTCTTCTCTCATTTAGCTGTATTTCAAACTATCATGGTATGGGGTGGCTGAGGGAGAGGTATGAATCTGCTTATTGTTATTTTTGTCATCCTTGTGCTGAAAAAATTTGATAAAGCAAACTAATTGGTATGACTGGGAAGAGCATAAAAATAGCACCTGGATGCCAAGTGATTTAAAATTAGATACATGTAATTAAAGGCAATTCTAGGTCATATTATTCCTGTAGTTCACTTGTATTTATGGTCCTCGGCATTAGTGCTGCAAGGGAATTTGAAAAGCTCCATTCGCCACAGTAATCTGAACTTTAGTTTTAATTAAGGCCTGATATTTCACTGAAAAGGGAAGAAAAAAAATAACCCAGTGTTATAAATTCTTAGACTGAATTACACAGAGCTATGGTAGATCATTCAGGCTGCAATAGAAAAAGGTATTTCTAGCTAAAGGGTCTGCTTTATCTTACAAATTAATAGTGTTCTGGTTCATGGAGAGCTCACTTTGCTGGAAGCATCTCTCAGGATGTTTTATCTCCAGAATATTCTCAGCCCCTTGTTTCGTCTTGCAGCTTCCCTATGCTGTTTCTCCTCCTCTTTCACGTGTGCAGGCACCCACACATACTCGCTTCATAGCCTCATCCCACCCTGTATGCTGTTGATATGTTGTTCCTCTTCTTTGCTGGATGAAAATCCAGAGTTTTTCTGCCTCTGCTCAGAGTTTATCACACAAAACCTGCATTTGCTGGTCATATCTCTTGTGTATGATATGTTCTCTCCTCACCCTTCTCTGCCTTTTTTTCTCTCCTGAGCCCACCCTGTAGACCCATTTCCCATGAGTATGTCAGGGGTGTTTGCTGTCCCACAGCAGTCCAGGCTGGCAAATGGGATGAAGGAAAGCAGAGTGGAGCAGGGAGCCTGACGGTCTTCTCCTGACAGTCCCACAAGCCTAGCCAATACCCTGCACTGGAGCTGGGTGAGACTGAAAATATCGGTATGAGTTTAGATTAAAACATGCCTGAAAGTTTCCAAGAATCATGGCTAAAGCAGAACGAAGATCTGTAACATGAGTAACCCCAAGAATACAGAAGGATAGAAACTCATCTGGGAAGGGAATAAAGATGTATCCTGAGAGCTGCAGCAACTCCTCCCCTCTGGCCACAGTGTCCGTAAGAGCATATTGGGTATTAACAGCACGGGGGAGCCAGCTGAGCTTCTAAACTTAAAAGAAACCTCTTGCTCTTTGAACACTGGGGCTTTACTGTATGGCCGTGTCATTTGGTGGTCTCAGTGAAAAGCAAGGGAGATGCCTTCCCTTCTGCTCCTCTTGTTGCTACACATTGCCCATGGTACTTCCTGCAAAACCTACAATCAGCTGTTAAAGTCTTGGGAGAGAAGAAATGCAGCTGCTCTTTTTACTGAAATGTGGGGAACAAAGCAAAAATTCATACCACCTCATATACTCTGGGAGTACCCCAGGATCCAGGAAACCAGGCTTTTGGGGGCTTTCACTTCAGACATGGACACACCTTCATTTTATACAGCTTATGTGACCACATTAGAAACTTTGCAATGTCAAAGTCTCCCATATAAGTCCTGTGGGGTTGAAGAGACTGAACAGTGTGTTGCCAGTGCCAGGTGACAATCCCTGTTAGGTAATTAAGCAGTCTTACCAAGGTCTACATCTTCTAATAAAATTATCCATTTTGTGCTCTTGCATATAAACCTGCTTTCTATTCCAGACATTTTATAAATACAGTGTAATAAGAATTTAAAATAAAGCGCGTCTGATTGCACTTGTGTGTTGTGTTCTGTATTTTGATCAATTATTTCTACATAGTAGACACCAGCTGCTGCATCTTCATTGCAAAAACTTAAAAATTCACTTCTGAGCCATGCTAATAACAGTGTCTTTTTTGGTGCTAAGGAGAAAAACTTGTATTTATTTAAATGGAAAAAAAATTTACAGGCTCAGTTTAACTCTTTGCCTTTGTTTTTCCTTCTGTTTCAACAACTGACTACCTAATGAATTGGAGAAGGTGATGATTTCCAGAGAACAGCACTAGTGCCAGGAAAAAGAATCCCTGGAATTTGCTTTAACTTGTCAGAGACCATTAAGGCACCAGTTTTCCCCTAATGAAACCTTACCTACATCCCATTACTAAGAAGTGCTTCTCTCAGCTAAGTATTTCAGGACTTTTACTAAGAGACATTAAGCTGAATGACCTTTGCCAAGAGACAGGAAGTATTTTTATCTATAGTTTGTAGGTGGGTATATTGAAGTGAAGTGATGGGTGAGAACAGAGACCAGGGATGTCCACAGCCCTTGGCACTCACTGTGTACCGAGATGCTTACAAAAACCTAAGGACAAAATGAGGATGGCCTCTAGGATTTCAGCCACTCATCAGCCCCTGCATGGACTGTCACATGCAACACAGGTAAAACCTGACTGGAGAAGCAGGGAGTGCTGTGTTTGCACTTTATGTACACACAGGGTGTGATCAATCAGTAATGAGGACAGATTGGCAACCTCAGACCTGGAGGAGCTCTGAACCTGAAAAGAGTTACAGAGTTCAAATTCTTCTGCTGAGTGTCTTTTTTGAGTGGGCTGAACTTTGGGTCCTCAACGCAGCCATCACAGGTCAGAGATGCACTCGGGAGGAAACAGTCCAAACCCAAACCTCTACTTCTACAGATCTCACAGTCCAGCAGCTCAGAGGTGCCAAATGCAAACAAAAGTCACTCCTGAAAGCACACCTCATTTGTTACCAACTTGTTACATCCAAGCTGTAAGGCAGGTTGCTCCAACAGCCATCAATTTGTCACATTACAAATCTTGCTATGATCAAAAGGAAACACACCTTACAGGCAGACTGGGAAGAATATATCGTTGGTCTTGTTAAAGATAATCTAATCAGAGAATTATTAGTAGCTGAAATAAATAGGATGGAATTATATTCTTGTATTTTTATTACAATAACATTTATAGTCCAAATTATATTAGTGTAGCGGGTTTGGTTTGTAACCAGGCAGAAACACCAATTTAGTGTAGTGGTTTGGTCCAAAATACTCATTACTGTTTACCTTCTGTGAGATAAGAATTAGGAGAAAAGCAAAGCAGGCACCAAACTTGAAAGAATATAAAGAAGTTTATTAACAGACCTAAAAGAAGAGGAAAAAAAAAATCATACCCCACTTTCAGGACACTTCACCCCCCCCCCCTTTCTCCCTTCTCCCACTGACAATGTAAAAAGACAACCCTTGAGATGTTCAGTCTGTTTACCACTTCCGTAATAGCCTTGTTCAGTTCATTTAGGAAGAGGAATCTCTCTTGCCCATGCTATGGAGGAATTATCACAATGAGACAGCCGCCCGGGTTGGTTCTCTGCTCGCATGTGAGTCCCTTCCCACAACTTGCAGCTTTTCCCACAACTGCTTTCAAGGGTCCAGTCTTGGGCCACTGGGGTACCATTTTAAGGTTGAGCCGTTCAGAAACAAAAGTTCTCTTCACCCATCTCTGGGAGCATTTCATCTCTAAGAACAGAGGCCCTTCTCCTTCCCTGGGAGCAAAGGGTCCTCCTCACCTTCATCTCTAGGACTATCTCTGGGAGCATCTCTAGGAACTGAGGTCTTCCCCTTTCCATGTGGAGCAAAAGTCCTCATCGCTTCCATCTCACCCTGTTCAAGTTCTCATTAAATTACAGCTGCTTCAGCATCTGCCTATCTCAGCGCAGGTGCTTTTGCTCTCAAGTACAAGTTGAACGCTCCACCCCCCATGCCTTCATGAAATTACAACGGGATACTCTGATATATCATAGCTTTACAACAGAATTTCAGCTTTAAGCATCTCCTCTTTCTCCTCCGTCAGGTTTTCAGCTCTTCACAGCACTAAAAGGGTTAATCTCACCCAGGCCTTGCAGCTGGAATGTCACTTATCACTGTTGCTCACATGATGTTTGCTGGGCAGCTGTGGGCAGCTTTCAGCTGAATCTTGGCAGCACTGGAGAGGGGGAGCCGAGCCGTTCCGGCTGCGCACAGCAGGGCTGTGGGGGGGTTCCGCAGGTGGAACAGGGCCCATCGGCTCCAGGATGGCCATGGTCTGGCCCGGCCTGGCCCAAGCAGGGCCTGGGCCGGCCCCGCCGGTCCCTACACGGGGCCCATAGCCACCTGTCCCAGCACCAGAAACGAGAGAGAGCTCTGCCTGGGATGCGTCTATTCTTAAGTGTGGATCACAGAGGCGGTCACAATTTTAAGTGGCTCGAAGAATTGTCCATATTCAAAATGGCCAGCTTCTGTCAGGTCATAGAGGAGCTGTAAGCACCCCTTTGCAAGAACATCACTTCTGGGACTATGTTTCCTAACCCATGACAATTAGGTAAAACTGGCACACAAACTTTATAGCATACTCCACTTTCTCTGCTTTTTTATGCGCCTCTACACTGCCCCTGTGATGTCTTCAGTCTGTGTGGGGGTGTGTGTAACAGCAAGTCACCAGTGTCCCAGCTCCTCCACCAAGCAGAGTTTGATATCAGTGGGGAGAATTTATCTTCCTCTTCACTAGGATAAACACAACAGAAAATTTCTTCCTTGTCACCCTATGATACATCAGAGATGATTTTTACACACTTCCTAGTACACTCCACATCTTGTTCTTTTTTTATTGGTTCAGCTTCACAGTAGATCCTAATTTGCTACATGTGATGCATTTTACGTGTGTTGGGTACTCATTGTTTGGTCTCCTTTGTTACATCTAGAATTTGTCTTACCTACCTCCTAATGTTGCACCCTTTGACAACCACTTACTAACTACTGTTGAGCTGTTTGTAGCCTGAGGCCTCCCATATCATCCTACACCTGCACTGAGAAGGCCCCAGTTACCATCCCATCCAAATGAACCTTTATGCTGCATTTTATTTTGAGGCCATAAACAGTTCATTCTACACAGAATAACTACCTGCTCTTACTGTCTACTAGTTACAAAAAGGACGTACAACAACAAGCATTTCACCATTCAATTGGATAAAGCACAACAAAAACTGAAAGAAAGCCAGTAGTAGATACCAGGTCATTAGAAAATTGCTCTTACAGGTAAAAAGCTTGACAAGCTCCGATGCCTGTGCTGCTAGGTTATCACCAAGGTGTGACCTTTCATAAGCAATGACAGCATCTGATTTGTGCACCAAAATGAGAGAATGTGACTGAGCATTAACTTTTCTAGTGACTGATACTACCAGTGATCTCTGGTTTGAACTGAAACTAATCAAGAAACACTCTTCCAAATCGGTGACACACCTGGCCCCCACCCTTTTCCACGGCTGGGCACCGTCCTTCCTGCTATGCCCTTTTCTCAGCATATTGCTTTCATGTTTGTCCTTGTTTTTCCCAAGGAGAAGGCTATGGCTGCTGGTGCTAGCTTCTGAATTTGAGTGATGGCACAACAGAGGGAGACAACCAGATCAGAGGAGGTGGGAAAACCAGAATTAATATCGCTGTTACGAAAGAGGAAAGTCTAAAGTGTACTGTAAGTGTTAATGGAAGGAGAGGAATTGTCATGTATATTGGAGCTGGCATGATAGCTGGATGAGTAAGGGAGAGATGAATGTGCGCTGTGAGGAGATCCAGGCTGGGCTCGGCCTTTTCCATAAGTCACCACCTACAGCCCAACTCAAACATGGTTGTGCCTGTCTGGTCTCTGCAGGATTAGTCTGGGAATAAAAGGGACCCCTCACAAATACTCATGCAGCCCCTGCTTGGGTTTTGGCTACCACAGAGCAGACACAAAGCCCTGGTGTATGCTGGAAGGAGCACCACTCAAAGCCACAACACCACGTAGGCAGGATGTGATGGATGGGGAGGGAAGGAGGTCATTATGCAGTTGCCATCACCTGCAGCTTGCTGTCTCCTGCAGCCATAATCCCGGTGTATTGATTGTGTGAGAGTTTCCTCAGAATCCCCTAACTTATGGAAATGGTATAGATCAAGCTTTCAAGCTGGAAGTTATAAATATATCAGCTTACCCAAAAATCTTTTGAAGTGGATCCAACAGCAGCCAGACTGCTGAGAATTTTGTACTTCCAGGTGTGAAATGGGGGACACCCACAAGGTGATGGGGGAGGAAGAATGAGCACTCTCACTATCTACTAGCTAACTATTTTTTTCATTGCTGCCTGAGTTGTGAGTTATGAATCAGAGAACTGCGAGTTGGAAACATCATGAATTAAGTGATGAATCAGCGAATTGGCATGTTAGACTAATTTGTGCAAGGTTGGAAGTGTCTGTTTTCTTTTCTAGTATGTTCATAGAATAGAGTTTAATTTACAGAGTATGTTTTTCTGTAATTTCAAGCAATCCAAATGCATCATGACAACCTTAATTGAAGGAGTGGGAAACATCTGGTCTAGTGAAAAATGTAGTAGCAATGAGTGGTGTTGCAGATGCAAGTATTTTACTTATGCGATGGGAATATCCTGGTTGGGTACAAATGCAACATAGAATCTCTATTTAGTAGCTTTAGTGGCTCTTTTTTTTGTGATCTTTGAGACCTTCGTTAGATTTTGGCTTCTACCAAGGTGCAATTCCCAGGTGTGCTACCAACAGATACAATCAAACATTTCATGTTTACTTTGAACCTCATTCTCCCACTGACCTCCTTTGATATCACGTATCCCTTGCTCTGGGAGAATCAGAGAGACCGTCTTCTCTCTCCAACATGTGACCTACAGATTCATAGACTTCTGAACTGCGTCTCACCCACATCACATCTTATTCAGATTTAGGAGTCCTACCTCAGTCATCTTGTGCATGGAAATTCTTCCATGTTCGTGATTTGTCTTGTTTCTCTCCTCTGAACCACTCTCAACATTATGTCACTTTAAGCACCATTAAAACACAGCAGTTTCAAGCATCTGCATTTTGAAAGGACACTGCTAATGAGTGACTGACCTACCTGTGCAAGGAAAATGTGGGTCTCTTGGGACCCAGATTCATTAGGTTAAACCTGGACTGAACTGTGGCTGAAACAGATTGAAAACCTGCTCTTGTTGCAAGATCTGTGCCATAAAGGTCGAACACATTTTGTGCTTTTGCATGCATTGTTTCATTAAATACAAATGTGACTGCCCTTGAAAAGACCATGATCATCTTTCTACAGCAGTTTACTGACAATAAGAAGAGCATTAACATTTGAAAACCAACTGATTTTTTTCCTCACTATGCAGATTCATAGGATTCCGAGATGCTCTTAAATGTTATCTGCATGCTGCTCTTCTTCAAAGTGAGTATGTCTCAGAATCTCAGTGGTTGTATGGTGCTCTTCAGGTTGTTTTATCTGATTACAAAATTCCTCTGCTTGGAAATAACCTGCAGAATACTAGTGAAATGCTGCTGTGAAATTCAGACAGAAAAACCTCGCAGAGTAAGGGGTAAATCTAGTAAGCTGTAGCTCAATTTTAATATTCTTCATCTATATTTGCATTAGTAAGGTTTACAGGAACAGATATTTAGAGTGAAGCCGCTGGCACTGAGTTCCCAACAGCTACACTGTATTTTGGAGGGTTATATTAGACTTGCCATCTCTGGTCTCAATGGCTGTGAGCCCTTGGAGAGCCTTGAACGCACTCTTCGATTCCATCGCTCTTCACTCTTCAATCAACTCAGACAAAACTGAGCTGATCAATGTGTGCTCTTAGATCATTGTGATAGGAACTAAAACACTGTAAGCCATTGCTTCAAAAACATGTTCCTGGTCAGAAGGTGTGAGGGATGGTCAAGAGCTCAGCATCTGTGACAGCTGCGTGGCAAAGACCTGCCTGGGCAATGAGATCTGAGAGCATTGAAGCATTCAGTATTTTTCTGTGTAGGTGTACTGGTCCAAAAGTTCTCACACCACCACTGCTCACTCCAACTGGAGGTACAGTAAGTGCACCTTCAGAAGTAATGGTAGGAATGCTTGGTAGTCCAGCTTTAAGGAAAAAATTCTCTAGTGTCCCACAGGTCTGGTTTTGCATCAGCAGGAATTGGTGGTGCTCTCTCCAGAGTAGAACACTAACCCCTTGTGATCCCTGGAATTATCTTTATGCTTATCTAGCTGTATCTGTGCTTGTACCAAGACGCATGCTTTGGGAACTGGTGTCCTTTTAACCAAATGCTGTGTACTTCACTAGTGATGCACACTGCATCCAAATCCCCTTGGCAGCTGGAAAAGTTTGCCCTGCTACCTTGCTGTTTGCTTAAAAGTTTGTTGGGTTTGTTGTCCTTGAGCTAATTTAGGGACTGTTATAAAGATGATGTTTCAAAGCCTCTGCTGCTTAAACAGTTTAGTTCGTAGGAAGACATTTTCCTTTACTAAGATAAGCTTTGCACAGGGCCATTATAAACCCCACTGCAACATGCTGATGAATTATTTTCTGCCTTTCAACTGGTTTAAGTTAGGTAGCCACAGTTTTTGCAATATAAAACAATACTTTGTGCTCCAATCAGCTAGTTCTGGAGGAGCTTTTAAGTAATAAAACCTATTCCCAAAGCTCTGTTGACCTCATCAGCATTACTGGTGCCCAAGAAAAAAAAATACCTTAGTGTTCAGAGACTCAGCATTGGGGAAGTGTCATCATCAAACTGCAAATTAACTTTCATCCAACTGTGGTTACAATTGAAAGTGTGAGGTTAAGTGAATGGGAAAAGCCACAATTTTGAGGAAGAGAGGGGAAAAAACGGACTTCAGACGAGGGGTGTAGGAATTTGAAAAAGTAAAAGAAACTCTACATGTGATTTTTACATATTTAGAAATTGAGTGGCAGGAAACAAATACAGCGAGCGACAGTGTTGAGGGAGAGAGGCAGAAGAGGCTGTATCTAGAACAACACAGACACGACAACAGGCAAACTGATTATGCCACTTTCTGAATCTGTAATTTCTGTCACCAAGTGGATCTTGGTTTCTTTATATCACTGCTCAAACAAACAGTGGTCAAATACCTTTTTTCCTGCAGCAGGAAAGGGACTTTATGGCTCACATCCCTTTTGGGTGCTTTTCATCCACAACAATTTGTTCATCCTATGGGTCTCTTTTGCACAAAACCTGTACCTAGAAAACAGGTGCTTAGAAACAAAGCATGGACTAAACTAATGATGATGGTGGGCCACAGCTGCAGGCTAAAGCTTTCCAAGATTTTAGCATCACATTGCCCCTAGTTCTGTCCAGTCAGGTCTGAGCATGTAAACACACTCTGGGAATTTTTCCTTTCTAGGCATGTGCCTTACCCTACTTGTGCTGGGTCTGTGTAGAAGACATTAGCAGGTGACAAAGCCAGGTGCTCAGAAACAGGAGTACGTGACTGATACTAAGTCAGCCCCTTTGCAGGGTGGTCATGACTACTGTATAGACCAAGTAATTACACCCTTTTTTCCACAGGAATAGTCTCTTCCTTGGCCAGGATGGATGGTGAGGTTGGGCAGGAAGGACTGTGATCTGAGTGCAGCCCCTGCCTGTTGGATCCCAGTGTCATTCCTGCAGGAGTGAGGGAAAATTTAGTGGATAAGGGAAGGGATCAACAGAAGAACAAGATGAAGGCCATCACTATTTAGGCTGTGTGTGCCTTCCCTGGCAGTGCACTCCTCTGGTGATGGGCTGGTGGATCTTTTTGGGATGAGCAATCAACTGTTTGTGGTTCTGGAAGATGGATTGCTGGCATAGCGCTCCTGGGTGCAGGAGTAGCCAACTCATTGCTTCGGGAGTGGTTAATGAGGGTCACGTGCTGAGTCCATTAAATGTGGCAGGGAGTGTAACTCCTCTCAAAAATCAGCTGTTAATTGAGCATCTCAGTTTTCCAGGTAACTTTGAGTTTCCCACCACCCTGTATGTAACAGGGCTTACCAGAAAAATACAATCATGGTGTACAACAGAATGCCTACGAAGAAAGAGTAACTCTGCTTTCTGAGCATGGCTTGAAGAGCCAGTGGGTGGGAAGAGAGGACAAACTTGGGCCAGACTTGGTGCTCCTTGACCCCTTACCCCAGCCCTTTCTCTGTTTCCCTGGCCTTGCTGAATTTAGGGCAGAAACTTCAGACACATTGCAGAGCCCACAAAAGAACAAAAGCAGGGGATGTCATAGAGCTAAAGGGGAGAAAGCAAAACTCCTGGCCAAGGTTCAGGATATCTGTGATCATTGTACTGGTGGTGAGATTCCCCCCTTTTGAAACTACTGTGGCAACACATGCTTGGGGCAGGCTGTCTGTGCTAGCAGCTTGAGAGTGGGAGTATCCCATGCTGCTTTCAGTAGGACTAGAGTGGCTGAAGTGATGGGCAACTGCAGTAACTAAATTTACAAAGACTTAATTGTCCAGTTGTTATAATTTTTTACTTTAATGATTTATAATATTAATTGATATTGCATATATGGGCAGTTGAACATTTTTATCTTCCAGTAGGATCAGGGCTTTCAGACAAATCCTGGTGAGCCTCCTTAGGGAAAGTTGCCACCGCTGAGGCTGATGGACTTACAGTGTGGGACAGTCCAGAGGCTCTCAGTCCTTCAGTGCCACACTGAGCCTACCAGGTCTGAGCTTTGGTGCACCATAAAGCCAGGGTGATGGAGTTGGAGCTGGACTTAAAGGTTGATGTGGCTGGGAGGTAGCTGAGGTTAGTTTGGTAACTGCCTATATCAGCAGATACCAGAAATCCATTCTGCTCCCCTTTGCTTGGCCCATCACAGTCATCGGTGAGGGGAGAGAGTTTTGACTTTGTTTTTCACCTTTCCATCCCCTGAAAATAAAATAATACACAAGGGGAAACATCAAATAATAAAAGATAACAATGTTTTTAGTCTTTGTTTTTATTTTTCGTGCTTCACTAATTTTGAGCTGTATTGTTGATGTCTAGCTGGGTTACAGTAGATTCATATTGCAATCCACCTTAATAGGTTCCTGGTAAAGGACATGGGCAATGAAGTCAGCTCCAGGAGCTCTTCCTATAGTACACCAGAAAAGATGAAAAATAACACAAAAAAAGCAGGTAAATCTTCTTCAGAAGTCTGGTTGTTGCTTCTCTTGTCACATATATTGACTTCAGGAGACTTCCAAAGCTTGGCTGGAGAATCAAAGGTAATAATGGGAATAAAATCAGAGAACCTGAACAAGGACCATAGCTCCATACTATAGGAATTAACTAAACCCATTCCTGAAGCCAGAGAAAGGGGAAAACATTTCTGGGGATCAGTCATTTGCCAAGGGAGGCAATGATGTCAACAAGATAGAACTGGAAGGTGATTCAGGATAAAGGAGCTCTGCAGCTGATTTTGCGGCATCCTTGTGCAAGTCTGTTCTCTGCTTTGTGTCCTGTTTTACAACCGGGATGGGTTCATACTGCTTGCAAGCATTGCCTGGAGCCATGGACCAATGCTGAGGCATAGACTGCTGAAAGTCATCCTCAGAACAACCACTGCTGTCTTTAAAAAAAAAAAAAAAACTTGCACTTGCAGGGAAACAAAAAATGGGGAGAAATAATAATAAACAACTTTCAAAGCATGAGCTAATTCTCACTTGGCTTCAAATTAAAAACTCTATGATGATCGAATAGTCATATGTTATTTTTTTTCCCCTAAGACTTGACATGGGCTATGGATTTTAAAAACATATAAATCAGAAACAAGATATTATTACTCCAGGTTATTATAAATCCTGTATGTAACGTAGAAGTAGACAGAGGAGTTGAAGTTATTCCATATGTGACATCTCCAGCAACAATCATCCTAGATGGTTGCTGTCAGTGAGGGTTGATTTGCAGTGAGATATGGGGCTGCTTTTCAAAGGTACAAAGTGCTTGGCTCCTGCTAACTTCAGTGAAAGCACATGGCCCCTCCCAGGAAGAGGCATGTCTTACCAGAACACATACAAGAGCATTGTTAATGTGTCAGCTTTTAAAAGAATCAATATTAACTATGTTTTGTTGTTTTGTAAAGGTAGGTTAAAGTAATACGTGAAGCAGCTCCTGTGTCAGGGTTGGACTGGCTTACATCAGGTCTTGGTTTGGCTTTGTGCTCTTTATTGACTAAAACATAGTATTTGATTGCAACAGTGAGACCTACTTTTAATTAGCCCAAGTTGGATTCTTGTATCCAGGGTCTTTGATAAATTTACTTTGATACTAGTGCAAACACTGAACACATCATTGCTGTGTCATCTTTGACTCAGAAATTTCTCTTGAGAAGTACATCAATTGAGCATTTCTGTGTGACAAGCACAGTAAATCAACAGCTCCATACTCCAGCCAGGTTTTCTCATTTCATAAGAGACCAACATTTTTACTACTGCATCAGCCTTGAAAACACTTTTCACTTGTTTCCTCTTTTAACACTTTTGTAAGTCATCTCGAGTGTCTCACTACACTGGAGGCTGATCCAGAATGGCTCAGAGTGATGTGGAACAACACGGCAATACAATTTTTGGCACCCTAGAAGTACATACAGTGGCGTTGTGATGCCTCACAAAATTAGCCATAGCTCTACCTTCTTAAAAGCTTGTTTCATTCTGTTGCTACAGCCTTGATGGTTTCCTACTACCTTTGAGTCAGTCACTTCAGTTGATACTGATTCTAAAGCATCGCCAACAGTTTTCCCTTCAAACTGACCCACAGAATTTTGAAATATTAGCACATATACAGGTTGTTGATGTGAAAATGAATCAACTTTGTGGTAAAGTACATTACATATCCTGTAGCCTGAATGTTAAACTGGTCCTCTGGAGGTTTGATGGGAAGATCTGTAATACTTTTGAGGTCTGAGCCTAGCTCTGTTTGACTCAGTAGCCTTGAGTACATTATTGAGATCCCAAACAACTCAGAAAACAGGCACTGAGGTGTAAGGGCAAGAGCACCAAAAGCCCAAGGTCCAGTGCTTCTCTGTTGCCATCTCTTCAGTGCAAAAACTCTTTCCCTGCATTCATTTTATCTTAGAAGGTCTTCCAAGTAATTCCAGTTAAATGCTTGGGCACCATCAGCCAGAATGTCCTCAAGGACACACAAGCATTACACACATACACATGCATGCCCACCTTCAGGTGTCTTCAAAGCATTCACATATCCAAGGATGTTGAGCCCTGGCCCTTCGGTATCAAGTCGGTAAGAAAGCAGCTTACCTTTTTTTTTTAATGTCTATTCATAAATGTATAAAGGGCTTCACAAGAGCTACTGTGAAGAAATAATCTAATGTACCACATGGCAACAACCAGGCTAAGGTTATAGAAGCAGTAACAGGATCTGACCACTTTCTACAGGGTTAATATTTTTCTGGTAACTCCAGTCTATACCATGGCCTTTGCAGATCATTCTTCCTCTTTGCAGTGCACTTGCCGCAGAAGTCCCTGCCCAATCTCTCCATGTGGGCCCAGGGGTACACTTAAATACCCTTTGCATGAGAATTATCATCTGGGAGTCCGTCCTTTGGGTTCGGTGCTCATTTGCTGAATTCCCTGTGCTAGCAAACATAATATGCAAAATTATTGCCTGTGCTTTAAAGACCTGCTTACATCTTAAAAATAACTTTTTACAAAACAATTCTCCTTTACCTTTTCCCCTAAGCCAGACAACTCACTCATGTCCTGCGTTATATATATCTTTTTTCCTCATGCTTTCTTAATAATGGCAGTGGTATTTTTCTGGGAAAAGCTTCTTGCTTGTCAACAATTCCTCCTCTTCTGCAGCTTATTTCCTCATTGGGATCACAATTCTCTGCAATACCTTCATTGATCTCTTCTGCAACTGTTACTAAAACTTAGTTCTTTATACATAATGATCTGTAAATGTAAACTGGCAGAATTTTAGAAAACGACTAGCAATTTCTGCAAGTTCATCCTGCAAGAAAGCTTATTTTCCTGGAGAATGTTCCTCTGCCTTCTGAAAATAAGTTTTGCCCTCTAAAGTGTTTCAGGCTGCATGCCCATAATGAAGCTACCAAGTACCTACCACTCACTGGCCTGTGAGCCTGAGTGTGGAGCTTTGTGTCCTACTCAGCACACTGGAGGCACCTCTGCAGCATCTCTACCAAGGCTGTGCCTCCAGTCCCCTCCACTGCTTTCATGACTGCTGCACGAACCTTTGCAAGGCTACCACACCAACCAGTCCCCCCCACACACATACACCTTCTCATCCTCCCATACAAAGCCTTCAACACTTAACTTTCAGCTGGTGAACCTGCTAGCAAGGTTCCCAAACAGATGGCAAGTCTCACACATGAGACAAATTTCTATTTCTAGCCCCATTTTGCAGAACACAAGAGCTCTGGAAGAGGCTTGCTCACAGCCTCGCAGTGAAATCACGGAGTTGCGAGGAGCAGACGGATGTTTGGACCTCCCCAAGTGCCATCCTCCAGCCCTGAGGCCAGGGTGGGATCTGCCTTCTTGACAAGAGCTCTGCTGCCCTTTCAACCACTGCTGGCCAGCCACCCCAGGAGCTCATGCTGTCGAGCAAACCAGCAGTCATGCCTTTAAAAACTGAGTGGCCACAGGCCACAACAGATTAATTTTCAGGCTGTGTCTGACCTTCAGCCATGGGTTTCAAAATCCTGCATTAGACTACAAATATGCAGCATGAAAGGAACAAAAAGTGACCGGACAGTAAAAATGCACATTGTTCAAAGTGGAGAGCTGGTCTCTCCTCTGATTTTTTGGCTGTTCTTTTGTTTTAATCTGGCTATCTGACATACTGAGAGGGTCTCATGTGAGGGGAAGTGGTTTCCTTCCCTCTCAGAAAGGAAAAGTTTGTGGATACTGCACACAGTGACAGCTTTATCCTATCTCCGGTGCTTAGAAAGTTGTTTTGCTTGTGAAGTTGGGCAGGTGACAGCCAACTTTGGCAGACTGGCTGGAGAACAGTGGGAGGAGGTCCTTGATCCAAGGTATCACTGAGACCCTCAAAGGAAAGGTGGATGTCCTTACCCTCTCTGTACAGTGTAAGTGGAGTGATAGAAAGGGAATTGCCTCACCATGGCTGGGAGAGACCATCTGAGACAACTTCCAATCCTTCAGGCACAGAGAACAGCAGTGTAGATCTGGGAAGGAGGGTGTATTTAGAGTTGCAGGTGCAAGAAGCTGTTGGGAGAGTTGACAACTGAGCTGTCAAAAATCTCCTGGGTAGGCAAGAAATGCAGGTTGTTGGTTACTTTGGCCACCACATGGTTGGACACTCGGGATGTGGTGACCGTTCCTCTGTGTGCAAAGCAAAACACCTGTACTATGGTGGCTTTGAAGCAGGTGTCTCGTGGGAGTGGATCCTTCACAAACTAGCTTTTTGTAGGCTGTTTTAATAAATCAAGAAAGCATATTCTGACCAGCAATTCCTTGTTATTATTTCAGCTAACTGCGAACTCTGCTACTATTTTGGCTCAGCCACCTGCTCACAAAGCTTAGTTTGTTGCTAAGTGTCAAAATACCCTAAATCAGAACTGGTGTCTCAGCTAGCAACCAAGCAGCAGTAACACTAATGAGTCTGCAACATGATTTACATACAGGATCTCAGTGCCTGCTACTATAAGAAGAGCAACTATAGAGACTAGGAGGTCTGCATGAGCTTAAACAGAAAAATTTATCAAAATTATCGTCAATTTTGGGAAAAACCCCACAAGTTCAGGGGGTTCAGAACATTTTAGTATCCTATATCTTCCTCCTGAATTACTGAAACTTTATATTCATGCTGACTTAAGAAGTCTTAAGTCGGTATTTTCCAGACATGTCCCAGAAATAGCTTTTGGACATTGTAGGGCTTTTTGTTTTTCTGTTTTTGACTAGAAATAAGTATTTTTATTTATGCAGGAGAAAGCTAAGGTACACGTAATTTTGAAGTATTTGACTCTAGAAGCATTATGGTCGGCAGGTCAGAATTTGGCTATCAGGATGTTTGGATTATGGCAGCACGCCAATTTGCTCCTTCTTTGTTAGCTCTGCTCGGCTCTGGCTATGATCTAGTCAACAAGGATTGGCAGCAAATCTCAGTAACATTGCTGGAAAGTGTTCATATGTGTGCAAGGGATGAGGCTCCAAACACCCGAATATTCATCAGCAATGACTCAGAGACCAGGAGACATTAACTCATAACAACACAAACTCGAGGCTGATGCTCCCAAACACAATTTGAAGTCTGGGATGGCTGTGGGAATTCATTACACAAACTAGCTGCTGTGGGCCAGCACCACTGAGAGTTGAGCAGTGGGACCAGCAGGGAGCATGGAACATCCACATACTCTCACCTGGGGCTCTTTTCCCTGGTGACACTTGATAAATGCACAGGAAATGCTGACATTCAATTTTGACCTTCATTCTTTGAAAGCATAGAGGGAAAACTTAGAAAAAAAAAGAAAGTGGATAATAATCTCTTTCCCTTTCTTTTCCTTGTTAAACCAGCAGGCTTTACCCAGCAGGCTGCCAAACAGTACAGGCCTGTTTTCCTCCTCTCTCTCTGTCCCAGTGGAATCACCAATACCTCAAACTGTGCCATGGCGGGAGACCTGCCTGGAAAATCCACTGCTCAGCAGTGGGGAGGTTGCAGGCATTTGCAACCAATGGGGCTGATTCAGAGAGGCTGTCAGAGCTGCCAGAATCAGGGCAGAAGGGTCAGAGGGTCTCAGCTTGGGAAGGAGGAATAACAGGTCAAAGCAGGCACAAGTGATTTGCAGCACCCAGAGTCAGCTTACTGGTACTCTAGCAGAGCTAAATGAGATCTCGTAGGAACACTTGATGCTTCGGTTGTAAAACTACACCTGGCTCAGCAAAGCACGAGAGCACTTGATGATGTCTACATATGAAGCAATCACACACTTGGCAACAGGATGAAGCATGTTCATCCTGACAAGGGTATGTTGAAAAAACAAGGCCTTCCAAGGAGGAAAATTTGGTATTTCCAATACCAAAGGGAGAGGAGAGGAGAGGAGAGGAGAGGAGAGGAGAGGAGAGGAGAGGAGAGGAGAGGAGAGGAGAGGAGAGGAGAGGAGAGGAGAGGAGAGGAGAGGAGAGGAGAGGAGAGGAGAGGAGAGGAGAGGAGAGGAGAGGAGAGGAGAGGAGAGGCGAGGCGAGGCGAGGCGAGGCGAGGAGAGGCGAGGAGAGGAGAGGGATGGTATGTGGGGTGGAAAAGCAGTTTAAAGAACTGGAAATAATGTGACTTTCATCTGTGAATGGCTTTTGTGGAAGTTCTCCCAGTCTGAGATAATTTTCCATGAAGGGATAAAAAGAAGCTATTGTTTAAATCCATTAAAGGTGGTGAAAGTAAACTACACATCAGTATTGCTCTCACCCTGTGCACAGAGGGAAGGAGGATTCATTTTTGGACAAATTAAAGCCTTGGTGCTGAAAGTTTGTCTTCAAGTTTAGGCAAGTAAAAACCCAAACCAAGCAAACAAAAAACCCCAACCAACCAAAAAACAAACAAAAAATCAACCCCAAATTGTGAAGGAGGAGGAAGAAAAAGAAGGGAGGAAGAAAGAATTCTAGAAAAGCTGCTCCCTTGCATAATGAGCCCAGGAGGTTTAGCTCCTCTGAACACTATTGATCAACATATGTAGATATTCAAGGAGAAATCCGTTTCCCACTGAAGTCATCTTTACTGCTGCTGTGGACTTCAATGATGCCACAATTTCATGTGTTCTGTTGCAAATGAAGTGTATGATGATTCAATGTATAAAACCCATCACAAAAGAAAGGGCCAAGGGTGCAGAGGGTCTATTCTTCATCCTATATAAAACTGGGCACTCTGCACTGCAGAAACACATTTATAATAACATTTTTGGCATGGTGCACAGGAAGATAGCTTCATATATAGCCATTGGTGAAATAAGGAATATGAATAATCCCAACTCTCTTGCCATAAAAAGCCTTACTGTAAAAGCAAGAAACTAAATAAAATACATGTACTACCTCCTTTCTCCAGCCCCACATGGTGTACAGAACAAAGGTATTTAAAACAGCTATAATTGGATAGAGTGTAGCTTGAAAGTGTCCTGAAAGGACATAATTACAATAATCAATGCAATAATGTGGAATAAGACCTTGCATTATGCCTAGACCTGCACCTTTACTCAAAGGGTTTTCTCTCTAAAGCAAGAGCCCTGAAATCCAGGTTGTTTTGCATTCTGAGGCTACAGCTGACAAGCATATGAAGCAGCAGCTGCTCCATCATTGCTCCATTTCAGATGTCAAAGTCTGACCCTGTCAAACCCACTCACAGCCTCACATGTTCTGGTGAGGAGCTGGAGAAGTGCATGGACTTATTCACCAGAGCACTGTTCATTCATAACGAAGTCATCTGTGCTACCCACATCCATTAGCCAGAATTTGAAATACCACACAGAAAAGCAACTGCCTAAAATTTTCATGAACTGAGGTATTGGTCCTTGAGACATGAATGGAAAGAGAATCAGAAGTGCACTTGTGATGATGAGTCATGGGTTTAAAGGGATATTGCCAGGTAAATACTCCTTTTGAGCCTTCCTCTTCCTATTACCAGCACTTACCTCGCTGCACCATTAAAAATCTGCAGGGCTGCATCCTTGCCTGGCAAATTCCAGCTGAGCACCCCAAGCCACCATTCCCTGCTCAAAGCCTAAATGGTCACACCAGGACTGAGAGCACAGCATGGCCTTTAATGTGAAGGATATTGCAGCACCAGTAAAGAGGCGTTCAGCTTTTCTGGATGGACATGCCATAAACCTGAAGGTGGCAGAAGGGCATGCATCCACCAAGAGTTTCTCCAAAGACTGGGGGACATTATGGCCCATGAAGGGTCCATTTTCAGGACGGGCTTCTACACCAAAGCATGGGGTGGCCCTGCAAACACTCCGCTCATGCCATGAGCTTGTAGCAAAGCAAGGAATGTTTCAACAAAGGTCTGAGAGAGACAATTACATGTAAAACCACCTAGGTTTCTAGAAGATTCCATATTAATACATATAGAGGAACTAATGCAATCGTCTAGTCAGCTACCCACCAGTGATGGAGGCTGCACAAATAAGGCAAATTGCTGGGTTTCCTGCTCACCCTTATGCTGGAGTATCTATATGAAGAGGACAAAACCTACATTTGGAAATGTTGGCTGGGAGAGAGATCTTTGGATGCCCCAGTCAGTCAGCTGTTCCTCACAGGTTGGAGCTACACCTCTTGCTTCAGGTAGTGAAGAGTTCAAAAGAGAATTAGCATTTTTTTCTTATAAAGAGAGGAGTTCCATGAGAAGGACTGGTAAATCCAGCCAGGTTGGTGGAGAAGGGACAGAAGAATCTGCCATGTGAAAAGAGAGGGGACAGAGAAGGGAAAACTATTAGAAGGGATAGAGTTGGAAGTGATGGAAAGAGAAAGAGGAATCTCAAAGTTGGCAGTAACATAGGTGTTACTAGTCATGGTGCAGTGATCTAGAAGCTTATAGAGAGAGAGGACTTTGCTGATGTATGCACAGAGATCATGTTCTTCTTGTCCCTTGTGAGGATCACAATGAGCTGTCAGGGTCCCTAATGCCTCAGCACAGTTTGGGTGAAGGACCTGGATGGCCTCAGATGGACTACTGGTTTCCTCCAACCTAGTGGCAAGTTTATCATCAAGGTGGGCAATGCTGAGATACACCAAGGGTACCTTGTGCATGACCAGTATGGCCAAGGTGCGTGAATAAATTTCCTGCACACATCAGTGGTGTCCCACTGGGTGATGGAGTGGTCAGGATACCACTGGAGAGGATAGTGTGTCCCACTGGTGGTCCCAGCACAACGGAGGTATGTCATACCTCCTGCATGCTGTAGTGGTCACTTGAGATACCTTAAACAGCCCCAACGTGTGGCTTGGGGAGCAGTGCATGGCTTTGCAGCTCTCTGCAAAGTTCGCCTGCCCTTGGACCTGGAAGACAGCATGAATGCACATATTTATTTCCCAAAGTGGAGACCACAAGTACCTCTGAAGGCAACCTTTTACATCCAGACATCAGTGGGCCACTGTCAGGACAGATGCCTGTACAGATGCAAGGTGCTCTGGGTGCTAGAGGGATCTCATATTTCTGTTACTGCCATTTGGTCAAAAGAGGGGATTGTCCCCTTCTACTCCGTGCTGGTGCAGCCTCACCTCAAGTCCTGTGTGCAGTTTTGGGCAACACTATATAAGAAAGATACAGAGCTGTTAGAGAGCGTCCAAAGGAAGGCTACAAAGATGGTGAAGGGCCTTGAGGGGAAGCCATATGAGGAGCAGCTGAGGTCACTTGTCTGTTCAGCCTGGAGGAGACTGAGAGGAGACCTCACTGCAGTCTACAGCTTTCTTATGAGGAGGAGAGGCAGGCACTGATCTCTTCTTTCCTGTGTTGACCAGTGACAGGACCCAAGGGAATGGCCTGAATTTGTGTTAGGGGTGGTTTAGGCTGGATATCAGGAAAAGGTTCTTAACTCAGAGGGTGGTTGGGGCACTGGAACAGGCTCCCCAGGGCAGCGGTCACAGCACCAAGCCTGAGAGAGTTCAAGAAACACTTGGACAATGCTCTCAAGCACATGGCGTGACTCTTGGGGCTATCCTGAGCAGGGACAAGAGTTGGACTTTGATGATCTTTGTGGTCTCTGCCTCCTTAGGGTATTTTATAATTCTGATTCTCTGATCTTCCCAGTGGTGGTGCAGCACAGGGCAGGTGCCTCCTCAGCAGCTGTATCCTGTGATGTTGTAGTGGGTTGAACCTGAGTTGATGGACAGTCTTTTAGACTAATGACGCTTCTCACAATTTACATATTTAAACCGCACGGAAAGGCGGGAATTGCCTTTTGTCCGAGCTCGCCTGCTGGAAGGTGGGGGGGGCTCTGAGCCTCCTGGCCCTGCTGGGACGGGCCGGGGTCACTGCCCCTTTCCCCCTTTCCCAACGCTGCGGCACAGACCCTGGGTTGCTGCGGGGGGGACTGTCCCAGAGCCACAGGCAGCTTAAACCAGCCATGGACTGCCACAGCTAAACCCATCCAGCGCGGCTTCTGGGGACAGGCGGGTCCCTCTCCTCTCCATGCGGAGCCGGCGGAGTCAACGGGAGCCGGCAGAGCCTCCTGTCTGCAGCCAGCACACTTCGTGCCGAACTGAAGAGGACACCACACAGCCAGCAGCACAGAGGGAGCGAGGCTTTCCCCACCGTAAAGCCTGAACAAGAACACCCTTCAACATGGCGGCGTCAGAGTCAGAGAGAAAGAGAAGTGAGTCATGTGGGACGGAGCTGAGCATGGCGACGGGAGAAAAGAGGGCGGTGCCGCGATTCTGGCGCGCAGCTTAAAAGAAACCTTCTTGCATGCCGTGGTAAGAAACCGTAATACCACAAACTGTTTGTCTCTTTAATCCATTTGAAGTACATGGGGGGATGAAGAATTCACGTGTGGCCTGTGAGGATGGTGAAGAGTGCCTATGCCAGGCTATATAGAAGCAGTGAGAGGCTTTTAGAGACTTGTGGCGAAGAAAGCCTTTGTCTGCAGGCCAAAATAACTTATCCTTAAAAAGATTAATAACCCCATGTGATGGCCCATGTCTTCCAGTGTGAAGGAACTGTGAGATTTTTTCATGGGAGAGATGTTTTACACCACAGCAGATTGATTGTTTCCAGGCGGGTCTGCTGTTAGTAGCAGTTTGGGAACCACCTGGAACTGAAGAAAACCCTTTTTTCCTTAAGCATAAGAGAGAGACTTTTCAAGAACTGCAACACTGACTAACATCCCATGTTCTGTTATCCTTTGTGCGAGTTGGGTAAAAGGAGAGAAGTGCTGAAAGGGGGGGGAGGGGGGGCGGTGTTTGCTTTAATTTCTTGTTATTTCTCTTTAGTTTTAATTCTATTAGTAATAAAACTCTTTCATTGTACTGCAACTGTTTAAGGTTTGTGCCTGCTTTGCTTTCTCCTAATTCTTATCTCACAGAAGGAAAATAAGTAATGAATATTTTGAACCAAAACCACTACAGATGTGCAGTATGGATGCCCTTGGCACAGACAGCTCATGAGGGGTGAGGACTCAGCAGAGCAGTGTCCATGGGCAGCCCTGTGTAGAGCATTTAGTTCAACTAAAGTCATTTAGTTCACCATTCCCTGCCTGCCTTATCTTCCATCAGCCATGCTGCCATGCATTATCTTCCATCCTCTATTGAAACTGCTGGTTCCTGGGGTGGGGCCACCTTCCATGAAGCATATTTTGTTCAATATCCAGCACTGCCATATTGTGGTCCATGACTTCTTGCTGGGAGTTGCAAGGCTCCATCACTGAACAGTAACTCAGCATAGATTAAGGAGCAGGGGGCAAGAGAGAAACATTTGAAAATATTGATGTCACAGCCCTCCTCTCTTCCTCATGTTCTCTTTTCACTCTAGCTCTCTAACAAAAACCTTAATCTAAAAATAGTATCATAGAGAAGCCTTCTGCATTGACATGTGAAACAATCTTTGCCTAAATTTTGCAAGATATCATCAGCTTGTGGAGCCTGTCAGCGGGTCAGCTCTGTGACTGAAGTTTATTAGCAGGGCTGACAAGGTTGTGCCTGTCTGTCTGTGCCAGCAGCAAATCACGAGGTTTCCAAATCAGAGCCTCTTATTAACAGCAGTCCCTGTTCCTTGTTTTTATTTGTAGGACTGATTGAGGGCACTGTAAACCTGTAAGTGAGCAGTCCAAGGACATGAGTTAGAGTCTGGGGGTCAGTGTCTGTGGGGAACAGCTTTGCAAGTGTGTGCACTGCCTGTGATTCCCTTGGTTTGCTGAGGTAGTAGCTCCAAAGAAAAGGAGCGTGTGAGGTAATACACAAGAGAAGTAGGCTACCCATGACTTACTGGTATTCTTTAGCTCTCTTGCCTCTAGAGAATGGCACTCTTGGAAACACACAGCTGTCATCCAGACCTTATCAGATCTGATAGGTGGTTTGCCTGGAAAAAAAAAGCTTTATTTACTGAATTCTGATGCTTCTTTACCAGATGACTCATTGTCGCACTTCTTTTCCCTCTTCTCACTGAACTAGAATCGTGTAGCAAGCTGCTTTCATCCATTATGGCTTGTTGATAAGATGAAAGGACAAATTTTAAGCTTTTAAGATTTTTCTTGTCCTATCAGAGATGAGCATCATTAAATTTTTCTCTCTGGTCAGCTGGTTGGCATTTGGAGCTGAGGAGTGCCATTTAGTATGAGTGACCTCACACCTGAAATTTAAATATTTTATAGAGTTCTTTGCATTGATTCTGGGACCCTCAAGTTGGGGGGTTGAAGGTTGTTTGAATCCAGGTCTGCTTGCTGGATTTTAGCCAAGGACATTTGCACAAATATAATTCCTTGCTTATGACATTAAAAAAATCACACAAATTACAGTTTTCCCCATTGTTTCCCACAGACTGACCTAGCTCTCCAGGAAGGTGGCAAGAGAATTATTTGGTTTTAATTAGAATTGGATAAAGACTTCGAATACAATGGACCAACTATTTATTTTGCATGGAGTCGATGGAGTACAACTGGCTTCAATAAAGGTGTGCCAGTTTACAGCATGTGACAAACTGACAACATACAGCTCCTTAACGGCTAAAAAATGCACTAACTTTACAATCACAGGTTGATGTCAGCATTTGAGTGTCAAAACACTTGGATTTGAGCCATTTGAGGAAATAGGTGGGGTGGATAATGAAAACCAAGTGAATGTTTTTTCTTAATAGTAATTCCACCTCTGTTATTCTTTCATGTTAAATATCAAAATCCCAAATTTTTGCAGGTGAAACATTTTGGTGTGTGCTAGGCTGAAAGAAGCACAGTCTAGTACAGACCTTCTCGTAGAGTATATCCCCCAGCTTTTAGACCAGAAGCAGTAATATTTGGTAGATTATGAAAGCTAGGCAGACAAATAGACCAAGCCTTTAATTACATGTCCTGGAGAATTTCTAGATCCTCTTAAATTGTTTTATTTTAATTTTATGAAATGAGAAAAATGTCCACATGTGGGTGGCTTGATTTGTATAGGAATAAGATGGAAGATTAAGACAAGAGCACTACTTTATTACATATATGTGTTTTCCTTACAGAAAAAAAAGGTAATTAGTTAAATTAATTAATTTAATTATACAGACCCATTTTAATAGCTTTTGATCATGTTAAATAATGACACAACACTTTTGAGGTAGAGTTCACCTAAGAAAGTCATCACAGTAGGCATTTAGGCTCAAAGGGATGGCTGCAGTTAGCACACAGCAGGATTTTATGTAGATAGAATTAGGATATAGAAAATTGATTTTTAACCAACTATGAGGACCAAAAAAGAAAAATTATCATGCTCCTTAAGGGAATAGAAATGCAGTCACCCCCATGGGAAGAGAATTAAACTTCATTTCTCAATGAAGCTGAACTTCAACAAGATTCAGTAATTAAACTGCTTGCTTTAGCAGTCAGGATATTTACAGCCAAATTATTGTTTCTTCCTGCTTAATTTATAGGAAGGCATATTTGCATTCAGTGCTTGTCTAAGTCACAGCCACAACACGGCATTTTCTGCTTAGAGGCCAAAGGCTGGAGAGGAACCTGAGCACTTGACAGAAGCCGGAGGTCAAGCCCCACCACCTCGACTCGTGTTGGACCGCAGAGCCTGTCCCTCCAAGAACCACAGCCAGCCCTGCTTGTCACTAGCTATTCTCGTCAAATTAAGGGAAATTTTGAGACAGAAATGGCAACCCCTTTGAGGTTATATGTTTCACAGGCAGCTTATCTGTATTAAGTTGTGCCAGTATATATTGAACAAAACATTTGCCTTGGGCTCTGAGACAGTTTGATCGCTGTTATTAGCGCCTGGAAAAGCTTTCACAGGGAGTGGACCACTGTCACACAACAGCTGTCTGTCACCAGGGTGTTCTGAGGAGTTACAAGGAATGAGATGTTGGAGGCATGTGAGATTGATTGAGACTTGCCCTGCATTTGCAGCTTTTTCCTAGCGGTTCAAAGGCAATTTCTGTGATGCTCCATTCCTCCAGGCCTTAGGTATTAAAAATAGAGCAGGTCATTTGCACTGGCCTGAGCCCCACCACCACCATCATCAAACCTGTCAGCCGTCACCAGTTGGTTTCCTCTGGAATGCAAAGAAGCTGGTCCCAAAGGGGACATGGTGTACAATGCCCTGGGGCTGGCTGGCACCCCAGGCTCCTGGTGCAAAGCAGAGCTGCTGCTTCAAGCCTTCCTTCCACCACACAACAGAGCTGATCATCCCACTGCTGACCACAGAGCAGGAGCAACAAGTCTGAAGGAGAAGAGGGAGGAGAGGTGAAACAGCAAAGGCTGGGAAAAGAAGTGGATCTGAGCAGACAGAAAGAGAAGAGGAAGGAAAAGAATAAGGAAGGATGGCATTTGAGTGGACTGGTAAGGAGCAGAATAAATGTGTCTGGGAAGAATTACATTTGCTCACTCCTTTCTAAATTAAGACTTGTAAACTAAAGTAAGGAAAATAATTGGGAAAACAAGAAGCAGGTGCAAAGCAGGATGCAATGTGTGGCTGGTAATGAGGAAGAGGATTTTTCTTCGTCATGCGGAGGAAATGCCAGGATAACAAGGGAATCAGATGCTGCTTCCTGGCAGCTTGAGTGAAAGGTAATGTCAGGAAGGGACATGACTTGTCACTTTTTATGATTTTTCAGTCCCCATAATGGCCTTTTTTATCAGATTACAAGATTATCTGAACTGGAGAAAAGAGTGAAAATGGATGTCTTGCTGCATATGCATGAAGGACAGCAGGGCAACAGGGAAGTGGAGGAACTCAGATGGGTCCCAACTGGAGACAGAAGTTCTCTTCACCAGTGTGAAGAGAAATGCCAAAAGTTCTCTCACGGCTTGAGTACAAGCAAAATTCCTCCTCACCTTTTCAAAATCCCTTGAAAATTTGAAGCACTGGAAAAGTATTTTCAGTAAGATAAACAAGAAGGCTCGTCCTCAAATGGAGGTCTATATAGAAACAGAATACAGAGAGCTGTTTAAGGAATTGTTTCTTTTAAAAATTCAAATCTGTTGTAAGATTATTTGAAGGAATTTTTAGTTTTGTTATTACTTCAGAAGCTCCCTGAGCTGTGTGACTGGACTTGCAGCTCCCCTAGGTCTTCCTGCCCCAAGTTCGCACCTAATAAAGCAGTGACTGAGGGATGTTACCATAAGAAGGCTGCTCTTCGGCCGCTGAAGGAACAGAAAATTAGGTATCAGCCAAGCTGCTGTTGCAAAACACCACCATGATACCTACCGGACCCATGGCTGCGATAGCCACCAACTGGTATTGTCAGTAAGGGCTGATATGTAGCTGCAAATTCAGACTCTGAGGATGTCCTGTTGGTCCAGCTGCATGAGCTTCCACACAGGTTCAAGCCAGCTGCACATACAGATGTGGAAATTACTTTTGTATGCAAGTTGTCCAAACCTCTTTTTGTGGCAAAACTTATATTTAAAAGCTTGCCATGGCTCTGTCTGTGTTCTCTCTCTGGGTTACTTTGTGATATTGCTAGCCAGAGGTCAGACAATACACTCCTGGCCTTGCCAACATCAGGGTTTGACATGAGTCAGAAACTTTGAACGTATGGATTGATTCCATCAACAAGATGAAGCCACAATACCTCTTGGAGGAGCGTAATTTATTTCAAGGCCACTGGAAGGTACAGTGATCTTCTCCAAGAAGCAAACATCACCACCCTGGCTGCGTCTTCCAGCAGTCATCAAGCCATTACTACTTCAGCTTGGCAACAACCTGCAGCAGTGGCTAGAATATGACTTTATGATTCCTGAAGTCACTCTCTCCCTCCTACATAATTTTCATTCACTGCCTTATTTCTGTTCTTTTTGTTCTTCTTAGCTAATAACAAGCTAAGTCAAAGTCGCCTTTTATCATGTGTGACCCAAAAAATATCCTAGAAGTAATACCCAGAACAGTGAAACATAATTAGAAGCTTGCCAGTTCCTGAAGCAGCTGTGATGAATCTGTGTTCCTCCAGACAGTTTGCTCAAAAAAAACCCAAACCCAGTGTGGAAGACGATAACCTTTGTGACAGGATTTGCTCTGGTTTTTTCTCACTTTGTATGTGGTTTGCATGTTGTCTCTCTAAAAGAGTAACCAGAATGAACAGCCACTGCCATAGGTCAGGAAGGATTCTCAACTCTTCCTCTCCCACAATGCAGGACACTGCAAGACTAATCCTAAATTCACCAACAGCATAAGAAAATGTAAAATTTTCCCTCTAAATGGTAAGGGAGCAGAAAAAAAGGTGTTCATACAATAAAATTTAGTGCCTTATATTTCAAGTGCTTTAACCACTTGCCCCTCCCTTTTTGTGTCTTCAAAAAGAAACTGAAAAATTCTTTAATGATGGCTCTTACTACAAAAACAAGCTAACAATCACTTGCTATAAAGCCCTGATTTAAAGTTGATTGTTTAATCTTGCAGCAGTAAACCCAAGACTTTACGTGGGACGTAAACCTGATTCCTTCTTTAGCCCAAGACGCTCCTTTATCATCAACTCATATGCATCAAAAGGCAAAATTTAGCCTGGAGTAGCTCTTCTTTTATGATCATACATGTAAATATTACTTTTGTATCCCCTGAGGCCATCTAGATATTCTGAAGAAATTAGAGACAAAGATGGAGCAATTCTCAGCTCGAGTGATTAAATCAGCTTAATAGAAACCCAGGATCAAGGAAGAGCATTTCCTTCCTAACTCTCTGGTGGGCTCAGCTCTGGGGCAGGAATGAGCCACTAACCACATCCTTAATCACAACTCCTGAGAGATGGCTTGTGTGTTGTCTGCTGCATTGTATAGGGTATGGCTCCCAGTTACAAAAGTCCAGACTAGGTTTACCCTAAGTTTATCAGACTAATTCAGATCTCACTAATTTAGATCTCACTTCAAAAACGAAAAAAGAATGCACCCCATGTGTGCCATGACTTTACACGATTTTCTTCCCTTTAAGGAAAAAAAGCATGCTAACAATTCAGCTGGTGCAAATTTCACTTAGTGTCTGAAATAACCAGAATGTATTTCAAAATAAATTCTTTACTTCTGCTGTAATTTTCCCCAGACCTGAAGAATAATGAACGGTTTTATGTCCCCCACCAGCTCTGTGGTTCCTCAGTGGAATTCTTCTCTCCAGCTTTCCAAGTTCAGTCACTTTCTCAAGATGCAATTTCAAGCTAATAATACTAATAGCTCTGTGCCTAGCAGTCCTCTACAGTCAAGGACCTGGAACAGGATTCACAGGGGACATGTTTGTTTTGGGTTTGTTGAGGGTTTTTTTGCCTCTTGTGACAAGTGCCATCATAGACTCAGAATTTTCTTAAGTCAGTGAAACTGCTTCTGGAGTTTGCTACAATGCTGTATTTTAAGTCTGTGCATTGATGATCTTTATACACTTATACCCTTATCCACTTTGTGGAGCTCATTACACCAACTGTCTGACCTTTCCTATAATGAAGTGAACATTCTGCTACTCTCACTACTCTCTCTTCTGTGTGACCCTTCCAGATCTATAGCAGGATTCTGTTGGGCAAAAAACTGGCCAACAGGTTGGCACAAAGGTATATAGTGAATGGAGTGACCTCAGGCTGGCAACCGGTCACCAGTGGGGTTCTGCACGGCTTTAGTCATGACCAGTGCTCCTCAACATCTTCATAAATCATGTGGACGTAGAACCAAAGGAATACGAAGTAATTTTGCGGATGATACTAAGTTGGGAGGAGCTGTTCACTCCCTTGAAGGCAGAGTGGCCCCTCAGAGAGACCTTGACAAATCAGAGAGATGGGCAATCACCTATTCTATGAAATTCAACAAGGGAAAGTGCCAGATTCTGCACCTGGGACAGGACAACCCTGATGTACGGACAGACTGGGGAATGAGAGGTTGGAGAGCAGCCCCATGGACAGGGACATGGGGGTCCTGGTTGATGGCAAGTTGAACATGAGCCAGCAGTGCCCTGGCAGCCAGGAGGGGCAGCCGTGTCCTGGGGGGCATCAGGCACAGCATCACCAGCCAGGCAAGGGAGGGGATTGTCCCACTCTGCTCTGCACTGGGGTGGCCTCACCTCGAGTGCTGGGGGCAGTTTTGGGTGCCACAATATAAGAAGGATATAAAGCTATTAGAGAGCCTCCCAAGAAGGGCCACAAGGATGGTGAAGGGCCTTGAGGGAAAGCTGTATGAGAAGCAGCTGAGGTCACTTGGCTTGTTCAGCCTGGAGGAGATGAAAGGAAGACCTCATTGCAGTCTACAGCTTCCACATGATGGGAAGAGGAGGGGCAGGCAGTGAGCTCTTCTCTCTGGTGACCAATGACAGAACCCAAGGGAATGTCCTTGTTTGTCCTTGACCCAAGGGAAGTTGTGTCAGGGAAAGTTTAGGTTGAGATATTAGAACCCCTAATAGGTTTGAGTGGTTGGGCACTGGAACAGGCTCCCCAGGGCAGCGGTCACAGCAGCAGCCTGACAGAGTTCAAAAAGGGTTTGGACAACACTTTAAGGCACATGGTGTGACTCTTGGGGTGTCCTGATCAGGGTCAGAAGTTGGACTTCCATGATCTTTGTGGGTTCCTTCTAACTCAGGATCGTAGAATCATTTCATAGAATGGATTGAGCAGTAAGGGACTTTAGAGATCACCTACTTCCAACCCCCCTGCCATGGGCAGGGACACCTGCCACTAAGTAGCTAAGGAAGGCTGCTCAAAGCCCCATCCAGCCTGGGCTTGAACACTTAGTGGGTATGAGACAGCCATAACTTCTCTGGGCAACCTCTTCCAGTGCCCCATCACTCTCCCAGTAAAGAATTTCTTCCTAATATCTCATGTAAACCTACCCTCTTTCAGTTTGAAGTCTTTCCCTCTATGTACTATGTACTATGTACTATGACTACATGGCCTTGGATAAAGTCCCTCTCCAGCTCTCCTGCAGACCCACTTGAGGTACTGCAAGGTGCTGTAAAGTCTTCACTGGGCCTTCTCTTCTCCAGGCTGAACAACCCCAGCTCTCTCAGCCTGTCTTCACAGGAGAGGTGCTCCAGCACTCTGAGCACCTTCCCAGCCCTCCTCTGGTCTCACTCCAACAGGTCCATATATTGATGTTGAGAGCCTCAGAGCTGAATGCAACACTCCAGGTGGGGTCTCACCAGAGCAGAGCAGAGGTGCAGAATTCCCTCTCAGGATATGGCTGGCTTTCTGGATTACAAGTGTGCATTTTCAGGTCATGTCAAGCTTCTTATTCACCAACGCTTCTCTTATTAAGAGCTGCTCTGAATACATTCTGGTAGTGCTTAGAATTGCCCTGACCCCAGTGCAGGACCTTGCACCTGAGATATTCTATGATTAAATAATTCTATGAGCCATCATGGGAGCTTTTCATCAAATGCAGTCCAAGATGGAGAGAGATACAACATGGATCCCTGGTAGTGGTAGCAGATGCCCTGTTCTGTTCCATTCAACTCACATGTGAAAGGACATGAGGGACCTCTGACAGGTAGCAGCTGCTGCTATAAAGAAGCATAATACAGTGAGTGAAGCTGAAGATAGCTCCTCAAAAACCTGTAAATGTTAAAAACCAATGAATAAATCATAAATAGAATCACAATTTTCAACCCTACCAGTTTAAATAACATTGCTATGATTGATGTTTGATTGGAATCTCTTGGCCTGAAAGTCACACTGGGCTTAGCAGAGCAGAGTGTAAGTTCTGTCGTCTAGAGAGAGAGCTGAAACAACCTGGACCATCACCCAAAATACAGACAGCACACTGTGGCCAGTGAAAAGTCTCATGGTGTGACTGGCAATGCTTTACAAAGTGAGTTTGGATGAAGCACCTGTCTGTGAACAGAAGCAGTAAGAAAACAGGAAGAGGAAAGGAAGAGCATATCATAAAAGTTGAAAGTAAAGCAAAGGGGCATAAGTAAGAAAAAACTTTATTTTAAAGAAAATTTCTGAGTGGAAAAAACAAACAAACAACATAAAGCAATAAAACAGAAACATTATCTCCTGTTGGTGGATTCTTACCATACAAGGGAAAACAAGACATATTCCCACAATGGGTGGATCTGTTGGATCACATGAAAGAAACAACCAGCTCCATCAACCATTCTTCTAACAATCAGAAATCAGGGATGAAGAAAGTAACAGAAAGAACCAGGATTATATCCAGGCAGATCTGTTTTTTAAAGCCCAGGAGCTGCAAGGGCAAGAAATACAAGGTTAAATGTAGGTCAGCTGCAGAGCTGGAGGAGTCCCCAGTGAGCAGAGCATGGGCTAGGATTTGAGAAATAGGATAGCACTTCAGATTTATCTTCCACTTCACTGTGCTGCATTTTAGTCCCACTGATGTGAAAGAGAAATCTTTCCTACCTACCAAAGTAAGCTGTGAGGAATAAAGTAATTTAGCACTCTGGAGATTCACTGGTGTGATTTGCTGCCAGTTAGACAACAACTGAACACCTAGGAGAAAGGCCAGCTACGTTTTCATGTTATCTGGGACTCCTTTTCTTGGATAGAGCCTGAAAACCTACAATTTACAGCTCTTGAGCCCAAATATACTTGCAGTGCCAGACCTGAGTCTCACCAGAGCTGGTAGGAGTGTGGTCACCTGGGCAGACGCTGAGGTGAAACAAGCCATAAGGTAATGCTGGTCCTAGTAGTGCCCAGCACTGCACCTGCATCAAAGGCTTCTAGCAACAGGCATGCTAATCAATAGAATTTACAACTAAATTATTGGGATAAGTAACAGATAAACTATACAACTTATTACATAAAATATAAAATTAAATGTTATTTGTGAACTAGGAAGTCCAGCATGAAGATTAAGCTCACTGTCCAAAGCAGCAGTGAAGGTCAACTCCCCTTCTCAGCCATGTCCCAGAAGCACCAAGACACACCTAATGTTCCTCACAAGATTGATGGGAGGGAGAGTTTCCTTAGTCATCCACAGAGAGCAGATAATGACATTTCCTCTGCTGTCTTTTCACAGGGTGGGAGGGAGGAGGCTGGCTGCATCTGCTACAGGACCTCACAGCAAGATGATGATAATAAGAGCCCCAGCAGCCCTTGCTGATTGTTACCATCCCATCATCAGCAACCCTGAAACCATCAGCATCTCTCCTGTGCCTCTCATCTGACACTGTTCCTCACTGGACTCACACCAGCCATCAGAGCCTACCTGTACCACCACATTTAGCAGCAGCAGCCACATGTTTAACTAGCAATGAACTGCAGAAATTAGTAAGAGAAAGGAACAAATATGGATCTTCTAGGAGGTTTTAAGCTGCTTACCCAGTTTCTCTAGTTTTCCTAAGGTTGTCTTCTCATTCATAAAATTCTGGTCTAGACAGAAGAGGGTTTCCCAGTCTGCTTTGCTTGTAAAAGCACAGCACCTTAGGCAGATAGGTAGACTTTTTCTTTATATAAGTTCATAGGTTGTTGCTGGCATGAAGCAGATTAAAGTCAGAGGCATGTGTTAAAACAATTGCACTGCAGAATTCTTCAAATTGAACAGTGTCCTTGTTAAAATATTTATAGAAGAATAATTTTTCAGATAAAAAAGCTAAATAGTCACATTAAATGCTTCCATGCCTTGAGTTTTGAAATAGGGTGTTTAAAAATAAAATTTAAAATTCCCCCAAACTGAAAATTCTGTACCAACAAGAAAGCCCAGTCTCAATGCAGAGGCTCATCTCTCTAAGAATCCTTGTCAGATTAACCTCAGACTTTACACACACAAAAATCCTTCTCTGCCTAGAGAAAGTAATTGAAAACTTGCGAGTAGAAAGCAGCTTTTACTCAGAAAGGTAGGAAAAGGAGACTTAGCTAGGTATAAAGCTAGGTGTAATCCTCAAAATGGAATCATTGGAATATTCTTAATATATGAAATATTTTAGGTTTTAAACTCTATACCTTGTAGTCTCACTGTATAGCATCTACAGATTGCTAGGCTTCCTATCGTTTTTCCTGATACTTTTTTCTGTTGGAAAACGTTAGAATGCAAACCCAATACAGCTGTAGTAGTTGAACAGCTGCCTCACTTTTAAGATGAATGGTGCAGCTTTGTCCTCAAATGCACTCACTGCTGACTGATGTAAGACACTCCCCAGGTGATCACATCCAACCTCCTATCTCTTGGAAGCTTCATCACTGGGAGATGAGGGGATGGCCTGGAGGGCCTGCAATAGCCTTTACCTGCTGGCCTGAAGGTCTTGCTGGAAAAAGATATGCCCAACCACAAGCACTGCTATGAGCTGTGGTAAGTGGCTCTGCTTTTGTTTTCACAGAGAGAAGCCCAGTCTCACCCAGTTCTTCCCAACACTTCGTATTGCCTTGGTGCTTCTGGTCTTGGTGCTTCTTCAGCCTATGCAGCCAGTTAGACTTCACCAGGAGAGCAGAAATACCACCTGTTCCCTTACAATAGCAAAACCAGCCTCTTATGACTTTGGTGAGGGCTTGGAGGAGGTGAAATCCATGGCCTTCTCTGTCGAGCTTGGAGGTGAGTCTGCAAAGCATGAATGCTTAGCAGGAGCAGCCGAGGTCTGTCAAAGACTTGCATAAGCAGTTCACAGGCATGCAAACACAAAATATTGGCATTTCCTTCTGTTTCATTTCTTAGGCTGCTTGGTGCAGTCCCTCCTTTTGGTAACAGCAATTCTTGGTTGTATTTTTCCCCATTAGAGTTGTTGGATGCCAGTAAATTTGTTATATGTGTCTTATTGCAATACAGCACACTGCTTCAGTTCTAGTACAATGTTCAGCACTTGCAGGAATTATATCAACTCTAGAAGAGTCTGATCCTGCTCTTATGGCAGACAATGACAGGACTTTTCCATGAAACCCATACATACTCGCTATCCATTTAATCACTCCTCAGAAGGCAATGAAAATAGCAAGTGGCAGGAGGCAGGCAGGAGAGGAGTGTTGTGCTGACTCGGCTGCAGCCAGCTCTTGAGAGCAGCCCCAGCATTTAGACTGATCACAGCCCCAAAACACTGTCCTGGCAGTCAGGATCGACAGCATGGTGAGGTTTGTCCTCCCCTCCCATTTCCAACATAAGGTCAAACTGATCTGCTGTCCAGTGCCTGTGAACTGGGGATATGTGTTTGTTAGCGGTAGAAGCTGATCTCACTGTGATACATGGAATCCACTGCTCACCTAACACCTAAATTTCCTTCGGCCATTCTTCCTTTCCCTGCTCAGCCTGGCAATCTCAACCAAAGAATTCCCCTCACGAAAAACCCAAGCTGTGCGTTGCAGGGAACCCAGTTATGATACCAAAGCTGGAATCTGGGCACTAAGGCTGCTACTGTGAGTTTGCTAGTGAATTTCCCAAATACTTGGGTTTTTTTCATTTTAGGAAAATTAGAAGGAGAGACACTGGAAAATTCACAAGCACCTCATATACCTCTAAGTAAGTGTAAACACCTGGGGATGTTCAGTGACTAAGTTTAACAGCTTCATAGGAAGTCACTGGCTATTCAAACATGTTAGGTGTTAACAAGCTTAACAGGGCAAAAAATAACAATGATTCAGTAATTGGAGTATGGGATGCTTTTCTTCCTTGTTTCCCTGAAGATTGGAGGCAGCTTATGCACCTTTACCTGTCCAAGTTAAAAAAATAATATTAAATGACCTTTTAGGAGCCCTTCAGCAGCTTGGCAATTGTGTCGTTCTAGTTCTTTCAACAATCAGATAGACTCGAGAGCAACGTTATTTCCCGGCCAGGGGAGTGTGGACCAAACTATTGCTTCTCACATAACCTGCTTCCTTGGACTCCTGAAACTCATACTGCACCAGCAGTGCTTTTCCCTGATGACAATTCAAAGCCTAGAGAGCTATGGTTTTTACCCTATTTAAAAATAAATACATGCTAATTATAGGACAAAAGTAAAAAATCTCCATTCTACTGTGCTGTGCAGTTCTCCTGCTTGGCATGGGCAGAGGGTTCAATGCACCTTTGCTGTGAGCAATGGGGAGGGCTGAAAAGGAAAAATCAATGCCATTTCTTGTTCAATTAAGTTCATTGTGATTCAGAACCACCTCCTCACACTGCAGAGCCTGCAAGAGATCAGTGCTGCAATCACTACCTTTTAACAGCTTGCTTTCTCCGTCTGGACTGCACAAGTCACTCACTGGCAGGGCATCATACTCTGAGGAAAAGAAAAAAAGGGGGAAAGAAAAAAACTGTCCTTACGGGTAGCTCTGAAACATATTGTCGTGAATCACGGGTCTTCAGGTGGGCATTTCACAGAAGGGGAGGGAGGGCAGTTTCCTCAATGACTCATTTTATTTAGATGTCAGAACTACTGCTCTTTTTACCCTTCAGTAAAAAGTTTGCTCTCCTTGCTTCCTCGACGAGAAATATCTGCAGTACCTATTGTGCTGCTTGGTCTCGCTCAGGCTGAGCAGTGTCATGGTCTGGCTCAAAGACTTTTGGAAGTCAATAGAAAGTTTCTGAGGACTCTGTTGGATTACAGCTCAGATCAGCCCAGGAATCAGGGGCTATCAAGAGGTCATGACAAAGGATTTTTAGGGGCTCTCCCACCCTCTCCTTCACTTTCACTATTCTGAGGCCACTGTAAAAAAAAAAAGTCTGTGCAGTAGAATGGGGTAACCTGGAGAGTTTCCACACCTGAGCCCCAGCCTGCTGAGGATGCCAAGGTCTACCACGGTGCAGGGTGCCCCCTCAATGCCAGCACCAGCACCCCACAGGCCTGCTCAGCACCTCCCGAAAGAGGAGACCAGGATGCTTGTGAGCATGTCTCACTCTAGTGACAGGACAGACAAACTACAGCAGCCTGCCTCTTCCCAGCCTGCCTTTATTGGCTGCTGCCTGCTCCCCTGCTGGAAGGGGCTTGTCCAAGGCCCTTGGGGTCCAGTCCCCAAATTACTAGGGTCTAGCAGAGCAAATAGTTGATTACAAAACCCAAAGATGAGAATGATCAGGGATGGCACAGGCAAAGAACAACATGAGAAATGTTACTAGGCAAAGGTCTTTAGTGCTCACAAAGATGGTTTTAGGTCCTGGATGCATTTAAGCTAATGGCAGTGGTTAAGTGATGCATGAAACACCTTGGTTCACAGCCATCCGCATCCCTTTCCAGCTTCTTCATTGCACTGCTAGATCACGCTCAGGAGCAAGACAAGTCCTCGAGGAGGCTGCTGGCTGTCTGGTGCTCTTACAGCCGTGGAACTGCTCTTGCCTTTTCCAGCTGCAATCATCTGCTTGGCAGCTGACACATGACAGTGATATTTGAGCTAATTGTGCCAATTGGGGCGTGCACAAAACAAATATGGCCCAAATGCAGGTTCTGAAGAAGGATGATTTTTAATGAATGTATACTTCTCTGCTCAAGCCATGCCTTTGTGAAACCAGTTCACAGTACATATCAGGAAGAAGATTTCTACTCAGATTCACAGGACTTATCTCTGACCTTTCCCAGTTTCCAATGTCATAAATAGGTTCCTGAAGCTAACAGTAGAGAAGGGGGATGAAGAAGTTGCCTGTTCTCAGTTGCCTGTCTTTGCAAATCAGACTGCAGATGCATGTACAGACCCATCCTGTGTTTCCTTGTCACAGAGCCCTTTTCACCTCTGTACACATTCTTCCTCCCAGATTTCATCCTTCCCAGGAAAGTGAGATCTCACTTGAAGTTCTCGCAGTGCCCGTGTGAGTGGCTGAACATCTGTCCTAGCAATGTTCTCGTCAGCCCACAATTAATTAACACATTGGTTTCCTGCTCCCTAAAGCCCCAAGTTCCCCTGCAATTTTGGTTTTCGTGACTAAGGACTGATGAAGAAAAATGTTGAAGCAGTATCTTCCTATGATAGCTGGAAATCTGATAAGGTTGGTTCTTTAAATACATATTTATGGTTTTTTTCTAGAACAAATCATATTGTTACAAAGAAAACTCAGAGTGGTATTTCAGTGATTGAAGTCCTGCTGTAACTGAAGGTTAATAGCTGCTGTGGCAGTAGATACTCTATAAATCAATGGCAGAAACACGTGAATCAGAATATCACCCCACTGAGGTACATCCCATTTCACTGTGGTCAATAGAAGTTGTGCTGCCAACATCCATGGAAGCAGGAAATGTTCACGTGTCAGCAAATTTTAATACTAGTTATTGATATATATTGAGGATATAGGTTTTATGCACCCAGTTTTTGTTCTGACAATGCCACTGTTTACTTGGGAATTGAAGTTTGGTTCTGAACCAAGATCCAGAATTTGGTTATTGGCATTTGCAACCAGAGAAGCTGAAATTATCTTAATGCCATGGGAGTGCATTCAAAGTTATTATCAGGCTCTCAGGATGATATCTGGGCCAAGGTGGCTATTAAGGATGTCAGAGAGTGAACAACAGCTCTGGCATGATGCATACAGCTCATCACAAACCTTCCGATTCCTTATGTGGTGTGGATTTCACCATAATGAAGCAGTCACTGGAACAACCTCCAAAAGGGTGCGGTGGACTCCCCAGCATTGGAGGTTTCCAAGACACTACTTGACAGGATGCTAGATAGTCTCATCTAGATTCCCTTTTCCATCTAAAGTTGTAGCAGATGATCTCTGGAGGTCCTTTCCAACCCGAGTTGTCCTATGGTTCTGTAGGTATGACCATAGGTATGTCCTATGGTCCTATGTGTTCTATGGCAATAGTAATTCTGCATGGCAGGAAATCCACCAATACAGGCCTTCACACAGCCATTATCCAGGTCTATATACTTCCCTCCAGCCTATAATGAAAAGTTCATTACACTGTCCATCAGAATGTAAAAAAACCCCAAAGATTGGCTTTAGGCTTCTTGAAGGAAAATTTCAGTGGTAAAGATGCCAAGGGCTGATACTGCTTTTCTTCTGAGACTGCTTTACTGAAACCACCCCACTCTTTTGAAACATCCACAGGCATCTTAAGCAAATCATGTGTTGCAAACATAATTGTAGTGGGTGTGAACTCCATCTGGCTAGAGAAGCACAGGCTCGCATGCCTCCCCTCAGCTCGCCTGGGCTCAGCAGCAGAGCCAGTGCCACGATCCAACATAAAGGGGTCACGCTCATAAGCAGCATTTTGAGTGCATGCACAGGCACCCTCCTAAAAATATATCCCAGAGGAGTGCGGTTAAATGCAAACACTGCTCTTTCTGCAATAGATAGATCTTTCCTTACTGGATTGGCTGGCACAAGCTGATCATGGTCAAGTGATGCCTTGGATTTTGAAGACTGCTTTTTAAAAGGAAGAAGGTACTGAAGAATGAACATAGAGACCGAGCTTTTCAAATGAATGTAGAGGAGTCTGGCATTCTGGTATTCCCCTTTAAAAATCACAGAAGCTGGGCCTGAAGTTTCCATTATTCTAATCACTTTCTAAGTTTATATCAGATCATTATTTTAATGTTTCAAATAAGTTACAAATACCTTATCCAGCATTTTTCATTTTTTTAAGATTTGGTGTCAAGCAATAATGTCCCTCTTACATCCACTCAGCCATATACCTTTTTCTTTCCCAATTTTGTGTTTGAAACCAGAGCAACAGTTTACATTTCAGAAATATATTTTCACAAGCATGAAATGACAATGATTTTCATGGTGAATGATAAGTGCCATTTTAATTCTAATTTCTAGAGAGATGTGGGACAAATTCTGGTGCATACCTTTAATTTTTTATGCTTAGCTAAAGTCAGACACATCCAGCAGTAATGAAGCCAGGTATCCAATGAACAAGACCATCCCAAAAAAACCCTTCAGAAGTCTGGTTGTTAGTGAAAGGTATTCCTTTAATCCTACCTGTCACATTTTCAGTGTGCTCTCATCATTTTCCTGCTTAAATATAATCTTGGAAGATCATACTTCGAACAGCTATTCATTTATCAGCTAGATTTCATATTTGCATTTACTTTTCTGGCTGGTCATCTTCCTCTAGGAAAGATAGCAGCTGAGGGCTGGGAGCCACAGCACGAACAAGGACAGCCACCTCTGCAGAACTATAAAGCTGTCACTCAGCCCATCCCTCCTTCTCAGGAGACCTGCGAGACAGGAGGGTGTGGAGGCACAAGCCACTGGCTCCTGTTTCCATCAGCTTCTCCAGGGCCAGGTCTCTCTGGCTGACGGTGAGGGAGAGAAAAAGCGAGCGGTCACCTCCTGGTAGAGGCGGTGTTACTGCAGGATGAGCTAACAGCGAATACATTGCTCAACACCCATGGGAGGGACTTCTTAAATATCACCGTGATCACCGGACCCTCCCCTTCAACCTGAGACGATGCTTAGAATAAATCACTCTCTGACTGACAGCACCAAAGATTTAGTTTTTATCCCTATTACTAGCCTGAAAACATGAAATAAAAAGCCCATGGTGTGAGATGTTTGAAGAGATATTTTGCATTTTAAAAAAAGGATGAAGGGAAAAAGAATTTGTGGGGATACATACAGCTTTGCTGGGGAAAGCATCTCTCTGTTACCTTGAGCTGGCTGCCTCTTTCGAGTTTCAGCCATGACAGCCAGCAAGCCAAAAACTAAATGAGAAAACACGTCCTCTAAATGCGGTGGGTCCCCTTGTGGTAGATGATTTCGATGGAGCTAAGCTGGAATTAAATCAGCTGCCCTGCACACTGCTCTGTGCCCGGCAGCAACAGCCCAGGGCTGCCCACCCAAATATCCCCGCAGCCCCATGGGCACACGGAGCAGCCCACGCTGTGCCCGTCGCTATCTCTGGCAGAGCTATATCTGGCCAGCAGTCGTGGGCTCTGTCCGTCTGCCTCCGCCACGGCAGCAAGCACACACCACCACGGGATGACACAAGAGGCAACCCTAACAAGTGGAGCATGAGGCTGCTGCTGCCAGGATGGAGAGCTTTTTCTTAAAAAACAAGGGCAAAATCGTGCTGATGAGCAAATTGTCCTAACAGGAACTGAGCAGGGCACCGTCAGACGTTCCTCTCCTTAATCACAGACTGATGTCTCTTAGAGACGGCTGATATTCAAGCACCTTCTAAAACATGACACCTCCTAATATCATGTTGGGAAAAAAAGAAAGGAAAAAAGGACAGTTTGATAAACGACTGTCCCCACTTCATCCTGCTCCCCGGCTCCAATAGAGCTGAGAGTGCTGCTATTTGAGATGGGCAGAAACCGCTGGCTTTTGTTCAGAATCTATAGTGCAGTGGGCCCCTTCCTGGGGCAGGGAAGGTGGCAAGGCTGGAGCCAGGCTTGAATTTCAGACAGATCTGGACTGCCCCAAAAGTCAAGAACATTTAGAGGAATGTGGCCAGACCCTTTTCTCCTCTGTAATTGATGCCTCTAGCTGTGAGATCTCTTTGTTGTTGCTTGGCCAGAAATCCCCTAGAAATGTCTGTCCTTATGAGATTTGTGGCCAGATTGCCAGAGGCTACAGTCATTTCGGCAGAGATGGACATATCAAAAGCCAGATATTAAACTCTTCCTGATTGTGCATTGGAAACTGCCCCAAAGTTCATTCCAAAGCAGATTTGCAGAGTGTTGTGTTATGTTCAACCCAAGCCTCTTGGAGCCAGCCCAACCTTTAACCTGAAGCTGTAGCTTGTCTGCCCTCAGAAAAAAGGAGCAGACAAAACCATAGCAGATATGTATATGAATCAATAAGAAATAATAAACCAATAAACCAATACGGTTATCAGCAGGGCAGAGAAGTGAAATGAAGAATTCCTCTTGCTGCAGTCTCCGCAATCTGGTGCTCCTGCAAAGGTACCTCGTCCTTCTTAACAGCAAACACAGCCACAAATGGCCAAGCTGCCAAGAACTGCTAAGTCCAGTGTTTATACCCATGCACCTCAACCCACAGTCCTTTCATCCTCTTCCTATTTTATGCTGATAATGCACCAACTGTGAGATATAAAAGATCTTTTGGGCTATCCAACCTACCCCTCCTGGGAAAAGGACAGGACTTCACATTTTGATAACTGCTTGCATCTCTCCTATGCGTTACAAAATCACTCATCACCACAGCAGCAAAGAGCTGGGTAAAAGTGTTTTGCCTTAGTTTCACCTTAAACTCAAAACTTTTGCTGCTTTGAAGGAGAATTTTGTGCACAGTGCAAAGCTTAGTCTTAACCTCCTTGCCACTGCCAGTGTCTTCAGGAGTGTGTAAAAGACAACCCTACTCTGGGCTGCAGCTTTATGGTGGAGTGAATGGAAGGGCAAGCTGCCAGGGGACACGGCCCCACGGCCTGTGCCTCACACTTCATTCACTACCGTGTGCCCACGTGCTGAGCTGGTTCTGAGAGCTGGCTGAAAATGAACCTTTTTTTTTTTTAATTCCTCAGATTAGTTTTCAGCCAGCTCTGTCCTCTAGTTCTTCTCTCTGTCCATAGTGGAAATTTATAAATAGGAAGAAAAGGTGGAACAAAAAGAACTAATGGGAAGGCACAGAAATGGCAAGCCAGCATTTTTCATCTGCAGGGCCCAGCTGATAGCTGGCGTAGTTACCCAAAATTACCCTTGCCTTTGAGCTGGAGAAACAGAGGTTGGGGGTTCATGATGGCTTTGAGGGGATGCACATGCAGGCTGCCACTGCACACATTAGGTAGACCTAAAGAGGCAGTGACATTTACCAGCTCTATTTTTGTGAATGGAACTCTCAGCAAGGAAGCTTTCCCTCTTGCCCTCCAGTTTCTTTACTCCTAGTTGCACCGTCATTTAACCCCTTGCAATCCCTCTCCTTGCCAGGTGGGCTTCAGGCATTTGCAGCCCATGGGAGCCATGAGTACCCAGCCTGGCAGCTGCTGTCTGTCTGTCATTCAGGTCTGAGTATTGACACAAGTGGTTTGTAAAAGAGAGGGACCGGTAGCTGCTCCAGGACTCTGCAATACAGCCAGCACAGTAGGACTGCAGAGTGGGGGGAAATGGGAGGAGTGGAAGCCAACAGGCATTTTCACTCCGACCAGCCCCGCTTTGGCTCCTGGAGATGCTACAGATGAGTGGTGAAGGTCAGAGCAGAGCTGGGGGGTAAACTTTGCAGTGAAAGAGCCACGGGAGAAGGCTGTAGGGGTTTTGTCTGATTACTTAGCACTGGGAGAAGCGCACTGGCACCTTGAGGTCCCTATCCTGCTGCTGGAGGGCATGGCCTTGAGGACGGGACTGGGAGGGTGCCTGGATGACGGAGTACCACAGAAGAAGCCTTATCCCCGGTAGGGCTCATCGGAGCCTCGGACGGCCCCTTGCCCTCCACCCAGCCCCATCACACCTGATGGGTGTCCCAGAGGATGGGGTGCGATGGCTGGGTGCCATGGTCCCAGCCGCAGGGCAGCCCCACCGCGACTCCCAGGGCTGTCCCACGCGTGACCCCTTTCGCCACGCCACCCTCTGCGGTGTCACCGCCGGGCTGCTGCCGCCGGGATTGAGCATCGGCAGAAAGGCCGGGAGAGACCAGCCCCCCTCCTTCCCCGCTCCCCCCAAACCTCAGCCCGAGGGTGACGTCATGGTGGGGGAGGGGCGGGCAGGGGGAGGGGACCCCCGCACGTCCCTGTCCCCCTGCACGCTGCGCAGCGCGGGGGCCGGGCCGGCCAGCCCCGACGGGGCGGCCCCGGGGGCGGGGGGGTTTCTGCCGTGCTATCCCCACCCCTGGGGGGCGGCTCCTCCGTGTGCGTGTCTGTGTGTGTGTGCGTGTGTGTCTGTGTGTCTGTGTCTGTGTGTCCCCTCCCGCCCCCGCAGCGCTCCCGCCTCGGGGGGACGGTCCCGGCTGCCGCCCCCATCGCCACCACACGGGGCAGGAGGAACGCGGGGAGGGGGGGGAGTTTCTCGGCGATTTATGGGGCGGCGGGACACGGGGAGAGCGGGTAAATTCAGCCTGTGATGCCTATAAATGGCGCTTCTCTTCCAAGGTGCACATTTATATAAAAAAAAAAAAATAAGGGGGGAAAAAAACCCGGTCGGTGTCATCCCCCCACGTCAGGGCCGGTGGTGGGCGTGAGGCTGTACTTCCTCCGCCCCCTCCTAATGGAGCGAACCATTCCCAGCCAGCCTTCCTCGCCCTCTCCCGCTGCCTCCCTCTTCCTCTCCTTCTCCTCTTGTCTCCCCCCCTTGTCTGCAAAGTCCTCCGCTGCTCGGAACTTGTTGGCAATGTCTATTTTTCAGCTTTCCCCCACGTTCTCCAAAGTAACTATTTAAAGATCTGCAGCCGCAAATGGTTTTACTAAATGTAGGATGGGACTTAAGTTGAACGGCAGTTATATTTCTCTGATCCTTGCTGTACAGATAGGTAAGTGGACTGCCAAATTCCGTGTCAAGTTGTGCGCACCCCAGCCCGGCTGGTGCATGCAGGAGCGGAACGCCGGGATAACCTGCGCGGGGGGCCGCGGTGCGGGGCGGCGGCGGCGGGACCCCGCTCCCCGCGTTCCCTTCGCGGTGGCAGCTTCGCGCTCCGGCACGCTGTCAAAGGCAGGGGAGTCCGCAGGAAAGGGAACCGGTTTCTGATTTCCCGTAAACCACTTTTGGTTTTTGTTTTCCTAAAGCTGTGCATGCTCACTCATACTTCGCTTTTTATTTCCCCCCCCGCCTCTTTTTCCCTCCTTTTCTCTCGGTCCCCACGAACGGTTGCGTTTGTATCTGGTTTTCGGATATCCCCTGCATTCCCTTCCATGTACAATTTGGTGACTCCAGTGCTAAGAAATTCTCCCCCTCTCCCCGAGGGACAGAGAAATAAGAACCGGCGCAAAATGGCTTGCGAGAGATCCAGCTAGAAAGTTTTTTTGCAGAAAATCAAGGGGACAAGTGAAGGGCTCCCTTTGGGAACTAGAAGGTTTTCCCATTTACAGAGCATCATAAAACCAAAGAAAACCCATCACTAAATTAAAATAAACATTCCACTCGAATGTGGCGATTAAACAAATAAAAATTGCATTTAAAAATCGTGGAGTCCCACCGCCCAATCGTTAATTTTGTGCTTGGAGAAGACCTGTCAAAAATCGAGCAGGTCCAAAAATTTCTATATGTGCTGTTACTTAAAATAGATCAGGTTTCCTTTCATGCCGGTGTGTGTTTTGTGTGCTCGTTGCTGGTGTTTTTTAATATTTTGGGGTTTTCGCTGGTTGCTTTTGTTGGTTTGTTCTCGGGTTCATTTTATACATTTCTTTGCTGAAATTTTTTTTAGTTACGGACATTAAACAATCTCCAAGTTAATGACCACTTTGGTCCTATACAGGCAAATTTTAAAGATTATCTACTGGATAGGTAGATTCCCGAGCATGATCCAAAATTGGATTTTAAAGAAAGGGGGATTAAAGCACGTCTTTTACTATCTAGACTATCAGGTGTGAAGACTCCTTTGAAAATATTTGGCTGCAAAAGAATCCTGATACACTTAAAAAAAAAAAAAAAAAAAAATAAAGCTCGGCATTGCTATTTAGAGATCCTTTTGCTCGGTCACACTCCTCTCCAGAAAACCTCTGCAGCATTTTGTGGGTACCAAAGAAAGGAGAGGAGGAAAAAAGGTGAAAAAAAAAAAAAAAAAAAAAAAAAAAAGGAGGGGACAATTAGAAAGGGAGGCAAAATGTCTTGAACATTTCCTCTTCTAAAAAGGGGGAAAAAAAATATTGCAACGAAACGTTGACCTCTGGGAAATGTGTTTAAATTATGCAAACCCCTACATTCGCATTACCATTCCTTTTTAAATAGGGCTGAACTCTTCAGATGGCCAGTTTTTGTACTGTCAGAGAAAGAAGGGAGAAGGCTTTATTTGGATGATATCCTTAATTTCAATCTCTCAGCCCTTGCAATTTTTGTTTGTGTGTTCGTTCATTCGTTTGGAGGAGGAGCAGGATTTTCTTTCTTTTGTGCTTATTTGGTTCAGCCGAGGAAGGATTTTACTGAAATTTCAAAAGGCAGCTAGAGTCTCTGGGAAATGCCGTTCCCGGGCTGGCGTGAGCATGAGCAGTCATTTGGAAAGTTACCCCCAAATACTGCTGCACACCGCGGGGATGGTGGCGGTGCGGTGGCTTTGCGGTGCCCTGGAAGGGGACGGCTTTGAAGCTCGTGGAGGGCTTTTCTCCCCTCTGCTCCTCCTTCGGTATTTCGGGTAACCTTCCCCCCACCTCCTCCACACCTCCCCACCCCCGGAATCAGCTTCTGGTTATCGGTGTGGGGTTTGCAAAGGGTCGTTGGCTTTGTCCCGTCCCCGCTAAAGGCTCGTGTGAAATGGGTGCTCGGCTCGTTCCCAAAATGTCTATGCACCGGGACTTAAAAAAAAAATAAATAAATGGGGGGGGGGGGGGGGGGAGGGAAGGGGGGATGTTATTTATTTATTTATTTAGGCATAGGAGATTGGAGCTGTCCGAAATCCTTGACATTTTGGGAGGTGACCGATGAGGGGTGTGGGGTGGGCTAAGTCTCCCATGAAGGGACAGAAGGGATCGAGCAGTCGCAGGACTGGGAGGACGGGGAATGGGTTTCGGGAGGGGGCCCGGCCCGTCACGGAGGGCTGCTGCGGTCCTGCTGCATTGCACATTGCTGCACACTCTTATCTTTGAATGGGGGGTGTGGGGTGTGGAAGGTCGTGGCAACAGCAAGGCGCAAGCGACCTAGCTAATGAGAAATCCCGTTGTCTTTGAACCAGGCAGGAACCTTGTCTATCCACTTTTGGTTTTTCCCCCATCTTTTTTTTTTTCTTTCTTTTTTTTTTTTTTTTAATTTTTTGGCGGGGTTTAGGGCAGCTTTGGACCGGGGATACCCTGTGCGGAGGCAGCGGCGCGGACAGACAGGACCAGGCTGTCCCTCGGGGGCGAGGGATGCTCGGCTCGCCACTGGTCCCAAACGTGACCCCCTCCCACACCCCAGCCCCGGCCTGGGTTTAGGGTTCCTCTTCGAACCCCGGATTTCAGCACAGCCCGACACTTTTTTGCAGAAATTCGTGGCAACTCCCCCTCCGTTGAAGCTGCTGGAGCGGGATGGCGCGGGTTTTATAGGACATGGTTTTACCCTCGGGATGGTCTTCGGTTCTTCTCTGTTTGTTTGCCTGGCTTTTTTTTCCTATCGTAGCCAATGTCTGGAGCCTGCTGGGGGTTTGATGCGACGGCTGGTGCTGGTGTGTGTGTGTGTGTGTGTGTGTGTGTAGAGGGGAGTGGCCACCAAGTCATGTTAGCGATGAATCAAACGGCAAGAGGAGGATTTGGGTTGAAACAGTGTCTTTTGGAGTCAGCCATTTAGCTTGTAACCGGTACCTGGCAAGGAAACACATACACACCGTCACAGCCATTCCCTGGGGACACGGCGCGGGAGGGGACCCCCACCCAACGCCCGACGGTGTGGGAGGCAAGCGGCTCCTCCTCAAGGGAGGGGGAAGCCCCTTCCCGCCCCCGCTGGCCGCAGCGACGTCCCCAGGCCTAGGGACACCACGGCGTCCCCATCTCCCGTCACGGGCAGACAGCGGCTGGGAGTCAGCCCCTCGCCGTGCCCGGGTACACCCGCCCGCCGGGCGGCTGCGGGCATGTGCGGGATGCTGTGCGGCGGCACAGGCCCTGCCGCGGGTCCCGCGTCCCGTCCCGTCCCGTGCCCTCTCGGGGCAGCAGGAGGAGCCCCGCAACTCATTTTCTTCAGCCGTTTGCCCCACTCCCCCAAACCCGCTGCCCCGGCATCCCTCGGGATGGCTCTAGTAAAGGGCGCTCGGTTCAGTACAACAGGAACCTACACAAGAGCAACCGCCTGCAAACTGCTTGCACGGTGTTTGCCCAGCGACCTGGGCGATAGGGAGCGTGTGCGTGTGCGTCCGCCTGCGTTTGTGCGGAGAAATGCTCCTACTGCTTCGAGGCGGAATTTTCTAACAAAGGATCAAGCCCGGGGAGAAGTAGGCAGCGCATCTTCACCTCCCCTCTTCCTCTCCCCGCAAAGAAAAAGAAGGGGGAAAAAGGGGAAAAAAAAAAAAATCAACGCCACTAGTCCACAGGCACCGAACCCTCCGGTACTAAAAAAGCAAAGGGCGAAAAGCCCCTGGCTCACCTCCTCGAGTGGCCGACGGCGAGCCTGGCTCGGTCCCACCGCTCCTCTCCTGCCCCAGGTCGCGCCTTTAGCAAGGGCTGGGGGCGGGCCGCGGGGAGGAGGAGGGGAGAGGCGAGTCGGGGGCGGCGGGGCGGAGGGCCGGGGGCGAGGGGCGGCGGTGCTGACCTGTGCCCCTGCCCCCCCAGCGTACCTGGTGCAGGCGGTGAGAGCGGCGGGGCGGTGCGATGCGGTCTTTAGGGGCTTCTCGGACTGTTTGCTGCGGCTGGGCGATAACATGGCCAACTACCCGCAGGACCTGGACGACAAGAGAAATCTCCAAACGATCTGCGCGTAGGTCTTTCCTCTCTCCTTCGGGGCCGCGGGGGGACAATGGGACCAGGGCTGGGTAAGGGGGGGCGAGGCTGGATGGTGGCGGGAAGGAGGGAAGGAACAGAAGTAGCGCGAGGATACGCTTTGGGGTTGGATTCTCCGCTCCAGGGTCCCTCCAAGCTCACTGCCACGGGGACAGGCCGGGCTTGGGGAACAGTGAAGTCTGGAGGGAATTTTTACAATGTCTTTTAATTTTTTTTTTTTGCCTCCGTGAATCTGAGGTGTTTTTTCTGCTGGTTTGTTTTGGTTTGGTTTTTGTTTTGCTTTTTCTTTCTTTCCCTTCCCTACTTAGCTCCTCTTTCGTATTCTTTCCCTTCCCCCGCTCTGCACTGGGGTGCTGTCATTAGCTGCACGGGTGTCGTTATCCCTTTCCTTATTGCTGCCTTAGGGACACACTCGGCGACAGGCTCCGGGCTTCCCCCGAGCGCCGCAGGCAGAGGCCGGTGGAAGGCTGCCCACCCGGGCCGGGGACAGCCGGCGCTGGGGAGGCGGCTTCCCGCAAAACAAAACGTAATTAAAAAGGAAAGAGCCCAGTCATGATATTAATCGCCCAGCGGCAGAGAGGCGGCCGTCCCAGCGCCAGCTCTCCTCTGCCTCCTCCACGGCCCCGGGAAAGCCCATTTGCCCCCAGTTTCACCCCGCTCTTGCCGCAGAGGGGACAAGAAGGAAAGGGCAACGATAAAGGGGAATAATAGTAATAATATTAATAGTAATAATAATAATAGTAACAACTACAATAACAGAAACAAAAATATTAGAGGGAGAAAAAGAACTCGCCTTGCAAAATCGTGTCCCGGACAGGGTGGAAGATACGGTCATTTTCGATATGTCGGGGAGGAAAAAAATATCCGCCACAAAACAACAAAACAAAAAAGCCCAAAGTCAAACCACAAAAAAAAAAAAAAAAAGCGGCCGCAGCACAGGATATTCTCCTTGTTTTTCGGCGCAAACTCCCCTCATTAAAAACAAACAAACAAACAAACAAAAAAATCATATTTAGAAATGAGATAATGTCTTTAGACATAAGCGAGTTTGGAATAGTTTTGGTTTTTTTTTATTTTGCTCTGCAAAATTCAGAAAACAAAAGACATTAAATGGGATGGTGAGAAGGAGAGGAAAGGAGAGGAAAGGAGAGGAAAGGAGAGGGAAGGAGAGTGAGGGGGGGAGGAAAGGAAAGGAAAGGAAAGGAAAGGAAAGGAAAGGAAAGGAAAGGAAAGGAAAGGAAAGGAAAGGAAAGGAAAGGAAAGGAAAGGAAAGGAAAGGAAAGGAAAGGAAAGGAAAGGAAAGGAAAGGAAAGGAAAGGAAAGGAAAGGAAAGGAAAGGAAAGGAAAGGAAAGGAAAGGAAAGGAAAGGAAAGGAAAGGAAAGGAAAGGAAAGGAAAGGAAAGGAAAGGAAAGGAAAGGAAAGGAAAGGAAAGGAAAGGAAAGGAAAGGAAAGGAAAGGAAAGGAAAAAGGAAGAGAAAGGAAAAAGGAAGAGAAAGGAAGAGAAAGGAAAAGAGAGAAGAGACTCTGTAACACTCCCCTCTTCCTACCTAGACATTTCTGAGTCAAACACCTAATAAGGCTGGCACCTCGCTGTAAATACTGGGCTGCAGTTTACTTTGTGTCCTGCAAGAGAAATAAGTACCCAGGGGCAGCAGCGTCCTGATATGATGTCTTTTGCCCTCGAGTGCCAGACCAGATGTGATCCTGATCTGTAAAAAGTAACTCTTTTCCAAGAAAGACCCTTTTCCTGACCACCTCCCACCGTCCGATTGCTTTTGCCCTGTGTCGGGATGTGTATTGAAAGAAGACGGTGAAAGATTTAATTTTCCTTTGGGAGATGCAATTACAGCAGAAATACTGCAGGAGAGGCACACTCTCAGACTCTGGCTTCTCAGTATCTCATTATTTATTACAAATGTAGCAAACATTGGGAGTCTACAACCATCTTAGAGTGCTCATAAATTAGAAGCTGTAGGACTACTTCGAAAAAAAAAAAAAACCAGGGAAAGAAAGAAAATTAAGACCCAGTTTTGCAGACGTCTGCCTTGAGGCGTGGGGGAAATAGAAGGCAGAGGGCAGATTCGGGGTGATTTTCGATAACACAGACACGGAGAGGAAAGATCCTCCTGTATCCTCCCTATGTGGTCCATGGGACGACTTGTCCTGCCCCGGCGACAAACGCTGGTCCCATCCCCGTGAAGAAAGAAATTGAAAGAAAAAGGGAAAATTTGTGCAAATAGCTGGAAATTATCCTAGGAAGGAGAATCCCTTCGCTGCCTATAGACCCCTGGCCATGGATCAGGGGTTCCTCCCGCCGCCCTGCTGCGGGTCGCTGAGAGGCGCCCAGACAGGAAAGATGCTCTTTCCTTCTTCTCCTACTCTTCCTGCTTCTCCTACTTTTGCTCCTTGCCATTTTACTGCAGTAAGGGCCCTTTCCTGCTCCGAGGAATCCCCCCCCCTAGGGTTTCAATGCGCCGCACCCGAACGGCGCCTTTCCCACCCCCGTCTCCCCTCTCCCACCGGTGACGAGAAACCCTCGGGACGCCCGTGGGCTCCTAGGCTGGCTTCTGACAGCCGAGGGGTGCTTGTCCTCCACCCCGTCAGGCAAAGACCCCTCCGCCACAGACCCAGCAAAGCAATTTTTGCAGTACCCCGCCCGGGCTGGTGCCGAAGGCGGGGTTGGGGATGGGGGGGACCCCCGAAACCACAGCCAGCGGCTCCTCCCCGCCGGCCCAGCCTCCCTTTTAGGCATGCCCGGCTCGGCTCCGCCAGCGGGAGGAGGGGGCGGCGGGCCCCAGGGGCGGGCCCCCTCCCCGGGAAGGTGGACGCGTGCCTGTTTTGACGCCGGCTGCTCTCCCCTCCTGCAGGTACTGGGATGATTTCCACGCCTGCACCCTCACAGCGCTCACCGATTGCCAGGAAGGAGCGACAGACCTCTGGGAGAAATTGAGACGGGAATCCAAAAACCTCGATTTCCAAGGCAGCTTATTTGAACTGTGCGGAGGCGGCAGCGGCGCGGCACCGTCCCTCCTCCCGCCGGCCTTGCCCCTGCTCCTGGCGGCTCTGTGGGCCGCCCTAGTGACCTGGCTGCCTTTCTAGGGGGGCGAGCACACTCACACCCACACCCTCTCCATGTGCTGGATCTATAGAGGAAGTGTCCATCCGTTGCTTTGGGGACGTTGTGCTTTTCTGTGGTTGATGATGATGATGATGGTGGTGGTGGTGGCTGATGATGGTGAAACACCCATGTAGGACTGTGGAAGCGTTCTCCCTTTTTTTTTTTTTTTTTCTTTTTTTGTGTTTTATTTGCCAAATCTTACCAAACAGGCAGCGGCGCGCAGCCCAAATCGGACCTCAGCTTTACTATCGCTTCGAATCAAAAATAGAAAAAAACATAAAGAAACAAACTCGAGCCCTCGTTGTGCAAACGCAATCTCAGGAACGGCTCTGGGCCACCTACTGCTAAGGCTGTAACCGGCCGGGTACCTCCCGGCGAGCCACGGGCTCCGCTAAAAATGTGGCAGTGTGCGAGGCGAGAACAAAAACCGCAGACAGGAAAAGGCACTGGCGAGAAATCCAAGGTAGATGTCCACGTGTGAAGCATATGGTGAATAATTCACAATCTCTCATCTTTCCTCCACAGTCTCTTGTTTTTTTGGTCATTCCACTAAAAAAAAAAAATTAAAAAATAAATAAAAAAGAGCATTTTTCCTCAAGGGGAAAAGAGAGCGAGAGAGGGAGAGAAAGAGAGGGAAACGAACAGCTAAGGAAGGAAGGAGCAAGAGAAAGAAAGACGTATCTAAATGACCGGAGAAATGAAAGAATGCTGCTAACATCTCTGAGAGTTTACCTTTACTTGCTGTTCGAAGGCATCTTTCCGAATTCACTGCCTTTAATTTTTTCCTCCTCTTTGTTTTAGATGTTACACATACCAGTGAAATACCTGAATATCCAACCGTAGAGATCACAAAAAGGGGGCTTAAATGTAAACCTAAAGGAAAAAAAAAAACAAAAAAAAAACCAACGACAACAGCAAAATGATTTTGAAAAAAAAAAAAAAGCCTTGATTTTAAAAGAGAAGAAAAATGTAATTTAAACAAAAGTTTATTATAAAGTCAATTCAGCAAAAAATAACAAAAAAAGATTTGCTACAAAGTATAGACAGAAGTATAAAATAAAAATTATTGTTTGAAATGAGGGTGTCGTCCTTTTTATAAAATATACCTAGAGTATCTTGGAAAGGACAGGGCTTTTAAGGCAAGGAAGTCTAAATCTTGAACCCATCCCTTGACATACACGGCAATTTCAGTTCAAACAAGGACAGGGTGGCTGAATCGCTAAGTCGAAGCCTTTCTTTCTCTCTCTCTTTTTTTTTTTTCTTCTTCTTTCTTTTCCTCCTTAAAAATATGCTGTAAAACCTCCCACCCTCCTCCTCCTCCTCCCGAAGCCGCGAACCGCAGCACCCCCGTTTCCCGGCCGCCCGGGACTGGCGCAGGGAGCCCCGCGCAGCGGCGGGGGCGGGCGGCGCGGCTCTCCCGCGGGCGCGGAGCGGTGCCGAGCCCCGGCGGAGGGAAGGCAGCAACCACCATTAAGGAGGAGGCTGCGGAGCCGGAGCCGGAGCCGGGGCGCAGAGGAGCCCTTTCATAATTAATAAGGCAGCTCAGCCGAAGGAGCAAGGGGAAGGGGGGACGGGGTATTGATTTCGCAGCAGAAGCTGCTCTAACCTCGGCTATTTATGGACGCCTGATGCCTTTATAAAGAAATACACATCAAAGAGTAAACACGTCCTTTTTACTTATAAGACCAGAGCCCAGCTGGCGATCGGGGATGGGTGGGTGATGGGGAGGTAGGGACCACGAATTGGTACGAGGTGATTTATTCCGCTGGGGAGCCGTTGCCTGTGCAGTAGCTCTCCTTTGCCAATGTGTAGGGTGGCAGGGTCTCTCCTTCGCCCCCTCTCCCTGCTCCCTCCCTTCCCAAAGTCCGCAATGTAATGTGTAAGCAATAGCAAATGTAACAGTTCATAAATCAAACAGTGGGTCGCAAGCCAATCTGCATTTCCCAAACGGATTGAATCCCAGCAACGAATGTGCTCAGGAACTGGAGCCAGGCGCCTTTACCACTGGAAGCAATGTTGATTTTTTAATGATAAAATACATTATGCTTGTGTTGGGGGGGCTTTGCAGAGCTCAGCCTCGCTTCGGCAGACACAGGTCTGCTTGAATTTCGTTTTACTTTGGCCTCCCTCTAGACTCATTCCCCACCACCGCCACCAGAAAAAAAAAAAAAAAAAAAGAAAACCCTGGAGAGCAGAGCTTTGTTTAAATGGTTTGGGTTATTTTCCCTCCCCACAGAGGATCTAGACCTAAATTGATTTTTCTGTGCACATCTCTGTATTCATGAGGTCAGGCGCTGCTGTTGTGGTTTCCTGTAGCACGAAATGCCAGATGCCGAGGACAGAGGGGAGAAAGAGACCTTGCTTTGGTGCGAGGGGCTCCGCAGCCTGCTGTTTGCGCCGGCTGTGCCCCGGGAACCCCCGCCGGCGGCCGGCAACGCGCCCCGCTCCGCCCCGGGGTGCCCGGGCTCCGGTCCCGCCCGCTGCCGGCATCCCCCGGCTCCGCGTCGGGCGTGCTCCCGCCGCCGCCCCCGCCTTCCCGGCTGCTGGACGGAGGAAGACGGAAGGGAGCCTACCAGCTTTCCCTCACCCCACAGAAGAAAGCTGAAACGCCCTAATAAGGGGTGATTTCCAGCTCATTAGCGGACTCGAGTTATCTCCGTGTGAAGTTCAATTACTAATGAATAATCTCTCCGTAATTAGCACATCCCCCAATTAACCCTCCGTTGAGGAGAATAATAAACGGTGGCAAACCAGTGAAAAACAGCCGAGCTGGTGGGGAGGGTGCCCGGTGGTCGTTCCCAGGCCCCTTTCCTCCCCCCTGTCTCCCCCTGGACTCTCCTGTTTGGGGCTCCCAATTGTCGGGCACTCATCCCCGGGTCACAGACCGGCCCCCGGGCCTGCCGAGCTAGCCGGGATGCACTAACCTGCATTGCACCCCGGGATTTCCTGCACAGGCGGCAGGGACGGCAACAAACCCCGGTCCCGCCGGCTCAGCTCCCCCTGGACAAAATGGCAAGCGAGGCTCTCCCCGCCGGCAGCTCCGTGGTTTTTTCAGGGGACACGAGCAATCAACAAACTCCCCCTTCCCTTCCGCCCGTTCATTTTATAAGAGCCCTTCAGTGCGCAAGGCATTGGTTGTTCCCTTTTCTGCCCCTTTAAGGGGTCGTTTCTGAAGCCTGAGTGCAATGGTGGATTTTATGTATTTATTTTTTTCGACCACAGAGACGGAGGGTTGCTCTGCCTTGCCTTGTTGTGAGGCCAAGGAAACATGAGCCCTCCGCCAAGTCCCAGAAAGGCACTGAGTGTACTGGACTTGCCTCCTGCCGCCTTGCACCTGTAGGGTTTGTAAAGGCTGCGGGAAAGGTTGGGGTGTCTCTTGCCAGGCTGGTCCCACTGCCCCAGGCAGCGGCTGCTGTGGCAAGAGCTGGAAGAGGTTCAAGCCTCTAACATCCCTTCTTAACTCCTGGGCAAACGTGAGCTGGTGAACTGGAGAGGGGAAAAACGCAACAGAAAAGCGTTTAAACCTTGACAGTGACCACAGTAAAATTATCCCCTGCCTAAAAGAAAATGCACACACATGCACGCATAGTGGGGGAAGAAAATAAGCATGAATGCAGACCAACTGGGAAAAAAACCAGAGCTGAAACAAAAGACACGCCGGTGCATTTCTAGCTGGCTGGATAATCAGGAAGGGTTGCAGCCATTGCAGCTCTGCCTGCCCTAATTCCTATCCCCAGCTCCGACTGAGCAACCGCAGCCCCGCAGTCCCCGGAGGGCCGCAGAGCGCTGGCTCCTTCCCCGGCAGCGCTGGATGCACCTGTGCTTGGCAGGCGGCTGCTCTCCTGCGGCCTCGCTCCCCCTTTTAGCAGCCTGGCCGAGCCCTGCAGGGAGGGCTGTGCCTTGCCCCTGCTCGGGCTGCCCTCTGAGACGGCGAGACCCTGCCAGCACTGGGCTGAGGTGGTGGCGGTCAATTATTTTTGCTCTAAGGGAAAAAAAAAAAAAAAAGACCTTTTCCCATCTGTTCAAAGGCTGTAACAAGGAGATGGAGTGGGCCTGCACTGGGAGCAAAAGTTTGAGCCAGGACACACAAAATTGAGGAAAAAACTATCTGAGCAGTAGTGAGGGCAAACTGGTTGGTGCTTATGGAGGGAGCAGGGAGGCATGGTATGAAAGTAAGGTGCAATATCCATTTCTCACAGGACTTTCTGGTGGCTATGCCCACTTCTCAGAGGATGCAGCCAGATGCTGCTGGTCCTTGGCTCATTTGCACAGTCGAGGGATGAATGGATTGGTGACTCTTCCAGCCCTCTTCCTCTCCAGGGTCCTTTTAAAATCTGTGCGGTTGCTGTCCTGCCCAGTGAAACCCAGTAAGTTCTGTGAAGGGCTGACAACCTAAGGAGAGAGAGAACAGTTCAGCCTTTCTATTCATCAGGACTGATTCATTAATGGTTAGTGCCATTAGGTACACTACAGTAGTGCCTGAGGGCCCCAATTAAAGGAAAAGTGAGCTTGTTAAATCCAGAAAGCCAGATTCTCCCTTTGATACTCCTGCCTGATGCAGAGGTGGTGCCTCCAGGGTGGGCAGCAGGAACAGCCCTGGCTTTCTATGTGAGCAGCCTCTGTGCCTTCCCCCCTCCCTCCTCCAGCTTTTCCCTCTCCCTTGCCTTAGTTGCAGATCCTGGTTACAGGGTGCTGCAGAACAAGGCTGTTGCAGGAGTTGGCTGGCAGGACTTGCAGGAGGAGGTGGCAAATCAGCTTATTTTTCTGAGCCACTTCATTCTTCATCACAAGTGGGTTTGGGTGGGCTTTTTTTGGTTTAGGTTTTGGGGTTTTTTGGGCAGGGTTGAGAGCAGGCAAAGTGGTGGGGATTGCAGAGGAGTCTGTTATGAAATCAGATGTGATTTTAGACGTCTGAAAGAGTTTCTTTAGGCTAAAGGCAGCTGAAGATCAATTGCACTGTTGGCAAATGGGCTTCCAGCTGGCTGGTGCCTCTCTTGAGGGACAGTTTAAACCCAGGGCCCATTGCCATGATAGTACAGGAAGGGGCTTTCCTTTGCTTTGGGCTAAGGATCTTCTGCTGCCCAGTTCCACCAGTGAGAAGAGAAGCTGGAGATGATGTGGGAGAGTGACAACAGCACTGTTATTGGTGAGTTATTGGCTGTTCCTTTCCCCTCAAATCCCCATGATGGGTCTGTGCTAGAAGATTTTGCTCAAAATACTCCTGAACTATGGGTTCGCTAACAAATGGGCAGACTGCGCTGGCACAGGCTTTGCCTTTCAGGAGGTACTGAAGAAATAGGTCTAAATGGATCAAATTCTCAGAAACCCAGCCTATGGCTTGTGACTTAGCTTTTTAGGCTTTATTGCTTGTTTTATTTTGTTTCTTTGTTTGCTTATCTCCAAAGCTGATATGAAGAAAAGATGGAAACAGCCTCCTGAAGGTCAAGGTGAGGCTGACCAACACCTGAGTGCTGGCATTCACCAGCAGTAATAAATCCCTGCTCATAGGTGCTGGAAGTCTCTTCAGCCAGAGAAACAACATTGCTGCAGGGGACAAACAACTAGTCCTGACCTTCTTTACACAGCCATTCTCTGGGAAAAAGTATCCCCTGAAGTCAATGTGCGTTCTGCCCAGGTAAGGATTTTGAGTGCTCGGTTTTACCTCAGACAGGAATGTTGTCCCAATATGAACTCCAGGTTCATGCCACTGAAATACAAAGAGCTTTGTGTGTGCATCGTGGATTGCACCTCCAGATTTCTTGCCAATGATACCAATTTATTAAGGACTGTGGAGAACGTACTAAATCTCTCAAGCATCAAAGATCAAATCTAGATCAAACCTGCAGGGTACTTTTATTTTTTACCAGGAAGCAGCCTCAAGAGTGGATGGGCAGTACATCCTTCAATACCACTTTAATATCACCAATTTCTTTAACACTTTGGAAACTACTGGATATTCAAACTGTTCCTCCCCAAGGCAGCAAACAAAACCCTCAAAATCTCAGTCAACCAAAGTAAAAAACCAAGTAACCAACCAAAAAACCATTAGTAACTATAGCAAAGAAACAGTCACTGATACTGATAGGAGTCATTTTAATCAGATTTATCCCACCTTAAACCTATTTTGCTGCAGACACTGTCAGTAAGCTTCTTTCAGATGTACATGGTCTAATTCTGCCAAATGCACCCTTCCAAGAGTCAAACCATGTGTCTAGTATCGTCTCTCTTTGTCACAACTGCTAACAGAAGTACTTCTGACAATAGCAGTACCTTAAGTACAAGAAGTTTTGCAGTAAATTGTCAGTTTGATATTTGTGCTTCTTTTAATGTGTTTTATTTTGACTGGGTAGTGTAGGAGGTCTTATCCATTCCTGTGCTCCCCTGAGGCACTTTATATTTTCCAGTCCTCTGGCACAAGCTGCCTTTTGCAAAGGAATGATTCCTGTAAAGCCACTGCCTCATTTTGTTTCCCATATTCTAAGAAATCCTTAAATTATGTTGTCAGATGAAAAATCCAGAACATATTTTGTTAGCATGGAACATTGGTCACATTAGTTTCGCAACGCCTCATTGAAGGATCCAATATGTCAGAAAATTGTCCTAAGCTTTGCTTTCTATTGAGGCTTAATAGGTGCCCTTGTCCCTTTTACTAGACCCATGATGCAAGACTTGTTTTTGTTCTGTTGCCAAGACATTTCACTTGATCTCCTTCACCCTTACTCCTAGTGTCCATTAAATGGGAGTAGCACTTTGAGACCTTTGAGATTTGTGAAAATGTGCCACGAGGAGATAGGCTTTATTAATTAGAAAAATCTTATTTTATCTTTTAGCTTTCATCCGAAGAAAAACGCCCAGATTGAAATGACAACAACAAATAATAGGTAAAGGATGCTCCCCTGTTGCTTCACAGATCTGTTATGTAACAGAGAACATTCATCCCTGGGAGCAGGAGAGTTGTGTTTCATGTCCCTCTCCAAAGAAGCCTCATCTTAAAGAAGGCTGTAGCAGCCCAGCCTCATGCAGATGCTGCGCTGCAGGCATTTCAGGCTATGAATTTCAGCCCGTGCCCTTGGCTAGACTGTCGAGGACAGGTTGCCATCCCTGTCCTTGCAGAGATCTCAGTTCATTTTCAGCCATGTCGCTCACTGCTCACAAGCCCCATTTTGCTGTGCATCAAGAGTTCATTTAATTACCTTCCCTCCATTTTCTTTAGGTGTTGGTGATTTGCACTCTCTCCACCTCCATCAGATATCTGGCACATCAATACTTAGAAGGCTTAGGAGAAGAAGAAAACATCAAAAACAAGAAGAAAACACAAAAAGTTGCACAACTCTCCAGTCTTCATTTTAGTGTCAACTGTGGTTAGTTTGTTGTTTTTCTTTTTTTCTGTAAGATGAGTGATTTCCACTTCTTTTTGAATCCTACCTGTGCAAATACCTTGTTTTTCTCCCTAGCAAGTGTTAACAAGGAACTGCAAGGGTTTTGTCCAGGCTCAGTAGTCAGGCAGTCCTGGGGTGGCTGACTTCTAGGAAAAACCACAGCAGGAACAAACAAGAGCCAGCCTACGCACCAGGCACAGCTTTTGCTGGTCTTCAGCTTATGTTCCAGCTCACACTCGTGGTAAATGAATCGCAGTTAGCAACAAATGCAAGGAGCGCAGACCCTGGACGCTTCATCATGGAGCTGCCCTTAGAAATGATGGTCCATTATGAGGCAGCTTCACCCTCCTCAGTGGAGCTGTGCCAGCTCACAGCAATTCAGGACTTGCTCTGCTCACTGAAGTCCGTGCTCTGAAGTTTCCAATCTCATCCTTTTTGTGAACCAGATCATGCAAATGGGGGCACCGGAGTCACAGGGAAGTCGAGTTCCACACAAGTACTGGCATGAGAAGGAGCAGCAATTAGCTCTAAATTCACTCTACCAGCCTGTCATTTCTGAGCTCTCCCCTGCTGCTCTGCAACTGGAAGCCTTGTGCTCTAGAAGAAGGGGAGAAGAACATTTTGCTCATGCTCATATTAATCAAGTCATCTTGTGAGCTGCTGAATCTGTGAAATTGTATCTCCCATGGAGTTCAGTGGTAATGACTGTCTTCAATGTGGACTCTCTGGTGTCTAATAATACAGTTATATTTCTGCAGTGGATGCACTCCCGGCATTTTTTCTCCTCCTCCTGCCTACTTCCACAACACTTGTAGGCAGCTCAAACCTTTGAGACTTCTATCCCCTGTCAAGTTTGATCAAACTCAGTTCACAGGCTCAAAAAATTATTTAGGAGGGACCGACTGGCACTTGCACAGACAGTGTGATCTCATAAGCTTCCTTTCCTTGGGAAACTAGGCTACCAACCTAGCAACAGGGCGAAAAAAAAGCCATCCTGCTAGCAAAAAGGACCTAAACACCAGGAGGAAAGAGGAGAGGTGGGAGAGGAAAGTGAAGCCGTTTTGAAGGGAAAAAAATCGCTGCCTTGTGGCTGCAGAGCTCTCACACACTTAAAGGGCCAGCCTTGGAGAGACATGCTGGAGAAAATATTCTCCAGGAGATGGAAAGTTCTCTCATGAAAATTGGTAAGGGAGAGAAATGACCTGGATTCATCTCACCACCTGGCATGCTAAATGGATATCTATATGGTAAGGATCGTCTCCAGTGACACCTGTTTTTCTCTGTGGACTAGAGGAAGACACAGACACAATTAGCATGCAACCTGTATGCCTGCAGTATCTAAAGCGAGGTGTGTCCTATCCCAAAGGGAATGATCTTCTTCCCGCTCTCCCCTTCAGACCAAAGTTTTCCATGGTGCTGCTGCAGGGTTTGTTACTTCATGTTCTACATTTGTATTTTAGAAAAGCTGCTGTGTGTCTTAATAGCTGCAGATGTATGCATGGTTTTACTGGGCATTTATTATCACTTATCCTCTTTGCACTGAAACCTTTCCTGTCCTTGTATCTTATGGAATAAAATTCTTTAAGTGAGCTTTAATGATTCTATGATTCTACTTCTTTATAAATTAAGGAGCTGTCTTCCCACTTTTATTTGCTATCACACAGTGTCTGAGGCTGTCAAAAGTATTATAGTGCATACTCATATAAATTGATATTTAATTTCAGTAATTATAATGTCACTAATTGTGTTTTTGCACCTGATGCAATTACTCACATTCATCTATTGAGTTCTGCTTTGTTCTTTCTAGATTTAGGCGTTCCCCTGCTCTTTAATCTTCTCTGCCTATGGTAGATCATATACACAATGAAACTCAGAAAAAAAGGCTCAGAGCTTCCCATCAATTTCTGTGTGCCAAATGAATGGGATAGTTTGGAACTCTCTGTGTAGCTGGAGTGCAGGATATGCTCAAAATCCCACTGACTATTTTCATGTAATTTTTATGAGGCTTAGAGGGAGTCATGTTATCCAAATATTGCACAGTGCAATTGTTTGTACTGGCCTACTCCTAAAGGTTTTCTAATTTTTAGAGGGCTTCTTTGCTTGTAGCCTTTCACTTAAAATTACTACAGGGCTGCTGTGGCAGCCCCTTTCACCTGGCTTCACAGCCCTCTTTTCCTCACAGCCTTGCAGGGGTGCATTTTTTATGCCATATTCCCTGGGAAAAAGCTTCCTATATCTCAGCCATCCTCCTGTGCTCCTCTCCTCTACCTTCTCATCACGTTGCTGTCAAGTTATAATTCATATCATTCAGCACTGAAGTTCCCAAACTCTCTCCACTTGGTGCCTTCTAGACTGATGAGTACATATTAGAACAAATATTACATATAAAGAGTGTATAGTAGTAATTTTAATATAAATAATACCTAATTATAAATGCATATGAGGTGTATCAGCCAATCAGCGTGCAACATGCCTACTTGATCAAGCATAATCCAGCCAGTGCCAGTGTTGCCATCAGACAAAGATCACTGGAAGGCAGCTTGAGCAGGCTTTAATGAATTAATGAATAATTTTACTAGGGGCTGGTTGTTGATATGACAGCGATCTCCTGCTGCACTGGAGCAGACACTCGGAGAGAGCGGCCACCTGAGGACTCCCGACTGCATCCCGTCTGGCTACAATTTTCCTTTTAACCTTGAACCTCGTGTATGCCATCAGCTACAAAATCAGTGAATAAAGCATGTCCTTCGTGTCTGTCAACCTGCCTGAACTTTCTCTGTGTTAAAGTGCAAAGTAAAAAAATAATCTGGGCTTCAGAATTCCCGCTCTGTCCCAGCAGAGTTTGAGGATAGCGTTCCCTCTTCTCAAAGATGCCCAAGACTCATTGGCCTCTGGGTTATAGTCCACACAGAAACTTCTTTTGGTTCTATTTCATTAAAACAAAACCTTCAGTGGGCAGTACATCTTTATTTTTATTGCCACATGTCAATATTATTGCCATCCATTATTTCACTTTAGGAGTGGCTTTATTATTCTAGCTTGAAAACTGTTCCCAACTGTCTTAAATTAAACCAACATAAATTTAATTTAACCTGAAGGGAATGGCTACCTCCCAGACAGCTGCTATGCTTCTCTCTGCTGCTAGCAGTGTGTGGTGCTCCAAATGTCATGTCCTATGACACAGTGAAGGCTGCATCTGGGCCTGAGTGTCCATGTGGTAGTGAGCACTTACTTCACTCAGTTTTTCTAGTTTAGCTCATCTACAAAACAAGCCCTTTGATTGGGTGACCGAATTCACCACTTGGTACAAATGTGTGTACTCTAGAGACCATGTCAGAACAGTGGGGCCTGAGCTGGACACCCAGCAGGCAATGAGGTACAGTGACAGCAGACATGTGTTATGCAAACTGCTGCTTGTACAGGTTTTTGAATAAACTTTTGTTTTTGCTTCTTTGGAGCAAAGACCAAGAGGCCTGCAGAGATCCTCTCTAGGAAAAAAATGCCTAGAACAACATTAAAAGGTAATTTGTGCTGATATGTCTGGAGAACTCAACCTTAACAATAAGGTGAGTCACCTAAAAGAGGACCTACAGCCCTTAAAACAAATATATCTGAACAAAACCTTGTCGATAACAGGTATTTCCTGATGATGTTCATCTATCAGAAATTACATGGATCACACATGAACATCAAGATCTCTTATGGGTCTCTCCAAGCCTTTTTCACAGCTTTCTAGAAATCCAACGGGATAAATAAATATCATCAGGAAATACTTGCTCTTTTAAAATATTTGCAGAATATCTTTGCAGAACATGTTCTTTTGGTTAAATAAACTATTATTTGGTCATCAGTCATTACCACTACTGAATTAATGAAAATGACTGTTGACCAGTTTTCTGAAGTCTTACAGGGGCAAAGACTTGCTAACAAATACATGAAGTTTCTCTTGCACTGGAAAGTCAGCGTATGTTGCTTTGGGATCAGAGTGAGAGAAGAAGTTTCAGCACATGAAGATGTGTTGGACATCTGCACACAACCTGCTATCCAAGTCCTCTCAGTCAGATCCACCATGTCCTCAAATGGCTACCCTTCTCTTCCAGGGCTTTTTTGCAGCACGCCTTTCTTCAGCAGCGTTACGAACCATATTCCCCTCACCAACCATAAATGAGACCTCCAGATGTCAAACCCTGTAACAGGGATAGTGTCTCTTGGCACCACATCCTGAAGAGCTGATGGACTCCCAGAAAAAGGAGCAGATTACAAGGCAGTGGAGCTTCAGTATTTTTACAGCATGACAGGGAAACTTGAGTTACTTACAGAAGCTGCCTCAGAGAATAAAAGTGTAGGAGGAAACACAGTCAAGAGGAAAAGGTTTACCCTGGATATTTACATTCAGTGTACAGGAAAGATGCAGATGTTTGCCCCACTTTTCTGTGCAAACAGCACCTGGCTTTACCACGTGAACTTAGCACCTTGTTTGGAGGAGCTGAGGCTGCATGAACTCTGCATTTGGCACCAAAGAAAGTAAGTCCTTGGGGGCTGTGGAGCCCTGAGAGAGAGTTTTAAATATGTATTTAAAGGTCAGACAGCAGCTTTAGCAACTCATTTTAGCTTCTTTTTTTCTCTGACGTATTCCTAAAATGGGCTTAGACTCTGGACGCACCTGTTAAAGAGGATAGCATGAACAAAATCTTCTATGATCATAAAAGTGGAGTTTCAAATCTCATATTTTTTGAGAAATATAGAAGACAAATTTAGAGCAAAAGAATACACTGACTGCAGCTGGAAGTATTGCACTTGGTAATATGGAACCTGCCTGAGGAATAGACAGAACATATTTCATGTATTATTTTCTAGGTCAATGAAACTCCAAATACAAATGAACTGTCAGAAAGTTTCCTTGGGTTTATGGCACTGGTGGAAATCCTGAGTGCCTCTGGACTTGATTTTCAAAAGTTCCAGGTCCTCTCAGTTCCCAGGGTTATTACAGCTGGAACTGTGGCTGCTTCAAGTTTAAGCCCAGCTTGAATTAGAGATTTCAAGATGATAATGAAATATTTTGTTCTTAAGCTGGTGTGCAGATATGGGTTAGCTGTAGCTTTGAGTTCCATGCTTTAACTGCCTCAGGGTTGGATTGATAGGAAGATTATTTTTGAAAGAAAACAAAAACTAATGCTTGTGTAGAAAAGTGTGAATATAGGCTATTTTTAGTGGGTTTTGTGCTGTATCCCATCACCTTTACCTGTCCTCCCTGAAAGGCAGGCTTGGTAGTATGCACTGGTATTGTCTGAAGCTAGCTCTTGTTCATAGGCTTAGCCAAACTCCCTTAGGTAATGTTCATGCACTTGTATCTCCAGGCAGTTCTGACACAGTGCCTCAGGAGCGGGAGAGGCCTGTCCTGAATCTCCCCTGAGATCAGCTGATGGAGCAATGTTAGATAATGCAAGTCTCCAAGTAAGTTTCACACTCAGAGTTGCAAATTCTTCCTCAAGAAGTTTATATTCTCCCTGCACTTGTCAATCCACATGCCAAAACTGTTCTGCCAACCTGCCACTGAAGCCCTGCTTCTGTGTCCTCTTTTGCATGTTCAGATCCCCAGGACAGGCTGAGCCCAGGTGACAGATGCAGTGGGGCATCATGTGAGCTGCAGGATGGGAATGACCCTCACACACTTTACCTTCAGCCAGTTGTCCCCTGGCAGCAGCTCCTGTGCTGGATGCCACCCCACAGCACATGGGAATAGAGTCACTGGTGCTGTGGGATAGGAGCAAGAGGGAGCAATCCCAGACCCATGTCCAGCTGGCACAGATCTGGGTGGGACCAGCCTCCATGTCCCCAGAACCCAGCCTGGCATTGCCTTCTGGAAACACCTGCTTTCCTCTGAGCATCGACCAGGAAGTCTCTGTAATTGTCTCTGTAGATACCTACAGTGGCCTAAAAGAATCAAAGTGGCCGAGATGACCTGAAATCATGAATAGCACGTGCAGGTGTTTTAATCCTGTCAAGGGTAGGGTGTTTTTCCACTTCTGCATATAAACTAGAGACCAGAGACCTAATTACCTCACGACTTTCCTTAAGATGATAGCAATTATTTATTTTAAAGTGCTTTGGGTTAGGCTAAGAGAATGAAAAATATAGAGGAAAGCCAAGTTCTGAGCTTTGTGGCTTTTTATTTCTGCAGATGTACATTGTTAAAGGATTCCTGAGCAATGCCTGGAGTCCTTGGCTGCAAGGGGGGCAAAAAGGGGGCAAATGAAGGGGGCAAAAAGAGGTGAACTGCTTTGTCTGTTGAGTATGAGGCTACGCAATGATAGATCGTCCCAGATGACTTGTCAAGTACCTCTACAGAGAAGGGACAAATACAGAATAAGGGCAGCATCACTCAATAAAATTTTGCAAAACTGAAAGATTAGAAAAGAGCATTTGCAACCCACTAAATGTTCCTTCATAGCTTTGTTGCCTGACAACTTGGCTGAGCAGCAATACCATGCCCTTTCACAGGCTCCTGTGGAAAAGTCTCATCTAGCTCTGGGCTTTCACTTGCAGCTGGAACATTTTGTCAAATGCCTCTTCATTTGCTTAGCTGCTCAACAGGTGAGCACACCAGCCAGTATTCTTAACATAAGCAGACAACCTAACCAGTATTAATGGTGTAATGCTGCTTCCCTCTTGCAGAGCATGGTACAGACTTAAACATGCGCAGCATTAAGTGAAATCACCCACAGGATCTTCAGCAGCACTTCCTGAAACACTCTCCTACTGTTGGCAAGGGCACCCAGAGCCCTCTGGGAGAGGTTTGAGCAAGTGTGGCTGATTCACCTACATCATATCTCTGGGCTGAGTTGTTTCCAGTCATCTCTTCCTGATTAACACCCTGTGAGGAAGCTGTTATTGAGAAATCAGTGCATTGTTCCTGCTTAGCTCAACCTTTCAGCTGCTCTTAAGAAACAGCAATGGCACTTTATATTTGCACCTTACCTTAATGAGTGATAACTTGCAAGTGTGGACAAGTCCTGGGATATATGATTCATTACCTTAGAGGAGTGAGAGCAATGTAATGAATATGCTGAGTGACCCAAGAGAGAATCTTTTATCCAGTCGTTTCATGGAGGGGTTCTGAAATGAATTTTACCTTGGAGATTTTGGGGAAGAGAAATGGGGTTGTTTACTTCACTTGATCAGTAAAAACAAAGGAAAGAAACCAAAGGAAACCAAACCAGCATTTTGATGGGATACCCTGTTTACATTGTTCTTGCAGAATAAATTGGGGAAAATACCATTTCATTCTCATATAGATTGTCTTCTACAGATGTTCTCACTGCAGAGGGCTATCAGTTTTAGTGGCATCCATATCTGTGGCAGGAGCACTCATGGATAGCAGCCATACCTCAGATGTAGGAGGAGGAAGATTGCCAAGTTACCTGGGCTCTCATCAGTCAGACTGAAGATGGGCAGTTAGATATTCACTCATGTATGAGAAGTAAATTGTCTTGCGTCAAATCTTTCATATGTCCAGTAACTGACAAGCACCCAGAAGAAAATGGCATTTCTGGGAAGAGAAAAGAAGCAGCTCCTTATCAAGTGTGTATGCATGTGACTTGGCTCCCTGAGAAGATCTACAAGGGCCAGGCTTCCATGGCCCTTTTCCCCTAAATAAGCCACACTGTTTATCCTTGTACCTTTATAGCCATCGGGCAGCATCGCCCAGTGTTTGTTTCTCATTTTTTCCCCATGGAGATAAGCCAGAGAATCCTGTGGTATTCCTGCGAGGGCTGCAGTGTTGCAGAGGTGAGATCCTTTGTGCAGATGGACAAAAACCATGGGTTGTGTGGTCTCCTGCCCTTCAGTGCACCAGAGCTGGGTGAAGAGAGCAAAATCACAAGCATTTTGCAGTGGTTATTCCCCTTTGTTTTGTTTGCAAAAGGAGACAGGGAACTTCATGGTAGTTAAGATGAATTATTTGCATCTCTGGCTTTTTTTGAGCCAAGAGTGTCCATTTTTATGGCTGAACTGGTTTCCGAGAGCTGATTCACGTCTGGACTATTTTCTGACCCATGTAGGGACCCTCCACAGCAAAGTCCATGCTCCTATACAGCTGATGTCCATAGTTCCCTCTGCTGTTGTGGCTGGGGGCTCCTCCCCACTACCCCAAAAAGACCTCGTGCTGCAGCAGATTTCTCTTCTGGATATCTCTCTACTGCTGATGCAGCCTGAAAACTTGAATGGAGAGTTCTACTCCTTGTGCTCAGAGTGAGACTTGGTGTCCTAACTCATTCAACGACCCACTGAAAATCAGCCTGCCAGTCTGCAAGGTGAGTCTGGAAGGTCCTGTAAGGAAAGGACCTTGATCTGTGCTCAGTCTGCAAATCCCAAACACTGGTATACTAAAGGACCGTGGCCCTGAGAGCTCAGGAGCAAACTATAGGCTCAGTGAGATGGGTCAAGCCACAATAAACGAGTTGATCATTGACCTTGTCTCATTTTCCTGTTTGTGAATTACTTAAGAATGCATTTGCTGTTTTCAAAGGGTAGGTCAACCTGTTTTAACTAAAATTTGTGGTTCTTAGCTTTGCTTTTTTTAATGCTTAGAAGGAAGAAACAGAGCTGCGGGAATAATAAAGCAGCATGACCATGAACACCATATAAAGCTCTAGAGAGGAGGCATGGCAGAAGACACAGTAAAGGTCAAATTCCACTGCACTTTTTAAATCTAAAATGGAATTTTCTGTCTATGTGTGTGTTCTTAAATGACCTTTGTTTTTGTAATGATCTCTCTTTAAAAAAACCTGAGTGCACAGGGGGTTGAAAAGCTCTGCCACTGTTCACTCTTGTATTCCAGAAAGTCAGTGGAAGTGACTGCTGCAAAACAGGGCATGGTGGGCATGGTGGGGAGAGGGACAGTGGGGATACACAGGTGTGACAACACCAGCATCACACATTGCCAGATCCTGGTGTCCATTCCCACCTCCTCCTGTGTGCTGAGTGCACAGGACCTTTAAGCTGGTCAGACTTTGCAGAGGTGATGTTGCTACCTTGATTTACATCACAGCACTGTGTAACAAACCGTTTTTCAGCCCAACAAGGAGGTGGACATGCATAGCAAAGCATGGAAATGGGTTTGGTACTGTCACATGGGACATCTCAACAAGCACAGCTTTAACCACAGGGGCTTTGCTTACAGCTGAGCCTACAGCTTCATTCTCTAAATAGTCTTTGATGCTATCTTCTTCTTTTTTCAAATGCTTCTGCCTCCCACATAGGCATACACACCACAGAAATGTTGGCAGGACTTCTAGGTCATCTACATCCACCTGCTCTGGGCTGCACTGTTAGAGGCAACAGTTCAGAGAGGGCACCACAAACTGGAAATATTTCCTAGCAGAACAACAAGGAAATTTATGATGTGAGAAACAACTCACTAATCTTTTTCATAAAATATCCCGGATCCACATAAGACACTTATAATCTAGCAGCAGTTAGCTCTCTGCCACATGTGGAAATTTAGTTAGCCTGTTCTTAGCTAATAGGTGAAAAGTAAATTAGTACTTGTTATTTAATAGTAGGATGATGAAATATGGGTTACTCCACACTTGACTCTGTGTCCTAGATAGTAACACATGAATTTTTTAATAGGATCCACTTTCCTTATATTCAAAATCAGTCATGAGAGTGATAAATGAGGCTAATAATAAATAAACCTTGCAAAGGCCTTTGGGACCTCACAGAAACAAGGTTCAGATGGCTGCACAGTGACGGAGATTCCCCACAGCTCACGTAGAGGAATGACTGCCAAGTGTTAGCAGTCACATAGCGGCAGCTCCCAGAGGGCATTCCTTCACAATGGCAGAACAGCCTCAGGCAAGGTAGAAGTATGTAACATCCAGGTTAGGAAGTCCTGTGGCTTCTCACTGTTTTGTATTAATATATTTTCTCATGAGAAAAATTACTCTGCACATGCCTGATTTTCATGTTTGTCCTCCCCATGACCCTGCAAGGGTCCTGAGTTGAAGGCAGGCTACTGGGATTATGAGCCAGATAAGCTGCTGCTGCTACAACTACCAAATGAAATAAAGGAGACAGAATAGCAGTCTCCTCATTTTTAAGGTAATTAGCAATAGAGAAGATTTATGGCCCCTGCCTTTATTGACTGTTTAATTTATTGGGCAAATAGCCCTGTGACAGAAACAAATGTAAACTGAGTAGAAGTATTCCAGTGAAAGATCAGACTGGAAAATGTCTTTCAAATAGGAGTTGAAAAACGTTGCATGGAGATGCAAGACTTTATCTTGTAAACATCTTGTTCACCACTTACGTCTGTAGTAGCTGGTGGCACCCTGCATGTCGCATAACCCTGAGTTTGGCTGGACAGCCACAGATTACAGGGGACTCTTGATCAGGCTTCAGGTGCATGCAAAAGGCTAAAGTTTCTCCTCTGAAATGACAGCTCAGAGGGCAAAATTATAGATTCCTAATTATTACAGATGCAGAGAAAATGAGGATCTAGAATTATTGTGGGTCATTAATAATTATTACCTAGATTCCTCAAAAAATATAAAAGGTCTTATTCCCCTATCTACAATGCTGCAATGCAACATCCATCCATTTCAGGTCTGGGGAAAGGCTGACAGAATGAGAGGCCACTGGCTCCAGCCCTTCAGGCTGTGGCCTGGTATGGTGTGGCAGATGGAAGCCAAGGGCAGATGTGTCCTCCCATGGTATTTCCTACATCCCTTCCCACCAGGCCCTAGGGCTAAGATGGAGGGAGCCTCACAAGGAGCTCCCTCAGCAGCTGGTGTGTACTTGTGAGGGAGAAATGACATTTTGGAGCAGGCATTTGGCAGGCTGGGATTTAAAAACACGAAGGGGTTATTGCAGGAAGCTCAAAAGCACATGTCATGTACAATGTGGAAAAGATGTCACAAGATTATCGATGAGGGTAGGTCATTAACCAAGGGTGACATGTATTTTGGTGGATGATTGCCAACTGAAATGACCATCTGTGTCAAATGAAATTAAACTGGCCATCAGTACACTTGTCAGTTAAAAATTAAAAAGAAATCAGGGAAGAAAGGATTTATTTTATGAACTGTCAGTTCACTTCCACATGTCTGAAAACCTGGGCTCACCACCAAGTGGATGGTGAGCACATACTTAAATTGCAGCATTCAACCCATCTCTACAAGGTTAGGAGAGCTCTTGGTATGCTAAAAATTCAGAATAAAGCTCAAACGCTTTTACTGGCAGCATACTTGATTGTTGGCAGGATCAAAATCTCAGATTATTTTTAATAACTAACCCATGTCTATGGTTGAACCCAGTTAAAAATCAGTTTTGCAAGGAAGAGAAACTTTTTCATCTACATTTTCCTACGAAAAAAGGTATTACTCTCAGTGCAGAGTACCTTACCTCATTTACAAAACCAACCAAACAAAAAAGCTGAGCATGATTTCAGCAAAAGAAAAGTCTCTTTGTGGGACGTTTCTAATTTTCTTTAACAAAGACAACAAAGTTTTATGATTGTCCTTAATAAATGAAAAACCATCTCCCACCTGCTCCTTTTTTGACTGAAGCTGTTTCAGCCATATCTACCTGAAAATACCTTTTCCTGTGAGGAATGAAGCTGGAGGATGAGGTGTGCCAGCCTAGTCCTTTTGCCTGTGCCATTCTAGTCCCTCAGGCCTCAATCTGTTTATTGTTATTTGGCTAAGAAGAGGTGCTATGGCAAGGAAAAGACTGCCTGGTTTGTTTTTCCACCTGAAAGACAGGATTTCCCCTATTGTCTCTTGGCGTGAGTAGCTGTGTTTGGTTCTCTCTCTCATCTCGTGTAGTGAGGACTCCCCATCCTATTTCAGTCTGCTGAAGTCACCACCTTCTCCTAGAGCACTGCAATTAAAGCAGCTTAACGAGTTTGCATACGTCAGCCAAATTTCCTTCAGTGGCATTTAGTCTAATGTAATTTATCTCACAGTTGCTATGGATTAATGCATAGGATCAGCTCCTGTTGTTCACCTTATGCCTGGTAATAGGCATTACGTTGCTGCCATCAGATGCTGTGTCTGAGCCCTCAAGCCCTGGGGAAGCAGCCTCAGCTGCTGCACTGAAGTCAGTGTGTTGCCTGTTTAATTGTCCGACATTATCTGGCCAAGAGTGGCCAGATTGGACCCCTCTGTGGAAAAAGGAAAAAACCTTAGGCATGACACAGACTGCCCCTCCTACAGATCACATCCGAAGTACAGAAGTTTAAATCCTGAGACTTGTGATCATCTTCTTTTCAGTCCTCCTCTTTCATTTTCCAGGATTGAATTTTCTCAGTCCAGTTATTCTTTTTCATCCTGGAAGCATCTCCCTCATTAAAACCTCCAACCAGAGGAGAATATATATGTGACACCACTGAGAAATGTGGGTGGTCTGTCCTTGGCCACCAGGTAACCCACTGTTCGGGCATTGCTGTCTTTCCACAGGCTTCCCACGGGTTTACTGAAGTCTCAACTTGGAGTTTAGACCAAAACAAATGAACAAATGAAAAAAAAGGTGATAAACAGTTATGAACAGAAACTCTGTCACACTGAAAGCCTGATGTTTTCCTATCTATCTTGGCTGAAGACATTTATTGACTCCCTTGATTATCTTAGCTTTGAAGGTCTATCATTTTGGTAGCCTGTGGAGGGAAATTGATGCCCTGATAACACAGATACCATCAGTGGAAATTTTGCTGAGGAAGAACTCACTGGAGCAAATCAAATCCTGAATAGTAACCAGCTTCCCACATCTGTAAGTATTTGCTTTAGGGCTAAAACATTTCACACTCAGTGTAAACCCACATGTAGTTAGAAAACGATAGGAATATTCCCACAAATGTCCAGTGTCAGTATTCAATTTGTGCCAGCTCTGAGGATGAAAGCCTCTCTGCAGTGCAATAGCAGCATGCCTCTTAACCTAGGAGGGTTTAGGGAGTGTGAGCATTACGAGATTCATTCTCTGAAAATATACAGAAATATACTTCTGGAGGAGTACAGTGAAGCATATTTTCACATAATGTCCATGAATATTTGCTGAAATCGGATTTTGAATTGACTGTCATGAAGAGTCAGAGAAGACACCCAGCTGTTGGTGCTGATCCCATACAGTCAGGCAACACAAATGTAGCATTCAATAGTGTTGGTCCAGGCAGTTTGAACCAGAAATATTCTTTAATGCTTGCAAAGCAATTAACAAAAAAATACTCCTGGGCTAGATGGGGGAGTTTCATTTGCAATAAGCTATTCATATGATAAATGATTCATTAAAAATTAGTCTACATCATCCAATCACAAAGCGTTTCTTGTTAGGGAGTCAAAAAAATAAGAGAAAGGGAATAATTTTCGTTATAATTATGGCAAGAAGGCTATGAATGATGATGCACTGAAAAACTTTACACGTCTCTGTACAGTAAAAATTAGTCTCACCTTTTCCCCCTGCTCTTTCATAATTTAAAACTCACTTGCTTTTAAAAGTTCAAGCCTGTCATGTAGTTAATCCTCACTGAGAGCTAGTGTAGATGACATGTTTGAAAATAATTGGTTTTAAGAATAAGAAAGTTATCAGTGCTCAAATTTGCTGGCTTCTTTTAGAGAAGACATTCTCTAGAAGACGTTCCCTACAAGGCAGGAAATTGTGTTGCTGATCCTACTCTTGCAAGTGGATTTAATAAAACACAGCTCAAAACAGTTCAATTATAATTTGACTTGAAAACAAACTTTGTTTCTATTGTCACCTTTTATTATCAACCACTATACAAGCTTCCTTTTATCTTAATGATACAGCACCACTCATGAAAATCTGTTTCAATTGACCATTCTTGCAGCCATCTGAGTGTTACAGTCAAATACCTCTCTAAATTAAAAGAATGATAAGATCGACTATCCAAGCATTCAAGTTTGAAAAGTTGAGGGAAACTTAGAAACTGTATCTTTATGTTGAAAATTATGCTTCATTTATGTGATGGCGTGCCATATTTTCAAAAAAAGTGTTGTCCAAATACACCATTTTTCAATATTTCTTTGATGGGAAATGAAATGTTCAGCACATGTTACAAAACACCAAATGGAATCTTATTTAATTTTCTCCTGGATGTTTCCAACACATTCTGATTTTAATACTTGAGCAGAGATACGGCAATGATACACTTATTTCCACAGCACTGTGAGGGGAAAGTGGTAGAGGCAGTAAAGTCTTGCTTGTGAATTTAGTGATCATGAACACCCGATGTACAATTTCAGTATTCACGTAATTTTGTTCAAATAGTAGTTCCCATCTTAGAAATGCAGTCCTGGAGAGGATGTCCTAGATGATGCAATCCAGGGTCCTGCGCTGGCAGACAATGGCTTTGTAGAATCCCTCTCATCAATTGCTCAAGCTGCACCTCAAAGCTAATTGGGTTATTTTGGGTTCACAGCATCCTGTGGAAGCCTCTGCTAGGACTCCATCACTCTGACAGCAGAAGGAGCTTCTCATTTCCAGTCTAGACTGACTCCCAGACATTTTAAAACCATTTGCTATCATGCTAAACTGACTTTTTAAAGCAACCCTTTTCCCTCACTGGGATACTTTCAGATAGCAATTCTACCTTTTTTCAGCCTTTTTTGTTGCTAGGCTAAACAAGACAAATTCAGCCTTCTCTCAGACGACAGCCAGCCATCTCCCTCTGTGTCCCTGCCCTGCTCCTCCTACAGTTGAAGTGCATTGTTCTTAAAATGGGGAAACCAGATCTGAACTTAAGCCCATCATAGGGTCATCTTCCAAAAAAAGTATTATGCTCAGGCTAGGTTATAAAGAAATTAAAACAGACATTTAGCATGGAAAGGTTCAGGGAGCCTTGCGGTGGCAGGACCAGTTTCAGAGCAACACCAGTAGTTCCAGACCAAGGATGGACCCTGAGACTCGGCTTGTGGTGAGGCTGAGCCATTGTCTGTAGGTTCACAGAGACATCCAGTAGCTCAAGGAGCCAACTCTGACCCTAGCTAAGGGGAGGGGGTGAAATCTCCACTTTAGAGTCTCGGTTATTCTGAATAAAGTCAATGGGTCTGGGGTGAGGGAGCTGCTGCAGTTTTGGGCCTTTTTCTGCTACCTGCATAGGTTTCCTGACAGAGGAGATGTGCAGGATGACATAGATGGCACAGGACATGAAAAATATCATCTGAAGAGAAAAAAGTGTTCTTAGACATTACAGCCCTTTGGTCAGCCTTCTGTCTTTTTAGCACCATCCGTATCTTGAGTCAGTTCTCTAAGTAAGTAAATGCTTTATTCTCTCTAACTGTGTTTCTTTCCCTTTCTACACTGCTTTTGTAATGTTGTCAAAAAAGGCAGTCAAGCTTTGGGGATGTTGGGAAAGCAGGTTAACACAGGCACAGATGCATCTGCTGCCACTATCTCTGTGAGGCCCCAGAAGCTTTTACAGCTCAGATACTTATCACAAAATTGGCGGTTGCAAAAGCTTCTCTATCTATCATTTATGGTATTTCAAATGAGAAATACATACAAACAAACATAATATCCTCCAGGATACAGGTACACAGTGATCAAAGATCAGTGACTTATAAGCAGCCAGGAAAGCAAACCTTTCTGGAGACACTGTTATGCAGAACAACACATAAACTCAGTTGAAATATCTGATACATATAAAAGTTTGCAGGAAAGAGTCCCAGGCATAGATAGAATTGCTACAGCCAAATCCCTTCTCTTAACACCTATTCATAAAAGTAGGTCCCCAGCTGCAAGAATCATTGCCCCAGGAAGTGAAAGATGCATTGCAGAGATTTTGGTCTGGATAGGCTCTTGCTCACTCCCTTGGTTTCATTCAGTGTTGTTAAAAATGCCCTACTGCATCCTGGAGGTAGCGGATGAAAGAAAATCTGTGCCTATCCTTTACACATTGGTTGTTTATGAGCTTGAAACACATACAGAGGTTCTTCTGAGTGTATGTGTATGGGTATGTATATATGTATACATATATATGTACAGATCTTTGTATGTATATATGTATGTATACACACATAAATGTACGTAGTGTGTGTTACAGACATGGGCCAAGTTTGTTATAATAATTATATGCAACAATTAAAGAGAGTCATGAGGCACTGGCACAGGTTGCCCAGGAAAGCTGTGGATGCCCCACCCCTGGAAGTGTTCGAAGCTGGGTTGGATGAGGCTTTGAGCAACCTGGTCTAGTGGAAGGTGTCCCTGCCCACGGCAGGGGGTTTGGAACTGGATGATCTTTAAGGTCCCTTCCAACCCTAACCATTCTATGACTCTACGACATCATTCTGTGAACTACAGGACTGTATACGAGACTGGGTAATGCCAAGTAAATGTCAGTAATGACAGTGCTGACAGGTTGATGAAAATAAAGGTTTCTCTGTCACTGAGCTGGACTTTCAAGTATCTACTTGACTGCACATCTAGCTGTCTATCTAGATATACACAAATTAAATAGGTCAACAAGTTTCTTGCAAACCCTAATAGTTTTGAAATGGCAAGCACGCACCAGACAAATGCCTATCAGGATAGTTACTGGTGGAAACCAGGTGTTTTGTAGCCACTTGGTGAGAAATGGTGCAATGGATCAGAAAGCATGCTCATACGTATGTATCAAATGTAAGTATTCCACAAGGCATGGCTCATGTTTGTGTTCTTCCTTCTGGACAGTTAGACCTCACTGGTAATATTTTGTGTAGCAATATAGATAGCATGGTTCAACAGTTCTGATGCTTGCTACACTGACATCTCTGATGGTGAGCTGAGTGTCTAGACAGACAGGTCAGGAGGTGAGGTAGAGGCTTGGAGGAAAGGCCAGACACAGCCCAGCTCCCTGTAGGTGGATGTTTGCAGGTCACTGCTCTAGCCCACACAGCAGTTAATTCTGCTACTCCTTACACAGAGATGCAGGTTATGGAGATGGGAGGAGGGACAGAAAGATTGCACCTTCTGTTCTTGTGAGTTTGTTATCCCTGTTACTCACTGAGTTCCCATAGAGGATAGCAAAAGGGAAAATGGTGATCTTCTCCTGCAAAAAATGCAAAGTGATGTAGTGCCTCAAAGTCCGTCAGGATAGACAGTTCCTCAGACAGACAACTGATCTCCAACCACGGCACCTCAGGGCAGCCTCTCTGATCATTTCCACTTCCTCAAGATATTTTTCCTTTCTACCAGAGCAGCCACAATATTTGTAGTTGGTGAAAGACAGTGTAAAGGGGCTGCTGACACCTGCAGATGGCTACATGAGTTACGGCACAGAACAAACTAATCAGAGAGATATGCAGAGCAGATTTTATTTTCCCATCTGTGGGATGCATACTGGGCTCCACATTCCTGTAAAAGAAAACATTAAAACCATCCGCTGTCTCTGGAAAATTGCTGAACGACAGCATGGGGAATAGGGTGTTTCTCACTGGCAGGGCTGTCTACTAAATAGGAGCTAGCTCCAGTCAGCTTACCTGTGCTGAACAAGACTAAATGAGTTGACTACACATGTGTTTGCATCCCCATGGTGAGGTGTAGCTCCTGGGCCCTGGTGCAAGGAAGGAAATGTGATTCCCCACTCCAGTTGTTCACTTACACCTTTCCACCTTCCGCCCACCACCTGAGCTTCCTGTGTCCTGAGATCATGTGCAGCTGAATATCTCACACCTGAGAGACAAGCTGCCACTATGGGCACATTAGGGAAGTTTGGTAAAAATCAAGTGTTTCAAAAAGTAACTGTGGTGCTTCGGCTCCTTACCACCCAGCTCTTTGGCAAGCACCACTGCAGTGTGTTAGAGCTGCTCTTCAAGGGCTCCTCATTTCTCAGAAACTGCAGAGTAAAGAGTGCAAAGGCTTTGTTGTCCCAAAGAAGGTGAATTCGTCTTCGACAAATGAGTTCTCGGAAAAAAGACCCAGACCATGCTACTTCAGACCTCAGGTTCAATTACCATTTTGTGGAAGCCCCGATAATTTGTTTCATGAGAAGCAGCACCTACATGTGTGAGCAGCCGTTCTGGGTAGGACTGTGTGCTCACACACACAGCCAGTGCTAGTTCCCATGTGCATACAGCTGGTGCATGCATCTCCACACTCCCATGCTATAGGTAGCTACCACATCTACATGTCTCCTCTCAGCTAAATGAAGAACTCCCAGTACGCAGAAGTAGGTGTGGGTAGTGTGCGTGTCTCCCTCCCACGGGCATTGGTGACTGTGTGTCTCCCTCTGCACACATGCACAGCCCAGATCTGCATAAAAAGGCTGGAAGTTGGCATCGGCAGCACTCTGTTCTTCCTGAAGGAAGAGCTGATGTGTGTAAGAGCTCCAACAGAAGCAGGAGCGGGCAGCTCGTCCCAGCAGTGCACTGCAGTTTCCTAGGTAACTGAACTTGAAATAAGGTGATGTCTGGAACTGGGTCTTATCAAATTAATTTGCTGAAGGTGCATACATGGAGGGAAAAATCCCCTCATGTAGGATCCTACTGCCTGTAAAAGCCAACAATATACCACTTATTTATTTTGGTAGTTGAGGACTTTGTTGCCTTTTAATGATCAGCAATGACATTTTCCCATTGAAGCCATCTGTGCGGGTAGGGATGTGTAGAAAATATGACTGTGCATGTTATGCATTATTTACACAAGGCCACAGCTATGTGCTTTGCAGACAAATGAAAAGACAGATCCCTGCCCTGAGGGGGCTGCATGATGAACACAGGTCCCACCTTGCTTATTTCTAGTACCTCACCTTGCCCACGTGAGCAGCCCAAGTACAGCAGCGAAGGGACGCAGGATAAGTTTCCTCTTCTGCCAGAGTTCCCAAACTATAATGGGCCACATATTTGAGAGAAGGTCTACAAAAAAATTTGAGTGGTTACCTAAAGTGTCTGGATGAATCTGAGATCAGTGGGAGGGAGAGCAGCATCTCTTGGAAAATGAGACATTTTCTGGGAATACCATTCTCTGGGTATTCCTCTGCCCAAGGAACCTAAACGAGATGAGGGCATGAGCCCAGGCTCTGGAGCACGTTTGCCTCTGCTGTTGAATTAGACCCATCATGCTCTCGGCTCATGCCAGGTAGCACTCAGTCAAGCAAGTCCTTAGAACTGCCTGAGCGTGACATAAGCCAGGCAACATAGGAAGTGATACAGAGTGTGCCACTTTGCTATGTCCTCCTGCACTGTCCTCCAGCAGAATTTCTCCTCGTGCAGCCCTCTTGCTCTCACACTAGTCCTCAAATCACCCTGAACTCAGCATCATCCAGTTAAAAAACTCCTCACTAGCAGGAGTTGCTTTTTGCCATCTTCTTACTAGGAAAGACAACTACAGTTTTTCCAAGGGCCTTAAGCCCCCCACCCCACTCCAAGCTACCTGCTGATCCCATGCTGCCTGCAGCTGACCTGGGTAAGAGACTGCTAGTCTCCATGAGTGACATCTCTCTTCTCCACTGGGATAGGATTAATCTGAGATAGCCAGCTGTGCTTCTGCTGGCTCCAGCCCAAAGGAGGCAGCTGTCCCCTCCCCCCTGAGCCTGGGGAAACAGCAAAAGCATCAAAGACATCTTCTTTTACAGGCTGCAAAAGCAGAAGCAGCATGCACATATCCAGAAGCCCCAAACTTGGGGGTGAAGCCTGAAGACCTCAGATTCAGAGCCTGAGCACGCCTGGATGCCTCAAGCGTGGGACGGGGCAGAGGGGACCGGGGGATGTGCAAGAGGCATGTGGCCTCCCCCACACTGTTCATGCCACAGCCTGTGTTTACTAAATTGTGGTCCCATTCAACAGCGACCCTGTAAGCTACCTCAACCCACACGGTGCTTCTGGCTTGGGAGCACCAGACAGTTCGGGGAATGTTTGTTGCTATTATTAGCACAGACATTGTCTGTGTCCATCTGCAGCATTTCCTGTCCCTCACCGGGGTGTTGTGAGGACAAGTACCTTAAAAGACTGAGTCAAATGGGACATCAGAGTAATGAAGATCATAAAAGCAATGGTTATGACAGCAGAAGATGATGACACATCAGTGCCTGTCCTTCCATCACGTTTTTTTTTAGTCTGATGTTTTTAATACCCATGACAGACCAATGTCTAGGACAAAGGCCCCCAAGGAGGCTGATACCGCAGGTCTGGGAATGTTTTGTGCTGTTGCTGCCACTGCATTCAAAGGGACACACAGAGGATTTCAGTAATCCAAGCATCCCACTTTGGTTTGAATGCACTCTACATTTAATTTCTGCCTTTTCTTAGTGTGTTTGGCATGGCATGCTCCCCAGTGGAGCAGCGCTGCATTTTGGGCTTTGGCAGCTGCAAGACAGAGAAGCCAACAGAGCATGGCCTGCCCTGCATCCTCTGCACCATGTGCCCTACAACTGCCTGGCATAGCAGTTCCCACACGCTGGCAAGCAAATTGCCGGTGTGCTCTGATGTGGAATTCCCAGGTACTTTGGGGCACTTGAGCACCATGCCTGCAGGTTCGACATCCCTACAGCCCTTGAGTCCAGTATTAAGGACAGACAGCCTCAGAGTTTTCCTTAACTTGCAGCATCCTGCAAAGCTGCTCAACACCCCAGGGTGTCAGAAGTCTTTAAAAGACAGGACTCTATCCTAGTTTATCCAGTGGCAAAGCAGGCTGGAGCAGCTTAGCAATCTGCAGTACCCATTAGCAGAGATGCTATGTGATTTCCAAGGATGAATCCATGTTCCAACAACTTCTTCCAAACTAAATTAGCTTTGCAATACTTGATTGCAAAACCACAGCAATTAGCAGATGGCTCAGGATCAAGTCAGGGACGTGATGTGACCGCAGTCAAATGTGGAGGACCACTTCATCTTCCAGTTAGGTACTGTGTCATCTTAATGCAAGTGGGGGTTTGGGTTTGCTTTTAACTGATGTCTAAACCAAAAAAAGGAGGGATCTATTTTTATTTAGCAAGATATGCAGAAACATTATCAGCAAAAATATTGCCTGCAGTGTAGAGATGTTACATTTCATTTCAGGCAAATGCTGTTAAGGCTGCCTGGGATGTGACAAAACATCTGACTGATTGTTCTCCAAGTGCTGCTCTGTAGCCCTTGGAAAATCAACACATTAAGTTATCGCTATAGGCAAGCAATTAGGAATAGAACCATTCAAATGAAATCAAAATCAAATCTGGAGAGAAAACTGCAGAACATTTGCTTGTCGTTTCACCTCAGAAAGTTTCATTACTGCTGTGCTCAGCACCAGCATGGCCAGCCTTGGGACAGCGCACTTGAAGATGGGGTTCACAGGGGAATGCTGAAAAAATCCTAGAGAGGGTTCAGTGGTGAGCCTGAAAAAATGTTCAAAGGCTGGTGAGCATTTGTTAAGGTGGAATAGTCTGTGCATCCACCCAGCCCGCCCCGGGTACTCATCCTGCTGTACATCACAGGGACCTTGCCCCCTTCCCATCTTCCTTGGGGAGACAGATGGAGAGGCTTTCTGGCCAGTTAGTTCACCTGGGCTTTTCTGGTGCAGAAGCAGAGCACAGAGAGGGGGTGGCAGAGGCAGGCAGTGTGCACCTCAATGTGAAAACAGGTCACAGCCCAGGCACTCACCCAGACTCAGGTGTTAGAGGGTGCTCCTGGGTCTCCTGGCTAACCCATGGCTTTAGGGTTCAAGAGAGTGAGTCAACTTCATAAATGAAAAATCTTTGCAGTGCCTTTAGTGATGCTCAGAGTCCCATGCCCAGGCAACATAGTTAGGAAAAGAACGTGCCCCTCTAGCCAGCACACCAGCATGAAATAAGTCAGACTGTTACCAGCCATACAAATAAAACAAATAAGAACAAGTAATGTATATTTAATAGAGAAGGAACAATTTACCAAGGGCAGTGGTGGATTCTCCTATTCCCTTCTCCATCTAAGATCAAGTTGGTCAGTTTCTCTCAAAATACATGCTCTAGCTCAATAACAGCTCTTGCACAGAAGTGGGAATTCAGTTCAGTGAAGTCCTGAGGTCTGTGCTACGGGCAATGTCTTACTGAACTGCCATAATGGTCTCTTCTGGCCTCTAAAAGCGGGTGGATCACTATGTTGCCCTTTCCCTTTCATCCAGTCTCATATTTCACATTTGTTTCTTTTCAAGTCATTTTATGGCACTCACATGAAGTATCTGAGTACTTCACAAGCTATGAATCACTTCTGATTCAGACTCCCTTGATGAAGTCTGCCATCCCTTTCTCTCACATGCAGAACCAAAGCTCTGAACATAGAAGTCCCAACTTGTACCAACAATGAATCAGAGCCAAGAAAATCTGATCCTGTGAAATCTGCTCCTGCACCACCACCTCAAATATCAAATCAGCACATCTAAATCTGTGTTTTCCCTTCTAAGAAGAAGTTGCAAAGGAAACTGGACAATGTCTTTAACTACAGTTTTCAATTGGGCAGTGTCTCCTACTGCCTCTTTTCACAACCTATTGGCCTGAGAGGCTGCCCAGATGCCCATTTACCTCAGACAGGAATCAGAGGGGGAAGGCAGATCTGAACTTTCTTTGCTTATCTTATTCCTGGACCCAGACAAAGGTTTAAAGGCATAAGAGGGTGAGCCTGCAGGGGTTGTGTGGAACATGCAGCTCAAGGGAAACTATAGCAAAGTCAGCAGAGATGGCTGTGTGGAGACATCTTCCAGTAGGCCAGTGCAAGAAACCATGCCATATTCCCAGTCTGGGAAACACATTAAGTGTTAAGAAGAAAGGACCCCCGTCTTGTGAGCATGGGGAGGAGGCAGATGACAGGTATGAAGGTGGAGATGGAAGTCTACTGGACTTGCACCTGAGTAAAGATGTGTTAGCCTCTATCACACACAGCTGCACCCTTGTGCTTCATGTTTGTTTATATCCACCTTATCAGCTGCAGCAGTGCTCCTAGAGAGACAGGTTTTCTATTTACAGGCACCAGCAGTACATCCCTTGAGTGCAGGGCAGTCTGACCATTCCAGCTTCTCCTGCTGCTGACAATTCCTTTTCCATCTGAACCAGAGACACAGGCACTCCTGTGTCCATGTGAGGGAAAAAAGAAAGGGATATTGCTTCCAAGCCCCAACCTCTACTCCCCCCACAGGGGGATAAGCACAGTGGTTATTTCTATGTTCCTCTCTTTTAAACTTATGTGATATTTAATCTAGAAAATAAACAACAATGGTTGATATGCTGAAATGCTCTAGTAGCTAGTCAAGGTGCTTAAAGCATATGGGAATATCTCATGTCTGAAAAACAACAAAAAAATCCTGTAGAGCAAGGGGTCTAAGCCTGAGCTGCAGACACCCAAGTGATGTCAGTGTGGACTGAGGCAATTCCCATGTCAGGGTGTACCTCTGCACTGAACTCACACTGCCCTTCCATTTCTTTACCCCTCTCCCATTTCCTGAGGAGTTCCTGGGAGCATTCAGCTAATTAAGTTCCACTTTAGCTCACAATGAGGAAGAAATACACACAGTTGATGTTTCTGAAAATGTTATTAAGGATCAAAGAAAAAAAGTCTGGAGATGATCTTAACGGGTTATCTGTTCCAGCTACCATCTCCTCACAAAACTTATCCCAGTGCTTGGGAAAACTTTGAAAAAAGTCTTTTATTTTGTCTAATATTAATGTATCTTGTTGCAATTTGACTTCTTGTCCTGTCCACTGCAGACCTGACAGATTATATGAAGAACAACTGGTAAAGTACAGGCTAGAGAAGTGGACAGTGAGATGAACTGAAAACTGGCTGAACTGCCAGGCTGAAAGGATTGCAGTCAGTGGCACAGAGTGTAACTGGGGACCAGTCAGCAGGGGTGAGCCCCAGGGGCTGGTGCCAAGTTCTGTACCATTTAACATCTTCATTAATCACCTCCAGGCTGGGACAGAGAGTACCCTAGCAAACCTGCAGGTAACACAAAGTTAAGGAAGCATCTGATGCACCAGAGAGTTGTGCAGGCATCCAGAGGGACTTTGACAGACTGGAGAAATGGGCTGATGCGAATCCCACAGAGTTCAGTAAAAGGAAGAGCAAAATTCTGCCCCGGGGAAGTAAAAATCCCATGCCTCAGTAGAGGCTGAGGGAGTTCTGGGTAGAAAACAGCTATGCAGAAAAGGACCTGGGAGTTCTGGTGGATACCAGTTTGACCTTGGGTCAGCAACATCGTTTTGTGTAAGAGAAAACTACAAGCCTTCTGGTCTGCATGCAGAAAAGCAACGGCAGCAGGTTGAGGGAGCTGATCTTTCACCTCTGCCCACACCTGGTGAGTCATACCTGGAGCACTCCATCTATACCTGGGTTTCCCAGTAAAAAGAGATGTGCACATTCTGGAGCAAGTCTAGGGATGGGCCGCAGAGATGGTTAAGGGATGGGAGCATCTGACATATGAGGACAGGCTGAGTGAAATGGAACTGTTCAACCTGGAGGAGCAAAAGCTCAGAGGGATCTTCTCCATGTGTATAAACACCTGATTGTTATTTATGCATGGGAGAGAATTTGGAAGACAGAGCCAGACTCTTCTCTGTCATGCACAGTGATAGGACAAGAAGAAATGTGAACAAACTGAGATACAGGAAATTCCATTTAAATACACAAACAAAACTTTTCCAAGGGGAATTAAAGACTCACACAGGTTTCCCTGAGAGCTTGTGGTGTTTCTCTCATTGGAGATATTCAAAGCAAAACAGTACATGTCCCTGAGCAACCTGCTTTAGCTGACTATATTCATAACAGCTGCTTGGATTAGATGATCTCCAGAGGTCCCTACCAATCTCATCAATTCTGTGGTTCTATCACTGTATTTCCTTCCTCTCTCGCAATAGCTTTTTTACATTCTTGAAGGTAATTTTCATATGCCCCACTCATATCAAGTTAGTTCAATATTTCTTCAGAAGAGTTATCTCGTTGTGGGCTTCTGGACCTTTTTCAGTCAGTCTATGCTCTGCTCCAAGTGCAGTGTTCTGCATAGGATGCAGCACAGCAGCTGAACCTGAATGACAGCAGAGAGTTTTGGAGTTAACAGGCCACAGGGAGAATCAGGTGAGAAGACAGATCTGAAAGAGAGAAAAGAAAAGGCCAGCAAGCAAATAACAGCTGCTACCCACCGAGTGCCAGCACACTGTTAAAATTTTTTGTTCTAGGTGTTATAGAGATCTTCAGAAATTTTCCAGAACTTTATGCTACACCTGTTTGGGAAAGAATGCGTTTGGCTTGGCTTACCCCCCACTTCTTCCCCTTAATATTAAGTACTTAAATTGTTCCTTTTTAAAAAACTATAGATTGGGTATCAGCCTTGTTTTCCAAATCCATTTTGTGCCATGCCCCTCCTTGAACCCCAGTCCCCTGGGAGCTGACCACTGACCCTACCACCTCACGTGGGACCCAACTCCCCCTGTGTACCTGGCAGAGGACTAGATTTTCAGAAGGCAGACTATGCTGGTGAGTTTCTCTGCACTGTGCCTGTGAGCTTGGCAGGAGGTGGACTCTTCCCAGTACTCCAGAAGCCAGGACAGGAGCCAAGAACCAGGAGCAAGAGCAGCCAAAACAATCAACTTCAGTGTGCTGTACTCTAAAATATATGAGCATGTGTCAAAGTAGGAAGGCTCACAACAAGGGGTTGTCTAGGTCTGGCTTGTTTATGGCTTCATTCCTCACTCTGCCTCCTCCCTTGTCTCTGTTGCCAAATGCAGGTACATAGCCCTTTTCAAAATACAGTAGAAACCAAGGGAATAAAAATTCTTGCAGTTATTCAAACATTAATTCCTCCCTCATAGAGAAGGCCATCCTCTCAGTACCCTGTCAACCTATGCACTGGCAGTTGTCACCCCTGCAGAGCAGGCACCAGATGGGTAAAGGAGGGAAGGTGTGCCTTTTCCTTCTCTAATAGCTGAATTCTGAAAACCTAAGGAGGTTGTTTTGAGCTGCTTGATGGTTTCTGCCTGCTGTATTACTAAAGGAAGGCCAGTGAACAGCACAAGAAGTGCTTCGAAGCGAAGTTATAAACTGGGTGAAAACAAGAGAGATTGCTCCTGGCACAAGATGACAGTAACCAGTGACCCCCAATGACTCCAAGGTATTTACTAGTGAATAAATCTGTACATTTCAGTATAGTCCCAAATCATACTGTCCAATTAAATCCAAAGAAGGTTTTCAAACCTTCTAGCCTGCTTGAGCAATATCTCTTCAAACCAAAGAGGGCATTCCCTAAGCTAAGCTACAGCAAAGTCACTCTTTGGTTTTGGGGGGATTTATTGTTTGTTGGTTGGTTGTTTGCAGTTTTGTTGTTGTTTCCCCTTCCTGCCCTCCACCTCCCTCTCCCATCACCCCGTTCAACCCCCCCCCCCCCCAATAGACAAAATCAGGTATCTTATTATTTGGAAATTATTTAGCAATATGTTTACAAAATTAGAAAGGGGCAAACCTTAACTGAAGTGTGATATGTCTACTCTGATACTGCATGTATCTTTGTTTCTTGGCTGGTCTTAGTTGCAATTTCCCTCTGTGTGCTTATTCTGAATGTAAATATCTTGGTGTAGTACCAATGTGTACTTGTATAATGCAAGAACATAAGACCTAAACATAATGTAGATGTAGGAATCAACTAAAAATGTGTCATTATTTTGAGTGAAGCACAACAACAAAATCAGAATTTAAACCCTCTCCTCTTCTCCCAAATACAGAATGAAGGTGTCAGTTTAAAAGCTTTTTCTCCCCCATCCCTGATCTTGCAGGCCTGTTAGTTAGCAAGAAGACACCTGCTAATCTTTCAGTAGAAGGGTTTTTAGCTCTTTGTCTGCTTGTTTGGTGACAGTGACAGAACTTCATGTGTCGTGGTGGGTTGGCAACCCTCACTCTGGGGATCTGAGGTGCTGGTGGGGACTTCTTGAGTTTTGCCCTGCAGAGCAGACCATCAGTTGTATCAACTTCATTCTTGGATGTGAAAACTTATAGACCTCTCTTCACTTTCTGGTTCAAGCTTCCATTGAAATTCCACCAGGAAGGACATTGCAGGGATGAACAAGAATTATCATTCTGCTCTGGCTGCTGTGGAAGACAGGACCTCCTTGACTTCTCCTCTGGCTAAGATGCTCTCTGTAGAGGTGTAGGTGACACCTCAAGTCTTCAGCTTCCCTAAGAGCACTGGGAATGCTCACTGGGATGCTGCACTTTTTTTTTTTCCTACTAAACTTTCCAAGATTTACTGAGATCTGAACTCTTGAGAGATGGTGATAAATGTTAAGTCTGTCCTCCTTGCTTTCCTTCCATTTTTACAAATTGCAGGCTTGGTACTCCTGAATTAGGATATCTATTTCCAGAGTAGCAACAGTGGATTTCAGTCTCTGATGTATTTAATGAGAAATTATAAATTAATAGGCCTTCTTCATGGAAGATCTATGCTAAATCTGTGTGGGATCCTTAAGAACTGCATAGTCAAAATAACTGACTGTCTGTATGGCTTTAATAAACACAATTTAATCTAGGAATATCAGGACAGTCTAAAATATATTAAAGAAAACCCGAACAAAACATTAAAATCACGACAAAAGGGTTTAATGTGTCCTCAGCAGACCTGGCTATGCCAAATTTAATTAAGTAGTTCTATTTGTGTCAATAAATTATCACCCAAGGTAAAATAAAAGTCATTCAATTTGTTAAAATTCTATTTTATTTAGATGCACAATTAGTGGGTTTATCTCATTGCAAAATAATTCAGCCAAGGAATCCGTGTTAGCACTGAGTACAACTGAGTTTACAAAGTCTTCTGACACTAACTGGCTACAGCTACAGACAGAATGTTTTATATAAATGGCATATTTCTCTTTCACATACACACACACAGACAAATAGGTATCTCTGTAACCATTTTCTAAAAATCATTAGCTGAAGGTCACTGTAATACTACTAAAACTAATAACTGTTTTCTTACAGATATTGCTGAAGGCGGCTTCAGGAATGAGACAAAGTGAAAAAAAAAAAAGAGAAAAATACAGCATTCATAATCTTGTCTGTCTGCATCTCTCCATTTTTTTAAAGGCTATGCTTTAGCCCTGCGTTGGTTTCGTACCATTTTTCAGTAAAATGTGGATGAAATAGATGAAGAAAATGGTACCAAGAACAAGCCTAATGGACTCTTGCAAGTAAGCTCTCCACCATTATGTTGCTGCAGCAACGATGGAAAACATTTCTGGTGCTGCCAGCTGTGCCAGGATGCCTGCTAACCTGTAGTAGAAACCTGGTTGTGGAGGATGGGCAAGATGTGCTCATGCATATTTTATCCAAGAGGCCTTGACAAACCCACCAAAAAGTGAATCACAGTCCAGAATGATAATTGTTACCACTGGGAAATAGTCACATCACCTAACCTGAGACACCCAGTAGGTAATTAAGGCAGGTAATTAAGCTGCCTAATGTGTCTGCTCTGGCAAATTGGGTCGCTCCTCCTTTTACCCAGCTTCACTGATTACACATCCTGAATGCATGTTAGCTCCCTTTGGGAGTGAACACCCAAGAGGAAACTCAGGCACCTGGAGGGAACAGCATCTCCAGGTCTGCAAAGAGAGGGTATTTGGAAAGAAAGAAGTCTTGCTGCTTCCAAAAGGGATGCTCCTTCAACTCTATCTCAGCATAGTTTGCTCTCTAAACTTTTCTTTTTAGGGACAGGGACTGGCATCCCTTTTTCTTTTACAAAAAGAACCCAAACCACTTCTCTGAAGGCTGGAAGAAAAGCTTTGTCATTAATAGATGCATTTTGAATAGAGAAAACACCATGTATATGTATGAGAGTGTACACGTGTGTGAGTATCTTTGTTTTTAATGTTGCAGCTACCTCCTATGAAGGGAGGCTGGGGTCAATCTGGAGCTTGAAAGGTTTGAATGATCAGGAATTACCTGCTTGCCCCAGGATCTCTCCCTGGTGCCATCCACAAAGACAGCATACCTAGGAACATTAAGACCCTTAAGAGGCCAATTTACTGCAGAGAACATGAGAACTCACAGCTTTGGGAAATGCTTTTATGATGTTTGTGGGTATCTAATTCTCTTTCACTGTGGTCACTAGCTCTTGAGGTACAAGGAGGGACAGTGGTAGGATTTGGGTTTATGATAAAGATATATTCTAATGCTCAACTTCCTTCAGGATTCTACAGAGCCCCTAAAAGCAGGCAGAGAGATGGTATCAGGGACCAATTCCTTATTTTCATTCTTATTGTGGTACCCTTGCCAGTTGGGATTGGAATTAGGGTGAGGCCAGTGACATTTTCTAAGGGTCAGTTCTATTCCAGAGGACAAAAAATCCTGGGTAAAGAACTGGTAGTGCTGTGATCAAGGCCACAAGTTCTCTTTTTCCATTGGGAAAAATACCTAGGCTATTGGCAGGTATAGAGAATGGGGTGGGCTTGGCTTCTGTAGTTTATTTAATGAGGCATTCATCATTGTAGGGCTTTCAACAATGTAAGGACAGCTGGTGTCAGCAGAGGTAAAATTATGTGCTCCTTTAGTGGGGGGGGGGGGGGGGATACCTCCTCTATGTAAATAACCTTAGGATTTGTGTTGGGATTATAGTTTAAGTTTGGAGAACATAAAATACCAGAAGCATAACCCCTTCTTGCAATATGCAAGGCCTAAAGATGTAGTGAGAGGATTTCTGTTGAGAAGAGAGAATTCTCTTCAAGGTCTTTTCCAGTACAGACTGGTTCCCCAAGACTTAAAACTGTAATCAGGGTTTGAAGGGCTGGGAAACCTTCATGAGCCCAGCATTCTGCTGAATGCTACAGCAATTATACAGCTACAGAGAAGACAAAGGTTGGCAAGGGCTCTTCCTCCTTTACATGCTCTTTTACTGCAAGGATTAGTGCCCTGACATCAGACTTGGGGGTAGGGATATGGTCTGCAAATATCAGCCCCCAATGCCCAATATTACCCCATTCTCCACAGCCCAGAAGCAGAACACAGCAGATTTCTGTGGTGATCCATACCCTTTCAGAGTAGGAAAAAGTGTAAGGCCTAAAGCATCAATAGACAAGCCTGTTCCCACCTGTGGAGAGATGAAGGAAATAAACACTGGTATTGGCATGACCGGATGGGGCCCCTAGGCTTGTCTCTCTCCTTCTGCAGGGACCGATCACTTGTGGTCAGGGGAGACAATTTATATTTTTAAGAGCTGTCTGTGTGTCCAGAGTCAGTGTAGAGACCAATGATCTATTTTATTGGGGGGATTGCTGCCCAGGATACAATTAAAGTAAAGATTTGAGCTGGGATTATCTTTACTCTCTCCTCAGCTTGTTTCCCTTGCTTTCTGCAGTACCTGTGTGGTAGTTCATTCCTTCTGGAGTAAATCAATCATCTCCTTCCCAGAGGAAATCTGAGCACAAGTGATGGGGGAGCAGCACAGACAGACTTTGTGGCCACAGATGTCATCATATTCAGCTCTTCTCTCCCAGGACAAGACAAGCAGTGTCCTTAGCAAGCCTTGAAGCCTCCTGCCTTGTCCTGGGGGACCAATCACATGCCCATCACACAGGCACCATCTGAGGCATCTGTGACACAACCATCTCTGGCACTTAAAACACTTTGGATTAACCCCCCCACACACATATAATAGTGATCTTTATGTCTTAGAGTCACTGGGGTTGCCTATTGAGAAGAATTTGGCCTAGAATGTCCCGGCCACTCCACGACGGGGGCCCAGCCCTGACCACTGCAGGCACAAGCCATGTTGTCCCAAGCAGTGACACATCTGTCCAGTGCACCTTGCAGAGACAACAGTGAGAAAGGAATTTGAACTGCTTGGGGAAAAGAAGCTCCAGAGAACTTGCTCCCTGCATTGACCACTGAGATGATATTTGATGCTCATTCAGGTGTTACAGATCTCTTTCTTCCCACAATACTTCCTTCCTTCACACACTTCAGATTTTATTTTCTGGTCCATGGTTGGTTTTGCTACACAGTGACACAAAACCACGGGGACAGTGTGTGTAATAGCAGGATAACTTGGTCCAATAGAAAAGAGGGCAACCATATTACTATCCCAAACAACAAGAAGGAAAAGAAAGTGATTAAAATTGTGGCTTTGTATTTGTAATCAATTTCAAATTAAAACAACTCAGAATATTTCTGTGCACTGAAAAAAATAAATTTTTGCAGTAATTTTCTGCCCCAAGTCTTCTGCAAGCTTACCACACATGAAGCAAACACCAACTCTTAACAGCACTTCATCTCTAACACTCTGTGACCCATTACTACTAATATCAGGCATTTGTATGATTTTCCTCAGGTGAGCAGTGTCTTTTAACTCATTAGAAATAATCATACATGAATGAGAAAGTAAAGATGGCTTGGAGTAAAATTCCAGCTATGGGTCAGAATCTCCTACTGACTGTAGCTGCTTCAGGATTTGGCCACAAACCACAGACACAAAGTCAAGATGTAAGAGAATTCTGAGTCCAGAAGATACAGAGCAGTTTAGGGTCTGTTTAGACAAAGAAATAAGGTTACTTACCAAAGCTCACGAAGGAAGCTTGTGGCTCAATTGGTGATGCACCTCTGGCATTTGTGTTTTGTGCTTCTAGCCCCCAAGCCATGTTTCCTATTGCTTCTAGATAGCTGTCTTCATCCACAGGGAAAAAGAATGCATGAGGTAAGATTTATTCTGATTGTATTCAGTTCAGTCATCTGTGGTATTGGCAACCCTGGTGAAGAGAAGTTTGAACACTAAGGTAGCTTTGTGTATACAAATATTCTTGATTGTGAGCATCAGTTGAAGCAGAGTAAAAGCTTACATTCCTGAGTAAAAGAGCTATCTTTCCACCCTACAAAACAAATCAACATTCCTGCCTAAACCAGCTCTCTTTCCACCCTGCGACATAAACATTCAGGAAAAGACAGAACATTTGCTAAGTTTTTCATTCAACCAACCTTTGTGTTATGGGTATCTCCAGTCTCAGACTGTACACAGCTTTCCTGAATACTGTTGGTCAGGAGGTTTCAGTGTAAAAATCCAGCAATGGCATAGCTCAAGCAAGAACCATTTATCTCTTCATCTTCAGGGGCAAATATTGGTTGGATATGCAGAGTTATGTATGTCTCACATTCAGTTGCATTCAAAATCCTTTGAAAAGAACAGTGATATCTAAGACTGGAGTCAGGCTGGAGGAAGCTTTCTGATCACAAATTCAAGGAGCACAGATATATTTTTATTTCTCTTTTAAACACTGATTACCAGGAAGCAGAAGTGTTTTTAAACACCTTAGTTCCAGTGTCCTGAGGTTTTTAATGGAAAGGGAAAATTATGAAGGTCATGTATTAATATTTCATTGACCATGAGTCAAAACTGGGTGGCTGGAAAACGTTTTATGCCTTCCCACCTGTGCAGAATTGCCATTGCCCTCCATTAAGGACTTGATTCCCATTAGCTTCTTGTGATGGATGGGGGGAAGGGGAACATTGTGTGGGCAGTGCTGGAATAGGGAATGAGATTTTTGCAACCTTTCATTTAAAAAATAAATCCTTGGGGGTCTGTGAATGGCAGGTTGTACTAGAGATCTCTCAGAGGTGCCCAGACCTAATGGCACGATGACACCACGCTAACCTTTCTTCACCAACCTCCTTTGTGTCAAGGGCTGACATGGATGATTTCAGAAAGCAATGATTGCTTCTCCCCTTGCTTTACTCTGTTGTGGAAAAGGCTGGTTGGAAATCACTGTTTGCTGTTTTGATTGAATGCATCAGGACTCTGGGTATTTCTTCTTTCTTTAAAGGCATACATTAGTATGCTGGCTATCTGGAGCTCACTATGGAAAATATTCTAGTTGGGGTAGACTGCCTGCCAGGAAAGACTGATGGTTTGGTTCAGTAAAGAAAATTAAACTGAAATAAGATCTGAATCTGAAGCTCTGGCCCCAGCCCGAGTTGAGATGTATTTGTGTTTCTAAAGGATTCCTAAAGAAACTTAATTTAATTCTAAAACCAAAAGAAAAGATTTTGTATTTGAGCTTATGTTTTTCTGATGCTGGCTGAGGTCAAAGCAAGCAATATCCACAGAATGACAGCCAAAGATTTTTGCCTTAAAGAAAACTTGGGAAAAAATCCTATCTCTCTCTAAAACAATTGTTCTTATGGGGCTGTTGGGCTAATTTTGCAGACTTGAGAGCTGCAACTAATCACACTAAAATCAGTCTGCCTGATGCTGCCTCAAACACACACTGAGTCCTTGAAACCGAAAGGGCTCTTATCCAGATAGAAATGTTCTCAAGAAGAGTCAAGCACCCATGTGAAAAGCACACATTTTTCTGGATCTGAGTTGCTGAAGTTTGCCCAAGGTTTGCTCCACTCAAACTTTTCACAGCAATCTCTGGGTACCTTCCCCTGTCCTTGCAGTCTTGCTGGTGTTCTTGCAACCTTTCAATACTTTCCAGGAGTTCACCATTTTCCTGTGACTCCATTTCCTCTGACCAGCTTGTCCATATGCACTACTGAACAGCTTTTCCTCCTGTGAACATCTCTGGGCAGAGATCAACATAGAAAAATCCTGCTTTCTGCAACAATAGCTTCCAGGGATCATCTGCACCATAAAGGGAAAGATGATGGCAAATGACAGATAGGAAGCTGCCTTTGCATGATTCCTGAGGAGACTGGGACAGAGAGAAAAGATGTGCTACAGAGAGGTACATTTTCCTAATTATTAATTTTCCAAAATTACCACATACTGTGTTACGAATCTTCACAACAGGATAGTCCTTACCAGCTCCACATTTTAAACAAACAGTACTTGAAATGGGAGTGCAGGCAGAGGACATTTTGCCTTAACACTGTCCCACAGGTTTTCTAGAAAATACACATACGCAGTAAGACCTGTGCAACAGGGCACAAGAATATTAGTACAAGGGTTTGGACAAGAAACGGAAAACATCTCTCACTTGGCACTCAAAAACATACATAGATCAAAAAGTGAGTCAAAAAAGTATGTGTATTTACTCCAGAAAGCATTAACATCAGAACTGATTGTATTATTAATTTAGAAAATAGATTAATAATTGGGTAGGAGAAAAAAAGGACAGCTTCTCAAACATCTTTTACAGTAGAAAATGAGGAAGGTAGCAAGGGATGCATTCATCTAACTGTTACTAAAAGACAAATGATGAAAAAAAATCTATAAAAGCTTCCATTTTATTGTTTTTGTAACCTCATTTCCAGTAGTTTTCCCATTACCTGCTCTGCTCAGGGAATCCTTCTGCTTTTCTTTAAGGTGTTTTTCCCTATGTTATTTTGTATCATATATTTTTATTAAATCAATTGCCACAAAATTTACATCATATGGCTTAATTAAAGGGAAATTATTTTGCTGAGGAGCCTGATGGTGGAGGAATGGAATCAATCAACTTCACTATAAGACTAGCTTCTTCATAAAGCCATTCATTTCTAAGTTTAGTCCTTGGGAAACAATAAATGGAATGCTATTATACTGCCTAGAAAATATGACACTTTGGTACATCTTAAATGTTTATGACAAGTCCACTGCACTATGCTGAAACCATCTTTCTTTATAACTCAGATAAAAAAAAATAAAAAGGCCTATTTTAACAAGGACTGGGATGCTAATAGGTGGCAATTAATTGCCCACAGACAATTAGGGGAAAAATGAGGCAGAAGAAAAATTTGCCAGGCCATCACTTCTGCTAGGAACATCAGGATTTCAAACACTAGTAGGAGGTAAAAGAGTGTACTGGTGAAATAAAAAGATATTTTACTCATTTTCCTCCACTAAGATGTCAACTCTGCCATATTTACTGCATACAGCAGTCATGCTGGAAAACTGATAATTATACTTCTACCACTTCTCATCATTTTATGAGTACTAGGTATAATTTGTCTCTGTGGAAACACGTCATTCTAGGCCCTTGTATACAAATGCATAGACACCTATTGTGCTTGTTATCTGCATTCTGGAGGATACTCCAATTACAATTGCTCACAGAAGATGCCTCATGCCTAATACTGCTAATTTTCAAAGTGATGGAATAGCAGCTCTAAACCTGTTTTGGACAGGAAGCTCCTAAAATCTTTGCATATTCCTCCCCTGCTTCTTCCAAAATTCCTATGTCCTCCTCTCTCCCCCTCTCTACCATGTACCCTATATCAAAATCCTCAACAAGACCATTCCTTCTCACATTTAAAGACATGGGGAGTAAAAAGGATGCTTCTCTATTACCTGCTTCCAGCCTCTACTCTGAAAGCTTGAGAGAGAAAAGAGTTTTGATGTCTACTTTGGCTCCATTCCATTCCTGTGTATGAATTTTCTTGGTGTTGCTGGAAATGAAACAAATAATAAAGTAGCACAATACTATGGCCCTCTGTTGTTCTCGAGCCAAAGGAGAGTGACACCACACATGGCTAAAGGAAGCCACGGTGCCACCTTTGGTGTGGGCAGGTGTCCAGGTCAGTGCATGGGTGTTGGGCCTGGGGCTGTGACGCTGACTCAGGAACAGTCTTTCTCACCATCCTTCACACTCCTCTTCTCTGTTAGTGGTTTCACTTTCCCTGTAAAACCTTTCCTATGGGTTGCTTTCCTTCTTAGTTTTTTTTCTTTCTTCTTTTTCTTCTTTTTCTTCTTCTTTTTCACCCTTTCTCACCTTCGAGGCATTTATATGCTGGGATAGTGAGAGAATTTGCTTAATGTCATAGAAAACAAGATTTTTCTTTTTTTTGGCCTATTGACAAACAGCAATTGGTCTTCTTTATGCAGGCAATAAAAAGAAAGAAAGGAAAAGTGAGTGAAGCCTCAGTAGCTGCTAATATCTCATAACCATTTTTTTACTGTGATGAATTAGCTTCAACAGACACTTGACTCAAACAGCCTGCAATCTGATTTTCTAGCTTCAGCCTGGTACTTTGAGCAAGCACTGACAGCAGAACAAAGTACAGGCTACACTGAAACCAGACACTCCTGAATTTATGTCAGCTGTGTATTGATAGAAACAGTGCATCATAAGTAATGTGGAATTTGGTTTTACTTCCAGTTTCCTTGATAACATTAATGCTCTAGGGCTTTATTGCTGAAAAGGAGACATTCCCAAGTTTCTATCATTTGTATTTCTGTACACTTTTTTTATTTGATTTTGCAAAACCAAAATGGGAGTAGACAGGAATTTTCCTTGCCTTAACTAAACATCTTGATTTCAGTATCTTAATCAGTTCTGGACACATCTTTTAATTTTTATTAATCATAAATAACTCTTTTCATGGGATAAGGTTCACCTGTGAATCTCATGGCCTTTTAGTGCCAGCAGGATAAGCAGGTTGAGATAAGGACTAGACAAAGTCACATGAAAACACATGAAACAGGGTCACTGCTCCGTTATGAGAGAGACATAGAATACAGAAAGTTGGGCAGGTGTTGTAAATGTTATGCTAGCTCTGAGTTTCTGGGTTTCCCAGCTTAGGGGGGTTGGGTTGAGCTGACCTGTGCCTGTAGATGACACTTCTCAAGCCAGTGCTTCAGCTGGGAAGGGCAGTCACTTCCCCAGCTGACCTGTCAGGTGTTGTCTGACAAGATAAATAGGGTGGTGAAATGTTCTCTTTCAAACCCTTATAATGATCCTGCAGCAATGCCAGATTCCCCATTTTTGATGAGTGTGCTCTGCCTGGTGATGGATGAATTCAGAGGGAAAGCAAAGGCTTTCCCCTCTGGGGAAATATCTGAGTGAGCTGCTGGAACCCATCATGATATGCTGAACCCAGAGCAAGTCTGCCCCAATCTAACACTGCACTGAGTCAGGGGCAGCAGCCCCTCCGTGCTCCCACAGCAAGGATGTCTCTTTTTAATGCCTCCTTCTTTTTCCAATAGGTGTTTAAGCAGGGAAAAGGAAGAGAAAGAAAGGGGAGAAAAGAAGGAAAAACCCCCAATACTGAGGGACTCTGGAGTCACTTTTCTGAAAGGGGTAAAATGTCAGTGAGGATGTCAGGTCACTTGCAGGTAGTGAAACAACATGAGGAAGGATCTATACGATGCTTCCAGTCAAAAGGGACAAATGCTGAGGAGATTTTAATTTGCTTATGGATGAGAGAAGAGGAGGTGAAGACAGGAAGGGCTCTTGCCTCACCCAGGGAAAAAGGCAGCAGAACCTGAGTTATTTGGGACTTTCCCAACTTGCACCTTCAGGCACGTAAATTCCTTCCCCTTGCCATTACCATACCAGAGTTTTTCTAAAAGGCCTGAGTTCCCAAATTCCTTTGAACTGCACAGGATAGGCAAGGCATAAATTTGGATACCTGTCTAATCCTGAAAATCTATGTGAAGAAAACTTTGAAGAGTCAGATTTTGGGTCAGCTACAATTATTTCCTATTGTCACCAAGTGCCAGGAAGCTGTGTGTTAGTGGGCCAGCAGTTATTTAGATATTGGTCCTGTGAAACTGTTGCTCAAAAAAGTAGGCTTTGCAAAGGCTAAATCTGCTGCTAAAGACATAACAGCTTCTTCTCATCAAGGTAATCAGATTAGGCTTCAAATTTACAAACATTGAGGTTCATAGTGGCATAATTGTACAGTAACTCAGGTAGAAAGGGATCTCTGGTTGTCCTTTGGCCCAACCTCCCTGCTCACAGCTCAGAGAACTTTAAAGTCAGGCCAGGCTACTCAGAGCTTCAGCAAGCTGAATTTTTAACATCTTTGAGGATGGAGAGTCTGCAGGGTCCCTGGGCACCTGTTCCAGTGTTTGACCAACCTTGTTGTGAAGTTTGTTTCCTTAAGATCTATCTGGAGTTTTCCAAGTCCCAGCTAGCATCTTGTGGCCTCTTGTCCTGTCACTGTATGTCTTTGGGAAAAATCTGGCTCAATCTTCTCTGCACCCTTTTATCAGGTAGCTGCAAACAGCAATAAAGTTCTCCTTCTGCCTTTTCTGAATAAGGCTGAATAAATCCCATCCCCTCAGAGCTACAGCTGGAAGAGGGCTGAAAAGGGTCTGCCAAAGGAAAGGCAGGAGCTTCAACTAACAGTAGGCCAGGCTGCATTAGGAGTGTTTCCATCAGGTCAAGGGACATGACCCTTCTTTGCTTAGCATTGGTGAGGCCACACCTGCAGAGCTGTGTCCAGTCCCGCACTCCCCAGTACAAGAGACATGAAAAGACCAGAACAAGCCCACCAAGCCTCCAAGCAGCAAGAGCAGGGATGCTCCCTAAAGGACAGGAGAAGTGAAAGCCCAGAGCTATGGTTAGATGGGGGCTGGGAGGAGCACACTAAAATAGAATGGAAGTTGGAAAAAGCACCCTCTGCTGGGGAATGCTTAGTCTGTGGGAGGGCTGGGATGCTTTTAGGGCTCAGACTAGGCTGAGGGCTGATGTAAAGGAAAAGCTGAAACCTCCAGCCCACTGGACATGTGTCAGTGGGGCTGACAGAAACTGCCCAAGGAAACTGAAAGCTAATAGCAGAATCCATCTCTGAGGAATACTGAGTATTTGGGCAGTGGGGATGCTGTCTTAAGGATAAATCACTGGCTAGGATTGAGAAGTCAATGGTTAGGGCTGAGGGAGAGAGACGGAAAAAGCTCAGTGCTAGCTTTGGTGTGGGGATGGACAAGGACTGCCACAGCAGCCTGAGGGTGGCAAAAATAGTCAGGCATAGAGAGCTTTTAATTGTTGAGAAGTTGAGTTGGTTACTTGGAGGCCCAGAATAGGGTTAGCATAATTGTTGGGGGGTTGAGAAAAGGGATAAATTTACTGAGTGAGGCTGGAAAATTATTCCCCTAGTAAAGCCTGGGGCTGATGCTTATTTTCATTGTGATTTACCACTGATGTTTTTTCTGTATGCATCAGGCCCTTGTCAGTGCATTCTTGCTTGAGATTGCTTACTGAAAACATAGAATACTCCTGCTTCTCTCCACACAAAATTCACCTTCTCAGCCACCTGCTGCTGCAGGGAGAGTTGTGTCATGGTGATGCTGGGACCATTCCATCTTCCTAGTATCTGCATTAGGCTCTCAGCTGCTCAGTTTGACATACAGAATGAAAAGAAAACAACATAAAGAAATCAAAACACTCTAAAACATCCCCTTAGAGCAGTGGTAGAGCATTTATGCAATAATGCAATAATATCAGAACAAAACATTAAAATATATATTCGGGGTAGGAACTGGAGGCTCAAACCAAGTTTTTCTCCTGTCAGGTACAGTGGCTGCTGCTGTCACCAGGCATGTGCCTGGGGGAACACAGGTCCCTGACATCCCAATACAGGCAGACCTCAGCATCAAGAAACTGAAGCATCAGTGTCCTGCAGGTGAAAGATAATTTTGAAGAGACTTCATAGAGTTATAGGCCAAAATTGTATAATGTGGAGCCCTCTATCGAGCACCTGAATTCAAACTAGGTGCTAGATCCTGGAAATGCTTTGTACACAAGAGTAGCTTATGGCTCACCAAACTCAGCAGGAAGGCCCTGAGGGATCTGGGACCAGATCACTCACAGAATAGAGTTGGAAGGGACCCACAAGGTTCATCAAACCCAGCTGTTTAGTGAGTGGCCCATACAGGGATCAAACCCAAAACCTTGGCATTACCAGCACCATGCTCCAATCAGCTGAGCTAACCCCAGACTCTGGATTCAGGCATGTGGTGGCACCAGCTGTTAGTGGCCTGTAGATGTTTGTTAGCACTCCAAGGACTCTGCTGCTGTGCAACGGTGTCTGTGGCACTGGAGGTTTGTAGGTTTTTGTGTTTTCTTGTCACGCAGATCATTTCGGTGGCTGGGTTTCCAGCCTGGCTGGAGAGAAGTGCTGGGGCACTGGGAACTGCAGGACAGGTGCCAGCAGGAAGGAAATATTCTGAACTGCATTTCCCTAAGGGAAAAATATCCTGTCACTGCCATCTGAGCTCTCACCTATTCCACTGGACAGTTTTTTTCCTTATCTTAACTCCTTCTGCCTCTTGTTCAAGCCCTTTGGATGCCATTCAGTGACAAGGGACATTCCAGTGATTTCTTTTGGAATTTAATGACTCCTAAACCACCCAGATGGGTCAAATGCACATGTAGTATTAATATTTAGTACACAATAGCTCCCTGCTTGTCACACTGACTGAGCTATACTGTACTGTCAGTAGATGTACTTTACTAACTAGCCTGTGGCCCTTGGGATGGAAACAAGAATGATGTCTAGGCAGAGAACAGCATTTCTGTGGGAGATCCTAGAGCTTTAAGTGCTCCCCCCTGTTCTGCAAAGGGACTGCACTGGTCTGTCCCAGCTCCCAGCCACAACAGCGAAGAGCAGCTCCTAGCTCAGCTAACAAGACTGATCTGGGAAGCTCCTTCCTATCTGAGATGACCTTGGGGAAAGGTGGCTCCAGATGAGGACTTTCCTATGTGTGTAAATCACAGAAGAGCAAACGTCCATTTAGTGTTCAATAGGACCAGGAGCCCTTTGTGGGCTGTTTTAGAGCCGCACTCTCTCCCTTGTGTTTCTTCCATCTCAGTTGCATTGGATCCAGAGACTGTGCAATTGCACGGGGATAATACCACTGGAAAATTAATCTTGTCAGGGGCACGAGGGTGTGTTTGCAATCACTCCATCTCATTAGTGGTTGCATCATGGATCAATCAATGCAAGGGACCTGGCAGAAAAGCAGCAGTGGTCCCATGGGGAAGGAGCAGGATACAGCTGTCCTTTCCACAGCAGTGAGCCACTTGGCCAGATTAGGGAAGCCAGCAGGCAGGAGACCCTAATTCTCCTTGGAGTTTCTGCTACACCTTCACAGCCGCTGAAGTTTCATGCACCTGGTGTTCAAAGGAGGAGGCACTGTGGTAGAAGGAAAGCCAGGGCTGGGGGAGACTTCTTGGTCTCCCAGAAGTGAAGAAACAATGTCTGTCTGAGATTTCCTGTGACAGGTTGGGGGTTGAATGCACTGGGCTGGGACCAGGGGTTCCATCAGGACTAAGCCTTGACCTGCTGGTTAAGATGCATTGGTGAAGGGGGATAGGGAGCACAGGGACCAAGTAGGATTCCCCACAATTGCCCCAGGAATACAGCAAAGTCCTGGGCCACCCACCTTCTCAGGGACATCTAGTACAACTTATCTGGGGCCAACTACCAGGACAGGAATACCGATAAAGTGGATTACCTGAACTGGTAAAGTCATGCCATGCACAATATCCCTTCAAAAGTGGCTTTGGGAGAAAAAAAGGTAATTTCATTTTCCACTGCACTAGGGAGTATCAAGCTCTAAGTTTGCCAAATACATCTGACCTAAGAAAACAGGAAGTTTTTTGAGAGACAGAACTTCCTCAGAGCCCCAAAGACAGAACTGAAATGACTGACATTTTCTCATACTCTCTGTCATGCATTTGACAAAAGCAGCATAATGTAATCCCCTTTACCTGGTATCAGGAGAGAGGAATGGCCTGTATAATGAGAAGATAAAGAAAAATTGAAGGACTTGTAAAGGACATCGGTGAATCCTGAAAGCCAGGAGGTGTTCATTATCAGTGCATCAAGACACTCTTGAGACACGCATCTTCGAAGGGGGCCCATTAGGAATGCTGCCGGGAATGATGAAATTCAGAGCTCTAACTCACCCTAGTTTAAAAATACCTTGAAAGGGTTCGACAAGGTTGTATCTTTTATTTAGTTTTGATTTGCAGGAAGAGACCAATGAAGTTACCAATCAGAAGTTGCAAGGCTTACCTTGATGAAGTGATATCGAGTAGTTGCATGTTCTGATATATTCAGCTGATGCTCCCATCTCTCTCAGCCATGACAGCTCCAAAGTCCCAGAAAATGCACATCTCTACAGGACTGTGTGAATTCATCTGAAGGAACACGGCATTGACTGCAAAAGCCTCTTTCAGCTGTGAACACAAAAAGGTGCTGCATGCTCTCTGTGCCCTTGTGGATGGATCCTGGTACTTAAAGATACCTCTTGTAAACTAATTTTGCCATCCAGGTCCTACTTTTGTCCATTCTATGATACTGCCTGACTGAAATTGTGAAAACCCTTATTTCAATGTGAGTTAGCCACCTGCTTGCTTTCCAAGCAAAATTCCAGCATACCTTAAAACTAACCAGTTCATAATGTCATAAATTAAATGAAATAAAAACAAAATTATTCATCCAGTCTGCACACTGGTACAGATGGATTAACAAAAAATACCAGATAAGGAAATTTCACCTACAGGAACAAAGTTATTTTTATTTGATATCTAAGGAAATCCTACTGGACTCAATTCCGAAACCTGTCCTGACTGAGGTCAGTGGGGATCTTTCTGAGTTATTTAAAAAGCCTTTAATTACTCTTCCATTCCATAGGACTTCCCTGTAAGCCTAAGGAGGTTAATTACTTCCTGAGTAGTATCTGCTTCTTCTTATTATTAATTATTTAGCAATTAATTATGAGGCATTGCCTCTCAGGGATGTGTGTTAGCTATAACAGGCACCGGTACAGCCAGCCTCTGCTCTGAGGAGTTTCCAATCTCTTCTTTTTTAGTTGTATGACCAACGAGATGTAGCTTCATTTACACAATAGCTTGACCAAAACAAATGGAAAAGATACCCATCTCTCTAGGGCTAAGGGAGCAGAGGTTTATGGGATGGGTAACACAGGCACTTTGTACATCTGCGTCACATGTTCACACCCCAGAGATGGGGAACAACAACAAATGCTCAACCTCAGATGGCTGTTCTCTAAGAAATACACATCTGGCCCTTGTGTACAAAATCTGTTGTTGGGGTGGCTCAGCCTGCTCTTGGGCTGAGGCCATGGAATGCCAATCAAACCAGGGCCATCCACTGGCTGGATTTCCCCGCCGAAGACAGTGGGTCAGAGGGCGGATCAGAGGATGTCACTGAAGTCTAGGCCACCTCCCCCTGGGTGGTTCCCGGGTTCAAGTTACCTCCCTCGTTCTAGAAAGTTCTTCGCTGTTTGGTTGTTCATTGGTTCCCTGTTGTGACTCCTGCCTTCCTGTTTTCCCCATTGGTTCTGGTCAAATTGTATCCTCCCCTTTACTGTACCCCATTGGTTACTTCCCTTTTCCCTGCCTTGTTCCGCCCCCCCATAAAAGGCTGTGCACGGTTCTCTGAGGGCCATTCTGGTCCTTGGACCCTCTTGGTGATATGCTCGCTGGAGCCCATGCCAGAGGTCCCTCTTGCCTTTTTTGCCTCTGGGCTGACGCAAGCCAAATCCAATGGCCACCTGATGTGCCTCCTCCGAAGAGGAGCCAGCACGCGCGTCCACCTTGCACCTTTTCCCACTGCAAAGTCGTCCATCGAGGACGCTGTGGAGGTGAACGCTGCGTCCCCTCTGCCCGAGGGCACGCCGAGGCTCATGCTAACGAGCCCCAGGTCGCGTTAATCTGCCTCCCCAGGTGGCTGCCCTTAAGGGAATGCCCAGACAGGACAAGTAGGACTGAACTGGGGTCAAAAACCAGCTCTGTCCAGACAGATGGGAAGATGTTAGTGGGGAAAATTGCTGTCCCTCGTACATCCCTGCTCCAGCTCTGGATGTGAGCTCTGACTGCTGAAAAGCTGTTAAAATACAAACCTCACTCTGAGGAGGTATGACAGAAATAGCGTCCAGCTATTCCTCAGCTCCTGCCAGTCTGTGCCACAGCCACACAGGGAGCTTCCGAGCAGGAGCCCTGCTCCACCGCCCACGGATGCCTCTCCACTGCCCACATCCTGATAAATGCAGAAGGGCAAGCAGTGTTCCCACTATCCGGCCCCACCCTGAATTACAGAGAAGAGGCATCCCAAGGGCTATTCTTCTGCCTCTGGAGCTGGTAGTGAGGGGAGTTCAGATGTATCAGAGCAAGACAGTGTGCAGCAGGCTGTCAGACTTGACACCAGCTAGGGATTTCACTGTTTAAATCCTGACTTCACATTCAATCTGTGCAGCAACAGGCGGAGAAGGAAGCAGCAGGCAGTTTTTTCCAGTACTTCCGAAGTCCAGGTACCCAGCTGTTACACCCACTTGCTGGTTTTCCCTATTTTTTATTCCGTGCAGCAGACAAGCAATTGAAAGTATCACAGCTTAAAAGCTTCTGTGTAAAAACAAATCTGTTCTTCTACACAATTAGGAATTCACTAAATCAAAGTCACACCATCATGAGTCTGGTGCCCTTTTGGAGGGTCTAGTGATTCTGCTCCGTGGTTCAGCGCTTCCGTGAAGCAGAGACTTTCCCTTGGCATCCCGAGGTCTGCAAAGCAGCAAGCAGCCTCCTGTGCTAACGAGGCTGCCCTGCTTTCTGCAAATGACTGCCCCTCAACCATCCTCACCAGACAGTCTGATTATATTTCTCATATTGCAACACAGATGTTCATAACTTCTCTGCACCAGGAACACCAGCCAAGTATTCCAGCTGTATAATAGCTTTTTATTGCTGATTGAAGAGTCTCAGTATAAATTACTTCCCCTCGTATTCCTGGAAATCATACAAACACCACACAAGGCAGAGAGTGATGCATTTAGAACCACCTCTGCAAAGTGCCACAGCAATGTTTTAACAAGGGCTGTCTTATCCCGAGTGCTGAGCAACTCCCATTTGCAGAGCTCCTTCTGCTGAGAAGATACATGAGAGAAGCTGTTGAGGCATCATTGCTGGGCACACTTTTGGATTTGGAGGATCCTGCTCTGCTGTTTGAGAATCCATGACAAAAGGCAAGTTATTTTGTGATGACTTGATGCCTTTAATTCTAAAATCAGCAATGCTGAATACAAGGAGATTGGTGGGAAAACAGAAAAACCTGGAAAACCAAAAATGGAACAAACGAATGCCTTTGTAGGGAGTAGGGGTTGACTGGTCCCTCCCAGGGTCCTAAGAAGCAAGGGATGTAAAGCAAAGCTTGCAGGTTCAAACCAAACACATGGAAATAGTTTTCACCACGTGCCTATGGAGGCTGTGGAACTCCTTGACACGATGCTGTGGATGTTAACTTTTACATGGCTCAAAAAGGACTGGATGGCTACTTGGAAGCAAGGAGTGTTAAATACACAGACAACACATCTGAGCTAAGAAATATCTGACCTGAAATTTTTTGTTGCACCTCTGTACATTTTCCTCGTTCATCCACTATTTTCACATTATCCTCTGTAAGCTCTCTCAGGAATGGGATATCAGACTACATGTACCATTCTTTTAATCCTGGAAGGCAAAAGTTTTTGTTCTTAATGTGGATACATTCAGTGAACATTAAAAAACAAAAAGCACTCTTAGCTCATCCAAGTCTATGGTGCTTACCATGATAAAAGGACTCAAACAGCATTTCTTCTCGCAAACTGTACCACCGAGAGATAAGTACAGTTGCTGGGGCTGGCTCTGATGCTCCCGGCAGATCACACTACCAGCAATGTGATTATGTACATCACTGGGGACTCTAGAGTTTGCTTTGCAATTCTGCTCTGTGAAAGTGATACCTGTGGAAATACAGAAGCTTGCCCAGAAATATCTGCAATGCAACTGGTTCCAACTTTTCACCAAAATCTCTTTGGGGTTGCAGCACTTCCTAGGAACATGCCAGACAGCTGCTTGGGCACAGTCATTTAAGATATTTTGCTAATGATGTTTGATATCGTTCACAAGCATTCTGCAAAATATGTTTGCTGTCCAGTTTTTTTATTGGCCGGCCAAGGTGGGATGGAGGAAACCAACACCTATTCCACTTTGCTCTTCTTCAGTAGCTTTACCTCCAGGAAAAGCTGAAGGCTTGTTTCTCAAGCCAGGATGAGACAAGACTATAAACTGTTACTCAGTGCACTGATAATTAGCACTTTGTGTGTCCTGCCACCTACCCTGTTTGAGCAAGCCAAAAAGCACACTTTCGCTGCAAATTTTAAGGCTTACTTCATAAGAAAACTAGGTTCACTACTAAGTTTTCTGATAGTATCAATCAGTCACAACCAGTCACTTCAACAATCACACTTGAGGCTGATGTTCAGTTGTGAGAGTAGGAAAGATTCGGAAAATCTAAAGTTCTTGTATAAATGACAGATAAAAGTCACTGAGTAATGGAAATGAGCATTATTGATCACCTCACTGTGGGGACAACAGCAGTGCCAATACAGCCTTTACTAAACAGCAGAGCTCAATCTCTAGACAGTTTCCTTGGGAAACTACATCTCATTGCATCTGCTGCTTATGGACATACTTTATACGACTTAAAGACAGCACATTTCACCACCTGCACCCAAATGATTACAGGCCTTGATTAATATTCCCCACTGGTTACTTGATGAAATGAGAAAGTAGCAGCAAGGAAACAAGAAGATCAGGAAACAAGCATGGAGAGCAGTTCTCACTGCTGTACAGAAAGCAGAAAAGGATTTTGCCCTGAAAAGCAGAATAACATCTTGAGTGAAACACTGGAGGGGCATCTCATAAGGAAGGAGTCTGACGGAGTGGGGCTGGTTGAAAAAGTCCTTTTTACCAGGGAAGAGTAGAACAATTGGGGTAAGATAGGACTTAAAATACGTTCTGGTTTATCTGCAGTTAAAAAAAAATGGTAATTCCACTAAGAGGTTTAGGTGTTACCCACTTCACTCCTGAGAAACCAAGAATTTTTTCTTCAATAAAATTTCTTCTTCCTCAGGCCAGTACTGCTGGGATAAGGACTCAACAAAACTGTTCAGCAATCTTCCATCCACCAGCTATAATATCCTTTTCACTCAGAGTGTGCAGTTTTAAGTTGTTTTAACTCCTTCATGGATATAAAAAATAAACTTCCCCATGATGAAAGTAGGCACATATGGCTGCAGCATAGTTAGTTTTAAAGGGATGATCAAATTCTAATTATATTGTTGGAAGACCAAGAACATCCAGAGTTGGAAGTGATCCATAAAGATCATCAAGTCCAACTCCTGGCCCTGCACAGACCATCCCCAAGAGTCACACCATGTGCCTGAGAGCATTGTCCAAAGGTATCTTGAGCTCTGTCAGGCTTGGTGCTGTGACCACTGCCCTGGGGAGCCTGTTCCAGTGCCCAGCCTCTGGGGGAAGAAACTTCTCCTAACATCCAACCCAAGCCTCTCCTGACACAGCTTCATGCTATGAACCGAAGTCTTTCACCCTGTATACTTCAATGAAGAAAATCTGAGCACCTTAACCTCCTCATTTATGCAGTAAGGTGCAGTCCAGAGACTCCTTTACCAATGCCCTTCAGAACCAGCCTCAACCCCAAGCCTCAGCTGATAAGACTTGCCTCTCAGATGAGATAGCTTGGTCTTGGCTGCCACAAACAACATTTTCAGTTTCTGGGGTACCTTAGGGGGGTTTTTCCCTCCTTTTGCTGACTCTGGGGATTTTGTTGGCTGGGAAAGGAGTCCCTGATGATTCTAGGGACACCATGTATTGATGGCTGGATGTTTCAATGATTAAGTCATCCATGTGTGAGAGAGGAAAATGAAGCTGAAACGTAACAGAATTCCTGGGCAGACACAACAGATGGATGGGAGGAGAAAAGGGTACATCCAGGGCCATTTACCCCAGGGAACAGAATTGATGATCAGGGCTGAAGTAATGGAAAACATATTTGTAAGTCAGACAATTGAGTCTTTTGAAGAGGTGTTGCTGTCAGAGGAAAACAGAGGACTTCAGGTGCAGGTGAACCTCTTTGCACAGAATTCATGAGTCCTAAAGCTCAGTCAAGCTTAGAAGGGGTGTCATGAAGCCATCAGGGAGTCTTCTCGAACAAAAATCCATCTCTCTGCTTTCCCTAGCTCCATGTGTTTTTGACACACATTTATTACCTTTCACTGACAAGTATTTTCTCCTAATCTCCTGTCACATTTGTATTTGCAATCCTCTCCTGTATCCAGTGTTTAGTCCACATCCCCTATCTGCTTCACAAAAAACTTCATTTACATGGTCCCTGGCACTACCTCTTTTATGATCAAATCAGATCTTTTGCACAGAAGATGGTGTGTGGCTACCTCTGTGCAGCTGCATTAGTAGTCTCAAGCTTTGACTGGTTGGCATAAAGTCATTTGTAAAAGGACAATAACAAACATGATGAATTCTAATGCCCTGTGTGTCATGGTACTTAAGTATCTCATAGATAACTACATCACCATTATTTCACAACGCTGCAGCAACTCAACTATCTTTAAAAAAAATAACCTTACAAAACAAACACTTTATCATAATATTAGTGGACAGGTACCAAAAAAAAAATCAATGGTTGAGGATCTACATCTATCACAGCTTGCAGAAAACCCTTTGCTAATATTGGGTCAAGGGAAGCTGCTCTAATTTTCTGGTTTCCTATGTCAGCTCGTATTCACCTGACACCACTCGCTGCCATTAAAATAGATTTTCAGCCCCCTGCTTCATGCATCATATCCAGCACAGAAATCAGATCAGCTCTTTCAGAGATAGTGTTCATGACAATGAAGCCAGTGCCCCAGAGATGTTCCCTCATTAGCTGTGTCTCTTGCCCCCATTGCATTTCAAGTCCTTCAGGGATCACTGAAATCCCAGAAGGACCAAGGCACTCTGGGGGTTGGGCAGGACTTGGTAACTCATCCTGGTATCCCTGACACCTGGATATTCACTCATTCATTCCCTTCCAGCCCAGGAAGATAGCATGTCCTACGAGGTTTTGAGGTATTGGACTTTGCTGTAACTTTGCTGATGGATATCAGTCAACCTCAATACAGAAAAGTCATCGAGCATCACAGAAAACCAAGACTTAAACAAGAAATTCTATAAACGCTATAACTAAAGCTTAATAGCAATATAATCATGGAACAGATCCCCCTGGAAGCTCTGCTAAGGCACATGGAGGACAGGGAGGTGATTCAGGACAGCCAGCATGGCTTCAACAAGGGCAAGTTCTGCCTGACCAACCTCTTGGACTTCTATGATGGGGTAACTACATCAGTGGACAAGGGAAGAGATACAGATGTCATTTATCTTGACTTCTGTAAAGTCTGTGACACAGTCCCCCCCAACATCCTTCTCTCTGAATTGGAGAGAGATGGATTCAATGGATGGACTGTTAGGAGGACAAGGAATTAGTTAGATGGTCTCATTCAGAGGGTGGTGATCAACAGCTCAGAGTCCCGATGGACATCGATGACAAGTTGTGTCACTCAGGGGTCCGTACTGGGACCAGTGTTATTTAATACCTTTATTAAAGACATAGATGAAGGGGTGGAGTGGCCCCTCAGCAAATTTGCAGATGACACCAAGCTGAGTGGTATGGTCGGCACACCTGAAGGATGGGATGCCATCCAGAGGCAGCTGGAAGGGAGCTGGGAAAGCTCAAGAAGCGGGACCATGGGAACCTTGTGGTTTAACAAGACCAGGTGCAAGGTGCTGCACCTGGGTTGGGACAACCCCTGGTATCAACACAGGCTGGAGGATGAACAGATGGAGAGCAGCCCTGGTGAAGAAGTTCTTGGGGATGCTGGAGAGGCTGGACATGACCCAGCCATGTGCACTCACAGCCCAGAAAGCCAGTGCTGCCCTGGGCTGCATCCAAAGCAGTGTGGGCAGCAGGGAGAGGGAGGAGATTCTGCCCCTCTGTTCTGCTCTGCTCTGGGGATCCCCATCTGGAGTACTGCATCCAGCTCTGGGATCCCCAGCACAGGTGACATCAATCTGTTGGAGTGGCTTGCAGTCCACTTGCAGCTCAGGGACTGCTTGAACCCAAGGCAAAGCCTTTGTATGCAATAACTCTTGATGGATTTATCTTCTCTGGACATGCTTCATGATCCCTTGATCCCACAGAAACTTTCAGCACCTCTACCCTCCTGTGGCAAGGATTTCCCACAGCCTGCTTCTGTGTGGGCTAGAAGCCTGCCCCATGCTGGCTTATGTGTACTGTCTGTAGCATAAAGGAACGAGTGGGGAACTGTCTGAAATGGTTGCACCTTTTCCCTCCACTCCACTCAGGCTCCAACAAGCCTCCATCTCCTCCCAGCCTCAGAGGCTGAGGACCAGCAATCTATTTATTTGCTCATATTGAGAAAGCTGGTTCATATCTCTGATCATCCTTGTCATTTGTTCTCAGTGTCTGGAGCCAGGACATGTCGCCTGGGAAGGAAAATGGAGAGGAAAATGAGCTAGGACACACTCTAATAAGGGACTGGTGCACAGTCAGAGACCAGCTCACATTGAAGGCAAAAACAGAACAAAGACCATGGCAAATACAGCCTTCATCCTCTGGGATGGACATGGGGAAAAAATCCGCATCTGAATTTGAAAGAACGTGCAGGAGACTGACGGAGGAGAATTAAAAAGTGCATTAGGACTCACAAACATGTCACCACAAGTGCTCCATTGACAAGTGCTGTCATGCCCTGCTCAAAACAATGCTTCAGGGAAGCCGGAGCACACTTCTGAGGAAGGGCACGTGATTGAGATCCCTCTGTTTAATACATTATAATGAACACTTAATGACAGGGCACTTGAAATAAATGGCAATAGCCACTCTACTGTGGAGTGTTGTACAGAGCAGAGGGAATCCATTGTCTGCCCAGCAATCTCACCTGGCTCCCTGCTTTGTTCCTCCTTTGTGGAGAGAGACACCTGATGCTGCAGAAGGTGCTGCTGCTGGAAGATGCACTCATTTCATAGACATGCAAAGGAAATTCCTTGTGAAACATCTCATTTGCCTATTGAAGAGCAGCAAGGCTCTAACCTCAGGTGGTTTCAATCCTGCAATCTGAAAGCTAATTTTAACCAAAAAAGATTTTTATTTTTCCTCCCAGAAAATCTAGGCACTTGCTTCTGTCTCGAGGCTCTCTCTGCTTAATAAATAGCTCTTTGAAGAAAATGCTTAACATCTCAGCACATACTCTGGGTAAAGACTGTTTTAGCAGTGGATTGAAAGGATAATGTGCTAGCAGCACCAAAATCTGCAGTCACCCAATGCAGTGGGTCTGGCTAATCTTTCCCTAAAAGATACGCCATTAAGCATGAGCAATTTCTACTAGAGCATAGTAAAGGGAGAAAGGATTGAAATTCCAAAACTTCCTGCCTGATAAGATGCCCACAAACATGCGCAGAGCTAATGGTTTTTAATAGTTTAAAAAAGTCACCACCATTTTTTAACCCTCCAGGTGCTGCAGCTCACTTACAGCTCAGCTGTTGGTGAATCACAAGATCGTTTCTTGCCCACTTCTGTGTCAAATATGTCAGGTTTTTTAAGTCACCATCAGACACTTCTCACAAGATTGCTGGCACAGTAAGAGTGTTCACAGTCTGCTAATGGACTGGAGCTGCTGGTTTAAGGTTTGGCTGGGTACACACAGCTGCTGGTATGGGGGGCTATGGCCCTCAGCCACCGTCACTGGAACACCCATGTCTGCAATGAAACAGCCCAAAGGTCTAGGCTTTTCCAGCTGACCTGCCAGTAATCACAGGAGTCTTATCTTATTACAGGACACTGAGTAGGCCACCCTCACTCATTTTACCTCACCTGCATCTGACAGTCAAGAGGAGCAGGTAGGTAAGGCTTTGGCAGACCCCTAACCAGGGAAAAACTGGCAGCAACAGTAGAAAGCTGTGAGCAGCTTTAGAGGAAAAGCCATCCAACATAGGGATCTGTTTCTTCTTCCCTCTCTTCTTTGCTGCTCAGTGTTGATTACACTTGTGTCACTATGACAGCTGGTGAGGGGTCAGTAGCTCTGACTGAGGAAGAGGTGACCGGTCCGTAGAGATGGTCCCAAAAGAGATCGTCTTCCCGAGGCCCGGTGTCTTCCCTCAGCTGCTGGCCAGGAGGGCCCTTGCAGAGGCTGTCAGCTCTTTAGTGATTGTCAGCTGGTGATTTCAGCTCAGCTCTGCAGGGCAGCCTCCAGGCCAGACCAGGCAGAGAGAGAGACAAGAGGCCCGTGTAGCTGTTCCACACAAAGGTAGCTTTATTAGTTCGGCGAAGGGGAGCCAGGGACAAGCATCTCTCTGCCCTCGCAGGGGCAGGGGGCTCACTTTATAGGGATACAGGGGGTGGGTGCCAGAGGGTAAAGGCCAGTGGGTTACAAAGGATCTGCACAGGGTCTCCCAGAGGATTCTGGGTTTGTCTTCTCCTCGCCGTAACTGAAAACGTGGTTGCCTTTCCAGGGGAGTTCTGCTGGGAGATTGAGCAATCTCCTTATCTCAGCAGACGTCCCTCCAGGGTGGGGGCTGGGCATACCCTACATGTCGCCATGAATTTTCCTAGGTGGGAAAACTCCTCTGCAGCTCCTCTTTGTCTCATAGCAGTTAAGTGTGTTAACTAACTGTAAGTGCAAAGAGCTGAGCCAAGCCCTTGTTCAGCCGGCCCGAGTTAGGGAGTTGCCTAGAGTTGCCTGGAGTCAGTCCTGAAGTTACTGTAGTGAAACTTTGAAGGATGGCACCACAGGGCTTTGTAAGTGCCCCTGAGTTATGTGATGCTCCTTGTACATGAATCAGGGGATCATAAAGGACGTTGCTCCAAAGTACCCAGATGATGACTTGTAGCCTCTCTCACTTAGCAGGCTACGCTCCAGGTACCAGCGGCTCCCATCACTCATCCAAGCAGACTTCTCCCAGCAGATGTGAATTGGCTCAGCCTGGATGCTGAGTCTTAAAGTAAGCTCATGCTCTTTAAGAAAAGTCTGATATCACTCATCTAAATGTTTGCTTAGCAATGCAGAGTCCCCTCGGCTTAGCAAGTGCTGCTCTCTCTGTAATATGCATCCATGTGTACTCACTCCACTGGCAGCTGTAGGGAGCAGCAAAAGTGCAAGAGGGCCAAGGGTTAGCCAAGGGAAAAACAAACTGGCTTTCCTTCCTTCCTTGATGGTCAAAGCCACCTTATGCACTGTAACTTTGCAGTATTTTTTGACAGAGTGTTACAGTGTTCTCTGATATATTGCCTCTGGTTGTCACTTGCAGAACCACAACAAAACCCATGCCTTGGCTCCATCCTCACTTTGCATTCAGATGTCAGGTCTTACCTGCTTCCGAAAGAAGGAAAAAAGTGAACTTTCAGAGGCAGAACTGCAGCCTTAGCTTTATACCTCCTCCCACAGAAGCTGATACAAAATCACATTCCAGGTTTGCTGAAAGCAGGGCAGAGAGTGCCTGGTTGGTTTGGGGCTGCAAAGGGAGGGTGCCACGGCTGCCCTGCTCATTTGGAAGCAGGGGAGATGCCGGTACCACCAGCACCTCTGCCCTCTTCTCACCCACAGGCACTGGGTGGGAAGGACTGATCAGAAAGGATTTGCAGTGAAGTGGATGTAAACTGTTAGTGTAAATCCCCCTGCAGCCTGGTGAGAATAAATCCTTCCCTCTTCCCCTCCTCTTTCACAGCCAGGAATGATATTAAGACTGTGGGACCGAGGATTTCCAGATTTCAAACATTAAAGTATTTTAATTACACTTCAGGGTAATCCAGAATGGACCAAATGAAACATTGCAGGCAGAGAAAATAGCTGCTCTGGAAAATGTCTGTAATTTTCAGGGATTCCTTTTATTGTTGACTGCATCCAAATATTTCTGCCCGTGACTAAGTGCTCTCTGTTCCCCTGTGTCTCTTAGCAGTCCCTGCAGCAACCAAGCAGAATAGCACCAGGAAGAATAAACAGCCAAAGCTGGAACATAAAACCCGTCAGTTAATGCAGGGGGCTTCTCCTCTGGCTGGTTTAGTACAAACCACGCGCCTGCTGCAGGCCCAGGCAGGGCTGGGCCCCTGCATGTGCTGAATTGCAACAAGGACCTGGGTTTGGGGGAGAAAGGCCACCAAGGCAACTTAGGGCCTCCCACTCCAGAATTCCTCCCTTACAGCTTTCACTCCTCTGAGGGAAGCCCTGCCCAGTCTGACTGCTGATATTTATTATTTATGGAGTGATGCAAATATGTCTACTGCAAGGATTTTTTTTTTTCCCTAGCACCTTAGGGGCTGTCAGAAGCAGAAGCAGCCAGAAACTCATCCCCCTTCTGATTTCCCTCCCTCCTCCTACACACTGGGCAGGCGATGGCACAGTTCACTTGCTGAGGCTCGTATCCTGCTTTTCCTAGCGCCATTCAGAGGTTGCTTTCCCAAGCTTGGTGACAGGGCTCTCACTTCAACAGGATAAAATGTCCATAAACACTGGTCTGTGCTCTTTCTAAATGTTTGTGTTACAGACATTTGACATTTATTTTAGACTGACCCTGAGGTTTTGGCAAATCTTTGTAGCGTGGTAGCTTTCAACCCTGTCCTCTTTGAGACAACAAGGATGGCTTTTGACACAGATTGGCTCATGGGTTAATCCTTGTGTAGATGGGATAATTTATACTGTAGCTGGCAGCAGTTGGATAAAGCAAACCCAGAGGGCCAGGCACGGTTTGCCTCAGATGGCTGATGCATCTTAGGGACACAGTTTGTCTCTTCCACACAAAGATGTACCAATCTGCTAATGATGCCTTCCATCCCAGAGAAGGCAGAGTTTATGTGGCCACCAGATTACTCCTGCAACACCCTGGTGACCTGATGACCAGAGCTGCATGTGACAATTAATGAACTGAAGTCTACACATGCATGCAAACACACATGCCTGTGCACACTCTCAAGACTGACAACCAATAACCATTTAGGAGAGGAAAAGGGAATATCTCAGCTCAGCATTTTTCCACTATGGGCCCACAGACATCACCAAATACTCAGAGGTGGAGGTAGTGCCCTCTAGGTAACAGTGGGAATTATTGTGGCACGATTTACTCGACACTAAAATTAGCCCTGGGACTAATGGTTTTCCTGCAGCATGCAAGGCCCTCCCCATCCTCTGTCCCAAAAGACATGGCTATGAATGCTGGTGCTGGGTTTCTCTGAAGCCCATCCATGTCCCTTTCTAACAGGCTTCCTTCTGCAATGCACCTAAACACAGAGCTCACAATGTGGGGGAGAGCTACAGGGAATGCCAAGCCATTCCTCCGTGCCGGGGCAGGATTAATACATCAGACCTGTCTCTGGCAGATATTGTGTTTGAGGAATATTATTACATTTCCCATGCCCACGGCTACTTGTTGCCTTTTCCACACTAAACAAACAGTTACCAGAACCTTTTCTTATCTGTCAAGTTTCTGAAACTGTTAAACCAATCCGACCTGCTTTTCTTTCCCATACCTAACAGGCTTGTCCTTTCCCACATTGTTTGTAAGTAAGTGAGTTGTAGTCTGAGCTATTTATTGGATGTCTCTAGCCTTGGAGCCAAGGAGAGGAAAGCTCACATCCATATTGGTCCTCTGGGGCAGTTCTCATCACAGTGAAAACGGAGCCCTTGCTGTCCCTGCCAGCTCCCCGAAGCCGTTCATTGCCTGGATTACGTTACTCTGTTGTTTATGGCTCACAGTGTGCACATCATTCTCACAGTGCTGTGTTTTGGTTTGTGGGTTTGGGGTTTTTTTTAAAAAAAGGGACTACATGCTACTAAAGGGCATGGAGTATTCCCAGCTCCTGTCTTGAGCCATGTCAAGGCAGGTGATCTCTGCAATCAGAAATCAGGATGGCAATAAGGCATCCAAGCAAAGAGGAGCTGAGGGCTCTGAACTGAAAGGAGGGGAAGACAGGAATGTTTGCAGTAATAAACAAATAATAAATGGATTTCTCCTCCATATTCATACAACAAGCTCAACATGAACAAAATCAGGCAAAATCCTTCCTCTCTGAGCCAATGTTTCACACAGTGCACAGTCCATTGCATCCTATAAAACATGTTTATGGATGCATGAGCACATGCACACATACATGCAAGTACATACACCCACACATAAGAAATTACATCTCCATAGCACTTCCTATTAAGTGGTGATACAGAAATTCTCTTGCTGAAACCCCATTTGACTTGCTGTTCATCCAGTCACGTTTGCACCCGATCAGGTGCAAGACGCCTGCCTCTGGCTTGCTTCATCATGTAAGGTTAGCAAATGTGCACCAGGAAATATTGCACCTAGCTACTTGCAAGAGAGCACCCATGCTGCAAGTTTCCAACCATTTTCCCTTCCCGCCTTCACAATGCTTTCCCTCCTAGAAGAGCTGAGTATCAGAAGTTTGTTCCATGCTGCGGAAGAAGGTCCTGAAGCTGCAAATAAGAGATTTGGATCATGTTCTTCCCTCTGCTACTGATGACCTAAATCACCTTGGGCCTGGAGCACTCTTTGCTCCTTTGGAAAGGAGCTGCGGTAAGATCATCTGTAGAGCCCTTTGATAACAATGGATGAAATGCACTGCAAAGCCTAAAATGAGAAGATGAAAATATAAACACTGTCTGACTGACCCAGAGCAATGGCCCATGCAGAAATGCTCTGCATTTTACAGCCACAGCAGCAAATGATGCCTGGTGAGCGCCAGCCAGCCTGGCCACCATCTGTGGCCCATTATCCCCACCCATCCCCAGCACCCACTGTCATCAGCGCAGAGGGCTTGGAGGGCACTCCTCTGCCTATTCCATTTAGTAGCCATTTATAGATGTTCACAAAGGGGCTGCTTTAACGGGACACATTGACAGGGACCTGAGATGTGCTTCAGACGATGTCCTTCTTCCTCGTCGTGGTCTATACCTTGCTTTCCTCGCATGCACTGCACCAGGTAGAGGTAGGGGCAGAAAAAGCCCTTGGCTGTGCTGAGAATAAGTGGATATCTCAAAGACAGTCATGAGTTTAGGAAATCAAATAAATAGTAATTAAAAATAAGTGAGCAGAGGTCGTACATTCCCTTGCCCCATCTGGAAACACAGTGGTGGATTTAGTATGCCAATATTGACACTTTAATTAATCACTGCTTCTAAAATGCTTTGTGAGTGGAAGCCTAACACAGTCAAAATCATTATTAATAATTATACTTCTAGTAGCATTTCACTTTTTATTATTACATTATCATGCATTAATATTATATAAGAATATTAATTATTACGATAGTATGTCCCTTAATATGGAAAGAGTAAAAAGACCAGTACCACTTATTAAAGACTTTCCCTGTATTTTAGCCAATAGTCACTTTATAATTTTATCATTTAAATTAACTGCACAGTCACAGGCTGGGATAGTCCTAATTAACAACAACAACAACAGAAAAAGAAATACAATGCACTCCAGTAAATAGAAGCAGCCCCCTCTTTCTCCCATCTCTCCGCCCTCTGCCCCCCCAATAGTGCAAAATACATAGGGGACCCTGTTGTCATAGTAACTGGCATTACAGCCTGCTTTCGATAATTAATGGAGGGCTTTGCTATTACAGTATTCTTGAAATTTCACTTTCCCCCGTGCTGCACTGCAGAATGCAGTATCATTTCCCCATTCATAAATATTTCATTACCACAGTCTGCTGTGTTTCATCATCACTGATAACACTCAGACTAATCCACCCATTGCTGAATTCATGTCGCCCTGTCGGTAGAGCAACTTTCATTTCCTCCTTCCACTTCTGCAGTCTTCATTTTTCTTGTTCGGTGTCCTCCTGCTGCAAAACTGTCATCGTAGGCTAAGTACAGAGACCTTTATTTTTCTTACTCTGAAAAATAAGCGAGCAGTAAAAGCTCTGCCTGAGTAAATTGCGTACAGACACACGCAGGTGCAATGTTTGCATCACAGATGTAATTTGTATGTTTCAGAAAAGGGAGATATTTAGGTCAGCAAGGGAGAGGAGAATTGTAAAATGTTGCTGTAGCAGGAAACTCGGAGTCTGATTCAGCAGATTCCAGGGGTACTTTCTGACACACGTGTTGTCCCTCTGATGACAGCTGTGAGGAGCTGAAGTGATATTCCCATCCAGAGGGCTTGTTGGAGCATAATGTGTTTGGAAATTAACATACTAGTAGAGAATATCCAAAGCCAGTGGGGCAGACGGCTCAGTAATACACATAGCAAGAAGGAAGTAACAGACAAATGGTTTAATTTTTTTCCTTAGTATCAAAACATCAAAAAAATTGATGTGCTTACTTACATACATAGCTTCTATTGATATCCATGCAGAAGGAACTGGAGTTCCCTTGTTGAGCCTCACTTGACTTATTTTTCTTCTCTTTTTAAATACTTTTCTCTTTCATGTTGCTATCCCTTTGAAATGAACTGGTGGTGAAAGACTGAGAGACCTGAAAGAATCAATTGCAAGGTGTCTCTCCTGTAACTCTGTGATAGACTTGCCTTAGATTGCCTTTCCAGAGGAGAGTAGGGAGGCCAAAGGGAAGGAAAATGCCATTTGTAACCTGTTAGACAGAACACTGCACAGAATCTGGCTTGTTTTATAATAGGTATCACAGATGGGATGCAGTTTTCCTCTGGGAGGGGTTAAATCCTGGATAAAGAATCATAGCACAAATGAGCATTAGTGGAGACCATGGCATGCAACTCTTGATAGGCACTATATAAATGTATAAATGTATATATAAATGTGCGAGGAAAATTTGTTTCATCTATTCCGCATGTGGCAGAAATAGCTAGGTAAAAAATTGCACAGCCCATGCAATAAATAGCAGTTATTTGCCTATGCCATGTAATCTGCAAGACCTGCTAGGATGTCATTTATGTTGACACATTTAAGGAGAGAAGCTCTGCAAATCCATTTTCTTCCAAGCATCATAAAAAAGCCCTACATTTTTTTTCACATATTTCCAATTCAGATTTGGCTGTTTCACGTAGCAAGAGGAGAACACTGGAAGTGGATTGAGGGATTCTTGGGTATTATTTAGCCTTTTGCAAAATGAAATAAACCAAAACAATATAAATTTTTTAAACTTAAAAAAATATTAAAAAAATAAAATCTGGTTTTACAAATTCCATTCCTTGGCAGGAACCATAATAATCTTCTCTCCCATACTATAATTTCCCAGCCATCAACCAGAAATGAACATACAGAATAGAGGAATCCACACCAGGCAAGGGATTTTTTTCCCCTCTGCATGGGACATGACTCTGATGAACAAACAATTTCTAAATGAGCTGGTGGAGTCTTTCACCCAAGTGTGCTGGAAAAGAGAGTCTTGTGGAGGCAGACAAACACCAGTCAAAGCCAAGAGGGCCTGTGCCAATACTCCGAAAGGAAGTTTGCAGTGTCAGTTAAATACAGGACAAAGATCCAAATTGCTTTCAGTCCTCTGTGTGAATCTCCAAGTGTCTGTTTAAAGATCATCCCTGGAGAGTACGAGCATACTTAGTGGGGGCTCAAGCTTTTGCTCCTGTAACCCAGGCAGAAGATGCCGACCTTGTCTGAGCACGTGATGGCCCTGTCTCCCCAGAGACACCCACAGCTCAGCCCTTCTGAGCAGCCTGGAGGGGTGGCACAAGTTTAAACCCAGCTGGCAGCCACCCGTCTTCATCCTGCTGCGTAAAACCTCTGCCCAGCCTGTGCAACCAAAAGGCTACATCCTCAAGGGCATCCTACTCCCAAGCAAGAGCAGCCAGCTGGGGATTTTTCAGCAAAGCTCCTTGCAGGCTGGACATGAGGGGTGGGAAACCCCCTGGTCTGCCAAGCATTTTGGGAGTGAAAGCTCAGAGGAGCTGCAGCCATGTTCCCTGACAACCCCAAATGCAAAGCCATTCCTGGGAAGAAAAGCGAGCCCTGGTTCCCCATGCAATCCCAGCTGCCTCCTGTGGCATTACTGCCATACAAATAGTTGTGTTTGGCCTTCATCCATCCAAGAGCTGTCAATATGTAGCTCTTCAACTCCACAGTTCACAGGGGCTTTCTTCCTTGTTTTGTTCAGGCTTAGAAAGGAAAAAAAGCAGGTGGATGAGTTTTGTGCAGTATCTATCTCCTTGCTCTGAGAATTGTTGTTAGTGACATGTGAAGAGAAATTACTCTTGACAATAAAGGCTATGATATCTTTTTCCTACTATTTCGGACAGAAAGATGTGCTTGAGTGCGTGGGTGTAACAGAGAAAGCAAGAGAGTAAGTGCCTGCGTGGGCTTATATGTAATTGCCATTTTATCTTGTTTTTCTTTTAAGTCTCCCTATGCTTTCCCTAGCTTTTAAAGAGATTACCTAGGCCCCTGTCTTCTTCCTCTCATCTTCAGAAACTCAGTCATATTTTTACCAATAATTGTGGCTCACAAGGCATTTTTCTTGATTTCCTCGATAAAATCTATGATCCCTACCCTGCAACCATGTCCATTTGTATGTTGCTTCATCAGCAGGAAAGTTCTTACCAGTTTTCCCTCCAAAATCTAAAATATTAGCAGCAGAGAGCAAGGAAGTTCATGTCACTTAACACGTCACCCTCTAACCCGTTGGTCTTTTCCCCATTTCCAGAGTGACCTTTCTGACACCTTCCAATTTCCCTTGAAGCAATTTTTAGCATCTGCCTCCCACCAGCTTTCTCACTGCCAGCAGACCATTCAGTACACTCAAGATCCCAGTCACACAGCCTGAATGATGAGGGTATCCTTCCCTGCTCTCTGCTCTAGGCTCTGGGGATGACTGGTGCCTCTGGGGCTGGCTGGAGGAAAAGTCCTTGCACTGGGAATGTTGCTTACCCAGGGACTATAGGCATACCTGGCAGCAGCACACATGAAATGAGTAGAAAGCAGGCCAGCAGATTGTATTGACCAGTGCTCAACACCTAGTCCTGGCAGAAGGGCTTCAGAGATGCAGATTCTTTTCCCACTCACCCCATCACCAAAAGGCCAAGGGAAAGCTACCCTGCAGTTCTTTCTCCCCCGTGGTTCTCCACTTTTTGGCCTGTATTGGTCATTGTAGGTGAGCTGGAGAAAACGAAATCCCAGAGCTCAGCAATGCCTTCTGCAAGCCCAGATCCAGAAAACCAGTGATATTTCCAAGTGCAGCCTTGATGCTTGAAGTTATCCTTAATATATCACTCTCCCTTTGCCTTGCAACGCTAAGTGGTTCTGTCGCCATGGCAACCAGCTGAAGTTCAGGGATGGTTTTGGAGTAGCCCTTCTCACCATACCACATCAGGTACTGTGGATGGTCCCTGCCTGCCTGGGATGTGCTGTGATGTCAGCACAAACACTGTCTTGTTTAACACCCACACTAATGAAGTGGACTATGCAGTGCTACCTCTGGAAATCTCAAAACACGTGGCAAAGGAAAACTGGCATTATCATTCCCATTTAAAGGCTGGAGAACTGCGGGGATGTGTGGCACTGCAGGAAATAAAAAGGAGATTCCCAACTCCCTTTTCAGTCAATCACAAAATTTATCATGGTACTTACACTTTCCTGTCCAGTCAACATCTGTCCTCTGTTCTGTGCCTGAATTTTGGAATTATATCCCTTCTTTATCTAATAGGAATTTAGCATTTAAGTAGGAAGCAATGTTCTCTGATTCATTCATGCCATGGTTTTTCTGGTAGATCCCAGATGACGTCCCTTTCCATCCTTTTCCAGCCTCCTCATACCAGCAGCCAACAAGCAAACAGAGGGATGGGATCGACAGCCTCTTGCCAGAAGCCGTCCTTTCCCTACAGCAAGACAGCGTACCCAGGCTGAGGGTTGCACCAGGTAACAGCAGCTGAACCACCCACAGTTGGGGAGATTTTCTATGGCACTACTAAGAAAGGTAGGATTTCTAAGGTGCCTAAATGGAAAAGGAATAGAAGTCATTCTTTCATAAAATAAGGAAGTCTAGAAACAAACACCCTACTGAAAGTCAAATACTAATCTACAGTCTAAGACCTGGGACTAGTTGAAAGGTTTTAGACTGAAAAAATTTACATAAGAAGGTTTAGAAAAAGAAAAAAAAATTGAACCACTTCACAGGACTGTTGCAATTTTGGCAGCTCAAATGTGGAAGCTGCTGGTGTAACCATTTTTTCAGCTGCCCCAACACTAAAAACCTGCAAGCCCTGGGAAACCCAGATCATGAAGGTTTACAGCTACTGTAAAGCTGAAGACTGTCACATCAGTTTTTTATAAATAAATATTTTCTTGGCTCTGTTATTTTGGAAGCAGGAGAGTGGCAGAATTTTGTCTCAGGCCTGAATTTGTGGGTTTTTTTGATGAAACTGAAATTTCTGGTGGATAAAGTGAGAACTCTAGTGCCAAACAACCCTTATGAATAATATAAACATTCAAAGGAAAATTTTTACTGATTTTCACATGACTAGCTAACAGCTAAAAGGACTAAATCTGTAGTGACTACTGAATAAAAATCTTGGATATTGGTAAATCTGTCTAAAATTTAGAGGTAGCCAAACTGTACAGTACCTCAACTACTCAGTAGTAAGTGGCACTTCATACAGGAATGTTTTCCACCTTCATTAACAAATGGATATCATTCAATTAATTGTGGAGCTATCAAATATTACATTAAACAGTCTTGCAGATTGTGTAAATGAGAACAAACAATTTTTAATGCCATGTGAGTCAGTTCCATGGTGAGCATGTGGCTCCAGAAGGATGACATGTTCAACATGCAAGTTCTTGCCTGGCTCATTTCCGTCCTCTTTCAACTGAGATGACTCCTCAAGGCTGTTGTCTGAGAAAGTCTAATTTCATGAGTGATAAACAATGCAGAACATTTGTATTTTGGCCACTTTCTTTCAGATTTGTGACTGCTTATTCAAAAAAAAAAAAAAAGTAATTGTTCTTCATGTGAATGACAACCAACACGTCAGTTTAAAATTACAATATTAAAACCAGTTAATAATACATATTCTGCTTCTCCAAACTGCCTGTTCTGGTTCCATACATAGACCATACTATTTCGCATTTTCATATTTTTCCAATCAGACCCCCTTGTTGTCTTTGCTGAAAGAAAGGGGATTGCCCTTGTCCTCCAGGAATTCAGAGTCTGAAGTCAGGACTCACAAGAGGGAAATAAACACTACACAAGGAGGCCAGTCCAATGTGTCTCAGCTCAGGTTCATGCTCATTCAGCAGACTTCTCCCTGCCCACCCAAAAGGAACCAGGGAACCCTGGTCAATATTCCCAGATCCTGCTGCTTTAAAAGCAAAGACATGGGGAAAGGCAGTTGCAAAAGAAACTCCTGCCTAGATAATTCATCAGTTAATGAAATTCTGCCAAACCAAGACAATTCTTCTACAGTTTCAGTTACAGAAGTTACACTTTATACCCCATCTTAAACTGCTGCCATTAAAACAGGTTGTTTCAGTGCAGTGGTTGCTGCATTTCAATGTCAGCTACAGTAATTTCATGCATCACACATGCACACCCTCAAATCTGAAATGTGCTCTTGGATACTTGGGACTACCAAGACTCTTTAAAAATATGTCATTACCATAATCATTACTTATGTAACAATTTTCTCTTTTCCATTTGCAATGCTGTTTTTGAATAGTGCCACTGGCCCTTTCCATGACTATTAGACAAACTCTACAGTTTTTTTCTTAGTTCTTACAGTTAATCTTTTTGCTCAGTTTTATCTCCTTGTTACCCCCTAAATTTAAAACCAGACAAAACTCATTACAGACAGTATTATATCCTAGGAGCTAGAAATGGAAAGGATCTATTAGATCATCACTCCATCCTCCAGCCAATTTACACCTGCTCCCTGGATTACCTTCCCTAATGTTTTGTCCAGTCTGGCTTTAAAAAGGGCAAAGCAGTTGGGCTCCTTCCCTTTCCCTTGGGAGGCTGTTTCACAGCAAAATACATCTTACTGTCAGGAAATTTTACCTTACATTCAGTCTGACTGTCACACCATTAGCCCTCGTTATATCCCTGCATGTCACACCAAGAATTCCGCTCTCATGCTCGGGAGAGTGGGAGGCTGTTCGTGCTCATCAGAGCGCTGCATGTCTCACAAACCACACACTTGTTAGTCATTCCTGAGCTGGGCTCTGCAGCAGTTTTATTTGAACTCATCTACCTGTGCTTCCACCTTTCCTGATCAACTCTGTCACTCTCCTCCAGAAACTTCCCAGATTTGTCAGTACCTCTCTGGCCTGGTGTTGACTGTACCGGTAATTTTGGAATGTGGGACACCAGGCAAAACTAGATGGCAAAGCATACGTTCTTTTCAACACAGCTTAGCTAAACTCAGCTTCTTACCACAGAAGTTCACATGGGTACAAGGGGAAACAGAATTAGTGAATGCAAGAAAAATAATGCATTGAGAGCTCCTACATCTACAATCTTGTATGTAAGAGCCTGGACTGCCAAGCTATGCTCATCATATTGAGACAAGAACAAAATGTTATTTGATAACTTGATGAAATGCTTTCACGTACACTTGCCAGCCTTTCACAAGAGGAAATGTGTTTCAGACACCACCACGTGAATCTCAGCTCTCATGGCACCCCGATGCCAGCACTGGGGGTGCGCACTTGGCCTTGGTGCAGGGAAGGACCAGAGGAAGCAGGGGCACTGCTGTTCTCAGCACTCTCATGTCTGGAGAAATGCCCTGCAGGGCTAAGCCTTACCACTAAGCATTTCATCCCCTTCCTTAGAGCAGGTCCAAGGTGCCCAGGAGCTCTTGACTGGGAAAATGAAATCTTCTGGAAGACCAGGCATGCTAAAGCCCCAGGCAGAAACCGTGTAGCTCCTGACACAATTTCAGTACACACACCAGAGATCCTCGCAGAAGGCACACGCACAGAGGACCAAGGTGCTGTGAATGTGCTGCCAATTGCTTCCTCAGCCTCACTCAACGTGCACTTTGAAAAGAAGAGGGTGGAAGTATTGGGAAAATTAGATGCCTGGTGACCCTCCTTGCCTCACAGTTTCCTTCTTTCATCCTTTGTCTCTCAGTCACTGTAACACTTCTGGTGGCAAAAGCTTCCAGTGTAATGCATTAAATGCCACTGCAATGCAGAGAAGCAGAGAAATGGGGCCTAATCCTAATCCAGTGCTGCAAGGATCACGTACAGCACCAAGGTCCTCCCCTCATTCCTGAGGGCACATGCCACCTGCAGAATGGGGCTCAGGTACTGCATCAGAAATCTGTGAGACCAGGCAAACCCTTCAGTTTCTCCAGCCTTCAGTTCATGTTTCTGATAAATGTGTATCATTTGATCTTCATTGCAAAAATGTTTCAAGATCCATAAGATCTTGTAGGAAAGCTCAGGGTTACAGTCACTATTAAGAAAAAGTCCCACATTTATGGTCAGATTTGTCCCTCCCTTTTAGGTCTGCCACTGAGTGGGAGGGTTTAATAACAAGCTGTTCTACTCCATTAACAGGGTGTGCTTTTCCAGAGAGCTTTCTGGACAGAGTCCCATACAGGATGCTCTGGTTTTTCTTACAAAATAACTCAATGGAAGGTAATGGTAGGAAAGCCACTGGGATCACCATGGGCCATGGTGATCCCAGTGTTTGGCTCAACATTTGGACTGTAGAGGTGGTTTCCAGGTGGAGATGGCCATGCATGATGCCACCTGCATCTACACTGGAAAAATCACCTTTTCCCTGCCAGCATGGAACAGTTGCTCTCTGAATGCAAGGCCAACTGTCCCACATGGATCATTTCACATCTACTTCCCTCTGGGAAATGTCACTTCTTTTCTTCCTGTCAACCATGTCTCCACTGGAACATCAGCGCTAGGAGAGGCACTCTTCCAGCTGACTTCCTTCAAAGCCCAGAGAAGGGGATAGCAATCAACAGACCCTGTAGGTTAAGAGCCACTTTCCCCTCTTTGCCCCATCCTATGCAGAGCCAGAGCACCAGGCACAGAAGGTGTTAGGGAATAAGCAGAGAAGGCACAGCCAACGACTCCAGATGTGTGACCAAACAGAAAGGAAGCCATGAAACTACCAGGCAATTTTCCAAACACGAAAGAAAGAGCGTTCAGTGGAAAAGCTGTCCTCTGTTGGAGCCTCACAAGCTGCACTGATGTGGAAATGCTACCATTGCACAAACCTGCTCTCTAGTAAAGATCAAACCTGACTTCTCTGCATAATTTTTAAGAGGCTAGATATTTTTTTTTTGTCATTATGGCAGGACATTTAAGTAATTCAAACTTCTTTTATAAAGTTGGCCTTTCTATTAAGTCACCTTTCTTCCCTGGAGGCGGAAAAAGACCTGCATTGTCACCAGCAGCAGGTGTTGCACAGGAGCCTAAAACAGATGCAAAAAATTCCTTCAGGCTGAAAAAAAAAGTCTCAAGTGGGAAAGGGAGTTCTCTGCCCAAAATTTGATTGATCTTTGAAGGGAAGAGTTCTCAGAAGACTGTTGGCTCTCTGACAGCAGGAGGCACCAGAAAGTATTGAATTTTTCTAGGAAAAAGGTGATTTCTGTGTATCGGAGCAAAGCAGCAGAGAGAAAAATCTCTAATCAGACAGAACATAGGGAACAACAACCCTGCTTTTGCATCCACAGCACAGAAATGAGACTCATATAACCCACTCTGATTTCATATGTGCGTGACAAACAAATAACATAGTTTGGTAAGGTTCTGAAAATCTTAGCAATGCTGGGCTGACCTCCTTGTTCAAACATAAGAAGTAATGCTGCAAGACCAGAAACATCAGGAAATAATTTAATTCTCAATCAAATTAAAATTTTTCTGTTTCTAGCAAGTGGAAAGAAAAGTGATGCAGGCTATATAGCACAATAACAGCAACTTGTAAACACACAGAGAAGGCTGCTGTTATTATTTATCAAAAATATATTTGCAATCATTTTCTGGAAGTACATGCAAGGGACCATGCTGGGCATCATGTTCTTACTAATACACCTGAACTTTCAGTCAGGATACACCTTATTATGCCTTCCTTGCAGCCCTGCTATTTTTCTGTCTCCTTGCTCAAGGAAGCAAGGTTGTGTGCAATGGAGATGGATGTTCAGGCTTCCACTGCCAGTCACCTTCACTGACTTTTGAATCCAAATGCATCCATGCTGGACTTCAAGTGAGGGTCTCTGAGGCATGATGTTCTGGCAAGCTTTGGAAAAAATAGCAGCTGAGAAGAGACACCCAAGCATTAACACACATACTCGGGGAGCATTGATCTGTTTTTCTTGGCCCCAGCGTGAAAACGTTCTGAGCAAGCTTCTGGCAAGGCAGGGGGTAGTGACTGGGGCACTGTGGTAGAAAGGGGAGAAGAGCTGAGGTCAGGAGTCATGGGAGGGAGATTAACCAGAATTTAGGAGATTGTCAAAGAAAGGAAGTGCTTTGGGGCAGGGCCCAGGGAGGTAGGCTTATGTGTACTGTGAGCATAGGACAGGAGTTTTAAGGCAATCAGGCTCCAACCATGTTGCTGTGGAAGGCATGACGTGTGCTCAGAGTCTCCAGTGTCCAGGCAAGAGCTTCCTGGTGGACACTGGGCAGACATCTCTGGAGAGCTGTTTGGTGATCCCAGATGGCTCTGTTCCTCCTGAAAGCCCCAGCAAGTTTGTGAAACCCAACAAGAGGGGTCTTGGTGGGGGTACGGGTTAAGACTTTTGACTTGAGTTTGTCAATCATTCCCCTCATGATCTGGGAGGCACAAACGAACCTACGGACCTACACTTCCATTCCCACACATTTTACTCACTTCCTATACTGAGATCTGTCAATAATGACCCTATGAATGATCATTAGTTTCTCTACCACCTGTGAGTAAAGATTTGGCATAAGAATCAATAATTCCTTGAATTAATCATCAGTTACAGCAATAACTGATGACCAAAAAGCCTGGGTGTGCATGTTAATTATTTACTATGTGTCTATGCAAAGGCAGGCAGCCAAAATCACATCCGTGCCTTCCTGGAGCATGGTGGTGAGGAGGATAGTTCAGCACTTTGAGCCCAGGACATGAGTGCCTTGCTTCTCAGCTACCCTGTGATCGCTCCCTAAACCTGCTCCCCTCCCGAGAATGACACCAGTGTCACCACGGCTACTGAGTACCGGGTTACAAAATGTTTCAAGTGACTAAACATTTGGACAGATGCCTCAAGTTTGGACTTTCCATCCTCCACAGACATTGTTGAAATCCCACAAGCAGTTAATCATACCTGTTGGGGTCTAGTAAGTTTTTAATCCTGACCCCTGGCCTCGATGTGCCTCCCATCTGTGGATGGAGATGGGAGTAACCATTTACATGCATGCAGCGATTCTGCTGAAAAATGGCTGCACAGGCAGCACATGGCGAGATGCAGCTAATTGATGCTTTGCTGCAGCAAACACCAACACAGCGCGTCTGGCTGTGGCACACGGGGAAGCTGCAGACACTAAAATAAAAAGAGAACAATCTACTGCCCATTTAAGTGGCAGCTGCTCCGGATGACTGCAGTGCTGCCCAGCAAATTACTGAGGAGGCAGAGGCGCAGTTCCCTGGACCGCATGTTAATCACCTGCATCCAGAGGGTGAGCACAGAGAGTCCCCGCAGTAACGCGGTGCGGGAGCACGGGCTTTAGGCTGTGGCATAATAAATCTCCCTGCCTGCAGCCTGGCACTGTTTCTTCACCAAAGTTATACCGAATTTCAGCAGCAAGAACTGTATGAGAAAGTAAGCAAAACTGAAAAGAGAAAGCAAGGTCATGTCAGAAGTCCAAGTAAAAAAGGCAGATTAAACCAGACTCTACTCAGTTAACAGTGGGCATAAATAGAATAACAGAGGCCATCTGACAAAAGCACGAAAACTGCCAAACATTTGAGTGCATCAGATGTTAATGATGATCAAACCTTATACAACACATTCTGGAGAAGTCAGTGCCTTCACCCAGCATATGTCCATGCTCTGTGTTGAACTGCAATTGTCTCCTCTGAGATACTCAGCTTAAAAGTCTGATGCGATTGTACCAACATTTAAAGCAAGTAATAAATACCAAAGACTGGTTTCTTGTGTCCCCTACAAATCCGTTCAAGGATCTCACAAGACTGCTTCAGTTTTGGTTGCCCTTCAGAAACAATGTTCATGTATCTTAAAATTTGATCAGGAGGTGTGTAATTAGTCAATATGGCCTGTTCTACACAGAAAGCAAATCTGTTTTACAGAAACAGACATCTCTGAGCAAAGACACACAGCAGACAGTAGCTGAAGAGAGCTCTGAGCTTTAAAAATATGGCTACTTATTTCAGAGCTGAAGTACAAACCCATTTTCTCTCCCAGATGGTAACAATTTGGATGGAGATAGTTCAGCAATACCAACTAGCAAGCCTCAAATACCCAGCACAATCATTTTATATGCTCACACTGAATCTGACAGAATGTCCTTGTGCATAAAACTGCTTCTGTGTGTGTTTGGGGTGGTAGTGGCAACACAGAGTGCTTTCTGACCTTGGCTTAACCAATGAGCTCCAGTGAACCTTCAGTCAACCCACAGTGAAGACAAGGTTCTTTAGTTTTGCCCAAATATGAACTCAATGAGACAGACATAATTCTGCTTTTCAGGGAAGACTCCCTGTGTTTACTTCAATGAACCACCAAAGATTCCTGTCTTGACTGCGAGTTTCCCTGGGACAGTTGAAATGCACCAATCACTCAGATAAAAACTACCAAACACACAAAAAGCCCACAGCTTTTTTTGGTTTTCATTTTTTTTTTTCAAAACAAAGCTAATCCCTGAATTATTCAAGGACTGAGACCAATTTGTCAGTAGTTGAGAAATCCAATACAGGTGCAGAGTAAGGAGACAGCAAATTCAGTGCTGCAGTACAGCCACCAGTTGCAGAAGGGACAGCAGTTAGCGTTCTCAATGGAAGGGAAATGACCACCAGTGATTTACTAACATAGTTTGGATTCTCAGTAGAAAACTGATTTCAGATTTGTGCAACTGTTTGACCATGGCTGGCATACCATGGCAGAGGTGACTGCAGTCTCAAGGGTAAAAACACAGAGCCATTTCCTGCCTATCTAGATCACACCACCTTTCATTGTAGCACCTTTAACAAGAACATCAGAACCAGGTAAGACTAAGTGCACTGTAAATCTGCTACCAGTTTACTGGGAAGATCCCAAACTGAGTGTTAAAGCTAAATCTTTAGTCTTTCAAGAATCACAGAATCACAGTAGGAACAAAACCAGCATTTAGAACATTTAAACAGTACATACTGTTCAGTCACACAAATCTCCAGCCAGTACTCCTGTAGCTTCTTTTGCTACAATTGAGTTTTTTCTCTTGTATTAAAGGATGTTGATATAAAACCCAGAGGCACACAAAAACACACACAGAAGTAGCCAAGAAAAACAAGAAGCAGTGCATTGTGCCTGTCACTAGTCAGTCAGCATACCCATTAATTACTCAAATGCTGCTCCCCTTAATATTTCCACATGGCATGGTATCACTTCGATATTTGTGAACTCATCCCCCTTTACTATACTTGTAGCTCATCCAAGGTTGGGGAATATTCATGAGACAGATTATAGGGTAGCAGAGACCAGCAAGGGATCTTACCTTGGCAGCGACGTTGTCCTTGGTCTTCAAGCCAGTTCACCTACCTGTGTGCTAAATATGTCTTGAGAAAAGCTAAGTGACAGCAGTGGGTAGCCTTTCCTTTGACAGAGTTGGTCAGTGACTGTCCCAAGGACCTTCCTCAGTCACACTCCCACCAGGATCAATCCAGTCTCTGAGGTCCTGTTGGCATCCTGTGTCTCTGACCAGCAGTAAAATAAATCATGGCTTTTACAACCTTGGGATTCTTACGAGCTCTCTGTTGGCACCCACAAGGGATCATATGACTTGAGAGTCTACTGCTGTCCATAGCAAATTTCCTCAGTAAAAATTAATGTCAGGCTTTGAAGGGGAAACCATATTTTCCAAAGGACAGCAGCATAAAAGCACAACACTGATGCCTTTTGATCTGAGGTCTGCTTTGCTACTTGTGGTGAATCTCTGCCACGACAATGGGTCTTTGGAGTAGATTAATCCTAGAACATATTTGAGAAAGGCTTACCTAATCTAAATCCAAGTATTTATATTCTGCTCACAGCCAGCCCATATGATTTTACAGGCCTTCATATGGTTGAATCACACTTGCTTCTGAAGAGGCTATTTGGTTTTTTAATCTTAATGGTTCATGTTTTTGCCTGAAAGTTGCTCCTATGAAAATTCAAACCCCAGAAGATGATCCCTTGGTGTCAGGTCATCTTCAGGGAAAGCTTTGAATTTCCCCCTTATCCTACTAGCCTGTGAGATTAACCTTTCTGTTTCAAAGGATAACACTACTCCACCAAGACGTGGCCGTTGCAGGAAGCCCATGCTCACTGGAGTGCAGTCCAGACAGAGAATCATAGAATTGTTTAGCTTGGAAAAGAGCTCTAAAAACATTGAGTCAAACACAGCTGATGTTAGTGACTGGATATGGGCTGAGCCTAGAACATCCAAACGGCCTTGCAAAGCCAGACATGATGTCCTGTGGCTGCAGTGAAAAAGGCTCAATGTCCAATTTTCTCCTTGCTTTTCCCAGATTTCTATGTCCCCAAAACTGACTGATCAGAATCAGAGAAGAACTGAAGGATTTGGGGAGCAGAAAAGGGAAGACTCGCTAATTAGTAAATTAAAAGGGAAATCTTGTGACTTACTTCACCACAGATATTCTCCTGTTTTCCCAAAAGACTTTGTTCTTTCATACAGCACACAGGTTACATACTCTCTCCACAGGCAATTCCATCAATTAAGCTCCACATAATCTAGTGCCCCATGTGGCAGCATCAATCAGGCCTTGTCTTGGAACAATTACTGCTCAGTGAAGTTCAGGAAAGTCCTCCTCCTCCTCAGGTCCTCACTGAGAATTCTGAAAAGGTGAAGGACGAAGGGGACTGAGAAACATCAAGTGGGCTAGGCTGTATTTATGGATCTTAGTAGACGATGGTTTAAAAATAACCAAGTAGGTTTTTCTGGTGCCTAAATGGCACCCATTCTTTTTACCTTGTAGAAAGTCTAGCATATTGTTTTCATAATCAAGTTATTTGGATAACACAACAGTGATTTAGATTAGGATTTGTTTACACAGCTAAATATGTTGAGTAATGAAATTAAAATGAGCACTTTGCTTCTGTCACATCTGCAATAGTAACTGTCTTCTTACGGTTGAGTACAAGCCTGCTGCACAGATGTTTCTTGATAAGGTATAAATCAGTGTTAGATGCTGTTTGTTGCAGCATTTTTACCGCCTTCTTCCCTGAAGGAGAGAATGTTGCCTGCACAGCAACCAGATGTGACCTGCAAGACTGTATGAAATACCATCACAAGCCAAAACCAGTCCCATATTCCGTATCAGCATCTGCAATGGCTCAATCAAGTGTTTATCAGATCATTTGAACACTTCTACAGGCCCTAGCATCATACCACTGCCAGAATTTATTTATTATAACCTGCAATGAAAAAGGCAAGCATCCTGTAAAGCAACTGGCACTTCAAACAGCAGAAGATCCCATTTTAGTTTGCTTTCTTGCCTTAAAGGTCAAATTTCTGAGCAGACACTGCTGCCAGAAGGCAAGATACTGTGAGAGATCAAGGCAGCTGCTTTTCAGGGCATTGTAGGGAAGAGTTTCTATTTACTGCCATCCTGCCCTAGGTGATATCAATACTTTGATGGTGACAGGGGAGGAGACTTGCACTGGTGTCTATGCAAAGAGAAGTCAGACAAGGGAGCTTCTCCCCTGGTGAAGGCAGCACAGCTTGGAGCACCTCACTAAGCTCTGCTCAGCTCTGTGGGAGCAAGAGGATCTAACAGGAAAAACTTGCCAATGACCCAGCATTTGAAGACAGCCAAGCCTGGCCCAAGCCACACTGGCTCCTTTTCTGATGAACACAACACCCATGGGCTCTGAAGGTAAGAGAGCCAAACTTCACAAGATGTACTTCTTGGAAGGTTTCTTGAAGCAAAATCTGACATTTCTTATTTATAAAAAGAAAAGCTGGGTGGGGGGCAGGATGGGTTTTTCTTCCCTGAGCTAACCCATGTCTCTGATTTGCTTCACTTGTTACACGGACAGAAGATCCTGTCAACACAGAAATAATGCCAAGTATTTACAGTTTAATGGAACCCAGGGACCAATTAACAACACAGAAAACCACCAGGCAGTGTATTTCTTATCGTAACAGGAGGGAAATCTTACATTACTGCTGTTCCCCCATTTCTTAAAATAAAGCACCAGCGCTTCGTCAATGATTTCTCAGTAGTAATGTTTATTACCTGCCAGTTTTACCATTGCCCATTTATCAGTCGCTTTCTATGTTCAGTCACAAAACCCCTCTCTCTACTTGTGACCTAAAACCATCCCCAAAAATAGAAGAAAAAAAAAGAAATAAAAAAAAGAGAAAAAAAAGAAAGAAGAAAGCAACTGTCCTTGGGGCTCCAGAGCAGCGTTCTAGAACCTGCCCTCCACCCCAAGCTCCCGAACTGCTGACTCCTCAATAGCTTGGTGGATGCGATGCACCTCGTCCTGCGTTAGCGTCCTCTCTGGGTGCCGGTAAATGATCCGGTAGCAGTGGCTGACCTTCTTCGTCCTACAAAACACAAACCAAAAGAGGACTCATAAATACATGTGCCTACAAATGCAAATACATGAGGCCAAACACTTACTCTCTGGATCATTTTTATTTGCGGTCTAATTTTGCTCCTGCTGCTTGAAAATCACCTTAATGCTAAAATACACAGTTCGGAGAGGCGGGACTGAGCTGAATTTTAATTCTGGCAGAAGACTTTGCTGAAGTCCACCTTGTATCTCAAATGGTATTGTGGTGTGGTAGCTTCTTACCAGAGCAAACAACCCCGGGAGGAGGGCTTCTTACCCTGTGCTATGGAAAGTAAGAGACAAAGAAGAACAGGGAATGATGGGGGGGAAAAAGTATTTAAGAATTGCTGGCTAGGCAAAGACAAGTTAATGAAAAATCAGGACAAACCATTAAGTTGAGTAAAAGTGAAAAAAATCTTCTCGCTCTCCATTGAAAGCAGGCAGGAGCACCTAGTTCTTGCAAGGGCATCTCTGTAATTGCAGTGCCTGTGTTACTGAATTTAAATGGCAGTTGTGGCATCCTTTCTAGTTTTGAATGGAGCCCACACAGCTTCTTCTTTCAAAGGTGAACACCCACTTCTGTAATAGAGAGAAAATCTGAGGGGAAAAATAATGGGAAACCAGAGAGTACCAGGCAGAAGAAGCTCCCAGACTGGCAGAACTCTACATTTAATGGCACACAAAGGCAGTCAGCAAGCTTTGGGTCATCTCTCCCCTGAAAATTGTTTCATGTTAGAACCACGTTTATGTTTATCACTGCTTGATTAAATCTAAGGTTAGATGTGTTCATCCACAAACATAACTCTCAAGATACTAATTTCAGCCTTAAATCCTACTAGAAACAGGGACAGGTAATTTTTACCTCAGAATAGCTGTTTGACACCAATTTTGTCCCACCTAATAAAGGTGGGAAGTTTGCCCTGCTCCCACTGGCAGTTTACAAAAAAAAGGCTTCTTCTAATTAAAGCATTCCTCCTTTTTTGTGTGCTCTGAAGATAAAGCAAGTTAAATCTGGCTGGAACCTGAAAGGGCAAACTGCATTTCATAAAATGTTAAGCTGACTGCAGTTAACTGCTAAAAGCCAGCCAAAAGCTTTCCCTGTGTGCAGGTTAAATGCTTCAGAAAAGTGATCTTTAAGAAAAGAGGGGGAGGTGTAACTGTGGGGATGGTGTTGCTCTGCTCTGCTCCACCTCTTCAAAGCAGCCAAGAGGACAAACCTGGGGGAAGCAAGTAAATAGAATAGCAAAGATTTGGTCAGATGCTGTGTTGCCAGTAAGAAATTTGAGTAAGAGAGAGAGATAATGCATCGGAGCTCAGCAGAAACAATTTTCAAAACAAGGCTGGCAAATATCCTTAGAGCTGGTAGTATTTCAGTTTTTAAAGGTGCTACAGGAATACACCTGATCAAAAACATTTGCAAATTGCTTCAGCTGGAAGTCTGTTCAGAAGGTGTACAGTCACAGGGTTAATCCCGAAGTTTTGCAAATATTGGGAATATAACCCATGATGGAAAATTCATTACCATTGCTAAATGGATGTAAGCAAAAGTTTGCTTAATGTAGGTGTAGCTACAGCACTGCTTCTTCACTGGCCTTGGTTAAATGAAAGTGACGATTACTCCCGACTTAGGTGTTTCTGCATCCCCCCTCCCTCCATCCTAGTGAGTAGTTCATTCCATAACAAATTAAATATGGCAGACCAGGACAAATAGTTTCTTGTGGGTGTTGTGGAAAACAGTAGCTTTAGGAGGTATTTAAATCAGGAAAAGGTAGAGGTTGTAGAGAACAGTTCTGCTAGCTGCAACTGAAGTTAAGCATTGGTGTGAGAGAACTAAAATGGGAATTGTATTAAATGTAATTAATCTAGATTTAATTAGAGGCAAAATTGAAGTTGTAACTACTAATACAACATGGCTGGCTACACATAACCCAACATAACATGGATGCTACACCATATGCTACATTTTTCTCCCACCTTTTAGCCAGGTTTATTTGCATCTCTGTTCCTAATTGGAAAGAGGGAGTATAAGGGTTCAAAGCTATTTCAATAAAAGACACACTGCAAGTTTCAAGCCTTAAGCATTGTTTCCAGAGTGCCATTACTAACTTTTCAAGGGAGATGGGGAAGAACATTTATTGGCTCTTCCCTCCCCTAATACTTCCCCTGCTCCCAAATAAAGTACTAAGACACTGCGATTAATCCCTGCCATCAGCTGCAACTGGAAACAATTATTGTCAGCAAATAATACCTTTGCTCATTCAGTTTCTTGCTTCCCTTTTGTTCTGCAGAGCCAAAGAGTGTTTGCCTACTTTAAAGACGGCTCTGCTAATGCCTAATGAAGTCTCTGCTGCATGTCGTGCTGCAGCCTTGTGATACAGAAGCAGTGGCTCTCTATCCTGAGAAATAAAATTTTAAGGCCAAAACCTGCAACAGCAGCTTCATGGGGTAAAAAAAGAAGGAAAAAAAAAGGAAAAAATTTGGAAGCTTAGCAGTGAGCACACTGGGCTTTATTTACCTAAAGTGCACCGCCAGACAAGCCCATGCGGTTGCAGTCACGCGGACTCCTCTCCCATTAGGCTTCAGCTGATCTTAGTGTCACAAGTCTCCTCTGCAGCAGCCTGCAGCTTTCAGGTAATGAAACGCAGTGAATACAGTGAAGCACTTCTCAAAGGGAGAAGGAAGACAGGGATTTATTCTGATGCCACAGGAGGAAACAGGATACAGACTGTGGACAAACACTGGAGTGAAACAATGCCTAATGCTCTTTCATACAATTTTTGGAGGGAAGAGCTTTGCCTCATGATTTTCAGGAATTGGCACACAGCTGCCGGCATGTGCTAGGAAGCTGCTTCCCTGCAAGGTCAGAGTCACTGCATGGGGTCCACCTGAAGGTCACTGTATGTGTTTGGGTATTTCAGCCTGATACCTAAGCACAACAAGAAATTAAGGGGTCTTAGTCTGCCACTAGTCTAATAAAACCAGTATGAAAGCTACCTCACCCTGCTACCTGGGCTAGAATGAAAGGGTGTGTGGTAGGCAACAAAAATCATTACATGTGTGTTAGCTTTCCCTGCATGGAAAACCACTGAAGGATGTTTTAAATGCAACTTGGCTAGAAAGCTGATCCCAGAATCTACCAACAGCAAAACAGTTCAACGTTCTAGGGAATCTGTCTCAGGCATTACGTAAGACTAACCACAGGGTCGGTCATTTGGTAACCAAAATGTTGCGTAAAGAATAAATGCCTGGCATTGGCATTTGTCTCTTCCACATGCAATACCACAACAGGAATGAAAATTTCTCCATCTTGTACTGGAAGAGGGAGATAAAAGGGGCAGCAGTGAGTGGGAAACCCCCTACTTTTTAACTGTGTTCTACTTTCCATCTGCCTTAAATAAAGCACAGAAGCACAGAGAGTTCTGTATGGAGGTTACCCCTGCTCATAAGTGGTGAGGACAACACAGAACCAAGACGTTTTTCTGGAGAGCTGGATTTACTTTGAGGAACAGAAAACTAGAGATGACAATCACCCACAGCATGAAACAGCAAAAAAGAGTACCATCTCTTTTGTATGCTGAGCAGTTCGCTAAGCACTACTACTCACCATGATATCTATACTGCACCTTTTCCTACAGAATACTATTTAAAATGAAATATCTACACACACGTTGGGGTTTTAGTTTAGTCCTAGTTTTTTTCCTGTTAAAGGAATTTTTTCCCATATGCATGTTGCTAGGGGACAAATGGCTGTACTTAGGAAAGACAAAAAGAGCTGCCCATTGGGGGTGGGATGGGCCTGGCTACTCCTTTGTTTCACCTGGGTGTGGGGTCAGTTCGCTCTCGGCGTTCTCGGGGAGAGGAGCCTGGTTCTGTTCGGCCATTTTTTTTTTTCTTTCTGTGGAGAAAGATCCCAGGACCCCCGGCCCACCTTCCCTGCCCCGCCGCTGATTGGAGCCTTCGCTGCGCTGTAGCCGTGCTCGCCCTGCCTGCCCAGACCTCCGGGGGGTTCCCCGCTTGGATACATCGTGTCTGCCACCCGGGATTTCTGCTCATCCCTACCGCTCCAGCCTGCTGCTCCAGCCTGCCGTTCCAGCCTGCTGTTCCCGAAGCTCCAGCCAGACACCGGGGCCAGCCGTCTGGGGTTTGTGAAGCCTTTGTCCCATCCCTTCCCGGGATCCCAGGGCGCCGGTGCCGCGCGCTCCCCGAGCTCGCTCCGGAGCGCCCCCTGCAGCCGCGGGGGAACCATCGCACCTGCCCCGCTCACCGGGAGCCGCCAGCGCCCCTGCCGGCTGCGAGCGGAACTGCACCCGAGGGGAAAGGGCCCGACAGCCGAGAGGGCTGGGACTGGGTTTGTGATTGTTTGCTGTCACTGCCAGAGTTATTGCTGTTTGTTCGACTGGTTATACACATATAGATATATAATAGTAAAGAACTGTTATTCCTATTTCCCACATCTTTGCCTAAAAGCCCCTTGATTTCAAAATTATAATAACTCGAAGGGAAAGGGGTTACATCTGCCACTTCAAGGGAGGCTTCTGCCTTCCTTAGCAGACGCCTGTCTTTCAAAACCAAGACAACACAGTAGTGCAAGCATTTGAGATTATTTTCTCTCTGTTAAGTGACTCATGTTAATGAGGTTCTTCGAGGGTGTCCCTGCCATGGAAATGTGTATCCGATATGCCCTCAAAAGATTCATCAAGTAATTCCCTTACATAAACCTTCACAGAGTACTCAGTGGCTGCAACACCCTTCACAGAGATCACATGCATGGAATGACCTCAGGGAAGAGAAAAGCTTGTTTTGTTTGCAACAATGTCCTGAAAGCAGTGATGATGGGAAGAAATGAATAAACTATTTCATATTACCAGCATCCTAATTGACAAAATCATGCAGGCTGCAGAGCTTTGGTTTTGCTTTGTGGCTCCAGCAGTTCGAGAATGGTTCACATTTTAAGTGGAAATGGGGAAGAATATTAAACTGCAAGAAGATGATGTAATTACCTGTTTCTTTTTGTTTCATGCTTTCAAACCATATCCATCTCTATGATAGTAGGCACAACTGCTAAATATCCTACTATAAATTTTAAATTGACAAATAGCACTCTTTGCTAGAAACCACATCATGGAAAATGGCAAAAGACTTGTGCTGTATACCTTACCATCAGTGACAAATACTTCAATTACCATGGTGATAGAATGTAGCAGTAATTCTCTGAACAAAGGTCTTTCCCAAATATGCATTCTCATCAGTCCTTTCAAATGCTAATACTTCATCTCTCTGGAAGAGCATATTGTACACACAGCCTATTCTTAAAAAGGGACATGTTTTTGTTTAAGGTGATTTTGATGCCAGTGAAAGGCATTAGTATTAGTTCATCTCCAGAAGAAACAATTATTTTAAACCCACAGAAAGTAGGAAATGGTCATTTCTCTTGCATACCTTCTCCAGCTGACACCTGGCAGAAGGGTGGTTCAGCTTAAAAAATAGTCCAGGTCAAGATATGCATGTTGAGACTGTCAACTTAATTTGACCACTGTGGATTTTTTTGGTGGTCACTTTAAAAGAGATGTATGTTCACTGACTGATGATTGGACTGAAATATTATTCTTCTATTTCACAAAAATGAGACAGTAATGGACTTTTTGCTCTTTTCTAATTGGACTTGGTGAAATCTGTATCTAAACACCAAACCTTAAACCTGCTTGACCTTTTCATTCTTTCTTTAGTATTAATTCCATTTTTAGCTTCTCTCTTCATGTAGAAAAAAAAAGTCAAAATTCTGTTAGTAGCCAGATTATTGAGAGAGATAAAGAGCATAGCATGGGATACAACAGCAAAGGACATAACACCTTCTAGTTAAGATAGTGAAAAGTGGATGAAAAATGAAAGCACTTGGAAACTTTTCAGCTTCTCAGTCACTGGACACTGTTAGATAGCCATAAGTACAATCTAAGTCATTGTCCAGTATTCAAAAATATTGGATTAATTCAAAAGCTTTGATAATTTTTTTCCTTTTCTGCCTAAGTCTATCGACTAATTTCTTGCATGCAGGAACAGATACAAATAGATAAATAGTGAAAGAAATCTTTCACAGGCACCACTTGAAAGTTTCCTGGCTGTTAAAGGTACTCATTAAATGTTTAATGGAACAGTTCAAGCAGTTAGTTTTGCTTTGGCTGAGCACTTTGGCCCATAAACACCTTTTCTTATTTCAACAGATCGCCACAGTTTGTTGACAGAGGCCAACAAAAGAACTACCATGAGCAGTGCAGGGCTCTCTTCTGCTAGCTCTCAAGCAGAGGGAACTCTTATAAACAGACTGAGTTATACAAGAAACGGAGAGAGTATTTCCCTTGTGCACTGTAACAGTCCTCTCAGTAACCAGCCAAGGATACAGACAACCCATCTCAAATCCAAGCACTTCCTATTAAAAAGCTCTTAAGTCTCACAGCATCAGAAGTAATGGAATCCATTACATGCAGGCAGCAGTGAAATATCATTAGGGTGAAGAAGAAAAGTACCATTCTCCATTATACTAAAAAAAAAAAATCTAGAGTACCCACAGGATCATAAGCTAATTGTAACACAGACTTTTGCTGCCACTGAAGGACAGAGAAAACCTACAAAGCCTTGGGATTTGGGATTGTGTTTTTTCTTTTTGTTTTAAAGACAGTGAGTCATTGATTCCTTGAAGAAGGCAATGATCAATGGTTGTAAAGCAGGTATGAAACCATTTCTCAAGGCGATGGATTCCAGCACTGGTGATGACTGCTTGTCCTCCAATCTCTGTCTCTTTGGGAAAATCATCTATCAAACACAGATGACAGAATTCCCATCATATTTGATCAATGCCAACTGAGGAATCCATTTCATGTGGATTTAAAGCTGGATGTGACTGAGAATTGTCCCTCTTGGAAGGTGAACTTTGTGCATTCACTTCACACTGGGCCTCCTCCATTTTTAGGGGCTCACCAGGCCATCGAGTGATTCAGTTCAAAATCCTGCTCTAAATCCAGGAAGATTCAAGACTAGGCTAGAGGCTGAATATCTTCAAGACTTGCCTTGCTGTCAGCAGTGTAACCCCAGAGCACTCACCATGCCAGATAAATTCAACACTATGCATGGAATGAGTCTCTCTACTTCCCAAGGCTGAGCCTTTCAGCAATGAAAGCAAGCCATGCATACAAAGATCAGAACAAACCTGTGAGACTCAGAATAGGGTACAAACCCCTATTTTTCCTTCAGGGTTATCACTATGACAGGATACAAGCACTGCACAGGTGGAATAAAGATGGGAAAAAAGACAACTTTCTGATACACACATACAAAATCCAGTGAAATAACTTCTACCCATTGTGGTGGGAAATAAGAGAAGGTTGACTAGTAAAGTACTTGAGACATAATTTTATGTACTAAACATAGAAAAATAATTGGATGCTGAAAGTAAGAGAGAAAAAATGATAGTCTCAGCATGAGACAGGACAGAATACCTGTTCTGTGAACAGCACAGGATTTTATTTTGTTTCATTTTCCCTAGGTTTGCCTGAAAAAGCTTCATGTCAAAGGCTTTTCAAAATCTAATCTTGTTTCCACCAAAACAAAATGCAAGGAGTAATACTTTTCATTATTTGTTGTTTAAAAATTGACTGCTGGAGACTTAAACATTCTCTAACAGAGCAAACAAAAGAACAAAATAACTCAATTTGGATATTGTGTCTCAGGGGAATTGCCATCTAAGCTTCTTGACTTCCTCCTTCCCTGTTTAGTTCAGAAACCATGGCAGGACTGCTTTTCCCATGAGAGGACAAGGCAAAAAGTTCCTATGATGGATCACCCCCGCTCTCTGGAAAAGAAACTTGGCTGGCATAGCTGATACTGACATACTGATGAGAACAGAAGCACACATTACCTGGAAGTCATGGTAGTGCTGGCAGCTGAAGCATTTTGGCTACCAACCAGAAAATTTTTACAGAAAAATCCACATTTTCAGTGAGTAAATCCATAAGAAATCAACATATTTTCTGCCATTTCTGGCTCTCCTGCTTTCTCCCCATTTTTCTTGACCTCCTAAATCCCTGGTAATTCAGTGGTAGAAGAACGTATCTCTGGCAGCAACAGGCTCTGCGGTTCTGACAGAACTTGTGACTTGGGTGTCTCATTCACAGCCCTCTTGTGCCCTTCCAGAGCAACTGGCTGTTCTGAAGAGGATGGAGGACACAATCTCTTTGCAAAGAGTAGCTCTGAAAGACACACTGCTTGTAGAGTTGTGCTTCTTGTGCAAACACATTGCATTCATCTCCAAGACATGGAAGAAGCGTTGGTCCTCCTCCTATCAGTGATGTTAATGATTCCATTCCTGGTCCTTAGCCACAACAGGATCACCCTAAACTTTCTAACCACTGGTGACTGAAATGATACCTGTACTTAAGACTGACAACCCATTCCAATAATCCAAACAAATCCAACATGAGAGGTGAATTTAAAATGCTTTCTAAAATATTTATAGTAAAAATGTTAAGTGTGATACCTTTTCAGTTCTGAGTGAAAGATCAAAGACAAGAAGTATAAGTATTTAGCAGTTTTTTCCACCAACTAGATGTTAATACTATAGGCTACAGAAAGTATTACTAAAAATAACACTGCTGTCAAATTAAAATGTATTTAATAATCAAGTAGAAAGGGAATTTACATGAGAATTTAAAAGAATTCATTCTCCTACGAAATGAAGATGGATGGCAGTGACAGCTGGTTTGGATGTATCTCCACTAAGCACTAGCAGAAATCAGGGTCTAGATGACAGACAAGTGCATGGGAAGGCCTGAATGCTAGTTTAGACACCTGTATAGATTTCATCACTGAGATTAGTGGTTCTGTCCTCACCAGACCCAGGAGGTAGGTGTTTAAATTCCTTTTACACTTGTTGTGAGTTGAAGTAAAAATGAACATGGCTCTGTGCTCAGATAAGAACCTAAATGACTTCTCCAAGATCACACAGAAAATTGATGAGAGAGAGGGGGCTTGTATAAGTGCAGTCACAGACCCTTTGAGTTATCCTTCTTTCAAGTTACCCTTCCCATGAACCCACACTTCCAGTCACCCTTCTTTTCTGCAAGTTGTACAGCAGTCCTGGAAACCAAAACTGGCTATGGCAGGGAACAGCAACTCATCCCATACAGAATGGACAGGCCAGGAAGAGTGGAGAAACAACATCAGGATAACCAAATATGCTGTTTGTTAACTGATAAACTAAGCCCAAACCTGGAGAAAAAAGGACGGTGACAAGAAGTCAGCAGGAAGAGCTGAGTTAACCTGAGACTAGAAGACAAAAGGGACTTTAAAATAGAAAACAGAGGTTAAAAGAAATTACTTGCCCCTTTTTTTTGAGGAAAAGCAATACATTAAAAGCACCTGCCCCACTTTTCAGCCTGCAGCACCAGAAGGCAACTTAAAAAACATTTGTAGCTGTGTGTGTGCAAATAGAGGGGGTTTCTCAATGGGGCTGCTTACAGTATCTGTCACAGCTGGTGAAAACCCTGCAGCCACTTGCACAATTAAGTGTTGCTTGCTATGTCCTTCCAGTTCATAAGGTATTTTTCCTCTCAGAATTGTCAGGTTTTATGAGCCTTAATCTGGCTAACTGGATTTGTTTTGGAGATGCAGAAATTCACCACTTTCCCTCCCTGAGGATAGAGTGGTTCCACACAGACAGCCACAAGAAACATGTTCTCATTGTTTTTCTGACAGCTGCTGCCTTGGGAAGACAACTCAGAGAAAGTCCTCGGAGTAAGGAGAACTACTGCCCAGCAGATTAAACTACTGTTAACACACAGGAAAACTGTCTGGCTGTTAAACTTTTCCCTTACCAGATCCCACTTGTGCAGGTAATACATTCAGACCATGATGATAGACAGAGTCTGGATCTTGTAGGTGAGGCTTTCCTGGTTATTTTGAATGGAACAATGGGGAAAATGTTGCATCACTATTGAAACTAGCCAAAAGATGATAACATATGCCAATGAGGTGCACTGGCCAGAACTTTCACAGCTGTCAAAACTCTAGCTGCCGTGTTTGGCATGTTGCCCTCTTAATATTACGGTTGCTCTTTATGAAAATAAAAATGTGTATATGACAGGAAGTATGCATAGTGCACATCTCCTACAGTGAGATAGTATGAGCATTGTACAATAAAATACCACGTGGGCATGAAGATTAAAAGGTCAGGGCACAAAATGAGATGCATCATTCTGTGAGTAAAACAAAATTATTGGTCTGCCACTCAAAAAAGGAAAGCAAGCCATTGAGGCATTACACTAGGAAGATTGAAATACCATTTTTTGCTATGACTTTACTGAAAAAGGCCAAACAATCCTCCCACTAGCAGGAATTAATATCAACAAAGAAGGAATAAGATTTCAGCCCAGAATGGGGAATTCACAGGGAGCATCAGAGTAAACCAAATGTTCTCAAATTGTTCAATACATGAACTTTGCCCTAAAGCACTTTAGGAAGGAGCAGAAGAAATCTCAAGGCTGTTGTCAGTTGTCTTTGAGAGCTTATGGAGGACAAGTAAGGTACCAAATGTTTCAAAAAGGTTGGAGTGCTTATTTTTGGAAATGGAAAAAAAGCCCCAAAGCTAGGAAGCCATAGAAATGATAAACTATTTGCTTTTACTTTAATTTCCCAGAAAAACTCTGGTGCAGCTAATTAGCTCAGTTGATTGGAGCATGGTGTTAATAATGCCAAAGTTGTGGGTTTGATCCCTGTACGGGCCATTCACTTAAGAGCTGGGCTCAATGATCCCTGTGGGTCCCTTCCAACTCAGATTATTCTGTGAATGTGTGAAATGATTTGTAAGCACACAAAGGAAAGTAAAAGTCAAAAATAGAAATCATGGATGTGTTGATTAAATTTAGTCAAAACAACCTAATTTCCATCTCTAAAGGGATAACAGGTTAATAAATCAATAATCAATAAGTGAAACAATGAATTTCAGGAAGTAGTATGGAGGGTAGGTGCATGTGTAGGTGTGTGCATCTTCACAGTGAGCTAAACCAGGTAAAAAAAATGGTCTAAGATCAACATGTCACAAAGCATGGTTCCACTGGCAGCTGCAAGGAGTTTCAGGCAAAGCTGAAAAATTTTAGGAAAAAATTTCAAGCATTATAATGAAAAGTGAAAAAACCAAGAGAAATAGTAAATCCAGTTAGTAAAATTAGGTACTAAAAATCTGTCTTCCCAAATATTTCACCATAGAGGGAACTGCATATAGGTGGATGAGAAAACTGGTGATCAATACTGATGATTACTACAAAACAGTGATCTTGCAAGTGGCTGTAGTAGTTGTCAATAATTTGTTGTTTTCTGGGAGCAGTTATCTCCAGTTCAGCCAAATGTGAAGGATCATTCTTTTAGGGTTCTTCAACCTGGCTCCTGGATGATGGAGCACTTTCACTAATGGAAGAAGTGACACAGCAGAAGTGTTTGTTAACTGGCATATTACATTACACCAGGTAAAATACTAAGTATAACTGAAGACAAGGTTAGAATAATCCTGACAAACTGAAAAAGCTGAAGGATACAATTCAACCAGAACAAGTGAAAGCTGGGCATACAGCAGCACTGCACAAAGCATCTAAGGACCACACAGAACCATGAGCTGAAGGTGAACCTGTGATGTTGCTAGACAACATCAAGTTATAAGGCAAGACAGAGAGAATATAGGTGGCTCAGCCTAAAGAACAGAAACATGAAGATCTGCTTTAAATACCTAAAATGCTGCTGCACAGAGTTAGGTAATAATCTTTCATCAACATTCACAAGCAGCTGGAGACAAAAGTAATGAGCTCATATTGCAGAAATGTTCAGCTTGAAAATTCACTTGGAAAGGCGGTTGGAGTCCCCTTTGCTGGAAGTCTTAAAGGACTGGTTATACAAGTGTCTGTCAGGAATGCTATAAGTAGAGCTGATCCTGTTTTGGAGTAGGAGGATGAACTAGGTGGCAGTACTCTTCAACTCTTTAGCATAACATAATGTAACAGTCTTTAAAATGCATAAAGTTACATGACTAGCAAAGATAGCTCCCTGTAGCTCCAACTTAACACACATCCTGTGTTTGTTTATCCCCTGAAAGTGATGTAACCTCTTTAGACCAGCAACCCTGTCATTAGCCTCATAGGCCAATGTTGAAATAGAGCACACAGGAAAGCAAAGTCTGCTCAGTTACCTTTCACTGCCTAAGTCAACAGAACAAACAAACAAACAAGCAAACAACCCAGAAAAGCCCACTCTGTAAGACAGCATCCCAAAGGGAGAATGTCACTCAACTGCTTGTACCATTTGCTTCAGGGATGAGAGATGCCTTAGGAAAGCTCTAAGCCACAGAAGATGCTGCGTATCTTTGATAGGCTGAACTGCATTCTTTCTTTTAAACTTTTCTGAGTTTATATCAAGGGGTTAACCCTTTGCTTTCAGCTTTCCAAGTTCACACTAAACCACAGACAATCTTAAAACAAGGACAAAGTCTTTCTTCTGACAAAACAATGCTGCAAGCAAGCCTGTTGAAATTCTTCACCCCAAAGCAATTTTGGGAAGTCCAGGGACTAGGAGACATCTGAGACACCAATCCTTAAATCAAGATTGCCTGGTTGGCCCCACTTAGGGGACTACAGCCTTCTGACATAGAAGCTGATGGACTTTATGCCCTGTTTCAGGTAGAGAGACTGAAAAAATACAGAGGAAATGGTATGTCCTAGGACATCCTGCAGATCAGCTAATCTCATAACAGAAACACATTGTGGAGCCCCAACACAGTGCTCTGAAAAATCAGCCATGTTTCCCTCATATTCCTACATGTTATCCTGGCCTCCCCATTCTCACTCACTTACTGTTCTGTATTCACTTACTGAGCCTGTTCTTTATGCAGACAACACCTGTGAGGAAGGAGCCACCTTCCATTTTACCTACCTACACTGCCTTCCGCAGCACAGAATGAGAAGTCACCGTAATAACCCCGTCTACTTGTATAAGAATATGTCTATGTACGTGTGTATATCTGGCTCACAATATTCTGTGATAGCCATTGCTGCAAAGGCTAGGTTTTTAATTAACCTTCACAAGCTTGCTTGGACTGATAAGACTGCTAGTTTTTGGGAGACCTTGATGTTTACTAAATCATTTTAAGGGATTAAATGTTGATCTCATAAAAGTGCCATTGCATATGTGTTCTTCTGTCCTTACATGAAATATGAAGTTGCCAAGGATCAAATAAACTATTTATGAGTTATCCTGTACAGTAACAAAGAATGGCTTAATGGGGGCACGTACTACTTTGAAAGTACTGCAGTCTGTTGTTCCCTGAACGGGAGACTCTCTGAGCCAAGTTTAAGATGTATACTCTCCTTTCTCCTCAAAAAGAGATCACATTCTTGACACAACTGTCTGAATCACAGCAGAAAGACATGCCACAGGTTCCTGCATCACAGTCCCACAAACCTGCCTTACTTATAGGTAATTCAGTGTAGGACACACAGAGCAACCATTAACGCAGATCGCTAACTGAAATGAACTCAAATTATTCTTACATTACTGATTTAGAGTTATAGAAAACATGGCTGGTATTATCCGTTAGATGCAACAATGTGGCATGACCTTAAACACCATCATCTCTGCTTGTAGACTTTCTTCATTTAAACTACAGTAACATACAAGGAAGGAGATGTTCCTTCTGAGATTGTAGAGAGCTACACCTGAACAGTTGCCTTGCCAAGTGCCCCCAGAAGCTTCATTCCATTAAGATCAGCAGAGTTTGTTCTCTACTTTGACTAATTTGGCACACCTAGCCAGGATGGCTGGTGTTCTAACATTACGTTTCAAAACATACTCAGTACCAAAGAATATGAAAACTATTGGACACTCAGTGCTGACAGGGTTCCAGTGCAATTCATGCTCCCTTCTGCATCCACCGTGTTTCTCCACTGCACTCACATGGACAAACTCTCTCTCCAGCCAGTGGCGCCATCTCTCTGCAGAGATGGCTGAACCAACACAGATGCTGTGTGGATTCAGTGAGAGAATATACTTCCCTAAAATGGAAGAAACGTCAGAAGTTACGCTGTAGTCCTTATTGAGAAGATGGAATAGAATAACCCTGTGACATTTTGCACTATACCAAAAGGTGAAGACACAGAGACAGTTTGGACAACCCAGAAAGATCAGATTGCTGACCAGCATGAAGTAGAGAAAGAGAGACATCTGCAGAACTCCTTTCTGAATCCCACACACTTTTCATCCACAGCATATCATGGCACTTGATGGTATTGTAATTTTACTTTAGCATCTACTTGGGGAAAGGTTATAAGGATCTCATCCCTGACTACAATAAACCCATCACAGAAGCTGAAGCACCAGTCCAAAGCACAGGTTGCATGGGCTTGGACAATTACAGGACAGTCAAAACATTTATAAGCACTTCTAAGCTGGACGAAAGCTTTCTTATGTTACTGGCATATCTGCACTGGCAGAGACAAGCTTAGTCTCCTGTATCTCAACAGATCTCAGTTCTGTTTCGGTATATCTCACAACATCACAGAAACTCCACAGGGAAGCATGGAAAAAATCTGGATGAGGCCCAGCATCCACCTACAAAGCCCATGGTTAGATCCATACTGTGTTGGATCAATCTTTCAGTTTTGTTGTTGTTGTTTTTGTTCTTTTAAAAGTTGAGTCTGTATCTATTTTCTTTTCCACAAACACTGGGTAAGATTTCAGTAGCACCTGGGTGAGGCAATAAAACTGAGCAGTAGTGCTGTTTGCACAAATCCTTCTCCAATCCCGTCTCCAGGTACTTCTCCCTGCTTCTCAGATGTGCCCTACTGCACCTAAACCAGCACATCAGCCTGAGTGGCTGCACATGTGATGAACCACACTAGCAAGCTGATGGGGTTGAAAAATGACCAAATTCCCAGTCTGGGTCACTGAATGGTCACCCCAGCCAGCACAGTGCAGGGGTGAGAACAGCACCGAGCAAGACTTAGGCTGCCAGGAAAAACACATGTGGAAACAGGGGCTAAAATCACAAGTTGGTAGTTCACTGAATCCACATAAACACTAATGTACCTTGTCCTTTTCCCCTCCAAGTTCATGTAAAACTGTCCTATACATCAAAATGAGACTCAGATATAAGGGAGAGGAAAAAAACCCCTGTCTGGCTGTCCCCAAAAGTTGCTGAGTCCAAGCTCCTGACTTATTCTCACTGAAAGCAATGGGATGACACCTCTTTCTGCCAACTGAGGATTCAGCTGACGTTTTACAAAACAAGAGGGACAGGTCCCTGGGTAGCAGTGTTTTTAAAACCGATGAGCAGAAGCAGCCAGTCGGATCCTCTTAAAAATGATGATACACCAGTTTAGTTAGGAAATGAATGAATGTGTTCAGGACAGTATGAGAAGAGGTAAGCAAAAACTGCTATGACAGCTGAACTTTGCAACACTGCAAAGTCTTTTGCCATCAGATAAGCCTGAGGTCACTGGTCTGAGCCGATCTTAGGTGTGTAGGGTCCTTTGCAGGGCCTCTGCTCTAGCACAGATTCCATTCTGTGCAAGTGAAATTGTCCCTTCTGTCAAACATCGTAAACATTTTCAGAAGGGAGGGCTGTGTTCGTAAGCTCTTTCTCTCAGTATTTCATCAAATATAGCAAAAATGCCTAAGAAGTTACTGCCATTAAAGATTAAGCTGTTCAAAATCATTGCCTTTAACAATTCCCCTGTATTGTGGGACATCAGCCTGAGCTGATTTGTGGCTTTTGGACACTGAAAAACAAGGTTGGAAGAAAGTAGGGTGTGGGGATCAAGACTTAGAAATATTAATGGTGAATCACTCCTTTGCTGAGAGAAGGCATGATTGCCTTTAATGAACAGTTACATGGAGGATATGAGATAATCTAAGTGGGACTGTTACGAAATTTAACTACGAGATACTTTGAGTCATGATCTATAAAGCTGCTAACTGGGTTCAGTAAGTTGTTGAGTCATTACCATATAAGACTGGGATGCTCTGAAATCCATCTGGCTAAAGGCATTGAGTGGTTTGCTTTTGGTTAGAGAAGACAGAAATGAGCACACTTGCACATGAATTTTCAAGAATAAAAAATTAATAATAAAAAACCATTAGCCACAATTACACAACATCCACACAAACAATATTGTGTCATTTATATTTTAATTAAAGCTGTCCTGAGACTGAGAATTAGCAGAAATGAAATTAGCATGGATTTTTTATGTTCTGAGAAAACAATACAGTATATTCTCTGCACTGAAGTATCTCTTATGACATTAACTCCAAGTAAAATCAGGACTGGGCAGAAAGATGCTGGGTACTACATATAAATCACTGATCTTCCACCTTTTAGAATATTTTCACACTCAAACTGAGATGCTAAAGGAGCTTAGAACTTAACAGAAGGAAAAAAAACGGGAGGAATTTAAAAAACTACCACTATGGATATAATTCATTCTGGAGTAACTACGCCAGCAAAGACTCAGGGCTGAGCTAGTCAGACAAATCTATTATCTTTCATCTGAAGAAAGTGTGATTAGTGGAGGAAATGTCACATTTACACTTAAAAATTGTTTCAAAGGCAACTTGTATCTTTTGGCACAACTCAGCCATTTAAAAAATACTGCAAGAGAAAGAGGCAGATACAGCAAAGAGCACTCCTTTTTATGATTTCTCACCCTTGTATTAAGCCACGGGTTCAGCTTGAATATTCAGTGTCTCGGCAGTTGGCATTTCCCAGGCAGCAGGGCAGGATTGCTCTCCTCTGGACCTCAGGGATGCACTGCCAGGGCTCTTGGAGATGAAGGCTCCCTGCATAGGGCCTGCCCATGGAGCACCAGCCTGCGGTGCAGCACAGAGCAGCAGGACACGGAGCAAGGGGAAACTGCACCTTCTTCACTCCCTCTGCTGTGAAAGGGGAGAGCTGGTCTCTGCAGCTGCTCTACAGCAAGTGGGGAGGGACAAAGGTCGTCAAACTGGATGGAGAAGGAACATTTGCTAACAAATAACGCATCTTCAGAGATTTTCCTCAAAGGTCACAGTGACAGCATTATATATAAATTGAGAGTTTCTTCTGAAGATGTTGGTGTGCACTCACCACTAAAAGATCCACAGTGTTACTCCCAACTGCAGTGCTGTCTTGAGCAGTGCAACATTCATGACCACTACACATGGACACTCTACAGTCCTTACGGGCTTTGTGGTTGGGTTTAGTTAAGTTTTTGGGGTTTTTTCCCCTAAATGGCAACTACTCTCAGTCTTCTTTTTCTGGCTTTTCACTTTCTTTTTCCCTTCTACTTTTATTTTGGCTTGGCATTTGCTGGCATTGAGCTGTGAAGCCAGTACATGAAGTTTTGTGGGAAATTCATAGGAAATGAGCTGTAAAACTAACCAAGAACTACTTTCAGCACAGAGGTACCAACTTCATGGTCACCCTCACTTGCAATCCCCTGGAAACATCACACAAACCAAGAAGCACAGGAGCTTGGAGAGGATTCACAATTGGAGAGTTTGTATTTGGCATCTCTCTTTCAGCTTCACGTTATTAGGACCTTTGATAAGCTTTTTTTTTTTTTTTTTGCTTTTCAGACAAAGCCAAAATGAAATTTAAGTGTACTCACATACTGTGATGCTTGAGCTACAGAGAATTATTGAGGTACCATTCATCAGCTGAACTGCTGAAAGCATGTTCATGTTTCTACCCATTCCCCAATACAATAAAATACATTAGCTTAAATGGCTCCTGTAAAAAATATTTAAGAATGTGAAAACTTCCAGGCTATGCAGATGAGCAGAAAGGTGGCAATTCATTCAGCTACAAAAATGGGATCAGTTCCAATTAGAAGTTCATACCTTATTTATAGCAGCCTTGCCTGCCTAAACTAACATATTCATCTCTGATAAACATCAGACATCTCTGACCATGGCAGGATATCAGAAGGGGAAGTGGAGCTGAGAAGGACAGTGAATGATAAGGACTTGCTGAATGTCATTCAATGAATCATTTAATCTCTTTGCATGTGAAGAGAATGCAGGCACCTCACTCAGCCTTCCTAAGAAGTTCAATTCAATAGAAACTCTCATCCAAAAAAAGGGCTCTGAAATCCCTGAAGAATGAAATACAAGTATTTGACATACCTGGATTCCATGTGCAGGACCATCTCTATCAATACCTGCAGTCCTGCTGCAGGTCTGCTCAACTCTTACATGAGACAATGTGGCTTCTGAAAGGTAACCTGGCAGTGTGGCTACACAGGCTGAGACAAAACTCCTACTATGAACCTCAGAAAATAAAGAGGCTAAAACTTTGTGCATAAATGCTTTTCAATAGATTTATTGAAGTAATATATTGTGTGTTTAAATTTCCAATTCATCAGATATTTCAATACAGAAAAAAAGCAGTCTACTGTGAAACATCAGGGCAGACTGGATGGGTGGTTTATCAGACTTGAGAGCAATGACTAGCAGTTCATCTGTCACCCTCAATCTTAAGAGGCAAAAAAACCTCTGTCTCCCTTCATGGGGTTAAGAGCATTAGGTCTAAATACAGATATGATTAATCTAAACTGCAATCTTTGACACAGCAATGCCTGCAAAGGCTACCTGCAAAACTCAAAGGCATCAGCCAACTGTTTTTGGATGAAAAGGACAATCTCCAAGAAAAGAGAAAGGGTTTCTGTGTGACTTTCCTGCTAGACATCCTTCAAAGCCACGGATTGTTCTCTTCCCACAGCAAATACCACAGCCTCCTAATCTGGAAATAACAGGCAGCAACATCTGCAAGAGCAGCAGCCCTTGACCTGCTCACTCCTGTGGCAGCACCACGCCTGCTTTGTGGCCTCACAGATGGTTGTGCAGGCAAATGATACCCACTCAGCTGAAGCACAACCCTCCCACCCTACTGTTTTTTCGGAGGACAGGTTCTCAGCTAGACCAGTCCCCTGATTTGGATGCCATAACATAGGGGATGGCATGAACGAAGGAGGGAACACTGGGGATAGTTAATCAAAACACAAGTTTTTATCACTGTCTAAGATCGCGGTTCCAGGGCCAAGCCCAGAGGATCTGCCAGCTCAGCTCCCGCCTGCCTTGGGCTCTCCAAAGCAACTGCCAACACAAGATGTGGTGTCTGCAGTGGGTACCACCTGGGACCAATGCTTGAACATCTTAACCTGACCTTTCTTAAGTTTGACTGAAAACTTCACATGCCTATAACTTCAGTGTGAGTTACTGCAACGTAAATGATACCACTAGCCTCTAAACTGTGTGAGAACCAAGAGAACCCTGAGCTGAATTCACCTTGCCATTGATTTATTTTGTAAGCAATTCTTTTTCTGTTCCTCATAGTTACAGAGACTCATGGGAGAGCAAGTAGAAGTTTGTGGGATTCAGGATGTTTGTCTGGCTGGAGGCATAAGAGAATCTGATTCATCTGTGTTTTCTTTCAGAAATGGAACAGCCATCAAGCAATCACAAAATAGTGCCATGATTAAACAACTGATCACAGGCGAGCGTGGGGATACCCACACACAGTAAATCTGCCCTGCTGCTTCCTGGGAAAGTTTGCAGCCTGTGCCAGGTTCTGTACTGCTGTGTTAGACTGCTCCCTGTTCTCAAACTAGCTCATGCACAGGCTTTCTAAAAGCAAGGCAAGCCCTTTATTTAGATCTTCCATTTGCATTTACATTTAAAGAGACGATTGTGATTTTCCGAATAAGTAACAGAGCCCAAAGAACAAATATAAGTATTGAAATTGAATTGGGGGGAAACAACTATGTATCTTGGTTAACTTTCACATTGGTAGAATTCAGAAAGAAAAAAATCCAAGAACTTCCAATACTTCAGTGTTTGTTGAAAATTGCCAATAATTTTTGTTGCAAAAACATTTTCCTTCCACTTTCAACATTCCTCTGAGACAAGAGCAAAAATAGTTTAACTGTGAAAATGATCCATTTTACAGGCATCAAACTATTTTTAAATCCTACTCCTCAGTCTGCTCCTCTATGCCTAGATCATCAGTAATTTATTTATGAAATTCCCTGAGGAAGGGAGTGTGCAAAGGAAAGGTAGGTGGGAAGCAAAAAAAGCCCTCCATATACATACATCTATATGTATGTTCATTCCCTAGAGGGGAAGTTACTAGGTGCCAAATTCTGACCTCCAACACAAAACAAGTATCACCTCACCACTAGCAAGGTTTTGATGAAGTCAGTGAGATGCCCAGTACCACCATGATGAGCAGAACCCAACCCTAATGCTGAACATGCAGAATTATGGAGGAAGCAGCAGACCTAATTGTCGCATCCGTCTATTCCGTGACATAAACCACTGTAAGGTCACAGGAAAATCAGACAAGGGGTAAGGAAGAGGGCACACTCACTGACTGCACTTGAGAGGAAAAGGAGTAACACCACAAACTTTGCAGGTGTAAGTAGGTAAACTGATAAGGGAGATGTGTGATGGCGTTAAGGGTTGCTTGAAGCACTCCCTGAAGCTGGTAACCATAATGAATATGTACTTAAGTCTTAAAACTGAGAGCAAATCCAAGAGGAATATGCTTGGAGTACTGGACAGGGCTCCTCCTTTATCCAACAGAGGAAAATCAGGTCATATTGTGATTAGCTCAGCTGGTTGGAGCATGGTGATATTAACACCGGGGCTGCGTGTTTACTCCCCATATGGGCCTTTCACTCAAGAGTTGGCCATGATGATCCTCGTGGGTCCCTTTCAACTCACAATATTCTGTGATTCTGTGACACTGCAAGCCTTCCTTTGCTGCCAGTGAAGGAATGACTGACATTTCAAAAGCTGGAAGACCACCAGGCTTTGGTCCTTCTGCGAGTCTCTCTTTCTTTCTGGTACACTGAGAGAGTGGGCGGCCATACAGTTTTCCTCCTGCTCCTTTGCAGGGACGGTGCTGCAGGCAGTATCCTTTGTGAGGGGGGATTACACATGTACTCCTTCAAAAGGCACAAAACTACTACAGGATCAACATCTTAAAGAAAGCTAATAAATCTTTAACTTCAGTACTTTCCTTTAGTGGGAGCCTTGTGAAGCTAAGATCCTATATCCAGGTGCAAAAGAAGCAAACTTCACTTCTGAACATCTGAATGACTCCAGGCACACTTGTCAAATGTGGGTGTTGCAAGACTTGTTAAGAATTCCTGCCTGCATAAGGTGTTTCCCAAAACCCAGAATGAAAATATTCTGTTAGTGGAATACAAGTCCAAGCTCATGTTTAAAGCAAGAACTGTTGATCCCAAATCAACGAAGCAGAAGATTTTCATGACATGGAGCACAGAAGGAAATGCTTGTCAGATATGTTTCTGGAAGTTTCCTTACAGGAACATGTCTGTGTGCACATAGAGGAAGGGCCTATTTTTGGGAAAAGAGCCTGAAGATTTCATACATTTGTTTTGATGAACTGCCCTGGAGATTTTCTGTATTGGTTTTCCAGAGGAGAAGGTTGTACAAAGAACTGTTCTGCAAAGGCTGCTACCTCTGCTTGAAAAAGACAAGCACTGAATGCACATTTTAATGTCACACAGGACACGGTTTAGACTATGGCAGCAAGAAAGGCAGAGAGAGAGGCATTTCAGAGCCTGCACATCCCTTTACAAAGGCAAAAGCCAGACAAAAAAATTGAATTAAAATTCCTGCAATGTGAATTTTGTCTCTACTCTCGGTTCTAACAGAATGAGGTGTGAAAGCACAAAATCAAAGCAAATAGACCTGTTGAGAAAAGACAGGGAGAAAAGCATGGCAACTTAGTCAACTCTCCAAAGAGAGGCATAAATCATCTTCCTTCCACCTGTGAAACTCAAAATCCCAGTCCAGGGTTTAAAGTCTGGCCTCTGGGGAAGGCCAATCCCAGAGTCCTGTACCCACACAGTTTCTAGAGGACACTACTCTCAAAATGTGAGAAAAAACAACTCTCAGTCATGCCTTTTTCACATGAAATTCACTCAGGCAATAGCTACCCCCATTACAGTGCTGGCAGTAAGAGCCCTTTCACAAGTGTTTGCTTCCCTCCTGCAAGTAGCTCTCTAAGAGGCTGCTGGCTTAACATGCTCTCTTAGTCAAGACTGCAATTTTTTCTTTTAGAAGACCACCAGGAAGACTTTTCTACAGTTTATTGTGGAGACAGAGGGGAAATGGACAGTTAATGTGGGAATATCACCTGCTGTTTGGATGAGCTTAGTGTGTGTGCATCAGGACAAAAAGTCTAGACACAAACTTGTGGAGGCTGCTTCCTGCACTTCAGCCTCTAGATGTAAGAATTTATTTTACATGGATGTTCAACACACTTTTCTCACTGCCTCCCATCCATCCCAAAGCTGTTTTATTGGCTCTAAGGACATAACCTTCCTACTTAGCTATGCAAGGAAGCACATGGGCTATGAAATCGACTTCCACTGCTGGTTTGTATTCTTCTGCTAATTCACATGGGTTTTAATTCCATGCCCTTTAGGCTTATAATAAATATCATCCTTGATAAGCCAGAGCAAGAATTAAGCTAATATTGAAAGAATCTGTCAGACCACTTATTTATTGTTTTAATTTTATGACTGTCTTGATGTAAATCCTAACAGACATTGGCTAGATCCGAAAAAAATCACTAAATCACCCAATGTACTAATTCAATGGGAAAGCAGAAAAAGTAGTATATTAAGCATGTTACAAATGAAGTTGTTAAATGATTCATTACTGGTTTTGAAATGTATTTTGTTGAGTAACAAATAAAACTAAAAACCTACCCAATAAAGCAATATGTATTTTTCAGGACACTTACTATGTCATGTGTTGGACTTACCTTCTGCACAATGGAGGCATTCCTTTAGTTAGCACTTAGATAAAGTTTATCTAACATATTCCATGCTGTTAAATATTGTCTTTGTTAAATACTCAGGTGAAGAAATATAAACATATTCCTATTCATATTCAGGAAGAATTTACTTTGCATGGATGTGGAATTTACTTTCATTGTGCACACTCTGCATAGGAATCTGATCTGCAACTTGCCATCACCTTCCTCTCCCTCCCTCTAGGTTCACTAAGAGTTGATGCATGTATCAGCTCACAGGATCAGACCCAGAGCTGGACTTGAAAAACTGTTAATTAATTGTTAATATTTTCTTTGTGAAACAAAATGTTGGGGTTTTAGGAGCTCTCCTGTTTTGTTTTGGGTTTTTTTTCTGTTAAAAGGAATTTTTCCCATACATGTTGCTAGGGGGACAAATGGCTGGGTACATAAGAAAAACAAAAGAGCTGGCCACGGGATGGGGGGCATCTGGCTACTCTTTTGTTTCACCTGGGTGTGTGGACAGTCAGTCTCCGGCATTTGGACAGAGAGGGAGGCTGCTTTCTTCGGCTGCTTTTCCTTCTGCTGGAGAAACCCCGGGATCCCAAAGCCGCCTTCCCTGCCCTGCTGGAGGTTGGGCTGTGGCCCCCCTGCCCCGCCGTTGCTTCAAGCCTTCGCTGTGTTGTAGCCGTGCTCGTCCTGCCTGCCCAGACCTCCGGGGGGTTCCCCGCGTGGATACATCGCGTCTGCCACCCGGGATTTGTGCTCGTCCCTGCCGTTCCAGCCTGCCGTTCCAGCCTGCTGTTCCCGAGGGTCCGGCCGGACACCGGGATCGGCTGCACAGGGGTTTGTGAAGCCTTTGTCCCATCCCTTCCCGGGATCCCCGGAGCACCGGTGCCGCGCGCTCCCCGAGCTCGCTCCGGAGCGCCCCCTGCAGCCGCGGGGGAACCATCGCACCTGCCCTGCTCACCGGGAGCCGCCAGCGCCCCTGCCGGCTGCGAGCGGAACTGCACCCGAGGGGAAAGGGCCCGACAGCCGAGAAGGCTGGCACTGGGTTTGTGATTGTTTGCTGTTACTGCCAGAGTTGTTGTTGTTTTGTTTGACTGGTTATACACATATAGATATATAATAGTAAAGAACTGTTATTCCTATTTCCCACATCTTTGCCTAAAAGCCCCTTGATTTCAAAATTATAATAACTCGGAGGGAAGGGGGGTTGCATCTGCCATTCCAAGGGGGGCTCCTGCCTTCCTTAGCAGACACCTGTCTTTCAAACCAAGACACAAAAATACCACTCACCCAGGGGAGAATTTTGTTTGCAAAGATGCACTAGTACCAATCCAAGTGGATCTGTTGAATTCAATTACAGATGACTACCTCTGATTAGCCAGTTTGCTATTCTATGAACCCAACAAGGAGCAAAGGGTTAAGGAAGGAAAATAGATCAGGATGCAGGCTGCATTTTAAATACTCGGCTGCTGTAGTTATTGATATTAAGAATGTCCTTTTAATAAGGTCAGCATTTATGAAAACTCTGTAGTCACATTTAAATGCTAGTCAAAGCTAAACTGCATTGGTAACATCTACTCTCTGGGGTAAGAGTCTTTTCAACACTGCCATGATGCTGTAAAAAAATGTTAATGCACAAAGGAAAGAAAGATAATTAAAAAATTAAAAAAAAAAAGAAAAACAAATAAACAAATAAATGAAAGAAAATAAAGAAATTAAAGAAAGAGCCTTCAAAATGCCAAAGCTATTTTCATCAGTCTCTCTTTGCCACCAAAACCACAAAAAATGTCCAATCCCTTTCCCTATTAGGCCAAGGGAACTCCCCAACAGGAGACTCTCTTTTAATCTTTAAAGAAGAACAAAAAGAGACAAAAAAGTCACCTAGAAACTTTATCTTTGCAATCAGATGCGGAAAACTATTCAGTGATCTCTTAATGCCTCTGTGCTCCTGCAGTGAGGATAAAAAGTTGTAGAAGATGTTTCAAAACTTCTCTTTCCCTGCTGCACTGGGGATCACGTGCTCCAACTTCACCGGCAGTCTGTTCAGTGAAAAAAGGAAAGCTCATCCTATCATGTCCCTGATGGCATACTGTTATCTGAGGGAAGGGACAGCACAGGATTTTCTGTGCTAAAGTCTAAAAATACCGATCCAGATTTTCTCTTTTAGACATAATACCTGGACACATGCTTTCATAAATGGACTTAATTGTGGGAGAATCCTTTCTGTGGGAAGCACCCTGCAGTCAAGATATTTTTTAGAACTCTAGGACAGAACATGCCAGGGGTTAAAAGGCAATCTCTGCTGTATTAATGGCCTTCACAGAGCCCAGCGATGGCAGGAGCAAACAGCATTTCTCGGTGCAGCTGTCTCTGTTGGCCTCTCTAACCCCACAGCAATGCCAGATGAGAGGAGGTAACACTGGAGAAGAGACAGCTGCAGCAGCGATGTTGAGAACTCCCCATTTAAAACACTCAAGGTTGTTCTGGTTTATGTCAGCTCTCTTCCTCTGTCTGAACCACCCCAGATGACAAGTGGTTTGCTTGAGACCCCTGACCATCTCAGCAGCCTTTTGTGGGACTTGCTTTGTTAATGTCCTCCTTGTACTGTTAAAAATCAAAGTATTTGACTGAGTCTACCTTTCTACTAAACGGTATTTTTGAGCTGGAAAGAAACACCAAACTGTTCATTTCCATACAGCAGATGTTCCTGTATTTGAAAGGCCTATTTGCCCTTTCTGAGGGATTCCACTCTCTTTTGCTGCAGGGAGGTGCCTATAGGCTCTGGCTCTAAATTCAGAATAATGTGGAAACTGTGACCATGTTTCCTTCAGTTTGTATCCTTGCACTGTCTAGTATTATCACAATCATCTTTGGTTCCATATCACCTTAACTATGCAACAAAATGCCAAGACTTTAATTTGCTACTTCAGCAACTACCATTCAACCAACAGATTTTAATTCATTACAAAAATAGCTTCTTCCTGAGCATCCTCAACCTAGTTAGTTACTCTAGTAATGGTATTGATTACTGAAAAGTTACTCAAAGATTAATCTATCTCTCTGAGTTGAATTTCAAAAAAGAACTGTGCATTTATTTAATCTAGAAGTAGTCATCTGCAGGTGAGTTTAAAAATCAGTGTTTGCTAGAACACAGAAAATAACCCTCAAAGAGCAGGAGGTGAAATATGAGGACTGAGCTTTAAACAACTTATAGCAAGAGAGGGATTAGTGTTGTAAAATGGTTCAAGAGCCCTCTGGTCCTTTCAAGCATCAAATATTGTTTCATTGAGAAAGTTGTTCCAAGCCCAATAAAGAATATTTCCCTGATAGCAAGCCAATGGTGGAAGATTTTTCCTATTCATTAATGACTGGGTTTATGTACCAAAGCAAAAAGATTTCATTCATACATCAGTCTAAACTTCTTACAAACCCACTGGAACTCTTTTGCTCAAGAGATTCTTTTGTCAGTGATTATTTATGCACTTCTATTATAAAAGATTTCCTTTCAACTGTTTTGAATGTGGTGCCTTCTAATTGCATTGGATGCGTTATATGTGGAAATCAGTAAGTACAAGAATGCAACCAGCCTTCTCTGCACTATTCATTATTTTTACATTCTGTTATCATGTCACCTGTTATCTGTTTCCTCCCCTACCCAAGCAGTTCTAAAACATTTCGTTCATCCTCATGTCTCATGCATTTTCACATCTCTGACAACAGCTGCTGCCTGGATATTTTTTCCTGATGTTCACCAAGATGCAAGGACCAGCTATGAACACAGCTTCTCATAAGGGGGATACGACCACAATTTATAAAATAGAACCATAATAGTTACAGGCACGTGTAACCATGAAGGAACAACCAAACAGATTGGAAATTAAATCAAAGTGCAGGACATGTGACTTCATCTTCAGCAGAGAAATAGTTCTCCTTAAGGACTGACAGTGAGTTGAAAAGACAACTCCTACACCAGCAGAACTACCTACACATACAAGCACTTACTGTGTTATGCACCATCCTTCTTCACGTCAAAGTCATAAATTACAGCAATCCTACCTCCTAGGCCATCAACAACAATTTGTTCCTAAAGTATATTTAAAATTCATTGACATCTACAAAATATTCCTTTTCCACCAGGCATTTATCCCTCTTAAGCCATGTTCCCAAATAGATTTTATTGCTGTCATTGCTCTTCTTTCCCGCAATGAGTTTAGCTCGTTCTAAAATACGGTTTAAGGGCTTGTAGGTTGCACAGGCGCTGAATTTCACAAGGGATTATATATTTTTGTTATCAGCACAGTCACTTTATTCAATCTAAGATTCCTTCAAAAATCTTGGCATCTTGCTGCAATTTACAGGTTTGTATTGCTCCAACCTCCTTCCTTCTCCAATACATCTCCAAGCTTTATTACCCCTCCCAGAGCTGCTGTTTGTAGGTGTCTTTTGATAGATGGCACATCCACACTACAGACAGCAGAATAGTGCAGAGGTGTCTAAGATAGCAATATCAGACCTAGGTTTGGAGCAGAAGTAATCCAGCTGCAACAGGACAGTGCCTGGCACAGGGCAATTCACAATACTTCACAGGTAGATGAACCTACACATGTGCAGTCTTCAGTGGCCAGTGACAGGGTAACAAAACTGGCTGAGGTGTTCTAGGGACTCAGAAGCCAATTGAAACAGATCTCCCATGAGCAAATCAGTTAGGTATTCCGAAATACCCAAGGTATCCTTAATGTCTCCCAGCTTTGATGCCTTACAAAATTTCAGTGGCATTTTGTATTTTCATCAGTCTCACTAACACTGCATGTACATATTCAGATGCTCCCTCTTCAAAGGCCCACGCTCTCTCTGCTGACAGCAGACATCACAGGTGAAACGTCAGTCTTGGCGAAGTCAGGAGTGAAATGCTGCTGACTTCTCTGGGGCCCACATTTCATCCCATAAGATCAGGAAATGTTCATGTCAGAATCATGTTCAGACTCATGATTGTACCAGCTCTCACAGCTCTCTCCCCAGAAACTAATAGGGGGAAAAGAAGGCACGAGGTTGAAGCAGGTTTGAAAATAAAGGCATCCAAGAGACCTCCAACCCCTTGTGACAGGCTGATACCAGAGGTGAAACTGGGCACAAACAGTGATGCTTCTGCAGCCCCATGCCCTCAGCAGCATGGCTGCAGCTGCAGCTGGGTTGCCTTAGAGAACAAGCTAGCTCTACAGACCCTTGCCCAGCATCCTCAGCATCCATAACATTCAGGAGAGAGTCATGAGGCTGATGCTCATTAATGCAGACACCCTGGTTTCCATTGGCCCCGCAGTAATTTTATCCAGGAAATCTTTATTGCTATTTGTGGTAGCCAGCTTGGTTCAGCCTACTCTGTAAGAGCAAGACAGACGGTGCTTTTGAAGACAGCATGTGCTGCTTCTTCTTAAGTGTCCTTTTCAGGTAAACTCTAAAAATAGACCAAGCTGGCACTTACAGGTCAAACTCTGCAGTTCCTTCAAAATCCAGAAAAACTACAGCATGCCCCACACACAGGTACTGTAATTCCCCAGGCTGGCACTTAGTCATCAGCCAAAGCTACTCTCACAGCACAGAAGTAGATTTCTTTCCCCTCCATTGCTCTCTAATGTTATTGAAATAAAAATAGGTGGAACTGTGATTTTTCCCATCTTGTTTAAGCACTAAACTTTGGTTTCTTTCAGAAAAGGTGTCTTCTATAAAAATACACTACATTTGTGATCTGGCTTTCTTCGTAATTCAAGCAAAAGTTAGCAGCGGTTACAGTCTGCTGCACACACACTGACCTACTTCATGCCACTTACCACAATGAGAGGTTCATTCACACTTTGTATTTCCTTTATGCAATAGCCTCAAATTCTTTTGCCAACAGCAACAATAGTTTTCAACAAGTCAGTCTTTCTTCCACAGTCAGACATTTTAGCTTGAGTGCCCACACTTCAAAACTAACAGTGCAGGGGAGAGACCAGTGAACACAGAGAGCTGCAACCTCTCTGATCCTTCCGGCATTGCCTGTTCTGCAAGGCATCCAAGTCTCATTATATACAACACGGAACATGACAAGTTTGATGGGAAATATATATGGGGGGGCTTGACTCTGGACTTCCTGAAAATGTGTACATTTTCAGAAGGCCCTTTCAGAGCAGAGGAACATTGGTTCTGCTTCCAAAGAGCCTGAGGTCCAGACGCACAAGAATACCCAAATGCATACATCCAGCTGACTTCAGAAGCAGGAATACCATTCCTGACATAAGCTGATGGTAAAGTCACTTTGGAAACTTTTACTCACTATCTCAAACATAATTATTCCTCCACAACATCACTTGCTTCCAAGCAAACAACGTACACAATTCAACTACCCACACCGAAGTTGTTCAGAACCAATACATCAAACAGAAAAATCCCTTTGCTTAGATGCTATTACTAATGCAACAGCTCCATGTACTCTGCAGTGAAAAAAAAAGTTTTTGAAACTTTTCCATAAATTTAAATAACTTTATGAGAAAACATGGTGTTATAATCATATGGGAATCATAAAAACCAACACATAAATAAAGCCTTGACTTATAAATAAATTACATTTAAATCAACAAATAATATTTAGGGATCATAAATAAATAGACAAATAAATAAAACCCTAATGCTGAAGTTTCAGTTGAATTTGCTCTAAGCTTTTTTAGGTTTCTTTTTCTTTGCACAAGACCCAAGAGATGTGGACCCATGCGAATGGGAATAAGCTTTACCTGACTCTCCATGATCCAAAACCACCATATTTTATTCAGTGTAATAAATACTGGTAATATTAATTTTTTGCCTAGCAGACATATTTACAATACTACAAGGATTTTATGAAATCATATCACTTTTCCCTAACTGATGACACTTAACATTCTGTCTTAAAAAAGCATTATTTTATTTTCTTTGAGTTTCCCTCATAGTCAATGAGTTTTCCTCTTCATTGTTGCCAGTTCAGTCTGTGAGTTTAATTTGCACTAGCTACCATACCAACATGCTTCATTTTCATTTTACAGGTATGTGTAAAGAGTTATTGGTTGGAGGTAGTTTCTCATACAAGCATATGAAAGAAAGCATTCAGTGGAAAGCTATAGGCATTCAGGAGAGAAACACAGTCAAACACAGTGGCTTTTCCTCTGTATGGCCTGAAGGATCACAATTCAGCCAGCATCTATGAGAAGGACATTTTGAAAGACGATGTTGAAAATAGAGAGGCTGATATTCTGACACAGCAGCTCCTGTAGTAAGATAAAGCAGCACCTCTGTATGTTGTAGAAAACCAAACCACTCCTGCCTTGTATGCGGTTAATTTTGTTTATTAATTTTAACATCTGCTGTCTGTTCATTTTCTCAGAGATGCATCAAGCTGGTCTGGCTTTGTCCTTGTGAGTACATCCATGACCTCCTCGTTATTAGGTTCCTGTTTCTCATACTGTAGACTTTACACCTCAGTTTTTATCTGAACTAGCTGCCTACAGCTGCACAGCTGATTTCTGCATCAGGAAGCTGCCGTGGCAGACACTTGTACAGGTGGTAACAGGCTTGCCAAATAAAATCTTACCCTCAGTTACTTCAAGTGCACCTCTTTGGCTCAACTTTTGCTCATTTGCTCATTGACAGGAGCATTTTAATTAACATGTGAGAAAAAAAAATGAGCAAGACCAAAGCTGTGTGCATTGAAAACACTAACAGCAGTTTCCAGGCTGGGAAATCTGGCATTTTCAAGGCTTCTGATACCATATGTTGCAAATGCGAAAGAAACAAAGATCATTAATTATGCTGAGCCCCTGGTAGCCAGGCCCTTAGTAGTCCATGGGTCTGCCTCATTATCCAGCCTCATATTTTTCTCTCACTGATAGGACTGCTGATGGTACAGCTTATTCTGGAGGCCATCTCTAAGTATGTGAAAGACAAGAAGGTGAGCAAGAGTAGTCAGCATCGATTTGCAAAAGGGAAATCATGCTCAACCAACCTGATTGCCTTCTATGATGGGACAGGTGGCTGGATAGACAAGGAGAGAGCAGAGGATGCTGTCTACCTGTCTTTCAGCAAGGCTTTTGACACTGTCTACCACAGTGTCCTCATAGGCAAACGCAGGGAGTGTGGGCTGGATGAGTGGATGGTGAGGTGGCTTGAGAACTGGCTGAATGGCAGGTCTTAGAGAGTTGTGTTCAGTGCCACAAAGCTAGCTGGAGGCCTGTAACTAGTGGTGTCCCTCCAAGGATCAATACTGGGCCCAGTATTGTTTAACCTATTAATCAATGACTTGGACAAAGGAATAGAGTGCCTCCTCAGCAAGTTCACTGCCGATACAAAACTGGGTCCCTTCCAACCGTAACCATTCTGTGATTTTGTCGTTCTGTGACTGCATCAAGTCTGGTCTGTTTACCTTCCATATATTATTACCTAAAGCTAGAATTTCCCCATCTTTTGTCTTCTCTATCCCTTTTTGTCCATGTGATCTCTGTCCATTTATTTGTACAATTTATCTCCCAATGAAGACCTGCTCTCGGACACCATCTGTGGAAGTTATACAACACTGCTTATATACATGGCCTGGACAAGAGAACCAAAATCTCTCTCCATGGAGTTCTGGATGGAGGGAGGGATCACCCTTCAACTGAGCTGCCATCGTAGGACTGATCAAAGCCTTCCCTACAGAAGAGCAAACGCTCAGTAAAAGCTGTTCAGAATCAATATGTGACAGTGGATGGTGCCATATCAAGTCTTAGTCCACGTGGGGTTGATACACAGAGACTGAGTTTGGCATTTTCCCACAGGAACACGGGGAGAACATTCAACTCCCTGAGAATGAATAGCTCAACAAATGAGTTATTAAGAATTTAACTACACAAGTCCCAAGAGAAAACCATTGAAGCCTATTAAAATGAATTTGAAATTGCTTCTTTATATGGAAAATACACTAAGTGCTATGTTGCAGGACCTCCCTGGATTAGAAGAACGTGTTTATAGGCCACTGGGAAGTTTCTACTACAGGAAGCCTGAGATACCACTACTGCAAGAATCCACTCTGCCTTGACGGGAAAGTGCCAGACTTTGAGCAACACCCCCTGAAGTAATCCACGGATTACTTCAGAAAAGTTCTTCTAGGTTTAAACTGAGCTTACTAACATCAAAGTCTGGCCCTTAATAATGCTAAGCAGCTCAGGAGCCAGATCAACTTCTCGGATTTGGGAACAACTTCCTGCTCAGCCAAGCCCTTGCAGTTACTGCTGCATGTCAGCCCTGGGAGACACCAAACATTTTGGGGCTGAAAAACTGATGATGCCAAGTGCATCATGTACTGTCTGGTCCCTGGCACGCTGCTTGGTATGTAGGCAATGGCAGATGTACACAGAAGTCAAGCCCACGCCTTCAAAGACAGCTTTTCTGTAGGAATAGAATGAAAACACCTACACTTACATGGCGCGTCTGTCCAGTTACTGTTCTCAGGGAGAATGCATCATTTACATCTAGGCACTGTACTTACTTCTTCAACCTCTACTTTTTTGTGCACGTCAAGACAGTTCTGCTTGAAAATGGTCTGATTATGGGAACACCTAATTTCACTCTGCCACTACAGTGAAGAACAAGACGAGCTCTCTGTCTAGTAGACTTCATGCCCTCTGTGTCACTGCTAATGACTTTCTCTCTTGAACAACCTGCCTCTAGGATTCAAGGATCCCCTGGGGGGTTGCTTTGCCTTTGGAGTGGCTCAGGCTGTGATGGACTTCTTTATCTTACAACAGCTTCCAGAACAAAACACATAGGTCCCCTGACAAAGTTCTTTGTACATTTTAAATAATGCAAATTGAAGAGTGTAGAGTATTGAAGAGTATTTTTCAGGAACGCTGTGCAGACGTTTCCAGCAAGTGCATTTAATGGAAGCTTCTTTGCCAAGTATTGCCTCCTTTCCTAGCTGTGGTTTTGAGAAAACCCATTTGTTCACAACAGGAAAAGGCAGAGCAAAACTTTCAGTCCTGTACACTCAATCACTCTATCCCCTGGTAGATGAACTAGAAGGGCTTCTTTTTTTCCCCATAGGTTTTACACACGTAAGCATTTAGTACTGAGCTCACACCTATCAGGATGGTAAGATGTAGTGAAATTCAAATCAAAACCAATGGAAGTGATATCTTTAGACCCAGCAATTCAAAATAAAGGGTCAAAGAGATTTAAGTGCAGCAGAATCACTTTTTTAAAAGCACAGGAAAAATAAGACAGAGGGGTTTAAATTGTGAGATGATCAGAACACAGGAAGCAGAAAAGAGGAAAGCTCCCAGCCATATTCCAGAGCATACTTTGAAATGGCCTGCGCTGCTAAACAAAAGACAGGCCATTTATTTATTTACTCAACTCATATTGATTTGGAAAACTAGCACGAGTATTGCAAAATAAAACCAGCATTAGAACAGCCTACATTTTGATTAGCTTGTGCTGCCATAATTTGCAGAAGCGCATTGACATTATGTGTGATGGACTCAATAAACAAAATTAATATAACATGGCTACCACTCAACATTTCCATAACATTTTATGCCTTCACACCACTTTGCAATACAAACTTAATAAATTAGTCTCCATAAGGTAGGCAAATCTGATTATCCTTACTTTACAGATGAGTTAACTGAAGCTTGGCAGAAGTGAGGTCACCCAAAGTAGCACAGAGAGTTGAGGGGAAAGAGTAGCAATTAGCAGCCAGTTCGGGGCTACAGAGACCCTGCCATTCCTTCTGGCTAATTATTATGCAGGACTCCCTCATTGCTACCACAGTGTAAAATTTAGAGATCTGTGCATCTGTCTGTTAGTATTTCCATGCTCTCTCAAACCTTTTATTATTAATAAACACACACAGAGTCTGACTGAGGGACCTGGTTTCTGCTGCACAAACACATGCCAGACCCTGTAGCCCTCTAGCTTAGTCTGCAAAATTAACTCAGACAGAGGAAGAGGTCTCCTGACCTCCTCCAGCCAGTAGAAATATGGGCAGTCACAAAGACAAATAGAAAGGAATAATTCCCAAGGAAGAAGCAACTCATCTCCTTCATACCTTCCTCCCATCAGACATCACTGTGGGCCATGCCCAGCTTCACTGGAGGCACTTACACACATTCCTCTCTCACTGCTTGGCTCTCCCACCAAAAAGCCTGTTTGAAACAATGAAAAGCTGCTCTGCCAGTCTTCCACCCAACCACTGTGGAGCCACCGCTTTCCGGATTCATGAAGGTGTTTCAGTTTTTCCTGAAAGACTTATTTTGCCATTGGCATTTATTTTGACTGAATATCATGTCACATCAGTTCAGTGGAAAGGAGAAGAGAGGATTCCTCTTAGCAATGGTATTTTCTATTATGCTAGAACAGCTGCCAAGAGGAAGCTACATCCAAAGGGAAAAAGGTGGTCTTTCTAACAGGCATTCAAAACACTTAAATCAGTGGTGACGTAGAATGACTTACTCCCACCTAAATATACATTTCCAGATTTGCAACTTTTCCTACAGGTACTAAAATTCTCTGCAGGCTTTCGGGATATAAAAATGTCAACCACTATTATACTAGTCCAAAAATGTGACAGAAGTGTCACTCAGAAAGCAGAAGTAAAAAACCTGCAAAGAATAGGGTTTGTGAACAAGCACGACATAGACAAATACAACCTAAATATTGGCACTTCACAAAATGGTCTTGCCTGCTGGCTGTACCAAAGGTGGGTAGTCAAGTAACCACAGTACCATCATTCAGAAGAGCAAAGAAGAAATAACAATATGGTCCTTAATTTTGCTTTTCTTTCAATTTCCACCCTCCTAAAATTTATTGTTTTCTGTTATAACAACACTTCTTCCAACTGTTGTATTGGAGACAGGGAAAATATGTGTTGTACACTAGAGCATCAAAGGTGACTTCTAAGAGCACAAGAACACTGAAACATTTGTTTTGCCCAGATTTCCCTCTAGTCGTGTCCCTGGTCACCTGGTTTTGTGACATTTTAATGGCAGTAGTATCAGATTGGGGCTTTACCTATGCCCCAAGGGAAAAAATAGTATAAAGTAGATCCAAAATCCTCTTTCAATTTGAAATACCTCTGCTTTAGGTGGAGAAGGTGATTTACTGGAGAGTTGAAAGAACTTGTAGACAGAGGAATAGAGTTTTTGCACAAGCAACAGGGATAAAATACCACTGTAAATGAAATTTAAGCTTACTTCTACCTGATCTCCCCTCTCTTTAGATTCGGCTACTGACATTGATACAGAATAGTATCTATTTGACAAGGACCACCCATTTGGTCATGGACTCTCACTGGAATGATTCTAAATGGAGAAAAACATTACAGATATGCCAGTGGAATGTTACAACTGTTGATACACTTCATACATACACCCAGACAAACATACATTAGCCTAGAGCAGACACCACAGTCACTTTCTGAGCATCTTAAAATCTAAACTAGGAGCTTAGGTGTAGTCTGAAATCTTTGTATGCTATACGTATTAAGAAATTCCCTTCTAGTATCTTCAATATGAAAAAGACAACTGAAAAGTTGTCTCATGCATAGAGGGGAAGATGATCAGACTGGGCCATTTCCTGCACACTTGAAGCAAAGGTAACTGCAGAGCGAATTTACTTCATCAGAGCCCAAAATGAACAAGTATAAACAGCTGGGACTGGCCAAGAGATAGAAAAAAGAACAGACTGGATCAACTACCCCCATGGGAAAGAGCTTACCTCAAAATATCTCATTTATTGGAAGCACTCTGATCTGGAAAAAAAATGCTCCACTCAAACCTAGGAGACCAGACCACCACTCACATGACTGACTGCTGGAAAGAACTTATCCATTGACCTTAGGTCAATCATCTCAATAAAGAAACAAAGGCAGTCTCTCAGTGTAGTGCTGGTATTCAGCTACATAAGTTACTGTCAGTGAGGTTTATGGAGATGCTTTGCTTATCTAGTGTGGGTTTTCGTAATTTCTCAAAGAGATTGGGTCAATTCAGAGGAGCAGGAGCTGGCCATTAAGTGTCAGGCCAGTCCAGTTATTCTTTTACCCTTCTGCAAACTTTGGAATCAGCACTCCTATTTCTCCTTTTTTTTTTTTTTTTCAGAGTTTGGTTCATGTTAATCTTTAGGACAGATCCTATAGCCCCCATAACATTCAGGGGCCCTGTTTAGTTATTTGCGTTGATTCTTCTCTGTCCCTGGAAGCCAATAGCAGCTCCCAGATAATCAGCTGAGGGACATGACTGCCCCTCAAAATGCTGGGAGGAACAGTTTGGTTTTTCTACCAAATGATGAAATGCAAAAAAAATATAAAGGTTTGAAGTTTGCATGTTAAGATAATCTTTTCCTGAGGAGCTTATGGCATAAAGGACACAGTCACTCAAAGAGCATTTCAAATGTCTGTTTACAAACTTCGCCAATTCTTAACATATTCTAAGTCAATTTATGACTTAAAGCTATAGGAAACTAAAATGGCTTGAGTGAACTGAAAACGTCTCAAAATGGGCTGCTCTTCCTTTCAGCCTGAAATAAACTTATCCTGTTAGACATTGGTAGATTTTAAAGATGCTGCCAGATGACTTAAAAAGAAAAACTCAAACCAGAGCTTAGAGCTTTCTTGAATCATCTAATGCAGACCTTATGTGACATGAGATGTGCTTTATGTCTTCAAACTGGCAGTGCAAACTTAGTAATTAATCCTCACAAGATAGGGCAGTAATATCATACCAAGACAAGACAGGCTGACATTAAAACTCAGGACTACTTCAGTGCTTCAAATGGCATCCTGGGCCCTTCTGGCTAGGTCTTAAAGGCTTCAAAAACCAAATGCTCTCATTTTGCATGTAATAAAATTATTTGATATTTTGCTTCAAAAGCAGCTCTAAATATTTCTGAGTGGGTTTTCAAAGAGTGAGGACAGTGTTCCTTTTGTACATTCATTCTCATGACATCTCTCCTGCTACTTTGCTTCATATTATGTTCTCAACACAAATTGACCCACACAACTTTTGGTACTCAGCAGTCTTGAACACTGGGCTGCTTATGTCTGAAGGCTGTTTACAGTTTACTGGAAATAAGAAATTTGCACCAGGCAATTATGGCCTGAACATTTCTCATTTTAACTCACAATGGGTTTTTTTTCACTCACTTCAGGCAAAGTGTTAGACTGCTGCTCTGCTCCTGCTACCAACTCTAAAGTTACACTGCAGGATTCCAGGTTTGATTCCATCATTTATTAATTTGTCAGTCTTCAAAGAAAGACATTTTGCTAAATGCCAGTCTCCTTCTGGAGCCTCTTCAACATTTGTATTATGTTTGCAGGTATCTTTCCCAACAATCCTGCTACTAGAGGATGGTACTGCTGACTGCACAACAAAGACTACAGCTCATCTTCCCACAGCTGTGCCACCTCTGTGGCGCTCACCATATTCAAACTAAATTCACTGCAACTGGCAGCCAGGAGGGGCAGCTGTGTCCTGAGGGGCATCAGGCACAGCATCACCAGCCAGGCAAGGGAGGGGATTGTCCCACTCTGCTCTGCACTGGGGCAGCCTCACCTCGAGTGCTGGGGGCAGTTTTGGGTGTCACAGTATAAGATATTAAGCTCTCAGGGACCATCCAAAGAAGGGCGACAAAGATGGTGAAGGGCCTTGAGGGAAAGCCGTACGAGGAGCAGAGGACACTTTACTTGTTCAGCCTCGAGAAGAGGAGATTAAGGGCAGAGCTCATCACCGTCTACAACTTCCTCATGAGGGAAGGGGAGGGGCAGGCACTCATCTCTTCTCTGTAACGCCCAGTGACAGGACCCGAGGGAATGGCCTGAAGCTGTGTCAGGGGAGGTTTAGGTTGGGTATCAGGAAAAGGTTTTCCACCCAGAGGGTGGCTGATCACTGGAATGGGCTTCCTAGAGAAGTGGTCACAGCATCAAGCCTAACAGGTTCAAGAAGTGTTTGGACAATACCCTTGGGCACATGTTGTGACTGTTGGGGTGTCCTGCACAGGGCAAGGAGTTGGACTCAATCCTGATGTGTCCCTTTCAACTCAGAATATTCTATTTTATTATGATTGTAAGTCTGGGCCAATCCACTGGTGAGGAAAGTGCTGCCGTTTTCAGACAGCTCAGTATCAAGCTGGGCCAGGGTTGCAAAAGTAGCTGAGAGAGTGCATACTGCACTGTAAGAGACAGCATAAAATTCTACAGCAGTAAATTCTGCAGAAAGCTAAGACTGATATGATATATCCAGATTCTCTGCAGGGAAAGGAGAATGAAGCCAAGGACTGGATCCAAGAGAAACTGCTGCAGAAGTTGCTAAACCAGGGCCCTTGGGGAATTCATCAAATTTCCTAGAGTTCTGGCTGGACCATCTTTCCTTGAACTTGCTGGCTCCTGGCTCTTCACTCTGCTCACTTCACCTCAGCTTCATTCTGCCTCAGAGTGTTTCAAGTCGTTTTAGTATTTGTCTACTTCTCAGTTGATTGGTCTTTAGACAGTGTTTTCAAGCACACTTTCATTTTTCAGCAACTACTATCAAAATTGGGGCCCTGCTCTTGGTTGCTCTTCAGGCATCATTGTATTATGTGTAGTCAGTCACTCTTCAATGGGCATACTGGTAACATAATACTTACAAATGGATTTGTAAGTGCTAAGAACACAAAGAAAGGTATAAACTAAAGGATGCTAAAAGCTAAAGATGGTCTTATTTCAGCTAGGGCATTGGCCAAGATGTTCCTGGATTGCACCTTCTCTGGGTATTGCTTGTACAACCATGCATTTCCTGAAACAAACAGGAGCATCCTGGAATGAGTCTCCTTGGAAAAGCAGTGTTCAGTCACTGTCTGCCTGTCTGCTGGGAAGAACTGCCCAGCCAGTTTGGTAGGCCTGTTCATCATGGAGGACAGAATCCTATTTGTTGCTTTAAGTTAATGACTGTTAGCTGGTGTTCCAGGCAACTGCTCAGATTCTTTGAAGCATTGGTCATACTAAAGAAATAGGAAAAGGTAAGACAGTCAATAGCTTGACAGTGGGACTATGAGTTTTTTTGGTTTATCCATGTACTGACCCAGTATGTCTTGAGCAAGGGTGCTGAATCAGCTCAGTTGTTCACAGTCCCTCAGGCCAGCAGAACTGCTTCCAAACTGAGTCCTGGATGGAGCTTCTGAGGAAGGGGAAAATTGGCCCTGGCTGTGCTTAGTGCGGCATTTTGACTGCCTCCTGAACTGTCTTGCTTGAGAGAGAATGATTCCCAAGGAATCCTTCACATTTCACTACACTGGCCCACGCTGATCTTCAGTGTGTCACAGAGCCTCCTTCATAGCTATTGCTACCTGTCTGTTTTGATGTGGTCCATCAAATCTTTGAGCCTATTGATTCAGACCTACTGATGTGCACAGTCTACTTCTTCTCTGTTCAGCCCATTTGTTGGCCTAAAAAGACACCTCTTTTAAAAAGTAATACAAATAAAAATGTTATTATTGATCTTTTGAGTTAAAAAGCCTAAATTTCCAGCTAAATTGCAGGTGGTCATTTTATTTCAGGAGGAATTTTTCACATGATACAAAACTGAACTGAATGGTTCAATGTAGACAGTGATTATTAAAAAAAAGCAACCATATTAATTCCAATACAGAATCATAGGTGTCAGGGTCCCCTCCCCCCTGCCATGTGATCCTGGGAGAGGGGCCCTGAGGGCACAGACACGGGGTTTCCCTGCTCCTGGTCAGCCTCGTTCCCATTGGTTGTTTTGTGTTCCCCTGCGCGGGCAAGGACCCTCGGGTCCCGTGATTGCCTCAGTTCCTGGGCAGATCCCGGCCATGTGGCTGGAGAAATAAACATCTCTCTGAATCATCTATCAAGAATCGGTCCATAGATATTTCTTTCCCATGGGCCTCCTTGTTTGATACGCGTGTAACAGAATACCCACTGTAACATACAGGAAAGAATATAATTGTTCAGGTTGGAAAAGATCTCTAAGATCATTTAGTCCAACCCCTAACCTAACTCTGCCAAGTCCACCACTAAACCATATGCCTAAGTGCCACATCTAGATGTCTTTTGAACACTTCCAGGGATGGTGACTCCACCACATTCCTGGGCAGTCTGTTCCAATGCTTTACAAACCTTTCTGTAAAGAATTTTTCCTAATATCCAATCTAAACCTACCCTGGTGCAACTTGAGGCCACTTCTGTCATCCTATCATTTATTACCTGGGAGAAGGACCTGACACCCAACTCACTACTCCTTTCAGCTAATTGCAGAAAGCAGTAAAGTCTCCCCTCATGCTCCTTTTCTCCAGACTAAATAACCCCAGCTCCTTCAGCTGCTCCTTGCAGGACTTGTGCTCCAGACCCTTCCCCAGCTCTGCTGCCCTCCTCTGGACATGCTCCGGCACCTCAGTGTCTTTGTTGTAGTGAGGGGCCCAGAAGTGAACTCAGGAGTCGAGGTGTGGCCACAGCAGTGCTGAGTACAGGGGGACGGTCACTGCCCTGCTCCTGCTGGCCACACTATTGCTGATACGGGTCAGCTGCCATTGGCCTTCTCGGCCACCTGGGCACACGCTGGCTCCTGTTCAGCCGCTGTTGATGAATACCCCCAGGTCCACTGGGCAGCCTTTCAGCCACTCTGCCCCAAGCCTCTGGGCTTGCATGGGGTGGTGGTGACAGAAGTGCAGGACCCAGCACTTGGCCTTCTTGAACTTCATACTGGTGGCCTTGGCCCATCAATCCTACCTGTCCAGGTCGCTCTGCAGAGCCTTCTTACCCTTCAGCAGATCAACTCTCCTGTCCAACTTGGTGTCATAAAAACAATCAGAAAGATTTATGTGGATCCACATATGTAGACAAATGCACATTATCTTCTTTGGCTTCTGTCCTCTCACATGCCCTATTTACTCTGGGATTTACTGAATCTCTGCTTTCCATATCTTGGTGAAAGCAGAGCTATAATTTTTAACCTCTGATACAACTCTTAGTGAAGCTATTCCCAAGGTAACATTCACCATTTTCACACTATAGCTGTGCAGTGATTTTCATTAACTGATTAGACAAACATGTTCATTTGGTTAGTGCTTGTTATGGCTATTTAAGTATGTATTCTTAGGACACATTACCTTACAAACAATGCTACCATCTCACCTTGTAGATGGCTTCAACTCTATTTTAAATTCCTGTTACAGGAATACATTTCTGAAAACTGGTACCGATAGCCACTAACGAGTTCTTACATAATCAGTCTCCTCAAACCACTGGCCTCTCTGACACCATCACTAATACATCAGGCAATGTAAACTCCTAAAGAGAATGAAGAAACAGGTGAGAGAAAAGTAAAAATACTGACAGCTCTCTGTGGGGATCCTTGTACATATAGGTACAGCACTACATTGGAAATATTAATGCCATATAAGCTGTTTTATATATAAATGCTAAAAATAAAAAATGGGGTTGAAAAACCACAGAACATCAGAGAATTCATTCTGAATGTGAATAATTTTATGCTCCACAGAAATCTGAAGTTATAACTCTATACATAGACTGAAACTGTGACTTCAAAGAATTGCTACATATTCTGTCTCTGACAGCACACTTGGTTTCCAAATCTGGGTAATGCCAGCGTGTGGTTCATTCTTCAATAGATAATGAAAAGAGTGGGTTTTTATCAGCAAAAGTTACATCGTCCTACAGTGCTGGAGCTAGACACATGCTGCTAACTCAAGTCAGGGTATTGACAGGAAACTGCTGTGACAGATTTGTTTCCAGAAGCAAATGTGACAACAGGGTGATGATCTCAAGCACTGCCGGATGCAGGGGAGTAAGGAAAACAAGAGAAGGAAAAAACCACCAACCAAAGAATCAGTCCAAAGAATTGGGAAGCGTTCATAGGCTCCACTACCTTCTCTTATTTTAGGCATGACTGTATTTGTTTTGGGGTTTTTTTGGTCACAGCTAAGATTGCTTTACTCAGAACTCATTCTATTGCATCTTTTTTCATTCGACAATGAAAAACTCTACAGCAAATGTATTGAAGGATTTAACTCTAATGCAGCTTCTCCCATTACTGCTTCAAACTGTTCTGAAATGCTGGCTTGTAGTTTTTCCTCATGATCATCTCAACTATAGATCAGAGGAATTGTCCCTACCACTTTCCAGTTTCTGATGCTGGGTTTCACCCTTCCACTCAGTCAGGATCTTTCTCCTCATCCTTACCCTACTTAACAAATCTTGGCTTGAGGGTTGAGGGCCTAGAGATAGAGGCATGCTACTATTCTCCCACAGAAAATAAAATACAGCTCCACTAAATGTGCCAAATAAGTCAGAACAAAAAGGCACAAACAAGTACAGGACATTTGTGCATTAAAAAAGATCATGAACCATGAGCTCAACTAATCAGGGCTGCAGAAATGTCCAAAACTGGGCTACAGAAGCAGACACAGCCATTATCAATTTGGTCAGTCCAAGAGCTGAGGAGGCAGATGGTACAGTCAAAATCAAGGGATCCCAAGAAGTGGGGCCGTAAGAAACTGTGCCACAGATGGAGAGACATCAGAGCTGGCCCCACGTCAGCTTTTCAGACCCAGATGGATTTATTCTCTCAGAAACAACACTGCTGAATGCAACTTCCCCGCTTCCAGGGCCAGCTCGTCTGTCCCAGGTGGTGCTGGGTGTTAACAAGCCCTTGGAGACCTGAGCTTTGCACAGCAGTCCCTGGCAAGTGTTGGCATCAGCCCCAGTCACCCACAGGGTGATCAGAAATTGTCCACTGTTCGGGGTGCTTCTTCTCCACAGCCACATGTCACAGAGAGGTGGTCATATACTCAGTTCATTGCATTGCTCTCACTCTTAAACAGCATGACTGGGGAGCAGAAATGTTGCTGACCACAGGGCAGGTTACTATTCCTCTAAAAATCCTTTCTTCAAGGTTCATTCAATATTTTTAAAACACCATTTTAAAATTAAAAGTACTCATAGCAATATAACTTTGAGAAGCACACACATTTGGCTCTTTGCTTTGAAAGCACCAGGGTAATAAACACACTTGCACTGTGTCTTTAGCAAACTAGCAACTGGGAGGAGTGCACTTACTCAACAGCAGAGCCCAAACCCTACTGCTCTTAATGCTTTTCAAAGGCCTCCTGTAGAACAGGTCCAAGGGTGAAATCAGCCCAGCTGTCTGGGCAGATGAAAAGCCATCTGTGCCATGAAACTGAGCCTTTTGTGCCTGGGGCTAATAACTTGAGTAGTAAGTAATGGTTCTGTAGAGCAGGAGAGATTCCCGACTAGAAATTTTGGGTTTATCGTAACATGGAGCCTGCCTTCTCTCATTGCCCACATGATTTATAATGCACCTTGGAGAAGGGAGGTCTTGTTCCTTCCTGAGAAATAACGACACCTTCCTACACCTTTGGCAGACTCACATTAATCAGGCAGCTTAGGGTTTTCTGATGGTAACACATGAAACTTAATTACATGTTCACAGACCAGGTGAAAATAAAAGGAATTAATGGGCATTATCTGCCCCTTGGGTTATGTATTTACTTTCACGTGTCTGCCCAAACAAAACACTAAATCTCTCAGATTCATGCATGTGAAAGCTAAGCAACTTTATTTTTCATAAACACAAAAAGGTGCCAGTACTGTAATGTAGAAAACATTAAAGGTAAACATACACCGATTATCTATTTGCTTTAATTTAACCATTCCAGGTTTCTTACTGACCTGGATTCCAAGTTCAACTTCACTATCATTTAATCACAAAGATTTCAAGTGCAGAAGCACTGACATATTGGAAATGCTTGGGTTAGCTGAAAACAAAGCTTGCCATCCTCTGGAGAAAATATATCACTCCTTTCTGTGTCTTCAGACCTAGAGACCCAGATGAAAGCCTGTCTTTCCTTGCTCAAAATACTGGAATATATGTTAGTATACTAAAAGACAAACATTTTGAAAATGAAAGTAAGTTAAAACTACCAAGGGACAGATCTAGTTTACACTCTGGCAATTTTCCTGAGATCTTACTTTTAATGTTTACTGTTTAACTTGATAAAATTGAGTAACTAGCATAATAGCACCTCAAATGCCTGAGAGAAACAGCCCATTAAAATATGAAGCATCTTGTTAATAAAATACACTCATCAGAACACACCACAATTCCCTATAAGCTCGTACAGTTTTAAGGCCAGTAAACATCTCTAATGATCAGCAGCAAACCCAAGTTTTCTTCAATGGTTTGTACATCCCTTCTTTCAAAAGGTGTCTTGACATCAAATATAGTCAAACTGTTTCAGAGTCTTCCAGGGGTATGTAGAGTAAAGATGGAAGAAAATCCTGGCTGTAACACTACAGTTTTCCTCCACTCACTAGTTTCTGCCATCACAGATTGATCCAGCAAACTGAAAGAATTGTCTCCAATGAAAACACTCTATCAAACATTTTATTTTTGTTGCTGCACAGTAAATGTCTGCTAAAGATGAGGAATTGACCACAATTCGTATTTTCAGGATGTCACATCTTCACAGTCTTTACTTCCTCACAGGTTCCCAAGGAACAATATTGAACAGGGTACCCACAGAGCACAGAAAAATAAATCACATGTGCTCAAAGTAAGTTTAAATACTAGACCCAGAGAAGGAGAAATCTATCCTCTTCAGATGACCGAAGACATAGACGGATATGTTTCTAGCATCCAGGCCCAGAAGTGAAGGATTTCATCACAGGACTTTCAAGACTAGCTAACAGTTTCCCTGCATGTCTTTGGTTTGGATGTTTGGATGTCAAAACTGACATTTTTTTAAAGGTCTTAATGGTCAGAGGTCTGCTGCTCTTCAGCCTGCCGGGGAAAAAAGAAATCAGTCTTTTCAGTGTCAGCAGCATTTAACAAGTTAAGTTATGGGCTGGTTCCCAAGGTCTTTAGAAAACATGAGTCCTACTCATTATTGATCTCCCCTGTAGAAAGTTATTTCTTTTTCTTCTTTCTGGTTTATTTCATATAGAGACTGCTACAATTGCTTTTACCATTCCCCCTGGAGTCATTTCAGGTTAACTCACTTTACTGGTTACACTTGCTTAAATACAGCTTGAATTTGAAGGTTCTCTTTGAACAGGAGCTTGACAGAGAAATTCAGGATGAAAAGAGCAAAGTTTTGGATGCAGAAGAGGTTGTCTTAATGATAGGGTAATTGCTTTTCTGAAAAGGACAGTCTTGAATTGTGGAATCTATAGTTAATTGCAAGAGCAACCTTAACTAAGCCTCATTCTTTTTATGCATCACTCTCTAGTTTTTTTCTATAATATACTATTTTTCCATCTGAAAGTCACTTTTTAATAAAATGACCTCGTCTTGAAATCTGATCTTCAAATTAAGAAAACTTCTATTCTAAAAAGTCACTCATAAAAGTGTAAATAGCCAGTAAATTTCCCCACAGAAAACTAGGTAACTTCTGAAGACTAATCTCTAAGACAGTATAGTTTTTCTATAACCCATTTGTGTAGGAATCTTCTTGCAATTCACAAGATTTGTTTAAGCATTTGGGATAATAGTTTTAGCTCCATTTCTGAACAAGTATTAAATGTGAAAATGAATGATGCATTTCAGGGACATATCATCTCCCCTCTAGAATTCACCCTGAAATTAGCCAGGGACTTTCTATATTTGAAGGTTGTAAATTGTTGTGGTTTAATCCCAGCCAGCAACTAAGTTCCACACAGCCACTCCCTCACTCCCCTGATGGAAGGGGGGAAGGAATCAGAAGGGTAAAAGTGAAAAAACTCACAGGCTGAGATAAAGATAGTTTAATAGGTACAGCAAAAGCCACATGCACAAGCAAACCAAGGAGTTCATTCATACATTGTCAGCTATGCTTCCTCATTAGAAAAGCTCTTCTTGATTGGGTCAGGAGGCTGAAGAGCACTATCCATCTTGCACATAGTTGCTCAGAAGGGTGTATTTCATAAGCCCTATGTCCAAACCCACCATTCTGTGATCCTTGTCTGATCTCTATCCACAGCACAGACAACAAAATTTCACCCAGAGGAGGGGACTTGTTTTGAAACAACTGACTTAATGGGTTATACCAGAACATCTTTCAGATAATATTCAAATTTGGGCAACAGATATTTTCCCTCCATTAAGCTTTTTAAAAAATACATAGGAGCCCTTTTCCTTTTTCCTTGCCCAGTGGCTTGATATAGGATGCAGGAAATTCAGTGATTTCCCACTGCCTGTAACACCTTTTAAGAAAAATGGGCCATACAAGATCTGTTTTTATTAAAAAAGGAAGGAAACCTGTAGGCCTCCTTTGTCTTTGAGTACTCTTTTCTTACAGGGAGGTGTGCTAGGCCAGTTCTTCATGGATTCTGTACAAGAAACAGAAGCAAACTTGCGTAGTGGGGTTTTTTTCCACCTCTGCTACATTTTCAGAAGTATGTGCTGTTCCAGGAGCCATCCAGAATCCCAAGTTGTACAGCCACGTGTGCAAAGGGTAATTCTAGCATGTGTCCTCTGTTCACTAACTGATCACATAACAAGAGGCCAAGAGAGCTCCCTGAGCTGCGGGGCTGAGTGTTCACACACAGCTACACTATGCATAAGGTCAGAGAACATCATGTCATTTGTCCAATTCTTATAGGTACTGGAGCAGAATACTAAAAAGGAAGTCAAGGAATAATCTGCTTTTGTTTGCAATTTACACAGACATCTATGTACACGCAAACAGGTACACAAGCCAGCAGCCAACTAAGTAAATACAACATATAGCAATGTTAAGTGCAGAGCTGGCCATGTGAGTCAAGTTATTGTAATTTAAAGTGTTTCCATCTTCAAAAGGATCTGAAAGAAACAGAATGTAGGCTTTATTAACAGGGTAAGTTCCCTCACACAGAAGGCTTTTTTTTTTTCCTGCTCCATATTCTTTCCTTATTAGTGCTGAAGCATCCAAGCACTTGGTCAGCTGTATTCTATTTTTTGGTTGCATGTGGGGTTTTTTTCAAATGTACTACATCGCCAACTACCAATAATCTGCCTAACCAGATGTGCATTGTCAGTCCATCTTTATTCCCCCGTTCCCTGCTCCAATTCTTCTGCAAAGGTTACCTAAGCAGCAGAAAACATATAAGCAGGGCACTGTCTGCAGTTCAAAATAATCACTGTCTAGTTCCTGCAATGCCAAGACAGTAGCGTAACATAATACTCATTAGTAAATGAAAATTGCTCTATACTGCAATTATACAGCCCTTATAGCAGAGAATAATGGCAGTCTTGGTGCTTTTCCCAACTGGACTGCATGACACAAGCAGATCAAAACACTGATCACCTAGAAGAGAATTTCAACAGGATAGGGCAGAACAACAAAACAACTGCTGTTGAGAAGATTAATATAAACTAACATGTCACCCATATTTATTCATCTCACTATCTGCTGCAGATCAACAAAATATACCATATAGTTAAAATATGGTATATAAAATAACCCATATAGTTAAAAGGCATTCACAATCCTTACAGAAAATACAGTATGTGGAATTTACAATTCTGGTCCACGTTACAAGATGCTTGTGAAAAAATATTTTAAAAGTATTTAAAAACCAAATTATTATTTCAACAGCAGGATTTCGTATGGAACCACAATTTTTTTTTCTTTTTGACAAACTATTTCTCCACAGCAACTTACTTCAGCTGTATTTCAGTAGAGGCTATTTCACAAATGCAAAGATTAAATGAATCCCAAAAGCATTCCAAAACTTCTGCTGTAAAAATGTAAATGGATTATCTCTCCATTAATATCTCACTAAACAGCAACACTTTAGAAGCAATCATTCTTCTGTTGCTCACAACATAAAAGCCAAATGATAAATTATCCTGCTATTACAAGATTAGAGTAAAAAGGGGTGGGTCGAAGAAAATAATGTCTTTCGATTATCTTGAAAGCGGGTTTACAAATGCCATACTGGTACTTCCATAGTAATGCATTGGACTTCACATCCATGTTGTATTGCTAGCCTCAAAATTCACCTCACTCATAACAAAGGCATTACTTCTCATAAAACTGTGGCTGACATGACAATGTTTAAGCATGCATCACTTCACTGGTATTTGTGTATGTACAAACAGCCAATTAATACACCAAGACAAGCATGCAGAAGCCTCTCTCTCCACTGGGAGCCTTCCTTCTCTTTTCTAGATTTTCACAATCCTCAGCTCTACCTTCCCTTTCAGCAATTAAAAGAGGTGAAGTATTTCAGGATCTAGCTACTTGGAGCAAAGCCTCATTAATTACATCAGTATCCAGCTGAGATCTCTGCACACTCAGATTCAAGGAAGTATTGACACAATCACCTTGATTCCAGTACCACAGATATAGGTCCTCTGCTGTAATTGCTGAAAAGCGACTCAGAGTCACTCTGTTGAGGGGTGAGGGACCAATGCTGGCCCTTGGCCACCTGGGCACCCATCCAGCAATGGCCTGACTGTGCCTGGATGCAGTCTCCCAACACATGTTGGAGTGCCATGGATACTGCTCTGACTTGCACCAGCGGGCAGGAATCAGCAGAACTAGGGAAACCTATGCTATGCTCTCTCTCCCCTTAGTCATCCTATTAACATAGGCCACAGAAAGAGGAAGGCATCCCAGACATGATGACAGAGGATCTCAGCTATCAGGGAAGTTGCATACAGGTAATTCAATGGAGCAACCTCCTAGACAATGCTGTAACATTTTTTATTTGATTCTTGTATATTCCTAGAGGCACACGTAAAATACTAAACACTTTAAACTTCCAATCTCTCTTGTTTATAATTTCTTTATAGCCAGAAAAGTATAGTTTTGCTCAACACAAAGACTACCTTGCTGTGTAATATAAAACTGCTGATCAAATCTATTTACTGGGTCAAGAAAGCTAAGTTACTTCTGCTAGAAATGCAGCACTAATCAGCCATGCAGCATCATAGTTGTCTTTTCATCCACTTTTATGCATCAGTCAAAAAACTGCTTTCAAAGTTCTGAGTTAAATATATTTGCTGATAGTGATGGTCAAAAAGGGGAAGAAAGCACATATGCTGATTTTAGACCACAGGTGGTGCAGCACAGGGTGTTAGAAATTGTATCTCCCTATAAAGTGAGGAAATTTGGTATGCAAGTAATTGAGAGAAAACTTACAATGCCATTTTACAGACATTATTTCTTGACTCACTTTAATTGGACAACTATCATTCTCTTTATATCATGTGATCTTTCTGATCAAGGTTGTGTATTTGGAACTCTCTTCTCCTTGGAAACCTGTGTTTCAGATTTTCAAAGCACTGCAAACTTTTCCTAGATTACCCTTTTTAGCAATATTTCAGGACCATCTTCTCAAAGCCGAGCCATTATAGAGATGCATTCTGATGCTCTTCCTCATGTGGAACATTTCTTTTCCCATCAGAGGTCTAGTGCATCCATTCAGTAGGGGAAGTTAAGGCATCAGTGTCTGACCTTCAGTTGCCCCTATTACTTCAACTGTCTACCACATATTTTCATTACAAGGTCCATGTGAAGAAGCAACAAGGATTTCCACTTTGAGTACCAATTTTTAATGATGCACCTTTAAAAAAGGTAAATGGTTTCAAAATCTGACTGATTTCTAATGGATAAAGAAAATTGCACCTCCTCTTCCCCACAGAGCTCTCGGCCAGCACTGGATCTGAACTGATTATCTCAAAATGCATGTTTTTGTGCAAGTTCACCAACTGATTGGTGTATTCCCTGCAAGCCAGCTGGAATACGTAATTTTAAAAGGGATCTTTGGGTTAGTAACGTTTTCTCAAACAGTTGTTACTGAAGACTACATGTGCAGACTAAATCAGATTAAATCTTAAAATAAGATCATAATCAGAAGTGAAAATCCAGCTAGAATATGTCTGTATGTCCTAAAATGTTTCCTGTAAAATTAGGCAGTAAATCATCTAACGGTAATAAGGCTTACAACACACAGGTCGTTCTGCCACACAGGCCTATGCAGGCAGCCCAATATTACCAGCTACCTACCCTTGAGCTGCCTTATTTATAGATTCCTGATATTAGAGAAACTTAAGAATGTTGAACTCTGTGAAACTACTCACGAATGCAGCCTGCACACACAATTTTTGCAGGAGTCGACACAAAGGTGATAACTGTGCATCACCATTAGACCAGCTTAACAGAATGCCTGTGAGTACCCCCAAGGACTACCCGTGCCACTAAAGGTAACACGTGCAGAGGTCTGCAGATTGGAGGTACTGCATGGATTTGTACTGTGTGTACCAAGTTTGATACTAGCAAAGCTCCGCTTCATTCAGGCATCGCTCCTCACCCCCCTGGGATTCAGACTTGGCAGCTGGGAAGGAGGCTCTGCAGTCCCCGGCAAAGGCTTCACTGGAGCTCCCCTCAGAGTCCTTCAGAGACTCACTGCCAAGTAAGGGCTGTGTATATAAATCTCAGCTAGCTCGGGAGTAAGAGAGTCAAGTTCCGGTAAGACGGAAACATAACAGACGATGATACTGTCGCATGTCGTGGTTTGCGGTTTTCTCCCTCAAATCCTATGTTATCTAAAATTTTTAATTGGTGATTTGGTGGAGAAAACAAATTGAAATTATCCGATGAGGCATTTTGAAGTTAGAAGAGGATATAAAATGGAAAGCGTACTGTATAGTTTGTCAAATGAAGGCGCACATAATTCTTACTGGATTGTCTACTGCAATTTTTATTAAGAAACTCACTAAAGTAATTGGTATCATTTCTAAATGGAAGTTTAAATTTGCCATAATGAAAGAGGGGTGAAGTTTGAAATAACAAAGAAAGGAGTGCATTTAACGCTTGCTGAAGGAAGTTAAGTACCTGTAGCATAATAATCTCTCTTTTTGCAGAATTGGGAAGCATGTGGCAGTATTAATAAAATTTTGATTATGACTTTATCATCAAAGATCTTCTCTAAATCCTGAAGAAAATACTTGCAGTCTAACACTTCAAGGGAAAAAAAAGGCTGAACTAAGAACCTTCATATTCAGTTATTTTTAAGGAACACAAGTCAGACAAACAGCAAGCCAAGATTCTAGAAAATTGAATCTGTACTTTCACACTTGGAATTTTAAAGTTGTCAAGACTCAAAAAACACATGCTAAGTTTGGAGGGCTGTGGTAAAAGAGTTCTGGGGAAAAAAAATCTGTTGATAAAACTGGCTGGCAAATCATGCCACATAGGAAATCTCCTCTGAAAATGGAGATTAAACTTTCAGAGTAAAGACACAACCTTCTTTGAACATGCCTTGATTTAGTCTAATGCCTACCACTGTCTACAGAACAAAGGAAAGTGAAATTTCAAAGTCAGAATCTCACCAGCACCTCATGGATGTGCAGCAGGGAACACAATCTTATTTTAGGACATATATGTATAAGTGAAAAGAACAGCAAGGTAAGTAAAAGGTGAAGGAGCACCAAGACTTCTGCCTTCTGCCTATATGTTTTTTTTACTTAACTATACACGAAATTTGCAACTGAGGCAGAGCAAAACAGTTTTGAAAACCATACAGTACTATGGATTTAAACAGCTTGTCAGGACTGAGTCTTTCTGCCTGAGTAACTATGATCTGTTTTAGGCCATGGACTGGGAAATACATGTCCAAAAAAAGATTCAAGAAAGAGACACTGATGCCATCCACAGTACTGAAAAAAGTCCTAGTGGCACAAACCATGGCAGAAGACTATGAAGTTTATAAACCTTTTTTTTCTTTTCTCCTATAACAGGGAGATTCACTGCAGAGGAAACATGGGGAATAAATCTACAGCTGCCTTGGCCAGCTCCCCAGAAAAGGGAGGCTTTGCAGGTAGAACACAGGATTAGCAATCCCATCCCTGGAAGTCTGCAGTACAGACTATCCCCAGCAGTGCATGTCCTGCAGTAAAACAGTTTCCAAATTTGTGATCTGATTTGGACAGAGGTGCAATGGATTAACATTAAAACGACTCATTGCATCTTTAATCAAATATTAAAGGAATCTAAGTGAGAAGAGAAGCAGGTTTCTTAAAAAAAATTAAATACAGAACCAAAGACCCACTCAAAGTAATAACAGTAATCACAGAATCACATCTGGGAGTCTAATTTGCCCCTGAATTAATAAATAAAATCATTATTTTTTTCATTTAGCAGTAATCTTTATTAAATACCACCATTTACAGTTAAAAGCACCACTATAACCGAAAAGAATGAGAGTTTTAAAGTAAGATCTGGAGATGAAGTGTTATTCAAAGGCTGTGAGGGGGAAGAAGCTATAAGAGAGAATTTTTGATAGCTGAAGAGCCTGAGTAAACAAACCCACTGTTGCAGTTATGAAGGGAGAGCTAACAGGAGAAAGAAAAGGGTGAGCTGGTAGTGGAGTAGGGGCATGCTGGGTCAGCAAGACAGAGAGAAAAATGCATAAAGAATTTTGAAGAGAATCTTACTCACCCTATACAAGTTAGGTGTGCTTGCTAGAAATTGATTAAGATAGGGTAACATATAATGGAAAAGAGTATATTTCAATAGTTTGATAGGCTGTTGCATAGGCAATATAGCCATTAATTATTTGAGCCCTTTCAATCAAAGCTTTTCTGCATGAAATAACAGAGTTTACATGGTTCACAGAAACAAACATATGCCTAGACAGATGCAGAATACAAAAAACCACCAGAGAAACCTCAGCATTGTGAGTGAGTCACCAATTAACATTTCATCACTTTAAAGATACTGTAAGCTTCTTCCTTTCCCATGCCACAAAGGATTTTGCACAGTGCTTCTGCAGTGGTCCAGCTGAATTTCTTGCAAGATCAAGACCTTTGTCAATAAGGTTTACCTATAACAGTACTAACTCAATAGTCATTCTTCTTAGTAGAGCAGTAAGTATATTTTCATCTCTGCTAACTAAAGTGCCTAAATAACCAAACCCCACTACCTACATAACCAAACCTCCATTTGATCATGTGGACAGGTGCTAAATAAAATCGAGAACTTGACAAAAATTCAATAGCTTTTCCTAAGTTTGAGATTCAAGTTCAGGAATAGGGCTGGGTATGGTCAGAAGCCTGAAAGGAAAGAACTCAACCAAAATCCAAGCTGCAACCCAGACAACCTGTGGACTTCTGTACCAGAGCAAGTGCACAGTGGTTTCTGTCTCCCTTTCTCACATGGGAAGACAGATGGACTGATACACATACATTTCTTTTATGTAGCAATCTATTGTGTAACCATTTATGGACCATTCTGAAGTCCATTTTGATCTTCTATCAAGACCATTCATTTTGATAGGAGAAAGAATTTTTTTTACATTGAGAACAACCACTTACTGGAATAACTTCCCCAGAGGCATGGTAAAGGCCTCATCACTGTAGGTTTCCAAGGTGTGATTGGGCAGTGTGTTAGATAACCTCATCTAGGCTCCCTTTTCCACAAAAGGTTGGACCCAACCTGGGCCGCTCTGTAATATTCAGCAAAATAGGAAATTTGCAAATTAGAATGCTAAGAGATGTTTTTGCAAAGGTAAAGTGTAACAAGTGGCTTGAGAAAGATGTATGGGATGATCAACACAACCTGCTACAGGACTTTTAGTAGGAAACACGCTGGTTTTACCTCTTGTTGAGCTCTCCATTTGAAACAGTTGTTATTCTCATTTAATACACTATGAGGATTAGAATAATGTTGATAGTTATCTCTCTCACAGGATGTTGTGAAGACTGATATGTTCACACAGATTATTTTAAAAATGCAATACAGAAGAATAATGTTATGCATTATTAGCACTGGTAGAATAGTAATACAGTTTTATATTAACTCAGCATTCCACAAACAGCAAGTAAATTGTTACTCAAAAGGTCTCTTTACCCTCCAGCATTCCTCACAGATTTCTTCCAACTCCCAAGCTGGTTATTGAGCAATGTCATTTTAAAAGACTAACACGCTACCCTTGAGGAAGAAAAATCTGAAGACAAAACATCACAAGCAAGTTCTCCCATTAAAACACTTCTATGCAGAGATACTTCAAAAAGCTGAAATAAAATGACAGTAGAGACAATGGTGTTGCTGGTACATTCCCAACTGTGGTTAAAATGACCAAGAAATGTGACCCTGTATAATATAAGAGGTCTCTCTTATATAAGAGGTCTCTCTCTCTTTACAAGACTGTCTCTTGATTCCATTTAAAAACAAATTGCTAATGAAAATCTACAAAATAGCAAAAGTTATTTTTTTCCCTCACATGTAACATATTCTTCAAGTAGGAAACACAAGAAATCATGTGCCATTAAAACTATCACTTTGATAGGTAATTACCTGAGCATCATAACCAATAGATTTCTCTGTGTTGTCAAAAGAAATAGAAGACAAAATTAAACCTACCATCCACCCATAATTTAGTGTTTTGTGATTAAATTTATTGAGCCCTTTTTCACACTTGATTGATACACTTTGATTGCACAATTAAAGACAATTAAATTATTTTAAATTCTAAGCTATTCTATCCAAAGAACTAAACTGGAATTGTCACCGTGTTTATTGTCACCCTGTTCAGGATGGTAGAGAATTTGTATTATGGATTTCCCAATCCACCTGCATCCTTCTGGTCCTTGAATAAAACTTCAGCCATATGGAGAAATTAAACACTTGTGCCTTTGGCTCTCATAGCCCTTGTTTTTATACCAGTTGGGCTCCTGTTTCATTTTCATCACCATCACCTTTTCCACCTACAGTGAAACCAGGACAAAGATGATCCCATGCCCAAACAAAACAAACTCTTCCAAAGAAAGGACACTCTGGTCAAGTATTTTATTTACATCTCATTAAACTAACAGTCATTTCAATTCCCATTCAGCTCTTTCTAGGTTTAAGGTGCTACATTGTAATGATGAACTGATCTGATTGATTAAAAATATTGACTGTAGAGAAAATTCCACAGGTAACTGGACATAGAGATCAGCACGAAAGGCAAATAAATTAATATAGAAACAAACAGGGTAGTGATGGAGAATGCAAGGAATATGGAGGCTGGATGAGATTAACTGATGTTCAGATCAGATATCCAGAAAGACTTTTTCACCATGAGGACAGGCAAGCAGTGGAGCAGGTTGCCCAGAGAGGCTGTATGATCTCGATGGTCAGAGGTTTCCAAGAGCAGAGTGGATAAAACCCTGAGAGACCAAGCCTGAAATCAGTGTCAATTCTGCTTTTAGGAGAAGGTTGGACAACAGAACCATAATGAGGAACAGGTCTGTAGCCTCAGGGCAAGGGAAAGGTTGGCAAATGAGTCAGGCAGGGGCAGAAGTATGTGCCTTCTGCAGCAATAGGTTTTTTGAAAACACGGATTTTATCTAGGTTTGAAGGACTGTGAAGAGAAGAAACTTGCATAAGCAGTTTGAATAGTTTAAACAACTTACTTTAATGGCAATACTAGGCAATACAACTCTAAGCACTAAGAAATAATATCAAATTTTTTAGAATTTTATTAGGTACAAAAATAATCAAGTTACAGAAAAGTATCAATGTTCAAAGATAATCATTTTAAAGAGTCCACAATTTAATAAAAAATGTAATACAGAAGTTTACTGTAAAATTTAAATTCATGGTGTATAAATCTGGGGGGTTTTCTTGCTGTGTAAGTTCTACCTGAAAAGATTATTTTGTCTAGACAGTTTTATGGGAGTGTTACAGAAAAAACTCCTTCAGCCTTGTTTTCTCCCAGTTCCATGACCTTCACTCACACAAAGTCTCTATTTCAAAAACATACCCCCCCAAGTTTCCAGGCATCAGAGGTGGCTTTTTAGTTTTCTATGCAATAGTGCTGCATGGGAAGTTACAAAAAAGCATCCTCATACCTGGACTGCAGCTAAGATGATGTCAGAAACAGCTTTCTTTCCGATTGAGAGCATCAAGCAGTGGAACACTCACCCGTGAAGTGGGGGTTAAAACAGAGGGTACTGCCCAAAGTGAAGCACAAAGTGAAGTCAAGCCATAGAGCATGGGCCTCCCTTTGGGTTGATTCTACTGGGATGGAGGGGTTGCAGATCTTTAGATCCTGTATAAGAAAAGTTACCAGGAAGCCAGCAGCTTTTGAGAAAACAAAATGAATAAGGAGCTGAATGACCACATGGACAACAGTCAGGGGAATACAGGTCCAACTGGGAAGAGAGGTCCAGAAATCACAAGCAAAGAAACTGCCTCTGTCTCCATCCCTACTGTACTTGCAGTCATTGAATTCTGCAGACTGCTGCAGGGAAAAACAGCCTGGCAAAAATCCTGGGGCACCATTCTAGGACAAACAACTCAACAAGGTCCCCAAAATCCCCCTCTTTCAGACCAAAAAGAGGCAATATGGAAAGTGACCCAATTCTAAAAAGTTCATCTTATAAATTCTGAACGCTATGGGTTTATTCAATGTTTGAAGAAGCCAGTAAGTCTCTTCCTGGAGTTCATTTTTTTCCTATGCCAGTACCAATATTCCCAGTTCCTCAGGAATGTTTTGATATGAATTCCTAATACTTTAAAGGAGAAGAAGGAATTTTGTCAGATAAAGCAAGAGGAAAAAAACCCCACTGATTCAGTAATGTTATTATTTCCAAGAAATGCACAAGCCCATTTGGATGTCTAGAGAGAAACTGAAATGAAAAGTGATTCTTAAAAAAACAACCAAATAAAACACAGCAAAACTCAAGAGGATTTCCAATTATGTTTTAAATGCAATCTCTGCCATTTCATCTTTTTTCACAGGTGCTACTGCATCACTGAGCAACTGGAGTGCAATGGGGAGTTAAGTGTTGGGGAGAAAAAGGGGACAGTGTAGGGGTAATTACTCACTGTTATGACAGCTGTTGATCCTGAGGCATGACAGCTGTATACCGTATGTTTTGGGCGATGCAGTTCATCTGTCATTTACTCCATCTTATCTCACACCGCCATTACCAAATTCCCATCACACAGTGTTAAATGGCGCCTTCCTCAGAAGCTTGCAGGGCACAACCTGCTCCTTCTCTGCCACCACCACAGACAGGTCTCTGTCTCTTTGTAGCCCTGACAGCTTTCTACAGCCATCTTTAGCATCTTTTCAAACCAAAGTCTTTCTGTCTCCTTTGGAATTGCAGGACAGGCAGACAACAAATCAGCTGTGCTGCAGGTCTTCCCCACCTCACAATTATCTCATCAGTACCTTCTCATCCCCTGCTTTTCTGGCCTGCACTCGACTGTATTTGATTGAATTCACAAAAACACTTGGAACCACTGCTGGTGTGACAGACAAACAGCAACCATGTTCTTGGCTTGAAAAAGCAATTTCAAGTCTCTGTGTCCTAGGCATTTCTCAATTAAAGGAGCACAAAGGGATTTAAACACAGCTTTTACACACCAGACTTTAATGCAACCAGGTTTCAGGGGATCTTTTTTTTTTTTTTTTAAATCAAAACCCAATATGAGGATACAGGGGGGAAATGGGCAGTAGCCTGCAGTAAAAATGCCCAGATTTCAAAGCCCTGGAAAAAAACAATTTCACGTTACTGAATCACATCACGCAAGAGGATGTGAACAGCTCTTTTAAGCCAGACCAAAATCTACATAGCCCTGTCCTTCCTGCAACAAAACATATCAGCAGCCTGTCCTTGGAGGACTGCACCCCATGGAAGAGTGACCCATGCTGCAGCAGCTTTGGGGAGGGCTGTTCCCATGGGATGGATTCACATTGCAGCAGTTTTGGGAGGACTGCTGCTCGTGAGATAGAGCCACATCAGAGAAGTTCACGGAGAACTGTCTCCTGTGGGAGGGACCCCACAGTGCAGCAGAGGAAGGACTCCTCTCCCTGAGCAGTGAGAGAAATCATGGGTGATAAACTGATGAAAACCCCCACGCCCCTGTCCCCTCGTGCTGTCAGTGGGAGGAAGGGAGGGGTTCGGGGGAAAAAAGGTGGGGTTTTTTTAAGGGCATATTTTACTTCTCATTATCCTGCTCTGATTTTGTTAGTAATAAATTCACCTTATATCTCTAATTTGAGCCCTTGGAGTGTTTTCTCCTGGTGCTTATCTTAGCTCATGAACCCTTTGTTAAATCTTCTCTCCTCTGTCCAACTGTAGCACGGGAGGATGAGTGAGTGGCTTTAGTGGGTGCCTGGCATCTGGCCAGTGTCAAACCATGACACCCCATCACACCACACCCAGTCTTGAGGAATGGATATCTGAAGTTAAAGACTGAGTCAATGAGCATGCATATTAGCATGAGCCTCTCTGGGCTCCAATCCATTTTCAACACGAACCACTCCTGAGATGCTTCTCTGTGTCTTTCATGTCTCAGTACATTCCTCTGCATTAACTCACTCAGCCTCCCCACATGAGCCTTTGGCATCTCTGTCATCCTCCTGCAAAGGGCTCCTCCTTGCTGTGGAGCTGGTTCCCAGCAGTTTCACTTGAAGTACACTACCTTCTGTAGTAGAAGACATAAAACCATCCTTCTCTACCCATCTTCTCTAACCAATCCACGATTTTCTAAATCTCTCTCTATTCACCTACCAAACTGTCTCTACCAGAATTGGTTTTCTCAGTCATTCCCTTGCTCTGACTATTCCTGTCATTTTTTTCTGAATTTCCTCCATATCCTTGTTGAAATGGAAATCCTAGACTGTGCACAGCGATCAGCCTACACACGAGGGAGCATGAAAGCCCAAAGCCTCATCTTCCTTCCCACATGCCATCCAAGGACTGGTAAAGCATCAGTAGCATGGCAGATCAACAGATTCCTATTTTTGCCTGAGTATTAGCTTTCCAAAATGAGAATGGAAACAACACAAGGCTTATGGCCACATTCATATCAAGAGAAGCACTGAAGCAAACATTTCCTTTGGCAGATCTCAAGGTGGCCCAGCGGGGATTTGGGGCTACCCTCCAGCCCACCCTCTCCAGCACTGGCCTGCCCCAAGGCATCAGAAGTGCCATGCATGCTTTCCAAATGCATCTCTCTTCCAGGGACAGGGCTGTATGCACACATCCCTCTCTCACTGACTGTGCATCCAGATCTGTCTATAGATCTGACATCATGTTTATTTACTTCAAATGAGAATTCCAATTATAGCACCAAATTATTCTGAGGGGGTAACAACAAAGATGATGCTTTTGGTCCAACATGGATTTATTTCAAAGTGATTTCCAACATGCTGCTCAGCAGCAGAAGTTGTAGGATTGTACACCACAAGGCGGGCTGCCAAAACTGAGCTCTGCTGCAGCTGAGCAGGCAGAAGTTCAACATAAACAAAAATAACTGAAAATGAAAACTAGGGGGAGAGGAAGGGGAGGGGAATAGACAGACAAACAGGCAAATGGCAATGCTGAGAAAGAAAACTCTAAAATCCACAAAAACATGCTGAGCAAGGAGGGAGTACACCCTCATTTTAAAACACAGCGCAAAGAAGCATCCCAAAATGGGCTTGTCTCAGCACTGCTAGGAATTGTGAGAGCCAGTAGAAGATTTTAGATTCAGCTGCAGCTCAGATGAGCTTTTCACATGCTCAGAAAGTGGCCACACATTTTCAGAATGTAGGAGCTCAACCATCACTGTGGTTTAAACTGAAGACCCCTAAACAGCAGGAGCGAAATTAGTATCATATTTTCTAACTCTTATTAAAAGAACAGCATTTAGTTCACAGAGCTAATTGCTTAAAAATTAAAAGGAACTATTAAGTCACCTTTGGAACTTTGGCTGCTCAGGTGTTTGTGCCACTCACTGGGAAAAGCCACAGAACTGTAATTTCAGAAAGACTTTGGAATTATGGATAAAGTAAGAGTAATACTTGTGTGGAACAGGTTGGGCTTCGCAGACAATTTACTGAGGTTATTTACTTTGACAACATCTGCTATATTGATACTGTAGTCAAACCTAACAAAAAAGTGTTTGCTAGAGACTGCTCCTTGATTGGATCTGCAGCCACAGCCCGGCCAGCAGCACGGGAGGATCAGCTGCTGGAAACTGTGACTGCATACTGGGACAACGGGATGATCTTAGGTGGTCACAAAGAACTGAACTCTAATGCTCCCAGGCCAGAAGAAAAACTGCTTTGGTAAGCTAAGCGCTGTTTTTACTGAGCTCTTATCAGTAGCTGCTATTTTGGGGCATTAAAACATTGCAGCTCAGCAGAAATTCCATGGAATTTCATGGGAAAAGGCACCTGAATAGGCACTACTGCAACTGAGGAGCCAGTCTGAGCTCAGAAAGCACTGGCATGAAAGGTCTTAGGTTGTCTTAAGAAAGTAGCAGGAATTTCTCTTAAAAAGTGTCAGGTTAATATATTTTATTATTTGCTACCAGTTCCATTTATGATTTAGATAGTGCTTCTCAGCCTGTTGCCAACACACCATTGAAATGATCGGAGGAAAAACCCCCAGGTGCTTACCTCTACACACACAGAAAACAAAGTCTGAAAGAAAAAAGACTTCACAATTGAGCATTCAAAGTATAGCACAAACATTTGTTGACAATAAATGAAAAATCCCAAACACTTGAGGCAACACTACCCAAGATGAATGGTGGCTTTTTCTTTACTCCTATCTCTTCATCCCAACATCCAGTCCAGCTTTTGACTAAGAATAGACTAGAAGCACTGGTAAAAAAAGACAGTGTTCTTGTGGGTTGACACTGGCTGCATGCCAGGCACCCACAAGAGCTGCTCACTCACTCCCCTCTGCAGCGGGACAGAGGAGAGAAAATTTAATGAAGGGTTCATGAGTTGAGATAAGGCCCGGGAGAGATCGCTCACTAAATACCATCATGGGCAAATCAGGCTCAACTTGGAGATACAAAGTGAATTTATTACAAACAAAATCAGAGCAGGAGTATGAGAAGTAAAATAAGCTCTTAAAAAACACTTTCCCCCCACCTCTCCCTCCTTCCCAGCTCTACCTCGTACCCCAGTGGCACAAGGAGGCAGGGCACAGGGGTTATGGTCAGTTCATCATCTGAGGCTTCTCCGGCTGCTCAGGGAGAGGAGCTGTTCCTCTGCTGCACTGTGGGACCCCTCCCACAGGAGACAGTTCTCCATTAACTTCTCCAACGTGGCTCCACCTCACGAGCAACATCTCCCTGCAAACTGCTGAAATGTGAGCCCATCCCACGGGCAACAGCCCTCCCCAAACTGCTGCAGTGTGGGTCACTCTTCCACAGGGTGCAGTCCTCCAAGGACAGGCTGCTCCAGCCTGGAAGCAGGGGCCCCCTCTCTCCATTGGGTCTCTCACAGGATCACAGCCTCCTCTAGGCATGCACCTGCTGCAGCGTGGATTCCTCCATGGGCTGTGGGTGGATCTCTGCAGCTGTGTCATCCTCTATGGGCTGCAGGGTGATAACCTGCTTCACCATGGTACTCACCATGGGTTGCAGGGGAATCTTGGCTCTGGCACCCAGAGCACCTCCTCCCCCTCCTTCTGCACTGACTTTGGTGCCTGTGTGTTGTTCTCCTCACATATTCTCACTCGGCTCTTCACTAACCACAATTAAAACTGTGCCCCAACTTTGTTTGGATTTTCTTCCTTAATATGTCATCACAGAGCTGTTACCAGCATCTCTAATTGGCCCAGCCTTGGCCAGCAGCACATTCATCTTTGGAGCCATCAGGATTGGATCTGCTGGACGTGGTGGAAGCTTCTGGCAGCTTCTCACTGAAGCCACTTCTGTGGCTCCCCCACTACCAAAAAACAGGCCATGCAAAACCAATACAAGTGTAAATAACCAGATTACAAAACTTACTGTCAAAAACCAGACAGAAATAAAATCCAGCAGCATAGTAAGAGAGTTCACTGCAGGAAAGCCTGTCACACCATCTCCCAGCAGATCAAGAATTTTGCTCAGCAGAAATACAGTAAACAAAAGCTAGAATCTTCCCAAAGGAACAAGAAAACCAAAACACTTTATTACAACATAAATGCATAAAAGCCAACATAAAAGTCAATGCCATGGATAGCAGCTCACTCTGACCTCCACATCTAAAAAATATGTGGAGATAATAAAGGGCCCTTGAGTCAGACAGCAAAAGTTATTAGTCAAGAAAGATGACTGAATTAGGAAGGACTGACAAGATCAGGGCTGTTTATCTGAAAGAACAACAGGACTAAACAAATATACACAGTATGATGAAAGTTAATTAAGAAGTATCTTTTTCCTTGCCCTCCTACTACAAAGTCAAACAGAACTAAATCACATTTCAAACTGGTACTTGAGAAAGAACGGATGGGTAACTTTTAGGACTCAATGGCACAAAATACTAGAGATTATAAGAACCAAGAGGATTAAACTGCAATTGGATACATATATGAACAATCCCTGCTGTTCCATTATAAGCAAACACTAACAGATGGGGATTAGGGAGACCTTCTGTAACAGAACCATTGATAAGAGATATCATTTCCTAACAGTTATGGGAAGGATTTCATACACCACCCTCTGTAGCATCCCAGTCTTGCTATGGTTGGCTACATGACACCCAGCTAGAGGGACACTCATCAGATCACTCCAGCACTCCCTGTTCTGCTACTAGAATTGTCTGGCGGCAACAGGTGTGAGCTTCATGACAGATCTTCCACATGAAAAGCATGTGTGTATCCTTTAAGGCATGCTTGGGTTGTTATCAAGCAGCCTTGATTAGAGCAGTCCAACTTCTGCAGTGAAGGTAAACTTTTCGTAATCTCAGCTGCAGCCCTTAGGAAAACTGGCCTTCACTTTTTAGTCTTTTTAGTCATCTGAGAGTTTATTTTCCATTCTGTCATTACATCTTTTAATTTAATGTAAAAGCTATTAACCTTGGAATTTTTTTTTTTTGAGACACAGGAACAAGCTACAGGTAAGAGCAAATCCAAGAACACCTTGATTGCATCTTTGTGACACTACTCAAGGAAACTCACAGATCCTCTTCCAAAGCAAATATATTTCTTTTTAAGACAGGCTCCCCACAATGTAATAAGATTCTCTGTGATGAGGGCATTCTGTATCCTTCAGTAATGGAAATGCTAATTGTCCTCCCAGCACCCCAAATGCCTGTCCATGGCAAACAGCAAACCAAACATGATGAAGGAATATTTCTTAGCCAGACAAATCAGGTGTAATTGCAATACAAAATGAAAGTCCAACAAGGTCAAGACAAGGTCAGCAACGGCTGGTTACCTCCTCCTTCCCTTTCTTCCTTCCTAGCCCCATGCTTGCAATCGTTGACATTGGCATACGTAAGGAAAACCCTCACATTCTTAGTTACACCCTCAGCTGCTCTTTCCTGTTTTATGCTTGATTGGCCTGGTGCTGCAGTATGAGAATATTTCATAATAAATCTATATTTTCATTTGTCCTTAATAAAGCTGGGGATGATTGATGTTTCAGTCAGAGGTCAGCAGTTTTCACAATGCATAAAAATGTGGCTAAGCACAGTGTAAATGTATTCCAACAACATCCAGGGGCCTTCTGTATTTCCAAAATACCAGAAAGCTGGAAGGGCTTCTGAATGCAACTGTAATGCAAATCTCATTATTAACTACCACTTTACTGAGCAAATATCAACATCTCCCTCCTGAATAACAAGAGCATTTCTAACAACAGTCATCGTATTTCTTAATGGAGAACCAAATTCACTGGCAATAAAGTCCAGGTTCCCGGAAGAAAAATTACTCTGTGCTCTCTGCAGACAGACTGGGTTTTAATGAGCAAGGAAACCACAAAGGGGCTGATCCTAGCCCCACATAAGTCAATGGGATGGCTTCTACTGACTTCAGCGGGCTTTGGATGGAGATCTGATGTCCTGATTTTGCATTTGTTGCCCTGTCAGATTCACTGAAAGCCACAGGGAGTTTCCATGTCACTCAAAGAAGAAAGATTCTTCAAGAACTAATATTATCCCTTTCCCCAATATGGAAAATTCCCCATTATAAGCAGGAAAAAGAATAATAAATTGTTGAGAATTTCAGATCGCATTTTCAAAAAAAAGAATTCTTTGGGATAACACTCAGGAGGCTCATCTTGTGCCAACCCTGATTGTGAAGGAAGTGCAGTTAAGTGATCCAAATATATTATAAACTTTCCCAATATCACTTACAGGTGGCTTGCTGGCAGCACATTTTATTTTAAGTCTACTTTTTTTAATAATTGTGTTTTCCAGCACCAAAATGGTCTGTTCATGTGGAACTGGTGGAGTGTGTCAGAACAAACTAATACACTGGAACAGTAATTTACCACAGATGACAGGTTGCATGGGGCTTTTTCATTTACAATCTATAATATACAGCTTAAAATACGTACCATTTTCCCTCTGTATGGTATTTTTCTTTCTACTGTTGTGCTTTGCAAGACATTACTTCATTGTACGCCTTCTTTAATGACCTTAATAAATTACTTGTAAGCTTTGAGCTAAGGACACAATTCTTCAATTAAAACTAATAGCCATAATTGCAGCATCTCTCTAAGGTGCTGCTGCTCTCTGTTGGCTGTACACTATGGAAACACAGCTGGGGTCAACAGAGAAGTGTTCCTCAGGACTGAGCACGGCATTTCCTCCATGTGATAGTCTGACCAGTCATAGATCTTAGCCCTTGCCCATCAAACTTGCAGCACCTTTGGCTACTTGGTTATCACAGAATATGTGCATATGTATTATTTCCCTGTAGATGCTTCTTTTTATTCATAATTATAATGAAAAGGAGTTCCCACAGTACCCAGTGATTTCAGTGGGAGTTGCTAACATTTAGAAGCCCTGAAAATAAGGACTCATTTTATAAAGCCAAACCCAGGAATATCTGCATTACCAGACACTAAGAAAAATGTCTGCCTATGTGACACAATTAAACACTTGCCTTTGTGTAATTGAGCCTAGCCACTGACTTCAAGAGAAACTTGTATCTGCTGCACCATCCTAGCTGAGTTTCACTTGCCCAGTGCACATCCCATCTCCCCAACACAACCAAAAGCAATGTTCTGACCTCAGCTGTTAAAATTCCATTGTGGCTTGTCAAATGTGTCACTTAATACTTCAGTCTATGTGTCGCTGGCCACAGGATGAGGGTGGCAATATCTCAGCTGAGAAACATAAGTCCTTCGTATATCAAGGTAATAAAAAAACCCACAAGAACTACATTAAATCAGTCTTCATCTATCTCTTATCTGGTGTTCATTCACAAAAGATGAGGAGTAATTCATTTCCTTACTATTCATCTGTCCCACATGTGTACTAATAGGCATGAAACTACTAAACATAAATCTTCTCTTCATCCTCAGAATGATTTTTAAAAGGCACCCTTCCCTTGCATTTCTGTGTGATGCCTGATAAATAATAGATCAGTTGCATGGTGTTCGTTTTAATATTAATGTTATCAGACAGCACTTGAGAGAAGTGGGGCAGAAACCTGAATTCTGGAAGAATTTCGTATGGCAGCAGTCACCATCCAGATGTATGTTTTTCAGGACCATCTCTATCAATCTCAGGTCCATCATCTACAGATCTAAGAAAAATGGCTGAAGGAGTCAGCTGCCACAGGATGCTAGAGGGATAGCAAGAGGCTCATGAGTGCTTCTGAGTTCAGAGAAATCCTAGTGAATTGCTGACCTTGTAGAAAAGAGGTGGAGGCTACTTCTGTGCAGAACTGTTTTTCCTAGTATGCAACTGTGAGCCTACTAGAGTTTGAGAAGCATTGCAATGGGTGTGCAGGTCCGTGAATTTCCTTTCAATTTACCCAGAGACAAGGATGCAGGCCGCAATTTTTAAAAATGAATTATTTAAAATTAACTGGTAGGTTAAAATAAAATATCCATTGAGCACAAAGACAATGGCAAGATACTGTTATCTGCTTCAGGAATCTTGACAATTAAAGAAATTAAAGAAAACCTTGTTTCCTCAGCCTAAATGTTGACATTTCCCAGTATGGAGATAAGTAACCTTTGAGCTACATAATGCTTTGATTCAGCTTAAGAAATACTTCCTAGCTATAGGGCTTTTTTATCCCTACAAAAATGTGTTCTGAATCCATAAGATACAAAAACTAGGATTAATTATTTAGTGCTATATCCATCACTCTTCCATGCAGTACTAGGAAGAATATAAGGACTTTTTCCTCCTATCTCCTATCCTGGCAGCTTTATAGAATGTATGTTTAGCCAAATCTAGTCTCAGAATTAGGGGCCAGGCCACCTTGTTATCCCACTCACTACAGTTCTGAGAAGGCCTTGTGGTGAGTGCAAATACGTGCAGGCATCACACACATGCAATTCCCAACGCACAGAGGACAGCGATGTCCTTCCTCACCCAAGGAAAGCATGCTGTTAGCTGCCTCAATGCTGTGGCTGCTTTCTGTGGCTAAAAAGACAGCTGTAAGCCATGAGCAAACAGAGCCACCTCTACCTTCCCGTGCAGATCTCTAGTCAAGAATTCAAGAGAACCTGAGAGAGCTCAGGATCTGCTACAGATGTGTTGCTTCTCCACACTGCTAGGACACTGCAGAAAACAACCATACCATACTTGTGCACTAACATTCATTTAAAAGCTGATTTAGGAGGAGAGGGACAAAAGTTACATGAAGGATACATCTATTGTATTAAAGAACAACTACTTTCAGGTACAGACCTGACACCCAGCCAGAACACATTTCTGTCCCTCCTTTGCAGGGGTTCTCAGCCTGCAGTGCTGGCATCCGTCATTGGTGGCCTTGACAGGACTGGTCCATCTCGACTTCCTAGACTGCAGTGTTATTGTGGGAGAATGAACGGGGCAGGGATAGAGATCAAGACAAGAGGGGAAGAGTATCAAATCCAACCCTCAGACATACAGCAGAGCAGAGCCTTGAGCGTCCCAGGCAGCAGCAGACAGAGTCAGAGCACGAGCAGGCAGAGAAATCCATTTCAGAGAGTAGAGAGGGACAATATTCACCATCTAACAAATGTGATTACAAAAGCTTTCTCTCACTGACATACTCACACCCATTGCAATGCTTCTCAAACTCTAGTAGGCTCACAGTTGCATACTAGGAAAAACAGTTCTGCACAGAAGTAGCCTCCACCTCTTTTCTACAAGGTCAGCAATTCACTAGGATTTCTCTGAACTCAGAAGCACTCATGAGCCTCTTGCTATCCCTCTAGCATCCTGTGGCAGCTGACTCCTTTAGCCATTTTTCACCGTCCCACTGCTCGTCAATAAATCACTGCGCTAATTCCTGTGACACCTCCTGTGAAGTGCTCTGGGAATTGTGGCAAAGATTTCTGGGCTGCATCTGAGGACTGGTGGTGAATAGCTGACTTCAGGTTGACATGATGAAGAAAGGTTAAGCTCTTCAGCTGAGCAGCCTCTTAGAAATGATTCATTGTGACTCCAGCTATCCCTCTTCCATACAGCAAGTCTATCCTCTGCATCTGCCTGAACATATAAGGGACTTGGTGCTTGTCTTCTGCGTGGCTCATATACTTAAGTTTTCCTCTCTTGTCATTACCTGTGAAGGGTGATTACATTTCCTATGGAATATCACCAGTGACACATCACACTTCAGGGCTGTGTTTCCCCCCACCCTCTAATGGGAACCTGCGGTTACTTCATCCTTTTCCTTTCTTGAATACCAATCCTCCCACAAGCCTGTGTGTTAGCCACCACCCTTCCACCAAAGAAAACTGGGACTCCTACCGAAGCTCATTAATAGTAAATTATTTTCAGTTAGTAAAAACAATTCTCTCAGTGAAGACTCTGGAGAAACACGGATGGTACAGCAGAACACTGTCTGCCCCACAATTGATTTGAATACAGTGGTTTGAAGGAAACCTCAGACTTCAATAGGAACCCATTAAGAACAGCTATTTGCACGGTGCCTGTCTGAACACTGAGGACAGCAAAGAAAGTAGAATCTGTCTTTCAGGGACAGCTGATTATTCCTTTTTGATTTTTTTTCCAGTTAGATGGTCTTCAAATAAACACTGGCGTCAGAGATCTGAACTGGCAGTCATAAGCTGTGTAAAAAGACGTAAGTCACGGAACTCACTTGATTTTTGTATAAAGCAAGAAATTACTTTTTCTTTTTTTTTTGTAAAACAGTCCAAGTGCTTGCTTTTTCTACAGGAGAGACTTCTCTGTTCCTCTTCTCACTCCTCTCATAGTTTTTCATGACACTTGGATTTGGACAGGGAACTGCTATTTGGGGGACTCTCAAAGCAACCCAAAGGAATTAAGTATTTGAATCCACATGGGAATTCAAAAGCTGTAGGCCTAGCAGTCAAAAACCTTTGACAAAGGGTGGTTAACAAAAGTATGCAGACAGATTCCAAGTCTACACATATACAGATAACAAATATAGCACTGAAAAGGTCTGCTTCCATATCAAACAATACCTTCTGGCTTGTGCTATAGAAGTGCATGCTCATTTTTGCTGTCTCTGACTTCACCCTATTTTGTACTACAAAAAAGCTGGAACAGGGTGTTTGAAATTCAGAATGTCTAAAATATCTGAATTTTTTTTAAACAAATATATGTGCATACTCAATTAATTCTCTAAATTCATTTCAATCAGGAATGTTTTTGCTGGGCAGGAAAAGAAGGAATTAAAAGCTTTTCAGTTCAGTTTCCTCAAAAAAAAACCCCCAAAACAACAAACCCTAGCAGATGGCTACGCTGGGCTCCATGAATGTCCTTGTCGCTGTGCAGGACATCTGGGAAAGCTAAACTCCAACAGTCTCAGTCCTGGTGGGGAACAGCAGAGCATCATGACTGCTATAAAGTGGGAAGTGCAAGACCTGCTGAAGCCATGTATCAATCAGCACGGCAGGGTTACCTTGGAATTACTGACACAGAGCGCAACTCCCGGCTCCTTTAAATTTCCTTTAGGCTGTTGGAATGAAAACCTTATCACCTCAGAGCTTAGGTAGTGGCTTATCTCAGCTCTGCTGGGACATGAACAGAACCCACATGTCTTCATAAAGCATCTCCTTCTGAGCAGCCCAGTGTTTACTCTAAATGAATTTGGCCAGAAAGTCCCTGACTGCCTCTAAGCAGGGGCTGCTGTGAGAATGGAGTTGCTATTTCTACACAGCTGCTGTTCTGAGGAAAAAAGGCAGCAAAGAGAAAAGGCCCAAAGAGTAGCTGGGGCCATTTTGACTGTGAATCAAGCAAACACCACTGCTCATTGGGTTGTTCTGGGGCACAGGGAAATGCCTGACACACACACCAGGAGAGAAATGTGCCCAAACTCCATTACACACACGTGTCTATTAAGCTGAAGCCCACAAGGCAAAAGAATCACAAAACTGTCATTGAATGATCTGAGTTGGAAGGGACCTCAAATATTATCTAGTTCCCACCCACCTGCCATGGGCAGGGACACCTCCCACTAGACCAGGTTGCTCAAAGCCCCATACAACCTGGCCTTGAACATTTCCAGGAATGGGTGTTAAGATGCAGTTATTAAAATTATTAGAGAGACGCTTCTGCCTGAATTAAGGAGCAAACAACACCATATGCTGAAGACCACATTACATATTTTCATTTAACAGTAAATGAGAAGTAGAGAGAGAGAGATAGAAATGAATAGGAAAAAGGGCAGGGGGAAAAAAAAGTAAAAGAGTCAGAAAAAATATCACCATTCTGTGGATGCTGATGGCATCCCATTGGTCCTCTTCTTCTGATCTTCTCAGTGGTGATGGTCACCTACACCAAAAGTGGGGAAGCCCACAAAACAGAGTCCAGTGGGTTTATATTCACTCAGGTTCAGGTGGGAACGCCCAGGTACCTCCCCTGGAGCAGGGAGTTTTACACTGGATGATGCAATACTTTGGATCAGGGAACACTTCAGGAATGTTTGATGCTTTATGACACCTTCCAAGACATTACAGCAATTATGGTACATCAGCAGGGATTAATACCTTCAATCTATGTGTGAATGTCCTAGTACTTCTCCAGAAGAGAATTTTCACAGCTGAGCCACTTGTGTAAGAACTTTGGCATGACAAAAAGCCACTTACAAGGATTTGCCTCTTATCAGCCTCTTCCCTTACCTTGTTCAACATCCAGCTGTAGCCTCCGGTGATGGGTATACACACCCCTTTCTGCACCTGGGCAAAATGGTCGATTGTTTGAGTCATTAACAATTAACAGTCCAGTCTCTCACAATGGGGCATCCAAAAATTCTCTGGGCAACCTGTTCTAGTGCCTCACCATCCTCAAAGTACAGAATTTCTTTCTAATCTAAACTTAGCCTCTTTCAGTTTAAAGCCATTTCCCTTTGTCCTGTCACTACATGCCCTTGTAAGAAGTCCCTCTCCAGCTCTGTTGCAGGCCCCCTTTAGGTACTGGAAGGTTCTCTAAGATCTCGCTGGAGTCTTCAATTCTCCATGCTGCACAACCCCAGCTCTCTCAGCCTGTCTTCATAGGAGAGGTGCTCCAGCCCTCTGAGCATCTCTGTAGCCCTGCTCTGGACTTGCTTCAACAGATCCACATCTTTCTTATGTTGGGACCCAGAGCTGGATGCAGTGCTCCAGGGTGGGTCTCACAAGGGCAGAATAGAGGGGCAGAATTCCCTCCCTCCCTGCTGGCCATGCTGCTTTGGATGCAGCCCAGGATACAACTGGCTTTCCGGGCTGCAAGCTCACAGTGCTGTGTCATGGGGAGCTTTTCATCAACCAACACCCAAAATCTTTCTCCGCATGGCTGCTCCCAAGCCATTCTCTGCCCAGCCTGTATTTGTGCTTGCCATTGCTCTGACACATGTAGATAACCTTGCCATCAGCATGACTGCAGCAGGAAGGACAGAAAAGGCTCTTATTCTCAAGAAAAAACCAAGTGGTACTGATACTGGATGGGACAAGAGAGGGAAAAGAGAGAAGATGGACTGGGAGTGCTACTATCAGCCAGAAGTGAATGAGAGTCCTCTGACAGAGCCTCCCATGAACAGTTAATCTATTTCAAAAATATTATAATCTTGCATTCATGTGATCAAATGAGGGGAAAAATCCTGAGCTGGAGAACATTGCTCATTAATCGAAAACCAACCCTTTGCTAGCTACTGTCAAAAGCAGCTTCTGGGTTGTTTTTTTTCTGCAGAGAAGCTGCTGCTGGGACTTTGCCAGTTCAGCAGTTAAAGGTAATCTCAAAGAATCCCTCAGCAAATTGTAAAGTGCTCAGGCTGAAGAACAACAAGGTGTTTGGGGACTGAATTGATTGTTTTAATTTGCGTAATACTAGGAGCAAGCAACACTTAAGAATTACTCTGCTTAATTCACCTATTCCAGAAGCAAGACAAAACCAAGCCAGCTTTAATAAATAAACCAGCTATTTGACTTTATCCCCGTGTAGATAAGGAAAAGTGCAAAACCTGGGATCTGGAAAGTGCCGTGTTTCTTACATTGCATGTTCTACATACTAACAAGGAGCTAGGGGCATGCATTGGCACAACCCAACAGTCAATAGGATCTGACTCTTTGCTGTCAGATCTGTTCCTTGTACTGTTTGAAAAAGAAGAGACACAGGTCGTCTGAGTACGCCCAAAGTCTCTAAAGATGGTGCCACAGTGCACCTACCTTCCTCCTTCACAGCAGCCAATACATTTCCTCTCACTTCACTTAACAGACTGTGACAAATGTGCAGATCTCACCCCAGAAGTGTGCAAGAAATTGACTCAAAGGCAAGAATAAATCGTTTCCTTTCTTACCTATTCCCCACTTATACTTTTAACAGCATAGCCATCAAAATACAGCAAATCAATTTTTCCCCCTTACTGTCTCCACTCTGCCATTTCAGAATATTTTTAGTTGCTCTGATTAAAAATTTACCTCTTAAGTACCACTGAGGACACAGTGCATGTCTTGATTACAGTTTTGTATAACTTTTTCAGCCTACCTATGTATCTTCCTTGCAAATGAAGATGTGGAGCCATATCCTTCCTTACTTCCCTTATCTTTCTAACAAAAGAGAAATTTTAGTAACTAACTTCGAAAGACCAATAGGAAAATAACTTCACTGCAAAATGCAGAAAATACATTTTTGGAATGAAGATGTGAGGCCATCACACCTGATGGGATTACACAAGATACCTTACACAAGAGAAACATGGCATGCTAAGCTGCAAAAAACATTTGCAGGGTTTGCCCAAAGCAAAGATAAACAACCTCAGCATTTTTGGATTCTGTCTTTGGTGCTGCATTGTAGGGGACAGGTACTCAACCCTGGTCTCTTATCTCTCTCTGTCCTCTTCATCGGGGACAACTTGGGAATGTCTCATACCACTTCTACCACATATTCTACCATGTGGGATGAACCAGTACTTACTCTATTACTTTGTCCAGGTATGCTTTAATTACCATCCCTGAAATTCTACTTGTGTGCAGCCACAGTACTTACCTGAATGTCACCAAAATGTAAGACTGTATGAATGTAAGAATGTAAATCCCTTTTCCTGGGATTCTCTGTATGGCAGCAGTTTTGATTTGCTTATTCATAGTGGGCAGAGACCTTTCTACCTTCTGATTGCCATTCAGCCACCCTTTCTTTTTTCCTATGAAATCGGTTTCCTTTCCAAAACTGGAGAAGTCTTGACCACTGAAAAAGAGATTACTTTCTGATTTAATTTCTGAAGGTCATTCATATTGATTAGACAGCTTAGACAAGTTGAGTTGTAGAAGGCCTAAACTTAAAGATATGGGCGGTAAAACAGCCATTGGTAAAAGTAAGGGAAAAAGCCCTTTCTTTTCTTCCTTTAGTATCAATGTAGTCCAAAACATTCTTTTTTTTTTTTGCAAATGTTTGTTCACTAAAATGTTCCAAGGGGGAAAATGTCAGCTACAAATCCTCACTCATCATGTATTTGCACAGCAATGCTTAAAGGTCCTTAAAGATCTCCAAGGATTTGGAAGAAATAATTCAGTCAGGTAGCAAAAACAGTGCCGCTGCCTTCTGGTGTCTGGTTACATGGCTCATGCAGCATCTGACAACTCCAGGCAAGTCACAGCAAACTCACTTCACACATCATGCATGGAGAAATACATTCCATCAACCAAATGTATGAAAGTCTAACTGTTTGAAGCTAATGCATCAGGCAAAAATAGCCGCAATCCACAGGATGGACTGTGGAAAACGTTTGCTCACTGCAAAGAGACTTCTTCTCTATCCTGCTTGTCTTTACAGATGGCCCGCTCCTGTTCTTGCCAAAACCACCACAGTTTCACTCAGTTTCCTTGGCACTTAGCAAAGTCACAACTTTTCCTTCACATATGCTGGCTGATTCTTTATATACCTGAGTAACAGGTGTGTTACAGCCATGTTTTGCATTATTCATCTTGGATGAAGTCAAACCCTGACAGTGTCACACATCACACATTACTTAGTATACCTCAATGTTGTGTTTTGGTTTTTGCTCAGTCAAGTTTACCAAAGATGCATTGAGGCTGGAACAGTTCTTAATTACCCCTAGCATTCTGCTAGACTTGTGCTTTTCAGCAATGAGACTCCTTTCTGCTCTATCTCTAAATAGCCTGTGCTTCCCTAAAAGTTGTCTCAATATTTTTACCTTGCAAAGCAGATAATTGAGATTTACTTGGTTTCAGGCATCTCTTCCTTGCTTAAACAATTACTTGTCCCATGCTTTTTCCTTTTCCCTGGAGAGAAATACCTTTTCACTGCTAATACACTCCTTGACTGCAATGTACTGGAGCATGGGTATCAGTCCAAAGCCCAGTAAAACTTTGAAAGCTTTCTGAACCACAGAAAAGGAAACTATGCAGTATTACACAGACAGCCTCTATAAAGGATTTTAATTTAAAGACCTCTTTTTGTGTTATAAATTAGTTTTATTTGTATGACATTTTCTATTTTCAGATATTTATAGTCCTATAACTAAGAAAAGTAGTTTAAGAAGGAAAATAAGACTACCAAATGTCTTAATTCCTCATGAAACTGGTATTTTTAAAGGATTAAAAAAACCTGAATTCTGAATTCCAGAAGTGATTTAACTACAAGCATGAACTTATAAGCTGCTTGTAAGTAACTAACATTCAAAACAGCAGCACTGCAGGTTTTCCAATCCTAGACACTACTCCTCCATCCTCCAGAGCAGACTCACTGAAAATTCAAGATAATGATTACAAGTACCTAGATCTGTAACATACAGATCCATAGCAACGCTGAGGCTCTCTTATGTAATTCCTGTGCCCAGAGGCTTTTCTGCAACACTGAATTAAAGAAGCCACTGTATCATTCCCATAACAAGATGATTATCTAGGAATTAAGACTAAGTAGAAAACTCTTTTCAAAACATCAGTCTTCCAAAGCCTTTAGAAATCAAACAAAATTACTTATGTGGCCTACACCATCAGTTCTCAAAAGTTACATATCTGCACACATCCTGTTTTAAGAAGAAAGGGCAAAGTAACCATTATGTTACAGTCTTTATTTATGATTCTTTGTTAATGCAGTAGATAATCTCCTTGGAATTACTGATTTTTAATGGGACATTTAAAAAGATTTCTTTGACCGTTGTTGCAGGTAAACAAACTAAGAGGACTACAACATCACTTACAACAATCCATTAGTGTTGCCTCTCAAATTCTTCAGATATAAAGGCAAGAAAATCTTCCTCATTGTAGTGTCAAAACATATTTGGATGTCTGCTGAGTGAGGTTTTAATGGTTTTAGAGAACAAAACTAGTAAAATCCTAAATCTGTGTGACAAGTCTCTGTGAGCAATCAACCTTCCCATGTATTTGCAGAAGTCATAGAGGGAACCAGAGGTGTATTCCGTGAGGAGGAACAACTGTCATCCCTGGTATATGTTCTGGATGTGTCAAAGCATATCAAAGGAGAAAACACACGTAGTAGAAACCCAGTGTAGTGAATCCTGTCCCTAGCTCACCACTCTACTTGTATGGAAGACAATATTCTCAGCAAAGAAAAGAAGCATAACCTGTGAGTTGGACCATGACTGATGCAGTGCTGCTGTCCGGCTGTCATGGTGTATGTGAATTTCTCCAGTAAGATGCCAAGAGTAATCACAGAATAATATTGCCTCTGTTTGAGGGAGCAGGGAACAAGAGTTCTCCAAACTTTCAGACTTGGAAGAGCTGCTTGCAATACACATAGGATTTTCCCCTAAGAGACAATGTAATAACAAAGACAATTGCTTGTTTGGTATCAGTGAGGAGAATGTAGACGAAAAGTGGCAATGAGCACAGAGGTGTTACACATACAATAAACATTCAGCATGAACGGATGGAAAGTCCTGTTCCAGAAAGGGCTTCAGCAACCCAGTTTTTACAAAAAAAAGTTGATTGTACTGTATCAGAACCATCATGATAGAGGACAACAGGATCTGTGTGCAGAGCCTTCAGTGTCTCTGTACTTGTGCTAACTGATACTACAGTGCACTCCAAGTGACAATAAGAAATTATCTGTACCTGCAATAAAATTGCTTCTGGATTTCCCTGAAAGATACAGTCTGTTCTTTACAATGAAAAATACTCATTATCTTACCCTAACCTATATTCCTCTTCTGCACACACCATCTTGAGTAAAGGGTTAAGATCCTTTTGCATGATTTGCATGTGAGAACCACTCAAGAATTAATGACTCAAAGCTTTAAGATGCCCACACAAATTTCATTTGCATTTCTGTTTCTTCACGCAGCACAAACAGTCTCATATAACACTACACAAAAAGGTTAAAAAGGAAAAAAAACTCAAAAAAATAAAAATCCACTGAAACACCATGAAAAATAGGCCATAGAACAATCCATTCATCTGGCCTGCATCACATATCAAATTCAAAAGAACAATAGGGTTAAATACCTGGATGCAGAGAAGAAAATAAAAAATCTATAGGTAATGGAGAACAACACGAAGCATTTTCCTGTTAGCTTCAAAAAAGGTTTATCATCTGCCTTCCTACAGCACTTAGAAAAGCCTCAAAACAAATTATTTTAAACCTCAGTTTTAGGAAGCTAAGTAGCCAGCAGGTCTTCTACTTCTTAATTTGGAAACAGCAAATTGAAAAACAGTGCATATCTAATAGCTGATACTTGTCTGGTTTTTAAGCAACTGTTATTACCAGTTGGACAAATACCCTGTGCACTCCCTGGTCATGTCAGTGCTGCTATACCCATATGGTGTTCTGAAACCTGAGAGGTTGTTCAACAGCATATAAATAAGTGTCAGAAAGAAAGGAACAAGGTCTGGGTTTTTTCTCCCAGTTGAACACCAACAATAGCATTCTGCAACAAACCATTATTAGCATTGACATTGTAGTAAAGGTCTCCTAGTGTGTCAGGACTAAAAGAAGAAAGGAAGAGAACAAGGAGACAAACACTGGACACTCAGCAAAGAGCAGGACTAGAATATCAGACATGCTATGGACAGGAGTGTCACACACTGCCAGATGTATTGAGGAAGGCAGTTGTTCACTGTTGCTGTCAATAACTGAGCACAAAGCATTGGGGTAGTCTGGATACCAGAGGCTCAGTACTAGTACCAAACTGAAAAATAGGTAGTATTTCTTTTAAGTAAAAATCATTATTTTTTGCTGTAAGAAGGTTTTGGAGCTAAAAAATGAAATGTGCAAACACTGTAAGAATCAAGAACTTCTTGGTATACAGAATTAAAATATTCATAAAATATATGTACTGCAGCCACAGGAAAAAGGTATTAAAATTTTTACTTACTTTGGATGGGCAAATTCATCCAGTAGGACAACCTTTTCTATCAAGTCTCCACCAATGGTTCGAACCAAATCATAGAAATCATTCTGAGAGTATGTCTCAGAAGGCAGCCAGAAGGAGATGTCATTGATCAAAGGTGGATATCTGCTGAGCGGCTAAAAGAAATTTAAAAACATACCTTTATACGTGGCTGAACTTGTTATATCTACAACTCTTCTGAACTTACATAACACACAAGGTACACAGTTTAGAGGCTTTCTGAAATGCTTTTTGAAGTGCAAACTGACCCCATAAACAACTGAGATGGAAGATTTTATACCAGGAAATGTCTTTTAAAGATCCCCTCATAACAACTTTGATTTATTCATTCAGAAGAAAAAACTTGTTTTGTTTGCTAAAATCAATGTTTATGACCCTGAACACACTTTCACATCAGAGCTGTTTAAAAGGAAGAGGTAATTGTAAGGTGATTTTTCACTGGGTAGAACTGCCCTTTTTAAAAGCACTTTTTGCAGATTCAAAACTTCTTATCACATTCAGGTATAAAATTTATATGTATTTTATAGGATTCTTATATTACACAATATGTTTATTATTTTTACTGTTGAATTTCTAAGAAAGTCTTATAAATAGGCACCTTCCTATTAAAATGTTATAATAAGAAACACACTTCGGCTTAAAAAGAGGGATCAGTTCACTTTCCGGTGTTTTTTACAGACATCCAAACATCTAAAACAACAACAAAGGTACGCCTGTTAACATAATTATTCATTCCATAAGTACCACAACAGGCTTTTAAACAGTAAGGGGCATCTTTGCTGCAAACATAAAGACCTCATCTTGTGGGCAGACAGTGTAACTTGTTATTTTTAAAAACAGGAAGAGAAACAGAAACAGACAATTAACTTTCCAGCTTTGATGAAACTTCCCTGGACTCTATGGGTTTCAGATCTCACCTTTAGTGAGATGTTTCTCCCTTTGAAAAACAGAAAATGGTAACACTCCTTTCGTGACCTCTAGGCCTTGCATGCATTCCCTGCAGTTGAAAAAAGTATTTTTGCACAAGATCGTTTGAGTCTGCAGGAGAAGACATCTATTTTTATTATTTTGTTTATATGTATAAGAGATCCCATGTGTACGCCTTGGTCTATACAGTATAATATCTCACTCAAAAATGTATTCCATGGCTGGGAATGTTTTATGATGGAGCAGTGGAAACATAAGTGAGTACATGCTAAAGCAATAAACTTGTTAATAAGGCAAGTTTACAGCATTCTAATTTACTCAAATACTGTTCTGTAGAGTGTAAACTAGTCAATAAATATCTGATAAGGAATACAGTGCAAGTTTTAAATTAATGACCCCCCCAGCAAATAAAATTGTGAATCGCAAATGATTATTGAACTTGTTAAAGGAATAAACTTGTCAAATGAATTCATATCCTGTACATCAAATTAAAAAAAGGAAACTTGCACAACAAATCCATTGCAAAAGAGCTTTTGATAAAACACTAATGAATGAAATGCAAATGTCTCTGCTATACAGAAGTTGCAGCTGCAAATGCTGGAGACACTCCTCAGACAACAACCTGATACATGTGTTAGTGTAAATAAAGTTATAATCCTGCAATAGAACCCTATATTCTCACCTCATCCCTATCTACCACTACATTTACCACTGCTACAGTTCAGGAACATACTGAACACCCTCCAAAGTTTGACGGGACTAATACAAAACTCACTGAACTCACAGTTCAAGACATTTAATTATTCAACCAGAAGATGTGGCTCATGAGCCTAAGCATGACCAGGCACCTACTTTCATTCACACAGGTACGAAGACAATAACGAAAAATAATTACATGTTCAGATAAGTCAGGAATGTCCTGTGCTGGTTTTGGCAAGGGTAGAACTAATTGTCTTCACAGTGGCCAGTGTGGGGCTGTGTTTTGGCTTTGTGTTGAACACGGGGTTGATAATAAAGAGATGTTTTTGTTATTGCTGGGCAGTATTCGCACAGAGCCAAGGCCTTTTCTGCTTCTTGTACTGCCACACTGGCAAGAAAACTGGGGCTGCTTGGCAAATTGGGAGGAGACACAGCTGGGACAGGTCATCCCAACTGACCAAAGGGATATTCCAGACTATATTGCATCCTGCTCAGTATATAAAGTAGGAAGAAGAAGGAGGAAGGCGGGATATGTGGAGTGATGGTGTTTGTTTTCCCAGGTAGCCATTACATGTGATGAGGCCCGGCTCTCCTGGAGATGGCTGAACACCTGCCTGCCCATGGGAAGCAGGGAATGAATTTCTTGTGTGTGCGGCTTTTTCTCTCTGGTGTCACTAGCCTGGATACAGAATTGTTGTAATTTGTGTGTGTAAGCTTGTGTGTGTGTCAAAGATTGGATGAACAAATGCTTAAAACATAACGTTAAGTATAACTTTTTATTATTAGCTACTAACCTTTTCTCAGAGCCTTGTAATGCAGAAAAATCTTTTATGGTAAAAGGCAAGGCAATAATCCTGTATTATATTGTCCCTTCACCACCTGGCTGCAGTCAATACCATTGCAGTAAGTCTTATATCAACACTAAAGTTGGTATAAGGATAAAATTCCTAGTTCTCAAATGTATCGATCTGTTTGTTGTAGAGCTACATGAGCCACATAATAGTTTATTAGCTACACCTAAAATGTGAACAGGCTACTAAAGAGTCTCCAACTGGCAAGCCAAAATGAAGTTCCTAAATTTGTATTCACGCACTCCAGAAAATACATACTGTGATCCAATAGATCCCTTTGATCCTCTCTAAACTCTCCTGCTCTTCAACAGCAGACTGGTCTAAAGTCCATTAACTTTGATCCTTTTTCAAGTTCAAGGCAAATACCAACCCTGGAGACTATTTCCTTATGAATTTACAGACATTTTAAAGGTTCCCCTTGAGAGAAATGTGTTCTTCCCACTAAATCTACTCTGCTGTTACCTCCAACCACCACTTCAGCTATATTCTCTTCACGGCTTAGGAGTCCTCCAGCACAATGCTTGGAGAAGCTACCAGGGCACATCTGGTTCTGCAGGCTGTGTGTTGGCTGAACCCTAGCACACTACCCAAGCCAGGAAGCCCTGCTGTTCCTGATTCCGCTTCCTGATCAGCCCCTTAGGTTTTTGAGGAACTGAGAAGAGGTATAGGAAATGGTAGAACTGATCCCATCTGCAGAGTGCTGCTGTAAGGCACTTGCCAAGTGTGTCAAAAAGTACTGCTGATGCACAGACATCCCTGTACCCCTCCTTTTAGTTCCATCAGAGCTTTGCCACCACAGTGCTACTTTAAATCTTCAGTTTATTTTTCATTTCAAACACTACAGTGTACTATCGTTGACATTTTTCAACAGCCTTAGAAAACAAGAGTGCTTTCCCAGAAATTACACTATCTATAGGACTCCACTGAATCCATCTTGTAGAAAATATTACAAATAATGACATTGCATTTTTCAATCACCCAAGGTGAAAGCATTTAGGAGCACTGAATTACTGTAATTCTTTTAAATAATAAAATAGAAGTTTATGATGATCCACCCTCAGCGATACATGTTTACTAGTCATTAATCATGGTTCCTCCTCTGGCTAATAAATAAGCCAAGTACTTCCTAAAACTTCAAGCTTTTCCCTCTCAGGATGCTAAATTTAGTATGGAAATGATTAGTTGGACACCAGTGCTATAACCTGCTCTGCCAGCCTGCCTTGCCCATGCCTAGATGTACTTGAGGAGAGCACCACTGAAAACACAGGGCTGTTACTCTTTCATACGGGTTTGTGATAGTTTAGGGCATTCCACATCCCCACCTCTCTGCTCTGACTTTCTGTCTGAGATTACTGCCCCTGCAGCAGCTGATAAAACAAATATGTGCCTGTTCGTCCACCACTACAGTTCACAGCCTGCTGTGGCCCGCTGAAAATTGCCCCTCTCGCTCGTTTATGCTAATATGTGCTGGATGAAGAATTGCAGCAGCTCGAGTCATTGGGGAACAGCTGTCTTAAGCAGCAACAGGATCCACCAGAACTCATTTGTCAGCATAAAATAGCAAATACCTGGGTGCTGCATATGTTGTCACACCAGGGCACTACTCTAGATGCTTTGGCAGCAGGAATCAAGTGGTCACCATAAGAGTGCTATCTGTTCATCCACACATGGCAAAGGATTATCAGCTAGCCTAGATCCAGATACTTCACAGCTGTAGCGGAGAGAAACCTCCTCTGAGGGCAGAATCTCCCAGACTGCAGTAAAACCAGCTGGGGATAATGCACAGCCAGTGCCAGTGAATAACCCACACAAGGCCATGAAGCGTCTTTAGCCCAGCATTCCAAAAAACAGGATGGACACCAGCACTTTCCACAAATATTTGTCATTAGGAAAAAAAGCCACTTTTCCCCAGATGCAGTAACCATGGGTGCAACATGGCAAAAGGACAGGAGAAGTTTTATGCTGTGGCTGCTCACTCCATTCCTTCCCTGCTGCCAGCTGCAGGTGGGACAAAACAAACGAGTGACAAACACAGCAGAGGAAAAAGCTGTACTTGTATTTTGAGGGTGGCAACACAAATGCGAGGATAACAACGACACGTACCAGAAACTGGGTTAGCAACTCCACGGCAGCCAAGCTATTAAAAAGTCAGCCATGCTTTACTGCCATCAGCAGTCTAAGTCAGAAAAATATGAGACTTAGCAGCATCGTGGCTGCCAAGCTTTAACAGTCCTGCATTGCCCATGTTTTGGAGAAATATCAACATAAACTATACAGTTTTAATGCAACATCATATTCTCATCAAAATGAAAACTACAGTCCTGTAATAACTGAGCCTTTCTTAATATATTCCATGGTGAAACTACATTAATTCAGTGTTATCATAGGAAATTTAAGCACGTAACAGGCAGGAAATTCAAATTTGCAAATTTACGATAGTAACTTACCCCCCTTGCACATAATGAAGTTTCCTGTATTAGTGTGTATGCTTCCAGATTTACACTTCCGTATTTATGACCAGCACAGACAAATTACAGTTGCTGCAGGGAACATAACTTTGAATTTCTTGGCTGCCATGGCTTAGAATTCAGTCACAATGTTCCCCATTATTATAAGTTTTCTACCTCCCTTACCAAATCGATCTTTTCCTTACTTATATACAGAAGTTCTATATATTCATACATGTATACACACACACACACACACATCTTCAAAGGAGGAAATGTAAATTTCAACAGACAACTACCATAACATCTGATAAGCAGATATAAAATATGTTCTGGGATTAAGCTCTTAAAATCAAAGCAAATGGACTAGCCTGGGATTGATGCACTTCTCTGTCCTCCTGCACGGAGTGGCAGAAACACATTAACTTCCACTGCTGCTCTGAGCTTTTCAGAGAATGAACACAGACGTATGATCAGCCCTTTGTGGACACCAATCTGCTCACCCCAACAGAGTTCTTTGAAAAGCTCACATACAGGTACAGGGAACACCATATGTTCATGGGAGCATCAGGTGCTCCATGGATTTCAGACACTCTGCTTGTACACGGACCATTCTGAGTGGAAGAGGTTTTCTTTGTACATGGAGACATTCAAGAACGATCTGGATGCAATCCTGTGCCATGTGTTCTGGGATGACACTTTGAGCAGGGAGGTTGGACCAGATGACCTGCTATGGTGCCTGCCAACCTGACCCATCTTGTGATTCTGTGGTTTTACATCCATATTGAACAGGGAGGTGCCATGGGGCACAGACTTGTCATTCAAGCTAAGTCTCAGCCTTCAATCTGAGATGACACAAATCTGTGGACCAGACCCCTCTCTGCTGTGTGGTGCATGTCACCATGACAGCTCTGTCCCCTTGCTACCTAAACTATGTCCTATGGGGTCTTGTTGGAGATAGCAATTTCTTTCTTGAGCCCCATTCCAGGTTCCCTGAAGGTGCAAAACAAGAAAGAGTTTAATTGCTTATATTCTGCCTAAGCAGTCACCAGGTAGCTCCTTTTTCAATGCTAGTCAAGCACCTTTGATCAGGAAAACCCCCTGAAGACACAAAATTAATGCACACATGTGCACATGCACAAGTGCAACCTTTCTAGCATGCTAGAAGTTACAGCTTATATAGAGGAACCTGCCTGACAAAGGAAAGTCAATACCTAATATGACACTGAAAAAATTAGATGTGTAACAGCCAGTGAAGAGATTACACTTCTTTGATAAGCTGCTCCACCTTCTCCAAGCAGCAGGGAAAACGCACAAGAGGACTGGTTACGTGGCAGAATGAGTGAATAGAAAGCTTGGCTTTACATACGTTCACCCAAAGTAACGCTGGTTACTAAACTTCTGTGGTTCCACTGGAAAGGGACACTGTGTTCTTAAAGCATTTTATTAAAATGCAGTAACTTTATTTTAAAGTCAAGCTTTTTAAAATTTGTAATGAAAAATGCATCAAGTTTAAAGTCACAATATACTTCTTTGAGTGTAAATATGTATTTTAAACTGACCTGTGATCAGAGATCTGTGAGAGAAACAAGGCACAGCTTTTGAGAAGCTTTCCAGACACAAAAGATCACTTCTATAGCCACTGAAAGGGTTATAATTCTATATGATTAGTAAGGAATTGAAAAAAAGTCAGGAAAGACATAAAGAAGATGAAAGTATTGACCTAAAAGCAAGGATGTAAGAGTGTACACAGCAGAGATGTTCCCAGATACCTGTTCCCTTGGGCATTTGGATATGCCTTGCTTCTTGTGATCTGATTATAAAAACCACCAAAGGACAAGTATAAATTATTCCTAAATACCAGTGATGGACTCCATGCTCTGTGCTTAATGAGGCACAAATGACTTCTCATTTCCAGAGAACAGAGTAGGACTCACAGGGAGAATCACCAAAACGGATGGCTCTCTACTACTCACTCCCACATCTCAGCTCCTTACAAACCCCTTTTGAAAGTATCAGGGTGAAGAAGAGATTAGCCTGACATTTTCCTACAGCAGTTCCATGTGCACTGTGGAAAAAAAATACCTGACACGCCTGCAAGAAACAGGTAATAAGCTGGTATAAGTCAGCAGAAACCCAACTTCTCAGCAGATACTAAGAATTTTCTCTTCAGCAGAGCTGAGTACCTGCAGTTCCTGCAGAAGGCACTGGCTTCTGAGTGTTCGCCATACTCAGAAGTCAGGTTTCCTCCTTTCTGATGGTTTGGTTTGTATATTTTTTCTCATTATGCTTAATAATAATGCTGAGATAAATAGCTCAGTGGGCTAAAATACTGCACCCATCAACAATTCATATAAAAGAGTTACATCTAAATAAACAATGCAAGTATTTGGAAAGAGTCTGCAGCAATATGAAGATGTATTTCTTTCAAATACATAGCATAGCAATGGAAACAAAGTGCACCCAATATTTTATTTCAGCTTAGATGAAAAACCTCATATAAAACACTGTTGATTGCATTTCCTTTTCTGCTCATTAAATGCACCATTCCAGAGAGTTACTGTTTGAAATGCAGAATCTCCAGAACACTTGAATATGATTTACACCAAAATAAGCTGGCACTGCAAATTTTACAGGCATATGCAACACCTGAAAAAGTCCTTCTCCCCACCTAACAACCTATACTTCTTTTTTCTCTCTCCTTCCTAAAAAGCATAGAGATTTCCAATACAACAGCAATAACGCTTCATATTTCTTGGCCATAACTTCACATAATGCCCTGGACATTGCAATGCTACAAAGGAATTCTTTTTCTATACTTCCCAGACATGAGCTAATCTGTACCATCTCACCATGTACAGAAGTTTACCCAGGCAGTTTACTGGTTGTTTTGAAATATTCTTATGACTTCCTGTACCACTGAAATAGCTGGGTTTCCTTCCTGACTCGGGAAAACTGCCCAAGTAGCATTGGAAGAGGCTGCCCATGGAAGTGGTGAAATCACTCTCCCTGAAAGTCTTCAAAAAGGGAGTGCATGTGGCAGCTGGAGACACATCTTAGTGGCGAGTATGGTGGTGGTAGGATAACAGTGGACTTGGTGATTTAAGAGGTCTTTTCCAGCCTTAAGGATTATATGATTCTAAGACTCTTGACAAAGTCCAGTATTTTGAGTTTCCAGAGTAGCCAACTTCACTTTTTTTTCCCCCCATAAGTACTACATTCATACTAATTTACATCTAAAGTCAAAACCCATAATAAAACACCAAGGTAGTATAGCAAGCTAAAACTTTAAAGTACAGTAGGTAAGCTAGAGAGAAACAGAAATAAAAGGTTCTACTTATTTGTCCAATACTCAGAAGAGGAAAAAAAGCCTTTAACTTTTTTGTCTCAGGCAGACCTGGAGTATTCTAAAGCTATACTCCTGTTTAAGAGTAACAACACTTAGAAAGACAAAAGTACAGTGAAGCCCTAAGCCGAGAACAGACCAAGCAAAAAAAGGCACTAAAACTACACTAAGCATTTCAGTATGTAATGACAAAATGTAAAGAACATTTAAATCTCTACAAGCAGAATCTTGGTGCAGAACAGGTATTTCTTTAATGCCTTTCCTTATTTTACAAGAATCAGAAAATGGGTTCACTCTTGCTGATTTAGGAGAACAGGGGACATGTGGGAATAATTATGCAAATTGGATTTAACACTTGTGCACAGGCAGGAGGATGTAAGCAGTCCTCGAAAGAGGGGACTTTGTCCCATTATTAATTCTTCTAAAACTGCAAAGCCAAATCCTCTGCAGTACATGCACCCCAAAGCATTACTTACTTGTCACATTTTGGTTTAGGCTGTCAATGCAGTGGTTCATGTGTCTCTCACATGAGCAAGATGACGGAAATTGAGGATGGGTATGATAAGAATAATACAGTTCTTCCCAACTGTGCTTTCTGTTGTTTGGCTATTCTCTGTAGCCTAATTCATATTCTGATCAGAGAAGTGGTAGCTGAAAATCAGGGGTTTTTTATTAACACTATGTACTTCAAAAGGTGCTTCTGTTCATGCATACACACACGCACAGATTGTTCTCCCCAGCCCTCATTTCCTAGGGACACTCCACAGCTCAGCTGCAATGTCTAATCATGCTACAGATGACTGTAGAGGTTTAAGCATGATTTTAAAGATCACTTTACCAAAAGCTCTTTGCAAGGTGTGTCCTTTACATGTAAAACATTGGCACCAGTGTTAAAAGAACCATCAAATAAAGTCATGTATGACAACCCCATGTTTTTAGCTAACTCTGGAAAAATGAATAAGAGATTATTTCCTGCTAGTTTTGAGATTTTTTTTTTCTTTTATCCCTTTATATTTCTGTGGTTGTGTGTGCACACCAGTACATACCTGCATATCTGAAGACACATCCTCACACTGTGTGTGCTTGGAAACATTTTAACCAGAAGCTTATTCTTACACCAAATGCATAATGTATACCCAGAAGGATGCATTTAACCCTGCTACAGGCATGCACATACTCAGGTTGTGGTAATTACCTAGGACTGCCAGCCAGAAACCAGAGTCCCATTAGGTAGACCTGCTAGGTAGCTAACTCCTGTCCTGAAGAACTTTCCATCTTAAAGTAGTTTGGAGAAGACATGCTAAGGCAGGAGGTACAAGACAACTAGAGTTGTAAACAGCATGGAAAACAGAATTATTGAGTAGGGAAATTTGACTCATTTCTCAGGTCAGGGCCAAAGACTAAAGTCAGGATATTTCCTGTGCCATCCTCCTAACCAGAATTCTATTACTCACAGTGGAATTAAACCAGTACTGGAAAAACATCAGAAATGTGTAAGGGTTACCCTCCTTACCAGCTACATACTTTTGCAGACAACAAACTGAAAGCTCTGAGCATATGTGGATTCCTGTCAAAACCACTAGCAGCTGCTTCTCATAGCTTCACATAACCTATGAGAAATCTATTGTTATTTTAGATTTCCAGGTTTGCTCCTTCACCTAATATTAATTTAATGTGAGTTTCAGCATATCTATCACTGCTGGAAATTGCTCCATGGCTTATTTAAGCACTCTGTATAACCATTATACTTCATCATTTGGGATGCAATAAAGATCGGTTGATATATTCAGCATCAGAATTACTCATTTGTGAGCTATTTGTTTCAAAGAGCCTCAACCAGTCAAATTGCAAATATATGAGGTTTAGAGATCAGAGCAAACCACTGTAACATTTGCTTTTTTAAGCTTATTGCAGTTTTTGCTAAGTAATCATTTAGATAGTATCAGGTGTCCTTTGACTGGGGTGCATTGGCTTCTGCCTAGGAAAAAAAAGATATCAGCAGTAAAATGGTTCTACTGACAGTAACTGTACAGTGCAGCAGCATTCATAACTGCAAAATCATTTTTTCTCTACATCATGTAGAAGTGATGCAGGCAAAATGTAGTCAAGGCTACAGCAGCTTCTTTTTGTTTAAAAACAAATTAGAAGGAAGTCCCTGGTGGTCTGTTCTCAGTTACTGGGAATGTCTTTCACTAGTACTGAGGACACACCTGCTGGGTGTATTCACCCCTCACCTTCTATACTGCCTCCAAAAATGAAAGTGCTGTCTCACCAGTTGTGCTGATGGCATGAAGCAACAGTGAGAAGTGGATCACAGAATTGATACAGCTTTAAGGAGCTGCAGAGGAAAAGCTCCCTGATTCACCTCAGAGGGTAGCCACAAAAGTGGCTTCTGCAGTACATGTGGAACAGCAAAGTGGAACAGCACAGCGGAACATGGCACATGGGAAAGAACAAAAAGACTATGCTTCTCATCCTAACACTGTGAGAAGCAAGGTTCTGGAAAAGAGTGGTAAAGACAGTCCAAACCCTCCAAAATCCTTCAAATGAAGAAAAGTCTCAACTGCTGTCTCTGGACCTACAGTCAAAAGAGAGGACATCTATCAGGTGGATACACGGGTATCCCACATTACTAGCTTCCAAAATTCCCCATGGCACTTGGTAGGTTTGTTAGTAAAGCCCTGGACCTCTCACATAACTGAAAATTTATAGGAAACACATAATTACATCCAGGTTTTAGAATTACCTGCCATGACACGAAAATTTTCCTGGTGATTAAAGTGTGTGTTAGCATACACAACTGAAAATAAAGATGAAATATTTTTGCTCTCTGAACATATATATACATATACACACATACTCCACCCACTCTAAACAAATTCCAGCTGTGACAGTTTTGTACAAAACAGAAAACTCCTTAACATCCAAAAAAGAACAGCTCATATCAGCTTTTTGCTTTGAGCCACCACCAGATAAATCTAAACTGAATGTGCTATGGGGATGAGACAAGTTAACAGAGGTGAACATGAGAGTCTTCAACTATTCTAAGACTGTGAAAACAACATAGAAATACTTAAAGTATTTTCAAGAAACATAGGTGAAAGAGAGGAAGAGTGCAGTTTTTGCTAATGAATTTCATAGGCTTCTCTGTACATCCAACTATTATCAAGGTGGCTGCTAAATGGATGAAATGGATTTATTTTGCCCTTTCAGCAGACAACAGATGGAGATAGTACATAAGATAAATATCACTAACTAATCTAGGCAGAAAGGGCTACTGACATTTTTTATTTATTCATTTTATTTACTTAGAAAAGTACAATCAGAAAGGAATTAAACTATTACTGATTTGTTCAAGTTCAATGGGAGGCTATCAGTGAGACTAGATTGTACTGGGTGGGTGGATGGAGGGATGGAAACAGGGTTTTCAAGAAAATCTGCATCATTGGTATTAGCTCAGAAGGCAGCAGCAAGCTTGTTGGGAACCACATCCCTTGCCAGTTCTTATTTTTACTAAGAGTTTCAGTAATATGCTCTCAGGCACATGGTGTGATTCTAGGGTGGCCCTGTGCAGGGCCAGGACCTGGACTTTGATGATCCTTGTGGGTCCCTTCCAGCTCAGGATATTCTGTGATTCCATGAATATCATCTCAGTGCAGCCTTAGTCATGGGCCTGGCTTCTGACACACTAAGTGTTTCGCAAATCCAGAAGCAAAATCTGAAGTCCCCCACACTCATCTCAAAACTGATGATAATACTTAAAAGTAAAGACTTGCTTTGATGGCTTGTGGTCATAATTTTTGTGGTTTCTCATAACTTGTTGATCTTTCGAAAGGAGATCAAGAACAGACATGTACAGTACATAACTCAGGAAAACTTTCTGACTATCTAGAAAAATACTTCTGCACCAGTCTCAACAGTTTTTTGCCTTAAACCTACTCTTCTTTCCTGTGTCTTTCTTCCCTTTTCATCCCGTTCCCCCCCCAACTTAAACTTAAACCAGACTTTTTCATATTGCCCCCAATGCCTGAAGAACAGCACTTCTCTCTTCTATGTTCCTTTCACTTTGTCATATATCAGTGTATTGGTGGCTTAGGGTTTTTTGTATTCAGTCCCATGTGTCTGTCCATCCTGTTTCCTCATTTCCTCATTCCGAGCCCCTACTTTCTTCTTTCCTTACTGTGTTTTCAGCTAATTTTCTTTAGTTAAGAATGGGAATTCAAGTGCTGTTTACTCTCCAGATGTTTGCTTGTTCACTTTTTTTACCCAAGTGCTGATCAGTAAAACTGGTTTAGAACAAAGATTTTGCAAATTAAGTTTGTAGTTTGTCAGATTAAACTCTTCTTGCTTAAAACAGTCATTTTGAAGATTTTCACTGCCTCAGCCCTGCAAGGTGCTGATCACTCTCAGTTGGATCCGAGGAAGTGTGGAGATCTCTGACCTGAAGCTGTTTAGGGTTATGTTTGACTGAGCATAGGAACTATCCCATTGATTTAAATGGGACTGCTCACAAGTTTAAAGCTCAGCATGTGCTTCAGTACTTTGCCTGGCTGGGGCCAGAGGGCTCAGGTTCCCAGAGCTTCAATACCAGCACTACCTACAAATGATACAAGGTATAACATCCTGATGAGAAGACTTGATGATCAAGCGATTTCTAACCCAATGGTGCAGCTTAGTGCAGCATCTCTGCAATGAAGAAGGTATTTTTGCTTGCTTTCCATGCATATCCAACACTAAAAAAGGGGTTTCACGGTGTTCTGCAGAGCATACAGACAAACCTGAGATGATACACAGCACTGTAAGGTTTTCCTGATGTTCATTTAAGATGATCTACGTAAGTCACTCCTAGAAATTCAACCTTCCCAAAGTCATGCCAGTAAAATGTTTCTGCTACATCATCAATCTATTCTCCATTGTACCTCCACATGCAGACACACACATTATATACCTTCGATTACATTAAAACGAATTAGAAAATAAGTCACAGTTCAAGCTATACCTTATTTGTTCAAACATCCACGTTAAATTTACATACTAATGGTTTAATATTTGGCTTTAATAGATGCACTATTAGAAAATAAACATAATAAATGAGTAACCATTTTAGCATGGAGTTACCTAATCTTGATGAAAAATATCTGAAAATGCAGCAACCAGTGAATCTATTTAATTTTTATTTCAAAATAACACTATTCACAGACTACGGAGATAAATACAATTTATATGGAGTAGCATACTAATGATGGATCAGACAGACCCACCCTGTGCAGCGAATGTAATAAGATCAAAATGGTTGAAATGCATGGCATGTACTCTAGATGCTCTCCTTCTCAAGCATGGAATAAAGGATATAGACTAGGACGGTTTAATTTGCTGAAGTTTTCCCTTACACTTGACAGTGCATTTTATTTTCAGCATCTTCTAGAGCTTCAGGAAAAGCTCTGTGTCTCCCAGCAACAATCAGGCATGCGCACATGAAAGATGAACAGGGATGATGACTGTCCCTGAAAACTGGAAAGTGCACAGTAAGGTAGAAAAGTTGGACTGTCTAATGGTGTGAACGAGAGGGTTCACATACATAGCAAACAGCACAAACTGGGCTACTGTGTAAATCCTTTGTCATTAGAACAGGAGCTTAATTCCTATAGCACACTGAGCAAAGGCAAATGGGAGCAAGCGGGCCCAACCTTTGCTATCTTGCACAGGAGGAAGAGTAGCCTGCTTAAATTTCCTTTCCAGTACAACGAATTGTTTCTTTCCACACAACTGCATCTTTTTGACTACGTACTTTTCCTCATCTCTGCTGTCCTTGACTGTTCACTTTTCAAAGCAGAAAGACCATCCTGGATTAGGGCCACAGACACCATTCTGGCCACAGCTGTGCAGGAGGTGAACAGTGTCAATTCAAGTTGTTTGTCAAGTCTCCTCACCCCACTGCCAAAGGCTACTATCTCCTCAGGCCTCCCAACAGAGCTGCTCCAGGAGCTTTGTCTATTCTGGCACCATTAAAAGGAACCTGGTTAGAAAGTCTATTATTTTGAGTTTTGAAGCTACCAGGTTATTGTGAAGGAATTGAATTTTGAGAGACTGCATGTTCCAGCAGATACTAGGAAGGAGTAGGCCCTGGAGATGATGGAAGGGGTGGTAAAAATAGGTGGTGCTAGGCTTATTGCAGATATTGCAGAATAGTACAGATCATGTAGAAATTAGGAAATAAAGAAGACAGCAATTCCCATAATCTCACAGAGGGAGTCTGCAGTTTTGCTAAAAATCTGATCCAGATCCCCTCTGTACCACTGCTTTCCTTAGAACAGCCATAAATATGCTTCTCCTTGACCTCAGTGCTGGCCACAAGGCTCATCTGCAATCAAAATAAACAACTATTTAAAACAACAGCAGCCAGTGACACCGGCAGCAGCAAATGAAAGTGACTTTGTGAAAGGAGAACACATGAGGAGTCACTTGACATGATGTGCCACTTGCTCGCCACGGTAGCAAAATGATGGAGGCTCCAGGATCCATCCTGCTGCCACAGACGTTTCTTCTTAATCAAGAGCTCTGGGCACACCACGCTACATCTGAACTGTGAGTGCCTTCTTTCTCTAAATGTCATTTCATTTTTGTATCTTTCCTTGAGAGTCGTCAGCCCATGGACACTTTTCGTTTGGGGTTTTGTTTTTGGTAAGAATGTGTCTCGGTTTTGGAGACAAAACTTCAGGAGGAAACACTCCGGAATGAGTGTGTTCTCTGAAGGGAAAAGGGCCTTCCTTTTTCCTCCACCAATAAGACAAGTGTGTCACAGCAAGTGAAAGTGGAAAAACCAAACTGTTTATTAACACACGAACAAAACAGGGTAGAACAGGATTAAAAAAAAAAAAAAAAAACCAACCTCTAAATACAACAAATTCCCGGAGAGAGAACAGACACCTGGGCTTGGACCAGCCGGGGCCGCCCCTGCAGGCTCCCCGGACCGGCGAGGAGGGAAAGGAGGCAGTGAGGCAAGGGGCAGGAAAGGGGAAAAAAAGGACAAGAAAAAAGCCAACAGAACCTTTTTCCTGCTCGCCGGAACACAAAGGAAACCCAGAGAGCAGCACAGCGCTCCCGGTGCGCTCCCTGCCCTCAGCCGCTGGGCCCGGCCCTTCGCCCGCCCCGCGCTCGGTGCGCCGGCCCCGCCCGGCCCCGGCCCGCGGTAAAGGCGCAGCGTCCCGGGGCAGTGAGCGGGCGGCGAAGGAATGAAGCGGCTTCAAAACGTCAGCCCGGGACAGAATGCTGGCTCAGCATAAATCAGAAAGCAATCACAGGGAACTGTGCTCAAGGCCCTGACATACAGAGATCTAATACAGCAGACCAGATCAGGACCGAGCCATTTATTTTATTACATTGTGCCTTGCAGGTTCTTGGTCCTTCCTGCCCTGTCTATCCTCAGCCTTTCTTTTCACGGCCTGAGCTTTTCACAGCCCTACACAAACAATAGAAGGTAAGTTACCAGAGCCTGATCCCCACACTGCTGTGACTTGTGTCAAATTATATCTGGAGTGATTTGCTAATCCAAGTCCATGCAATAATCTAATCTGTGGGGAGAAGCACTCAACACTGCTGTGCTGAGTGGCCACAGTGGTACAAGCACTGTCAGCTTTTCCCAGCAGCTTTTTGACCTACTGAAGCCTGCACACATGTACTGAGCAACTGATGATACAGGGAAAAGTCTGACACATTCAGGCTGTTAAAAGGCACAAGATATATACTCTAAGTCCCAAGAAAATGCTCCAATTAAATTCAGTTTTTAAGCAAGAGTATATTTAGCCCAGCTAAAGGTTACTGCTATGCAGTGTGAACTTCATATCTGAAGAATGTTTTAATGAACAAAAAGAAAAATATTTATGTTGGTGGATCATATTCAGATTATAAGAAAGGATTTGGAGGAGTACCCAAAGGTTGAGAGGTCTATCTCAGTTAAGCACAAAAAGGATGGACATTTACCCGGACCTTCTGAGCTGCAGGATTCAATTTCTGCTGTGAAAAGCTCTCAAAACGCTTGGTCTGTCTTTGTTCAGTTCGGTCAGGCTGAAAAGTACTGCTTGGCCTTGCATGCAGAAAATCTGACACTTTTATAATATCCATTGAGATTTCTTACAACATCAACACTGGAGCACAGGCTAAAAGTTTTCTTTCAAATATCATATGAATAAACCATAAACCATGTGATTCATTAATTATGACTCTTTAGAAAGTAAACAGGAACAGAAGGTCTGCTAACCTGGTTTTACAGCATACCTGAAAAATAACATAGAACAGAAGAAAAAACTGGAGATCTTATGGTAGCACCAAAGAGTATTTCACAGTATTTTCATTTGAAGGGTCATTAACCCTTTAAAAAGAGATGCCAGTATGTACTAGAAGTATGTAGAGCATAGAGCTCAAAAGAGCTGAATGTGCCATACCAGATGAAAGGTGAATACAGAGTTCCTTTCAAACAAAAACCCAAGCTTGCCTCTAGTCTCTTATATTAAGATACAGGATTAAAAAATGTAAACTAAGAGTTGGGGAGAATTACCAAAATTGAAGATGAAACATCCAAGTTGGGTAGGTGTATGTATGTATTAAAAGAGAAGGGGGGCGGGAAATGAAAAAAGGGCAAAAAGAGAATGAAAATAAAATAAAAAAGAAATAGTAACTAAAAAGTCCCGAAGCAGTTCTTGACACTGAGAAAAAATCTGTTTCTAAAACACTGGCCATACCCTTTCTTTAGAAGAGAGAAAGAACCCAAACTAAGGCTACCAAACAGCACCAATTAAAAAAAAAAAAAAAAAAATCACTTTTAGCTTCCTAGAAACCATGTACTTTCCTCTGAGCTTATCCACAGTAACCTGTGCCTCTGACATCTTCAGATTGCTTCACTACACCTGACTTAACTAAAACTGAACATGAAAACTATATGCAACTTAGAGAAGCCAGACACCCAGCCCTCTCTTTGCCTTACCTTCAACATCAGTCCATAGCATTCCAACAATCTGGGCCTTTCCCCAAAAGCCCAATCTACTGCTAATATCAGTTTGAAGCTTGGATCCACAATGTTAAAGCAAGCAAGAAATCTCATCTTAGCTCCATCAGATTGCAATCTATAAACCAAGCCACAACCTCAGGAACAAAGCCAATCAGAAAGATAGGGGCTGAAAAGGAGACTTGAGCATTTCTTATTGAAAACAACAACAAACATGCTGTAGGAAATCAAGGAAACCCACAAGCAGACACACCTTCAGGAACAGTGGCAAAAACCTGTCTTTCTGTAAGACAACTAACTACAAGTTGAATGCACTAATGCCAGTTATCCCTAAACAAAAAAACCAAAAAAACCCACCCAACCAACCAAAAAATCCCCAAACCCCTACCCAAACCAAAAAATCCAAAACTATCTGCCAAACTTATCTCAAACACTATTTTGACTCTACCAAAGAACATGTGTAAGAATTGCCATGAAATAAAAACAAGTCGATGGATGCTCTACTGATTTGACGTGGAGACTACTCAATTGTCATTTATCACTGTTGATTTCCCCTTTTATAATTACAATTCTTAAACATAATCAATCTCTACACAAAGAAACCAAACAAAAGGCAGCTGCAAAAAGTATTTTACTGCTTTAGCACTTCAGACTTCATCAAGCATCTGTGTCAGCTCAATTCCCCCAAAGACCAGCTGACACCACCTGACTTGAACCTCCCCATGCTCATGCTGAAGAGTATTATGGAAGTAGCATTTCCACTCAATCCAGTTATGCCTGATTGCTTTGCAAGTACAAAAAGCAAGATGAGGTTGCTAACTGCAAAAATCACCTCAGCAGAGGAGTTACAAAACAAATACAAGCTGAGCCTGCAGTCTCCCCTGCAATAGCCAGGAGAAAAGAGCTGACATTGAAGATGGCAAGGCACATCCACAAAGCATTTTACCAAAGGTTAACATTGCAACTCACACTGACTTCAATGATTGTAGAGTGAAAACAATGGGAAAATTTGAGAATGTGTTATGATCTTTGAATGCTTTGCATCAAACACATATTTATAATGAAACAGAATTATGGACACAACTCAAGGACATAACCAAACCATAACATAAACAAACCACAGGCCTAAATCAATCCCTAGTCTGGATATATTTATAAGTTAAATATGTGCTTAAGCATTACTCAGAACTGGGATGTTGACTGGGTATCAGCAGGAACTCACAACATTATCTGGTTGAAAAAATTATTATCAAAAGCTGGATTTTATTGCAGTACATCAGAGAATCATGATAGCTGTATACCTGTTGCATCAAAACCTAATCTTTTAATGACACAGAATTTTAATTATGTGATATTCACTAGGGATACACATACTTCACAGTAAATTATCACCATATATATGTTATTTTACCTGGAACTTTATTTTTTGCCAAATGTGAGGCCCAATAAATTGTTTTAAGAAGCGTTCATCTTCACTCCAGAACAGTCGGATGTCAGGGATATCGTACAGGATCATGGCCAGCCTCTCCAAACCCAAGCCAAACGCCCAGCCAATTTTATCCTGAGCACCAGCTGCAATACACAAACAAACAAGATAAAAATTCAAGAGTTCACAACATGGAAAATTACTGATAAAATGTTCACCTATTTATTAAGAAGAAAAAAAGAAAAAGGTGAAATGGCAAACCAGAAAATCTTCCAAGTAACTGCCAAATGAAAGATCTAAGGGTTACAGGACAGATCCTACTTAAATCAAAAACTGCAGCAAGACTGAGCAAGCACATCATTGAGTCCAGGAACCAAAAGTGGCAATAAAACAAAGCCACTGTCTTGACAATTTGTGTCCAAAGGTTCAGATGGGCTTGAGAAATGCTGCATAATGCTATACATCATTACCCTTTACTGTGCTTAGAGCTGAGCACTTCCTCACTTGGCTCAGCTGTGTTTTGTAAGACATGTAAACATGAATTCCCTGTTCAGAGTATTTTCCTTGGTCTGACAGACCAAGCCAAGCCTATAGAGCATTAACATCATTACCAACATTTCAAGGGACCATAATTGCCTCTTTTGAGGCTTCTGGAAGAAACAGAGCAATAGGATGTGAGGCACCGTTGCATTAGCATCACACCTCCAACCAGGGAACTCCTGAGCTGCTGCTCCTGGGAAAAGCCACTGCTCTCACATAAATAAGGCTCTTCTATGCAGCACTAAATAAAAAAATACAAGAATACTTAATAAAGAAAATCTGTACAGATATTAATGATGTAACATTTCTGTCAGGAAAGTAAATATTCATACCTTCCTTCATTTACAGGGCAGGAGCACTGATTCATTAAACAGGGATTTTTTCAACACAAGACACTAAGTCTATGTTTAGCCATCATCCTACTGATTTTGAAATAAGCTTAGAGCCCAGAAGCCCTGGCAAAGGCTCAGAGCTTTTAAAAACTTAAACAAATGCCTAAACAAACACACATGCTGAAAGGATGCATGCATGTGTGACAGACTTGAGTCCACACCATCAGCACTTGCAGTGTGCTCCTGAGTCACACAACATCACTGCACATCTCACAGCTATGCACCAGAGCCACAGCAGCTCCACCAGTATTAATTTAAACTAATTTTTTGTAAACTTTGAACTCAGTAGCTTCCTCACCATCATGCAGAAGGCTAGAAGCAGAAGTCTACTTTCTGACCCTTTTGTCCCTGATATCAGAAAGGAAACAACTCCCGTTATTTGGGCACTGATAACATCCTGAGTTATCCTGTTGTGTTCAATGCTGAGATTAAACAGGCCTGAGTTCTGTTCAAATAGAGGGAGGCATACCAAGCTTGGGAAAAGGGACACAGTCATCACTTCAATTCCATTAATTCATTTGAACCTGTCTATTTTTCTGGAATAACAGGTCCTCAGCAGAACGTCTCTGTGTCTCACTTGCTGCATCAGCAGTACTACATTACCACAGGAGTTAGCTCATAAGAGTACTTCATAGAGGAGTTAGGATATTCTGCCTGTCCCTTCTCGTGTGCTCAAATGCAAGATTTTGCACTTTCTGACATTTGAAAGCAGACAGTTTGTCAACTGAACTGTGGAAGTCCTATGAAATAGAGGACTGGGTGTGAACTCCAAAGGTACCTCATGGCAGAGCTGCTCAAAACAGTGTTTAGGCCAACCAACAGACTGTGAGCTAACCCAAGTCTGGAAACCTGCAAGCCACGCTACATTACATGAAGAACTGCACAACTTGCTACTGTTGATTTTTAGAGAAAGCAGAGTGACTACAAAGAAGGTACTGAAATTTGTGTTTGGGTGAGATTTTGAGCTCTGACTTTAAGCATGAACCATATACTGTTTCTCTTCCAAGCTGAAAGTACTATTTCTCTCCATACACCAGTATATTAAAGTAATTACATTTGTATGGCTATGAAGAAGGGAAGACAATTCATTGCAATTGTGTTGCTTCTTTAACCTTCCAGCTTGCCTTTCCTAGATCAGCAACTCCTGCCTCAGTGACAGAACTCTTACTTATTTCAGAAGTGCCAGATTTTCACATACATATGGGCATTTCTGTAGACCAACCTCCAGAGGTAAAGTAAAGCACCAGGAGCAATATCCATGAGGGTTCTGAATGGCCAATGCTTAATCTTGACAGAGTCATTAAACCTGAAACCTAAAGATGCCAGGTTAAGCATTAGTGTTAATTAATTCACAGATGCTTAGTAAAGTATACATGATGGGGGTGATGATCCTCCTTCCCCATATTAGTGATGATTACTGGTAGATCAGACAGGAAAAAAGAAAGACATGACAGAAGATAAGAACAGGTGTATATTCTGATTAGTAGAGCTTTACGTTTAGGACTTGGGCTTTTTAAATATTTTGATGTGAGAATGGTTTTAATTGTAACCTTTTTTCCCTCACACTTAATACCTTTTTTTTTGCTATGAACTTTAATTCTGCAATGAATGTCTTGATTTTATATCAGCAACTTCTTTTCTGTTCTGCTTCTCTTGCTTGGTTTTTTGGGGTGTTTTTTAGAAGAACTGGGACACATCACAGTTTTTTTCATTTCGTAGCAGACGAAGAGATTCTGCTATCTGTGTAGCAGCTCAGAGCATTGTCATCTGAGCTATGATTAAACACATATTCACCGAATTGTCTTTTGGATCACCCTTGTACAATTATCAGCCTTCAAACCACAAACTTCTCAAATGTCCACAATGAAAGCTGTATCAGTGAAGAATTACCTCTACTCAGACAAAATAATTGAAAGAAAAAGGAAAATTCAGATTATTAAAATTCCTCCTCATATGAGCACTAGGAAATCTCTGCACTCTAAATCTTAGTTATTTTGTCTCTGACTTCTCCAACTTTCTGTTTGTAAAGCTCAAAGTCAATGCAGCATTGACTTAAAGCATTTGAACAGCTACCTTGGGGGACTCAGTAAGATAAATGCATGCTTCTAAACATATTTCTTACTGGAAATGATCACTGACTTAGAAATTAAATGTGCCAGTAATCATCCTGTTGAGTGAGAGAGCAACCCATAGCTTTCTGAACACAAACACATGTTTAAATGCACCAAATTTTGGCAACTATTGTGGAAAGAAGTCAAGTGAATGTGAGTCAACAAGACAGAAAGAGTGAACACAGAATAGCTTAAAATGCGGCAAAAAGCAGGTTGAGGTTCTGATGAGACCTGGCCAAAGCAGCAGATTCCAGGGACCTGGTGGGGCAATCATAGCATCACTGCTTGAAATAACATAGCCCAACAGATAAAGCTTTCCTGACATACGAGCTTTCCCCAACTGGCCATCAAAAGATTTGTACACTGCCAGGCTCCTGCTGCCTCACATGAAAAATCTGACTTCCCACCAGAAGAAAATTGCTGAAAGCTTTGCTTGTCAGGTAGCCAAAGATGGAGGAGGAAAGGATAAAACAGCTTGAGTGGCTTCCCACACTGGGGGCTAGGACAGCCCAAATCTGATGTCAGCAGGTTGCATCACTGCAGCTATGTCTTACAGAGAAGCTCAAGAGTCCTTATCTTCCTTCACAGTTGTTATCTATTTCTCCTGGACTTAAGCTTCAAGCCCAGGTGAATCAGTTTACATGTAATGTAGACCAATCAAGTCATTCTCCAAAAAGCAATGTTAAATGAAAGTTAGATTTGCTCAGTCAGGATGGGAATCTTCCTAATTATTCACTAAGACATAAATAATGACCTGAGAGAATTCATGGATTATATTGCCCTGAATCCTCAGAGACACCCACAGATAGAAATACCCACCCTCTCAAGGAGTGTGAGGCAAGACATTCTGCTCTGTACAACAATTTAAAGACACATTTTGCAACATAGTATTAGTAACAGGTTGACAAACCTTTTTGGTTTACATTCCAGTCATTTTTGTATCGATACCAGCTTTTGTTTAAAAATTTTTGCTACTTCTCTAAAACTGCCAATAAAGAAATCTTTCTTTCAATAGAGCCTAAACTGGGTCTTCAAATTGTTATACTCAGCAGTTACTGAGAAGTGAAAGAAATTAAATTTTGATCTTGGATTGAAGCAAAATCATGAATACACAACACCCTGCATATAAGGTGTTCTTCACCAAATGCAGAAAAATTAATGCACCCAAAGTATGAGTAGCTGAAATCTGGGATGAGTTTCAGAAGCAAAGACCTGAATTTGATCTCCTTCTTTCAGTCCAAACGATGACTGTTAATGGACCAAATTCTGGAACTAAAATGGTGGGAAGAGGGGTAAACAGATGCTCAAGGACACAAGGATTACACATCATGTTTTACAAAACAAATCAGCTTCAGTAGCAAACTGTATAGAAAGTAAGTTATAGACATAATGAACATGTGACTTGACACAAAACATCACAAGTTCTGGAAACAAATGCCTAGGCCCACATTTGAGTTGTATGTGATTAAAGGAGAGCTTATGAATCAGGAATTTGAAAAACAGGCTGCAAAATAAATATTTACTTATTTCTAGAGACTAGGAATGCATATTCTACATGACTGACACAGCAATGAGGCAAACATGTTTACTTGTGTTAAAAGTAAGCTATTTTAAATTGTTTCCTTATTATTTCCATAAATTATTTCAGATAAAACTCTCTTATGTTGGGAGTCAAAAGTTTTACATGGAAAAAAAGTAATACTAGGGTATCAGTCTAACAGAGAAGAGCTACTGAAAGTGCAAGGTCATGTGGCTGGGATGTTAAGCAGCTGAGGCTAAAAAGTTTACCAAAGTTTTCTCTGAACTCCTCTCCAGTGAAAGCAAAAATCTAAACCACCACATTGTTCTCCTGTAACTCCGTTAAATTGATGCATTCAGGCTCCTGTGTGCAATTCAGTTTAAATTGCATCCTAAAATGAGGACTTGGCTTTCAGACCATGCATGCCAAGAAAGCCACTCCTCAAGAACTCAAGAAAAGAAGTAAACATTCAATTATGCCTATTCTACGCAAAGAGAATTTATCTTTCTAAATCTCATGTGGGGAGTAATTTTCTAACAATAATATTCACTTTGAGACCACAGCTGTGTCTCCTGGGTCAGACTGATCTGTTCTGTTCTCTCCATTTGAAAACTAAGAACTTTAAAGGCTTTGAGAAAGTTGTAATAATTATGTTTATTTTTGTTCTATAACCAAAAGATCTATGTATATACTAAAAGAACAGCCTGTTTAAAAAATCTACCCAGGGAAGCCATCCAGATTGTACTTTCTTCTAATATGTAGTTAACATTTATTCTACCATTTTACCAATATTACAGCAGGTTAAGTAGCTGGGAGGAAAACATTTCTGAAAGGGAGAAATGGATGACCTGAGCAGAAGACGACAGGAAAACTAGATTAGCAAGAAAAGGAAAGAGTGAACCAAACCAACAACAAGGAGGAGCTTTCCCTATTTTTTTCCCACCTCAAACTGATACTTTTAGCTTCCAATTTTTTTATCTTTCTGCTTCTGAAGTTATGAATTTCTCAGTCCTCCTTCTTTGCTCCTTTCCATCTTCCTACTTTTGCCCGAGTTCATCTCTCCCATTCCTGCAAGCCCTCCCAAGCATTCCCAACAAAATCAAGGACAAATCCACCATTAAACAGAATCTTACTTAAACCCTAGGATATTTTTTCAGAGTTCATAACCATACCCTGCAATAGCATTCAACCTTTCAAATTATGTAAGATAAAGTATCCACTTAAGTCCCAAGAGCAATACAAGACATTAGTCATTAACTATAAATACTTTTATGGTGTATGGTTTTCCTTTCTCTGTATTTCAGCCTGCATAGCTGAACAAATGGCTTGCTTAGTTTTTGAGATTTTTTTTCCTTATCCCTGTCTCAAGGCTGAACATTTCCCATGGATGACAGTGCAATTTGCTGTCCTAATTTATGTCAGAGAGCAAAAAAAAGACCGATTTGGTCTTTTTCCCTTGGCTCTGCCTGCAGGCTACAGTATTGCTCTTTTTGTTCTTTGTATGTAAAAGCAAACTCCAATTCCTTTCTTTATGTTTCGTTCATTCAGGCAAAGTTGGATTTTGAGGGTTTGGGCCTTTTAATATCTTCTAATATCTTTAAATCTCCCTAGACACTGGGCCACGTAGATTTGAAAAAATAAATGCTATAAAGAAATACACAAGAGGTTCCCACTTGAGAGAAAGACCAAGCCTACAACACAGTTCAGAAATGAAATTATGAATCTCATTTTTTCAGGGTATAAGTACAGCTGGACAAACTCCCTTCACATATATTCATTGCGTCCAGATGCAATTTTCTTGGCAAAATTTCACCAAAGTTGACTGCTTAGTGTCTTACAAAGTGGCCTTTTCTTACAGAACAACAGACAGAGCAAGGAACAAGAACATAAACATCATCACAATGTGGGATAATCTTCAAGAGATTAAGACATCCTCAAAAGATGCCGAAGTAGCAGTTTATCTATCATAGCACAGGACACTGTTCAGCATGTTTGATATTCCTGTTGAAGAATCAGAACAGCCAGCACACCTGTATGTATATAAAAAGGTTAAAAAATGTGTTCAGCTGATAGCAGCACACTCCCATGATTACTCTGAAAGCTTGACACTGCACAATAAATTCAACTTCCACAGACAGGGACTGATACCATATTTTGTTTTCCTACAGCACGTACCATAAAGAAGCCTTGAGCTTATGACTGGGGTTCCTTGGTTTTACAATATGTAAAAATAATAGACAGGTAAGGTTTATGATTTAGCTCCTCTGCCACAAACTCATTCTTGGGAAGAAAGACATGAAAAGCCTTATGATCACTTAGGCATCACTTGCCTTATAACTGGAGTTGGGGTAATAGCCCTTTCTTTCCTAGAATGATTTATGTAAGACACATAATAAATGTAAAACATTGAATTTCAAAATCTTTGTCAATAGTTCTTTAGAATTCTAATGGTAAAGCTACAAGAAGATTTCATACTGAAGTGCAGCATTTGTAATCCAATGAACTCCAATGAATTCCACTACATGTGTTTCATAACAGCTCTGACAAGGTTCTGGGTACATACAATTTATTTATTTTTTTAAAAACACAACATAAAGAGTCTGGGTGTACTTAAATGCATTGTCACATAGCACAGCATGGAAACATTTTGTTCAGAAGCACTGCTCCCAGTTTTCCTTTCATCTTACTAGAGAACTACTCCATCAGCTCTGTGCTACAACAGCTTGAAGGAAATTTCTTGCTTTTGCTCACAAAGGGCTCTTCAGAATGACTGGCTTCCCAACCCATCTCTACTCATTGATCCCCCATCTGAAAAAAATTCAACCATTGCATGTTCCTGAACAAAATATTTTCTGTCAGTAGGTCTCATGCTATTAAAGACATAGATATGATTTAAACATGTAATTCCAGACACTAGCAAACAGATTTGAAGACTCTCACAAAGGGCCCTCTTGCATTTCTCTCCATACTGCTCCTGAGTCCAGTGTTTCCAGCTGGCATTTGTCAAACCTGGACACCTGCAAATATCTTTATCTGCACCTATAACAAAGCCATGGATGCTTAACTAGTCTTCTGGTACATTTTTGTACACAGGCATGCATAAAAGGGAAAGTATGTAGCTGTAGCACAGACAGACACCTCAGGAAACTCAGTTCTGTGCCTAAGGGAAAGACATAGTGAGCCTGGTCTTCCTCCTGGGCCTAAAATCTCCTGTCTCCTCTCTCATCTTCATGTTCCCAGGAACACTCGGAGCAAAACCTGAACTTACAAATTAGTTTCTTTAGCTTGTAATGCACTGCTTGACTTGTGTGAAGCAACAACCCTTTGAAATGTATCACCAGGACTTGAGCTGCATCTAACCCTACACCTGCCCAGTGGCTCTGTGGAATGGCACTGCCATGTCCAGAGCTCTTCTGGGGCAGGAACTGAAGGGTTTCACTCGAGGCAAAAGAGTTCTTCCTCCTACTCGGTTTATGTTTTGAAGTCGTACCTGATATTTACAACTTGATGGCTATTAATATATTCTCTTGGGATTTGGGGAGACTTCCAAGCAGATGCAGAGGTATCTGCAAGAAGATGCTAAGAGGCAGCATAATTCTGGGGAATACTGTTGGCTACTTCACCATGACACATTGCAAAGTATCTGGTCTAAACCAGATCCTTCAGTTCTACTGTAAATAGGGAGAGAATACCACAAATAATTATTCACTCTATCATAAGAAATGTAGAGATAAACACTTAACTTTTAGGCATGTAAATCAGATCGGATTAATTTGACCCTATATATCCATTTCAGCTTCAAGTTTTACCATGAAACACGCATCGCTGTATAATTACAAGGAAAAGAACAAAAATCTTTCATCTTGGAGCAATCATGTCATGTTAATATCTCTTTTAGATTTCTCTCTCAGATTTCTTTTAATTAGTTTCCTCATTTCTAGCAACTTCCCTCATGATTTCGGTACTCATACAACACAGATGCAATGGAAATTATGTTTCAAGTACTCTTCTGTCCTTATTTCCCTCTTCCTGCACCACACAAATTGCCTATAGCCACTTAAAAAAAAAAAAATTATATGTAATTTATTTCAAGTCATTCATCAGTAGTACTACAGGACCACAGCCAGACCTCCATGCTTTTCTTGCATATGACTAGAACATTTAAGATAGTGATTATTTTTTAAATTAAGCCACCATCTCCATATGAAGGAGCTGACAAAAAATGTTGAAGATGAAGTAATTGTTCCTTAAAGCTTAAAGTAACTCTTTTTCATTTACTTTCTGATTTGTACAAAATTCATGAGTCCTGGCAGCAGTACTTTTTTTCTCTGAAGTACAATGATTTCTTTAAAAAGTGACATAAATTACATTAAAATTTGGCATAAAGTGCTTGAAGGAGCTTCACACAATATAATATTACCAGCTATTGGAGTTGAAAGAAATGAAACATTGTGAAGTCCCATCTAAACTATAGAAGAAGAGCTTAGGAGAAGACACAAGAAAAGGTTTTGTTTGAAGTCCTTGAAATAACTCATGAAAGCACATTAGCTGTATATTTTGCAGAGGCTTCTTGCTTACTCTTGCCATGCAGTTGACAAGGCATGTACAAGAAGATGGAAACATACACAAGCAAGTGAGGGATGGGTTGCAGGATGGCCCTGCAACTACTCTCTGCCTAGGTGTTATGTACTCTACAGAACAGTTTACACCATTACACAGGGGCCAACAGCACAAAACATAACAGCTTTATTGACCTCCAAATGAGGAAAGATTTTTCCTTAAGAAAGATTCAAAAAACGCAAAAAATGCCACATAAAGCTCTTCTACAGCTATTTGAAAAACACCCCATCTTTCTCCCACTATGTTCATATAAAGTCTCAATTTCTGCGGCAGTCCAGATGGCTCCAGACACCCTGACCACTCATGAAACACAGATAGCACAGTGGCGGTCAGAGTCCCAAGTTTAAGCACCCCACTTCGAAGTTATGGTGAGAACCCCTAATCCCCTTGTTCTTTCATTTGCATGTTTCCTCCCAATTGGTTAATGTTCTACCCTCCCTATTTGACGTATGAGGCTATGTTTATGCATTTCCTTTCGTTAACATGTATAAGTTCTAGAAAGTTCTTGGTTTCTCGACACCCTATTGGTTCCTTCCCTAAGTCCCTCCTATGCAGTGTCCTTATTGGTCCCTTCACTGTCAACCCCGCCTACTTACCCTCATATCATTGCTTAAGAGCCCTCTCCCCGCCTATCTTGTACCCAGTATAAGATCCCTGCACCCGACTGTTAGAGTGGGGATACTGCAACACGTGTATCAGACAACGAGGCCCATGGAAAAGAAGTATGTGTGGACCAATTCTTGATAGGTGTTTCAGAGATGTTTATTTCTCCAGCCACATGGCCGGGATCTGCCGAGGAACTGCTGCAATCACGGGACCCGAGGGTCCTTGCCTGCGCAGGGGAACACAAACCAACCAATGGGGAACGAGGCTGACCAGGGGCAGGGAAACCCCATGTCTCCCCCCCCAGGGCCCCTCTCCCAGGACTACATGGCAGGAGGAGGAGCCGCAACACCCTCCTACCGATTTGGCTCTTCGTCCCTGTCATTTCAGTGGAATAAACCTGCGTGGAAGACATACGGAGAGTCCCCTCTCTTTCTTCTTTGCCTGTGTGCCTGCTTAACAGCGACAGGAAGATACAGCCCCTTTTGGGTGAGGAGCTCTACCCCTTTTTATTGTGTGTTGGGCACTCAGTGCTGCCTTCCAGTGGGGTTTCAGCGTTGACCTCCAGGCTTCTTTGTGTCGGCACGCAAGGGGTAAAACCCCCTTCTGCCAGCTCGTGGCTGATAAACCCCTCAAATTTTATCTAATATTTTGTATATGTAATAGAGGTATGTACACACAGAATTACTCTACAATACTTGTAATTATATTACACTGATGACTCATAAGAATGTGATGATATACAACAGAATACTTCCATTTTTCAGTTTTCAATTTAAAACATCCAGAAAATGGCCCACAAAAGTGAGCCTTAACACAACACTTGGTGTTTCAATGAAACATTCAGATATTCTGAAAAAGTAGAATTAAGGTTGCCTGAGGAACACTAAAATGCTCTCAGCAATACATTACGATGCCGTCTACAGTGAGACAAGCAAGTATCAATCTTTCCATGAGAGTTTGCTCTGTTCAGCACAGAGAAGAGACAATGGTTAATGGTCCCTGCTTGCATTCCTTGCATTGCTGAACATGTACCCCAAGTGCTTCTTGCACTGAGCAATATTCAAGCTGAGCTCTGAAGACACATTCTTTCTTTTATGAGCTTCCCAATGAAGCATTCAGTTCCACAATATTTAAATGTTTGCAAAATATTAGACTTATTTTTTTTCTTCTTCTGCATGTCTTTGTGATTTGGGCAAGTATTAGTGCCTCCTGTATTGAAGCTGGAACTTGGGCACTTTAAGATCAAAAGCATCTATTAATTTTGCTCTGAATTTGACATACCTGGGGCCTAGTATTTCAGAGCACCAAGTAGGTCATGGGGTTTAATGTGTTCAAAGTACAGCTCCCTATTACTATAGCTGCAGCTGTGAGTGCTTGACAGTTCGGCAAATCAGACTCCATGGTCTCAAGTCAGGCACTGGGACAACAAAAAGCACACAGTTAGTGGGCATATGTGAAAAATTTAAGTTCAAAGATGTTGCTACACTCAACTGGGAACTTTTTTCCTCAGGAAGGAAGAGATGGCAGAGCAGCATTCAAGGGCACAGAGTGTTCTTTCCTGCTGTCATTAAAGGCACCCATTTCATGCCTTCCAACTACTGCCTTAGTGAGGCAGATGCTTGTAAGAGCAGTATCCTCCACAAAGTAGTTCAAATTCATCCACAGATGAATGATTATCCTGGAAACTGAATCAGATGTGGTCCTTCACAGGAGAAGAAGCAAACTCAGCAATGTCCTTTGCTTCCTAAACACTCCTAACCTCCCCTCATCCTGTTCCGCCCAGGATGATGGCTTTCCAAACATGAAGGTTTCTCTCTCTGTCTCACTGGGACACAGCATGAAAGTTTCAAGGGAGCAAGCCTCCTGTGTCCTGGGGAAGTGCTGATGGATGCCTACAGCCCTAGACTGAACTGCGGAGAGCCTGACTCAGCCATGTCCACCTCACGGTGAACACTGGAGGAGTCCAGCTGACAGCAAGTCATGGAACCAGAGTCACGAGAGACCACACTGCAAGTTTGAGAGGAAACTAGAGTTAAATCCCTGGGGATGAATGTGTCTGAACTCTCCACCCCAGTAGTGCTCTGCTTCACTCACAGGCCCAGCCTCTGAGAAACACAGTACTATTTACTGAACACAGACACACACTTCTTGTATGTCTTTTTACCTCCCCCCAAAACAACAGTCTCCTTCAATGAGCACACTAACCTGCAAATAAGATGGGCCAAAGATACAATTAGACTTCACTAGAAGTTAACTCAAAACTGCAGCAGTACATAATCTGAAGCCCACTGAAGTCAACAGAAAAAAAACGAACATGGAGAGCTCAGTGCAGTTCCTTCCTCACCAACTATCACCTCGTTCCATGCACAGAGCAGGGGCATGGAAGACAGACCACTGTCTCGGCACGGATAGAGAGATGTGCCCAAGTGTGTTTTCTGTCTGTGTCAGTATCACAGCAAATCAGTGGGAAAGATCCTACCTTCACCCAGTGAGTTTTGTGTCTTCCTTATGGACTGTATGAAAGTAAATACTCTGATAAGCATAGAACGTAAATGAAAGGATACTGCTTTGATTAGATGGTATTTTAATTCACTGCTAAAATATTTAAATGAATTATCAGAGAAGACTATTTATCTACTTTTCTTTCTGGAATATAAGAAGGATAATTTCTCTTGCTCATTTGAAGAACTGCAGTTTAAGTCCCCTTATTAAAGAGATTCCTTTCTCTAAAAAAGTTGCTAGTTCTCTAGATAATATTCCTTTTTCACAGTTGGTAATTAGTCTCTTGTTATGCACTGAATTTAATTTTGTAAAGGTAGTGCCACTGACACCTAAAGAAATGAATGATAAAGGAAATGTTAGACCCCCCCCTAATTCTATAATTCCTATGTAATGACAATTAATGAAATAGTATTTTCCACTGGAATTTTTTTTAAGCACTAGATAAAGGGGATGCTGTGCTATTAAAATTAATTGTTATTACCAAATTCTGTCTTTTATAGCTATCAGAAATATAATTAAAATAATCTTTCTACAAAATAAACATACAGATAGCTTTTAATTATATCTTTTTTCTTTACAGCTTGAAAATTGACAGAAATTGCTATAGAAACTCATAACTGGTCTGGTAATTTTTGCCCTGCATTCATGTAGAGAAGTCCATCTTGAATATCACTTGTCAATAGAGGAGAATCTGAAATAAATTAACATTTAGTCTTACAGGACAGATACTAATTGGGTTGTTATTTTGTCACTGTGTAAATTTTCAGTGACCTTTCCAAAAAAGAAAGAACAAGTCAATAGAAACTGTTTCTTCTTGACTTTCTCCACCCCCATTTTAATTTGTATTTTTTTTAAACAGCCATCTGGAGTTTCTTCATCCCTTTCCAGAAACATACAGTGTCTTTTTCTTAGTATATTTTTTCAGGTAAAAAGAATACACAAGGCAGGTTTTTTTTGTTTTTTTTTTTTTTATTTTGCATTTTACTTTAATGGCGCTTTTCTAAGTTTTTTTTTATCGCAACTACCATATTCCATATTTACAGCAAATATCATCAAATTTTCTAGCACAAAGCAGCCTTAGATCTCGCTTCCCTCCTAACTTTCTCCCTCACTCAGGAAATGGAAAAAGAAAAAGCAACAAAACAAAAACACAGAGGGGTCACCTTTCAACAGCTGATGCACATTTGTACATCTTGTAAGGAAGTATCTGAACAGATAATCAGTTTATCTACATATACCCACTGAAACTTACTGAATAACAGCATTTCTAAATAGAAGTTATATCAGCATAGCTGTGGATAAAGGCTGAATGAGCTCAAATCCTATTACTCGCTCTGTACTCTAGCACCATGGGCTCTGAACCCTTCCCTATGCTGGGCAAGGGATCTTGCTAATATTAAAGGCAATGGAAACCCACAGGTGTTTTAGAAAGTGGCACGACCAGCTCTGGGAATCCTCTGCCTCTCTCCTGAAAGCCAAATTGAACGCACGCGCACGCAGCAAGGGAAGCAAACAGGAGGAATTAAAAGTCTGAGCACAGTTCCAGAGCCATGACCTCACCAGGATTACAGACATGACAGGACAGCTCACTTCACTGCAGTGATAGATGGGTACAGGCTCTGCTGGGAGCAATTTAAAACGTGACTGAACAAAGCCCAGGCAAACTGTTCTGTCTGGATTTGTGCTGAGCAGGGGGCTGGACCACAGAGCTTAAGAGATCCCCTCAGACATACATGGTTCTGTGAGGATGGTTTTGTGTGTGTGTGCTCATAATTCTTATTAGAAAAATCATGCTCTATCTTTGCTAAGGAGGAATTTTCAGCTAAGAGAAAGCCCAAAGTAGTAACCTTAATAGAAAACTTCATACACAGAAATTACACATGATTCTAGTGGGCTACAAAATAAAAGGACCCTGGAAGATTGTATCATAATATTGCCAAAAAAAAAAGAAAAAAGGAGGCAAAATATGGCAGGGTGATTTTCTTTCTCGCCAGATTACATTTTAAACTAACACACCCTGAGGTCATTTACATGCAAACCTTATGCAGTGAATGGTTAAGCATGTTATTTGGGTTTTTTATATGGCAACATCCTTTAAGCAGCATCTTTGGCTTACCTTCCTCATGAAAGCACAATCAGAAGAACTTCTATAAATGTCACTTGTTATTTATGGAGCACTTCATCATTTCAAGGCAAAGTGGACAAACAAGTTAATATTTAACACAGCTCTTGGGATTATGGCATCATTTCACAGATGAGAAAGAGAAGTGCTGCAAAATCTCCTTTAAGACAAGCTGTCTGATTTTGGGTGCCCATTCCTGGGCTTCTGGGGATTGTGAAACCTAACAAGTTCCGGCCATCCATTTAGCCAAACGGTCTAATAATTGATTACACATTTAAAGACCTCTTTGTCTTAGAGTTAGAACCCACTAATCAACAGGGTTTTTTTCTTTAAATGAAAACAAAATTCCACACACGGCCTCACACACTCCTTTATTGCAGAATATTGCAGTGGGATCCTTACAGTCAACAAGATTTTAGGGGTTCCCAAAAGTTACTAAAGATACCATATGTCCAATTACACAAGACACTGAATTTTGCAAAGGATCAGCTAACATGGTAAACTGCTGAGTTTCACATCCTATAAAATCTACGCAGTTCCTGAAAACAATGTTAAACAGTATGTTTTGCCTTATTTTCTTAGATCTTTAGAAAAAATTATTTGGATTTTGCTTTAATATTTTGGAAAGCAGAAACCTGTGCCAAGAATACAATACTTTCTATCATAATCCTGATATAATTCACTCAAATCAAGTAGATCCTGATGAAAACAAACAAAAATTTAATTGAAATTAAAGATAGAAATAATAGGAATTATCAAATCAACACACAGGTATGTAAAACCATTTAGACCAAAGGGGATTTCATGCTGCAACTCCTCCATTACTAGTAAGGGATTGGAAAATTGATAATGCAAAGCAGAAAACTCCCCTGGAAGGCAACCTCACCATCTGGCTTATCTCAAACCCAAAGGGAATTAAACAATAAAAGATAATAATTTTCCAGCAGTGATGGAGCAGTGCAGAGTGGAGGACAAGAACCACGCACAGCTGAGAGACTAATGTTTATGAAGCATTTTTGTAGCACAGTTCTTTACGTCTTCTTGCAAACATCAAGCCTTAGGGAAGTGCTACAATTAACCTTGTCTTATAAATGATGAAATTTGAAGTATACTAGTCATTTTCTCAAAGAAACCAAGTGACCAATTAACTAAGTGAACAACACAGTTCCAAATTACTCATTTCTAGAATTGATGTCAGAATCATAAAAATACACTTCAGCAGAAGTTTTTGTACTCTGCCCCAACTTCGTGAAGCTTCTGAACTTCCAAGTGTATTAAATTCCACGTGGTGATGCTGTGTTAACAGAATCTTAATTATACAGTTTTAAATCACTTCATCTAATCAATAACCTACTAATACCATTTTCGAGGAATTTGTTCTGACAAACTGAAAACAAGCAAGAATCCAGGTTTGCATTTAAAATTCTTAAATAGTCCATTTTATCAGAAGAGACTTTACACTTCCTTATAGATCTCACGATTACATATATATTGAAAAGCTACATTTAATAAAATATATGATTTCAAGTGTGCAGTATACTGTCTGTGTGGGACAACAAGCATCATCAGGTTTTGCCTTATCAGCAAACTGCTAAGCATTCCTGGCTAGAAAAAAATATATGGAATATTTGGTTACCACATTTCTGTGCTGTAGGTTTTCCCCTTGTGTTTCTCTGATACAAATACTACTAGCCATGAGACAGAAGAGTGAGATGGAGCACTCCTCAGCTAGAGCATAGAACTTGATATCCTTCTTTTCATGATCTCTTTTTCATTAACATACTTTTAAAATATGCATACCTCCAAGAATGCAAACCACAAAATCCTGTAAAATTCTTATAGTTGCACAGACATGGTTTAGGATTAAATTATTATAAACACAACAGAATGATCACAATTTCATTTTGCTTGTCAGTGTCCAAGATGTATTGCACACAAGTTGCATGTAATTATAAGAGGTTTTTAGCTTCTAAGCACTGCCTTCATCATGACTGCCTGATTTTCTGAACAATTTAAAATGTCATCAGCCTTTAGAATACAATCAGATTAATCAAAGTGTCCTTGGATAATTATCACATGAAGTTTGCATATATGTTAGCATAAGCTTTCTTTCTACAAAATATATGTAATTCCCCCAAGTCAGGTAAGATGGGATAGGCTCTAAGGCATAGTGATCCTTAGATGAATATAAATCCTTCCTACGTTTTGTTGTCAGAATAGAAACATAACCTCTTCTGCCAAACTCCAAGAAAGAATCACCACTAGCAGCAGATTTCAGTATGTATTCATTTTGACTTCTTAAAAATCAAATTAAATAAATAGAGCTTGCCTATGCAGAAATGCATTCAGCTGTTAAAACTAGTATGTGTTTTTCATAGGTAAAAAAAAAGCTATAGAAAAGTATAAATCCTAATTTTGGAATTAAACAAATCCTCTACATATCTATGCAACCTAGAATCAAAATAAATAAGCTTATGGATTCATGTAAAGGTAAAGAAGCTCTACTCTGAAACAGGCTTCCAATTTATGTGCAGTCAATTGGCCAGAAGTGGAACATGTATGAAGGGCAGAACAAAAGATCCCCAAACCACAAGAGCACAAGACAGAAAGCAGAAGGAGAGGTAAAAAGGGGAAAAAACACCACCCCACATTTGCACAGACTGGACTGCATAACAAGCTCAGCTGGTGTGAATTAGTATAAAAGCTCCTCCAACATCAGTGAAGCTGTGCCAATTCAGACCAGATGAGATCTAAGCTGTCACTAGCCAAATGGCAAAAGAAAAAAAAAGAAAACCAGCCCAGTTCTTATTTATTTCAAAACATACTATTGGCTTCACTGCTACTGCTCCTAGTTTCCTGCAGCATAAGTAGGAGAAGAATCAGAAATAATATGTTTCCACAGTTCTGCATATACACATCTACTGACTGCACAACCAGTTAAGCTATCCAACATCATCCTGTAACAACACTTCAGATGAAATTCACCTTATTTCAGATTCACAAAGAAAGTCAGGACTGACAAAGAGCTGTAATTTTTGTTAGAAGCCCTATGAATATCTTTAGAAAATTTCACCCTTAAAGAAATCAAAAAAATTCAAAGGTTGTAAACACATAGAGTAAACCAATAAGAGCAAAACCAGACCAGCACCAACACCTTCCCCAGCATGAGGAGATGAAAGAAACTTTGGACCAGCATCTGCACTTTGTCCTTCTCCAGCTCTCAACAGAGTCCAGCCATGATTCGGTTCTGCACAGCTGACATGAACCTAATCACAGCACAGAAAGGAAGCTAACTCAGTAAAATCACTGGTCACAATGTTCATGGCTTGTTCGAGCTTTAGTCAAAATTTACAGTACATTCAGACAATCCTTTCACATGATCAAAGTTGCCATTTCCTCTCCCTGCCTTGCTGATAGAGACTGCAAGGTTGTCTCTGTGGTGCACAATGGCTAAAGGCACCTTGGCCACCTCCTGAACAACCTAATTCAGCTTCCTAGTCAGGTCAACAGGAAGCTCCAGAAAGAACAGTTTATCCCACTTCTTTCTTGCTGAGGTACACTAGTCAGCTCTGCTGCAGCTAGTCTGGGGCCAACACATACTGAGGATTTACTCATCTGCCAAGACTGCAGAACACACCTGCCTCTTCCAGTGACCCAAAACCTGGCGTGCTATTCCCCAGTCTTCAGCTCCTACCACTAATCTCAAGATAAACTAATCACTACGTCAGCTTTATTGAACCAGCTTAAACTGGCAAACCTGCCAGCTATTATCACAGAATCACAATTGTGTACTGATCCTCACAAATTTCTGACCTCAAAATTCACAGTCACACAGACATGTATGATAGGAAAACTGCGGTGTCTGCCTTTATCAATCTCTCCTCCGTTTGAATCCACATAGTTAAAGTAAGAAAAGAAGGTGAATTTGCACAACTACACTTCTAGCAATGCACACAAATAGTTATGAAGATGTACTGTTGTCTGCCCTTAAATTGCTCTGCATTCTGTGATCATGAAGACCGCCAGAAAAACCAAAGGACTACCAGAGTGAAATGTAGACACAAACCTTCATGTAAAACATCTCCTGCTCCTCGCAGCCACCACTGGAAAGAACAGATATTTTCACCTGCATTGTAAAGTTACTCTGGCTTGCCCATATGTGACAAAAAAGAACACAGTACTGAGAGGTGATTATAGGAAAAAAAGTATTACGTTGCAGGAAGACTGCTGATAATATCAACTTTGATACTCTTTGCCTGAGCCAAGAAACATACTCTTGGGTCCTCAGTATCACTATGGGGCTCTTCTACGTATTTGCCATGGTTGATACACTTGCTTTAACACCTCTATAAATTTGATTCAATAATAAAAAGTAAGACAAGTGTAAATCATCAATAAAGATTTAAAAGTATCCCAAAAGCTTACACTAGTGTCTTAAGGTAGCATAAGTGTAGGTTTCACTGGTGAAATAAAGGCCATCACTCACGTTGTTAAATGGTGCTTGTCAAAAAAAAGCCAGGTCTGATTATTTCAACAATAGCAGCCAAATCCATCTGGTGCTCAGTGACCATCCAGAAATCACTTACAAGCTTCAGAGGACTGAGTTACTATTGCACATCCTCCAGATATATACACAAAATCATTACTAATCAATTTTTATTTTGCAAGAAATTTTCTTTGGCCTTCTAACCTTAAAGCTCAGCTGAGTGACAACAAGGGTTTGTTGATGAATTCAGAGTAAAATGGTGCTAGAGGGTACTTCTGAAGTCAACAGGAAACACTCTGCACCCACAGCTATATTGGTTCTAATTTTGTGAGATTTGATTTTACTGTTCAATAAAGTGTCTTCCACCAGATGTGTTTTGGGGGAGCACAGACACAACAAAAAGCAGCTGCACATCATAGCAGCTCTGATTTCATAAGCCTGGTGGTTTCAAAATTCAGCAAATGTTTACTTTTGGACATTAGTTCAGCTTCAGTCCTGCAACTAGAAGTGCCCCGCAACTGGGCATCATTGAAACTGAGAAAGGTATAACTGCAGAGACCTTGCAGAAGTAGGACCATAGTGATTTACAGTTATCACACTCAACAGCAGAGCTGATCACAGTGGAACATACAAATATCAAAGCACCAAAGGAAAGAATTCTCTGAAGAACCTCTTGAGATCATCTAGTTCAATGGCCCTTGTTCAAGCTTGGCCACCTAGACCTGCCTGCCCAGAACTGGGTCCAACTGGGTTTTGAGTATCTTTACGGGTATCTTTATGAGAGACCTCAATAGCAGTCAAAAGCAAAAGCATTACTCTACACAACTCTCAACTGCTCTTCCATGTCAGCACAGAGACAAAAATATTTTTAATCCATCCTTCCTCACAAAATAGGCACAAACTAAAGTTTCAAAAGAATAAACAACATCAGTTTTGGATGGGGGAGATGGAGAAAAAAACATGAGCAAACCTGCAGATAACCTAAGTTCACAGATTTATAAGAGACCATGCTAAATGTGTGTTGATTATTTGCTTAATACATCTGGAATGCATTTCCTCATTTATGCAAGAGGATGGTATTGGGTTTTTTCCACACAAAGAAAGATCCTCCACTGGGACTCATAAAGGCAGTAATATTTTAGGAAGCTACTATTACACTAAGAATAGTAGAGATTATCTTGCATTTTCTTGTTCACAGCTTTATAATTAACAAAGTAAAAATGTAGGCTGTTATGTTTGATGGAAGTTTCCCCAGAGAGATCAAATAATCTACAGCGGCAACAGCTTTCTATAATTCTGAATATAATTATAAGAGTGAATTTCTTTTTATGGTGTAAACAGTCATGGTTAAGTAGATGGGTCTTAGCGATTGCCACTCACATTTCTAAGGACACCTCCACAAAAGTCAGGTTGTTCTCTGCCACATCTTAGGACACTTACTAAAGTAATACTGTTAATAATACTGGGGTTCCACAAGGTTCCATCCTTGGCCCACTCCTGGATGCAAGAATTGAAGGAACATGAAGTAAGTTTGCCAACAATACTAAATTGGGAGGAGCTGTCAACTCCCTTAAGGGCAGAGAAGACCTTCAAAGAGACCATGACAAATCAGAGAGATGAGCAATTGCCAACTGTATGAAGATTAACAAGGGGAAGTGCCAGATTCGGCAGCTGGGATGGGGAAACCCTGGTTCTGTGTATAGGCTGGGGAATGAGAGGTTGGAAAGCAGCCCCATGGAAAGGGATCTGGGGGTCCTGGTCAATGGCAAGTTGAACATGGGTCAGCAGTGCCCTGGCAGCCAGGAGGCCCAACTCTGTCCTGGGGGGCATCAGGCACAGCATCACCAGCTGGGCAAGGGAGGGGATTGTACCACTCTGCTCTGCACTGGGGCGGCCTCACCTCGAGTGCTGGGGGCAGTTTTGGGCACCACAGTATAAAAAAGACATTGAGCTATTCGAGAGTGGTCAAAGGAGAGCCAGAAGGATGGTGAAGGGTCTGGAGAGGAAGCCTTATGAGGAGCAGTTGAAGTCACTTGGTCTGTTCAGCCTGGAGAAGAGGAGACTGAGGGGAGACCTCCATGCAGTCTGCAACTTCCTCGTGAGGAGGAGGGGCAGACACTGATGTCTTCATTCTTGTGACCAGCGACAGGACCCGAGGGAACAGCCTGAAGCTGAACTGGGGGAGGTTTAGGTCGGATATCTGGAAAAGGTTCTTCACCCAGAGGGTGGCTGGGCACTGGAACAGGCCTCCCCAGGGAAGTGGTCACAGCACCAAACCTGTCTGGGTTCAAGAAGCACTTGGACAATGCTCTCAGTCACATGCTGTGATTCTTGGGGTATCAGGAGTTGGACTCGATGACCCTCATGGATCTCTTCCAACTCAGCATATTCTATGATCTTATGAATAATTCATGCTATATTAACAAATGCATGTTTATAGTTTGGGGTACTTTATATCAACATTACACTGCTGAATCTGGCATCAGCACTGCAAATTTAAGGAACATTAATCAGAAAAACAAGGACTGAACAAACCAGTACCCAGAAACATGTTTTTCCAAAATTTGATCCCTTTTGCCATAAAAAAATAAAGTAAGATCTCTGCTGTGCTTACTGGAGCTGACTGTGTGATCACATACACAACAGTGCATATTTAGATAGATAGATAGATAAATAGATAGATGTCTACACACCATACAAAGACACACAGTCTTTCTAAACTAATATTTTTTGAGTTATAAAGAAAAAGTTTTTTAGTCCCAATGGCTGATAAGAACTAAGCATGCTGCTGAAACACACTTGGGATCAAAGCTTAGGAGAGGTGCTTTAGAAAATAACAGTACAGTACAATAGCTGAAAGGAGCAGCCTGAAGAATAATGCCAAAAAAGGACAGACAATACTCATTGCCTGATGGCCTAAAGTAACAGTAAACATCAGGCCATGCCCCAGGCCTTCAAGGTATGAATTGAGGCTACTACAGTGCAAGAAAGTCATGTCAGCATTTCTCCCTCAATGCTGCAGAAGCATATGCTCCTACAAAACTCAGGACCAACATCAAAGATGCCCAACATCTGCTATGGTTGAAAATATCACAGAAGCTCCTCTCAGCCTGTATCTCTTCAAGAAGATTAAATTTTCTGTCTTAGCCACAAATGGCTGAAAAGCTCTTTCACCACTACAGCTCTTCTTCACAGAGAAAAATCTTCCTACACAAGATTCTATGCCCTGAACATCCTTCCACCTTGAAGTTGTATCACCTGCCCTTCTTCTGACTCCTGCACTTTCTCTCTCATCATTCACCTAACCTAAACCCAAACCACTGTCTGGAGAGAGGTGGTGGCACAAGCTGAAAGCACAGACATTAGATAACTGTATATTAACACTTTTCATTTTGCTTGATCCCTCTACTCTTTGATAAAGAGGTACAATAATGAAATTGGGTAATACAACAGCTATCAAGACCTCCCGGATTTTCATACATATAAAAACCTATAAAAACACATACAGCTTAGAAGTACACTCCTTAAAATGTAATACAAAATCTAGATACATAAACATATTTCAAAAGAAAGATAAATCACCTCTTGTCCACATTATTTTCAAAGGAAGTTTTGGATTTTGGCCCCTCAGAAAGAAGAATCTTTTAATTAATGGCACCAGTAGTAGAAATCAAAGATTAAAACATAAGGCCTTCTGATCTCTACCTCTTTTAAGTACTAACAGCTAAAAAATCAAGAGCACATAAGAATGAGATGGTACTGCAGGATTCCAGTTACATGTGTCCAGTAATGTCCAATGCAGTTGCACTGCCATTACCACTAAGACAGTTATTCATTACTCATTTTCACTGCTCAGGTTTATCAGCACACAACAGACATAAAATGCAAGATTTTCTTGCATGAGTTTCTTCTGTTGGAAATGAAGGAAGCACGTATGGTTCTGTTCATCTTTCCTGTCCTGATTCTCATTAGGGAAGCAGCTACAAAAACATGACAGCTTCAAGGCTCCCTCATGTTTTAATCAGCTTCTGGCACAAAACTTGATGATGTGACTAAATAGAAACATTCTGATATGGTCAGGTGTGAAACAATCCAGACCAGAAGAGAGGTGGGGGATAACCCTGTAAAACAATAATGCAGAGAAGATAGTAAAGCAAGGCATTCGGATTCTACCTTGATCTTACTCTTGGGACCAAATTCCATGGGTAAAGAAAAGAAAGAACTACACTCTAACAAGTATCACCTTACTTGCTGTCTTCTGTGAGATAAACCCTCTCTTTTCCCTGAGCTCTGTTTAGGACAGTAGCCACAAAGGACACAGCTGTCAGGCAGTACTGTATTTGCAAACAGATCCAAAAGACCACACATTCAAAGGTCTCTTCTCCCCAAGTATTCTAGAAGAAATACATTGATGTTTCAGATACTACTTTGTTTTGTTTAAGACTAAAATTGTAGGAGAAAAAAAAATGGATCAAAGGTAAACAATCATCAGATTTGCCCTTCTTTAATTGGTAGTATCTGTGAACAAAACTTATGGTGCAATGTTCTTGTATCATCTGTGAATATTTGACTGCATGCAGTTATGCTTCTGAAACTGTGAATAAAGGATGTGAATAAAGAACGCAAGAGGAGAACAGAGTATACAGCAAACACCTAAGGAAACCATCTTATCAAATTTTGATTCATCTGTAAAGGAACTATGCTACACTGAAAAGTATATTTATCCATTTTGTCTTAATTAAAAATGTTCTTAATACTATAACAGAAAGTGTCTGTGCTCTTCTGTTGACAGCAGCTGTGCACATTATACAGAGATTAGAACTGATGTGCCCAACCTGCAGAGTTCAGTACATTTTGGTCTTTTTGTTAACCTGTTATTCACAGTTATGCTGGGTTTGAAGCATTAACGTGTAATAAAACCAGCAACCGAACAGCATCCAGGATCAGTTGTCATTCATATATTCATTGATACAACAATTTCAGCATGTTCAGCAGAATACATGAAAGCACAAATGTATTTAATAAGAACATTCACCACTATTTTTGTATATGAAAAATGGTTAAGCAAAGGACTGAAATCTTTCTGAAAACCTCAGGGCTTTTTTTTGCCCCTGAGACTGCAATATAGCTAATTTATTATACACGGCCAATATTTACATGAAAAGTGGAAAAAATGTCATCTTGGTAGGAATCAGGAAATAATTTTGCTATTCCACCATCCTTACAAAACTGTCATACAACATCAATACTGTCAATCAACAGTGTCAAATTTTGAAAGCAACTCTTTTTTTTCTGATTGGTTAGTACTACTGCATTTTACAGAAAAAGGTTAGCCAGGTCAGATTTCAAAGATGACCAGCTCTTAAGATAATCTGAAACTTCAAGCAGCAGAGAACAGAGACTGTTAAAGAGTGTAGCCTTCAAAATAAAATCCTTTTTTGAGAATACAAAGCCTTTTTTCAGTGGGAAAAATGACAAAAAGCATACATTCTTTAAATATACATTTTGCCTCTTAGCTTTACTCCACAAAGCTGCTCTTTAGCACCAAGAGCACAGCCAGTAATTTGTTGTTACAACCTGACTTTCCTGATACAGTCTTGCTTTTGAACTTCTAAAAGTGTTTTAAATTCCCAAATAGTCTTGTCCCACTTAATGCAGTCTGTTCTATTTTTGGATCATATTTACTAAAAATAGCCTTAATTAGCATTATATAACAGAAATGAAACAATAATCAAAAATTCAAAAGAAACAGCTCTGTAAATTTTGCGCATTGACTGAGAAACAGTATAGCTGATCCTTCAACAATCTCTGAAGCCAACTGCCTGACGAGCAATAGTAATTTCAGAATAAATCAGAAACTGTTTTTTTAATTAAGCACATGTAACTAACAACGCTGAATACTGAGGTATGGCAAGCTATGGAATAGGGGGATAAGGGGAAATAAAGAATTAACCCGCTAGCATCAATATATAACATGTTTCTCTCTTTCCCACCAAATATCCATGCTGTGTTGCCTTCTCCAAGAGTAAAGAACAATGTATCCAAAATATGTTCATGCTGTCTTAATTGGTATTACCTAAGTGCTGTATTTCTAGCCCTCACTAAGTGCTGTTTAAATTATTTATTGGCTGGATAGAAATGATGAGACCTATCACATTTGAAGGTCCAAATCTGCTTGCACTCCCTTGGACAGCTATGTACTAGTACTACAGCAGGTCTGCCTAAGTATTCCTCAATATATAATTAAAAAACATCCTCCCAATGCCAAGAACTATAATTTTGGAGCAAAAGAACTGCTAACCCTTAGAATTTATTCTATTTGTTGTAATTGATGACTGTGATTTTTACTTATGTAGATAAAACTGTGCTGAAGTGATTGGTTACTTTGGACAACTATCCTTTATCCCTGTTAAAATCTTAACCCTTAATAGTTGCTAAAAGTTCATTACCACAATGGGGACCATCACTCCACTAAGGTCCTTCTTTCAAGGAATGGTAGAGAAGTAGGTCATCCTTCATTTTTCTTGTCCTTTTTCTTCCCCCCTGACATTACCAACTTTTCTTCTTCTAGTATCACCCATCTTTATCTCCAGAAATACATCTTGCACAATTGAGGATGGTGGTCAAACATCTTCCAGTCAATCCACTTCCAAGCCTGAAACTAAGACAATGCAATCTGACCCAGAACGCAGAAAATGTCAGAGTGCAAGTAAGTCCTAAAGAGCACTTCTGTGAGCAGACACATCATACATGGAGTACTTGTGGATCCCTCCTTATTTCACATCTTCTCCAGTGAAAAGTATTAGATATCCTCTACTATCTGATACCATCTCCTTCACAGAATGGCTACAGTGGGAAGAGACCCCTGGAGATTATCTAGTCAAATCCTTCCTGTTGAAACCAGGGTCAGTTAGAGCAGGTTACTCAGAACAATGTCGTACAGTTGGGCTTTTAATAACTCCAAAGAGAAGGGTGGAGTTTTTTCTCCACAAATGTGGCATTATGTATTAACATCCTAAATTACTCTCAGCCGTGTGACCAAAGCCCACCAAGTCATGAAATCACCACAATTTGAGCTGGACCAAGGAGACACTCCGAAAGCATGCTAGCCCACTCTGAAGAATAAGCTGCTTGGAACTGCTACTTGATTAACTCATGCAGTAATCAGGAGAGATAAAAATACAAGGATCAATAAAGAGAACAATCTGTGCTTGTCAGGTAAACATACAAAGAATGGAACAGGAAGAAGCAGAACTGTAAATAAGTGAAACAATACAACAAACTCAATTCTGGCTGACAACTCTACTTCATTTTTTTGGTGTCAGAACAAGATTTCTCCCATACTACTAAAGCTGATGGTTTGTTCTGGCAAGTGTTCTTACTGATGGAATGCTGCTTCAGAAAACTGTGCCTTGTTCTGGTTATAGTCAACAATTCATACCTTTACTGAAGGATGTATCAAAAACAAATAGAAGATCAAAGGAAATCTTTGACATCTTTTATGATTGATAGTCTTTGGAGTTTCAGATCATGCCTCTCTTAATTCCCTACTAACTCTGGAAACCTCTTAAAGTAATGATTTCGCTGATGGCAGCATGTGTGAAACTATATTAAGCTTGAAAATACATCTCTTTGATGAAGTGCTAATTCCTCCAGCATTCTTTTCTGCTCATTTACCATTTCTCAAGAAGCTGACTGAAGAGCAGCTAGGAAACACTGAGTTGTATCACTCTGCAATTCACATTCACATTCAGGAAGAGCTTCTGGGACAGTTTGCTTTACATGTTCTGATTATTTTATTAACATAAACCTTTCAAAAATTAAGCATGGTCATTAGAAGCCAGTTTCCCTTTTCACCATTTCCTGAATTTAGTTACAATTTATAAATACTATATGTGGGCTCTCTTCAGTGGGGGGGTTCCTTTGCAACTCCAGTTCTTTGGCAGTACAAAGGTAACTTCTTTCACCTGTGGTAATGCTTTATAAAACACACCATCTGGAAAACTGAAACTTGCACCTACCACACTGCCTCATTATTACCCTCAGGAGTTATGGGATACAAAAAGACCAAGACATGTTCACAAGAACTACAAAAATGGGAGTGAAAAGCACAGGGTCAGTCCCAAACTCTATTTCACTTGTTACCTTCTTTTTCCCAGGAAGCTAAAAGAAGCCGGCTTGTTAAATCCTCCTAAACATTATATTTTTTTTTTTCCTTTTTCATTATAACCGTAGCCTAGAATGACAATTTTGAATGCAGGACTCATGTTAAAACACATCTGGAAGCACATACAGGCAATTTCATATATACAGCCCTCGTTTTACTCCTTCGCAGCTTTTATTTTGGGGTCTGAGTTTTGATTTTAAGAAGCAAAGGGTCTAGGATGAATAGATCCCAGATCTAGAAACACTTCAGCAGGGTAAGTTGTTTCAAATTTCTAAACTAGAAATAAAGAAAATGTCTTTTCATGCTGCCAGCTCACTTAGTTTCACCAAGTCTTTCCATATTTAGCTGAGTCGGGTTTTTTCTCCCAGACTCTGACACAAGAATCTACAGCTTTCAGAGGTTTAAAAAGTGATGTTTAACTCTTGTCACAGTCTGAAGATATGGCTTAGACACAGAACCAAAGAAAATGAACCCACGCCTAACATTTTTAAGCAGCTTTTTAAAATTGGCATCATCTGTGATGTCTTTGACTACAAATGCTTCTAGAGAGGCAAGGAGCTTACTGACCCAGGCAGTAAGCTTCAATTGACTAGTTTCCTCCAAACACTAAAAACTCAAACCAAAAGTTTTTAGTACCAGACTGCACTAGTGAGCAAATTCTGAAAAACTGACATATATTAAAAATGAACAATATGGAATCTATATGAAATGTAGTATTAAATACATCCTCAGCTTTTAGGTTTTGAAATAAGGAACTAGCAGCGCCACAGTTTTCTGCACTGAACTGAGGTCCTGAAAACATTAGAGCTGGGTAAATTGGACACGTGGCAAATGGAGAGGGGAGCAAAGACCAGTACACAGAAACACACAAGAGATGTGAAGCTACTCCAGATCACATCACAGACAGCATTTCAACGCAGTGGCTGAAACAACAGCCTCTTCCCTCTTTCCAAAAGCCTGTCACTGGAATATTTTCCCAAGAAAAGGGACTTCAAGCACATGTGTGACAGTGCAAGTTAGTTGTTTGAGGCAGCTTTTAAAAACAATGTTAAATGGCTCTCAAGTGAGTCCAGACATTGCATTCTCCGCTGCTCCAACACTCAGACCATATAAAGCAAATATTACATATGCTTTGCTAAAAACTGTTCAAAAAATCCAGATATTGTGGGTGATTCGGATTGTCTTTATTACTGCAATGGCCTGGTGGAAAGAGATGTCCCCACACAGGACTGCAGACCCATCTTCCCGAGTACTCCATAAACAAACTCTAAGCACTCCAAGGAGGTTACAGCCTAAACAGATGAGAGGAAAGAAGCATTCTTCATCCCAGTTTTCAGATGAAGAATTGAGTTATAAAGTGATATAACACATGCTCCATAAGGGTGGTGAGGCCCTTTCTATGTGCTACTTGACAGTCCACCAAGGACCATTTATCTCTTGGTGCTCCGTCATCCTTTCCTTTTTAGAAGCACCTAGGAAGAAAATTTCCCTCCCTTTACAGGAACAAAACAGCTCCTGCAGCACCAGGGAACCAACTCCCATTAGACACAGAGCATCACAACACTCAAATACCTCAGGACAACTTGCCCTAAATGACCTAAAGTCACATAAAAAAAGTCACAGACTTTCTGACTCTTTACCCACAACACTGCTATGGTTTTTGTGCTGTTTCATGAGTAATAATTTTCACTCTTGTGAAAGTTAACCTAACTCTTGTGTATAAGCTAAAAATTACTAAGTTGTGAGGGGACAGAGGATATGGAAGATGCCATCACTTAGGTGAGCTACAAATAAAAGTACTGTTTGTGTCCTTTAAAGATGGTGCATTTCAAAAAAGGTCAGTATAGTAAAAAGAAAATGTCATTTTTGCAGCATTACCTTCTGCTTTATTTTTTGCCATTTTGCATTTGTCCCATGCCACTGATATATTCTATTTAAAAGTTTCAACACTGCCAAAATATAGCCACACTCAGCAATCCAAGAAAAAAACAAACAAAATTTTTACTTAGAGAGCGTTTTAAGATCTGAAAGGATTATACAAACAAACCTCTTTGCTTGTTTCTGTACCTTTGATGATTTGTCTGCCCAGAAAGGTAGAAAAAAATTCTAAAATAAATATTTCAAAAACAAGTCAAATTAAAAAGCTAAGCATACAATGATTTACATTCAGCTTGTTGCTTTGGAACTGCTTCTGCTGAGGATTAAAATCCATAAATTTCAGGAGAATTACTCTTGATTTTCAAGCATGCAAATTGAATAGCTGCATCCAAGATCATCTTTGATCTCTCTGTTACTAAGTACAACTATTTCCTTCATCAAGAACACAAGAATTTCTGGATCCTACTCTGACAGTAGTTTTAACTTCTTACAACCCATTAAAAATATCAGAAAAATAGCAAATTTGCTTTTTGAAAACCAAGCTGCAGTAATTAGGCATATTATTTCTAAATTCGAGTCAACTTCAGCAGGATATGGGGAAATAGAAGGAAGAAAAGCAATTTGATTCCAAATGAAGCAATGTCAAACAAATTATTTGGTGGACAAATTTCTAAATACTGCATTCAAATATTCAAATACTCTATTCTTGGGAAATGCAAAATGTAGTGACAAAAAAGAGTTTTCTGAATTTTTTTTTTAGGACATATAATTTCTCAGATCCCAAATGGAGACAGATTGGTACATTATACTGAGCATTTAAGAGATATTAAGGGAATTGAAAGAATTTTCAATGATGCTGGTGACATTCATTTTCAATGTTAATAACCTATTTACTATGATAGCAGCTTAATAAGCTTTTAACTGGCAGAAGTGGAATTACACTGCAATATGGCATATTAACATTATGAAGAAAAAACCCCACAGTTCCTTGCCCTCATCATTCAAATATTTTTAATCTTTATTTTAGGGAGATAATTAGGAGAGATTTTCTCTCCTTTTTCTACCTACAAAAATTCCAACCCCATTTGTTAGGATCCAAAATTTACTTGGGCACTGCAACAGGTGCAACCTGCCTATTGTCCTTGCAAACCTACAATCCAGAGTAGCCTTTTCTGTCTGGTTTTCCCTCTGCACAAAACCACAGATACTAAATGTCACTATTATGGGACACATCGGAGTCTCAAGCTATGCAAAATAACAAGTCTATCCCTCTCCACTAGAATTTAAGTGTTAATTCTTGCCAAGCAGAAAGTCCACCTATCTTTGAAATCCTGATGTATGCAACATGGCTGGATCGAGTCTCCCACTTTTCTTATGTGACTTGCTTTTATTGTTTTACAAATCTTGTTGCAAAAGATGAAATTACAAGTAGCATCTCTGTAAGACACTACCACCATCTACTTCACCAACACAGAAAGAATGTTCCATTTTACTCTAGACAGCCTATCACTTCTGCCAACTGTCTAAAATATCTCTGCCACAAAGAGAAACCACTGTACAGAAACCACTACATAAACTGCTTTACTTATGGGAATATCTTGGGGTGATCAAAAAATAACATTTTCCGCTACTTGCTTCCTAGGTGCAACGCAGCACACATACCATGTAGGGAATGCTAGAAGCGTGTAAGCCAAATGCTTCCTGTTAAACTGAAAAAGAAACATCTTTCCTTGTCCTGTAAATGCAATCACTTAATTCCACAAAGATTTTTGGAAAGTATTTCAGGAGAGAACTAACAGGGGTTCATTTAAACTGGCATTTCAGTAGCTGTATCTTAAAATGAAAAGAATCAATCCAATTTAAAATGTTTGAGCATTTGTATATCCTACCTACCTGCGCATTACACTAATTTAATACTAGATTAGAGTATTTCTAATTTATTTTCCATGAAATTTTAGAGCATATTACCAAAGTAAGTAAGGTCCTGATGAAAGTTCCCTACCTAGTGAAGCTTGACGTGGAATGTTTTCTAATTGTTCTGCATCAGAGATTGTTTCTGAACATATTTTTAGATGTACAGTATGTCCCGGGCTGACGTTTTGAAGCCGCTTCATTCCTTCGCCGCCCGCTCACTGCCCCGGGACGCTGCGCCTTTACCGCGGGCCGGGGCCGGGCGGGGCCGGCGCACCGAGCGCGGGGCGGGCGAAGGGCCGGGCCCAGCGGCTGAGGGCAGGGAGCGCGCCGGGAGCGCTGTGCTGCTCTCTGGGTTTCCTTTGTGTTCCAGCGAGCAGGAAAAAGGTTCTGTTGGCTTTTTTCTTGTCCTTTTTTTCCCCTTTCCTGCCCCTTGCCTCACTGCCTCCTTTCCCCCCTCGCCGGTCCGGGGAGCCTGCAGGGGCGGCCCCGGCTGGTCCGAGCCCGGGTGTCTGTTCCCTCTCCGGGAATTTGTTGTATTTAGAGGTTGGTTTTTTTCTCCCTGTTCTACCCTGTTTTGTTTGGCGTTAATAAGTAATTTGGTTTTTCCACTTTCACTTGCTGTGACCCACTTGTCTTACTGGGTGGAGGAAAAGGGGAGGCCCTTTCCCCTTCGGAGGACACACTCATTCCGGAGTGTTTCCTCCTGAAGTTTTGTCTCCAAAACCGAGACACAATACTATAAATAAAAGGTACTTGGCCAACAGATGCCCTTTACCAGGACCCCCTGCATATTGCAGAGAGCCTGTACATCCAAGGTAGGCATGAAGACAGCTTCAAGTATCACTCTGGTTTTGGAGCAAGAAAAAGCTTGATTTGGTTTTGGCTAAAACACAAAGGGTATCAATCACTGCCAATTGTTCCCAGGGGACTCGTGATATGCCCAGCCTGTAAATATAAATGCATTTCACATAGGCCACTAAACAGTACCCAGACAATGATTTTTAGTCACTACCTACCTGGGCCAGGTGCAGACTGGCCTAAGAGTGAAAGGCTCTGGACTCAGTTATTAATCCCCTGAACCACTGGCTCCCCTGGCTCCTTACTTGTCATAACCCTGATATTTATCAGAAAATTGAGAGGAATCAGTACAACAAACAGGAAGGGTGTTGATATACAAATAGGAAAGGTGTTGATATTTCCAATTTCATTTTTAATTACAGAAAATCTCTGGCAAGGTTACAAGTCCTTTTTGCACCATAACAAACTGTTACTCCTCTAGGGCTTAAATTCACACTGAGGAAAGAAAACAAACACCATCAAGTTTTGATTATACAGACAATGAAAAAGACAAATGCCACAGCACAGGTGACTGGACACTACAGCTTTGTGCCTTGCACAGACACATTGCGCTGGATCCAAAGTAGTAATGGAAATTCTCCAGGGCATCAGAACATGCTTGACTGTCCTTCAAGTCCTTCACTCCTACTGCCTATCCTTGTCCAGCCAGAAGTCAGGTTTTCTCAGTTTCCCAATGGAAGAAGGTCTACGGCATATTTTAGAGTAATCTACATTATTCTATTAAATCATAGGTCTATAAAACTCTGAAAGATACTACTGAAGATATCAAAACAGGCACTGAGCTGAGCTGTGATTTAAATCATTTCTAACTGCAATATAATTATTTCAATGATTTATGAAGAGGTATATACCCCAAACAAGACAGTTAAACTACTGCACAACCATTATTAGAGATGCTGAAACAAGGACAGGTACAGCAAAATGAGCCATTACATTTTTAGGACTAAATCTACAACAAGAGTTTGCTCAAGGGTTGAAAGAACTTCTTAAGTTGACTCATGGTGAACCAGCATCAGTTTCAGGCCTTCTAACCCAAGAAGTCTTGATCCCCTGTGGCTCCTGAGTGCTGGGAAGACCCCTGGGCCTCCTTGGGGAAGCACTCAACAACCCAATCTCTGTTTCATTTCCCTCCTGCTCACAAAAAGTAGATGGCAAAGCTATGTTCTTGAGAAGCCATGGGCATTGTCTGCACCCCAAAAAAGGTAAGCCATGCATTAGTCTTCTTGCTTCCCCATCCACTCAGGAGTAGGTGTGACTCACATAAGGCCAAAGAGAAAGACCTTGCTATGCTTCTCAGAGCAAGCAAGCTGAGCAGGACACCAAGATGAGCCGCCCAGGAAGAGCATCAGGAGTTCCAATCATTTTTTTATGGAGAGGCGTGCCTGAATCTCTTCTTTCTGGCACTAGAAACCTTCCCCCAGTACCCTGGGAAAACAATTCTGGTTCACAGCAGCAATGAAAGATGAGGAGAAGAAGAAATACAGCAGAAAATGAAAGGCTATGAAAGTTGTGGCACAGACAGGGAATGAGGAAATTATCGTAGCACCTGAGATGAAATGAACTAGCTGTAATGTGAAAGGACAGAGATAAAAGATACTACAAGAGAAGCTAGCACAGCAGGAGGCATTGATGCAAATGAATGGATGGAGTCAGTCAATGGATGTCTAATCAGATTGTTAGCCTCCTATGACAGAGACGGGACACACTACATATGACTCTAAACATAAACTGTTTAAAACTTTCAGACAGAAAGAGACCTAGTAGAGAGATATGCCACAGTTTCAGGCACTCTGGAAAAAAAAAAAGTAAAAAACTATTTCACTACTAAACAAATTGTATAAGTGCAAGGTTGCAAAAACAAAAAAGTATTAACACAAATTGGTTTAGCTGTACAAGATTTATCAAGTTAAAATAAAGTATGTTTTCAGGCTACATTCATTCGAGCTTCATTTGTATCAAGAAAGGCACAGAAATAATCAAATTATGGAGCCCCAAAAGCATTTAATAATCACAAAAATGAAGCAGATGCACTAATAAAATTAACATTAATAAACTAGGTCAACACTGAGAAAAGAAAAGAGTGATGGAGGAGGAAGAGAGCTCCACCCAGAGCTGCTCCTGCAGGGTGCCAGCTCTGGCGCTGCACTCCCTGCACAGCGCTGTGCAGTAATGACTACAGATGATGCAGCTCTTTGACCTCTTTAACACACACATTGCTCACACTGTCTCCGTAGAATCTCTGCTTGCTGCAGCGAGCATCCAAATGGTTCCTTAATATAGAAACCTGTGAGGAAATGCTCCCTCTATCAGTAGTTTATCAACCCTCAGATTAGGAAAGAGGTCCTTTAAGCCTCACAGGCTTATCTGCAGTGCCGTAGGAGTCTGAAGAGGCGAGAAGAGGACAGTCAGGCTCTCGAGGCATCCCATGATCTGTGGCTCAGGAGGTAATTTCAGCTTTCCTCACCATGAGTATAAACACCACCTGCTCACCTTGCCTAAAATGATTAGAGTGAACAAACCTGAATCCAGCTGTGTCACCCCTACTCTATTGCCCCTTCCCAAAGCTGGGCAACCTTTTGTGTGAAAATAACTCCACAAAAATCAAAGGAATGAAAGGCAGTCCTTAAGATTTTGGCTCCTTGTGTTTTAACACATAAAACACTACATACAATAAACACTGAGGAGTGGTGACAACTGCTAGCTGAACCAGTAAATGCAGTGGAGAGACAGAACTGCTCTGTTCCGTCTCAGAATCTGACCCACTCATGTTACAAAACAGATGCATAAATTATTACAGTGATTATGCAGAGGAGCAAGATTATGCAAGTGCTAAGCACTGCTGTTATAATACAGATACACAAACGAGTATAAAGGGGCCTAGGGATGTAACATTTCTCTTCAGCTTTCTTAGGAGGGTAAAGAAAGAATGAGAAAGAGGGGGTTGGATAAATGCAGTCAGAGGGAATTATTTAGGCAGGAAAGACAGAACTCCTGTCTTTATGCCAAGTACTCCCTTGCTCACCGAGGGAAAGATCCAGCACAGCAGCAAAACTGCAGAGATAGAAGCACAAAGGCAAAGAACTAAACTGTTCATTAAAACTCGGGATTGGAAAGAGCTGACAAGCAGTATAGTGCCGCAGAAGATCATTCTTCTCAACTTTCTGGCACAGAAAAATCAGGAATAACTGCCATTAGAAAAAAAGGAGAGGAAAAAAAAATCAAGGACAGAGAAACAAAGTCATAGGCCAGTTCTGAAGAGCGGGGCATGGTAGCAGAGATGCACAAAAGCTGTACATACAAGTGTGGTGAACTTTGAAGCTTTCTTAAAATAGAGTCTAGCTGTTATTACAAATCCTGACATCAAAACCGCTACTTTTAAATCCCTTTCCTCAAAACGAAGTTTAACACAAGATTGCAAAGACTCCAAGATGCCTTTGGATGCAAAAGCAGAACATTTAGTGATGTGCAGAGGATAAACCACTGGCAGAAGCTCTAGAAATTCTAGAAACCAGGCTGGCTGCAGGCAGTCCTTCATATCATACTACTATGTGCCAGTACAGAGAGAAAAGGTCAGGACAATCATACAATAACCTACAAAACAAAAGAAAAAAAAAGTCATAAACATGTAACTGTAAGTAGTTTCAAGTCTGTTTATCAGAAAGCTCATGAACACAAGCCTTCAGCCTCAGAAGTGAGAGCAAGGTCCCCAGGGGTGCAGGGGCCATTTCCACCTCATGCCCCTCAGCCTGTGCCCAGACCCTCTGCAGCTCCCACCCTGGCCCTAGGAAGTGCCAAAGAAGCCCACACACACTCGAGCACCAGCCTTCACCTGCTCACTGTGAACCGCTGGGCACGGAGCCTCAGGCTCTGGACCTGAGTGTCCCTTCTCTGTGGCTGGGGCAGGAGGTCACTGCTCCTTGGTCACTCATCCCTGCCCCTCCCTGGCAGGTGCCTCAAGCACAGGGTGCCTCCTGCTTTTCCCCATGGGTCTGCCAGCACAACTTTTGTGAGTGACTGGCCATTAAACAAACTCCACCAGCCTGGTCCCATTAACAGAACGTACACCTACTGCCTCACATATCCCAGGCAGGCCAGGGACCAGCCTGAAGGAAAGGAAAAACCTATCAAGGAAATAAAACAAACTGCTGAGGTCAGGGACCTTTTCAACCAGCAGAACTTGGCTATGTCACTGGAGCCCCCAGCTGAAATGTCCCTGAAACCCTCAGGGCAGGAATCACCTCGGTCCAAGATGGCATGAGGGATCTTTTAGCAACAGAAGAAAATCCCTATCCTTCTCTCTTTTCATTAAGAGTATCAACAGGTTTTAAGAGAAAGAAATCACTAAGACACTACCCAAAGATTACACAGTATTTACTGGAATTACAGCGCATTGCCTCAAAGGGATATGAGCTTATGATCAGAAAGATGTATTTTAATCCTCACCCAATATTTTCAGTGCTGTTGCTCTTGAAAGCACATATTCCTTGCTTCTTATAAAATGCATGGTCTGTTATGCTGATATTATAAATCCACATTTTCAGCCCATTTTTTTCCCCCCAGTTTGATAAATAGTTTTAAATCATGCTTAAAATAGCACATGTTTAATATTATACTGTATGAAAATTCAAATTAAGACACTTGCAGGTAACTTTGGTAAATTAGAAAAAATGGTGTTCTTATTCTACAAAAATTGCCAAAATCCCCCAATACTTCCCATCTTGAGTTCCCCTTGTCCCCTGTAGCCTGAGCCTCCAGCCCAGCTGACTACTGCTGTCACAGAAACCCTCCTCTGTAGAAATTTTCTCTATTAAAGGAAAAGCTCATGGATAAATTAAGAATCAAAGGCAATAGATTTAACACAAACTCCTACAGTACTGCTTTTACCCAAGCTTTTGAAGATTTCCTTCCCATTCCTCAACTTGCCCAAACAACTAAAGGGTTTGAAAGATTAATGTGACCAAAGATTTTTTCTTAGTGATGTTGAATGCCAGAAGCAAAGCCTAAGGTGAAATACAGATATATGGAAAGACTAGTTTGAACAGGCTTTATTATGGCCAGTTTGTTATATCTCATTTTACTGCTCATATCTTTCTTGCTTGTTTCCTCATAATGATGGCCTTAATACATTGTCTTCAAAATCTACCAAATATGCACTATCGACACATATAAATATGCCTGTAAGCTACTAAGAGCCATTTTTCTGGAATTTTTTTAGAGGATGGCATACTGTTAGTGGGTAATTTATATATCTATTTTACTCCAAGGTCTTCAGAGAATCTGACTGTCACTTGAGACTGTGGTAAGCACCTAGCAAGGAGTAGGTGCATCATAAATTTATTAATGTGCCATTGTTTATTGTCCTAGCTTCTAGAAGCTCCAATAACATCTTGTGTGTAGGACAGTGCATTTAGTTCAATTAAAAATCCCTAAAGCTTTTTTGTATTAAATTTTCAGCTACCAGAAGTACCAATCCATTTTAGAACATCCCCTCCTCTTAAAAGGTCATCTCGAGGATGAACCTAGAAAGGCTGTACCAGTTTTCCTTCATTTTAAACCTCTGGAGATAAAGGTCATGCATGTCTCACGCTAGGAGAAAACAAACAAACAAACAAAAATCCAACATTTTCCCCACCTTCCCCCTGTTAAATGCAGCTTCTACAAAGATTTTTGGTCTGCAGGAGCAAACAGATTGCCAATGCAGTATCCTTGCAGATCACCTAAATGAATGGGTGATCAATAAAATCCCCCAAACCTAACAAAACATAGAAATCGTTTAACCCAAAGGGAGAAAGAGTTACAAGTGGTTTACATGACAGTGTACATGCCAGGACTGATCTCTGGGCATTTTTCCCTAATACTATCATATCAATACAAAAAGTGCTGGGTTTCATGCTCCTTAAGAGCCCAACAGCCTCAAACTCCTATTAGTTTGGAACCTGAGGGATTTTACATTACATATGTCGCTGAAAGTAAAAGCCTCAAATGAACTTTTCAAAACTTAGGTAAAAAGCAAAACTAAACATTATTTTCAACCTGCTGGTGCAGCAAGCAGGGGAAGACCCTTGGGCAGTTCCTGTACATATGATTCTATGGCGTAGTCAATGGGAAAGCCAGTCAGAATATGGGACAGCACTGCTGAATTTTTTAAGTAAGGGCAATTCAGTCATATCAATTTAAAAAGTATGTGATAGAAGCAAAACCTGACTGCTACTTATCTATCAATTAACTGATCTGAAAATCACAACTTCAATTCTGCACTTTGTTTTTATTAAAGTTACTATTCTTTTCCATCTTTAAAGAGATTAAGTGCAGCTCTTTTGCTTCATTCACGTCTTACAAAGGGCTCAGCTGCAGAGCTTCATCCTCTCCAATACCTGCACCTCACCTCTTTTGTCTAGCAACTTCTACCCCCAAGTAGGTGGGTGTGAATCTTCCTAAAGTCATCTATATGAATACATCTGAAGTCTCAAAGCCTCCCTTTCTCATTCAAGTTTGACAGAATTCTCCTTTTTGCTGCCCACCTCTTTTGGTTGCCTTTTTTTTTTTACATTGAAGTGTCCAGTGCTTTGGTATGATGCTACAGTACTTTGGGTCAATCATGGTATTTTACAGCAGCTCCTTGAGACCATCCAAGTAAGAGCAAAGAACACAGGAGTGGAAAAGAAGTCCTGTCTTCATATAATGTCACATAGGATGATAAAATCATTCAGGAGGGATAGAACCTCAGGATGTCATCTAATACAGCCATGTGAGTATTTACATACTACTGTTTCTCTTGGGCTGATCCACCAAACAGTGGCATAAAATCTGTCCTTAATAAAGTGAGTTTTTAAAGCTTTCTTTTTTTCAAGGTGTTTTAGAAACAACATTCAGGAAATGTGATCTTTCAACCCTCACTATGGCTTACAATGAAAAAAAAAAATCAAAACATTTCATAAAAAGAAGTGATTCAATATTTCAGAAATATCTGTGTTATTAGAAAAATTTTCTCAGAAATCAGCCATACTCTTCTAGAGGTTAAAATTTTGAATAAAAGTAACTTTTTCAGCTCAAAACAACATTTTAGTAAGAAAATCCATAAGCACTCCTAAACCTTGCCCTGACAACAAGTGTTTGCACCTAGTGGAAGCTGTGCATGTTTGGATGCATAGATGTTTCTGCTGATGTTTTGTAGCAAAGCCCTTTGGGGGCCACTTATTCTCCTGTCTGTGGGCCTTCCAGCATCATTACATCTGTCAATCCAAAAATCCAAGCCAAGCCAGGCTGCCAAGCAATCAAGAGCACGTGCACACAGACACAGACTAATCGATACAGTTTTGACTGTAATTCCTTTATGAACAAAAGTAAAATACTAATTTACTCAAAAACTCAGGCTGCAGAATATTCTCCCCCATGATCTGAACTTTTTGCTCTTACACCTGCCTGGCCTTCTTAGGATGAACAAATATTTGTAGCTGATAGCTCAATGAATTATCACAGGGCAAGTAATATTGTAACAGCTACCGGAAAATGATGTTAAAAAGGATGAGAGACGTAACAGACAGACCTGTAATCTTCAAAGCAGTTTTACATGGGAACAAACGAAAGCATCCAGGCCACTCATGACTTGTCAGTTAATAATGCAATCACTTCTTGCTCTTAATACTGCGCTGTAGTACAAGCCAAACATTTATTCTGTGAGTCTTCTGGCAAAACTGTATAAACAACAATACCCCTCCTCTAAACATGACATTTTTATTTCATGCTGTACGTGAATTAATTGAAATTCAAATTCAAATGCTTTCTGCATGCACAGTTGGAAGCTTGTCCTGTCTCCTAGCAAAGCGTGAGCTCTAGCAACCAAACACTACCATGCTAAGTTGTCAGATAAGCTAGGAAGGAAATTCCAAATAAATTATTTTCAAGGCACTGTCTTTATTTTAAGCAAGGAAGAAGTGTTTATGCAGTGAGTCCTTAGCTACAGACAAGCCTTCTTATGAAGGAAGAACTCACGCCAACATAAAACTTCATTTATTGCTAGATATGAAAAAAAGAAAAAATGCATAATGGAAAGAATGTCTTCCACCTGAAGCAGCTCTTAGGCCACATATGATACAGGGGCTGTAATGTGATATTACCATTAAACTGAGCCAGAAGTTTATTTCAATATGTTCTACCTGTCTCTACCCTAAATGCCAAGAAAGCTGGAGGGGAAACCAAAGTTGCTGCTCGTGTGGGAGGTAAATCTGCTGCACCAGTGGGGGGAGAGCTGAGCTGGGGCTGGTAGAGGAGGTCCTTGTGCCTGCTGAGGAGCATGAAGGGATAGAGGAGGGAAATGCTGAAGTGTAGGCTAGATTTCTCTTTTCTATGTTGGAAGCACAAATCAGGACTGGAGGAAACAGTCATGATGAGGAGAGAGGGCTGCAAACCTACTCCCCCTGCATGTAATCAGAACATAAACTGCACTTAATGGTAGTCATAGGGATGAGATACTCATCCCCTTCTTATCTCCCCCTGCTCCCCAGGAATCTGTCCATCAGCAACAAGTACTCTAGTTTTAGAGCAACTGTTTGCTAACCCATTAAAACCAATCTGCAGCAAGCAGACAGGCCTGAAAAAGAAATAAGCTACCTACTCATTTAAAGTAAGAGTGAAATCTTTACCTAGATAATACCATAACTGCATTGACTGTAGGATAGAGGAAACACCAGCCATCACCCTTACTATTTTGAACCGATTTATTTGAGAGGACATTTTCCAAGAATAAGCAGTCAAATAAAACAGTAATTGATTTAATCTCCTGTTTAATGTTGCAATTGTTTTCACCCTTAGCCTGTAAGGCATGGAATAAATGGGAACACAACTGAGAAAGTGTGTCTGGACAAAGAATCCACAGTTTGAAAAAACTGGATAACTGGAGAGGACCAAACTGCAAGACCATAATGCTAAAATGGAAGCTCTCAGAGAAAAAAGAAGGAGTTTAATAAGATTAAGATTATAGAAGTAAATTATCAGTCCACTGAAAATTACCCATCCTCAATAAAAGTCACAAACACTAATTAGCTTGTGTAGTTCCAGCAAGTTGACTTTAAAGAACTTTGTTGTGGAATTATTTTTAAAACACTAACATATTACTCACACAGAACTTGTGTTCCCTGACAAACATTTGATCATTAAAGGTGTCAAAATCAGATAGGGGCCTTCTTGCAGGTTATCAGTCTGATAGCAAAATTATTTTTCTCTTTCTTAAACAAAAAATAATAGAAGTATTTAAAATACAACATGATATTTTAGCAGATGAAAACAGTCTCAGCTTTGGTCCCTTCTGGGATATTTTTTTCCTTTGTAGAGAAGAAAGTAAGCTAGTAATTACAACATGCAGCTCTAAGACCAATTAACAATCTGCAACATGCCCCACTTCTTTTATCCTCCACTGCTAACGCTACAGGCAGCATTAGCTGTCTAATAAATAGGTGAGCACTGCTTAACACTTCGCAAGGTTTCAGCATTTCTCTTCACCCCTGGCATCAATTCTCTCACTCCCTTGGCTATTAGCAGATCAGTCTGGCAGTATGCAGATGCTGTTCTGTTGTGTGCTCCAAGACGTGCACTGCCTTTAGGCTCCCTCGGGCTATGAAAGGCAGGTGGCTTATTCATGTTCTGAAGAGAAAGCTTCACTAATGGCCTTGCAAAGGTCTCCAAGAGATATTTTTTTCCTAGTTAATCAGCCAGACAAAGAATTTACTTCTGCTTAGGAAGGGTGGATATTTGTAAGGCAGCTATGAGTAGGAAAGGGCAAATGTTAAAAGTATTTTTAATATACTTGCATTTTGTGAGAGCTAAACAGTTCCATGGTCAGCACAATGCAATGTGAGGAAATATTAAAACTGAACATGCTCCATGTATCAGGCTATACAGGGACAAAGTACACAAGCATTGGTCCTATACAAAACCCTGAACTGGATTAGCAACTGCAGGTTTTTATGCTTCAAATGTACATGCCAAGCACCTATTTCAAGGCTGCAGTATTTGGGTTCTTTCTTCTTGGGATAATTATGGAGGTGTACAGCTAATACAAAAGCAGGCAGGTGAATTGCCTAGTGCTCACTAGTACCACATGATACTGCTGCCACCAGGAAAATCTGTACAGGCAGGTCTGTTTCTTCTAAGATTCCTGCTGGGCACTATATGAATAAGCATGACATAAATGCTTTCTTTGCCTGTAATAAAGAATTCATACCCACACAAAATTGACTAGCTTGTCATGGTGTGACAGAACGCACAAAGAGAGTGTCTATCAAGGAGCATATCAGCTGAAAATCTGCATCCTACTTATCAATGTCTTCAGAAAGTTGTAGTATATGCAACTTGAAAATCTAAAGTATGTACTGACTTTTATATTATATGCTCCCTGCAAGTTGAATAACAGCAGTTTTTCCATAATAAAACCCGATATGATTATGCCAGGCTTTTCAGTCAAATACATTAATTAGTTATGCCTATTAACATAAGTAAAAACAAATAGCTTACGATAAATCATTTATCTTTCTCTCCACTTCTTTAGTCATCCAATTCCACATACACATTTTAAGAAAGGCTAGTACTAACACCCACAGTCTTTATTTGGATGTTATCTGTAGAAAACATTTTTTGCACTTCCAAAGAATAGGAAGAGTTTGTGTGTGCATGTACTCAAATATATAAACATATACAGACACATAAATAAACACACATTTACATGCTTTCTATATATTGTCTGCTTTTTTACAACCATTTCAAAGGAATAAAAAATGGTAACTTTGTTCCCAATTTACCTTAATAGAAACATTATTGAAAAAAGATCAGGTTTTGGCTGTTTTGTCTACAGTCTGCTCTCTTCCTCTGTTGGCTAGAGAAAAAAAGAACTTTGTGAAAGTCACTAGCTGGGAACCTAATCCTTTACACTGGCTTGCTACATCCCGAAAGTATCATAAGTGCACCATGCAACCCTTGAGTAAAATATGATCTCTGCCTTTTCATTCACCCCATCTCCACCCTTGTAGATCATATTCTACACTTGTAGATACAATAGTGTCCACAGATCATGAAATCTGTCCAAGGGATGGTCTAAACTCTTAAAAATAGACCATATGGAATTGTTCTGCACTACCACAAGGCATAGCAGTGTCATCCTTTTGTCTTTGTTTCACATAGCAAAAAATTGTTTTAATTACCACCAAATTGATGCCCAGAAGAAGATAAGAAAACAATCTTCTCCAAATAGAGAAATCTCAAGGTGGAAGACCAAGAGAGGTGGTCCTGCCCCTCTACTCTGCTCTAGTGAGACCCCATCTGCAGTGCTGCATCCAGCTCTCAGGTGCCAACCACAGGAAGGACATGGACCTGTTGGAGTGAGTCTAGAGGAGGCCACAGAGATGATTAAAGGCATGGGGCACCTCTCCTATGAGGAAAGGCTGAAAGAATTGGGATTGTTCAGCCGGGAAGGGAGAAGGCTTTGGGGTGACCTAATTGCAGCCTTCCAGTCCATGAAGGAAACTTACAGGAAAGATGGAGAGGGACTTTTACAAGGAGTTGTAGTGACAGAAAAGGGGGAATGGATTCAAACTAAGAGTAGGTTTAGATTAGCTATTAGGAAGAAATTCTTTACTTTCAGGGTGGAGAGACACTGGCACAGGTTGTCCAGACGAGTTGTGGAAGTCCTGTCCTGGAAGTGTTCAGGGCCACTTGGAATGGGGCTTTGAGCAACCTGGTCTAGCGGAAGGTGTCCGTGCCCATGGTAGGGGGGCTGGAACTAGATGATCTTTCAGGTCCCTTCCAACCCAACCATTCTATGATTGTGTGATTCCATGTCTCCTTACTTCCTACACAGTTCAAATTCTCCTTGAATCAATAGCAATAGTCCAGCAACCCAAAGTCTAGACAACAGAACTTAGCAGCAAAGGCACTGCCAAATGCTAGTATGTCTTTATTGGCTTCCAGACTGGAGTTGGCTTGCAACTAACAGTGAGTGCACAGCCTAAGGTAACACACCACTGTTAAATACAGACACCCATATTTGGGTCAACAAATATCCTCCTCTCCACTGCCCTTCATAGGATGGCCAAGCTACAGGTACGTTAACAGTGCCACAAGCCTTTGGAATCTGCATCCATATATTTCATAAAAGAACTATTAACACTGCACCAACAGAAGCACGGTGTTTTCTTCACACATTCAATCCAGCGCTTATTCTTGTCACTTTACTGTCACTTCTCCCTCTGAGAGGAATATTTAACATTCAGGTGGGTACCCAAATAGTGTTTTGCAGCCAAAACTCAAAGAGAAAAAAATTTAAAAGTAAAATTTAGGTTCAGTTAGGAGAGGAGAGGGGAAAGAAGAATGTGAACACTTTATCAACTGTTTTAATTCCAAAGTTTTGGGGCTTTTTTCCTCGTGCACTGCTTCCCCTTGTGCTGACTCAGAAAAATGCTCGGATTATTACAATCTTTTTGACACTGAATTATCTTAAGTAATTCTATTCTCACAACCACACTGAGATAATTTTCAGTACTTGGGGCATTGCACTGTTCCTATCCAGTTCCATGTATGCAAAGGGAAATGAAAAACACATATTGGGGCAGGAGGGGGAGATGATGAAAAATAAAGAATTATTCCTCTTGGCCGATCATGACTTGAACATCATCTAGGGATGAAATACCCTCATTGAAAAGGTCAGAAGAATCCCCTCAATGCTTCAGGTTTGGGTACCAGGGAGTTCACCATCTCGCCCTTGAGTTCTGTGCACTCAGAACACTCCCTCTCCTGTTGGCAGGCCTCTTACCTCATTTCCATTCCAAACTGATCTCTTCTGCCAGTGAGCAAACATGGGTTTGATTCGTACATTGATCCAAGCAATCACCACGTGCACACACTCTACCATGCTCCTTGACCCCACACCCACATGCACAAAATGCTTAACGATGCTCTCGCCCAGGACTGTGACACGGCTCACAAGCACTGCCACGTGCGGAGCGCTCACTCGTAACTTCAAGTGTGCCAACAGCACACACTTACTGAGGTTGTAACTGCACAAGGCAGCTCAGTTCTTGTTAACCACACTTAAGCTGGTCTCACTCTGTTTATAATGCAGGCACAGCAAATCAGTCTGATGAATCTTAATTAAATTTAAGTAAATTTTGATTGGTGTAAAATGTAGTGTGCATTTGGCCAATGGACTACCTAGTGTAAGAAGCCCAAAGCAGTAATTTTTTAATGCATCATACCCCTGTGATTTGAAGTCTCAGAGTAAACAAAACAAAGTTTGCTTCAAAAGTGCACCTCAAATCACCTCATACTTTCCTCCTACCAATGTACTCAACTAGTGGTGTTATGTTAATAGAGTCTACATAAATGGTCTCCTAATCACTTGATAAATTGCTTCATAAAGAAGTAACTTCCATAGTTGTCAATTAGTTACATAATCAGCAAGTATTTGCTATCCATCAAACAGCAGCAGCAAATTCAATTGCAAAACACCACACTGTACCAGAGGAACAGGGGAGCAGGGAGAAGATAAGAGAAGAAATTAAATTAATATTATTAGCATTTCATGTCACCTGTACAGACAGTATTTTGATACTGATGTAAAGTCAGTTTTATTCCTGCTGCCCAGCAGAGCTACTCATCCCCTGCTAAAAGTTTATAATACACTCAGCTCCTCTTCTGAGCTGCCAGAAGATATGAGCAGATCAGAACCTAAAACTGATCTTACCACATGACAAAAGAAATTTAAAAAAAAACAAATCATCATCACCAAAAACAACCCTGAAAGAAACACTTTTCCTATTGTTTTGGACAATCAAACTATTGCCAGACCAGACCTAATGTCCACTGCTTACTACACATCTTTCCAGCACCAGCATTTGGTGATACATGGTTTTAAACCCTCCCCATTCAAAAAACTTTTGGTTGTTATTTCCCTGGAAATTTTACACAGATGACAAAAAAAAAAATTAACTGCAACCAAATCTGGACACGGACCCCAGATGCAGAAAGACATAAAGTGGGTGAAATGACTGGAAGACTGAAAGACACAATGAAAGAAGCAGTTCTGACTGAAATCTCCCATTTGGCTTAATTTCAGCTATGATGTCCAATACTACTGCTGAGGGTGAGGCTGAGATTCTGACTAGAACTTACTGCAAATCTTCTGGTGTGCTGGAGGTACGAGGCCTAGTTTCTCCTGACCTTCACTTAGGACTTTTCTAGCAGTGAATAGGGCATCCACTCTGTCCACATTGCAGTGTGATACCTTTGCACAGAAACAGATGCAGGAAGCAAAATTCACATCCTTTAGTTTCATGCACCTACCCCTGAACAATCTTTTGAAAGCCACATTGTCAGCAGAAAGACGAGGCTCCCTAGGGCACTGAATTACGTATCAAGGCCACCGATATCTTTAGTGCCCACTTACTTCACAGGACCTGCTCATTTCTTTGTGGTTAAGCCCACAGGTCAGAACAGGAGTACAGGTTGTGTTCTGTGGCAACAACAGGACAAGAACCATTACTCTAAAAGATGGTTCAGCTATACTTTACTCTGTGTTTTCATGTTACTGATAATAGAGGACTCTGGAGAAAAACCTTGACAGTATAGACAAGCAGGGATTTTATTTATTTTCAATGGAAACACTTATGCCTTTAAGCCACCTTGTTACGTATGCCACATGTTTTCACTAGGAATTTAAAAGTCAGGAAAGGTCCGACACTTAGACTAGCAATCTGAGCACTAAAAATAACGTTAAGCATTGCAGACCACAGTATTAACATGAGGCAGTAAAACTGAATCTTTACAACATGACTAGGTGCATCTCGAGTCGACTTGAGTTCAAAGGTACAATGAATTCTTTAGAGATTACAAAATAAAGACAAGAAAGAACGGATGACGAGAAAAGAAGAGAGAGGTCTGCAGCAGCTACAGGCAAAATTAAACTGTGGCTAGTTCAATCCATTAAGCAGCATTTGCCACTTTGTGAAATGAGAGACTTGTGAGGGAGCAGGCACAGCAACAGCGCTGTAGGCAAACTACCTTTCCTGTGCTAGAATGGGCACACAGTTGGCTAATTTCAGCAGATTGTCTACTGATAACACACTGTGTCTCCTTCAAGGCTTCAGCAGCATATGGCAAACATTGGTGCTTCTTCTCCCTTAAAAGCCTTAACCTTTCAAAAATTCTGTGCCAGATCTTCTACACCTGCCCTCTCAGGTTCATGTACCAGACCTTCTTCCATTTCCAGTCTGGAAAGTAACATAACATTGAAACACTACAAAAGTGGTGCTTTTGCTTTCTCAAAATAAAATCATGAGCACAATGAGAACCACCAATGAATGTGCACCCAATTTTACCCAATGGCAACATAAATGCATGAGCAAAGCATTACTTGTGTGTCTGCATGTCTGGCTGGCTGGACAGACAGGCAGGACTAGATCTACCCAGTGAGAATACTGGGTGAACAAATATTTATTGAGAATTACTCAGCTGTGATACAGAAGGGGATTCATGGCATGGTGCATCTGGACTCTGCTCGTTTTTTATGAGATAATTGCGCCACGGACTACCTCAAACACGGCATGACTGAAGGATTTGCCTTTTAAATTTAAGAACATGGAACGGACAGGAATTAAATCCGTCATGCCTCTGTGTAGCACACAATGGAGGAAGAATATAAATAAACAGGCAACCAGAATGGTGCAATAAGAACAGGATTAATCCAAGTGTGATTAATTCAGTGTCAGATTAAAATTGATAGTGCCAGCTGTATCGGGTCCATTCTGCCACATTATTCTCGCCTGTCATTTTTTTTTTTTTTTGTCCATCTTCTTCCCATTTCCTTGGTGGATAAACCTGCAGGAGAGTTAATTGTCACATACATGGATTTAATCACATTGTCCACACTGTTTGGGGGCCTTGCCTTCAGCGATCCATGACTAATTGTTGTGGTAATTTTTCAATCATTAACAGCACCGCATATGCTGCGGACAAATCCCACGGCACCCAGTAAAGCCCCGGCGGCCAGCGGCGCACACGCCTCCATCAAAGCCCCGCGCCCCGGCCGCCGCCCCCCTCGCCCATCGCCGGCTGCCTCCCGCCCTCGGGGCGAGCTCGGCGCTGGTACTGCTGCCTTTAAGGAGGCAGCGCTGCCAAAGGGAGGGAGGGGAGGGGTGGGGGGCGAAGAAGGACATTAGAACGCCATCTGGGAGGGCTGGCGGGGCTCTCGCTGTCCGCCCGGCGCCCGCAGCTGCCGCCCCGTTCCCCCCCAGAGCCGCCGCGGGTGCGCCGGTGGGACGGGAGCGGCCCCGGGGGAGCCCTAGGGCGGATGGAGGCACGGCTCTAATCACCTCCTCAACCCGGCGAACCCACCCGCCTTTCCCGTCTCCGGTAATTACACGCGTTTCGTAAGGCACAAAAAGGCGAGCCAAAAGCTCCCCTCCTGCTGCAAAGCCAAGTAACAACCAGAACGTAACAAATCGCTGCACCAGCAGCCCTGCAGCAGCAGGAAGGACCAGCGCCACGGCGCCTCGGAGGGAGCCGCGAGGATTATACAAACGTGCCGCTGCCTGTCCAAGCTACATGAACCAAGTGACCCCAGCTCAGGTGGCAAGGAGCTCGTCTGGGGAATGAGGCGGCCGGCATTCCCAGTCACCTTCTGACTTCTTGTTCCCGGAGCAATTTATTCACTGACGGAGGTGTACGCCACCCTCCAATGGTGTACGCCTGGGTCCCTGCAAAAAACTGAATTGGGTTTGCAGCTTGGAATGGACCGATTGGACAATGTCATGTTCTCCTCTCCCTCACCACCCCGTTTTCAAACACATTAACATATTAAGCTGTTTTATGTGCCTGGGACGTCACACTTATAGATGATGCATATCAGCATCCTCAAAGAAGGCTTGAATGGGGGAAGGAAAAAATCAGATGAGATTCTGCAGCATCTCTGCCTTGAAGAGACCACTTTAAAACAAGGTGGCATTTCAGCAGTCACCCAGGTGGCTTTAGAAAACGCTGATAGAACACTTCATTATTGAAAGCTATGATAGTAGCAATAGTGACTATCGAAATATAAATGCAGGCAAAGGAGGGGGAGAAAAAAAAAATGAGAAAAATAAGAATTAAGAGCAAAACAAGGCAGGATTACACAAAGGCAGGAGCCTCTTTGCTCCCTCTGAGTGGAGGAGAGAGAATCCCCAGCTACACAGGGGAGTAAACAACAGCATCCTAGACTTCGCTTCTCAATCAAGCCATAAAGAAGCAAAGGGAGGGAAAAATCCCGTCCTTGCCACAAGTTTCTGACAGTCACAGCACCGGCACTCTTATGCAATCGTTACATAAGTTGTGACAGGACCGGCGCCTTCCCCACTCCCTGCCCAGGCGCAGGGCAGGCAGGGCACCCCCGCCTCCCCACCGCTGCATCACGCTCTCATCTGCTCACCCCGGGGCTGCTGATGCAGGGTGATGCACAAATACAGAATAATCCTCTGCACTTTTTATTCTTTTTGACATCTTTCTCCCACCATCCATGAGTTGCTTTCTGCAAGGGTGGGGGAGCACTTCGTGGCACACAACAGATATAACCTTTCTTGCTTTTTTTCTCCCCGCTCCTTATCCCAGAGAACACTGCCCTCTCAAACCAAAGGAAAGGGTGCCAACATGTAAATAGTTTCTTAAATAATTTCTGCACGTAGCAGCGTTGCTGCTATTACCACACTGCATTGAGTCGGTGTCACTGACAGAAGAACCACATGAAGTTTATGGAACCGCCTATAGCCTACCAGAGATGACAAAAGATCCCAGCAATGGCAGATGGCATGTGAATCACTGCACAGGCAATTAGCAGCTAGCTGACGGATTTTGACGTGCTGGGGAGGACAGAGGGGGTTTTCTCTGCTCCTAGCAGTTCTCACCAGAGGGGATGGAAATAGGCATTAGTCTCACTTTGCCCCCACAGAGTCTTTGCAACCACTCTTGCTGGGTTTGAGGCTGCTGTATTGCTAGGTACTTATAAGCACCCAGTGTAGAAAGATTTGCAGCAGCAATAAAAATGCTGTATTTTTACCTTGATGAGATCAAGTCACAGCTGCTGCAAAGCAGAGTGTTTTAGGGAGAGTAAAAAAAAAATAAAAAACACAAAAAACCCACCTATGCAGCAAAGGACCACAGCCACCAAGCCAAGTGCTGGGAAAACATTACAGTGCTGTAAACAGTGATTGAAAATGCATCAAAAACATCAAATGCTTCTAAGATACAATAACAAATGTATTCTGGAACTGTTCAAGTTGGATACCTCTCAAAATGAATTTTTACGGTAGACAGCAGTCCTAAATTTTGATCAGAGAGCTAATGCAGAACCCTTCGGCATGAGCCTAGTCAGCATATATCTTTATCTTCAAGTCAGTAAAAAGAATAATATAAAAATATACCAGTAAAATAATGCCCAGCAAAGGTCTCCTCTGTGTGGCTGCAGTGCAGACCTTGGATAACACTGAAGCAGGGACATTATTCTGAGCAGTCTGACTGACAGCGCTGTGAGCAGTAACAGTCAGAAGGCCACTACCTTAAAAACCCAAGGTGACAACTTACATTAGTTTTTCTAGCATTTTTTAGTTTGCTTGCTCATGAGTTGTCAGGTCAGTGCTAGTTTTTGAGAGCTCTGCAGTGGAGGTTCTTTCTGTAGTTTTTACTCATGCTCAGGAACAGTAATCCCTTTTGGGGGGCTCCTTGCACTGATGCAATTAATAGCATTAAAAAAAACCCCGCCAGCCTCACAGCACAAATGCTCTGCCTCTGGAAGCACAGCATCTAAGTAACCTGTTTTGCTGGAGGAAAAGCTTTACCAGCCATCATCGATACCTAGACTAAGCAAGGTTGTCCACTTAAGAAGGGCAGCATACCAGCCTGTATTTTTCCATCCCAAACTGGGCATGCTGGTAGGGATTCAGAAGAGGCCAGATGATGGTACCTTGCAAAAAGACAAGATGCTGACAGTAAGACTTTCATCAGCATCTTGCTTCCACATCAGATAGCTCTTCCTATGACCTGCTCAGTTTTGCATTTCCCAGGAGCCAGAGGCTGTGTCTATTTTCTGAAACCTGTGCTTCCAACATTGTTCCAGGCCTACAGCACACCATTCAGCATCTGCTTACAACTACCACTGGCATCCATGCCATGGGTTGCCCACTCCTCACTAAAATCCAAGGCTGGGCCACTCAAGTTCTACCAGCTAGAGATCTACTGACTACATTCACTGACTTCCCAGGCTGCTTTGCCCTTGCTTACTGACTTCCATTGCTAGGTATGACAGCATTTTGCAACTCCTGATCAAGCCTGAAGCAACAGTGAAAAGTCAATAGGTTATTATCCCCATTTCATACACACGTAAATTGAAGAAGACTGTGAATGCAACAGAAATGTTAAGTTCAAGTAAATGCTACTCAATGGTTTTAATACAGGTACCTGTCTTCCATGCAGTTAACTATGCAAGTTTTGTAAAGAAAGCAAACACCAAATCAAATTAATCACTTTTCAGCTGTAAGCATGCCTGTGCTCTAATCTTATTCAGTGCAGAAAAAGTGCTACATACTTTATGTATATGATTACTAATCACCAGGACAGAGACAAATGGTATAGCAGTATATGAAATTGCATACCATTCTGCAGATGGAACCAAGACTACAAATATATTTAGAATGTTTGAGAATTGATTTGAAGAGCTAGTAATTTTATCGTATATCAGAACCTTCTACAACAGGAACAGATCTGAGGATCTGGCTGTTTTGGCATTTTGTCAGCTACTGAGACCAGAAGCTATAATTATGCAATATGGCTACAGGTGATGTTTCAGCAGCTATAATTCACATAGTCAATGATCATCTTGACACACAAGGAACGATACCCCATATACGTCTTAATCTTTCCTAGTTTGACAGCAGTTAATCATATGAACTATAATGTAACACATGGAATTTGAGTGCCATTGAATTCCACATAAATTGTTAACATGCAGCTTCGGAGGATTTTTCAAACCTTTTCTAATGCATCAGTGCAAATGCACCAAGCCAATCACATGTTACAGGAAAGGAAAACAAGGCCTATATGTTGTCATATTAAAAAAAAGTCTTATGAATCTCAGGGAGTTCTCACATAACATTGGAACATACTGTAGTGAATGTTTGTTTTGCTTCCTCCAGCTTAGAGCTTCTCAAATTAAAAAAAAAGGAAAAAAAAGAAAAAAAAAAAGAAAAAATCAAGGACTAGCAAGCTTTCTGAGCCAGAGATCAATGTTCAGAATTAATTGAAATGTTCAGAAAGGGATGCTGTAATGAAAAAGCACCAAAAAAAAAGAAACACATGATGCAAAGACTTACCTTCCAAGTAGAAGGTGATAAGGTAGCAGTAATGCTGCCCTTACTGAGGACAAACAACTGAGGAGGGCCAGCCTCTCTCTGAATGGATTGTAAGGTGACATGGGACAAGTCACTAAATTGAGCTGTGTCACACTTTCCCCTTCTGTAAAATGTGCCTGATAATATAGCTTTTATAAAACTATTAAGGCATGCTGCTGAGAATTGCTACATAGGAGCACCATTTTTATTACTGTCCAACAGAGGGCATCTAAGCAGGACAACAAAGATTGACCACATTTCTGTTACCGAGAATAGTCAGAAGCAGAGTTCCTCTCCATTATGTTTTCCCCACATGCCTTAAAAAGCAAACAAAACCCCAACAAAACAACCAGCCACCACCAAAATACCAATGAGTTCATCGAACAGAGGTTTCAGATGGATGCACTTCAGCAGCTGAAGAAGACACACTGCTAGTGTATCTATACGTTACAGCTGTCTCAAAGCTATGGCACCTACAGGTATTCCAAATCTGGCTTGGCACTGAAGTATCATATTGTAAGGGTATTTGCATGATGACCAACAGTAAAGTTTGAGGAGTTTTCAGTAAGGTAAGACTCCCCTGCAGGAAGATTGAAGTCTAATAAGGGATAGTGGAAGAGGCATGCAAGGTCTTGGAAAAATATATCCCTTCTAAGCCATTAGACTTCACCGCTTTAGCCTGTGGTTTTTCAGATGACATGTCTGTATGAGAACAAAACCAAAATCCCCTAAATTTAATTTAGAAAAAAAACACCCAAAAAGAAAGATTGCGATTCCTCAAGCATTTTTTCAGTTACAGTCAGTTGCTACTGTGTCTTAAAACTTCAGCTGTCAAGAAACAGGTACTTCATCTTTCTTATTCCCCACTTTCACCAGTGCTCGATTTCTCATACTTATTCCTAGCACAGCATTTTATTTCAATCCCACCCTTAGTCTCAGAATGACTCCTCCTCATGCTTTTCGCCTCTCCCAGAGCAAAGCTTCAGCTTCCATTTCACACCTGTGCAGACATGGAAAGCATGTCTGTACACTGGATTACCCGAACTAAAATTGTCATTGTACAAGAACAATTGAGCAAGAAAATCAAAGTCAATGGACCACGTCATAGACCGTCAACAGAGGCCTTCAATCACCTGTCAAACACCTTTACTGTTCAAGGCATAAGCCCAGAACCAGGAGTAAAGCAATGCCTGAAACAAATCCTAGCCCTCAAAATTCAGTGTCTTGCACAAGACTTTCACAGGTACTGGAGAACAGAGCTGATGAGCTCATGCAGGCATCTCCCCTGTTGTCAAACTTCCTTGACACAGTTTCCTCAGCTGTGGTTTGAAAATCTTCTTGGGGTTGTCCTTCAGATGGCAGTATACTTGCTGCAATTACTCTCTTCTTCTATGAAGCCTTTTGGGTGTCTCCAGGGAGCCTGGGAAGGCCCTTCCAGCTCTGTATTGCACAAATGTGTGGAACACATAAAAGAAATTACAGATTCAGTGTCCCTTAGTTCACCTTCCTTCAACTCCACCTGTGAATTGTACCGTCACAGAGCTTTTCCCTAACTTAAGGTGTATGCATTTTTCTTCAAGCCCCATGAGAACAGAAATAATGAAAGGGAGATGGGAGTAAAGCAGCAAAAAGGTCACTGTAGGAGAACTCTAGCTTTTCAAATTTGAGCCTTTCAAGGAAAGAGTTGCTGATTTTCTCTTCCTGCAGAGTATCATAAGGCAGCAAGAAGGTCATTGTAGGGGAACACTAGCTTTTCCAAAATTGAGCCTTTCAAGGAAAGAATTAATGATTTTCTCTCACTGCTGAGTATCACACCTGCAGGTGTTGTAGAAAGAAGACAGGAGGCTGTCTGTTGAAAGTAAGTGAACTTATGCTTTTTATTATGATTGCAACTGTGTTTCTACCTCTAATAATTATCACATTAATTTAATCTACAAAAACAATGCCATCATGATCTCAAGCTCTGGGCATGCCTGTTGTAAAGTGGCTGCTGTTCCTTCCCTTCCTCTGAAAAACTCAACGGTCACTTTAATTAAGAACACCAGAATGGGACAGGCCATTTTTTTAATCTAATTTTTTATCTAAAAAGAACATTTTTTTATCTAATTATTGATCCATGAAGAAGAGGCAAGAATGTGAGAGCATTTTCTGTCCAACATCAGAGCAGTCACAGAGGTCTATAGGAAATGACTGGTTGTACTACTGCAAGTGCTCCTACACTTGGTGTAAGATGATCCCAATTTCCATCTATCTCATCTTCTAATTGCACTCCCTCTTGTTTTTAAATAATATTTCCTTCAAACTATCTGGTGAAAACTCCAGGGCAACACCAGTGTTTATGAAAGTTGTATAACATAACAATTACTTTTTAAAAATCAGCCATCAGTCATGTGAATATCCACTGATGATCTTGCACACTTCCCTACTCTCCCCTCTCCTGTTTTTAAGAGTTAGTGCTTCTGTGACAGCCACAAAGATGACAAATACAGAACTACTGATGGGGCACCACAAAATTACTCTATTTTCTATTCACTGAATTACAGTCATACATATCAAGTGTTTCTTTCTCTCCACCCCAGGATATACAGGCTTGCTTCTACTAAGATCATTCTGTATTGACTAACTGCATAGAAACAGAAACAGCACAAATTATGCTTTTTTTGAGCTAGAAACCAGACTGCTCAGCATCACATGCTGCCAAAACAAAAGAGCAGCTTGTTCCTTGTCCCACTAGGACAGCAGCTCATAGGGTCACATTTAAAGCAATGCAAATAGTCACCAGTGCATCACTCTCATCACCTGGATAGTATTATAAAACCACATATATGGCACAGAACAACCTAGGGTATCTACTTAGGATGCTACAACGTTTTTCTAATGTTTGCTTACAGCTCCTCCAATCAGCCATATGCAGAATATAGCAAGTGCTTATGCACAGTCTGCTCCACTTCACTAGTGATGTGTGAAAGCTGAGATCAGTGTAGCCACAGTAACTTTTGTTTAAAACTAGTGAACAATTAAGTGCATCTTCAGACGGCTTAAGTGGGCTCCAGCTTCTTGTTCTGGAGTGGCTCTAGTAAATTCCCATTTCTTTGTTTCTATGGCTCATATGCTTATGATATGCAACACCTGTTATTACACCTCCTCTGAACATGACCAGAACTTCAGGCTGTGAGGAACTAGACAAGTAAGTAAATAACCATGAGAGGGGCACAGGACAATCTTGCAAGCAGAGAACCCTAGAGAAAATAAACTCTCCTGTATAACATGAACTGCCACCTCTTATGAAATAAATAAATATAGCAGCAGCAAGTGGCAATACAGGTAGTGTACAGTTTTCCTTTCTAAGGTCACCAGCTTTTATTCAGTAAGACTATAAAGCAATTTAGCACTTGGAAAAGTGAGTAATTCTGCTCCTGTCTTGATTGTGATATGGTGGGTTCTAACACAGCAGCAGAGATATCCTGGCAATTACAGTTTTTGCTGTGCACCATGCAGTAGTATTGTATTAAGACTATATTTCCCCAAGAAAAAGGAGTCCCAGTCAGGAGTTTATCTTTGACTGTCACTTTTGAAACATGCTCAGCAATTCTGAACTAATATGAGAAAAGGATTCTCCTCATTGTACTTTTTCTTTTGGAAAAATTCATTAGCTAAATACTTTTTAACCAGTACAGGCAAAGCCCTAGCTGGAGTCTCTTGCCTTATTTAAATAGATCCTACTAACTTTTCTTCTGTTATAATCCCCACTGCTATTTTATGTCAATCAGTGTTCTAAAAGAAACTCGGTAAATCTACTTTTTAAAAAAAAAAAACAAAAAACAGAAAAAGCTCTGAATTACCATGTTGGTGACAATCTCGGTCATTAGAATAAAGAAGACTTGTACTTTTGAATGAGTGACTCAAACTTCAGGGCTGAAAACCACATTATTTTGTTACTTTTTCCTGTCTCCCCACAATTTTAAGATAAAGTAGAAATAAAAGTCATTGCAGGGTGAGGAGTTGAACAGCTCTAAAACTGCAGCCACCAGTTTACGGGTTTTTTACAGGATCTCTTTTTTTTACTTATTTTTTTTCTTGATAAAGCCAACATTTTCACCCAGAGAATATAGAACTTTCCTAGATTTTCAAATACTCAGCTAAAGTTTTTAAATAATCCCAATGACCTCAAAAGCAAGGAAACAAACAAGCACTTTCCCCCTCCACTTTCCATTTGGCCAATAAAGAAAATAGGCACAAGATGACTTCCATGATTACCTATAAAATTCCATTCATTGTTACACACGAAAGTTTCCTCGGACTCTGCCATGGTATTTAGGATCAAACTTACCTACTGATGCTCACTGCATAGTCATCAGAATACATAATGTATGACATCCATTCTGTTCAGGAAGAAAGATATATTGCTTTATTATCTATTAGTAATCTGTGAAGTTATTTACATGGGGGAAAAGTGTTAATAAAGGCTGGCATTTTTTCCCTGATTCATTTCATGTACACCAGCAAATCTTGCCCCAAACTAGCTGGTACACTGCCAGGAACAGGCTGTCTTCTCTCTGTAGATTGTGCTGCAGTTGCCTTCCAGCAGCATGGAAGTGTCAAACCTGATCTAGATTCTTTCCCTCCTTCTGGAAAAAATGTTTATCCTTCACAGCATTATCACCTCCTTCTGAACACCTTTTTATTCACGTGCTGTAGGTTTTATCCTCTCTACTGCTTGTAGACACTGCCTGTTTATGAATGCTGAACAGGAGGGTAAATCTGGGTGTCTGAAGATGAAGCTCAAGCAAAACTAAAGCTAAGGTAGTCTTTGTAATACAAGTGGAAATGGCATCAGTGGGGCTGACATATATTTCTACAAAGCTAGAGTTTACAACACCATGCAAGGTTCTTCTGTTGTCAGGCAGTAATGACAGAGAAGCAGTGGCCCAACCCTGGCTCTTGAGCTGTTCTGTGTTTGCTCACATGCAATTCAAACAGTGGTGCCCAGCCAAGGCTCGCCCGCGTGGTCAGCAGTGGATCAGTATGCACTGGCACACGGACAGCTGCGCAATCCAATCTTCTCAGACTCCAGCCGGAATGAGCCATGAGCGGCTGGTGCCACTGGCTCAGCCTGGACAGCTGCCACAGCCTGGCTGTCATCACTAGAAAGCTGCCACTCTCTCTCAACTATACGACACGCTTGGGTTTTCCCTTCCCCACCCCTTGTCCTCTAAAGACATGTGCCTCATAACTCATCACTGATAAATGGCATGGAGTTCAGAAGGCTGACCACCCACACACACTGCCACTGGTTTGCTATTTTCTTAGCACACCTGCAGAGCAGAGAGAGGGAAGAGGTGAACGTTCAGCTCCAGCAGGAGACCTGCATTCACCTGTTCCTCTCACCAACTACCAACCTCAAAGATAAGAAATGAGGCACAACAGAAGCATCCTAACCAAAGCTTCCCCCTCCAGAAATGAGAAATCAAGTTTGCACTTGCAATCTGGAGAAGAAAAATACTTCCAAAAATGCTTGATCTAATCTCAGCTGAACTGAATCAGTCTCAACTGAGCTTTGTGTATCAGAGCCAGAAACAGTTAGAGACATGCCCGTAAAATCTCTTCTCCAGCCTCAGCTGGGTAGTCCTGATAAATGTCCTGGGAACAGCAAAAATGAATATTGCAACACAACAAAAACACCCAGAGGGTATCCTAGCCTGATGAGGAATTACATTAGGCTCATTGAACCAACCGCTGGCTGATTAAGAACATTCAGCATTCACCATATAACAGTGTAGTAATTCAATAGTATTATTTAGATGTATTTTCATTTGCATAAATAAAGCCAAGGGAAACACCATTTCTGTGCCATAAATTGTTGCTATTCAAGGTTTCTGAGAGTAGGACTTTCTTTTACTTGGGAGCTGCTTAATAAACTACATTTATCATTATTTAGCCTTCTCTTGTGTGTGGTGCTCTAGTCCTCCTGCAGGATCCCAAGGAGACAAATCATAGTGAATTACTAAACCTTTAATTTATTTTTGATTAAAAAAAACTTAAGGGAAGGAGAAGCAATACATACACATGGGCAAACTGCTTCAAAGGCAACAGAAACTTTGGAAGGTGCAACTGCCTATCTCTTTTTTTTCTTTTCTAGATTTCAAATGGACTAAAAGAGGCCTCACATATGTTGAAGGGAGCTTTCATTCACTTAATGGAAAGATGTGCTGGTCAGTCAAATTAATACTCTTGCTGATTTCAAAGTTTGTGTTAGACTGAGTTAACCCTTTGTCACATACACTTCTGTGCAGGAGAAAATGAAGCATGAAGACAAAGTAGTTTCTTAAATTATGAAGGAACTTATATTCCAACTAAAAATGTGATCCTGCACCATGAAAGGGAAATTACCCTCTAAATCTATTGACATTATTACTCTTAACATTAAGCTACAAAAATCATATAAACCCACAAATTCAAATGGCCATCCAAGTTTTATAATAACTACTTACTTCCAATAATCAATCCTATACTTTTTCTTCTACAAGACACCCCTGTGAATAAATAACACATTTCCCAGGATAAAGTATAAGAGAATTGTCATAAAATGGAACACTGGATTTGTTCAATATATACAAACACTACAGATTGGAAGCAAGCTTATATTAATTCTTTTGAAGAATCCCAACTTTAACACAGATAATGAATCTGTCAAAGGTAATAATATCAGAGAAAGCAACATTTCAAAAATTTTATGGGTTCCTTCTGTATGAAAAACTTGATGAAAAAACAGCTTTAAAAATAGAGTTGTAAATGAAGTAGAAGACAACAGGCAAATTATCTTGACAAGGAAAAGGGAAGGGCAGAGGAAAGATTTAACTTTATAACACAACACACACATCAGACCTGGTGGTGTAGCCAGAGATAACGGAACAGGAGAAACAAACAGCAAATAAAACAGTGTGCCCTTTGATTGACAGGAGCATCACCTCTGTATAACTCATTTCTGTGTTTTGAATTACTTATCAAGGCAAGACTTGGACTTCCTTCCAGTCAGTTCAAAAGAAACCAAAATAAAATCAAACCCAAAATGCAATCTTCATACAAACACAAAAAATAAACTTTCTTCAATTTCTTGAGTAGAAAGGAGTTAGAAGAAATAGCTTTTCTATATAAGAGTCATCCCAATTTTAAAATATGTGCTCTTTAGAAACTTGAACCTCTGAAGTCCTAAGAGCCCAGATCTAATCCTGCCAAAATTTAAATCACAAGCTACAGCTCAGCTCATGTGGAATAGTACTGTATCTATTCCCTTGGCAGGACTGGGGTGCTTAACAAACCATCAGTTACATTTGTAATCACAAAGGAGGGTGACACTAATTGTTAGTCTGAAGATGCCAAGAAAGTCACCAGTATTTCTGCGGTCACTTGCTATGGATGATTCCTTTACAGTCAAGAGATGTGGTAGTCAACTAAGAACACCTAATTGCCACTCCACACACCACAACTTACATGACTGGGCCTTTATATGAACTATTTAAGTTAAAAGTCATGTACATGTTTTGCTGGTAGCCACCCAGGTGACTACAATCACAGCTCCTCTCCTCATACAGACAGGGTAGATCACCACAGATTTTCAGGGAAAATCAGGTCCTCTGCCTTATTACTTATTCCCTTTTAAACTGATCAGCATTGTCTCAGGTACACACATCTCTGGATGTGCCATATCCATACATTTGTGGGTATCTGTATGATATCTGAAGAACAGAAATAAAAAATCAATCACATCTTTCTCCAAAAGCCAACAACTCCACACCAGCTCCAAGTTTGACTGAGCAATGCAAAATTTCAGTGGCTTCCAGCTCAACAGAAGGTCTCTCAACATAGCCAGATGTGACAATCAGTTTTTTTGATTTACACTGGAGGGGAGGAGGTGGGGTAGAGAACCACACACCAAAATTAAAACAGGCCAAATATGTCTGACTCTGTATTTAATTGGTCATCAATTTGTTTTATTTGTCTCATTCTGTATTAATTTTTATACATATACACAGGTATGTATGTATTTATGTGCAAAGGTAAATCACGAGGATTGATGGAGACAAACATGACCCAGGAGCTGAGATACAAAGCTTGGATTCAACTTCAGTTTCTTCAATAGGCAACCCTTGGGAAGTCAGTAAAACCCAGATGCTTTCTAATTTCCCATTAATTTTATTTCATCTGAGACATTGTATCTTCATGAGATATTAATTTTACCTTCAGGTACCTGCCTAAATTGGGAGACTCTCCTCCCCCTGCAGTCAGACATAGAAAGAGGCCACTCAGCAGCTTGATCCAAAAAGCTCCATACACTCAAAACAGACTGGAAGATTTTCGTTCTCTATTGAGTTTAAAAAGCCTGTAGGAAAGCTCACTTTAACTAAGGCACTCTTTGTCTGCAGTGGGCATGTGTGTCAGCCTCCAGTGTACTTCAGTTCCAGCCCACAAGTGAGGAATGAGGACACTTCGCTATCTCAGAGTGGTCTCAGGAGAGTAAGCACAGGAAGGGCTGGGAGAGTCAAAATACTACAGTAGTGTGGTTGTACAGGAGACAGGCAGTGACCTACCACGACCCCTGAGAGATTTGGGATGCGGAGCTGTGAAGCTTACATAGCAGATTAAATCGCTTTGGGTGCTCCTGTGGGAAGAACCAGCCCATCCAACAGTTCTACCTCACGTTCTTGGGAGGCCCCAGATGCTCGATACACCAATACCTCTGTAACTTTCATTTCACCTTGAAGGGTTTCAGACATGTATTTTAAATGCATTATATTTACCCTTCTACACTACATCCATACAGACACATACAGCATTAACTATTTCAAGGTCTCCACAGCGAGCTGTTAGCCGAGACAGAACATGGGCCCGCACGCGATCAAAGCCACATGCACCATCTGCTCAAACATTTTAATGCAATTTACCAGGCAAGAGCTGAGCAGGAAAAAAAACCCGATAGATGAAAGATATTAGATTTCCCCTTCTCCAAAATGCCTCCTGCTGCTTGATAGATGAACCTCACTCACCCATAACTGATATTTGATTTAAAAACATATTCATAAATTTAAAAATAAAAGTACCACACCTGCAAGGTAACATTGACATAATTCTTCTGTTAACTACTAACCTGCTGCCCATGGAGAACTGTCCAAACTGATAATCCTATTGCCAAAACCAAATAGGAGTGGACAAGTTAAGAACTTAAAAGTTGTTACTTCCACTCAAATAGCAATTTCAATGAACTTCAATAAATGAATAAAGAATGAGAAAGATTTATTTACTGCAGCATTGAAGTCAAACAAGTTCTACATGTTAAGACTTGTATTTGGCTGAAGGTGGCAGCCCTGGGCCTAGTACTATTTGAATTTTGGGAATAAGTCCTGCAAATGATCTGTAAAAGGGATTCCAAATGGCAAAGGCTTACACGTCAAGAATCAGGATTTGAAGAACTTAGGACAAACTTCTTCTGTCATGTTCAACAGTATTCATAAAGATGTTTAGAGGGGGTTAGCAATTTTTCTATTATTAGAAATACTCACAGAATTAACAAGAAATTAGGGCAACTACCTTTGCTATAAATTCAGTTGCTATAAATTCAATTTCCTCTTCCAAACCCCCACACCATTCCCTATTCCTTTTAAGCTGACAATAAAAAATAAATTTAAAAAAACCCCCATAAATAAATAAAATCAGTTTCATAAGACTGTAAACATCACTGTTAATTTCTGATGTGAAAGGTAGAAAAATCTGCATACAGCAGGAATGTTCTACCAATTCGTCTCACTGATAGCCCAAATACAGCAGCCTTTGTGATTCATAATTTTAGGAAATGAGACCTCAACCTGAGCTGCCCCCCAGAGCTGAATGTCTGACTGTGTGCCAGGATGCTTCAACCATCAGCTAACAATCAAAAGCCATCATCTGGAGCAGTCATCATACCAAAACCTCCCCTTCTTTTTTCAACTCAAGGCTCATTAAAGGTCAACACAGCAAAATGAGTACTAAGAATTAACAGAAAAGGAAAAAAGAAGCCTGGAGAAGATGCAGGCAGGAGTGATCATGACTCAGAACATATGGTATAAGCTCCCACATAGGGAGTGACTGTCTGACCAGCACTCTTTGGCTTGGAAAGAAGTCAATGACAAGAGTTACAACTGAGATCTAAACAAATACCAAGTGGCTTAAACAAGGAAAACGAAAGAGAGGCTCACTAACTCTTCTCGCATGACAGAAGAGCTCTGACTGTATCTCTAAGTTGTTGGTCAGAACAAAAAATAAGTGATTCCTCACACAAGTTAGGCAACTTAAGACATTGTAGAGAGTAAAGGTTTACTGGGACTCAAACATTTCAACAAATGAACGGAAGAAAATTCCACAATGACTACTGAAAACAAATGTGCTATTTTCAGCTCAGGAAACATGCAGCTGCAGGAGCATATCAGGGAAGGATCAGTATAACCATGCCTGTCCTATTCATCTGTAGGCACTGGACTGGGATGTCATCATGATACAGCGATGCCCTGGACTTTAGGTTGGATCTGCTGTGCCACCCTTACATTATTTTATTGTATACCTCAGGACTTAAAAACATCATGAAAAGTCTTACAAAAAAAATTACAGAGTTCTCTTCTTTTTGTTGTTTGTTTGTTTGTGAGTAGGGGTTTGTTTGGGGTGGGGGGGAGTGTTTATTTGGGTTTGGTTTTATTTTTAAATGATTTGGTTTATAGTCTCATAGTTTCGAAGTGAACTTTAGTCCAATTTACTTGCTTCCGTCCCCAGCTAACATATTCTGCAACACTGAGCACTGAGAACATTGCCATTGATTTCCATCAGCAAAGGATCACACCCTAACTGCTTCCAATTTCACAGTTACTAAGCAACACCAAGTGATCACAGCCTCTGAGTAAGCAACGTCCTGTATTCAAAAGTTTGAATTGTAGAACTCCATACAGACTTGGAACTTCAGCACCTACCAATGAACACCAGCTTTGCAAATCTCAGATAACAAACTCCTGAAGTACAGAAATACATACCTTGGATGCCGTTAATTGAAATTAGCTCTTCTGAACCACAAAATTTCCTTGTATCCTCATCATGGACCTAAAACTGAGAGTACTTCCTACTCTACTGCAAAGTTTCTATATTTTTCCCAGTATTAACCAGAACAAAACCCCTTTTCTTTATATCAAAATTCATACATATCACTCCTATTAAAGTTATGTATTCAGGTATAAAGATGAAAAAGAAAACACACAAAAATGGTAAGTTAAACAGTACAATAAATTAGATTTTATACTTCTTACTGAACACTGATTACCAAATGATCTTCTTGTTCACATTATACCAAATACTTGTTCCAGTTTAGCACCATCAGCCTTAGGGGAACATGTAACATCATCCCTTACAATTCAGTGCATCTTCAGAGTACTGTATATTTTTTTAATGATTACATAAAAACACTGTAATAGGGTTTATGTTTTTCTTTTAAAATAGTATCACTGTTAGAAATACTATCACTGTCAGAAAATAGAAAATAACACCATATTATTCTTTTTTGTTGTTGTTGTAGGAGACTTTCCTGAATACAAGCAGCTCTTAAAAAAAAACCCAATAGATAAATTTGCTTTAATGAAGATGGTACTTGCAGCCTTTAATAAATTGTACGTGCTCATCTACACACTAAGACAACAGAAACCTTGCTTGCTGCTAACATGGAAAATCTGAGTGGTCCAGAAGACTGGATCCATTACCCAGTGAATGACTAAGAATGAGGCTGGCTGTCCTCGCTTAGAAAATCCTGATCTGGTCTAACATTTAAAAAATGTGAAATTTCAAGGGTGAGAAAGTGCTATGGAAGCCCACGCATGAGAAAGCTGCAAAAAAAAAAAAAAAGTGCTGCAGAAACCTCTGGTGTTTCATGTACATCCATTCACACACACACACAAATGTATACAGTAATTGTTTTGAGACACAGTTTAGCTCTTTTCTCACCCATTAGAGGAACCTAATCATAAGACTTGAGCAACATAAAAAGCTTTTGAAGCAGAAAGACTAGACACTGGTGTGTTACATCTAATGGAAACCATATTACACAGCAGTCTTTCACTTCTGAGACTGATTAGAAGCTGTATTGTATTTACCACACTATGAAGACAATAACCTGAGACAGAACATTAGCATAAATCATTAATTCATTGTGGGTGAATTCTAGAAGAGGAGATCTTTCTAAAGGGAAAATGATCACATTAAAATACAGGCAAACTTGAGGAAAACAAACTGTGCCAAGTAAATGGTGCCAAAATTAAGTAATTCATAGTTATCATACTTGGTCTTCAATAGGAAGAATTTAGAGCACATGAAAATACAACAACAGCTTAACAAACCAATGGGAAAAAAGTCAGCTGAGTATTACCTTGGCTATCTGAAAGCCCACTTGCTGGAATTAAACAGATCATATTCCAAAAGGCTCACATAGCTAATAAATAGTACTGGAAGACAGTGAACAACAGAGGACTGAGCACAAGTAGACTGTCCTGTGCTTACTAAGAATTGCCTATTCGCAGCAAATGAAAAAGCAAGCATGCAAAATTCTCCATATAAAAATAATTAGAAAAAATCCACCAATTTCTCCTCTCCTTTAATACTTACATGTAAGTTTTAGAAAGCAAAATTGTCACGTGACATTGCTCTGCAATAATTTCAATTAAAATAAATGATGTTGCTTTTAATGCAATTTACAACCTCATAAATAGCCAACCTGAGGAGAAAAGAAACAAAACAAAAGAAAAAAGCTACCTACCATTTACCCAGCAACCAAATACCAGTATGAAAGATATCACATTCCTCTTTCTATGTTTTAGATATAGAGGAGCATTTTGATATTCCAAATATTAGGGGATGTTAGTTGCTACTGATACTTTTAACTCATTACTAAGAATGCACTTGACATCTCTTGGGAAAGAAAAAAACCCCGCATGCCCTAATTTGCAGGTTCTCTTTTAAAGCTGGCATCTGTCTGTCTCCTTACTGCACAAAATAAAAGGCAAGCTTTCTGTTTGCAGGCTCCAGGTCACTTGCTCAGTTGCTACCCTCAAATCACAGCACGCAAGGGCTGCATTCCACCTGAGGAGTATTTGTGGCAGCTGCCACGCAGAGATGTCTGTGCTCACCGGGGTAGAAGGGGGCATTCCAGACTGTGAAGCTGATTGTGCTGAAGTGTTTGCTAACAGGGATGTCAATGAAGTAAAGGAGTTTCAGTACCTGAGTTAACAAGCTGCTGCTCCATGACCCCACAGCCCAGGACCTCCATCCATTCTCCTTGGAAGTTGATCTCCATCTCAAAGGAAGGGTGAGTAAATGGGAAGTAGCAATCTACCCATCTGACTTGCAGTCCTGTATCAGTGTTTAAAAAATAAATAAATATGAAAGGGTGTATGCTTAAAAGGCCATCCCTCCAACCATCTGTAAAACTTGCCCTTCAACTAATGACATGAATTACAGCAATCCAGAGAAAATAAATAGCAAACAAACTAATTTACAACACTTGTGCGAGGCGATAAATCTTAAAACCTGTGAAAAAAAATGACCATGTCTTTTCTAATATGAAAAATGCTTTGTGCAATTCAAGCACCCTTTGAAACCAAATCAATCATTTGTCAAACTCTAGCAACCACCTGGCATCGAACAAAAATGAGCCAAGATAATGGGAAAGTCAGTAATTTTGTTATTTTTTGCACCAGGAAATGACTGCTTCTCACAGGAAAAGCTAGCTAAGTCTTTAATTTTTACTTAGTATTTTATGGATTGCCTAGGCAAGTAATTTTTTTTCATCAGAACTTAATTAAAATACAGAGCTATTCTCTCTGTATATGTTTAAATATGAAAGTTTAAAATAGATATTAATATACACAAATAGAAATATATTTTCCAAGTTGTACATTATTAAGTTATGCAACACATGCACAGAGCATTCTGGACCCGGTAGATAAGTGTAAGAGAAAAGCCTCACTTGGTAAGTCCCCACCATCCTCTCCAGCTCAGCACTTCTGCAAATACCACTGTGCAAAACAAGGAAAGTCCTGGCATCTCAGAGCAGTGGAGCCAGAAGAGAGCAAGGTCTTCAGCGCTAAGAAAAGCAGAGTTGTTGTCCAAGCCCTCATTATATTTGATGAGCTTTAGTTCTTCTAATGATTTACAGCACCTTTGTTTCACTAAACAATTTTTTCTAACTATTAGGTGTCAGGAAAGAAGTCTCAGAAACATGAACACAGAAACTCAAAAGAGAACTGAAATGCAAATTCTGTAAGCTAAGCTAATGTCTTAACCCCAAATCCATCTTCTCTTCAGTTAAGCCAAATGCTAATCAGTGTTGGGATCATTAAGAACCAGGCAGGTCCAGCTTCGAAAACAAGGAGCACTGCAAAGGAAGTGAGGGTGACAGCAACTGTTAACATTCCTGGTTTGATCTTCAGGCTTTTTTGGGGTTGTTTCATAAAAGGAATGTAAAACATGAAATTGCACGATTCATACAGGAAGTTTTTCAAATAAAAACATTTTATGTAGCCTCAAGGATTAGATCTTCTTTAATTACTTCTGAAACATCAAATGTGGCTACAGAAACTGAAACAAAAAATTACGACAAAGGTACACATGCATGGCCAAAACATAAAATACCTCCGAATAGTCACAGAGAACTTTCTAGATGCTGTGAAATTTCAAATGGCAAGGCAGGTTTCAACACAAACAGACTGGTACTTCTAGATTTTCTTTGCTTTCTTAAAAACCAACCTCAGGAAATTACATGAATAATGAAAAAGCTTTTTGGTAATTGTATATACAGAACTCAGAAAACTGGAAGTATTTGCAATAGTTTCATTCACAACTGTACTGTGACTTACAGCAATCATTTTATTGCCTTTTTTTTTGTCTGCATGACAATAAAAAAATACATTGATGAACATAGTCGTGTATACAATAGTATGGTGTGCAGAAAACATTTTTTTTATTTGCTGATCTTGGCATTTTTAATCCTAGGGCTGTGAACATATAAAATATTCTCATTTAGCTTGCAACATTTGCAACTGTAGCAACTACATTGAATATTCAACTAGTTTCACTCAGTAACAACATTCAGATAATGGTTTCTTATTAATCCTCTGATTACTTAAAAAATGAAGCTCTGGGAAAAATAGGATTTCTCAGCTGTTTGTTCTTAATTAAAATAAATTTTAAAAGGTAAAAAAAGAATTTAAAGCTCTTTTTATTTTTGAATTTTAATGCATACTAATACTTAAGAGGCTTCTGTTTTAAATGCAAATAAGCAAACAAACAAAAATCTAAATAAACCAAAACAAATTCACAATGAAGAAACAACTCTCACCTTCATTCTGTTCTCTAAATTAATAGTTAATCCCACATACCACAATAATTTTATTCATACAGTATCCAGGCCATTTGGGAATACCTCTCTAGTTTATATTCAAGTGTTCTTTCAGACTTCTGGCTCTAAAGACTTTACTGAAAAGCAGAGGGTGCTCAGCCTTCAGCAACATTAACTGCATTTCTATAGAGTGTCACAGATAAATGGGTACATTTATTATTTAGATACAAAATATTGTCTTGGTGCTCAATATATTCCCAAGGAATAAAGGGCATTGCTTAAACTCAGCAAATTAACCCACTACAGATTAAAAAGGATTATGGTGATTAGGCTTCCTGTAGTACTACATAATTTGCCTGATTTGGCCTAATTTATTTCTTCACATACAGCCTATGAAATACTGGCAAAACTGATATTTTCTAGAAATTATATCTGTCTTAAAGTAGGCACTTACAAGAGCACAGTGCTGAATCTAATCAAAGCCTGACAACTAGACACAAACTCCGTAACTTTTCTGGTTCAAAGAAATTATTTGTGTTATCAGACACAAACACACCCGCTCATTTCAGAGCCTCACAGTGTTCATGGGAGTCCTTCCAGTGGGCAGGTGTATATTCATAACTGTGCTGGGTTGATTCTGGCTGAACACCAGGTCCCCAGCAAAGCTGCTCTACCATGCCCCTCCTCATCTGGACTGAGGGGAGAAAATATAATGAAAGGCTCATGGGTCAAGGTAAGGTCAGGGAGAGATCACTCACCAATTACAGTCGTGGCCAAAACAGACTTGACTTGGGGAAACTTGTTTAATTTATTACCAATAAAATCAGAGTAGGATAATGGGAAATAAAACTAAATCTTGAAAAGAACTTCCCCCCCATCCCTCCCTTCTTCTGGGCTCAACTCCACTCCCGAATTCTCTACCTCCTCCCCAACAGCAATGGGGATGGGGAATGGGGGCTGCGGTCAGTTCATCACCCATTTTCTCTGCCACTCTTCCCCTGCTCCAGGGTGGCATCATGCCCACCAAAGACAGTCCTTCATTAATTGCACCAGCGTGAGTCCCTCCACAGGGTGCAGTCCTTCAGGAACCTCTTGTTCCAGCATGGATCTCTCCACAGGGCCACAGGTGCTGCCAAGAGCCTGCTCCAGCACAGGTTTCCAACAGGGTCCCAGCCTTCTTTGGGAATCCACCTGCTCCAGCATAGGGTCCTCCATGGGCTGCAGGTGGATCTCTGTATCGCTATGGACCTCCACGGGCTGCAGGGGCACAGCTGCTTCACCATGATCTGCACTGTGGGCTGCAGGGGAAACTCAGCTCAGGCACCTGGAGCACCTCCTCTCCCCCCTCCTCCACTGACCTTGTGTCTCAACGAAGGCATCTGAAGGGCTGCTTCTCACACATGTTCTCATTCCTCTCCCTGGCTGCAATTGTGCTGGACTTTTTTCCTCCCTTTTAAAATGTGTTATCCCAGAGGTGCTACTACCATCACTGATGGGCTCAGCCTTGGCCAGCACTGGGTCCACCTTGGAGCCAACTGGCACCGGCTCTGTCAGACATGGGGCAAACTTCTGGCACCTCCTCACAGAAGCCACCCCTGTAGTCTCCCTGCTACCAAAACCTTGCCATGCAAACCCAATACAGTAACTTCTATTTCAGATCAGGATGGAAATAGTGAATAATTATTGTTATTTCTGAACACTGAATCCAGGTAAGCAATTGGTTGTAGCCTGCACTCAAAAGTAATGGTGTTACCAGATATTAAGCTAAACAAGTGATAGCCTAATTGAGTCTCATAATGAAAAAGGCTTGACCAAAGGCACTGAAAAAGAAAGAAAAGAAATAAGGAACAAACACTTTAAAGCAGCCTGTTGCTACACTGCAGCACAGAAGCAACAAAGCCTGAGACCCAGGTGGTCTTCACTGACCGGAAATTCTCTTTGTTGCTGTGAGGATTATTTTTAGAGACGAAGTAATGGAAGAGAAAGGAGAGAGGTGCAGGGTGGGTGCTGGGAAGCACAGAAGGTATTGAACTGTGGCCTCTTGAGGTGTGTGTCAATTTGTAAGTACTCTGCACCTTGTTGTTTCAGATAACTCATCACGCAGCAGACAGGAGCTGGCTGCCCATATAAACCTGCATTAGCTCACATTTTTCAGAAGTTATTAGCCAGACCATTATGTCCCTGATCATTTTATTTTTTTTTCAACTTGTTACACTCATAGATTGCCATGCACTCAAAAGAGGTATCAGTACAACAGAATTAAGAAGGAGAATGAGCAGAACAGCATGTTTGATTTAAAAGACATCCAGTGGTGGTTCAGAGAGAACCAGCAGTGGCAAACCCATCAGTCAAAGCACAGCATTACTCATTCTCATGCCTTCCCTTACCAGTGCCTAGGAACTGGGTAGATAAATATGGAACAGCAGTGAATTTTGAGCCATTTCATCTGAAGCAATGAATCACAGAACCAGCACACAGTCATTATTTTCTATTTGCTATAGTAAGACTACTTCTGAATCTCTCAGGGTTCAGAAAGCTTTTGGCCAACTACAGAGAGGTTAGAGAAAGAACCATAGTTGAGAAAGACTGGCTACCTTTATGAGGAAGTCATGGACAGCCTTGTTACAAGGTAACTAAAATGAGAACTAACAGACTACCAGATCTGTATGGGGAGATGGAGGTGTAACTTAAATTAGTGGATTTTAAGTGTGCACCTTATGCAGGTAACAGACAAAAACTAAGGAAGGTGATGTCTAGGTGTAGTATTTGAAGTAGCTTCTTGACAGAAAAATGGAAGAAACTGAAAGACAATCACTTGTAGAATGCAAAATCAGGCATGTCATAGCACCAGAAAATGCCATAAGAACTACCTTACATTGTCAAGTTTTTAAGACAACTGATTGCATGCTCCAGAACTTTCTCCCTCCTCTAATACGTGTCATTCCTTTGCCTGTTGGCAAATCCAGAAAGACATAAAAAGACAAACTTTTGGGGTAAGTGAAGATTTCTGTGAAGTCTTTGACCTTCCTCAGGATAGCACAGTGATTTTTAAGCAACTTTGTTTTGTCAGCACTGAATTATCCAAATAGTGTGGTAGGAATCAGATAGAGCACAACTGTCTCATTAAATATTATAAAAACTAACCTAGAACAACACATAGAAAAAGAAAACAAAAAAAGGCAGGTAGGTGATATGACCTTTCTGCAGAGATCCTGCAGAGATCCTAAATCTATCATCAACCTGAGCTAGTAAATTCCCAGAGAATCACTGCAGAAGCACAGCTTCCAAATCCAGGACTTCAGGCACAATCTAGTTTATGCAAAACTAACATGCACAGCAGACTTAATCTACAATCCAAACAATCTGCCCATGAAAAACAGTTGACTGTATGACAATGCAACATTTCAGTCACTTACTGCAGCTGTGGTCATGCTATCCTGCTAGAAAAGATGTGCAACTTCACTACAGTATTCTGCTGACAGCACAGGCTGTAAAGAATACAACTGATGTCAAGTATAAAGGGAATGAAATTTTTGCTTTTAACAGAACATGGGGCTTTATGAAATATCCACATAAAGGAAAAACATAGAAATTTTCCAAGAAAACACATTTAAACACATTTTAAATTTTAAGTTAAAGTTTACAGGAGTCAAGAAGTACAAAGTAATCAAGAGTACTGTGTAAAGTGAAGAGTAAAATGCTAGTTAAGAGACAAATTTATTTATGTGTGCCCCAAGCCAGTTGCAGTGCACTGATGTCATACACCTTCTGCCTAACATGAACTTTCCTCTTTGAATACTTTGAATTCCAGTATTTCCATGAATGGGGGGGGCAGGGGGAGGAGGGGGGCGGGGAATACACACATATCTATACATGCATATCTATAATTAGATTTAATTCAATAACTGTATCTTGTGTTTGTATTTCAGGAAAAATACTGGGGGTATAGAAATAGAAAATCCCTACAGTAAGAAGGTGTACAAACTAGTTTTAGTTTGTACATTTAAGACAATTTATGAATATATTTTAATGTCTTCCTAGCTACTGTGTGGACTGTAGAAGAACTAGTAATAGCCACATGCTAAGGCTTAAAGTGCAGCATCTGTCAACAGTTAGAGAAGGATGTCACTGCAGTCTGAGATACCACTAATAACTCCTAGAAATTGCTCACTTTAAACATCCTCAGCATCTGAGGTTGATCTAAATACATCATTCTTACTGTTACTCACTTTCATTCTAATTTTGTATGTTTCAAAAGGCCACTGTTAAGTAAAGTACACCTATAAGAAGCTCTGAGCTGAGGAGCTTAAAAATATTTGTCCAGGTAGAATAGAACAAAAACTGGTAAAAGTTTTGTTTGCTATAAGTCAACTTTAGAAATTCAGAAAAATATTCAATTCAAGCAGTCATATATAGAACTTGATATCATTATCAATCCACTCTTGGAAGTACTGCTCTAAGTGCAGTAAACATCTTTAAAGACCTTAGAAAGTAGGCAAGATACCTCATGCATTCTAATACCATGCAGTATTTCCTCAACAGAAAAATGAATCAGCTCAGGAGAGCAGCCTCCATGCCAGGAAATAGCATTAATGTAGCAATTCTGACTCAGGCCATTTATAAATTCAGTTCCTGAAACTGAAAGCAGGTATTTCTGAGGAGAGAATACTTCATTCATATACACATTCATTACCCTTCCTCATTCCACTGTAAGTACCAAAAAACAACTATTTTTCAGCTTGATGTGAACTTAGCAAACATGGTTTGCCCTCAGCTGGAAGTTTTAATTTATCTGCATAAGGGAACTGCTCACGGCGCTTTGTGTGCACACACAGCAGAGCAGCACATGGACACACACACCCCTTCCCTGCTCCTGCCCATCCCCATGCCACTGGTGCAGGATGTGAACACTTCCCAAGCTCTCACGCACCCCAGATGCGATGCTGCACCCATGGTCCATCCCTCCAGGGACATGGGAGGCCCAAGTGGATGAAGCAGAGGAGGTCCTGCACTGCTTTGCGCTGGAGCTGGAGTTGCCTCTCCTCGCAGGACGCACGCTGACAGGCCTTTAGCACACAGCTTCTGCCAGACCACTGCTTGCAGTTGGGTCTCCACAAGTCACCACCTGTATTCATGCCCACTACATTACCCTGACACGCTGCACACCAAAATATTTTCACAAAAACCTGCTGAGTCAACACAGCGTTGTGTGCACCAGTATTTAGGAAAATCCAGAGAGGAGTGTGTGGCCTCTTGGAAAAACCCATGTGGCTGCTTCTGTATTGCCAGCTGTCAACACAACCCCTAAGCTTCCTGTCTGTGCAGCAAAATGTTTGCAAAAGCCCAAATGACTACAGCCATGAGCAGTCTGGGGGAAAAGGTGCAAGAACCTACCATCACCAAAGATGTGAGTCATGAGCTTTGTGAGCACTTGCTTCAGGTTGAACTCTACCAGCCTCACTGCCTCCATGGTGTGACACTCCTGCTTGTGTGCAGTGCGATGGCCTTGCTCAAACAGCTGTAAACCTTCACCATCTTTAATGCTGGAGAACAACTAGAACAAAACCACAAAAACACCAGTGTTTTGCATCAGTGACCTTCTAAACGAAAATAAAGAATGAAATTTCATTGATTTAAGTGGGAATCTTACCTGCTAGGTCTGCACTGTGAAAAACAAATATAAAGGCTGTGACTTTATACAAATTCTGTCCACTAAATGCAGAGATGAATCATCATAAGAACAAAAATACTCAAATAATCAAATCTGGTTTATTTTTGTACTGTATCTTCAAATAATACAATTAGCTTCAGGAAAATAATAATTCACAAAATGAACATCTCTCCTTTTCTGATTCGTTACTTTGAAAGTTATCATGCAGAACAAAGTACTCTGTACAGTGTATTACACCCCAAAAACTACAAAACACAGTGGCATTTATCATGACTTCAAGTTTTTTAGTACTTGAATGATGTAAAAGAAATACCACAACACCAAAAAGGAAACAAAACCACAAAAACACAAAACCAAGCAAACAACAAAAAAAACAGACCCAACCTCCCACCAAAAAAAATGAAACCCAAAAAAAAGCCAAAAAAACCCAAATAAACCCTGGAAGTTTAATGAGACTTAAGCTACTTACAGTTGATTCATCTTGGGTACAGTGTATTCATCTAAGGACTACCATTTTCCTGCATATTCCCACACACAGCATCCTTTTTGTGAACAGGAATTTTGTCAATGGGGCATTTAAGGATTCATGATCTCAGGTGGGGGTTTCCAGATAAATTACAAAGCACCAGGACAGCTGTTTTGGGATGTAGGAGACTTGCTCTTCACTCAGACGCTGCTCCCCACCACATCTGCTGCAAGTTGAAGATTTCTGTTTCTGGCATATCCCCATATGTTTCTGGCCAGGTGATCCTGGACAGATACATACCAGCAAATCTATATCCTCTCAGAAAGACCAATAAAACATGCTCATTAAACAACATTGTTGGAGGCTCGGTGTCTTGGGGAGACAAGCAGGCAGTTTTACAGTCTAAAGAGCATTTTTGTTCGAAATCCTTACAGCTGTGCAAAAACCCTATCTCTGGGGTGAAGTCTGGAGGGTAGGGAGCGCCAATTGTGAAAGTGTTTCTAGTGCCCTTTCCTACCCCTCCTCCTCCACCTTCCCATAGTCAATCAAGCACAGAGGGAAAAAACATGCACTGAGATTTTCTTCCCATTAAGCCTCCCAGCATAACTAGCTCTTAGTCAGGAGATGCCATGAATAGTGTGCAATCTTAACAACTCACGGATGCCTGCAGAAGTTGTTTTAACTGTAAAACTGTAGTTTGATGCCTTCAGAGCGCTAAATGCTCTAAACAAAAAGTTCAAATGAATCTCTGGTAGTCCACAAATGCTGGATACAATTAATTAGGACTAGTTTCTTGCACATTTCCCACAGACACAACGAATGAAGAGTCTGAGTTCAGACAGCACGCAAACTAGCACCACAGTAGATTGAATGAATACAAAAAAACATCCAGTAGCATAAGTTTTTATTGCTAGCCACAAGGAGTTTGCTGGAAGATAGAGAAAACACCTCTCCAGTTAATCTCCTTAGTGTGCTGCAGAAAATACTAAATTAAAAAGGAAAGTAGAAATACCAAATAAAATGACTCTCCATCAGTCTAACAAAAATGCCTTTACTAGCCAAAAGGCAGCAGCTTGACAAACAAAGTATCACACATTTAAATAACACGTTCTTTATACAAGCGCTCATCTGAGATTAAACCCCCTTCTTCGTACTGGCATTATTCCTACCTTGGCTGGAACAAGCAGATAATACCCACTCTGTAACTAATTTGCTGTCAGCAACGCAGATAGGTCATCCAGCATGTGGCTTTGAAAGCCAGGGGGAATTCAGAGAGGCCAGCATTAGCCTAGGGAGTATAATTGTCTTAGGCTCACCAGGTGGCCAGTGGAGAGACACAGCCTCCCTCACAGAGGAACACGGAGTGGCTAAATTAGGTTCCTGCTCTGAACTATCCTATGCAGGTAGCTGTTTTTTCTATTGACTCACTCACTAAGCCAGAAACACCCTTCAGGCAACAGAGATGTTCCCTCTTTGGACCAGAATACACTGTATTTACACATTAGAAGGTACATTTGTTATTTTAGGACATGAAACTCTCTTCCTCCATTTCCCCTTCACTCCTCCCTTCAGCTGAAGACTGGCTCCTCAGACCACTGCAAGGAACAGACAGTCTGGACACTAGCCTTTAAAACACAGCATACATATCAACAAGTACGTAGAAATACTTTTCCTTACTGTTGTATTATTCCTGAAATGTTGATATCACAATTACAGTCTTAAGCAAAATTCTGTTTCAGTGGTTTATATCAGATGTGGAAATGAAATACATGCAAGAATCATTAAGTACATTGGATCATAATCCAGCCCTGTAACCTGCCTGAGTCCTCATCCTGCCAAACCAGTCATATGCAACTTCTCCTTCTCCAGGCCAGGACAAGTGTCCATGCAGCAGTGCGCTGAGCCAGGCTGGGAGGTGGCTCTGGATGGGTGGTAACCCAGGAGAAGGGAAGAAACTGAGGGATGTGAAAAAATGATCAAGTTTTGCTTAGTAATGAAATCTCAGCATAGTAGCAACACCAATAGATGAGCTGGCACGTGGAACAGGGCTGGGCCACTTTGGACACAGGCGTGACTCCAGCCCAGTTCAGACAGGCTCTGAAAACACAGCCATAGGGAAGTCCCTGAGAGACAGGCAAGACAACAGCCTGTCAGTCAGGCACTGAAAGGCACTTTGGTATTCTCCATAGAGGCTCCATCAGCTGCAGATGGGGTTATAGAGTGAAAAAAAGAGATGCCTTACAGTTGTATTAATATTTATTCCCGACTTTCCATTCATTGACATTGCTACGTCAATATGAGCAGCTTTACCGATACACCAATTTCACTATTACAATGATTGAATTAAGTACATGTCTTGGATTAGAAACACTTCAACATTTCCGTACACATAAAGCTGGGAAAGTCAAAGCTTGAATAAAATGAAGAATCACCTACAGTCACTCCTTTCTGATGTCAGCTTTTCTCAAGCACATATCTGAGCAAATGGAGAAAAAAAATACCTAACAGTCTTGCATAAAACACTGACACATCCAAGACAACATTTTCACGTACATTCATTCCTTTGGTGCAGACTAAAGCAGCGTGCACTATCTTACTGTACTGAATACGATCAGTCACTACTACAACCAGGAAAAAAATTTCCTGTAGCCATAAATCGAGCACTTACGTGTCTTTCTAGTGTAAGGACAAGAAGATTTTTCTTTGAGTGAAGGTGTGCAAAATATTGAATACTGTATCACCATGCAGAAGTCAAAAAAACTAACACCAGGATTTATCAGCATATCTGACTGGTGCTGCATTATGAAGGAGAAGGCAGAAAGGAATTGAAGCGACCTAACCATGTGGCATGAAGTTTACTCACAGTTTAGCTCATAATAAAAATAAATTAAAATCTGATAACATGTAATGGCAAGAAGACATGGGGTTTTAACTGGACAAGTACAAATGGAGCTATGCTCCTTCAAAAGCACATTCCAGTATTCCTCAGCCTGGCATGAAGGGCAGAAGTCACATGTGTGATTTAAACAAAGACCCCAGCGTTTCTTCGGTCACTTGAAAAACTTTTTTGTCTCACATCCCTTCATTATCCATACATTTAGTATTCAGTCCAAAATAAGTGTCTCTTTGCAGGATGGCATTCATAGGTTTCAGATCAGAGAGATCTGAAACTACATCCTGTCTTTCCACAATGCAGTTGTGTATTCCTCCTGCCACTCATGCATACACCAGTGATCAAGATAATGAATAAATCATGCTCATGTACTTATACTCACAGATAAACCAGCATTTAAGATTATCTCTATGAGGATCTGCACGTGACAACACCCAACCTTGCCACACCAAATACATTTTGTCTCACTGGCCCTAATAAATATCCCTAAAAATGAACCAACAGCTGCACTCTGAACCCACTCACAAACAGCAAACCCTTTCCACAACATTTTAAGTGGAACTCAGGACTCAACCAATGGATCAGGAATTATGAAGATGATGCCACCAACAGATGGCTCAAGGAGAAAACCTAATGTCAGTCTCAGTCAGCCACCAAGGTGTAAACATACGCCCTGATCCAGCCAGTTCCAGGTACCAAAGAGAGATCCACATGACAGAAGGCTCTTCATGTCATATCAATAAGAATTTTAGGGGGTGGAAAATGGCAAAAATGACTTCAACCCACAAGCTTGGGGTTGAACCTTAATTTCTACATCCTTCCATTTCCACTCCTCCAATTACAGCAAAGAAAGGTAATCTCTGTTGTTTTTTGGGGGTAGACGGCTTGTGTTTTGGGTTTTTTAACCTAATCAAAGTGTTTCTGTAAGAAAAGTGAAAACGATAAAGATGTTTTCAAACCATAAAGAAAAAGTAACACTGCTACACCTGATACAATGATTAAGACATACATGATAGACTTCTGTTTCTGTGGCAGTAGAAATTCCTTTACTTTTAAGCACCTTAGACTTCCCAAATACACTTGTAGGCATTTTGCTCTCTTTTTTTCCCTGCACAGTTCAAATACTGCATTGAATGTATATAATTGCTTTATTCTGAAAAGCCTTCTTGATTTGTTTGGTTTTTTTAGCTGGACAACAGAGAGTAAGACAAAGTCTGAAAAAAAAAATGAAGTCTTTGCAGTAAAAGATGCACTATTGGTTTTCAAACTTTCTAGACTATGGATCACTATGAAAATCTAGCAGACCGTCTGATGCCCTTCACCGTCAAATTTTCAACTAAAAATAACAACGAATACAATTTGGGTCCTCGGATCAGTGAAGATCTATTTATTATGGCATGATTTATACACCACAACTTGGAAACTACAGAATAATGCAAGGTTCACAACTTGGACAGATACCAGAAAAAGTGAAGTCAGTTCCACCTGAACTAGCCAGGCCCTTTATTGCTACCACTCAGCTAAACTGAAGCTTCAGGAATAAATTCACCTCAGAATATTCTAGCAAAGTAATGCTGCTGCTCTTTTTCTTACCAAGGTGAATCTAGTTCAAGTGCCTCTGCTCCTGTACAGCGCTCGCCACTCCCTGTGAGAAGAAGGGCCGTCTCTCAGGCTCCTTGGCACTGATGCTTTGCTCACAACCCCACCAATAAGTTGTAGAGGGCTAAGAAGGGTACCTTTCCTTGGCCATTTAAGCCTTTTAAAATATTTGTTCCTTGTGCCCAGCTAAACACTGCTCTTATGACTCCTACTCACGCTCACAAGCACTCTCAGACATACTCCAAATCACTCCATAAAATAGGCTGATCCCTGGAACACTATAAATTGATTTAAATTCCTTTACATATGAGGATTTAAAAAATGGACTGAAGACAGGAAGGAGCTTTCCTTTGATACAATGTCAGAGCAGAAGAACAGTGTCCAAAGCTGCAGCAACATACAGGATTTTGGAGAAGTCAAACCTAAAGACATGAGTTTTCCAGGTGGAAACCCAGCATGGCACTTGATTAAAAAAAACCTCAAAACTGCAGATCAGTGGTCAATCAGGAGTTCACATCATCCCAAACCACAAGGAAAAAAGCAACATTTTTTTTTTTGCTTTTTAACAATACACAAGGAATATTGCCAAGCTACACAAGTATGGGAAGATGAGGAAAGGAGTATGTACTTAGATGAAAAAGAGAAAAATCTACTAATCTTCTATTAGCTAGAACAAGAGTCTTTACATTTTGGGATATAAAAACTAGAAGCTACAATATTGGCTTTCTTTTTTCAATTATATATAGTCCTTTGGAGGAGTAGTCCTTTATTTGTAACTAGAATATCTACCATTTTTCCATTGCATCCTAACAAAAAAGTTTCCATTTCCACCATAAGCATTTCAATGGAGAATAAAGATGTATCCCTACTACTTCTAGCACAAACAAGCCCGATAAGAGCATATTTTTTTCATCTAGACAATCTTGTATTCGCCTCCACTGGAACAGGGTTACTAAATTAGAGGAGCAATTTCCATGTTTTAGCATCTGTTCCCCTTAAAATTTGTGTATCATTCAGTACAGACTATAAAACACCGTACAAAGTCTCCTTCCAATGTGTAAACATCTTTTGTTGTCAACTGAAAGCTGTTCATTGACTGCCATTGGGTTTATATTGGCTCCCTCTTCTGGCTGACAGGCACAAAGTGCAATTTAGTTGAGATTTTTTTTCTCTTTTCCATAAATTATGGAACTGCACCAAAGCCAACGGCATAGCACAGAAATAATTTCTCTTATAATCCACCCAGGAAAACTGGCCAGTTCAAATTTGACTACAGCAGTATCAAAATTGCCAATCCAAAGCACTGACAAAAAGAAAAAAAAAACCATATACCATAGAAAGAAAAAAAAATCCAAACACCAATTAGAAGAAAAACATGAATGCTGGAGGAAGTGAATACAAAAGAATATCACTTGGGGATACTGTTTAAGAAGAACAGATGATTTTATGCTCAGAATTCTGAAGTAGATTTGGGATTTCTGGTTTTAACTATTTATATTAGTTTCTAACTGTTCTATATATTACATTCAGATAATAATCACCTAAAATACTTTCAAATGTATTGAAAACATGTCTAAATGTATTGTCAGATGTTCTTTGATGGCAGTCCAAGGACATTTTTTAAAAGTTTATGAGAAATTTAAGCATGAATTATTCTTTTAGCAATGACTTTGGAAGATGGGAATTTCTTTAGTACTTTAATATTTGCACTCATACAAAGCTGCAGAAATGCATCAGTTACCTGCTCATCTTTGAATTATAGATTACTTCTCTCTTTAAAAAGTAATCAACCAACCATCATGAGAAAACATAGCCAAAAAAGCAAATAACTCACAAATATCTCAGAATAAGTACTGTAAAATTGCCAAACTCGGTTTATTTTTCCAGATCTTACTTCAACGTACAGATATTAACTTTGATATAAAGAATTATGCTGAAGGTTTCCATCACAGGGCAGGAGTTTTAACATAGTCATGACTACAGAATTTGGTATTTGTAAAGGAGACTCACTTTTGTACATATCCTACATCTTTCATATCCTGCCTAAAATTTCAGCTGAGAATGAAGTGATTTTCCCCCACACCTCCTAAACTGAGATCAAACATAAAATTCCTCTAAATTCAAGTTCCTATAAAATCACTCTACGCTTTTATCTTTCTTTTCACATCATCTTCGGTCTGTGGTCACTTACACTGACAAGACAGCAAATGATAAATGTAAAAATCAAAACAAAAAATTAGAGCAGCAAACTGACAACAGCATTTAAAATTACTATATTGGCCATAACATGAAATGTACCCAGGGCTTGTAGCTAAGAGCTAACAGTTTTTCCCTTGGTTCCAAAGATTCTGATCCTTGGTACTTGTGCAAATGTCTTCTCACCAGAGATTGTAGCCTGGTTATGAATGAAAAGTCTGAGACAAGGGTAACAGGCCCTGACAGTCACAAGTTTCTGCTCAGTGGGTTACAGCTTAAACTTGAGTATAAATAAATGAGTATCAGAGTATTTCTCTCATGTAGTATTACCTCTATTAAGTCTTTGTTCCGCTCAGACAGTTACTTCTGGAATTATTTAAATGTGGATTATTTTGAACAGGCAACCAGAACATAAAACACAGAAACAGTCCCCAGTGAAATTTCTGAATTACATATTAATTTTTTTCCACAAGGCTCTTGTGATTATGGCTGTAGAAAGGGGTATATATTGAAACACGAAGTGAAGCAAAAAAGGATGCTTCAGATTATGCTCAGGTTTATAATTTTTCAGGTTGCCCAATAAACAACACTTTACACATTGTGCACCACACCACTATTCTTTCTTCATCAGTATAGAAAGCTCTCCAATAACATCTCAATCATTTTCTTGGAGAAAAAGAGAGAAGAGAAAAAGAAACAATCTCCAATGCAATGAATTATATTGTTAAACATTGTGTATTTCTAGATGGAACATGTTAGTGAAAACATTTCTGTAACTCTGTTCCCAGTTATTCAAATCCTGTTATTCCTATTATTGAATTTGTAAAGTAGAAAGAAATAGTCTATCATTAGGACCAAAATTTCTTAAGGGGTACATTCATTAACAGGTATTTCAATTAGATCAATCACACCCGAGGTTGCAGCAATTTCCTCCTGCAAGAATATTGATGTTATAATTTTGTGGCAGATAAAATATTTCCATCTGAATGACTGAACTCCTGCTCAAGTAAAAAAAAAGTTGTCATGAACAAAAACGGTTAAGAAATGGAATTTTCTTTATATAGTATTGTATACCATATACCCTGATTGTATTCATAAATAGGCCTATGCAAAAAGAACAGCAAACAAACCAGGCTGCCTAAGTCTGCAATATTTCCATTTCGTGGTTCCCAAAGAAGCAGCTGCAGGCTGGATCCAGCACCACGCAGCTCACAGGACACCTGCAGGGGCAGGCATGTGTTCGCAGTGGAAGGACCAGCGGCCACACGGGGTGGGAAACGCCAGTGCAGGCAGCACGAGCCCCTTCCAGCACGGAGAAGACCAGTGTTCTCTGATTACCTTAGTTTTCCCTCAGGCATCCAAAGGCATTAGGCTTCTCTGCCAAGCTCCTGTCACCCATTGGCAAGCACATTAAGAACAGTCTACATCTCAGTATTATTAGAATAAGCTAGTTTTAGTTATAGAACTGTGAATTTGGCAGTATTGCTACAAGCATACACAAATTATACAAATCAATTACTATTTGGAAAACAAACTGGCTTATATTTACCACTGATCAATGATGCAGCAGAGTACTCTAATGACACCCAGGCATTTGCAGAACATGCAAGCTGTGCCAACAAAACATATAAACTTAAGAGTCTTGGACATCAACCTAGAGCTCTTTAGCTGATGCCTCTGGACTCTGATGGGTTTACTGTGTATGCACTACACACACATAACTATTGGCTGCAACATATGAATCCTTCAAGGCAGCTTTTTCAATTAATTTGATAGAGTTTTTGATAAAGTGATCTCACCAGAAGTGAGTTGTGACAGAAATAGAATTGAATTGTGCAGATCATTAACTGAACAAGTTGTTTCCTTTCAGATTATGTTTCATTTTGCTAGCTTTCAATAATATTGTCTTTCCATTTTTTCACATTTTCCTAGGGAATTTCATCATTGTTTTCAAATTCAACACTTTCCATCTACATTTTTCACAAATTAAAAATATTACTATATGATAAATCACTTGATCTTTATCAATGTGCAGCATAACATTGTTGCTATAATATGCTTACGTGCATGAACTTTGCTTACAGCAAGCACAAGACCAAGCAACTTACCCAAAAGGTCTTTCACCCCAACTAGAGAATTCATACCTCGTGGCAGGAGAAGAGGCGCACTCCCTCCATCTGATGGAAGACTGGGTAGTGGGTGTTATCAATCGTGTCTCGGCGGTAGACATCTCCCACTGCCAGAAAGGCATCTAGGCCAGAGTGTATCAAGTCCCACTGATGAGCTGATGTGTGTGCTCTTAGCATGTGGTCACGATTCAAGTAATAGTTATCCTCTTTCCTTCTGCTGGCATGGTTCTGTGGAATAAGTAAACTATCAAAATTCTGCTGGACTGTAACTACCGGGGAGAGACCATCATACACAGAAAAGAGCGGAGTCCCGTGGCGTCCTAGATAGTGTTTGTAGAAGTGCTCCTTCACCTGCTCCTTGATTAGCCACAAAGGGTGGTGTTTTCTGTTGTGCAAGTTCTTCCCCACCTTGGAAAGGATCTTCTCTGTGACATTGCTGTAGTCATCTTGAGGATAAGATTTACCAAGCAGTTCCACAGTATTTGAGCAGGGGGCACTGGCAGTGAAATCTGAAGGTACAGACTTGGATGAAGAATGCCTTGAATGGGTGGGAATTCCTCCTACCTTTACTTTTGGTGATAAAGCTGTTTTAGAATACTTAGCTACCCTCATGAATTTCCAGAGCATTGCCATTGTAAGCTTTTTTACGATCTAGAGAAAGAAAAGGAATTAAAAATATTTGAGTTAGGAACTGCAATCTTGCTGCAGAAATTGCTAGTATCTTAGGGATACATAAATCCAAATGTCTGCTTGATTAGTATGACAAAATTCCCATTATAAACCACTGTTTTGACTTCAGAGGAGGGAAAATACCCTTGTGGTCAAATTTCAGCTAGGATATTTTATTCAATTATCAGGCTTCTGCATCACTGCACCAGTATTAATGAATTTAGACCTAGCCTGAACCCCATTCCAGATGACACTCTTTAAAGATGAATAAACATCAGGCCTTCTTTCAAACAATATTTTTCATCCAATTAAAACATGAGGCAAATATTACTTATGAGAAACTCAAAAACTTAACAGTGCCCTTCAGCATTCAGAACTCGGTTATAATAAGCAATTAACTTATTGCTGTATCATCTGCCCCATTAGCAGAAGCTACTGAACATGTTTCACATCTACCTGATGCATGTGGCACCCACTATGCAATCATCACTAATTCTTATTTAATGCCAGACAAAACCAGTTTAACCTTTCAAACTACTGAACCACTGTGAAAAAACAGATGGCCAAAGCACAAGTCACGTATTTATATATAAACAGCACATTAAATTCACACATGAGTATTGCACAAGATTCACAATAAAGAGGCCATACAGTCAGAACCAATGTTAGGATTTTGCAGTGAGCACAAAACCCCTTTTTCTGTATGTTCCCAGGACGGCTATTTTCACAGTTCCACTACTGTACAGGGGAGTCAAGCTTGTCAGATACCAGGGAGGCAAAGTCATGAGATTCTTCAAGTTGTCTGAACTGAAGAACTCATTTCCCATCAAAGAGCCATCTTTACACATCCTCCCTGTTCACAGACAGGCTTTGTGCTTCATGTCTACACAGCTGCATTCTCTGTAGAGTTCAAAGATAATTCCAAAACCAAAGAGTTTTGAGAGTGGTGAACCTTTTGGTCACTCCATATGCACAAGCCCATTCTGAGATGAAAAATTACTTGAAAATCTACAGTTGGGCTTCAGAAATACTAGCAAAGTAAAATAATTAAGCATTACAATTTGCTATTATGGAATGGGAAAACAGAGGCATTAGAAGTTAAGTGACCAGGGAAAGGCATCTGCTACAAACAAACTGAGTTGTATTTCTCTATGAACCAAGAATTACAGGGCCACAGGTTTTCTGAGTGAAAGAATTTTCTGTGAAAGTCATCTTAAAGAACTGGGGGAAGAAAGGACATAGGCAATAATAAATACACCATAGTCTTCTAGGGATACCTTTCAATCTTTACGATTACAATATCTGGCTAGCTTTCCGCAGGAACATAAGGAAAACAAGTGTAAGTGAAAAATAAACAAGGTTAAGACTATTTTTCATACTCTCACACTTCAAAATATGTATGCAAATAGAACAGACATACTAGAATAGACAGCCCCAGAAAAAACCAAATCTGTAAAAGATAATGAGTACAGTCACATTTGGCTTTCTTTCTTCTGACTTATACCTAGAAGTTTTCCATAGGTCTGTTTTCTCAAGTAATTGTATCTCAATCAATCAATCAAAATAAAGGCAAGTTGGGTAGACAGAAATTAAATCTGGCTGGGAAGGGTAAGATTACTAAATATTTGGTTTAATCCTTTTTCTGGTAGAATATCTTTAGAAATAAAGAACAGCTACAAATTTTATCTAGCTTTGAAACTTTTAAGAAGGACTGCCTTTTGCAGGGGGGAAGCTAAGAGTTTACAAAATTATTTCACCAAATTAGCTCTTGATCATTACTGAGAATGTTCTTCAGTAAATGAATTCACACGCACACCAAAAACCACTCTGATGGAGGCTAAGCAAGGGATTGTCTTACATTTTGAAAAGAGCCTCCATTTTCCTGAAACATACGTTCTCCATCATGGAAAGTGAGTTCTCATTTTCAAACAGCTGCTTGAAATACCCAGTCCTAGTCAGATAATGAATTCAGCTTCCCTTAAGTAAATATCACCATCTGCCCATACATTTATTTTTCTAAAAAATTCAATTCAAAACTTATACATAACCATAATGAACAAAAAACTCTCATAACTTTATTGTGATTCTCGTGATGTTTGCTGCTTTCTTAAATATCATTCCTCTGAGAATCAGACAACCATATGAGAAGTTTAACTTTCACATAAACAGTTCTGATGATTTTAAATCTATGGAAAAAGGAATTAGAACATGCACCTTAAGTGTTGGAAGGCATTCTTTTTTGTTTGTTTGTTTGTTTGTTTGTTTAAGACTCATTATTTTTAAGGGAGACTCTGGTGTATACATCTTCAAGGGCTTACCTGATGATATTTCAGTATTTGTAATGAGGAACCCTGCTCTCAGTTTCTGATAGTTCAGAAACACATTTTTTTCCGAGCAAGTGATATATACTCCTCACAAACTTGTACAGGAGAAAAACCTACAGATAAACTTGTATCAGTTTTCATCCTAACATTATGCCTGTTCCTTAAATACTTGAATGGCATTATTACCTGCATTATCATTCTAATCCAAAGCAAAACCTGAGCAGTCAGTAATGTGAGCAATAAGAAAAGTTATAATTTTTTGATGAGTTATCCCATGTCCAAGTACTGCAAACAACAGCAAACAACCACTAAATGACCCACTAACATGGTATGACACAGAGCTCCAGAAACACTGAAGTCCTTCACCAATACTCTGCTGCTTCCCTTTCTCACCACAGAGTCACATATTCCTCTTCCAGAATCATTACAGAAAAATGGTATTGGACGTAGTTCAACTCAACTGGTAATAAGTTACATTTGGGCAGAGAAACCACTGAGAAGAAAGAAAGAAAGTAAATAATGTTTGCACTCTGCAGACTGTACACAAAATCTCCAAATCAAAGTAATGTTTACCAAGGCAGAGAGCAACACTGGAAAATAAAGAAATCTCTTTACCTTTCCTCCAGCAATAAATACCTGTTGTTAAGAACACACTAATTACTTATGTTCATTTATAACAAACACGTTTATGCTTTTATGTCTTTTTATTTCTGTCTACATTTATCTAAATGTCTGGAAAAGCAGTTTAAATTTAAAATTTTCTTCATTTACTTCCACCACGCTTTTCATTTGGCAGGGAAACAAAACTGTTTTCTGTGCACACTGACAAAACCTGAATCCCACAGCAAGGCCTGCCAGCCAGCTAACAAGCACAGCGAGCCAAACAGCAGCTGCAGGTCCTGTAGCTGAAAACAAATACATAAATGGGAAATAGACACTGAACAACCACCACTGGCATCTACGATCTAACAATGGCAAAGGCCTCCACCAGCACCACCAGCAAGTCCTGAGCTCTGGGCTCGACAGTGGCTCCGGCTCGCAGCTGGGAGCCAACACAGGGCTTTGGATGCAGATGCAGGGCTTTGGAAGCAGGCTGTTCTGCTGGCAGCTCTCCGTGGGGTTTCTCAAAGCTCTGCAGGTGGACATGCAAGCACCAGGCCGTTGTAATCTCCTATTACACAGGTCCTTAGCCAGACACCACCACTGACATGTTCCAGGGTACCTCAGCATCTCCCCTGAAGCTCCATGGGCTCAGGTCTCCCTGCTGAGATGTCTAATACAACTCTGGTCTTGGATAGGAATGATACCATACATTATGTTGTGCCAATGCGCTTGGAACTATGTTTGCACCTGGGCATGAGCTTTTGAGCAGCTCCAAGGCAGAACAGAGGGCAGGAGGCGGCATCCACGCCACCCCGGGGTGAAGGCATAAGAACAACCCTGTCCACGCTGTGCATAGACCAGGCACCAACACAACCACATTTGCCAATGTCAGTCCTGTACCACAGACCCTGCAACATTTCTACAGCAGTTTCGATTGATTTGCAAGGCTCCTTCCTCCCCCACGGAAAACCAACCATTCCCCATGCAGCAGCCCAGCAGACATTACACACGCTGAAGTACACCACAGTCAGGAGCCTGACAAGAGGGAAATGGCAGACAGAATACATCAGCCAAAAAATACCATGGTTTTGGAGCATATGCAAAAGTCAGCTTGATTTGAAAAGGGATCATATTGCTGTACTATTAAGGAATGTCCTTTCATGTCTAAATCCAGGATTCCATGTCATAGTGCAGCAAGGATTAAGACAGCATTATCACAGCTGCAGTGGTATTTGTCACAATTCTCCACTACCCAGCTGAGGTTTAGGAAAGAATCTTAGACTCAGTGAAATTTCTCCTTACACCTGCTTTGAAAAGGGAGGAGAAAAGAGGGGCAGTTTAGCAGCTCACAATGAAAAGAAACAGTGCTGTGCACCAATGTTGTTTTATTCACTCACCTCTCCTGTAAAAGTGGAAGAGAGAGAATGCTCCTGTTTGAGCAAACTAGAGCCCAAACAGGCCAGCTTTTGGGGCCATTTGCTCGGTATTTGCATCTGTGAGCCAAGGGCACCCTCGCTTCTGCTGACCGCTTTTCTCTCTGCCCTGTGCTTTTTACAGCTTATGGCTGCAGAAACACAGATGGGCTACTGCATACATAAACCCAAGTACATGACGGGTTTGAAACCAAAATTCTACAAAGATGAGAGTCTGTCTCCTATCCAAGAATAGCTAATTAATGCAAGACTCTGAAGTGCCATGGAAAATGTTAGAAAAGTTGGGCTGCCACCATTTTGTGATGTGACAGCTTTTATCTACCGTATGTGTGGGGAGGGGAGTTCAACCAACATAGCATATGTTAAAACAAAAATTATAAACATATGTTAGGCTGCTAAAATTGGACATTTACCAGTCTGCTTAGCAATTTAGCTAAGCATTGAATTTTAGTTTTGAAAACTATGTAGGCATACAGCAGCAAATATAATTGTATTGCCATGACCATATCTGCATTGCATAGGATATAACATAAATTATTTTGCATGCAAAACTAATAACAAGATTGGATTTTTTATACTCATTTTAAAGTGATGATACATTGTTGCACACCAGAACAGACTTCTACTGAGTATACTGAATTTATATAATACACACAGACTTCTGAAATAGCCTTACAGATAACTTAGAATGGATCCATTTTAGAACCTGATCTTCCAAGGGCAGAATATCATCAGATATCCCTGATGATAGCCAAACACCATTAATGTATTTCATGCACTACAAAGCATTGGCAAGATAACACAGCTTTCAAGTATTTGGCTCTTAATTTTTTCATGTACTAGGAGTTCATCTAGCTAACAATCTGCCAGTAAGTTCCAGAAACACACAGAATAACTTTTTATTATTATTTAGTTATTTTGTTATTTTTCTTGACTGAAGCAAAAATATGTCATAAGCTGGCTGGCTGTCTGCTCTATAATGGTGATACATTAATCATGATGCCACCTTCGGCAACATTCTGAGGCTTGCAATATTGAGAGAAAACTAAAAAACCTTTTCTGGGATAAGGCATGATCCTGCTTTCTCTCAGTGCTACATATAAGACCTTCTTAAATATGAAAGGTATTAACAACCATGCTGCTTTTACACTAATGCAGAAGATGCTGATTGTCTGAACAAAGGCCAGCATCCCATGGCCTGTCTTACACACCTGAGCACCTGGAGGTAAGCAGAGAAAATATGGTCCATACTTCTGAAGCACACCTTCAACCACCTGCACCACTTCTTTAGGACTGCAAGATGGGTCAAGATAGCCATAATGAGCAGCAAGCCTTTGGAGAAGGGAACATACCTCTGGACAAGCACCCATTTAAAATGTCTTGAATCATCCCTTGAGTCCACTCACCATTCAGTTGTAGGTTGGATATTGCAATGATGATAAAATGCCATCCAACTGCAACAAGTTTCAGTTCCCCATGTGGGCCTCCAAAGGCTGCTGCAGGCTCTGGTTTCCCTGCTAAACAGTGTCACTCCAGGATTGTTCAGGTTTATCCATAAGTTTCCCATACACTAAAAGGATAATGCTTCCAGACACATGATTCAAGGCAAGTAAAATGCATTTCAGTAGCCAAAACACTTGCAAACTCTGTAGCTGTGCTGCCAACTGGTATGACACCATTTCAAAGACTGATATAATCAGATTTCAAGACAACCTGTAGTAAATTTGTTTTAAACAATTCAGAAGTAGAGTATCCACACACTGGAATTTGTGCTCAGCAAGCTAATCAGGTACATCAAATTGCTGAATTATTCAGACAGCATAAAATTTTTCAAAAGATAAATGTATACAGCATAAATGACATTAAAAGTTGAAGACCAAAGGCAAACAAATTCAGGCTTCTGGGCGGGTGGAAAGGCACCAAACTCTCTAACATGCAAAATTTAGAAATTTAAGGTGAAAAGCCTGACCACACTATTTTAATTTGGACTTAAAAAAACAGATTAATAAAAACAAAATAAGCAAATTCAGAGGAAAGAAACTATTGTTGGAAAAAGAAATTATATATATATATGCATGACAGAAGTTTAAACTAAGGAAAATCACCCCTGCAATACCTGTTTTTCTTTCATTTATACATTAATTATTTCTTGATTTTTCTTTCACCAACTAAAACAGAGTTTATTATTTACTAAAGAAATGTCAATAAGGCCCTTCAGTGATAACTTTCAATAGTGCATGATGACTAAGGCACACAGAACTACTAAAAATTAAACAGCTGTGACCCGATCTCCTGTTGACATTCCTGTGTTCTTCCTTACTTCCACAATAAGACAAAATAGCTAATAGTCAATTCCATAATTTAAGTGAAAATCCTCATTACGCAAACATATTTTGAATACATTACATTACATTACAGACTGTGAAAAGGCAATGCAGAAATAATTCTTAAATATTCTCAAATGTGTCTACTGCTTTTAAATATATCAATTTTCAAGGAATGCAATCTGAAAAAACACTACCTTTGGTTGCTGAGGGAATATTCTTTTTCCAATGCCTTGAAAATGTTGCCAAACAGCTTTCTGCTTTTGTAAATAACTGTCAGATGAAAGGGACAGAGACACTTAAATACCTATAAAATCCCCACTGCAGTTAAGATTACCACTATCTCTTCTGCCTTCTTTTTTTTCCTTCAATATCTGCAAATCATTATCTGTATTTTTCTACAGAGGCATACACCACCAAGAGTGTTGGGTCCTGCCAGTACACCAACTGGGAAGCTGCAATCTCCCTTCTGGAAAAGGACTGCACCTGCCTGGCAATGGCAACAGTAGCCCAGGCCTCTGGAGATGCCTGCGGCAGACAAAGAAGATATCCTTCAACTCTGAAGGCATCGTTCACAAATCAAATAGTGATTGCCTGCCTCCTCCAGGGAAACAGCAGAAAGAAAGGCAGCAACATCTTATGCATGAAATTCAACACACCCAGTGGGCTACATTCAACCTTCATCTGCAAAATATTCAACATGCCCAAACACCCAACTTTCAGACACCTCACAGAGTACAGGGAAAAATTAAACTCAGGAACAAATCCAGCCCACCCAGTACTAAGAAAACCAAATTATTTCGATGGGATATGCCAGAAAAGGCAGATAACATGAATCACTAAGTTCATCCACAAATGAGAAAGTCTTCAGCTTTACCTGCTGTATCCCCATAGTACTGATTCTAATTCCATTCTTCAGGAGAACTGGGGAAATCTATGACTTACCACCGATATCCAGATGCCCTCCTTAGTAATACCCTAGCCAACATGGTGTAGTTAGAATAATTTAAGTATTATTATGAAATAACAAACATAATTAATATTTTAAACCAGGGAGTTATTTCATGGTTGTAATATGTATGTAATCAGCAATATTTAAATTGAACAAGGCTTTCTTGGGACGTTTCAACCCTAAATAGCAGCAGGAATATTGTAAGTTTTGTGTCACATCAATTTTCTGTCACATCAAGCTTTAAAGAGATCAGTTTCACAAATTTGCTATCATCTTGAGCCAAAATATCACCAGAGATCCGCATCTCAGCCCTAGCTGTGATATGAACTTGATCTCAACTCAAGCTCTAACTCAGCTATGGTGTCATTTCTTGGTCTGTCTCTGTTATAGAAATAATGAAAGTGTGAACAGACAGAGCCTTTATCAGGAGTATGTATATTTCAACAGCCAAACAAAAAAAGAAAGAGACAAATATCTCTGCGGATTTTCCTTCAGAATCAATATGTCTCACAGACTTCAGGATGGATAAAGAAGAGAATATGTGGATGTTTGCAGCGGAGACTCCACTGCAGTACAACACCTCCCAGTTGGAAGATGTATGGTCACGTGTACACAAATAAGTCATCTCTAGTTTGAACTGCACCATCTTCATTTATCTGTCATGGGCTCTGACAAAGCATTTAAGGAAAAGATTAGAAGGCTCCTAAGGAAGGAACTACATTTCCCTGCCTGGGGCATACCACTTGTCTGAGGTTGGTAGGAACAGGCCTGAAATATTAATGAGTAAGCCATTTGTCAAGAAAATTATGCAAGAAACCTTGGCAGCCATACAAAGGGGTTAGCAATAAGATACCAAGCTAGGGCAGTGCACACTAAGCACTTGAAAGAGAAAACAGGAAGGAAAAAAAATTTAAAATCACTTTCATTTGCTTGTCCACATTCATAAGCTTTGGAAGAAAACAGTAAATTAATGAGTGAGTAAAACATCACACTCAGAATTAGTAATAACAGGTACTAACTCCTAAAAGGGACTATGAGCTGCTCTAGGTCTAGAATTCATGTTTTCAAGTATTGATTCCTTCAAAACATTTCTTCTAGTGACATTCTTTACAAATAAACTTGCTTACCAGGTAGCATGTGAGCTAAAAGGTGTTGTCATGACAGAAGCCACTTAATTATTGAAAATTCACATAAGCAAATGGGAAAAAAAATCAGTTCCCACAAGGGAAAGACACACAAAACCAAAAAATTACACTCTTCTTGAGGTTTCCTCACAAATCATAGCAAAGAAAAGCAAAGACAGAATTGTAACCACTCTGTCAAATCAGATGTTAAAATCTATACTCTCTAAATAGACTGAAAGCCTAAATCACTTCTGGGAGTTTCCATGTATCATTTCTCCATAAGAGGAACTTGCAAAAGAAAAAGATGTAAAATGCTTCAGACAGACTCCATGTTTTGTATTTATTTTTAATTTTTATATAATTCTAATGTAACTATGTTTTAGGCCAGGTATACTGTTATTTTATACAGCACTCTTTATATAATAGATTTGAAGGCTTAGTTTTTCAGTAGACAGTGCTGGTTTTTACTGTAAAAAAAATTGACTAGCATCCAATGCATCACAGTATATTAAATAGTAATTGAAAATTTTCATTAAATAAGATGATCCTTTTGAAAAATAAAGCAAATTAATAATTTATGTTGGTTTACCAAAACATAGCCATAGTCACCTTGTCAAATGTTAAACATGTCCAACAATGTGATCCATAGGTTCAATCACTGTTGACACCAATTGGAGTCACCCAGAACAGTGTGATGCAGCAGCATTTAGACTGTCATTAAGCAGCACTCTGCTCTTCCAAAGCATGTCTCTACATAGGATCTCAAAGTGCTTTTCAGCCATTAACCAGTTAAATTCTACAATATGCCCATGGGAAAAGTACTGCATTATTTATACCCATTAGTGCAGCAGCTCCCAAGTCAAAAGCACTGTATTTCAACATCTTGGCTTTCACCTTTTTTTCCACAAATTGTTTTGACTACAGTGCCATTTTTCTTCATGTTCAGAATGTTTTTGTTGTTTGCAATATCATTTTATCAACAGTTTAACAGGTATAACTGCTACTGTGAACAGAATCAAAATGTTTTGAAAGCAGCTTGCCAGAACTGCCCATTAGGAACCACACACCGAACAGTTCAGAAATACTGAGATATTTCCATTGAAACAATCTTCTCCCTGAATGTGCAGATTTTGAAGGCTCAAACATACATTCCTTGAGTAAGAATTACAGAGTCATTGCTCTGCTTGTATTGTGGCTCAAACTTCAATGTTATTGTAATTACAATTATGTACTCAGTATGATCAGGAGAGATCAACTGAAGAGGCAGAAAACATTTAGGGAAGATGGGAAGGTATACAAACTAAGATTTATTGAGGCAAACAGGGAAGTGAAACAAACTGGGTGAAGTGGCATGGGACTGACCATTGCTGCTGTACTTGTTCCATGGCAAGGTTGGGCTAAAAACCAGCATGGCATTCACAAATTGTTGTCTTCTGTATAGGATTTCGCCTCTGGTCACCATGTTTATCAAAAACAAAGACAGCATTTACTTCAATGAGGAAATTATGTCACAGAATCATTAGGGTTGGAAGGGACCTGTGGAGATCAGCCAGTCCACACCCCCTGACATGGCAGGGTCACCTTGAGCAGGTGACACAGGAACACATCCAGGAGGGTTTGGAATGTCTCCAGAGAGGGAGACTTCATGATCTCCCTGGGCAGCCTGTTCCAGAGCTCTGCCAGCCTTAATGTAAAGAAGTTCTTCCTCATGTTGAGATGGAACTTCTTGTTCTAGTTTATGGCCATTGCTCCCCATCCTGTCGCCAGGCACCACTGAAAAGAGTCGGGCACCATCCTCATGGCACCTATCCTCAAAATATTTCTTTGCATTAATGAGATCCCCTCTCAGTCTTCCCTTCTCCAGACTAAACAGGCCCAGCTCCTGCAGTCTCTCCTCATAAAAGACGCTCCAGACCCTTCCTCATCTTTGTGGCCCTCCACTGGACCCCCTCCAGCAGCTCCTTGTTTTTCCTGTACTGAGGAGCCCAGAACTGGACACAGCACCCCAGACGTGGCCTCACCAAGGCTGAGCAGAGGGGCAGGATCACCTCCCTCAACCTGCTGGCCACATTCTTCCTGACACACCCCAGGAAACCATTGGCCCTCCTAGCTGTAAGGGCACTGTTGGCTCACGGTCAACTTGTCATCTACCAAACTCTGTTTGTCAGTGACCTCTTTTTGGGAAGTTTCACATTGTAGCTAACCCTGCTGCTGCATTTGCCTCAGATTATGCAGAGTGAATCATGTTGGCCTCCCAGTCCAGCCAGGGAAAAGAATATTACATGGGAAGTTGTCTCTCCTGTATCAGTTGTGAGAACTACCAGAGTCATCTGAGATTCAAACACAAGATCCAAGGCAAGCAATTAAGAGTCTTTTAGTCATATTTACCAGTGAAAACCTGGCCAAAAGCCACAGCACACCATCAGCCTTATGATTTGGCTCTGCAGGGGCCAAAACACTTGGTGCCACCCTGGCACAGCAGCCAACATTTGCTGAAGAGTTTTGCAGAACTGGGGCCCATGAGCTCAGCAGAGCCCACAACAACTTCAGAGTAAAGGAAAAAGAAAGCAAATCTCACCAACATCACAAAACAGCAAGAGGATTCCTCCTACACCACACATTGTTACCACTATAGTAGCCCTTGAATCCAGGCAGACTAAAGATAAAATATGAAGACACAGCACCAGAAAGGAAAATTGTCATGCCTGGTGCTGCCAGCATAGGAAATCAGAAAGAAATGTGAGGTCAATAGTGACAGATACCACATATTAGTGCTAAATAATCCTACATTATAATCTTTATGATGACCAGTAGGCAGAGAAAAAGCAAATCCACAGTGTAATTTAAAAGCATTATACTATGCTTAGAAACCAAATCATTATTGAACAGAGATGCAGGTCTCAAAGTGCAGTAAGGTAGGAAATGGTGACTTGCTGAGACCAGAATCAACTACCAGAATCAACAACTGAGAAGGCCACAATGAATTAGCTTTAAGGTAAAAAGGTATGGCCACAACCCCTCTCCCCCACATGCATAAAAACCAAAAGACTACTGCTACAACAAGCTGCAGGTAAGGAAAATCCAGTCTTATTCAGCAAAGAAAAACATAACCAGCATCTACACAACACCTAACTCAGCCAGCCACAGATTTATTATGTGTGCCAACATTTTTTCACTACAAAACTTTCATATTACATTCCTGGAATTCCAGAGACCACTGCCCAGAGCTATTAAATAAAAATGATGGTTCAGAATTCTTTTATTCTCTGTACCTGCTAGTTCAAAGGTACAATTTCCCAAGTATAGGTTATCATGTAACATAGGGATTGACTCTGATTTTATTTTGGGGGTATTTTTCTCTGTAGTTATTATCTTACTTGTTCTTAAAAAAATATTAACTTTATTTTCATGCTACTACTCTATGTATACTCAAAGAATCAAAGGAATTACAGGAAATTTGTCCAGCTTACAATCTGATATAACAAAATCTGGCCTAGCAGAGCACATTGTCTCATTTTCTATGCAACATTAAAATATGAATATTGGAATTCACTTTTGCGGCTGAGTAGACAAAATTGTATTCATCATGTCTGATGAACCTGATTCATCTACAAATCTACTGAATGCCCAAATACAAACTCACAATTTATTCAAAAACATGTAAGCAAAACTGCAACTATTTCTATGCATAATTGCACAAACATCTAACTTCTGTACCTCTAAATTAAATTTGCATGTGGCAATTTTGTATTTGTAAATTACAACTAAACATTCTAGTTGTTTACACGTTCCTACTCCACCAGCCAAGGATGAAAAGTCTCAGGATGAAGGGGTTTTTTTTAATTCTGAAAGTAAAAGCTACTATCCTAGACCTTTCTAGCATTTAATTTTCTGCCATTCCAATGCACTCATTGGCATCTGGGCTAGAAACTCTCCTTTTCCACTTCTTCTCTCTGTCATCAGCTGGGAGACAGAGTAGAATAATTAGATTGACTCAAGCAGTTCTGATTGCTTTCAGTGTGTGGTTCACCTCTTGACACCACAGAGTCTTGATAAATAAGGATCAATAGACTGAATAGGAATGTTTAAATTTTCTTCAAAGTTGAAGAGCAATGCCACAAAAATGAACATTTTTTAAGGCAAGTTATTTGGGAAAAAAAAGTTGAGTGAGTTTACTGCATAGCAAAGTTCAGCAAAGAGCTGTGAAGACTAGAATTTAAACAGAATGAAACTGAAGTCAGTCTTTTCCGTTCTCATTTACTTCTTACTAGAAACACAGCTCAAAGGAAAGGAAAGCAATCAAGGCATGATGTTAACATTTCAACATCAGTTAAAGAAGAATTACATGCAATGGAGGGGCCTTCAGTCACAGACTGTTGCAAAATCTTATATAAAATACACCATTACCATCAGCAGCTCTGTTCATAATTACAGGAGAAGATCAAATACTGTGTACAGGCAGACAGAAAAAATAATGAAAAATTACGACCTCTTGCTTCCAGGCTGATGCTATTTAATTAAGATAGAAGCAGAGGAAAGGTAGTTTCCTGCATTATCATTGCTGTCATAGACCTGTTGTGGGCATTCAGTCTTCTTTAGCACTACATGAATTTAAGATAAAATAACTATAAAGCACTCAATAAGACTCTTTTCCCCTTAAAGTCTTAAAGCCAGCTTCTTCTCACAACAAAGTAGCAAACCAGGGGAAAGCCCTTCTAATGTCTCTTCTATACTTTCAAACGACTTCTCTGCTATTATGATTAATTGGATACCACGTGAAGTGGGTAAAGCATAATGTTTCATCAGAAAAAGAAGAGCTAAATTTCAGTGGTCTTTTAACCTGATATGCTTTTCGTAGCACTTCTTACAAGTTTGGTGTAAATTGAGAAATAAATAATAGAAATACATATTTTGGTGTGTCCAGTGATGACATATATTCACTATTAAGAGTGAAATTCACCACTTTGCAGAAGGGTGGCACCCAACTCATTGCGTGGTAAGCCTGATAATGATAATTACAAAATCATGCACAGTTCTGATTCCTGAATCCTACACTAAATGTATCTCACACAGCAGGAATTTGCAGCTTAAGGCCTGAACTCAAATCTCTTTACTGAGAACTTTAGAACACAGCCTTCTGACATACCAGGTACACTCAGAAATATCTAGTGTAAATAACATTACATCTCCATAAGAATGTCCTGCATTCAACTGTTCAAATAATTACCATGCTCATCTCCATCCTAAAGATATCCACACTTTATTCAGTTTAAATTCCATGTGCATCAAATTTAATGCAGTCAGTACTACTGTCATGCTAACTTCTGTTATTTCACTCAAAACCCACAAGTTTATTATTAGCAATCTGTGGGCAATTAGTGTAAATATCAGCAGACTCAGATTTATCTTAATTAGTGTTTGTTTCGATTCCATGGGCAAACAAGAAATCATCAGTAAAACACTACAGTAAGAATACCAATTACTTTAGCTGTAGTCATGCTGCTGTGTTTGGCCCTCTCTCTCTGAAAAAAAAAATTGACATTGAATTCTGTGTATCTTTCAGTATGTCATATAATGCCTTCATGACATACTTGTTTCTATAGGTACACATGACACAAAACACACACCAGTGAAGCAGTGAAATATAAGTTCTGAAACAAAAGACTATTCTTTGATATTTGAAAGGATACGTTCACATTTGTCTCTTCTATAGCAACTGTGATCTGCATTGTTATAAGCAACCAGTAAATACAGGAGTTCAACAGAAGCCTGACTGTTAAACCCACTAAAACAGTCACAGAAAACACTTATCTGACCATTCAACTATTGGCAAATATGTAGCTACTGATGTGAAAATAAGCACCTCCAACTTTTTTTTTCTTTCTGTGCTATGAGATCATTTAGTAAAAATCAAGTCCTATTTTACACTTACAAATAACTACTCCTACTTGTTCCTTATGCATCATCATATTATTAAAAATTTCAGCTTTTATTCTATCTCACTGAGAAACAGTGGGGAAAAAGTAGCACAGGCCAGAAACCACGAGATTCTTAATTTCCCTTTTATGCTTTCTAGCTTGTATTATCAAAGAAAAGACAGCTGACTCCCAAACACATGCTTTCTCATAAGCAGGTGTTTTCTACAGGAAACTACTAGTAAATGAAAGCAAAATTTGTTGATTTTATGACCCCAAAAATTGTTAATAGCTCTCTGTCAAACACAAGACGGTTTGCTGAGTGTGTTTTTGCAAGGATCTGAACTTGGTCCAGTTTCAGGAAGTGTTTCCATTAGCAACCTACAGAACTGAACAGAGGACGTGCTTAGATCTGCTGATCATCAAGAGCCAACACTGCAGGTATGCTGGACAACAGGGCTGGAACCCAAAATCATTCTGTCAAACTAGAGAAGTGGCCAGAAAAACAACAGAACAGTTCATCAGGAGCAACTCCAACTTTCCGTACTTTGTTAAAGTCAGCTGCACACCAACAAGAGAGCAAGTAAACTGCTAGACAGCACCTTCCTCAGAGGGGAATCAGGGGTTGTAGTAGACCATGAGCTCAATAAAAGTTCAAAATGGGATCTAAAAAAAGGAAAGAGCCCTCATATGGGTATATAAACAGGAATGTATACCACATAAAATAGGAAGCATTCCTGTCCTGTTCAGCAGGAAGGAATAAATAAGTCAAACTTTTGGCATAACCTTTTTAAAAAAATATGACGTAATTTGAAGTGTCTGAAGACAGTAGCAGAAATTACCACAAGTCTCAAGAAGGAATTATGTATAAAGACTGAATATACTAGGACTATTTAGCCAGAGAGAAAACAAATTAAAGGCACTTCCATCATCATCATCATATCTGAAAGAATGTACCACACTCTTTGGAATAACCTTGTCTCCACTGCACCCTGGCTAGGACATGTAGCAATTCACCTACCAAAACCAAAGTTAGAAAAATCTGTGTAAGTTATAAGGAGAAGTCTTTCTACAAATACAGTGACATGTTGTAAAAGAAGGCTTGTGCAGACCCTATTGTAGTTTTATTACTTCATGCAGATTTCTAAACAGCTGTGCTAAAAAAACCAGGTGTAAAATTCAACCTGCTTTGGGGGCTAGACTAGTCAGTATCTCTAGCTCTTTCCAGTCTTACTGTGGTTTGTTATAATTTCTATGATCATTAGCACATTTTTTTTTAATGAAGCACATATTAGGGGCTTATTCCTCAGAGGTCTAGTCAAGTCTTTCAGTAGCAGTTTTAATGGTGCTCATGGCTTTATGCCAGTCATATTGCTGAAAGCTTAGCAGGTGATGTATTTGCTTATAGGCACTGTTATATTTTATCCATCTCAGCATCAATTTAGTAAGTGCTTTAACATTCTAGAGTATGGCAGGTGCTATATAAAACACAGCATTATTTTCCATATTTTATTCCCCTCATTGGCATTCCTACTCTCAGATTAACTGGCAAAAGTACAAATATTCACAGCAATTTTAAAAAAGAAAGTTTGAGTGCTTACTGACAGCCACAGCAGCTGTGTACTATCAGTAAACAAAACACAACACAACAATGTTCCTTCCCTATAACAACAAAATTTCTCAGTAGTTTTTTGTATAGATGGAAATATGAGATGGTAGACAAACTGCAGGGACCATTTGGATACCACCTGTTAATTGTGTGTTGGAACAATGCTACCTGATTTACTTAAAATGTATTATGGTGGTATTTCAATTAGTCCCTTCATCTTGTTTTGTGGCAGAGGAAAGGCAGGAAAATCCATATGGATTAGGCTCTTCGATTCATAATTTCATGCTACTCTTGTAGGATTTCTAGGTGGTCTAGGTAAAAACTTCCACTGAAATTAACGGATTACACCAGAAACATCCATGGAAATCATACTGAGCTGACAAGATACTGGTTTTACTCCATTCTTCAAAATGCACATGTATTGTGATGTTTTAAAAGGTTTTTTTTGTATTCCTTCATACAGAAGTCATCATTTCCATTACTTGGGTTCTTGGGAAACTTCTACTGATTTCTCTTCAACTTCATTTTAGAGAGTAAGGGGACTGAAACTGAATACAATACTCAAGAGTCAGTATTTCAACTGATATTACTGAGACATAAAATAACTTTGGGAAGGTCATCTCCTCCTCCTATCCCAATGCGTTTACTTACATTTCGTCTTGGCTGTACTCCTCACTACAGTGAGATTAAAAAATAACATAAACCTGTATGATGCCTGTGACTTTACTGCTTGAAGGACTTGAAAAGTAAATATTCCTCCTTTCTTAAAGCAACAAGATTTTTAATTTATAATCTGTTACTCCAATACCTCTAAGCAGCTCCATATAGAAGTGCAAGGAACATATTTGAATTTTATTCACAATGCTTTCACTTTTGTCCATCACTATAAAATATGAACAGCAATAGCTCCTAACTAATTACAGCTGATGCTCACACCCAAGTGATTCAGAAATGATGCTTCACTGTCAATACTGTTTTATTTCAGGGCAAAAAAAGAAGGTAATACAGGTGAACACTAGCAGAAGCAGAGTAAAAAATAAGTTGATTTTCCTTTATTTATCCTGTGTCATTATGCAAAACCCTTTTTTTAACAATATGTCACTTGAATAGCAGCTCTCTCCTATTGAAAAATGCTCAAAACCATGGAAAAGTCGTGTAGGATGGTACGGGTCACTGCATTTAGTATTTTTATGTGTTTCAAATACATACAAAGTCATCTGAAGACAAACTTTAAGAACAACTGAAAAATCTAAAAATGCAATTCCTAAGGCAGAATTCTTCTCACTGCACTGCACCTCACGGAGTGCTCCTCCCAGCAAGGAGGACGTTTCAGGGTGCGCTTCTGTATAATCACAGAATCTACTACACTAGGAGCAAAATTACTAATTCAGCATCTTAATAACAATAGAGAAAGTCAAGGCAAGATAAAGAACAGGATAATAGGCCCTCTTATAAAGTAGCTTGAAATCAACTTTCCTTTTTTTCAGTAAAGAAACCAAGTACAGAAAAAAATTTTAAAACACCTACCATGAAAAATCCCACATGGCTATTCAATGCATTTTGCAGGACAGAGAGCTCCAAGACAGACTTAATGATGCAACACTTTTGTTACCACACATAACCTTTCCTCGAATGAAGCCAGGTGAGTGGAAACTAACAATGCAAACAACAGCCTCAAAAGCATTTCCAATATGCCTTCTAGCATGTTTTTGTCTCTTCGCCTGCTTGACTTACCACTGATCTTTCCATCAGAAACACAAATAGAACATGAAGGGTATCCATCGCAAACATATCCAGAATAGAAAACAATCCCTTTCTCTCCTCCACTCTATCAGTTCTGTGAAGTAGAATTGTCTCTTTTTAAATTGCATATACCAGTGATAGAAAAGCAGGCACCTGGCAAGCAGATTACTTCTTGGCTGCTAAAGCAAACTCCTCAGGATTTTTTTTTTTTTTTAATTTATAACTACAAAATGTATGGCTTTCCTCTTCCAGAATTATTCTAACTTTTGGAGCAGGACAGGCAACATAGCATTATAATCATGTTTACAATGTTCTAAACCATGAATCTGTTTTTAAAATCCCATCTTTTTCATATGGAAAAAGTTAGATTATCAGCTTTCATCCACTGCAGAGCACATGTTTTTTATTTCCTGTAAAGTTTCAAGGCACTAAATCTTAAGTGCACTTTGTTTAGATAATGAATTTTACTTCACGTAATTCTTACAGGCTTTTTATATGTGTATTAAAATATCTTCCTTTATTGACTATATACAGCAATGAAATAACTAAAGAGTAGATTTACAGATGCAGAAAATGAAAACTACCTACAATAAAAATGTAAAATCCTCTGAACTGTTAGTAAATAAACTTTTCTGTAGAACGTTTTTGGTGTACTATATATCAAACTCAATGGTGAGTGTATAGCATAAAATTTTACTGATATGATCTTAAGATTACCACTTGTGACTCACAAGCAACAACAGCTGCCATACAAACTAATGTATAGAAGTGATGGCAAAACTTTCATACTTAATGACATAAGCCATCACCATTCTGCTGACTAAAATCTTAATTACATATATAATGCTGGGGGCATTTGTTCACAGGTCACACAGGGTCTCAAATCTCCCTGAATTTCCATTTGATCATCAACCATCCCCTTCATCAACCATCCCCTTCTTCCTCTGCCAAGTCTGTCTTGGCATCAGCTTAGACTCTGCTTGTTTTTCACTCTTTCCATTAAAATCATAAAGTCTCTCAGCTCTGCTCAGCATGTCAATGCACAAGGCATTCACCTGTGTTTCCAGGGGCTTGCAACACAGGGTGAAAATGAAGGTAATTTTATACTCAAGAAAAATGAAACTGAGCAATACAATTTGTAAACCTTCTGAAACCCTAAAGAACTTAAGACTCACCATAAAGTCTTGTCATCTCAATCTTTTGACTGTATTTTAATTACTGGAGTTTCAATTAGACTCATGCTTGATTCTACTGGAATACAAGTTCAAGGACAAACCTGAAGCTGGCCAAGTGCTGTCTGATCCACCACACTTCCTCATGCCCTTTTCTGGAGCTATAGGCATGTGCATAACCCAGGGAAAAGTTAGTAAAAACTCACATCCTTACATGCCATGGTGCACAACTTAAACCACATGATTTGTCTGCAAAGCAAGAGTTTCATGTCAGTAGCAAAAGGTGAGGGAGGAGGAACAATCCACAGATTTTAACCTAAAAGAGATATTTTTTCCTATGATTTTAAATATAACTGAATCCATTTCCTCTGCACATTGAGATGACACGAGCTTTCAAAATAATTGTCCTTGTTTAAGCACCTAAAATAGAGTTTGCAGAAAATGGGAGAAGCTTTTTTCACCTGTGAATACCAATCCATGACTACAGCAATCTAAACTGAAAAAAACTTTTAACAGATTTCCTAATGCATTTCCCCTTTCAATGGTGGACTCTATGAAACAGTGGATACTCCCAGATGAAATTTGCCACTATGGAATGATTCTACTATTGCACAGGATCTTCTCTTTTGAAAGAAGAAATCATCTTCCTACACTTTTTTGCCTTAAGTGATGTACAGATTCTTTTTAGGTTTTTTGATCTCTGCCTGGTGAATTCATGTAAAAATTACATAGCGACTCAACAGTTCAAAGTTTTATGTAAAACCTTCTTTTGCCAATTCCTTAAGTAAATTTTAGTACAACAAGGACAAGAATCTGGAGGGAAAGAAAGGAAGGAGGGGGATCTGTCTTCATCTGACAAAACAGTCATAGACTCCTCCTCCTCCTCTTGCATCTTCTCATTTATTTGTGTAAATGAACTGCACAGAGCAGCCACTCTGATTTTAGCAGCACTACTGCTACTGAAGAGGTATAGCCCCCAAAAGACCTACTGACAGATGATGAAGCAGCATTAGTATTGCAGAATAATAACAATTTACATTAAAAGCTGAGGAACTACTTGTTTGATAAAAACGTTCATTTCCTTTTTCACGTACTTGTTGAAAAGTGCCAGAGCAGAGTTTAGAAGAGTCTTTTACCATCTGAACAGCACCTGCTAATTTAATCAGCTCAGTTCATCCTGCATGTCAGATTTGGCTGGACCAGTACCATCAGTATTGAATATGGCTGCAGAAAATGTATCTGTTTAGAAGTGTATCAATTAATGGCTTAATAAAAGTACTCAGCAAAGACAAAGGCTTTCTGTTCGTAGAGGAAAAGACTAAACAATCAGGTCCTACATAAAGCTGTGAGCCACATGTCCAGAAATTTCTAAGAATCACTTCCCAAATTAAGTCCTCACTCCCTTCAGGATCTCCATCACTCAAATGCATGAAGGCATCAATGTGCGTGTAGGAACACACCAGTTGGCAGAGTCATTCAGAAGCCATCTTGAAAGGATAACCATGTTATTGGTTCGCAGAATAACAATTTAATTTTTTCTGTAAAAAAAAAAAACAAAAAACTTTAACAAAAAACTACAGTTCAAAAATAATTACAGACTTCACAGGTGTGGGTAAAGGATGTGTCTTCAGACAGAAGTGGAAAGCTTAGTAACTGCTAAATCATCTTGCCTTCTCTAGCAACTAATCCTGCACCGGCTGTTTCATTCAATTGTGAATAAAAGTACTAAATACCAAAAATGCAAAGTATTTTTTTTTCTTTTAACACTGAAGTTGAAATGTTCAGAGCACACATTAATGTATTTTCAAACCACAGCAAGCTACTTCAAAGCAGATGAGAAATACTGCCAAGGTAACAAAAACGTTCCACCTGCACAGAACTAACAGCTTTGCCCACAGCTGTAAGATGCTGCAGGCACGACCACCACTGCAAAAGAAAAAAAAAAAAAAAAGGCTGGGAAACCCTGTGATTTAAGGTACCCCTCATGAACCAGACTTCCTAAACATAAGCATGCAATATACCTGCTGCTTTAGCAAACACTGCTGGATACCACTGTTAAATTGATTTAAAGGTTACAGGGCTTCCACAACAACCCCCAAATATCACAGATTTTGCCTCTTCAAATAATTTAATTTTAATTAGACGTTACATTCATGAAAATAAAGAAATCAGATTTTTTGGTTGGCAACTAAAGTAAGTTTGCAGATAACTCTTAGAAGCCATTTTACTATGTAAGCTGTCAGCACTTGCATGAACTATTACATATTATATTAACCCTGATTTCAGGCACCGCACGTTCTGAGGTAGATTTAGAGAGTCATGCATTTACACTTTATTTCACTATTCTTTATTTACCCCTAAGCATCTTAGACCTAATTCATCATCAGAATAAGGCAGTAAAACAGCACTGAAAGCAGTCATGTTGCAACAGTCATAGGAACCAATTGCTTCAGCCATTGTTGATTCCTCCATACAGCTGGATCATCTTGAGGTTTGACTGCACTCAATGTGTCCCAGGAAACAGATCTACTGCACTGGTCTGAATTTCAGATGGCATGATGTCTGAGGAAGCCATGTTTTCTCCTGATGTAATGGGAAGAGATGATCCTGCAGCCTCTTTCCTGCCATCTGTCCAGGTAGGTTGGGGGACGAGCACCTCAGCTGTGAAAGGAGAGACGTGCAGCCCAGGCATCACAGACCCAAACCATGAAAAGGTGTCTCCTTATTTGCAAACAGCAGACAAGGTGGAACTTAAATAAAAAATTGTCTAAATCTGTCTGAGGCAGGCTAAGAATCTGTTCCTTCCTTCACTTAGAGCAAATTATTATTATATTTGAAGAAAAATCATAATTGTCTTGTCAGACTGAAACCACCTGTACCTTGCCTGCTCAAGATGATATCCATTAATTATAAAAACGAGAAGTCAATATCCAGAAACATTCTGCTTCATTCAGCAAAGATACCACCTTTGTTTATCCTATTTCACTAGTTTTCCATGTGAATTATAGTTTTGGGGGAAAGTGTATAATGTGTGGTTTCTGTATTTTCAATTCAAATTTCCATCAAAATGCAACTGTACATGTCCCAAATTAAAATTAATTGTTAGCTGGTAAGCAGGAAATGTATCAATCATTATTTTATAAAATTAGAATGTGTAAATATTAAGAAACCAGCTATATTTGTGTTGGACTGTATAACTGCTTAAAAGTGCAAAAATAAATGCTTACTTTAGCAAAAGGGGCTAACAGTACTTACCAAGCAATTTATTTCACTTTTTTCCAGCAGGTAAAAACCAAGCATTTTCAAGGAAAACAACATAAAATGCACAACAGCTTCTCGATTCCTTTAAAGAATCCATTTTTAATTATGATTTAAATCAATTCCACTTGACTGATATCCTGGTTTGCTCACACCAATCTTCAAGCTCCCCCTTCCATGACCAGAAGGAAGGTTGCTCAGTTTCATACTGATGGGTAGCAGGGAGCTGCCAGCTCGCATAAACGATTTCTGGTGCGCATCAAAGGAAGGCCTTTACAAGGGTCCTCCCTAACAATCTTCAAGTGTTTCTCTCAGGAAACCTGATTACTCTCTAAAGACAATAGTCCGGAATAGAGTTCCCAGTATCAATTAACCTGGGCTGGTTTCAGCTAATGAAGTAGAAGTGAGGAAAAAAATTAATAAGATATAGTACTTTCACCATATGGCCTTATTTATACTTAGAGCTGCTTCAACTCTAAAATGAAAATTTGATCAACATATAGTAAAGTGAAAATCACCAAAAATACTACTTTATTTGCAGTGCCTAAATTAAGTGCTTTTACAAAAGTAAAAAAAAGCAAGGTACATCATGAAAAGGCAACTGCACTCTAAAGGTCTTCCCTAGGTAAGTTTAGCTGAAAACAGAGGTGGGAGAAAACATGTAAGTCCTATTTTCAAGAAGGTCAAGAAGGAGGATCTGGGGAACTACAAGCCAGTCAGGCTCACCTCAATCCCTGAGAAGGTGTCTGAGCAACTAATCTTGGAAATAACTTCCAAAACATGTGAAGGTGATTAGGGGCCTTCAGCATGAATTCACGAAGGGAAAACCATGTCTGATACACCTGTTAGCCTTCCATAAAGAGATGTTTGGCTTGGCAGATGAGGGAAGTGGACATGTTGGTCCTGACTTTAGTAAGGCTTTTGACAGTGTTTCCCAGGACATATTCATAAAGAAACTGACAAAGTACAGACCAGGTAAGTGGTCAGTGAGTGGTGGACAGTGAGGTGGACTGAACACAGGCTGAACTGTCAGCCTTGGAAGATTGTTACCAGCTGCAAACAGTCCATCTGGAGACCGGTCACCAGCAGTGTGCCCCAGGAGTCAGATGGGGTCCAATACTAAATTTTAACATCTCCATTCATGACCTAATAGAAATTCACAGATGATACAAAACTGGGAAGCATTGTTGATAAACCAGATGAACATGGTGCCATTCAGAGGGACCACTACAGACTGGGAAAATGGGCCAACAGGAACATCAGCAAGCTCAACAAAGAGAAGAGCAAAATCCTGCTCCTGGGGAAGACTAACCTCAAGCACTGGTACATGCTGGGGCCTGAGCAGCAGGGCAGCAGTTTTGCAGGAAAAGACCTGATGGTCCAGATGGATAACAAGCTGACTGTGAGCCAGTCACACACAAAGAAAGGCCTAGAGCATCCTGAGCTGCATTAGGAAAACCACTGCCAGCAGACCAAGGGAGCTGATCCTTCCCCTCTGCTCAGTACAAGTAAGACCCCATCTGGATTGCTGTGTCCAGCTTTGGGCTTCCCAGTGAAGCCCAGGGAAAGGCCATAGAGATGATAAAGGGATCATAGCATCATGAAAACACTGGAATAATGATGCAATAATCACGTTTCCATCTCTTTTTGTTTGCCACTATTTCCTCTAAAGCATGGTTACCATTAAGCCTGTGCAACAATACCATCTTTAACATACTCCACAGAAAGCAAAGCAGTGTGTCCCCACCTCAAAAAAGAATTATTAAAGAGATAATGCCATATGCTTTGTGTCCAGCAGAATATTTTAAAATACTTGGTATTTTCAAGAGGAAGGATGACTACTCAACTTCTTTCAGTATTTTTAAAAATAATCAAGATTTCAGTTTTCAAAACGAAAAGGAAAAAAAACCCACCCAAACAAACAGTAACATGCTGACTTCCATTCTTACATATGACAAGCCAAAAATACTCTTGCAATGGCACTCTATTTTTTCTAGCAGGTATGTGGGGGTGATGAGTTGTTTAGTTTTTTTCCAAACAGAGCATCTGCAACTACTTTCAAATCAAAGAAATTGTAACGCTCTCTGGTGTAAGGATTGCATTTATTTCACTTTATCAGGGAGCAGAAGTAGTGGCTCTTATCTGTGCTAAGAAAAGGAAACTGAAGAGCTCTGAAACAGTGTCCTGCTGTTGAGAAACACATGCATGCAAGCCAAGTCAAAACTTACATAATCCCTACCAGAAATGAGTTCCCTAGAAATATTCTGCTGTATGCTCATAACTCCTTATGAAACAAAGGCTACAGTATCCATGCAGTGTTTTAAGTAAAGGGTAACAGGCCATTTTCTTCATGACTGTATTTGATTTCATCATCTAAATGTTTAAATCTACACTGGCTCGAACACCACCTACAATTATGCCAACACTTTGTCAAAAATAACTTTATATATATTTAAAAAAAACAAACCCAAACCCACACGAGATATCTATTCTAAGTCATGGAGTCAGGAGAAATTCAACATGCTGGAATCCCCCATCACCATCTAGAGGGTGTTATCGGACAGCGCAGTGAGGTGCAAATAGGAAGGGATAGAGACAACACCATTTGAAAATGAGAGAAAGTCCTCACTTCCTCCTTCCAGAATTCATAGAATAATATAAAACAATTTCTGGTTTACCTTCTTTCTAACCCACTCCATTTCCCTTATATATTTATTATACATCTTCAATGCACTATTTAACTCTGTTTGGTTTTCATATTCTTTTCCCCTAGAGCATTTTGCCAATATTAAAAAAAAAAAATAGCATTAAGTTTTACACTGCTCTCTTGTGTCATTATTTCAACTTTTTAATCCAATTGAGTTATGCTCTATATTCTATTTTCTTTTCCCCCAGTACAACAAACTCATACACAGGCACAGGCATGAGGGAGCACACTCTCCTACATAACCACATCCTTCTACTGTTCATAAACATCTTACCATCTCTGGCCACAGCCTTTCCTCATTTATTTATAGTAAGTATTTCTCAACGCTTTAATTTTCTTCTAGTCTCTAGTTGCCCACCTGTAAGTCTCTGTGTGACCTGACACCAACCCAGCAAAGGCATTTATACTGTTCAGTGTCTTTGTAATACTTTAAATGTCTCCTTAATGGCTTTAGCAGATTGGAGCTGAACACTCAGTGTCCTGAAGAACCAAAATTTTCCTTCTATCAACTGTAGCGAAGCTTTTGTTTTTAAATTGTGGCATCTCCTCTGAATCACTTCCTGGAGAAGCTTCCAGAACAAAACCACAGGGTTCTTTTTGCCCTGTCATTCCACAGCACCTAAATTTTTAATCCTTCTGGGTTTTTGCCTCAGATTAACCTGTTATGCATACCACATGCATGGTCAACCAGAATAAGTATTATTTTGGTACATCTATTTCCCAGTGTCATGATACTTACTCATTCCAGTATCCTTCATGCAGGCCCTGGCTAAGTATTTTTCTTTCCTTTATTTGGGAGTCTATCAAAACCCCACAATTAACTACTAATTTCAATCCCAAAGTAGTGAGAAAACAGAATTATTTTCCTGTTTAAATACTACCCATATCTAATGAACAGGTTATCATTTCTTCACCTTTCACGAAGCAGGAACAATAGCTGCCATGCTTTAATCCTTCAGGTTAATTGAAAATCTTACAAGCCTTCATCTACCCACCATAAAGTTTAATAGCAATTTCTCCCATCATAATGCACTGGTTTAAGTGGCTCTGCATGTGACCCCTAAACTCATACTGATTACTTCAAAGAGCCTGTAAAGTTTTAGAAGGAACAAACAGTGATAACACACTATCATAAAATGGAATAATTGTAGAGATTAAAAAAGACAGGAGAGAGAGAAACTCAGCAGAATTTTTGTTCTTGACTTGTTTTTCACACTTGGGGAAGGAGGAATACTTGTTTGTGATATCTGGAGGAGAAAAAAAGATCACATTTTCTTCATCAGAAGTTTTTTTCCTGTCACCTATAAAACTCAAAAAATGGTTAGAAAACAGACATGTAAAACTAAGTTTGTCTTTTCCTGTTATTTGAGACTATTTTAGTGAGGCATATATAGGAAAACAGCTCAGCTCTGAAGGCCCTCCTCTGTAATTCTGAAAACAAAGTAAAAAATAAAGCAGAGCTCTCCATCCATGCCTGTCCTTTAATTATCACATTTTTATTGAGCATCTCGTATCACTGGGCATTGTACTTAACACCTCCAACTTCTGGAATGGGAGATGAGAGCAGAAACCAAGCTTTCATTTTATAAACATACTTTCCTCATGGAATAAGCTTAGAAATGTAAATCTGTAATTTTCCAAGCCTAGAACAACAATAGTGGCTGGCAAATACAGGCACCAACAAAAAGACTTTGTTTATAAACACAGAAAAATAAGTCATGTTTTGAAACTGTCAGTGTCTCATTTTATTGGCTTTACCACACATGAATTAAAGAGTAAGCTCTGACAATATGAAGCACAATTAAATTCTGTTTATGTTTCTTGCAAATGAAGCACATATATGGTTTGTAATCTTGGTTTGAATATATGAGAACACTCTGATCCCTTTCAACATCTGTGAGGAAAGAAGGTGAGAAAAACCCAAAGCACACCTACAGTGGAAAGGGACAGATCTGGAAAAGAAAATCACTAGTTTGGGTAAAGTTGGAGTAGACAATAGGGTTGAAGTAGAAATTTTGCCCTGTCTATTAACAGGCCTTAATTTTGGACAGATACTATCCAGAAGCTGGTAACACATTTGCTGCAGCTGGTAATCATTCATGTCTGTGCTATTTACATGTGTGTGTATACATGTGCATACACACACACACAAATTATATATATATGGATTTTATTACAAGCTGTTACTCATTTATGCTTTTCTTTAGCTATCTGAGGAACACTACCCTTCAACTTCTCTTTTTCTTTAAAATTACCTGGAAGCACAGGTGACATGAATTCCATTACTGAAGTATTTACACGTAGACTGAACACATCTCTGCAAGTTATGCCCTGCCCTAGACAGAAGTTACTGGAAAGAATAGATGAAATCCCTCTGATCATCCCACTCATTCTGTCAATCTAGATAATATAAAGCTCCCTCCTACTTGCACATCACTAATAGTTGAACTTTGCTGTTTTATATTAAAAACAAGGAGGAGAAAAACATGTATTTTAAGGACCTATAGAACTGAGGGTTTACACGCATTTTCCCTCTGCTAACCTCATCTCTAATGACCTTCTTTAAGGTGAATTGCCAAGCAGGGTGAAGTTCTAAAATATTTAGTAGCCATTTATTTATGTATTTGTTTATTTATTTATTGTTTTCATCTCTCCTTTTCAAAAAGACATGAGTCTTATGCAAAGATTTCCCATGCTACCATGCCATCCCCCCTCCACCACGCTGAATTTCTTCATTACGTGATGGTATCTGAGCTCATTGTGAGACAGAGCACTGACCTATGGGTCAGAAGCTTCATGTAGCTGCACTTGTTTAACTGACAGTAGGATTGAGTCCAGATGCTTAAAAAAGCATAAAGCAGAAGACCAGCAGTAAAGGGGAACACTATACCTAAATAAAAATAGGCAACATCAGTGAGGGAAATCTACAACTGACAATCTCTCTCTTTCAAATTTTCCTCAATTTGATGGGCTCCTTTGCCTCCAATAAGGCACAGGAGTAAATTTCATCACAAAATCCGTTAAAAATGTACACTCACAAAGCATTTGGGTCAACACCTCCACTTTGACCATATTGTTTTACTACTGTCTTAAAACACTTTATTTCTACATTGTTAAATAAACGAATGTAGGAATGTCTCAGTGTAATTAGCTACATATGTCAGCTTGATTCAGGGAAATAATTCATTATATACATCTTGCTTTAGATAATAGCCCATTTGTACTGTGATTTAAAGTGGAAGGGATATATCTGTTACCAATGATTACTTTGGGGTCTACACTTTAGATCTTCTTCCAAAAGATGGCCTTTTTATACCCACTAGGCAGGTTTCTCTAAAGTTGGAATAGAGAATGAATTGCAAGAAATGAAGTGGGAAGAAAGACACAAAGTCCTCAGTTGTCACATTCATTTAGAGGTTTTTTGCATTAGAACGGATTGTTCATTACCAAGACATTCTGTCACTCGAGTGTGTCTCAGTTCACAGGTTAGTGGAGAGCCACAGAAAGTGGCTCCAAACCTTTCCATATCATACTTCAAAATTGTGGTGGGTGACTTACACTGAAATAAGAACAATATGGACTCCAGTGATGAAAACATATATAAGTTCTCCCACAAGCAGATCTGGCTGACACAAGTGGAATACACATCTCTGATCACTGGTCCAGATCATCAATGCTAAAATCCAGATACCTAGGATGATTTCCTTGTGTATAGAAAGTCTTCCTGAAAACATCACTTTTTTGAACTGACATTTAAAGTGGGGAGGGGAATCACTGTGGTCAAACTAAATTCAGCTATGTTGACATGGTTCTCCATCCCAAATGACAAACTACTGCTATCATCACTTCAGTCTGTTTACTGTAGTTTAAAGCTCAATATTACAGAAATGCAAAGTCATCAACCAGAATAATCATGTAGAGAAAAAGAACAGTTACCAACAGTTCAAAGCCATGGACAAAATATGCAATTTCCAAGAGGCAAACTGGGATGCAGAAAAGTTGCAAGAACCCAGTAAAACCTGTAAAAATGTAATATCATGTAAATATTTCACTCTTGATTATCCAGTAGCTTTATTCCTGAGGATCACATCTGTTCTCAGGGACCTCAAATCACTCTGATTGAACAGATTACTATAATCTATTACTAGAATAAATCCCAGAATAGATATTACACTACCACTCAGAAAAAAATAAACTATAAAATAAACTTACCACCACCACCAAAAAAACTAATACGTAGAACTTCGCTCTTTAGCTCCTCAAATCTGTCATCTGTCATTTATCTCTGTTCTTTCTATATCAGTGACAATGTCTATTTTTTAAAACAGGAGACCAAGAATGGATATAAGGATAGGTAATGAAAAAATAATGCAGTAACCATAATGAGGATAATGGGATGTTCAAGCATTTCCTTAACTAAATGGCTGATGACAAGAGAAACTCTTTCAACAGCTACATGTAACAAACTACATTAAAACTAATAGGAGGAGAAAGAGAAAGAGTAGGGGCAAGTCGAGAAAGATCTGGTAGTGTTCAGTATAAAATTCAATATTCAATGTAAAATTCACCTGAGAGCAAGAGCTGCAAAAGAATGTGCTTACAGTACAATGCCTGGAGGGGAAAAGAGAAGGGCATCCCACATGTCTGCAAGGAAAAACATTTATATTGTTTTCTAGTAAAAATATTCAAGGAAGCAGAATTGGAACTAAAACTCAAACTATATACTATATAACATATAGTGTATATACTACTACATCAGCACAATTTAACTTCAAGAAGCAACATAATACAACAATCTTAATAACTAGCATGTAACAAATAAGTAATTCTGAGTTCAAGATGATCAGATTTCTCAGCTTTTCCTATATCTGTGGCCACACACATTATGCAATTAAACATTTAAAGTTTAGGTGTATGTTCGTCTGTATTCACCTTTCTTCCAGTATTGCCTGTATCAATCTTAATAACATACTAGAGAACAAAATTCGTGACACAAACAGAAACCTGGTAACAGAGTCCAATAGCATAGTACTGGCTCTCCAAAGGGATGGGGAAGCTGAGCTCTCTTGGAAGCAAGGATGAGGTCGCAAGGAAGATGGAAAGAAGAGTAGGAAGGCACAGGGAAACCGAGCTGTGCAACTGTGACCTGGCCCTTCAGCCACAGAAGATGTTTCATATGGTATCAAGTACAGGCTTTTGTTGATCCATTCTCAAATCCAACCAGGTGATACATTTTAAATGCATGCTGATGATAGGTGTGGGTCAGTCCCATGCAGTTAGGTCTAAACGCAGTCTAGACAACCTCGCATACTCACAATAAAAGGTTTTCTATTTTAGAAGCACATTGCCTATCTTGCCTCTTCAGAAAGGAAATAAATTCTTAATTAAACGTCTTAAAATGTAGTTTAATATAGATAAAGTTTTTGTTTTAATCACTTTGAATCATAGAGTCTGCTGAGTTGGAAGGGATCCATCAGGACCATCAAGTCCAACTCCTGTGTGCCAAATTTATGTTCTGCTCTCTCGTGATAACAAATACAACAGAGGATGGATTCTCAGCAGTTCTTCATTCTCTTAGTATTTCACCAGAAAAAAGTAAGAGAACCCCTATATTAACCATCAAAGTGGTAAAACAGTCCACTAATAACTCAATGTTGCATGGATTACTTCATAAGGACAGGCTGGGGAAAATAAAACTTGCAAGCTGGCTACAGGGAAGATGACAAAAAGAAGATATCCGTGAGTCCAACACTCAGCAAGCATACAAAGACTTTGCATCAGCCCCTATTGGAGATCCCTCAGTGACTTTAGAACAGAGAACAATCAAAAGAACAGAAACAAAAAAATCCAGCAGATGGCTCTAAATGAGGAGAACAGAGACAGGTGACTAACTAGCCTGAGAGAAATAAAAATAAAATGGGAGCAGTGCCACAGTGTTATCATTTTTGTAGAGCCACCTGGAGAGGTAGCAGGCTTATCAATGAATGCCAAAAATGAATAGTACCCATCTGCTCACCCTAATAAATAACCTTTACTAGAAAAAATACAAAAGAATATAATTCCCTCAGCACTACTCACATGTTTTCAGCAGAACTGTTTGTTTAAAATATTTATTTGGGTCTTACACGGCTTAACAACTATTTACTGAGAACACAATAATGCTTTAAGATGACCCTTGGAAGCACAGGGCAAGTCAGTAGCTGTAAGAATTCATGAAAACAGAAAGCTCCAATAACTTCCTTTCACATAAGCAAAAGCTCTGCAATTACCACTGCTTTCAAGATGTCTTTAGAAAGATATCTCTGACCAACTGAATGGACTGATAGCAAAATGCTAAATGAGAGGGCACTTCAAAGTCTGGAAAGTCAGTACTCCTCTGAAGGTAACAGCAGCAGAAAGTATCTCCATTCAAAAAGAACTTCAAGGACCATGGTACAAGATCAGTTTACCTCCTCTGCTGGTCCCCAAATGGCAAGGAGTAACCATTCTGCTGATTCTAAGTGTAGATTGAGAAAGGAGGTCACACATGGCTGCAGGTAAAATGAGGAATGCTCAGGTCTCCTGATGTACTATTACAAAAAGAAATGGCATGGAAGAGAAGACTAAAGCAGGCAGATGGGTTTGCCTTCATGAGTCTGAAAGCAAAATGCCTCTTCTTTAGCATAACCTTTATCAACTCCAACCACTGCTTATGTAATGAAGGCGTAGGAGTATGAAACAGAAATTTGAACTTGCTAAAACTGAGACACTTCCAAGCTGGACTTTTGATTCAGTGGTGTATTTATTTTTCATAGATGACATACACAGCTGGAAAATACCCATGTCTGTTTCATATCTTCAATTCTACCAACTCAATATAAGCAACTCTGTTGGAGAGGATGAAAGTTTGGTAAGAAAGTTTCACAGATATGTAGGCTTGGCAGAAAGATCACTGAATGTAGAAACTGAGGATGAGATAGAAAAGAAAGCAAGTTTTGATATAGAGAAAAAGATGTTTTGCTCACATAAAACTGTCTGGATTCACACAAGATTATCCAGAACAGGACAGACACTGTATACAGCCTGTATACAGCTACCACCATCTCTGCAAATGTTTCGCATAAATGTTTTTGCATTAAATTTTGACTTTCATATGGAAAAAATATGACAGAATTAAAAGATGTATGTACAAACATATGAAGGGAAAAGAGAATGCAACAGAAAGCACTTCTGAGGTGACAGAAATCACAAAATGTGAGCAAACGTACCACACAGGCCAGAGCTCTGTAAATGTCTGTACACATGGGGTCAGAGTTTCTTCATAGGTCATACAACAGAGTTTTAAAAACTTCCAAACAGCACTTCACCAAAATGAAGCCAGCAGATACTGCACTGGTTCCTACAGACTCAAGTGCCTTTACCAAGTAGTAAAGCCATGCACATTACTTCCACTGCTTTGTACTCCCTGCCTTAGCATGAACATACAGTTAAGTAATAAAAACCCATCAATGTGATTTTTTTCACCTGTGAACTGGCCAATGCTTTTTCAAATAATAAGAGCTGGAGTTCTCAGATACAAAACCAAACAGAAGGCTCAGTTTAAATCCAAATGAACAAAGCCTTCCACCAAAGAAAATAAACTTTCAAGGTCAAGTTACAGGATTTTAACTGTAGCATTTTCCACATGACATTCCCCTTCTAGTCCAACAAAAACAGCTGCTTTGGGTTTTTTAAGTAAGTATTTTTATGAAACACTTGAAGCAAAGCCTGAATCACTGAAAATTTGAATGCAAAATGGACATCCTTAAGTTTTAATTTCTGTTATAAAAATTAACCAGGATAAAATTTAAAGCTTATATAATGTTAATCGTTCAATGTTAGTAGCAAAATATTCCTTCTATTCCCTCCTTTTGCTGACTGCATCTTATTTTTAAAACACCTGTGTTTCGATATGAGTAAGGTACATTGCCATGGCAGACAGATTTTACCCATGCTACAGGAATGAACAGAGGCAGCTGGTGCCACAGCCTTCTGATATCTTTGAGAATGGTAAAAAAAATTCTTTGAAGATACAACATACATTCTCATTTTATCAAGCATTAAACTCATTATAAGAAAAAAGCATGCCTGTAATGATCTACAGTTACACAGCCCACTGACACCATTCCATATCCTCTTTATAATGGTCTTCTGGGGACCTCCCAGAGCACAGCATCCTGCTTCTAGCATGCATAACACTGAAATACATTTTAGAAGAAATTTTAATCACCTAACCAGATATATTCCTAAACTTTAATCTTTGAAAACCTTTCACTTTGCTAAAAGCTTGCATTAAAAAAAAAACCAGAACAGCAAAACCCCACTAAGTTTAATAAATTTCTTTAAAAATCGGCTACTTAGTAGGGATTACTCTACCCAGACTTGAAAATATTTCAGGATTGTAGAATTTAGGCTCAAAAATCTCCCTAGGAACAAACATTTCTATTTGTCTCAGTGAAATCAGGTTCAGCTTTTGATCTTTTATGATTCCTCTTCGACATGAAATTTTATTACACATAGGACCTTAAATTGTTCCATCTTTCTTTAACAGATCTTTTTTCTTGAACGCATGCAGAATTATTTGGTATCTGCTCATTACATTGCAAAAGCAGAGTTTTTCTTCCCTTGCCTCTCCACCCAGGTTACCAGACTGAGTAATGGTCACTGAAAATAAAACTTGCTAACTTGCCCACCCATAAAAATGACACTTCTGGAAATCATAACTTATAGAAGTACAAGCAGCAGACGGATCCATTCTAATTTAAATATCTGAATCAGAGCCTGAAGGCCCAGTCGTTAGAAAATGGTCTTACTTTCATACAAACAGAGCTATCAATAGGTAATCAACAACACAGTAAGTATAAAATCTCAGTTTTGTTGTGTACCACTGAATCTTTTTAATAAACTCATTTTGCCTTATTTCTACTGACAAACACAGGTATTTGTGGAAAAATGGCTTTAAAAATATGATGTCTACCTGCTTAAAAAGATTCCTTCCTACGGAAGTGGACCTACGAAGTGGAATTATTTTAGCCACACTGGAAGAACAAATTAAATGCATGAAATCTTTGCCAATGCTGGCACCAGGTTACTTCAGCTCCCACTCTAGGTCAGGAACATCAGAGTTTTTCTAGGACAACAGTCCTAACTCTGGCAAAGTCCAACCAGCCTACTATCAGACAGGTGAAACAGACTTTGTTTTTTGTCATATTACACCAGAAACCAACTTGTGTCTGCTGAATCAAGAGTGTTTGGTTTTGCTTTTAAGCTGTGTATCTACTCTAAGGGTGTGAATCTAATTATTTGGCCTCACTGTAGTATGCTAGGGGGAGTTTTGTTTAAATAATTCTGCTGGTTTTCCTGGCTGTCTTGGAAGATTAAGAAACTTCTGTGAGCAAAGCAAACAAATGCACAAAACAAAGCAGATGCTCTTGGTGCACAGTAGATGAGAGTTTTCAGCTACCTAGACATCCTTAATTATTTTCAGCAAAAAAGTCATCTGAGTAAAGTTGTTTGTTGTAGTAAAGGTTGTGCATTCCTCTGTTGAGGTAATCTCATCTTGGAACACTCAGCATTTCATTGACAAAATAAATAGAGCAGTTTTTTTCTTGCAACTAGTAAAAAGAAAGTGAAATCATAAAGAGAACCCAACAACACCTTTTTCTGTAGCACCTAGAGAAGGCAATAAAAGGAGGTTTTCAGGTTTTTCATGCCACTTGTAAGATACTCTGTTACTACTAAGCAATGGCAGAGGGCCCTCTTGTTGCAAGAAGCAGCAGACCCTTGGTCAGCTGAGACCCTTTAGCCCTGAATATTTAAGAATCAGCTTTTTAAAAGTACTTATGTTTATTTATTACCTTATATAAGAAGGGATTATGATGACTGTAAGACACAATTTGCGTTACACAGCAGTCATCAGTGCCTGGTGCACATTCATCCCCCAGGCTGTGGTATATTTGTATCTAGAAATTTATTTTGGGATCAACAGAGAACTCTCAAGAATTACCACAAACAGCTTTCTACAGAAATGCTGCTTCACATCTCTCTCTGTTTATGCTCTGTCTTGCTATGAGAGTAAAAGCTTAGTTCCAAATGCAAATCACAGATTATAAATATCAGAAGGTGCTAGATGTGTCATCAGAAGGGAACCCCTAATAGCAACCATCAGTAGGAAGTATAACCACAGTTTGCTAAGAATTTTGTATTCACATCTAGTGATGACATCTTTATATAGTATCATCAGTGATGCTCTGAACGGGTACAGTTTGATGGGTGCCTATCTTTGGTTCTAGTGATACTACATTTTAAGAGTGATGTATAGTAAGATATGATTTCACAATGTAAATACATTACCTATATATGCTTTGCCTCAAAAAATTCTACTAGCTTTTTATTTTTTGTACAGCACCTCATATTTCAAGGAATGGAAACCAATTCAATTTAAAATCACTAATATTCTTTTTAAAATCAAAGTACTTTTAATACTTTCAGGAACAGTACAAGGTCACCTAAGTCCAGATGCTGGCTTGACCATGCACACCTGAGGCATGAACTCCAAAATGCAGATGATTTGGCTGCAGTGGTGAGGCCATGTGTTGGTGTGTTTGCTGCATATGTGCACATGGAGAATGCGGACTGCAAAATACATCCTCCTCTGTTAAACCACTTCAAGTTCCATAGAGGATTTTTCCATGTACTATAATGCTCAAGCAATCAAATTTGCATCAAATGGCCCACTCTACTAATTGTTGAAGCATAGATTGGAATATTCTCACAGCTCAAAAAAACTTTGACGGATACAGAAAATATAGTGAGAGCTACTTTTCTCCACCATATTTTGGAATTGCAGTAATTTCCCCTGGAATGGGAAAAGCAGATACCCAATTCTCAAACTAGGTAATTAACTACTGCTTACCTCTCACTGGTGACAGGCACCACAAAGGAGCAGCTTTCCCAGTACTAATGGAAGATTGGAGAAATGAAGTTTTAAACACCCTTGCAAAATTGCAGGGCTGAACAAATGAACATTACAAGGAAAAGAGTTTGTGCTGAACTTTGCTTTCAAGATGCATAAGCCCTCTCTTTTGGTTCAGAAATTCCAACTTAGTCATCTCAGAAAGAAGTATGAGCTCCAGGATAGTATGATCCCGATACAAAGAACTCAATGGCCTAACAACTAGAATTCCCCTCCCCATCAAAGACACCCACAACATGCACAACCTTACTTAAAATCTCAGTTACAAGTCCTGCAGAGAATTAACACATCAGTTATGGTGAAGGTCTATCTCCCATTTTCTAACTTCTCATGGCAAATACCACGTACTGAGGAGCAAAACTGCCCATAACGAAAGCAAAGTCTAATGATAGTAAGAGATGGATGGTCCCAGAACTAAGCTTAGGGATGACTTTTAAAGATAATCCCCAGATCAATCTCCTTTAGAAATGAATGCAATCCTCACAGAACTACAGGATCATAGAATAATTTCGGTTCAAAGAGACCAGTGAAGGTGGCCTAGTTCAACACCCTGTCCAAAGCAGATCACTGCTTTAGGTCAGGGATTTGCCTAGTTGGGTTTTGAAAGCCTCCAGCAAAAGTTCCCACAACTTCTCTGGGCAACCTAATTATGGCTCATTTGGATTTAGTGCTCTCCCCACCATGAGTTCTTCATACAGAGAGACCCACACAAAACTAGTGCTTGCTAAGACACAAGCAAACCTAGAGTTGGCCTAACAGATGTTTTCAAAAAGGGAAAATGGGCAGATACTGTATGTGCAAAACTTGGAAAAGATTAAAGGTTCACAAATCACACAAAAAGAAATCTCTAACTTATACATCCACTTCTTAGGTCTTAGAAACTGCATTTACTATTTACTTCTATCTACTTTATCTATGCCTGATCTGTAGTACATTATGTACTATAAATGTCCTACCTTTTCTTTTCTTTTTGCATCTGGCTACCAACACGACAAAAGTTAAATACTAACTGATTTCTCAAACTCTTTTTAAAAATTATTTTTCACAGTTATGGATTTACATTCAAAACATCTAGAATATTTGTAATTCAGAATTTAGTTGTGGAAAGGGGGGTGTCACACCACAAAATTGGGAGAGTTCTCATTTTAAAATAATTCATTTCAGATGTCATATATCACAAATGGAGATGTTAATTAATGCAGAAAAATTGATGGGTTTATGATGAGCTATTGTGTATACTTTTCCAGATGATGGCAACATGCTGACAGCTTTAAAAAGTAGATGTGTTACTGTAAGGTTTATTGTCTAAGCAGCCTCCTTCCTCTGCAGCAATCTAACAGTTTACATTTACAGTTGATTATAACTTCTATTACATTCCAATATTCCCTAATCATCTCAGAGACTGTGAAATACAGCATCATTTGTCTCAAGCTCTCTCCTGTAGACACACTATTCTTCTAAAAGTCTAAAAGACAACATACGCAGCGCCACCTCTTAAAGCATCCATTCTCAGTTCTCTTAAAATATTTCAGATAGCACAATTCTGTTTTCCTCTTCAGTAGGTGTGTCAGCCAACAGAACATAATTCATCCTCAGGTTTACAGTAAGCTTTCCTTTGCAAGTAGCAGAACCAGCAAAAGTTTATTTCCTCTGTGTTTGGAGGCAAAGTTAGTTTGCAGATTCAGTGGTAAGGGACAAATTCATCCTGCTACCTCTACTTTGGCTGAGGAATTTATAGGGTTTCTCTCCTTCATTAAGCCCTTTATTCTCATACACAACCTGTACCTTGCTGTCTCTAGTGACCCAGACATTCTGTGTGAAATTTAACTGAAGTGGAAAAAAGAGGGCTTACAGCAGAGGCACAAGTACCATCTTGAAGACATAATTTCCTTAGGCCTTTATGCTTAAAACCTGGAGTTTTTAAGAAAAGTATTAAACTCAACATAACAGTGTCTTCAAAAAGTGATGCAAAACATAGCACCCAGCAACAGCCTAAGTGGAAGTAGCACTCTGGTTTTCAAAAATGATACAACTTTAGTCTATTCTCACCGATAAAGGTCACTGCTAAAGCAATCTGCCACTCTGGGGGCAGATTACACTTACGTACATCCACTTCACTTCTTTCATATCATTCGTCCAGGATACTCCCTGCTTTGACTGGGCTGCAACACATTTAAGTGTGAACAGATTGATTAACAACCAGAAATCTGAAACAAGCTGCCGCTGCATTTCACTGTAGATGAGCAGGGATTGCTGGAGATACTTTGTGGAATCAAACTATACGTGCAGAGAGGGCTGTACAACACAAACTGCACATTTCAATATGGGTGATCCTGGGCAGAAGACAGAGAGTCATTGCTTTTTAAGGGTCTGCTTTTTCAAAAGTATTGGGAGGTATGACAGCAATGACGATGGTGTTTTTGAAACAGTAGAAACACACAGAAAACAACACACACAGAAAAACACACTGGAACAATAAGCTATTTCAGAGCCAGAGAAGTTGATGAACTGACATATTCAAGCACAAGAAACCTAATCCGAATTCCTAATCAGTAGAGGTCAGACAACCTCTTTTTAATTATATTCTAGAATTTTTTAAATTATATCCTAGAAATTCATGTGGCAGTCATCAAACAGAAGGTTTGTGACACAGTAAGAAAAGTTTTCCCAACTTGTACAATAATACCTTGATTTTTTAACTATGCTGTCTCAACATATACAACAAGCAAAACAGGATGTCTTGCTTCACAATACATTAGGTAATATATTAAACAATACTTTTCTTCTTTTAATTATGTTTGACACCAAAAAAGTAGACTGTGTATATATTTTCATTCACCTGTTTCTCAGATTTGTACCTTAAAAATATTGTTCTCCTTCTAAAAGGAATTACTCATTTTTAGAGAAACAAAGGCAAGTGAGAAAAATCATTTGCTTACCAACATCCCTTCTCAATTGCAAATGCAGCAGTAGCATTATAAGCTCATCAATCAGCAGCTAGAAACATATAAAACAAATAAATACTTAGATCACCTACTTAATTCCTTTTCTGTTCTCTGGATCACTCCCTCAAGCATACAAATAATTCTGTAATACACTCCAAAATCATTGCAGATGATACACAATAACACATCAGCATGGCCTAAGCATCGGTCATGCTTATTTGAAAAGGTAATGTCTGCCTCAAAAGGTGCCTATGTTCTGTGTTATGTTGCAGTTGCTACAAAATGTTTTCCTGTAAAGCAGTAGAGAAAATACCACCTAAAATCTCAGCATCTTCTTGGTATAGCATTTAATGTTGCTTCAGTAACTCTTAAATGCCCTTGAGAAAACAAATCAAGGCTCCTTTTAATATTTTTTGACACAGACATAATTTTTTCAGGTTAGGTCTCACTGACAGCTATGTAACTGATACCCTAGAGAAATCTTATTTATTGCTCTAAAAACTGGGTGCAAACTACCAAAAGTATAAGCAAACCCAAGTGACAGATTTATGGCTAGTTACACAGCTGATAAACTGAGAAAGTGTGGTGGTAAGCTTAAAAGCCTTTCTCCCTTGATTTTTATACCTACTATTCCTATTTATGCTACTAACACACAAGAAGCTTTCATAAACTTTTAGATGTAAATCATTCAGACTCACAACAGGGTCTGCCAAAGCAAACAGGACACATCTACATGGAATCTCCGTGTCCAGTGTCAACACCCACAGCCGACTCCCACCACCCTTCCTTGCCCCAAGCAGTTCCTTAACTTCACCACCTGACCCAGATAAGGCACTGGGGCAGCTCACCTAATGACAAATAATACAGGAACAAATAAGGTGATAGAAATCTGGTTCAGGGTAAAAATATTTCAAATGCTTCAGATGAGAAATTCAGCCATTCTGAACTATGACTGTCCAGCAGCTATGCCTACAAACTTGCCCTTAGCAGAGGAGTTTTTTGTGGTTGCTTCTCAAACTTGCATAAATGTAAAGGTATCCCAACATGAAGCTGCACTGCTTTACATAATTTAAAATAAAATAAAAGACAGCATTAATAGAGATACCTTCAATGTGATCCATGATAAAAACATACTCTATTGGATAATTAAACGTATGATATTAGAGAACCTCCTTATTGCTCTGAGGCAAAGAGAACCTATCAAAAATTTGCATTTTTAACCCTTAATGTTAAATATAACATGGGGAGGTTAATGTATTTTAAAATTAGACATACAATAAAGTTACAATTTGCTCCCTTTTCTAGCATAAAAATATTTTCAATGACATAGAAATAGATCTGTTTTATGTGTAATGAAAGATGATCAGATTCAATCTTATCATTAGCAAGAAAGAAAAAGAGGTTTACCATAAAATATCTCTTTAAAATGGAGGTCCACCACTAGGAAAGCCCATTCTGTACTTGCCATATCATAGACACACCAATAAATATATTGGTTTATGTAATTACTATCTCAGTAGGTAAGGAACTAGAAAAGCCAACATCCCAGCATTTCCTGAGCTTACTACTAATTAAATCATATGCATACCGGTTCAATCCAAGGATGATCAAAGTTAATGAAAAAAATTTCAATTTAATTCAATGAACTGTGGATCAGTTCCAGACATCTAGCTGCTACTCCGTCCTCTTTCTTCTTTATCAAAAAGCACTCCAACAGTGTGAAAGTGAAGAGGGCTACAGATTTTGTGATTTTCTATTTCCCCTCAGATCTGAATTTTAAATTAATTATTTGACAGTTGACTACATTGCATAAAATTAAGTAATCTTTTCCATGAAGGTGTATTAGAGGCTACTCCGGGTTAGGAAGGAAAACTGACTACTAATATTACTGTTATATCAATAGCTTTAAAAGATTTCAACTATTTCTTTCATACACAGGTTTACCCTCATTATAAGTTGATTTGAGTGTCCCACTATTCACCCCTGCAACAATATATTGCCATATCAGAACATGTAAAATGTCAGTCCAATGTACTAGAAATAGGGCACTAAATTTATAGGGCTTTCTAAGATGAACAGAAAGACAAATTAATGTCATCTAAAGCAAAAAAAAAAAAAAAAAAGAATCAGTGCTCAGATTAAAAATCTATTTCTAGTCACATTTCAAATGCAATGTCACAACTGCCAAACAACTTCAGTAAACTGGACATTACATTTATGAAACCTATCTGAATAGCCTTTGCTTCAATTCTGATTAACAATGTTTTTTCACATTCTTTTTCACTAAATGTTTGTATTAAAAATGATAATTTAATTTTACCATCTCAAAACTCATCTCCCAGTGCTGTTCAGGTGCTTTGTAGCCATGGTTTCAGCAAATGTCCTTTCAGATCAGCCTAAAGGCTCTCATTCCTTTAAAACAGAGCTGGGAAGGAGCTGGTCAAAAATCTTTATTTAGGAAATCAATATATGCATCACTTTTAATAGCCACCGCATAATGTCTCAAATGCAATGAGTATCACATAGGAAATTAAATAATAATTAAAAAAAAAACCTTTCCTGTTCAAGAATCAAGCCAGTTAAATGAAAACTGAAGTTGTCAGCTTTCAACAGGAAGAATAGTGTCTATGCCTGAAACTTCCCATTTCATCTATACAAGGACACAAGCTTAAACAAAAAATGGTGTTTTGGCGTAGTTTCAATAACATTTATGCATGCAGTGCTGCCTAGTTGGCCACCTTACCTCTTTCCTATTCTAAGACAGATTTCGAGCCTTTCTTGTTGGAAAAGGCTTTTTTTTTTAAATCGTCACCTCCTTCTACTTCATGTTGGAGAAACACACTAAAACCAATGGAAAGGGAATGGTCCTACAACTTTTATTACCACACCTCAGGTCTCCTTCGCTGTACCTACTCAGAAGCCCTGGACAACTCTGCTGTGCCACTGGGAACCTAATGACCAGGGAGTCAGAGCTGCAGGATTTTATTCCCATGCAATGCAAAATCATCTCTCATGGAGACCTAAAATCCTGAACTGGAATGTGAAATGATCTCCCAGTATGCTTGCCCCTTCTCTCTCAACCCCTCTGTGAGATGAAAGAGGTGTAAAGAGAGAGATGTCAGAAAAGGATGACTGAAATCCCTACCCTCTTTCTTCTGTTTTGCTTTTCCAGAGAAGTTTTCTGCAGAGCCACTTTTAGGCATCCAATTAAAAACAATGTTAGCAGGGCTTTTTTACTGGGTCCAGACATGTAAAAAATGGTTCTTAAACTCAGCCCTTGCCTGAGTACACCATAGTTGCAAAATAACAGAGTTAGAGTTTAAGGTACAATGAGTAAAAACGGAGCCTTATAAATTTACCCATGTGCTAATAACTCCTCTTGAGAGAAAAAGAAATACTTTCTTATACTTTAAAACACTGCTAGCAGCTCATTCTCCTTAATAAGAGCCCACTACCTTTGAAATGTTAAATGGGACCTACTAAGAAGTAAATTCTGCTTGCTGTAACGCTTCTTAGATAATGTGAAAACCTTTACTGGTTTTGTACAATTCCCTATCACTGAAGCTCTTTTCTGTTGAGTGAGTGAAACAGAAATCAACAACCAGCTTTTTTTATTCTCCCATTTTTGTGCTAGTGACTTAGGCTGTTGTTTTTCCTTACTGTTACCATAGTCTAGAAGCAGAAGACACCTTCATCTCTCAAGAACTACTACCCAAAGTCTTAAGCCAGAATTGCAAATACGTACTACGTCACAACAAACAAAATTTGTTTAGAAACTCTGTATCATCATTTACATTTGATCCCAAATCACATGTGTTGCAAACACAAATAAAGCATGAAAAAAAATAAAACAAAAGTATAGGGAAAAGCAGCTAGCCTACACAGACTGCAGTACTGACTTGCATGTTGTAAAAGGAAAAAAAAACCCCACCACATCAGTTTCTAAACGACACAGTTCGTTCCAACCCATTTAACCTACACAAAATGCTGGACTCTCATGAACAGCAAAATTTGCAAACAATACAACAGCTCTGCCAGCAAATCTCACACAATCATAGCATCTGTCTCAATACAGTTGGTCTCACAGCAATACAAATTTCAGAAGGTGAAACAAAAATGAAGTAAGATTGCACTGCTAAACATTTTCAGTTTGCTTTCCTTTACCCTGGTCTTTTTAGCAAACTTACTTACTCTATTTACATATTTATTTTTTTACTACTCCGCTGTTATTTCCTTGATTCCAGCACTAAAATTTACCATAGGTGAATGGATAATGTATTTCTTCTAAATCCCATATGACTGTCAAGCCTGTGTACAGTCTTCCAACAAACTGCTGAGCCGCAAGATGAAGACTTATTTCACTCTTTTAAGGACAAGTGTACCCAAGAAGACACAAAAGAATTAACTGCCTAGCCAACCTCCATTAACCACCTTAAAAATTATACTTTGCATATTCTACAGTTATGAGTGCATATGGGTTACCAAAAGACAGTAAAACTGATGCGCAAATATTCTACTTGTATTATGAAACATCTTCTGTGACTACACCTAATAAATACATTAATTATGTTTAAAGCCTAAGGGTAAAAAAAGTAGTATTTTCCTTAAAAATACTTCAACTGCAACAACTGATACTGAATTATAAACAATGCTAGTTATAAATATTCATGATAAATTTAAGCCCCCTAAATTTAAAGTTCTGCCTATTCAAACAAATATAAGTCAAATTTTAAAATGCATTTGCTCAATCCTGTTCCAATTTCCTGATACAATTGTGCTCTGGTTTTGTTAAAAGTTTACAGCCAGGATTAATTCATATGTATTCAGGCAGACCTACCTTGTAACACTGTATTTGATTACATCTGAACACAACTGCCTTTACAGCATCTCAGAGGTGCTGACATCTCCAATAACTTGTTAAAGAAGAACTAGTTCCAAAATATTCTGTAGCAAGGAAAGCAAGGCAAGCATGACTTAAAACACAGATTTAAATTGTGTCTCCATGCAGTCCCACTATCACCAGATTAAAAAAAAAGGTTTGAAAGTATAACACTAAAAAGAACAAGACTAGTATTGCTAACTTCTTTCTTTGTCACTAATGCTAGAAAATAAGAAATACTTGAGTCCATGGCTCACAGCTCCCTAGGATAATGGGCTTCCAAGCACCTTCATGTTTCAACAACTGTGATGTTCCCAGGTAACATCTCCTATAAGGCTTGCTAATACTGATATACTTACTCTACACAAAGCCCAGCACAACAAACAAAAGAAATTCTTTGTCTGAAAGGCCTTGAGAAAGCCACATATTTTAATTAGGTCAGAGAACCCTTATGTGACACCAGACACATGCAAGTCACGCTTCCCTCCAGAACAAGCTTCAGTGAAAGAAAACTGAAGACAGAGCTCAGAATGCACATCTCAGACTATGGCACAGAAGTATATATATACATATATATAAAAGTATAAACATTTAAGACTATGCACAGAAGTGGATGGATGCTCCATCCAGTTTTTAAATAACAAAGGCAATACCCTCTCATCTTGCATTCCGAGCCAAGATATACACACTGACTAGGTGGAAGAAGATATGCAAGTCAGGGAACTAAAGAAAATAACAGCATAAAAGAATCAAGTTTTTATTATTAATGAAGAATAAGATGTTATTATAGCTCAAGGTCACATATGACAAAACAATCTTCAGTTAATGCCACATCTGTTACATACTGAGAAAATCAAAATTAAAAGAAAATAATTGTTTTGATTTTTTTTTCTTTAAAATCATCTGTAGAATTGCAATTTGCCACATGCTGAAAGATCGTGTTCCACACAGGCCCAGCAGGGTCTGCCACTCAGGGTCAAGACTGAGACCACAGGGGACACTAGGGTCAAATGAACTCCTAATATCAGGTGACAAAATAGGATTTGGTAGAATCTGCAATATCTCTTAAGTTTATTAAAAAATGAATCCTTTAAATAACAACTCAGGTAGCCTGACAAAGTAACTAGAATAAACATGATGTTCCCACATACTTAGTTCAAGTCTATCCAGCACAGTTTCTGTTTGTAGAATGAATACTATATTAAGAATATAACTTGCCACAACAGAACAGCAATAAAATGGTAGTGTAAAAATAAGACACATTGCGAATGGAAGTGGAGGGTGGAATACGAACCACAATCTGTGCAGGGAGGAAGAGGGACAGAAAGGAAACAGAAAAAGCTGACCTCTATCAAGCAACATCTCTCTATCTGTTTAGAACAACATTCTTTCATAAAACTTGACAAAGTTAGTGTGCCCACATAAAAAGCAAGCAGCTTTACTAAGCTCAACAAAACTTACCTCTATTTAATTACGTTTTAAATATGTGATAATTTTACGCTTACAATACCATGTCTGTCCATTTTACAACAAACTCTTCCCATAGAAAGACTTGGTGTAATTCACTATGCAATTTTCACACTGAAAGTAATTAGTATAATAAAATCAAAGTCAAAACAAAAGTTGAAAAAAAGCTATGTTCCCAGTCAAAATAAGTGAGAAAGCAATTTAAAAAATTATGCTAACACTCTCAAAAGTAAGAACACTCTCAGTGAAGGTCTTGAAAACTTTCATGAAAGTCAAACCAATTTAGAAATCCTACTTACACACAAAAAAAATAGAAGTACTATTAAATCTGTGTGAGGACCTGATAATTTGCTCTGTTTACCTGTTTTCTCCGTTTTAGATGCGGTGCATCTACTTCACCAGGAGTCATTTCCAAAAAAGGAAAAAGTTAAACAAAAATTAAAATCAACTGCATAAAAATGAATCAAAGGAAACAAAGCATGTGTACTGCCAGGTTAAAACAAACAAGCAAACAAACAAAATACAACAACAACAACAACAAAAATCCCCACAACCTGACCTTGGTCAAAACCAATACTAGGCTACAAAGCATACCTGAAAAAGCTAATCACAGAAATTGTAGAACAAGGAGATACTTAATTCAGATCTCCAGAGAGATGAACTCTCACAAATGTTCCCAGAACAGTATTTCAAAGTATTTCTTCCCCCATTCCTCTTTCCCGCCTTTCAGCAGAATGTAAACCCATCCCTATAGGAAAGCTGGCAGCTCCACTTCATAGGTCTGCACCCCCATCTAAATCAACACTTATTCCCAGCTGGAGGGAACTCACAAACTTTATTAGGAGACACTGACCCCCATTACCTTTCGCTGATGCTGCCATGGGGTCACGTAGATAAGACTGGAAAGTTAATGGTGGGGTTTGTAAATTCCTAACTATTGCCTCTCCAGAGCTCCCTGAGTTCACTCTCCATTCACCAGAGCATCCCATCCTATCCTATCCCATCCTATCCTATCCCATCCCATCCCATCTTGCATCAATAATAACTGGTGTGTAAAGCATGGAGAACTTAATTCTGCCACCTCCTCTCACACTGAACAGCAACTTATTGCCTAGGTAGTTAGGCAGATTCCAAAGGGATTATATTCAAGGATCGGGACATGCTCCAATATAAAGATGTTAAAATTTGTCCTTCTGAATTTCTTTTTCAGAAGATTATTATTTTCTATCTCTCCCTCTTTCTCTCTCTCTCTCATTATTGTTACACACCTATCTTTATGTCTCAAGTCTCATAATTTTCTTTGCATTAGGCGTAAGGAAATGCATGAATTCTATATGGAAAGCAAATTTAGATAGTTATCATACCTGTCCTTAGCAGTCGCTGAAGATGAAGAAAGATATTTTAATTATTAAATAAACTAAAATTTAATTATTAATTAAAATGGAGAGGGACTGAAAACTTGTTACTGACTAAAAAGGCTGGCAGTGCTGCTGTCAAAGACCAATTCAGAAAGCTAAATTTATTTTTGATTATTTACCTGCAAGCAGAGATAATCTTTCTTTAGCTCTGCTTCTTTTGCCTGTTAGCTTTAGTCAGTGCTTTGTTCCTTCTCAGGCTGAAAGACAAATTTTGACACGGTCACCCTAGATATAAAAAACAGAAACAGAAATAAAATAAAAATAAAATTCTATCTAGAACTGTGAAGGCATGTAAGGAAGTACTGACAATTCAGCTGATCTTACAAATGCATCAGAAGCATGATATATATAGGAACATGTCCCTAATGCACTATCACTCATTGTCAGAGCTCTGAGGACATAAAACCAATAGTGAGACGAGATGAAAGATCAAAAATGTCAAGGATCATGCAAAAGTAGATACCTTAAACTCTACCATTACTGCAGTCCCTAATATGGCTATATTGTTTTCCTCATTTCAACTAAAGCACTGCTCCATAGTCTTCTTTCATCTCCAGAAACAATTTGCTTCAGCTTCCTATTCAAACTGCTGATTTTTTTTCCTGATCAGAAGTCCAAGCTACTAGAACAAAAAGTCAAACATGGATGCACAGCACAACATAAAATGAAAATGTGCTGCAAGTGGAAAATCATATTCCCCTTCCCCTCATCTGACAGTCAGAAAACTAAATGGATTGCCTACTTACAATCCACTCAGTCCTTGATGTTTACCCATCCATTGTAAAAAACAATTTTGCTTAACTTTCTTCCACTAGAAAAAATTTAAAATATTAGTTCCTTCCACATGCCCCATTATCAGAGGTCACATCTTTCCAACACATTATAGAAGAACTTTCTACTTTTACTTTACCTTGGATAACATGTTTTCTTACATCAGATCCACGCTACCTTACATCAACATGATAGTTCTACACCTACTAATACTTTGATCTAGGAATTGCTTCCAACAAATAATCACACAAGAAGGATTTATAAGGAAATGGCTACTGAGGTGGAGTTTCAGGGAAGGACTTAAGCAGTGGTCCTTGAGTGGAGCTGGCCCCTAGCATCATCTGACAAGAAAGCCCATGCCCACAATGCAGGGAGCAGAAGAACTGGGATGCATGCAAGCAGCAGGATGTCTTTGATTTCACATGCTTGAGACATGCGATTGGGTAAGCAGAAAAAAAACCCACAGCACACAGGTGCTAGCTGTGCACCAATCCCCGAGACTGAAAGATGGAGAATCTGAGATGAAGGGCATGACCTTTACCACCACAGCATGACCGTGTGCATGCCTGTATACATACTTACATGTTTTTTGCACACTCACATACACATTTATATGTGAAAAAAAAAGATACTCAAGAGAAGAAAGAACTTTGCTCTAGCAAAACATCTGAGGTGCAATCATGATCTTTAACTCAAAAGATTGGCAGTACCATTTGTAACCAACCTGCCAAACTGGAAATCACAAGTCAGCAAAAAATATACGGGGTGGCTACAAAGAGATTCTCAGTTGCTCTTAAACAAAGTATCAGTCCTTGTTTTACAGCTAAGTTTGCTTCCTCAGCTAAAATTTTCAATATCCTTTGAAAGAGGACAGAAATAATATCAAAATAACTACATAATTTAGCCTGTCTGGCTGACAGTTACTGAGAAATAGGATGATAGTGTAAATTGCAGAGGAGGGAGAGGAGTTACACAGTGTGACTCTAAAGGGGCATAAATAAAAAAGTGGGATGAACTCAGGGAAGAGGGTGGCATAGGATGAGCATCAGAAAACATTTCTTAACAGCAATACAACATAAAGTAGAATATATTTTCCCACAGAAAGGGAAGTTATTTAAGGCTGAATTCGATAAAACACTGGAAAGCACAGCAAAGAAAGCATTTCTGAATTGATGAGGTCATGGATGAGAACACTTCATTAATACTGTCCTTCATGCTTCTCATTATTAGATTTCTGAGCAAGATTTCAGTATGACAAAAAATTACACAGCAAAAATATGGTAATTTTTTGTTGGGTTCTTGTCTTCATCAGCATTAAGGTTAGAAGTGTTTAGAAGTGTCATTTGCATTTGATGCAACTATTACATGCTAAACTATTTAACCATTACTGGTAATTTTAATCCCTATCAGATATTCTCTTGCCTATAACTGCAACACAAAATTATCCATTTAATTCTGGCCTTTTATAGTGTTTTTATTTCAAGCATTTCATAGGACTTTACCAATATACATCCACTAAGAACACCTTTCAAAATCAGTATGGTGTACAGCACTGCATTTCATTGATCCAGAAGTTATCCTGCGACTCCTGAACTGTCCAGCTCCTTAACTGTCAGGTAACACAATGCCCATGAAGTCCTCTGGAGTTGGACATGGCCACAGGAAATTAGAAAGTTAAAACTGTGGCCAACAGGGAAGACAAAATTCAGTGTTTCTTTTAGTTCAATGCCTGCAGCACAAGAGATCATGAACTAGCAAAGGTTTAGGAGCAGTGGTAAAACACGTATTCCCTTAAAAGACCTAGTACTACAACAGGCAATGCACTGCTGGTTGTGGTTTGGTTTTCCTATTACTACTATTCTTACAATCTTACTTTAAACAACACACAGCATTCTGCAATTCAGTTTGGAAAGAGATGGGGTAACTCACAAAAAGATGACCAAGAGAAGAGTTTTGTCACAATTTTTCCTTCCCTCTGAACTCCCAGGTAGAATTTTTTTAAATGCACAAAGAATTTAGGAGTATAGCTGAATTTGAAATATGGAAGTTTCTCCTCCTAAATAAAAATGTTCTTTTCTACAGGGCAACCAAATAAATGCAATTTTTTTAAAGTAGCAGAGTCAATCAAGGCCTCTTGTTGATACTGTGGAAATCTTATTCACCATAGGGAATGGTTAAATTATAGTTTGTTACATTTGTCACTGAAATCCCAAAATTCTTGTGATTTATAATCCTTCTTTCAAAGGTCCTACTCTACACTGTGCAGGATATCACTGTGCACGACCCTATCAACCAAGAACTAAGAGCAGGAAAGAAAAGAGATACCACACCACTGCAGCACAGAAAAATTAGCATGTTTTCATAAACTGAAAAACAATTATTAAAAGAGATTATAATATCACTACAATCAATTATCCTTCTGACCCCCAAAGAAAAATAATGAAAACCAACAGCAGCATGCCAGGAAAGCATGTGCTCTCTGAAAGTGTTCAGTGTCATGTCATAAAGCTGAAATAGTGCACCACAAGGAACAATCCGGCATCAGACGACAGGACATAGAATATGTTCTAGAGAATAGAACAGCTGTTTCTTTCACACCAGTCCACAGCCTCTGCAGGAATTTTATCCAAATTCCTTCCCCCCCCTTGTCTTTTAGCAACTACACACTTAAACATTCCCGGTACTATTATATCCTTTTCAAAGTGCTTATTTATCTCAAGAGATGCAGAAAGGCAAGACATATGCCACCTTTGTTCCCAGACCAAAGGCTGAAAGCAAAAACTTCTATACAAATGAACACCCACCAACCCTAAATTCAGGTGTAGTTTTCCCCTCAGGAATGAGGAGGTAGCTAATGAAGTGGTTATTACTGCTTCCCCATACACAGGCTCCAGTGTCACAGGACACACAGCGGTCATTTGGGCTGTGTCCATCCTTTCAGTTCCCTGCAGGCTTGCAGTGACATTGCACATTAACAAAGGCCAGCAGAAACACGTGTATCCCAGTCACAGCAATGTCCACTCCCTGCAGAATGACACGACTTCCAGGACCATAACCCATCTCTTCCAAGAAACCACAGTAGCAAATGCGGAAGATTATAATTAATTTTTCCAGTTAACAGTGCCAACCCAACTGCACAACGGTGACAAGTTTCTGCCAAAAATTGATCTTCCCTCCATGAGTGTATTAAAGGTTAAGCTAGAAAAGGGAGACAAGAGGAAAGACTTCTCTCCTTTGATAGATTTACTCTGCATTTAATCACGCATTGTATGCGCTTACTGCTTATTCTAAACATAGGGGGTTTCTAGGCTTTTTCAAGAGACAAACATGGTTACCTAAAAAAAAAAATGTAAAAAAACAAAACTCACAAAAACTGTCAGGGAGTTTCACGAGCAGGATTAGCATCTGAGGCTATCTAAAAATAATTTATAATTACTTTTCAAATATTAAATCAATAGCGTTCTTGTAAACAAAATTTGCTTAATGCTTTCATCCCAGTTACTCCCTCATCATTTAGAGATACAGACTGCAACATGAAAACTTTATTTCCAACAATACCTGAGGGCTGTTGTAAAATTAGATGGAACAACTGCCACACTCATCCACAGAATGACATCACATAACTTTGCTAAACTCTCAAACCTAAGTTTGGCTCTGTATGTGACAAAAACATTATCTTTTTAAGCTGTCTGAAGCCCACCATCATAACAAAGGGCAGGGTGGCCACTGCTACTTTCAGGGAAGACGGTAAGTCCATAGATACAAAGCCAGAGTTCTGCTATAATACGTATTAAGCAGCCCAGCCAGCAACAGCTGCAAAGATAGGGAGCATCAGCACCCCAAATGGGCTCTGATTCTGGCATGGCAATTTGCATCAACAACATGGCTTGGGCTACAAGGAGCATTTGGTTGGTCCCACTGGCAAATGAAGGGCACGCTTGCTTTGTATTTCTCCATGTGGGTGTCCTGAATGCCAAGACCTAAACCAAAACACACTGCTTTACAGCTTACAAGGGAAGGCCTCAAAAGCAATGCTCATCCCAGTACTGCAGCTGCATATGTTTTTCTACATTTCCTGTAACATTTCTAGTTTTGGTTTTGATAAAGAGAACATCCAGGAAATTTTCTGCATATGGAAAATCTCCATTTTCAGAAGCCTAAAAGGGCTGCTAAAACATAGCATACCTGTAAAGATAAACTTGAAATAAATTCATGTGTCTATACTAATTACATCCAAAAGCACAGAACTATTTTAGTTCTTTAAAACAAACTGTAAATTGCATCAGATGTAAAACTGACAAGAATACTCAAATGCATATGCAATAAAATATGAGTTAAATTAGAAGCAGCAATTGAAGCACTGTTGCCAGAGATATGTAGAGTATCTACATGATAGTTGTTTTACACATCTACTTTATAGAAAACAAACTGTGAAGGAAGTAGGAACCCTGTCATGATACCTGAAAGGAGGTTCTAGTGAAGTGGGGTCCGGTCTCTTCTGCTGTGCCTGCAGTGAGAAGACCAGAGGAAATGGCCTTAAACTGAGACAGGGGAGATTCAGGTTAGATAGTAGAAAAAAATGTTTTCACTGTTAGGGTGGTCAGGCATTGGAATAGGTTGCCCAGGGAGGTGGTGGAATCACCATCCCTAGAGGTCTTTAACAGGCACCTGGATGCAGTGCTGGGTGAGGGGATTTAGTGGTTTAGGGGTTACAGTGGCAGTGCTGGGTGGACAGCTGGACTGGAGATTAAAGGCCTCTTCCAACCTTGATGATTCCATGATTCTAAATAAATTGTACTGCTGATAACATTCAAAAATCAGCATTAAATACAGCTGTGGCATAATACCTCTAAGTTACGAAGTTAAGTTTATTCTGCAGTGGCAAAACTTTAAGCAAAGGAGGATGCTTGATGTGTGGTTTAAATAACAAAATTCATCTTAAAACCAGATATTGAGAGAGGAACAACTCAAACATCCCTATAACATAACAGCCCCTGGTACACTAGCACAGATGAACACCGACTGCAAATGTCTATAGTGATTTCAGAGAATCACAGAATGTTGGTGTTGGAAGGGACCTCTGAAGACCATCTAGTACAACCCCTCTGGCAAGACAGGGTCATCCTGAGCAGGTGACACAGGAACACATCCATGTGGATTTTCCATGTCCCCAGAGAAGAAGACTCCATGACCTCCCTGGGCAGCCTGTTCCAGTGTTCCGCTACCCTTAATGTAAAGTTGCTTCTCACATTGAGGTGAAACTTTTGTGTTCTAGTTTATGGCCACTGCTCCTTATCCTTTTGCTGGGCATTACTGAAGAGTCTGGCATCAAGCTCTTGTAACTCACCTTTGAGATATTTATATTATGAGATCCTCTGACAGTCCTCTATTCTCCAGACTAAACAGGCCCAGCTCCCGCACTCTCTCCTCATAAAGACAGATGCTCCAGACCCCAAATCATTTTTGTGGCCTCTGCTGGACTCTCTCCAGTACGTGAACACTGACTGCAAATGTATACAGCGGTTCCGAGGCAACCCCCTGCACACATCACTTGTTGCTCCTTTCCTGCCTCAGTATCCATCCCCCCGCGCCAGCATCCACCTCCCCGTGGCACACCAAGTACGGGGCGCGCACACCACGCTGCTGCCCTCGCCGACCACCGCTTCTGAGCGCTGGTTTCGCTTTCCCTGCCGCTCGGGCCTTCCCTCCCCGCCCTCGGGCCCTTCACAGCCGCACGGCCGAGCCCGACAGGCACCCCCGGGACAGTCGCGCCTTGTGATTCCCGCCGGAGCTACCGGGCAGGCCCGACCCGGCGAGACCCGGGAACCGACCCCGAGTCCCCCGAGCCCACCGCCCCCGGGGCTGCCCCGGCCGGGGACGCGCCTCGCCCCGCCCCGCCCCGCCCCGCCCGCGCCTCGCGCCGGGCCCGGGCCGAGCTTTGGCCGCTGCCGCTCCGCGCCGCCACTCACCGCCGGCCCTGCGGCCCCGCTCCGCCGCGGCTGCGCCCGGCGCGGGCGGCGGGAGGGCGGGGAAAAGGGGCCTCGCCGCCGCGGGAGGAGCTCGGTGTCGGCAACATGGCAGCGTCCAGCCGTGCCCAGGTGCTGCGGCTGTACCGTGCCCTGCTGCGGGAGAGCCAGCGTTTCAGCGGCTACAACTACAGGTGCGGGGAAGGGCTCCGGGGCGCGGCGCACGCAGGGCTTCCCGCCGAGGCGTGGGGTCCCGGCGGTGCTGGGGACAGGGGCGCGGGGGAGCTGCGGCCTCCGGCAACCCCGCGGAGGAGCCGAGCCGTGCCCTGGAGCGACAGCGGGACCGGCACCGGGCCTGGGCCCGCCTCGGAGCGCAGGGAATGGGCAGCCCCCGGTCCCTCTGCCAGGCCCCGGGCTGCCGCAGAAGCACCAGCAGGCTATGCCTGCTGTAAGGAGAAGGGACAGGACAGAGACTGTCCCAACCTGGAGTCTGGGGTACTTGTGCTGAGTCCGGGCTCCTCAGTAGAAGAAGGAAGGACAAGGAGATGCTGGAGAGGGTCTAGTGGAGGGCCACAAAGATGAAGAAGGGTCTGGAGCATCTCTCTTCTGAGGAGAGACTGCGGGAGCTGGGCCTGTTTAGTCTGGAGAAGGGAAGACTGAGAGGGGATCTCATTAATGCATAGAAATATCTCAGGGCTGGGGGTCATGAGGATGGTGCCCGACTCTTTTCAGTGGTGCCTGGCAACAGGATGGGGAGCAGTGGCCATAAACCAAAACACAAGAAGTTTCACTTCAACATGAGGAAGAACCTCTTTACATTGAGGGTAGCAGAACACTGGAACAGGCTGCCCAGGGAGATCATGGAGTCCCTCTGTGGAGACATTGAAAACCCATCGGATGTGTTTCTGTGTCTCCTGCTCAAGGTGACCCTGCCTTGTCAGGGGGGTTGAACTAGATGATCTCCAGAGATCCACTCCAACCCTAATGATTTTGTGAACCTGACATAGCCCATGTCTGGTCTGTGTGCTGCCCATTTCCTGGCCGAGGGGAGGTCAGGCTGCAGCCAAAGCCTGGCACCATGTGCTGTGTCCAGGCTCAGGGTGCAATGAGGGATCAGGGTTCACTCTTCCTGCCAGTCTGTGTGGCTCCCTGCCTGCCTGCCTCCTCTGGCTGTTGATGAAAGACATGCACCGTTTTTTTGGCAAAGGTTAGACATAGGCCTGGACTCCATTAGATACCTGCTGTGTTCACAGGGGGTGGTACTCACCCACACTGGCAAAATTGTATTGCCCAATGGTAGTTTATTTACTTTGCCATTCAGTTGCACCATGAGAAGAGACGTGTGAACTACCTGTGCTGTGAATCATCTCCCAGGCAAGAATTGGGAACAGAAGCCTTTAAACTTTCATAACTGTGGTGAGCTCTGTGCTCTGCAAGGCACAAGTATTCCACAAACCTCAGATGCAAGGGAGTGCCCTGAGAAGAAGGACTGTGGGGCTGAAAATGAGCTGGTACTAATAAACCTTCATCGCTGCCTCCACGCAGCAGTGTGTGTTTGCATCATGCTCTGTTGCTGTCAAGGCTTTCTCCTGCTCTTTGCTGTCCTGAGTGTACCTGATTGCCCTTGTTCTGGCTAAAAACCAGAGGATTGTAAATGGAGATGGCTTGAGATGTGCAGTTGGTGAACAGCTGAATGAAGCTCATGTCTGGGCCACGACGTGTTTTCAGCAGTGGGTTTGTACTTAGGGCTAAGCAGGGAGGAAGTGAAGTTCACAGCAAATTTTAAAGGATACAAATCATATGGTATATTTACCATGCAGATCTGGTTTTTTGACCATATCAAAGGGGCAACTTGCGCCATATCACAGCGCAAGTTGCCCCTTTCCTTAAAGGAAAGATCTCTGGTTTTGATGGGCCTGTCCTTAGATACTGTAAAATCAGAAACTGTCTAAAATCTTGTGGTGTATACACATTTGTGAGCACTAGAAGCAATAACAGTTTCCAGCAAGAAAAGATCAGCAGCTGTTACATTTAGAGGTCTGCTGTGACCACAACAACAGTTCTGCCTCGATGTTTACTCCACACCCATAGGTAAAAGGGACACCCCGTTGGCTTCTGCACAAGATAAGCAGCTCTGCCATGTCCTTAGGGCTGCTGTAATGTGATATGGCAGTGCAAGGGAGTTAACCCAAGGACTTTGTAAAGAACCAACTTCAGCAAAGTAGAAGGTATTACAGATTAGTATTATTGATTCATGGCTTCAGCTAGACAGTGTCTGAATACTTTATTACTTAAAATTGTGTATTTGTAAGAGTATGTCTGGAGTATGACCAGCTAGCTATTGTCTCCTTATTTGCTTACTGTGCTTTTTCTCCTAATTTTGTTGCTCTGGTTTAATCTGGCAGGCAGCTAAGCACCACACAAGTGCTTGCTTGCTCCCCCCTCCCCAATGGGATGGGGGAGAGAACTGGGGGAAAAAAAAGTAAAATTTGTGTGTTGAGGTGAAGACTGTTTAATAGAACAGAAAAGGAATGGATAATAATAATAATTAATTAGAATACACGAAACAAGTGATGCACAGTGCAGGTCACCACTGGCAGCCTTCAGAATAACACAGGAGCATCTCCAGTGTCCTGAAGTAAATGTCACAGAGTGTTTGGACACCCAGATATGGAGGCCAGGTTTCAACAGCAGGGAGAGGGAATTTAGTAGACTTTAAGTAATTTCATATCTGCCCTTCTGCCCTATTACCCACGCAGACAGTCTGAGCATGGGAGAGTGATTTGTACTGGAGGAAAATCAATATGCAGAGAGGCAAGATGTCAGGTTTTGAGTCAAAAAGGTGGTTTTTAACAAGTGTGCTATTTTTTTCTGCTTGGTTGACAAAAACTAGAACCTCTGATGGTTTATAATATGTTAGATTGTAGTCTCAACTAAATGGTTTTAAGGGATATTTCTAAATATCATTAGTGATTTAAATAAATATTGTGAGTGGTTTCGGTACAGAAGACAAAAGAATTTATAAACTTGTGAAAGCCATTAAAATACATCTGGTTGCAGATTAAGATAATCTGAACTTAAAAATTTCTTGTTTAACATGATTGAATCTCAGTGGTCTTAACACACGGGAATCTAATGGAAAGGAGTTCTCTCCAGGACAATGCAGAACTGGAGCAGGTCTTCCCTGAGAGAGTTTGTCATCTGCATTTTTGAAGGTTTTCATGATAGGTTTAGCCAAAGAGCACCATGGCTGACCTCACCTTGTTGCATGCAGGTCTGTTTCAAGTGTGACATTGAACTGGATAAGCTCCAGACATCCTAGCTAACCAGCTTACTATGATTTTCAGATCCCTAGCCTTCCTTGCCCTATAAAGATACTAACAATGGGTAATAAGTTCAGGGTAACATCATATGACATGCTTCCAGATCATCTGCTTTCTATTTCTTTTGTTTCTTGTAGTTATGAGCAATGTCAGAAGCTTTGAGCTGCTCTGTTGGATTTTTTTCTGCAAATGATTTTTAAATTTTTTAAGGTCTTTCTTGATTTATTGCAAATTTATTTCAGTTACTCATTAGGTTCTCTTTTAACTGATGGAAGTTGCATTTTTATTTATAGACATATTTTTTCTTCTCTCTCTAAATTGCATTTTAATGGAATTTGATTTTTCTTTTAGAATGTGCAATATTATTTGATTAATAAAATTACCCAGAATATAGAAGAATCAAGGAAGAAAATTTGTCAAAACAGGTTTTGCATTGGAAACAAGTTAATTGAATGCATGCAGTTTCATCTGAGACATGTCCTTCAAGATTTTAAAACTAGTAAATCTGATTTTTGCAAATGACTGCTAACCTAGGAACAAAACTGAGCAAAATAATTTGCACTGGTTTTTTCAGTGCCAGTTGCTTTTCCTACTTTGACTGACATAGTTGTTGATCTGATTTTAGGGAGTCGTGGAATATAGAATCATAGAACAGTCTCAAGATTGCTGCCCCTTGTTCTTCTGGGGGACTTCGGTTTACCAGATGTCTGCTTGGAATATAATACCACAGAGAGGAAGCAGTCTAGGAGGTTCCTGGAGTGTATGGAAGATAAATTCCTAATTCAGCTGGTGAGGGAACCAAATAGGGAAGGCGCCCCACTGGACCTGTTGTTTGCCAAGAGGAAAGGACTGTTGTGTGATGAGGAGATTGGAGGATGCCTTGGGCACAGCGATCCTGAAATGATGATGCTATCAATTCGCACAGAAGTAAGGAGGGGTATCAGCAGAACTTGTATTTGGACTTCCTGAGGGCAAATTTGGGCCTGTTTAGGAGACCTGTTGAGAGAATCACTTGGGAGGCAGTCCTGAAGGACAGGTGTCCAGGAAGGCTGGACATTCTTCAAGACAGAAATCTTCAAGGTACAGGAGCAGGCTGTCCCCATGTGCTGGAAGATGAGCCAGCAGGGAAGAAAACCAGCCTGGCTAAACAGAGAGCTTTGGAACAAACTCAGGAGGAAAAAAAAAAGGCAGAGTTTACAGAGTTGTTGGCATTTAGGGGAAAGGGCAGACTACGCTGGAGAACTACATGGGTGTCATGAGGTTAAGCAGAGAGGAAATTAGAAGAGCCAAAGCCCAGCTGGAACTTTATCTGGCTACTGCCATAAAAGAAAATAAAAAATGATTCTGTAGATACATCAGCAACAAAAGAAGGGCTAAGGAGAATCTCCACACTTTGTTGGTTGCAGAGGTAAACACAGTGACAAAGGATGAGGGGAAGGCTGAGGTACTTGCTGCCCTCTTTGCTGAGGTCTTAATAGTGAGACTTCTCTGGATACCCAGTTCCAGAATAGTAACTTCTCGGGGTACCCGGTTCCTTTCATGAGAGCACCTGGATTTTTGCACAAGTAGAGGTTAAGTTGACCTGTACTTGCATAATGACCTATGCTTCAAGGGGGCATAAAGCTGTTAAGATCCTGCTAACAACTCTTTCAAGAACATAACTCACACCAAGTAAAATTTTTTTAAAAACACTCTTTTATAAAAATTAGTTTCTTTCTCTTCCTCCCAACATGCCTTAGTTGGTCACTTTAATGGGAAAATCTTACTTTGCTTTTGGTCCCTGGTCTATAGAATCCTGTCACTGTTTCTTTTTGCACTTTCATCACTTAGGTATTTTAACAGCCACATTAAAATTTTACATGCGACCGTTATCCAAGCTGAATAAACCTTTTTCTCACTGGATATCCTAATGAAGTTTGTGATTGGCAAGGTCTGCCAGCAGATTGTTTGTTTCTGTGTGTTAAGGAGGTAAAAAAAGTCGAAATGGTGATTAATCAAAAAGAAAATTCAAGACAGTAATGAGAAGAGGGAGGCATGGTTTTCTGACCAAAGTGGTAGTTTGCAGCTGAGATAAGAAATGCAGGAAAAAATAAAATTGTCAGTTCTGTCCAGCAGAGATGTCTGACTTCTTTGTAGGAGTACAGTCACAGAATTGAACCTTTATGGTACCTGTTTTTCCTCGGCTGTACAAAGAAGGCGGATAACTTATTTTTTCTTATCTCTGTATAATTGCTGACTGTGTTTTGAGTGATTACAAACTTTAGGATTTTTTTAGTTAATTTCCCATTTACTGAGTATATGGTGCTCTCTGATCTACTTGAAAAGTATAAAAAGATCAGGGCTGCAAGCAGCTGTGGTATTCCAGAGTCCAGGGTGGTTTCCATCCTACAGTAGTGCAGACACTTGTTTTGGCCTGGAGCTGCATGACCCAGAGTCACAGGTAAACAGGCACTGCACATTTTCAGTCACACAGATTTGTGGTTGGCGTTACTAACAGCTCTTTTTTTGGGGAGTTAAATTTTGGCTATTATTTCAATGACCACATCCCATTTAGCCATTATATTATTTTAAGCTCTTTTATATATATTGCCTTATTCTGTCAGATTCATATATGCTTGAATAGAGATGTCAGTATTTTAAGGGCTCTGGGTGCTGCTCAATCTGCTGATTAGGATGGGAACTGTGTAAAGGACTGAGATGATGACACTCTGAATTGTAGTAAAACATGGAAATATATGCACTTTTAGGGAAAATCCAGAGGTATAAGAACATGATTTTGGACTGGGGTCTGACAGTATTGAGGTATTTCCATTTGACTTCAGTATTATATATGTATAAAATATTTTTGGAAGACAACTGAAGCACTCTATTTCAAAAATGTCCAAACATAGTCATTAGATACCCTCAGGACATATTTCTCTGAAATTTTAAAACAAATGAAAACAGTTTTATCAAATATTTTAATTTCTTAATAGTAACATTACCCAACTGCAAATCATTGCATCAAAATTCTGTTGATCTTGTTCATTAGGAATTGTTATCTTGGGTTTAAAGGTTCAATGGTGATTGTCGTTTTCCAAATACATTCACTTTACCCTTGTAAAGTTACACTCTTCCTGAACAATTAATGATATCTGTGCATCAGGTTTGATGTAATTTTCTTGATTTCTTTTTTTTTTTTTTTTTTTTTTCCAGAGGAGAATTTTGAATAGTAATAACTTGGAGGGAGAGTTTGGAGCACATACAGTCCATACAGAGTTCTGGAAAAATTGAAATTTAATATTTGGAAGACAAATGGATGGGGCCTCCTCAAAAGACTGATATGCTGTTTTAGTTATTTTATTTTAGTAAAGGCACTCCAAATGTGTAAATCTGCTGTGGCTGTTTGTTATTCTTTGTATAGCACAGAAGAACAGGGACATATTGCTTTTTATGAAAGATTTAATTACCAGTAATGTTTGTTTGAGAACTAATGAGAGTAATAGAAAAAATACTGCCTCTGGCAGTGACTCATTCCCATACACATAGGCTTATGATTTCTGGTAAATGAAAAACACTTTTTAATGTAGCTATAGTATTAAAATGGATTAAAATGCTGTCCCATCTAACCTCCTCCTTTCCTTACTCTTGGATGTGGCTTTAACACTTAGTTCCTCTGGATTCCTCTCTATGCTGCCCATGGTGAAAAGATGCTGACCTCCTAGCATCCATGTGATTCAAGATACAGTAGACACAGGTTATTATAATTTCAAGTATTCTTTAGAAGGTCAGCATTCTGGATTTAAAAAAAAATCCAAGTAATTTAAAAAACAAAGAAAAAATGAAACTGCAGTCAATGAGGCAATGTTTAGAACCACTTCCTGCAGTAATGGATGGCAAGGATTCTCTCTGAACTACCTCCTCAGTAGAGCTCTTCCTATGTATTTTGGGGTGCACTGACCAACAAAGTACAGTCCTAGATTATACATAGTTCTCTGTTTTTCAAAAAAAAGTGGGCATCAAAGGAGACTTTCTTGGTTGTTTTCTTGTGTTTCTGAATACTTGAGCCAGCTGTTCAAAGACTGTTTTGCACAGAACTCAGTGCAAAAGTGTCCTTAGTGAGAAATATTCTTGGGGATTCTTCTTGATACAGTTTTTTCTCAAGAATGAAGATGCCACAAATCATCCAGACAGCTTTCTACCTAGGGTGGCATTATGGCCTATGGCCTTCTTCCCTTACATTCTTTTCTGCATTCTGTTCTATTCTATTCCATTCCTTTTTACCAGATCGCTGTATAAAATTCTAACATTCTTCTCAGGATGCAATGCAACTGAAAAGAATTCAGTTGAGTTCAGATGCTTTTTTCCTGAACAGAATGTGTGGGAAATAAAATCCTTTAAACGTTCTTCAGGAAAATTTGAAGGTCCTGTGCTGGGAATGGTATTCAGAGGCTCAGGACTCAGTCCAATACTTAGGACTACACTTTCTTCAGCATCATGTTTGTTACAAATTCTTGGGAAAAGCTGCTGTTTAGACACTTTTTTTTTTTTTAAGTTTTTCAATAAATAGCAATTTGTTAAACCTCATTATAGTGTCTAAAGAAAAGAAGCCTATACGCAAAGTAGATATTATTTGTGTGTATGCATATATGAATGTATTGGTATCAAGAAGTCAGGAATTCACTTCTACTCAATCCCAGTAATCCTTTTGCAAAATCCTTGTTTAAAGGAAGCTGTGAATCCACTCTTGAGACTAGAGAAAGTATGATAGGTGTGTGAGTTTTATTAGAAAATAATCTCCATCAACAGGTCTTGCCAGTCCTTCTGAGTGCTTGTCCAGCATATTCTGGTCTGGAACCATTAAAGATCTGTTTCTAAATCATTAGCTTGTTTAAAAGTAATATTGTCTTATTTTAACTGCCACAGAAAGTGTATGTCTGAAAAAAACTAAAATATTTCCTTGAGACTATAATTCATTCTAGTATATTGCTAGTAATCACTAATCTTTTATGTTATTGAAGCTTTTATAATTAAACTTAATTCTGTGACTTTAGGTGCCTATGAAAATAATTAATTGTATCCTGTGAGGTCTTTGCAGAGTTGTCTCCATCTCTGTCTTGCCCAGCATGTGATTTCTGCTAACTAGGATTTGCTTGCAGGATACACATGGTATTGTTGCTTGGTAGTGTTTATTTAAAGGCATTATATCTTTCCCCAGCAAACATACAGATTATCACAATACTCAGCTGCAGTCACACACAGATGTAAACATCGGCTTATTGTTTGCCTAAGCACGAGGGAGGAATGTATGCCCAGGTTTTCACAGAGCCTTGGTGTTGGAGAAAATTGGTTTATCTTACGAGGGTTACACATTGTGTGAATGTTAAATTTCTGCAGACTATGTTAGAATAGCAATCAAAGAGCCAAATGTGGCTGGGGTGGGTGGTTGGGGGTGTGGTTCAGAGACATAATTTATTTGCATTGTTAGTCACAGTTAAGAAAAGGGGAATTAAAAGTGGAAGGGGCCAGGTACAAACCATCACATTTCATAAAGTTTTGGATTGAATCACTAACAGAATTCTTTGTGAAACAATAATTCATTCATCCATCCATTCAAATATATTCTGTGTTTTTATTTATTTAAATAACATCAGTCGGCCTCCTTCTCAGGAAAATGTTTTAAAGTTAATACAGCTCAAATGAAATGCATAAGACAATCCTTGAAGTTTATAGCTTGAATTATACTGACAATGTCAAATTGAACTGTATTGTGTTGCCATGAAACTAACCTGCTGCTAAGTTTCAGAAAACTTCTTTGACTCATCTAAAATATCACAGCCTTTTTCTAGTCCAGTAAGTTAGAAAATAGGTTTTCAAATTAATGGTCTTTGTATGTAAACTAGTTTTGAAGGGAGGAACATTGATTGATTGATCTAAGTAGTTTTATCACTGGCCAAAATAAATTAGGTGTCTCACTCATCATGTTTTTTTTCCCTGATCTGACTAATTTACAAAATGAAAATAAATGTTCAAGTGTTTCGTTTACTCAACAATAATAAGCAATGCATTTCATGTAGAACGCTAAATAGGTTTCTTGATTTCCAGAGCTATTGAGTGCATTTTTTACTAAATTTAATTTAGTATTTTCAGTTCATAATTTATACCCAAAATTGCTGCCCATTATTTGCAGATTTTGCATGGAAATATGAATATTTATCAAACTGCTGGTGACACAGTCACTTCCAAAAGCAAAAACAACATGGGGTGAATATAGTCCTATAAGCTACGGCAATACAAGGTTGGACAAAAAAGTATACTGTGCATATATCTGTACAAAACTCCTTGTTCTGTGAACAAGTGGCAATGCTTGCTAACCTGTATGGACTTCGAGGCTTGGTTCTGGGCTTTTATTTCCCAATAATTTGTTGAAACCCTTGAAGGAGAAATTCTCTATCAGTGTGAGGTATTGCTGTCATTAGCTGGTGCTTCTGCAACTTGTGTGGGTAATTCGTTCCTAGATTGCAAACTTTTTCTGCTACTCTGGGGAGGGGAAGGTCATGTCTCATGTGAAAGGGAAGGTAATCTACCCTGGTCATAAAATGTTATACTAAATAACCTTATGATAAGTAAGTCATTTCTCATACCTCTTTTCCTCTCCTATCCCCTGCAGTAACCTTTAGGCAGTAGTCATCTGAGTTACTGAGTTTTAAGCCAGATGTTAATTCCACATTTAGAGTAAATGTTACCTGAGAAGAAATTCTTGCAGCCAGCAGCCATGTGCTTCTGGGAGGAAAAGGAGTTCGTGTTTGCTGTGTTTTCTTTTTCCTTGCTTGCAGACAGAGGATAAAAGTGCTGCCATCACGCATGTGAGTGACTATTTTTCTGTAACTTTTAATTAGCTATTAAGTACTATCTGGGGGTTTTTGTAGCCCATTTTTAGCTTGAAATGCAGAATCTTTTTTGATATACAAATGTACCAATCTGAACCTAGCCTTATTAAATATAATATATAGAGAAATAGAGTATGGTAATCTTTTTTTCATTCATAGCATAAGACTCTTAGAGAGAGTGTTAAGAGGTTGACTGGAAGACTCTTTAAAAACTATTGACCTTAGTGTAGCTTCACCTCTAAATTTTAATGTCTGTATTTAATGTACTTGGGCTTGGCTAGATTAAAAGGCGTTTGTCAATGTTTCTCTTCTTTAAAAAGGAAAATTGACTGCTCTCTTTGTCTTCCTGAATACTTCTGATCTCCTTTTCTGTTACAGTAGTTAAACTGTTTAAGTCCACAGAAGATCTGTCAGCAGGTTTATTGAATTACTTCTGTTCACTGGACTAGAATACCTTGAGTGTTAAATTCAATCTCATTTTTTCTGTCTGATATTAAAGTATTTCTTGTCAGATCAAAGTATTGCATTGTATGCTGGGATCTACAATTTGGAAAGTAGGAGTGTATGCACCGAAATTTTAGAGGTGGAGCTCGTACATAGCCCAAAAGAAACATTTTGGCTGGTAGCTGCTCTTTGCTTCATGTTTGGCAGATAGATAATCTACTCTACATTTTTTGTAGAGTAACTGTAGGAAAAATAGTAGGAAAAAGTGTGTAACCTTTTTTTTTTCTTTCTTTCTTTTATGTGAAGTAGCTTTGAGGAATGTTGTGTTACTTCACTTAGATTTTAGTATTGCTTTGACTCCTATTTTACTTCTGGACTTCAGAAAAATGTATAGGATCTATAGGTCCTGAGAAGCCGAATTTACTTTACTGGAGCTAGCAGAGGTCTCAGGTATGTCTTAGCTGGTCACCATCATGCCCCAAAGATACCAAAGATAAAGAGCTGTGGATTTACTGTACCATAACTTGCCTGCTAAGGGTCTGGCTTCTTTAAGTGCTCACTTGTGCTGATAGCACCTGGGAGGTGCCAGGAGTGCGGAGCTGCGCAGTGCGGAAAGTCAGGGTGGGCAAGTTCTGGCACATTACACCTGGTGCACAGGGGTGCTGTGTTATTTATGGGGATGAAGATCAGCTGGGCCAGCCTGAAAACCTCAAATCTGCCTCACTGCATAGCGAATCAGTCATTCAGCTTTACCAAGACTATTCTTTTTCCTTCAAACCTTGCCTCTGTTCACCATGTGTCCTGCTCTTTCTTCATGTAAGAAGCTGCTTCTAATTTCCTGTGGGGGATGAAATGGCACCTAGAGTTTGTATAATTTGCATGTCTGAGTTGGTGTTCAACTCAGGATGGGGTTTTCAGCCCCTTTTTCTTCAGTCCTAGCATAATCATCTCTGAAGTCTGTGAAGACTTCCATATCCTGTAGCTAATTAAATGGAAAGAATGCAGAAGGAAATAACTAGTTCACTTGACTTTCTCTGCCTTAAGTAGTGTTCATAGTGTACAAAATAACCCACATTTCTTTTTTTCTGAGCCTTTGGTAATAATTAGAGTAGTCTGGATCTGAGCTTCCTGAAACATTACATGCATTGTCCAAAGGCATATATTTACACTCCCAAATGTCTGAGAATAATATTCAGCACTCTGTTCTATGCACAAAGTAGGATGCTGATTTTGTTACAAATTCCAAATTGATTTTTTTAGGCTCTAGATTTGACTCATAGGCTTTACATATATTAGAATTTTATGTGCTGCTAAGTAATTTCAAATATCCATCATTGTTGTCAAAATTAATGTTGCTAATTTGCTAAACTAAACATGCAGTGCTTTGCAGTAAATGAGGGAAGGTCATTGAACCATATGGTGATAGGAAGTCCAGTGGGGGATGTTTGTCGTCACTGACTGAGTTATAAGGAACAAAGATTTTTAGGTAAGTTGTAAAGCTGATAGAAATGGATGAGAGAATAAATTTTGGATAGTAACTTCAATATTCTAAATCCTGTAACTTCTAGTATGTTGTATATAAACAGGGCAGGTGGTATGTTACTTCATGTGGATTGTTTAATAAATTGTATTTGTGGTTTATTGTTGCCTTTGTCATGAGATAACTAGACCCTATCTAATTTCAGTGCAATTTCTTCTACTAGATTCATTTTGTACCTATGATCCTTACATGCTTCTGTCTCAGAAATCGCAGGTTTACCTGAGCAAAACTCAAGGAGCAAAATTAACTGTCTTTATTGCTAGAATCCAAGGATCACTTTTGCAAAGTAAAACTTTGTTAGGAGTCTGTTCAGTATACTAAAAATTACTAGTCTGTCAAAATGGCTAACAAAGCTTCACCTCAGGTGACTTTCAGAGAACTGTTTCTTTAACTCTTTTGGAAGTTGAAATAGCTCATCTGTTTTAAAACTGTATACTAGCAACACATTTCTGATGCTTGATCCCTTTTCTAAGGAATTAGCATAATTTCCATATTAAAAGAATAATATGTGTCCTGTAACTAGATATTTACTATATCTGAATCTTTACTTTCAGAAATAGTGCTGTGCTTCAGAAATTTCCTATTGAAATCTTGTCATCATCCAGACCAACCACACTGCAGTCCAAGAAGTTTGAATATCCCAAGGCTTTATGCCCTGCTGCTTAATTAAAATAACCTTAGCAATTACTGCTTCATCAAAGGCAAATCGTTTCCCACTATCAAGTGTGAAATGCATGCATCCAGAAAGGCTGATTAGCACCCAGTGCTTCTCTAAATGAAGTCACCAAGAGGCACAATATGTTTAGCCCTCTTCAGGGTACCCAAGTCACAGAATCACAGAACCTGCAGAGTTGGAAGGGACCCACAAGGATTATCAAGTCCAACTCCCGGCCCTGCACAGGACCATCCCCAAGAGTCACACCATGTGCCTGAGAGCATTGTCCAAATGCTTCTTGAACTCTCTCAGGCTTGGTGCTGTGACCACTGCCCTGGGGAGCCTGTTCCAGTGCCCAAACACCCTCTGGGTGAAAACCTTTTCCTGATATCCAGCCTAAACCTCCCCTGACACAATTTCAGGCCATTCTCTCCGGTCCTGTCACAAGTCACCACAGTGAAGAGATCAGTGTCTGCCCCTCCTCTTCCCCTCACAAGGAAGTTCTAACTGCAGTGAGGTCTCCTCTCAGTCTCCTCCAGGCTGAACAGACAAGTGACCTCAGCCACTCCTTATATGGCTTCCCTCAAGGCCCTCCACTATCTTTGTTGGCTTCCTTTGGATGCGCTCTAATAGCTTAATATCTTTCTTACCTTGTGGTGACTAAAACTGCGCACAATATTCAAGATGAGGCCACACCCATGCAGGGGGAACCTCTAGCCATGCTGAAAAGAGCGTGTTTGCCACAGCATTGGACTAAAACTCTAATCTTTCCAGCAAAATATTGTGGAATTTGTAATGTCTATGCACAGCAGGCCAGGCCTTTTTTATGAACTGTTCAGAAACAGCAGCACAGCAAATGGAGTGGTATATATCTGTCTCAAAAGGAAGAAGAGAAAAATCAGTGTTGTCAGGTTTTGAACTTGTCATTTCAAGGCGTTCCCTGTCTCGTAATTGGACTGCTGAGCTACCCCAGTGTCCTGGTTGTAGAGCAGTTGGCAGGGGCTTGGCAGTGAAAGCTCAGCAGAGAGGTATTTCTCATTTCAGGCCATCAAGACACTTTTCATCTGTAGCAAATTCAGGTTATAGTTCCTGCAGCACATCCTTGTCTGGTGCCTCGTTAACTGAACAACTTGTGCAGTTGGGTCCTTCACTGATAACCCTCTTTTTTAGCCTCTTCAATATAACATTTCAGTTGCAACTCCAATTAAGATTAAAAGAATGCTTTCATATGGACAGCTTTACTTTTTTCTCTTAACCCTGAGCTCCTGAAAAGCACTCCCTTCTGCAGAGATTCTTTACACTTAGAATTAAGCCAATAACTGTTTTTATTTTAGAAGTATAGCAACAAAAATGTGTGTTTCAATGAATGGCAAAAATAATCATAGTTAGCTATGAATAGCACTGAGAGTATTCTGGGAAGAAGAAAGTGTTTGGGAACTGAGCTGTGAACCCTGGCAGCTAGGAAGGCCAAGAGCATCCTGAGTTGCTCAGCCAGCAGATTGATGGGAGGGAGATCACATCTGGAGTTCTGCATCCAGTCTTGCCCTCCTCAGCCCCCCATCGGGAAAGGCACAGACAACCTGCAGGCAGCTCAGCAGGAGCCACCAAGGGGGCAGAAGCACTTGTCCTATGAGCAGAGGCTGAGGGAGCTGGTCTGGTTCAGCCTGGAGAAGAAACAACAATGAGGGAATCCGAAAGCAGCCAGTAAGTCAAAGTATCCAGAGGGGCCTGATAGGAGAAAAAAAGTAAATTCCTGCAGATGTAAAGTGCAGGAAGAGAGGCTTTAAGGAAAAGGTTCTTTCCCACAAGCACAGCCAAGCAATTGAGCTTGTTTTCTGAGAAAGGTGGTCTGGTTAACATCCTGTTTTTCAAGACCTGAGTGGATAAAGCTGTGAGTAATCTGATCTGATGCCATCACTGACCCTCCTTTCAGCGGGAGGTGGGACTAGAGACGTCCCAGACTGCTTTCCAATCTGAATGACTGATCTTGTTGATCAGGTGGCCATCCATGCTCTTTGCTTTGAAATGGGTACAGACACAAACTGATGAACAGATATACTCAGAAAAAAGAAGTTCTCATTTTCTAAAAACATCCACAAGTCTTTCTCTCTGAAAATCTAGGGAGGCTTTTTTGGGTTTAGATTGAAAACAGAAAATGGAACTCATGGAAAAGGTTCAAGTTTTGAGATCTGGGATGCAAAATAGCAATATTTGCTTTAGAAATAATCTACAAATCCTTGTATCTGATCATACAGTGTGTATTATATGCACTGGGTTATAGTTACCTTCTCTCAAATGTGTTTTCTAATGTTCAATCTTTATTCCTCTTGTCTGTTCTCTTGTGTTAATCCTCTCTCTCATGAAGTATCTCTAGTGCTTTTCTATTCCAGACATATTTCTTAGCAGTTGTGTTGGAATTCATGTTTTGTATGTTAGCAGAGAAACCAAGTAGTGGCTGGTAGGTTTCTCCCTGTGGGCACTTTGTGAAGACTGTTTAGTGACTGTGCTTTGTTAGAAAATTCAAGGAAATAATACTGAGTTAACCAGCAGTTTAATCTTTCTTCTTCTTTACTCTTCTTCCCTCCTTTCCCAGCATCCAGCCATCACCCTGACTCCCCCAGGCAAATCATGGATGCAAGAAGAGGCTTTGCTTTGATTTTTAGAAAACAGGCAGATGTAGTTGTCCTTGTGCTGTGACTTCAGGTGGCAGTGTATCTAGTGATGGAGTTTGAGGAGCGCCTTGTTGATAAAATGTTGCATCCACACCCCTCTGTGGGGCTTGTGTTTAATTAGACCAATCACAACTACTTCCTTTTGAGGTACTACTTACGTCTCAGTCTCAAACACACCTCTGTTGTCAAGTATTTCTTTTTTTAGTATTAGATGGTAGTTACATGCAGCTTTTGCTTCACCTTAATTGGTATCTTTTAAAGAGACCTTTCTAGAGGAAAAAATATTGTAAATTCATATATATATATATATATATATATATATGGAAATATACATGAGTACTCATATATACATCTAAATAAGCATTCCCTCAGAAGTAATTCTGTACATGAAGGCATCTTCACTAATGCTCATAAAACTTTACTGTGAGCTAAAATTATTTCTCTGCAGATTTTTTTTGTTATAAAAACTTTCCATTTTTAAATGATACATATTTCTGAAAATTTAGGTGGGCAAATCTCATCTAGTGCACATTTTACTAGTAATAATGGGAAATTCTGAAAATTCATCATGGTTGCTACCATAAGTTAATAGATGTTAGTTGGAAGGCAGCAGTAGTAAGAAAATATAGTTTAGTGAAAGCCAACTGACCTTTTATGAAAAGGATCCCTCACTTGATGTAATGCTATTCTATTGTAAATGAGTATCTCACTTTCACATTGTGTCTTTAAATAAAAGCAGCATATACTTCATTCCAGAGCTGTTAATCACAGTGGGCTTCCTAGAGCTTGGCTACTGCTCGCTTGCCTTAGTTTGTTGAATACAACTCTAGCTGATAGGAAAAAATGCATTTTCCTCTAGAACTTTTTTGAAAGTCTTGAATATGAATATTCTAACCTGGTGGCCCCTCCCCTTGTGATCTGTTTTGCCTGCACAGATTATGTACCACAATCATCCTCTTCTATCTTTGTGTGTATGCTACTGGCCAACAACTTGTAATAGCCATTGTGTTCTGCAGTGTGATGCCTGTGACCGTGATGTGACCTATAAATACTTTGTATTTGTTGACAGTCACAAAGACAAGATGTCAACATGTTTGGAAAGATGTCTTGGAAAGATGACTTAACTTTTAGCGTGTTGTGATACTGGTAAATGCAAAGTGGTGCTTAGAAAAACATTGCTTGGCCAGGTTTATTTTGAAAGCTCGAACCTGTGTACTTAAAAAGCAAGTATGTTTGTGTGATGTTTCATCTTCTTTTCATTTAGCAGAACACAAAGATTTTTTTTCTTTTTTTTGGTCAGGCATGACGTAAGTAAACATTTTGAAATAAAATATATAAGTCCGCAAGCAGTTATTATTTTATGAAGTACCTGGATTGTGATTTCGTTTTTCATTAATAGTTGTTGTTTCAGACTTTGCTTCTTGTAGACTTCATTTTTATGAGGACACATTAGGCTTTTGATTGTGTTTCAGGGAGGAAAAGAGAGAAACTCTTTGAAGGTGGAGTATTGGGACAAAGACTGCTTTCTCCTTAGTTTTTACTATTATGTGGCAGCTCTGTAGTCTCTTAACATTGGCAGGTAGTGCCCATTGCCTGAGAGTCTGTGGTAATGTTTTGGCCCTGGTCTTGTTCTCGTATTAACCCTCAACCACTCTTTCTGAGAAATTTTCTGCTGATGTGCATCTGTTGCCTTGTGTAGCCATCCACCTGCAGTGGCTTTGGTCTGAAGCCATTGCACTGAGTCTATTGCCCATTGAAGACATTCTTTTGGTTTAATTGGTAATTAATTGTGTGACAGATGCATGTAAGTAGGGATCACAAAAGGTGTTTTGAATGTGCATATGTATGACTGCCCTGAGTGAATATTCAACTCTACACTCTGCGTCCTGCTGCCACAAGGTCGCTGGACAAGTCTTTGCAGAAGATAAAATTGAAGGTGTTCTCTATTCAAATTTCAGTGCACTTGGATGATAAAAGCAAAATGCCATGTTGCATCTTTCAGCCATTTTTCAGTATCTGCTTTCAAAGAATTGGTGAAAAGAATAATGAGTTGTGAAATGTAGTTTAAGACTTAAATGATGTTTCTTAATGAATACTACTGCATTAGGAGTTAGACTTTTCCATCAGGTCTATAGGAGCTCTGTGCGTGTACTGTATCCAAAATTGCTTTCCTATTCTGTTTCTCTGGAGAGTTAGCTTGGTACCGTCTCACTGAAAGGTCTCCTTTCTTTGTGTGACTTGTTCGGCCTTTCTGAATGGAATCAGTTGCAAACTCTATCTATCAAAATCAGTACTGCTGTATTCCCTCCTCCTCAGTGCTAATGCTCATCCAGTTCCCTGGAGAGCTGATGAAGCTCACTAACCTGGAAAAAAAGCCCAAAACAAGAAAAAAAATGAAGTTAACTCTTGTTAACTTCTGTCAAGTTCCCAAGCTGGACTGGCTCAGATGGGGCCGAACATCAGACTGACTGTGCTGGTCTAAAGCGGGCAGAGGGAGTGTTTGTGCCTGCCAGGGTGGCAAAATTGCAACAGCTCCTCTTCACATTGGCTTCAGCTTGTTGCAGTTCCTTTGTGCCCCTTTGGGTAAGTAATCATCCGTAAGGTACAGCCATCACTTCACTTGCCAGTCTGCTTTTCATCTCTCACACTGTCTGCAGATAGTGCTTATTTTAGGATAATGTTGTAAAGTTTTATGAAGACAACCATGTATTTGCTGCCACTGGCTTTTCTAGGTGTGCCTTCAAATGGTACAGGTTTGGGCTTGGTGTGTTATGCTTGTTGAACTGAAAATACGCTCCATTAGAGTGGCTGATTAGCAGACCAGTTGGTTTATCAACCAGAAGATCTCTGGAGCAGTGCGCTGTGAAAAAAACCCGTACAGATACATGTCTGAATGAACAAGCTATTCTCATGCGTGTGTCTTTACTATGTTTATGTCTTTACTTTGCTTACACACACTACATTACTTCCAGAAGGGCTTCGTTTTTCACTTGCAACAATATTGCAGTTCTTATGGTAGTTCTAGCTTTTAATGCATTCTCAGAAACTGTTGAAATATAGAGTGTTGAGGTGCTGAATTGACACTGCTCACAACTGTTGCTGCATATAAAAAGCTGTTGTTTAAAAGAAAAAAACACACACACATATAAAAAAAAAAAAGCCTTCCAGTTTGTTTATATCTTGACTTAACACTTTTTACATAATTTTAGAGAATTTGAATGTTGGTAAAATATTTCCCTGGCACCTCTCAATGGGGAAGAAAGGATATTTTACAGGCATTATAGTATTGGGTTTGAGCTTTGAATTGAGCTCATCCTTATTTTAAATAATACATTGAATCTCAGTGTAACTTTGGTAAAGAATAGTGCCGGGTTATAGAGCTGGTCTTTGAAGTGTGTTTAGAGATATATGGATTTAGCTGTAGAATTAAGATTGTGTTAAAGCCTATGTAAAATAACTTCCTTTGGGTGGTTACACTCATAAAGGTTTTAAAAATTGTAGAAGGTAGAGACAGTGCAACTTTCTGATTATAGATAAAAATTGGTTGGTTTTCTGTGTACATATCTTTTCTTTCTCAACAACTGTTGGATGTAATTAGAGGAAAAGAGAGAAAATGGAACAATTAACACACCATATGTACAAAAAAAACCTGCTCCAGTCTGTAGGTGCTGTACTGAACAAGAATCTGGTTTTGTCCCATCTATCTTTTTTATGTAGATAGCATTTACTCATTTGTATTGCGTTTTGAAAGACTTGTACCCACTAATAGATACTTGCTGTTGTTGTTGTTTTTTCTTTTAAGCTAAATATATTTATGTTAGTTTCTGTATCTCTTGGAAACATGTCCTTTCTTTCAGAAAATAATTATATGTTTTGCACAGTTTAACCCTACATATGTATATGGGATGATTTGAAATCTATCCCTTATCAAGCAACAGAATTACACTATATATTAATGATTTGGGGTTGTTTCTTTTCTAGAAGAAATAATCAGCTTCCTCTTCATGTCTTGCTAGGACAACAGCTGCAGATGAGATTGAGCTTCCATATTTAATACATTCTATTAACTTCACACATCCAAACACACACTCCCTCACTCCCTCATGCACCCCTGTGTCACATTATAGGTGAACAGGCCCTAATTAAAAGCACGTACCATCTGCTGGGGTGCGGCAGCAGAGTGGCACTCCACAGCCATCCTGATTCCTGTGATTGAAATGTGTTATTTATGAGCTCAAAGACAAAATACACTGCTTGGCTGGTGAAAGCTGCAATAGGAGCTGCATAGCACCATCTAATGGAACGGAGTGCCACTGGCTAGTCATGTTTCTTCTTCCTCTCTCCTCAGTCTCCTCCCCCAATAATTTTATTTTTCAATCTTGGCCTTGGATTTTTTATGATACTGTTTCAGACAATTTTGTCTCTTGTGTTCCACTTTTATACAAGATTGGAAAGGGTTGTTGAAACATTAAACTAATTGGGGGGGGGCGGTTTGCAGCCTTTTGTTTCCTTCCAGTGCTACACACAGGGTTTTACTTTCTGTAGCAAAAGTGATACTGATGTGATGTGGTGGTACAGAATTGGAACACTATCGAGATAGATGAGCAAGATCAGTTTACTGCATGTCTCCTGCCCCTCCCAAAGACCCATGTAATGAAAGTATCCACTGCTCAGTCTGAAAAATTTATTTTAATATGGAAATTGGTCCTATTTGGGGGGGAGGGAAGGGCAGATGACAGTATACTACAGACTATGTGAAAGTTCTTTACTGTGTTGGAAAGAAAGGGCAGAATTTGGAGAAAGCTGCAGCTTTGGACCTTCCTCTCTGGAAGCAGAGATCTCTTCCAGCTTGCAGAAATAGTGTCCTGTAATTGCTTCTTAGTGGGGAAATGGATGAGGAGGTGTTGGACTGAGGGGTGAAATACACCTTGTCAGGAGAGGAAAAGGGTGACAGGGAAGGAGTCCTTTTTGTGTTGATTGGTCCATCAGTCTACCTTTGTTGACTGCTAAATTACAGCACTGCATCTAGTAGATATGTATGTTGTATTTAGTGTCTAGCTCAATGACCTTTAGAATATGCAGGTTGAGAATAGTCACGCAGATTCAAAATAATCTGGGAAATTTTCTGGTCCTTAGCCATTCTGTTACGTTGTTAAGATTTGCTATATCTATGCTGGGCATCCAACAGTATGGTTTCAGCAATAACAAGTGGTGAAGACTGGGCTGATACTTGAAATATGAAATTTTTCTACAGTAACCTCCAATACAACCACATTTTTTAAAATGAAAGGGTCTGGTCACTACTTCATCTCGGGCAACACAAAACCCTGAACAAAAAGATTTATGTCTAAAACTGAGCAATATATGTATATATTTATAGGTGTGTGTGTGCATTTTATTTTTTATGTCAGCATGTTTTAAAGAATGTTGAAATGTCATAAACCCCAGCACATCTATGAATACATGTCTTCTTATTGTTTGTGTTTAGAACATATGCCATCAGAAGGATAAGAGATGCCTTTAGAGAAAACAAGACCATAGAGGACTCTGAAAAAATAGAAGAGCTACTGAATAAAGCCAAAGCAAACCTAGAGGTTATTCAACGGCAGGTATGTTTATTTCTCTCATTATTTAATAGGAGCTTTCCACTACTCATTTAACTGTCTTATGCCACTAGAGATGGGAAAAATAGATCCTTGCTCAAAACATCTCTAAATGAACATCAGTTTTTGTCTGAGTTTGTTCTTATTTCCATCATAGGTTCACAAGGGTAACTGTGACACTCACTTCAAATAGTCTCACCACCTTCTGTTTGTTTTTTCCCATCTCCAGATACAGCGTTAGAATAGTAACAGAACAAGAAAATCCTGAAGTGAATTAATTGAATGCTGGCTACATGTGCCCAAACAGGGTCATAGATTTTTCTTTGGAAGATTTGAGTCACTGGCAATATTTTTCTTCAACCTTGTCTGAGAAGCATTTATAGCATGTCTGTTCCTTCCACTAGTGACCACGTTATTAAGACATGAAGTAGACTTTGTTGAACTTTGGATACTTTTTAACTTCTCATTCATACCTAGTGTCTATGTACAGTGACCACTAAAAATTGGAAGAAAGTAAGTTTCTATACATGAGCTCTCTATGGGCACTTGCAGTGCTTAAGCTGTTCCTCCTTGCAAAATCTGCGCTTGCTGACACCAATCAGAGCTCAGTAGTACTTTTATTAAACACTGTATGAATATGTGCACCTGCTCCTCCATGGTTTGTTTTAATATGAATCTTTAAACAACCAGCAGGTCAGTTAGATGGATTCTTATTTCAGTAGGGATCTGGGCCCTTTGTTTTGACAATTAAATATGAGTACTTAGGTGCAAGTTAATTTTTTTGGAATTTCTTCTCCCAGGGACAGGTATTGTTTTGTGCTACCATAGTTTTGCTATCTTTTTTTAATCCAAACACTGCTATTTTTTTATTTTAAGTGTTTCTCAAAGAAGCAATTTGGATTGGATTGTTGCAATGCAATTACATTTGAATGTTGGTGTGTTTTTTCTCAGATCTGTAGGTGATAATTGGCATTTTCAGCTCTTCTAATTCTTGTTTAAGATAAAGTCTTGCTAAATAAAAACTTTCCAGCTTTTTTCTCAGCAAAACATGGTTCTACTGATCTGAGTCCTAATAAGTCTGGAACAGATTTTAAAATAAAACTCCTCTTTCCGCTCTAAGTCCTGTGTAAACCCAGATTACCTTGTTTCTGTAGACCCTAAAAAAAAGATACTATTTGTCTAAAACAGACTCTTGACAGGCCAGATTCTTGTCTAGGGTGGGGGTCTTGCCTTGCACCTTTTATGAAGTTTTCTTTTAGCCTAAAGGTTATCAGTCAGCATCTTTCTGTTATGCATTTGTTACTGTGTCAGTGGGACATAGCAGAATAATTCAGAATGGCCTCAGTTGTTGCTAAGCCTGTAGGGTTTTGCATGTTTGCTTCAAACCTCAGCTATTTAAGGGGCTTTTCCAACATGAAAAACCAATTGCTAAAGTTGGTTCTAAATTGGATCACTATCATTCCATGTAAGAGTTTCAGAGAAAATATACTTGAAAAGCAAGGAATATTAAAGACACTAACACAACTTCACGTTTTTAATACTGCTAAAATAGTGAAACTTATGTTGAAATATCTCTTTAATGTTGCATTTCTAGATATTTCCCAGACAAAGTACAGTCATGCTGCATTCACTTTTGGAAGGGTTTATCTTACATGTTTTCAGGAGTAATGGATAATGAATGTTATTATACAGTAATATAATAGGTAATGGCACTTTTTAACAAAAAATAATCAGATAGAAGAAAATTATTTTACCAAGATAATTTTTTGACATGCATCCCTACAAGAGTTGATTGTTTGGGTAATAAAGATTTTTTGTCCTAAAAAATTGAGAACTGTTGTGCTTTGCAGAACAGTTATGTTTTGGTGTTGTCTCACTTCCATCTGTAAAGGAAGAGATAAGTGTTGTAAAAATAGCAACACTGTCTTAAAAGCTTTTCATCAGGACTATTAAAAATCTGAACATCTAAGTTCATATTAATGTTTACTTGCTGTCAAATTTCATTATGCTCTGTAGAAAAACATTCCTTCTCTCTCTTTAGTTGAAGATCTAAGTAATGAAGTCATCTGACATTATTAAGACTTTATATTTAAACCTAACCAAGCATAATATAAAGTGCTTTTATTTTTAAATGGAGAAACACTGAAGCAAACATGAGATCTAGCATACAGTTTTTTGCTAAGTTTGGGGTTTATTATGATGTGGTTCATCTTGGTATTGCTGACTTTTTCCTAGTATGTCAGTAGAAATTAAGTAAGATTCCTCTTTGCTGACAATTTTTTGTTACTCTAAAATCAAATTTATATTCACTTTACATTCTAATTTATGGTTAGTCAACAAAGTGACCATTCAAGTGTAAGGTTCATAAATAACTATTTGAATCAGCCTAGTGGGAAATGTGAAGCATTGACAGATTACTGTCATTTTGTTCATGTCAGTCACTGTACAATTTGCTTGAGTGTTAAAAAAGTATCCTTATAATGCTGAAAAGCATGGAGGATCATTCATCTCCACCTTAGTCCTCCTCTGCTTATTATTGGTTTCGATTTTAAAATAGCCTGGCTAAAGGAAGGAACAATTCAGATTCATTTTAAACAGTGTTTTTAAAGATTTTTGTGTGTGTTTACTGTGTAAACAACAAAATTTTGTGATGTCTTTCCTGTAGAGAAGGGTGTTATGAGAAATGCATTGTCACAAATAAGTTTGAAATAGAACGTTTTAAAAAGTTTTGAGGTGAAGTCTTGAAGTCATTTGAGGATTGTCATAACAGCCGTTCCCCAGCTATGCTAATATGATTTCATTTGTGAGTTTCTAATACTATTGCAGTATGGTGGTGGTAGGAGAATTTGCACTGAAATGTACTGCTGCTGCTGAAATTTAAGCTTTGCAAAAGCCGCTTTGAAGATTGGCTAATACTGAGTGGTTTGAAGTTTTTTTTATGCCATGCTGTCTCTCAGGTTTTGAACTGAAAATATAATAGTGAAGTTCAAAAGCTGTAGTAGACCTGTGTGCTCTGATTAAAGCCTTGTTTTAATTTATAGGATATCTCATTCTTACATATTCCTCTGTAGTGCTTTCTCCTCAGTTTTATATTGTAGCTAGAAACTGCCAGTCATCTTGTTGTCCAGCTAAGAAGGGATTATTTTGTTTTTCCTGGCAACTCTGAGCCTTTATTATCAATTTTACTGGTTTTAGCATCACACAACTACAGTACTCTTCAGTAAAAGAGTTTTAATATTTCACAGCTTTTTTTTGTCTCTTTAAATAATCCAAACTGATGAGAATCCTGGTTTGCACAAATCTTGGTCAGGGAGACAAGAGATGCACCATGAGTGTGCAGACAGTCAGGATGTGTGGGTCTGCTTCCTTTACAGATGGCTGGTCATCTGTTTTTTTTAAGGGAACACAAACTTTTCTTTTGAGTCTGAGATGCTTTTCTTCAGGCTTGACGTCTCTTACTGTTCCCTTCCAATGTGTAGAATGAAAGAATGTGGTGTTGAAGCATGAGACCTCAATTAGCCGGGTTCCGCTGATAATGATAAGTACTGAGTACTTGCAGCATTTTCCATGTTTGCAGCATGTTGTAAAGTACATTCTAATCCTTGAAACATTCATTGCTTGTAGTAACTTTAGCTCCATTTCTTTTAATGGAATGTTTCATGAGTATGCCTTGATAAAAGCCCACATCATACTTAGTGTGAGATTTTGGTCTCATACTCCTACATTTCTCCATAGTCAAAATTACTAGAATGGTCTTGTTCTGAAACTTGTGCAAAGTAAGAACTATCCTTCTGGATCTTTTTTTTCAGCAAGCCAAGTTGCCAGTGCAGCTGTGTGTAGCCAAGTACTGTGCCTTCTTGAGATGTTCAGTAGCAGTATCTCATCTTAGCAATATTGTGAATTCGAGTAACACTTGAATGGAAGTGGAAATTAAACTGAATCAATGTACTAATACCGCACTCATATTATTATTGTTCATATTATTATGAATTGATGACAATATAGCCATAAGGAAACTTTCTGTTAATGAAAATAACATAAATATTAAAGCATGTTTAATAAATATTAGCAAGACAAGCAACTTCAATTATAGTTACTATAAAAAATGAAAGGTAGAAGTACTACCCTAGTTTACTGAATCTGCTTTGAATTGATTGCTCATTCTTTGAGCAGCAAATATTCCAAAATTAGTAATTGTCAAGGTGTATGTACTTCTGGACTGAAAGCATTTTTTTGTTGAGTATTTGGAGGACTGGTACCAATTTACACAGTTGTGAGTTTGTATCTGAAGGAACTTACCAAACTTTTAAGAAATGTTCTGGGTATCTGAATAGGTTGTGCTTATACTGCAGAGCACTGTAGTAGGCAGGATGCCCTTTGCAGGAGAAGGTTGATTTTGAAAACTCTTGTTAGTATTATTTTCAGGCTACAGGTCATATTTATATCAAATTTTAATGAATATGTAAGAAAGTTGCAAAATACTGTGTAATGTATTTCATTAAGTTGGCAGCAGTTTTGGGGCCAAGAGAAAAGAATAGCTGGAAAAGCTCTTTGAGTGCAAGGAACAGCACCACACTACTGTTCGGGAATGTGCATGGTATTGGCAACTCATGTTTTCCTGTTGGCAGACAATTCTGTTGAAGCTCTAATATGGTTTATTCTTACCAAGTTTGTAACTGCAAGGAAGTTTTAAAATCACAGATTATTTTACTGCTTTTCTTGAGAAGCTCTTTGAATTTTATCTCTTTTTTTTTCCAGCTTCACAATGGCAAATACCGATTTCTCTACAAAAATACATATTTTTCTACCACAAAATTGTAGACTTACAGCTCTTAGATAAGAGGATTGTCCTTTGGAACTTTGCTGGGGTTTTCACTTGTGTCATGTATTTTTATTTATTACTGTTGGATGTCATTTTCCAGCCAGGACAGAGCTGACATTACACCCAGAGAACACTTCTTACCTCTCGAGCCATTTAGCTATAGTTAAAGCAAGTGTAGACAGAGTAAAGTTTTCAAATGCCTCATTCACAGCAGAAGAGCAGGAGGTGAGTGGCATAATCAAACAATGGACAAATATCCAGTAAAACAGTTTTATCAAGTCACTGCACGGTATCTATGAACTACCTATAGACTTCTAAATCCTTGGATTGGCAGCTACAATGTAGAAAATGTTTGGCATGAGCCTCTTGCACTTCTCTTGCTCCTAGCCTGTTGTAGTACTGGGAGTAAGTTTTTAATTGCTTTACCACATCATGAATTCCCACTTGTTTGGTTCCTTACCTGCAATTACCAAAATTATGCTGGAAGCTTGTGGCAAAGCCACAAATTGAATTCAAATCAGCTGACTTAGGGTTTAGAAGCCACTAGGGGCATTTTACTGTCTTTGTTGGGGTTTTTTTTATTTAATTTTTTTAAAATTTCAGAGCTCTTTGGGGTGATATTTTTAGATATTTTCTTTACCTTTAGGTTGTTTAAATCCTTTTGTTATGTTCATGTTTGATTTACTTTACATGTGGTTTGAAAACTTCAAAGAGTTAAAAACAGTAGCCTGCCAGGAAGAATATGATTAAGAAAGCAACAGAAATCCTTAACATATATTAAAATTCAGTGCTCTTGACTTAGAAAGAGGCACAGATGCAGGCAAAGGAATGTATAACATAGGATGGATAATACCTGTCTTTTAGTAAACAAAAGAAAGCTTGAAATTGAAGTGGGGAAGCAGTAAATTCAGAGCTATACTGGTTTTATATTTCAGTAGGAGAGTAAATATATTCTATGTACAGTAAACATCCATAAGGTTTTAGGGGTTGAAAGGAGGAGGAACAAAGAAAAAGGTGTTGCAGGAGTGACTTTGAAAAAGGTTTGGTAAATTTAAACAGAAAACCACTGAATCAGAACTTGTCCTTTCACAGAACTTGTTAGCAGTGAGGTCTGCTTTGGCCAGCTTTTCCAAATACCTTTTTCATCTTGGTGTGTAGGCTAGCTTTGGAGATGTGCAACATTGGAACAGATGCCAAAAGCCCAGAGCTGTCATATCAGCTTAATTTCTGGCATCTGAGGGTGCAGGAAGTGTAATAGACATTTTACTCGTCTTCAGGTGGCATGGCTCTCCAGGTTACACCTGTGTGAGTCTCCAGAGCAGTGTTACTCCTTAGGCTTTCATTTAACTCTCCTGATGGAGAACAAGATTGTGTTTTCACAAGTGATTTGCTTCTGTTCATTCTGCTGACTAAACTACAAGTGGCAGGTTCTGTCTGCAGTATTAAATACCAAAGTAGACTGTGCATTGAAAGTAACCTTTAGACTGCCAGCGGAGGCGATTCAGAGGTAGAATGAGGCTTTGTCTTTCTGATGTAAGAGCTTAGGGTAAAACACAGCATTTGATGTATGCAGTAAAGTTTCCTAAAAATAAAGACTGTTGGGTGTGGGCCAATGCATTTAAAATACTGTAATTATCTGTCATAAAGAACTGTGATTATTTTTGTTGCATGTACTTAATGTCTAATCCAGTGAGGTTGGAACCTTATCATAAATAGTAGCAGTAGTTATATAATGCATTCAGAGCTGTGAGCACCTGATGTTATGCACAGATGAGGGCTGTCTGAAGGACAGGAGAAGGACTTACTTTCTACTGAGCAATTCAGCGTGGCAGTATGTCACATCCAATAAAGCAAATGCTGGGTGTAAACTTCCACATGGAAAAGAGTAAGTTTTATCAGCCTGTCTGGTCAGTAGCTCCTTGAAACAATTAGGAACTCTAACCATTCTGTGCTGAAGAAAGCTCCAGAACCAAGGAAAGATCACATTTCAGGCAGATGTGTGCCTCTGCCATTTGCCCCTTTGTGCTTTGCTGTTTGGTGTCTCAAGAGCTTCAGCCCAGGGTGTAAATGAATATGGCCCTTAGGGGTGGCTGTTGCAACAAAACTTCAAGGAGGCTTTTCCGAATGAGGTAACAGCAAGTGTGTGTGTGTCTTAGTGCAAATAAAAAATACTGTCAAGAGAGGGAAAGTAGAAATAAGTTCTGTAGTTCTGATCACAGCTCAAATGACTTCTGCTGTTTCTAATCTGACTGTGTGATCTTGCTTTGATGCCTGTCAGTCTGGTTTGCAGTGGTGCCCATTGAGGGAGGGTTTGAAGATTGAGTTTCTCTCATTAAAGTGTATTAACCTTTGAGCAACTTCTTGTCTTTCTTGCTGTGTGATGTCTGCTGCAGAGCAGAACATTTGTGGAGGCTCTCTTTTTTACTGAATACAAAAAGGAGAAGTATGGCAATCCTGCATGTTATTTATGAAACGTATAACCTTTTGGAAGCCTTGTGTATGTATTGTGACTTATATTCACATCAGAATATTGATCTCTCATGAGAGTCCCTTCTCAGGGGACAAACCAGTTTTAAGTGCAGCTAGACCTTGAGGAAATTAGAGGGATTGTTGTTTTGAGGACTTCTAAAAAAGGGAGAGAGACAAAAGTGCTGTTATTAAAACAGTGATCTCTTGATCTCTCATCGTTTGCTGGTTGGTTTTTAATCTGTTGTAGTTTTATTTCTTTTTTCCTTGGTGTGAAAACTTTCCATCCTGATTTTGTACTGCTTATTGAAAGGAGACACTGTCAGATTCATTGGCACTGCAACTGACCAGGCATGCTTCCCTCCAGGAGGAGCTTTGGCACATTTGCCTGGTGCCCCTGATCCCCACAACAGTGTTCTGCTGCCCTTGAACTGCAGTCTGTAATTCAGGATGACAATGTTGGTGTTGGCACCCTCACTATCTGACAAGTCACCTGCTCCCGTAGCAGTGGTACAGTGGGTTTTTTTAATGACATTTTCCCCAACCCCCCATGCTCAATCATCAGTCTCTCAGCATATTACAATTTCAGTTTTTCCATTTACAGCTAACAGAGGGAAGAGGAGGCATTTTAGCTCCTCCTTAAGCTACTTGCATTCTTTTCTGGCTTTTCAGATGAACATTGCTTCTCCCCACAGCACACTGAAAATATGTTTTAAATTTTTCCCCTGCCACTCTAAATCAGATGCCTTTTTTTTGTTTCTTCCACAGATTAGTTTTTCAAGTCTAAAGAATTTACTCTTTTCTTCATTCTCAAGATAAGGGCAGTCTGCAAAGAGTTCCATTTGCCTTATTTGCTCCAAGAATCTGGTTTCATGAGTGCTTTTTATTTCCGCATCTTATTATCATTGTGCTTCTTCTGTTGGTTGTCACTAAAACTTTTCCATTTTTCCAGTTTCAAAGGTGACGCTTTCTTATTTTAATATTGCGTGACAAAATGAAAGCTGTTTTTACAATCTTCCAACATTAACTGTCATTTAACAAAACTCTGAAAGAAACAGTTACTTCAAAAAAAAGTCCTCGTCATGTTCCTTTGTGTCTGGTATGTCTGCATATATTGTAATCATCTGGGAGTCCACTGAATGCCCCTGTGGGTTATCATAGCACCAAACATGGTCTCTGTCACCAGTAACATTTGACTGAATTTGCAACCAGGTAAATCCACAGTGATCTAGTTCTATTTTGACAATAAACATATGTGTGGCCTTCACATAAAAGCTCTTTCAAGCAAAATAGCTTTATCATTGATGTGTTGTTTTACAATTTTATCTTTTTTGCAGTAATTCATATTCTGTCTATAGTGTCTCCGTAGTAAGCTGCTTGTATTTGAGGGAAATGTGTTTGATCCATGAAGTTGTGATGAAGGCCAGGCTTAGGGAAGAAAGTTGCTAGACTCCAGTTGCAGCATGTCTGATCAAGCCCTTGGAAGTTTAGGCAGGGAAAGCTGTTTTCTAGACGAGAGTGTAGAGTGAAGTTTAATTAGTGTTTACGCAGTCTCCTTGGTACTTGGTGCATTGCTGCTGTCTTTAGCTTTGTGCTTTCTGAGGTGAGCCTAGGTTTTTTTTGGCCATTAAGAGCTATAGCTGCAGTGCCCTTCATCTTCGTGACAGGCATTATGCCAGTACATTAATTCTGAAAGCAAGTAAAAAGAAGAAGAAAGAAGGAGCCCAAGTCTTCCAGTCACATTTAAATCACAATTTGGCTGATTCCTGTTGTTATGCTTTCTGGGGTATGTCAGATACATGCTTCCCCTCTGAGGTATGTGCTGCCTGAACGTCCTTCCTAGGCTGTTTGCTTGGCAGGAAGTGAACCATTCCTAAGCAGAGTTTTGAACTCACCGTTATAATTTTGTCACCAGTAGGAAGTGCATGAATGCGTAGTTTAAAACAAAGATCTGCTGTTTATGCTGTAAAAAGAAGGTCTTGTCCCTCATCAGGGCAGTTTTTGAATATTGCAGTGTAGTGGCTAAATAATACATTCATCGTTTTTCTTCTGTGAGCATAATTGACTTGCTAAGCAGTTGGTTTGATAATTCTTAACCATATTTTTGCCCAACTGTGGGGTTAATGAGGACATTATGTGACCTAATCACTTAGCCTTTCACATTAATACAGATCTTGTTTGTAATTCTCCTGATTTTGTTGTTGACCCAATGCTTTGGTTCTGTGTTCAAATTATCTTAATTTTAAATGAAAATACTTCTTGTCTCACAGAAGTCTAATTTCTATGCACATTTGTTAGTAGTGAATACTTAGTGGGAGTGATTACTCTCTAACTGCTCATGCCAGTATACCTCTGGGAGGTTAATCAATCTTGTGCTTTTTAATTGACATCAATAATGTGTTTACATTTATCAATATTTCTTAATTGTCAAGTTAGAACTGTGGAACTTCAATAATAAATCATGCCAGTGGTTAACTTCATACATTAGATTTTTAAGAGTCTCCTTAAGCAGTTTGACATGTTGTAAATTGCTTTTAAAATGATGTATGTATACTCATGGGGGAAGAGGAGAAAAAATTTGGTATGCCAAGTTGTGCTGTCAAATAATACTGCAGAACTGGCACATTGACAGTAACATACCTTTACCACATGTAGGATATGCTTTATGGGCAAAAAAAGGGAGTAAGTCTTTTCAAACAGCTTGTTTTATTACTAATAATTTTGTGACTATGACAGTACTCATACATTTGTTGCGTCGTCCCCAGGGACTTGTCAGGGCTGGGACTTTTTCCATTCCCTCAGCTGTACAGGCAAGACAGAGGACAGAGAGAATTACTGGTTCTACTGCTCCTCTGCAGAAGTAGCAGTGAGCTATGGAAGATCAAGGCATCCTGATTTTGATTGTGCATTTCACCAATGTCCTTAAAATATTGAGGTGGAAATGAAGGCGGCAATCTCTAAATATAAGCATATATTTAAAGACTTGGGTGCACAGGGAACGAAATTATTTGCCCAGATTCACAAAACATGCTTACAGTAGGAATTAAGGCATGATATTCCAAGTCTTACAACACTGTCTATCTCAGAAGGTATCCCTTCATCATCTACTTCACTCTCTTCTCTGCTTTAAACCCAAGCAGCAGTATTCTGAAGAAGGAAATCTGCATAGACAGAAAGCTGCTGACAAGCTGACAATGTGGTCAGGATGCTGACCACATTGTGTCAGTCTTACCATGTTTTATGGGCTACATCAAAGACAGTATAAACTAAAAACCATGCCTAATGAGCAGTGAAGAAACACTTAGAAGTTGATGCTGTTTTCTAGGTAAGTGAAAACCAGTGTGAACACCAGGAACATCAAGGCTGGCTTTTATTTGAAAAGACTAAGTATTAAATATTTCCAGTTTAGTCTAGCAGCCATTTTGTTGACTTCTTGCAAATGTCGTAAGACATAAATTAAACCTCTCCCTCCTTTTTTTGAATGAGGAAGATTGATAAGAAATAGCTATTAAACAAAATTACAGTAGTTACCAAATCCAAGAGCATTTAAAGCAAGTTTGCATAATCAATGTCTTTTGAAGGATAAAGCAATTCACAGGACAAATCCATTGGCACTTTGTTTAGCATGGCAGATTAAGTACTTTTGTGTTGCATGTAGAGGGCTTTGCAGTAGATTGCTTGTGTGAATAAGTGATATTTCATTTCAAAAGCAGACATCCTGGAGTGCAGCCGGTATGACTCCTTAGCCCAGCCACTGCTGCACAGGTTCTGAGCTAGAGGTCATTCGCATCCGTGTATAGAAGGGTAAACTTGGATCAGTGTATGAATGTGTGAATGAACACAAGTCTCTAAGAAGTGGTGACCTTTCAGCGGCATTCAAATTTTATTTGTGCTTTTGGTTTCAAACCTACTAAGGTACTTGAGATATGTATGAAAGTAAATTTAGTGTGGCTATGTGGTAGGTTGACCCTGGCTGGACACCAGGTGCCCACCAAAGCTGCTCTATCTCCTCAGCTAGACAGGGGAGATACAGGGAAAATACAATGAAAGGTTCATGAGTTAAGATGTCAGGGAGAGATCATTCCCCAATTACCCTCATGGGCAAACCAGACTCGTCTTGGAGAAATTAGTATAATTTATTACCAACCAAATCACAGAAGGGTAATGAAAATTAAAACCAAATCTTAAAAACAGCTTCCTTCCACTCCTCCCTTCTTCCCAAGCTTAAAATTACTCTCTTTTTTTTCCTACCTCCTCGGTGCAAAGGATGGGAAATGCAGTCTAAGGTCAGATCATCACACATTGTCTCTGCTGCTCCCTCCTCCTCAAAGGAAGCTCCTCACACCCTTCCCCTGCTTCACTGTGAGGTCCCTCCTGCAGGAGACAGTCTTTTCTGAACTTCTCCAGTGTGAGTCATTTCCATGGGGTGCAGTCCATCAGGACCAGACTGCTCCAGCTTGTGTTCCTCACAGGGACACAGATCCTGCCAGCAAACCTGCTTCTCTCCACTGGTCCTGAGGTCCTGACAGGAGCCTGCTCCAGTGCTTCCCATGTGGTCCCAGCCTCCTTCAGGCATCTACCTGCTCTGGTGTGGGGTCCTCCACAAGCTGCAGGAGGATCTCTGCTCCGCCATGGGCCTCCCTGGGCTGCAGGGGCACAGATGCCTCACTATGCTCTGCACCCTGGGCTGCAGGGGAGTCTCGGGTCTGGCACCTGGAGCACCTCCTGCCCCTCCTTCTGTACTAACCTGGGTGTCTGCAGTGCTGTTCCTCTCACATACTCTTATTCCTCTCTCCTGGATGGAATTGTGCAGGTTTTCTTTTTTTTCTCCCAGAGGCACTACCACTGCTGCTGACCTTGACCAGTGGCAAGTCTCTCTTGGAGCCAGCTGGCATTGGCTCTCCCAGACACTGCAAGAAGCTTCTGGCACCTTCTTAAAGAAGCTACTCCTGTAGTCTCCCCTCTACCGAAACCTTGCCACAGGCTGTTAGCATGAAGAACATAAAATCTTGTATGAATTGAGTTCAAAAAAAATTATTTTTATTCACTGTCCTCCACAAATGCCATCATAGCCTGAAGTGTAGGTAAAACTAGTTCAGTTGTCAGGTTTCCTGGTACTTTGGAGGAAGACTGAAATAGCTGCTTCCAGGTCATCAGGTGGGATGTGTTTTCAAATATAAGTGGGCCTGGTACAGGAAACTTGTGTTTCAACCTTCTTCCTTTTCTCAGACATCCTACATTGAGTGCATACTGGGGAAACTGAGAAAGTAAGGAGTGTAATGAATATCCATAATGTATATTCTCATAGGCTGAAAAGAGTGGATGACTCTTTTGTTCAGAGGGTAGCTGAGCAGATTGAAAGCAAGTATCTGGACTTCTGTTCCCACATTTGTGCTGACTAATATGGGTACTTGAGAGCTCAAGGTACTCTGGAAGTCACAAGAATGTAAGCTACAAAATTATGTAAGGATTCAAGAACATGAGCTTTTTCTCTCTATTACAGTTTCATATTTGAATAAGATCAATACAGTGTAAAAGTAGAACTTGTGGTCTTTTGCATCTTTTGGTAAAGTACAGGCCATCTGTGATTCTATTCTTTCCTAAATCTTCAACTAAAAGGAGAGTAACTTTATGCTGCAAATCTGTGGGGAGTACTTCCTTCAGGAAAGCTGAAGAGCACTGTGGAGCTTCACAGTGCACTTTATATTTTTCACAGGTGCTTAGCATATGCATCTCCTGTTGTAAAGCTAAAAGCTTTGAGTAGAGCAGTGATGGGGCTTAAGAAGTACCCAGTAACCATCGCCACATACAAACAAGGAGCCTTTCATAGAAGCACAGAATGGTTTGGGTTTGAAGGGACCTTAAAGATCATCTAGGTCCAATCCAAGCCCCCTGCCATGGGCAGGGGCACCTTCCACTAGAGCAGTGAGGCTCAGCTGATCAGAATTCAGTGGTGGTACTTTAGTTTCAAATGTTTGTAACAGTCTACAGTTAAGAATTTATTTTTTAAAAACACTACACAACTTATGCTTTTGTGTGCAAGTCAGTAGTCAGTTCATACCTGGTCCCCCTGACAGGAGGACAGTTGGTCTGGAAGTAGTGACAGATAATTCAGTCAGGATCAGGTCACATATTTTGTCTATCCATGTAAGATAGTTAAATCCAGCTGCACAGTGCCTTAGTTTTATCAGTGCTGCTTGATTTTGCTTTTTTTGTTTTTAACTTTTTTTTTTTTTTAAGTTCTTTATTTGACTTACTGGCTAAGGTTTTTTAAAATGTAAATAGCGGCCTTGTACCTCTAATACAGAGTGCTGTGAAGCTGAGAGGAGAGCCTGACCTACTCTTATGAAAGAAAACAAAATTGAGAAAGGGTGGAACATAGGAACAGAGAGATCCAAGGTTTCCCACAGTATTGTAATGGATATGACCTTTAATATTGAGGCCTTTGAATCAAATTTCAGTTGGCATTAAAATTTTCTAATAAATTCCCTGCTGAATCTCAGAGTTTTTTTCCTCAGTAAGGTCATGATAAAGCAAGTGCTGTCTGTGCTATTGTAATTGCTCTCAGCAGGCTGATAATGTTATAGCAGAGAAGTACCAGCTATTGTGCTTTTATTTCTTTCTTCAAGCACTCTCCTTCTTACATGCTTGATCCTCCTGCTCTCAGGTCTACCCTAAGTAGGAAGTGAAGCTGTTTTAAATGCCATTTCCTTCTAATTTTGACACGTTTTTATAGTAACGCTTTCCTGAGTCCCTTCAACAAAGGGAATAAAAGTATAGCCTGTCTTACTGCAGAATAATTGGAGGCTTGTATTTCCTTTCCTTAATTTTCACCCGAATATACTTTAAGTTCAGCCTCTTCAGTTCTTAAAAACTGGTATTCCTAAACATGCAATGCTTAGTTCATTTTAGCTTAGTGGTTTTAGAGTTGTGGAATAGATGCACAGCTAAATGAGTTTCTCTTAGACGCATAGGGAGAAACACTGAATACTCACAGTACTGTGGTTTTTTTAAAAAAATTACGAACCACATCTCACCACAGTGAGGCAGTTGTAGTTTGAGTCCTACACCACATCTTTTGCAACTTTCGGGAGAGTGTTGTTATGTTTCTTGTATGAGTGCAAATTTATGCTTAGCATGCCACTGGTAGATCTGTTACTGCTGTATTGGAGGTAAATAATTCCCAGCAGAGTGCTGTGCTCGTGGTTCTCCCTGAAATTCCATGTGACTGAGAGAGACCCAGTCGGGCAACTCTGCATGAGTTTCCAGATGCAACATCCTCCTTTTCAAAGTCATACAGTCTGTCAAAAATGTCAGCTTTCTGTCTGTAGTGGTGCAGCTGTGTGTATCATAGCTGGTCCTTTTTTAACAAATGAAGAGATATCTTAGAACTCTGTAACTAGATCGCATGATGAGGCCGTGATGGGCCAGTCTTTTAGGTCTGGGGCTAGGTATGCTTTTTTTTAACTGTGAACACAAAGTAATACTTAATGTTCCTCAGCATAACTGGTAGCTCAGGCCTTTGCTGTTTCAAAGGCCCAACCTGGACCAACCATTCTTATTTGATTTCCAACACCTTAACTGGTTTCAGACTCCCCATCTCCACCCTCCTGGTCCGTCATCTTTTTGCACTGTCTTTCTCTGAGGCCCAGAATTTCTTACCTAAAGTGTCGTTCACAGACACATGTGTGTGTCTCCAGCTAGATGCAGGTATTTACTGTTCAGTGCCCGTGGCATTCGCTGCTGCTAAAGAAACCAGTCTCGGTGCAGAAGAAAATTACTGGTGTGGATATTCCACTGCTTATGAGCATAGTCAGCCAACATATGTTCAGTGGGATATGTCCTTTTGCCCACATGCAATTGGTTGGAAATTAGGAGCAAAAAAAGATGTTTTACAAAGGTAGTTCCAGCTCTGAAATGCATTCAGCTGTATTCTGCCCACCTTCAAACTCCGTGGCAAGCACAATTGATCAGGGCTACCCCAGAGCATGTGGACAGTTTTGATATTACATAGTGCTGCTTGCATACCTGTGCTAAGTCTGCTTCAGTAATTAAAAGCAACAGATGATGATCTTCAGCTGTAACATTTCACCTGCTTGGCTATTTCTCATCATTTCTTCTCTTTTTTTAACTGCTCTTGATGTCTACTCTCAGCAATGGATCATATGGTGCTGGCAGGATGTATACCACATTGCCAGCATGTTTGATGAACTTAAGTGAGAAAAGCCATCATTTCTGCAGTGTGTGGAGTTTCTCCCAGCCAACATGCAGGCATGTGAAGGGAGATCACTCCTGATCAATAACTGCCCGTTGCTTTTTACTTAGGACATACACATTTTAATTTATATATCCTGCTGCTGCCAGAGGAGACTAATTTCCAGCACCAGAGATGCAACACAGCTACTTTAAAGCAGAATGGTCCTGAGGTGGAATGATGTTACTGACCTGAAACACTTCAAAAAGCTTGATTCTGAAGCCTGCTGTGGTTTGAGCTTGCAGTTGCTGAGATAGGTTAACACTGCTCTGAATCATTGTGAGACATGATCAGACTGTTGCTTTATAAATTAAATAATGAAGCATTTATGTGTGAGAGTTTCTACTGTAATTGGTAGTTAGACTGTGCTTTGAAAAGATCAGAGTCTACATCACATGATGGTAGGTAGGATCTGGAATTTGTTTTGCAAACTTGACTTTTAGTCATAGAGACGTGAAGTCTTCCAAAATCCAGGTTTGATTTATAATACTTCGTGTATTAACTGTAGCAACAGAAGCGAATAATCAAATAGCCCTTTGGGTAGCATAATTTTTTTCAACTAAACTAATAATCTGGCTTGAGTTATTTAGATAAAAGCTTCTGTGGTTGAGAGAGACTTTCCCTTAGTTTTTCTGTAGATCTCAACTGTGTAGAAGTGGTAAGTTTCTTTGAAGGATTTTGATAAAGCAGCAAAAATAAAACAAAAATTGGCATCCTTGCCAATTCTTGGCAATTTACATCTATGAGTTGCCATTGCCCTGGGACTTCTGAAGTGCTGTATGGATTGTGATAGCATTTGTGAATCAGTCTGCTTTCAGATGTCAAATGGCACACATTTAACGTTTTAAAATCCTGCCACTCTTGCAAAAAGTTCCAATTCAATATACCAATTTTACCCTGGCTATTACAATCATACCTCAAACTGTGCAATTTAGGATATGGGATATCCCAGTGTGGGATATGAATTCGGTGGTGAAGAAAACTCACTGCAGTCAACATCTGGGGGTTTTTTAAATCAGTGTTTTTTAAATTTTCTAGGCAGAATGTCCCTTATTGTGGTAAATAATAGAAAGTTTCATCTCCCTTGCACAGAATGTAGGAGTTGAGTAGATTTGACTGTGATATTTTGTCCTGAATTTTAGCCTGTAATATTATTACATTATTTATAAAAATTCCTTTCTTTACTACTCTCAGTCTCTAAAGAGTGGTGTTCATAGCTTACTGCTGTGAACCCATCAGGTCAGAACACTTTTGTAATAAAAACCATTAAATACTTCCCAGTCCCATGTAAAATTTTTCAAAGAACTGAGAACTTGTTCTCATGATTTAACCCAAAGAATCTTTCAGTGCCATTTCTTTGGAGTGAAAATAGGAGCACTTCAGATTTCTGTTTGATTTTCTTTTTATAGTGTTGGATAAGCAGGGCAGTTGGTAGAAATCACATCAAGGGGGTGAATGGAAATTCTGTGTTACTGAGATCCATTTAAGTAATATCTGTTCTGGAGATATTCCTATATTAAAAGAATCAATTGAATATATTTCTGATGTGGAAATACGTGGGGTTTGAATAGATAAGGCAAGCTATCAAGTCCTGCATCATATGATCCACTGGACTTTTACCTTTGGTTTCATGGCATGACTGTTAATCCTGGGATCAATCGGAAGGTGAAAAGCAAATACAGCTGTAAACATTCACAGAATTTTTGTATACTCAATCCTCATAATGAAAAAGACTGCATACAGAGGTTTTATCTCCCCTGGAGTTGTTCTTGCAATTCTTCTCGTATCTTGAATGGCTATGAGTAGTCTGTCCTTATTTAGGTGCTGTACTATGCTCTCCTTTCTTTTGGGTGCTCTGTGTATGTGCTCATCCACCTCTAGCTGATTTTAAGCCTTTATCTTGAACCTTACTCTTCTTCAATCCATGCTTTAAAAGAAGTTGTTTAAAAAAAAAAAAAAAGCCAGAAGAGCAATTTAGGGTCAAAAGAAGATTTCTGTAAGAGGCAGAACTGTAAGTGCTGAAATAGGAAACCACATCTGCCCTGATCCAGCTGGCTGTTCTACCAGTCTATGTCTCTGGGTCACATTTGTATTGGTTTTGGATCAGGTAAGATAACAAGTGCCAAAAACCAAAGAACAGGAGAAGGAGCTGATGACATTTCTTGCATTAGTTTTCCTGCTCTCTATTATCACATTCAGGAGACTGTGACTCAAATGATGCTGAAATGCTGCTTCCAATATCCCATTGAGATAAAAATCACACCCTTAATAAAAATCTGTGCTGTACTGTGTTGATATACTAGGCCACTTTTAGAAACATGGTTTTTTGTCAAACTTTTAGATGGGTTTTAGATGAGATTCAGATTTTGGAGGTATTAGCCTGTTTTAAAAGCCATTATTGTTGTTTATCTGATTGTGAAAGCAACGGGAAATTTTGGGAGGCACGAATGGAAATACCACTTCTTAAAGATTTGTTTGGATTGTGAGACTAGATATTTAGAATTAAGCATTTCCTTGCTCTTGTGGTAAGTACAAAAACACACTAAACTTGTGGTTTCAAGGAACATTTAATCTGTTCTTGTTAGCAGACTGTCCTTCTGTGCCGTAGATATCAACACATGTATTTTGGCTTGTTTCTACCATTTGTTACTAACTGAACTAAAATACAAGAAGCTTCCACTTATGTATCAGGAAGTACGAGACAGGCAGCAAAGCAATTCCAGCTGCACGTGACAGTGAATGATACCAAAAGTACAAAGCAGTGATTCAGGGAGCTGCTCCCCTCACCTTGACAGTTTTCCTGCTTCCCTGCCCTGCAGAAGGCTGCACTCCTCACGTGGTCCCGCACCTGCTCTCTCCAGCACTTCTCTGGAGGGAAGAGGGAGCAAGTTGTTACTCCACAGTTAGAGCCAGCGAGTGTCTCTGTATCCCAGGGCTTGGGCATGGGATGTTGGGGGCCTGTACCATGCACAGGTAGGAAGGATGAAGAGGATGTCAGTACCACATTGTATTTTGCACGAGGGCTGCCCTTTCTTGTTTCCCTGTGTGCTGAACTTCTTGTTCCCCCAGGGACCACACCAGAGGAATGAAGGAAATTCCCCCTCATGACAGCTCTACCTTGCAGCCTCCTTGAGACCTAGAACCGGGAGCCCAAACTATGCAATAGTCCTACAGCGTTTAGTGATTTCATGATTTTTTTTTTTTTTTTTTTTTTTTGGTAGGGATATTGTGGAAAATTCAGGTGTTCTTTTCTATCTAAAACATGTATTAGAGGTTTTTGCTATAATCGTTTTCAGTATTTTGTGGGTTTAGTATCTTTATGAATTATTAGTGCTAGTATTTGATTGCATTAACCATTAGCTAAACTCAGACTTTCTCTTCATCAGAAGTCTTTTGGAAAACAATGGCTAAGACGTGTCATGCCTTCATCTCCCCAGAATTTTCAAAAGCATTGTAAGAGACAGTTACATGTTTGCTGCATAGTCCTTTCTCATGGAAACACATTTCTTTCAAAGCTGTCTTTGAGCACTTACTAAAAGGCACAAACAGGTGGTGTTGTAACGTTCTTCTTACTAAATAATTTGAGGATTTTTTTACCTGTGGTACAAATAATTGTTGGTGTAGTCTTTTCATTTGAAAGACTGAAACCCACATTTAAGGACAGTGTTTCTGTAATATAACTTCAGATCAACTACAGATATTTTTGCAGTAACCTATACTAAATGGTAGTCACCATTTAGTTAAAAAAAGGGATGCACAGAGAGCAATGTCATGGCTAGAAGGACATGACGCTGGAAAAAAGGTCTGTCCTGAGATTAAAGAAAACATTTAAGTAGCATTAATGAAACTTAGCAAGGGTAAAGTAGTGTAGTCCCTTTGCCCTATAACTGAGTGAGAAAGCGCCATATATTTATGCTTGTTCTCTTTTGGATATCCAAGAAACTTGCAAAGGTTATGAGATAATCAAAGACAAGAATTTTTGAAAAATGACCTCTTATTCTGGTTCTGCCAGATACTTCAGTCATGTAGAAAATCATTTATGCGTGTTATTTTTACCTGTTGTCTTGGATTCTCCCTTTTTTAAAACAGGTAATTCTTCACTTGTATGTATAACAAAGTTGGTTTATGGCTCACTTAATATGAAAATGCTTTTTGATGTGGGTTGCCATGAATATATTTTTCATTTAGGAAACGCCTTTTAGATTTTCAGCTTTACTTTAGAGAGTTTGCAATTGTTTGGACACAAAGTTCATTTGAGATACTGTGAATAAGAAGGAAATTAAAGCATTGTAAAGCGTACTGTTAGAAGAATGAACAGTATCTTACAATTACCACTGCACAGATAGTGTCAGGCTAGAAATGTTATTCATTCTCCAGTTGATCCCACATGTAAAGTTAGTTTTCAGTTCACCTCAGTCAGAAGGGGTCTGAATCTTGCTTCCATACAATGTTTTGTACCTGAGGTTTCTGCACTCGTTATCAAAGGATGCTGTACACCTGGGCATTAGGTATCTGTCTAGCCTTATTATTCAGTACAAGTAAAGTGTATTATGCCTCTGCAGAAAATTGAATCCACCTTTTTTCCCACCAATTTAGCTTTCATTGCACTAAGAGAATTTTAAAGTGTTTGCTGTTATTTTATATATCAGTTTTTCAGTGTATCTCTTTGTATTGTGTGTATGTAAGGGGCAAGCGATATTTTGTAAACAAAATTTGATGTTTAAATTTTGTTGATTGCACATTGCAATTAATTATTCTGGAATTTGATGGAGTTTTTTGGTTTTTTCTGCTTTTGTTAGAGTTGGGTTTTTTGTGGGTTTGGAGGGGGAGGGGGGCTGGTTGTTGTGGTTTTGGTTTTTGTGGGTTTCTTTCTGTCCTGCTCTTTATAAGTCATGTTTTCATTAATTTTACTTATCATACTATGTCAAGACACCTGCAGGACTGGAGCATTCTTTAAATCCAGGAGCTCTTTTTTCTTACTCTTTGAGCTTCATTGGACACTTAAACAGTATTTTAAAACTGCAGCAAAATTTCTGTAGTTTTAGAAAAAAATTTTTGGTTGTTGACAGTAATTTTCTGTGTCTGGCTATGAAATTCCTCCAACTTTCTGCCCCTAACATGATGTAAATAGATTCAGGAACTGGTGTATATATTGGAGATATCTATATTTATCAACAGAGAAATCACATCTTTAAAAAACATTTAGGAAAATTACTGGATCTTTTTTTGAAGGACTATAGAAATAGTATGTAGATTGGCAGAAGCACCTGTGAAAGAGTGACAGGAAGTGGCAGAAACACTTTCTGTTTCATTGGAAGGCCTAAATGATTGGCTTAACAGAAAAAGCAAAAAGCATTTGTAATCTTTTTTTGGGCTACATGACATTCTTCGTTCTCAAAAGGCTGACTCTTCACTGTCCTATGACATCCTGGTATTTAGCATAGTAGTGAGACTCTGAATTCTTGTAGACCCAATTACAGAAAGTCAGGTAAGTGGCATTTTTCTTCATTATATTGCACAGCTTTTAAGTTATACACTGTTGCCCTACAGACACACTGTAAAACTTATGTAGGAGAAAAGCGCAATATAATAATATTAAAAAGCCACTTACCCACCTTCCTGCTTGTGCAGCCAATTCCATGGCACATTCCATGCATGGTGTGGGGATGAAGCCCCTGTACAGTGCACACTGGGGCGCACAGCTGGTTGAGAACTGAGTCAGTCTTTTCTTCGTGTATCTGAGGCACAAAAGGACAAACACAAGGGCAGCTGTTACTCAGCTTTTGGGCACTGAGAGCACTGGTTTGCTTTGGTGCTCTTCGACCATTGGTGTTCAAACTCAGGTTTTCTTAAGGCTGAAGGCCAGGAAGGCTGGGTGACATAGGCTGGAAATCACTGCAAAGCTATCCTGATCTGCTAGTGCCAATACCCTTTTCCACTGCCTTATCAACAAGCATCATCAGTGACTCATTTAGCTTACACAACTAAAAGCTGCTCTTAACAGTAGTGTCTTGAGGACTTTGTTTTTGGTTTTGTTCTGTAACTGTGTTCCAGTAACAAAGAAACTTTACAGCAAGGGCTACGACAAACTGAGGATAACACTATTGTATAGCTACAGAAGGAGCTAGGGAGCTTGAGCAGAAATAATGTTACATAGTTTTATTGTTCTGTAAACAATTTCCAAATACCACTATTGTTTAAAAAGCAAATTCTATATCTGTAAATGATGCAGAGCAGAAAAGCAATGTTTGATTTGATCGTGGTATGTGCTTGTCAGACCTGTAATTTTCACTGTTCTCAGTAATCATGTGATTGCTCTGTGGTATATGTGCTACAGATTATTTTTCATGCAGAAAGTGACATTTAAATAGTACTTAGGATATATTTCTATCCATATCGGCTTTCAGATTTTAAGCATATTTATTCAGGCCTTAGTTTTTAAGACCAATGTATTTAAAATCTTTTTTAAAACAAAAGGTGTTTTAATTTATGAGTGTCCACTGTATCCCCTACTGGATCTAGGAAGAATCTTGCTCATACTTTGTGGGAGAAAATACTGCTTTGGGAATAGATAAACACTGGAATTTCAATCAACATCCCAACATCATGAATTTTTCTGAAAACCTCTGCAGGGTAAGAACAGAAATTTGATTAAAACAACTCCTTAGCTGTTGTAGCATCACCACTTGCCATAACAAATGAAAAATAAAAGTTGTGGACATAAAACGGTGGTGGATCCATAAGGTTATACCAGAGATAAAAGTTGTAATTCCTAAGTTGTTTCTACAAAATTCTGTTGTGGCTTTTTTTTTTTTTTTCTTTTCCCAATGGCAGTGGATGTTAAGGTGTACTCTTGAACTTCAGTTTGTGGAAAGCTGTGTGTGTTTCATCCCAGTTGCAGAGAAGCTTTGACAAGGCAAGAAAAGTGTTTTAATATCACCTTCAATGCCACCCTTGCCTGTCATAATGAGAAAGATGCCTGTTTGGTGACTGCTTTTTCCCAGCTCAAGCCAGCTGCCTCCAGCTAGACCTTTCTTTGGAAAGATCAATCACCAAATTGCATATATATCTCTTGGGAAATCCAGTGTGTGTGAGCAGTAAGCACAAACATCAGTGAAAATTCCCTATTTCAAATTTTTCACTGACTTTGAAAGATTTCCTAGGCATCCTGGTAATATTTAACAACCATAAATAAAGAGCACTCTTTATAAATTAAATAAACAGCAAAAGATTTTTATTAATTATTAGGCATGAAACCAAATCTTTTTTCTCATATCTAGGATTGGTCCTTCAGATAAGGTTATAAGTATGTTGTCCTGACAATGTAGGTAATTTATGATGCAGCCAGAGGTGTAATTGTTCTGTGAATAAAGAGAAGCTTTTAGCTTCCAGGGATACAAAGTATTTTTCATGAATATTAAGTAAACTTTAATGATTGAAGAAAAGAGCAAAGTGGAGGACAGTCGTTTATATCCTGTCTGAACTGGCCTACAGCCACATTAATGTTTATAACAGATTTAGAACTTAGCTAAAATAACAGTAAGGATTTCCTCCTCTTTTTTCATACGCTTTTCACCACTATTTAAACATACATAAACATGTAGCTAAAAGGGTGAAGGCTATCTGCTTATTTACTGTAATTTACGGGAGACATTAAAGAAAAAAGGAAAGTAACTGTGATCACTGCTGTTTGAGAAGTAGTGATAGATGGCAGTTGAATGGTTTGAGGCTATTAATTGCAATGAGATTATACCAGTTGAGATACCTCTGATGTCAGGTGCTTGAAATATTAGTTATTTCAAAGACAAATTGGATTATAAATTATTAGTAAATTGGTACTGAGGTGATTAAACATACTTACAAACTGTCAAACGTGGGTACTATTTCAAGTTGTAACTCCTTCATTTGTATACTGCAAAGGGAGTTAAGAGGTAAATTTAGGGGTTATATGGGAATATGTGGAGTAACTAGTTCATTTTGAGACTGAGCATTTCCTGTGCTTTCCACTCCCTTAATGAATTTTTGTTCAGCCTTCAAGTTTTCGTAGACCACCACTGGCCTTTTCATCTGACTGGAAGATGCTCTGGGGAGTAAGGAAGACACTTCTCTAAGGTGGACTTACTAACTTGCTTAACCACATGGGGGAGATAAAAAACAGCAGATCCATGCAGCCTTCACACAGGTCACAAATACAGTTACGGCATCCTCGAATTTCCACTCCAGGGTCTGCCATTGCCAGGCAGTACTGCTGTCACTAAAGCAATATTTTTTTGAAGAAAAATATATTGCACTGCATGGGTCTTCTTGGTAATACCACACCGTGTCATTCTTCTTATCATTAATCAAATGTTGCTTATTGAAGCAGATACAGGATTGCTTAATGGTTTGGTATTGGATTTATTGAACTTTAAGGAATGACAAATGGAAACAGTAGAAGCTGAGGAATAGTTCAGTAGTTTAAAAAATCTCCTATCAAGTTATTTGTGTAGCTACTGACTTTCACCATGTGTTTACACTCTCACATGCACATACAAACACTCAGAGGATTCCAATCCCCTGCACAATATAATAAAACAAAGCTGAAAGGCTGAAGTGTGTGCATTCAAACCAGTGAACGGAAGAAAAGCAAGAGGACATCTTTTTCCGTTTATCTTCTCCCATCAATGCTGTTTCATTCCAAGCTTGAGGTTTTCTCATTGATATGTTGTATGTGGCATGTGGATTTTTGTAGGAGGATGTTAGCAGAGCAATGGGCATTTTGGATGGCTATGTTTTACTCTTAATTTTTTTGCATAAAAGGTTTGGTTCGGTCATTACAAAACTTGGCATTCTAGATGTTCTGTTATATGCGCTATTAAAAGTGCAATCATCCATGAGAAATATTCCCAAAAATTGTTCAGTTCGTAACTAAAATAGTAAATAGCTGTAGTTTATACAAAATAAAACCTTGGTGTTGGGCATCACAGTTCCTCTTACATGCCCTGGGCTGGAGCTAGGATTCAGGAGCAGAAGGGCTCCTGTTTTCATTCTGCTTTGATTTTTGTCCTGTGATATTTCCATTTTTATTTGGTTTTAGCTGTTTCTTGTAGTTGAGGAACAATTCTTTCCTCTTCACTCCTGCTGAGTATCTGACGTTTGGACTCTGCTCAATTGCTGCAGCAGTTTTCTCCTTTTTTTTTTTTTCATTTTGCTCCTCTGTCTGTGCTCAAAAAGCATTCCTCTTTTAGTGTTGTGACTTGTGGCCTACAGTGGCTTCTTCCCTTCCTCCTTGGGGCCCAGCATGAGTCTTTCCTCTGCTGCTTGTAAAAGGCAAGGTCGCCTGGCTGCTGCTGGGAATATCCCAAGCATGCACAGGATGTGTTGGCTCCTCGTCCAGAGATCACGGGCATCAAACAGTTTCACAGAGCTCTCTGTGGGTGGTGCCCTATTTAGCAAACTTCTACAAACGTTGATTGCCTGGAAGCTCCAAGATCCCCCTTCCATGTAAGTTCCTTCCTCAGGCTGCCGACTGCAAATGCATGTAGGGCAAGTTATTAAAAGATAAAGATTGTTTATCAGTCTTTGATGTTTAAAGAGATGTGACAATCGTTAACACTCAGTTATAAAGTGTGTAGTATAAATGACATTTCAGTTAGGGAAGAACATGTTGGAGCATTATGATTGATTCAAGGGAGTATTAACACTACATATGATTTGAATGTCTTTTCTTGTGGGTGAGGGAAGAGCTTTTGGCCTTTTAATGTCTTGTCTTTTAAATTAAAGCAAAAATTAATTGCCAAAGCTGTAAGAGCTGTAAGAGAGGCTTGCTGCTACCGTGCTCTATCTCACATGGCCACCGTTTACTGTGGGTGTACCAGGCTGTCTCACTGCAGGTGAGGAGCTCTGAATCAGCACTTTGTGCTTGCTTGAGACTCAGTAATGTAAGGTGTGGCTGTAAATGCAGCCCAGCAGGGAAGGACAAAGCTGGCTGAAAATTTTGGTCTTAACATAAAGCTCCTTTCCCTGTAGCACATCATTTGTCCCTTAGGAAGCAGCTGTAGGCTAAACTGAGGATGAAAAGTCATCTTCCAAAATAAATACATAAAGGGCAAAGTGAAGAAAAGTGTCTGTCATTCTTACGATGAGAGGAAAGTAATCACAGCAATGCTTTTGTTTTCTAAAAATGGGTTTGAAGGGTGCCTCCTCCACATTAGGTAGTTCCCTGACTGATCATTTTTAGTCTCTTTTTGCACATCTGGGATTAAGAAAAATATTGTTCCTCATATATAACTTTGTTCCAGTAGACAAGGTTAGCTACCTCTTCAGAAAGCTTTAATGTAGAATAAGGAAGATGGCACAGGTTATATATAGTTCTTTTTGTGAATACTGACAAATGATTGCTGATCTTGTGAAGATGCATGTAAAACAGAAATTTCTTGTATTTATTGTCATCTGTGCAATGATTGTCACACAGGTAACATCTACACAGGCTGATATTCCTATTGATGCCTAGGCTGTTGCATCACTTTTTGGGTGGCAAATGCTTTGAAGAATGGGGAGAACTGTGTGTTCCTTCACCAGTCCCTTGTTCCTTGCTGTTACCTGGCATCCATCCAAACCATTGCCAGCATTGAGCTATAGCTGATGAACTTTTTAATAGATGTGCAAGCCACCTATAGTTATTACACCACAGGTATTGATGTTGCATTACCTGCTGCTACCACCTTGTATATGCCCAGTGTCCCTTAGAGAAGTAGGGTCAGTTTCTCCACAAAAATATTTTAATCTTTTGCTGTTGGTTATTGTTTGTGTGTGCATTTGGTTTTGCGGTACTGCAAGAACTTTTGTGTTTCACTTCACAGATTGCTAGGTCTACATCCACTGTGCTTAGATCTCAGTTTTGCTCTACAGGTACTAACAGTGGTGTTCTGCTACATAGAGTATGCCCAGAAGTGAACAGCAGTTTTCAGTGAAGCCTTCTGGTTTACCCCATTCTTTTTATTATTATGAATAAAATTAGAATGCATCACAGCCAAATTAATACATACATGTTGTTTTAAGTCAGCTTGACTTTCAGCAATAGAGTTGTAGTAACCCTTGATATCTGAGAAAACACCTGATAATGGAGCTATAATGGGAAGCAAAATATGCTTCAGATTCGACTGGGAAGAAGTTCAGAGGTCTGGTGTGGCATTAGAAGTTGCCTACAGTGAAACCTGTGATCGCTTCTGATTGTAAGTTGATGGGGAATTCTTCACAGTAATCATCATTGTGTTGGCATCGCAGAACTGCTGTGGCAGTGAACTGTGATTTTTAAGAACCACATTGTTACATCAAGGGGATGATTACAGCTGAGCAATCCAATCAAAACACCCTGAACAAATGAAACTGCTTGTTTAACAGCATGCTGCCAATCAGTGCTGCATAACTACTTCATGTTTCAGTCTGCAGAGGCATCTCTGAGGACCAAGGTAGTAGGCAGAGAAGTAGCATGAGAGAAAGACTCAATCTGATACTTACTGGACAATGTGGGTAATGTAAAACTCAACCTGATGCAGTTGTTCTGTTTTCTGCATGACAACAAATTAATTGCCCATGTCTGGTTAGGTAAAGTGAGAAACTAGTAAAGTTTTGTTTAATAGGATTGTACCTGTACTAACTGGGACAGTATTCAATATCTGTACTTTTAAAAAGAATTCTCCAGCACAGCAATTTCTTTTCTTAAAAAGACATGCCAGTGTATAAAATTATTTTTGTTCTTTCTTTGACAGTGTATGTTTGCTGCTAAAACAAAGTTCACTCAAAGAACAATTGATTTATAAGAACTTGACTTACTCTTCTTTATCTTTAGTATGAGATTATTTTGTATTAGTTGGTGTTACACTGATGCTAGCAAAAATATTAGCATGAAAATTAGAATTAAAAGAAAAGAGGTACCACCTGTAGGTTTGGTGCTACACATTACTCATAAGGCTGAAGAAATTCAGTTACTACAAAATTATTTAATAAAGTATAAGTTTATAGTTGCCCTTGATGCCTTAGGTTTTAACTTTTATATTTTTCAAATCCTGTACTGCCTAGTGTGTAACTCGAAGTTTCTTGCAGCCTGTTAATTTCTGCTCTCCTGCTAGGAAGACATAACAAAGCCTCTCCAGGCCTGATCTCCAAGGACACCCAGACTGTCCTAGGCCCAAAAGTATAAACCAAAAGCCTCTAAAGTGGGGGGCAAGCTGAGGGGAATGACATCATTAAACTGAAGCTTTAATTGGAGAATTAACCTTGACATGCAAATGAACCAGACCTATGAAAGTGTGAAGAACTCGTGACCTGGGGTCCATCTTGGGGTCCATCTTGGCAATAGCCTCTGGCTCCCCAGGGGTACCTTTGAAGGCCCTTCAAATAAATACCTGCCTTATTCCCTTACTCCTTTCTAGTCTCTGTTTTTAGGTAGCCTCTCAAGGCATCACCCTGATTAATATTCACTTTCTATAGTTTTAGGTGACTTCTGGCTTTCTTTTTAATTAAGCAATAAAAAAAGGCTGGGCAGGATATTTTCTTTTCCAAATACATAGATGAACAACAGAAATAATTAATATACCTGTTGCAGTGGATTATTTTCCTTTATTCCACTGAAAATATATTGCTGAAGCTTGCCCTTTGTGCCTGGGTCTCCCTTGGTCCGTCGTCATTTAAACTTTTCATCAGTGCCCACAGGTCTGGGATCACTCACTGATTAAACTTTTAGGGGAAACTATGAAGTTTTCAAGCTTCTGTCATAGCTGAAGGTAGCCCGGTCGGCATCTTCATGCTGGGTTGTAAGATAATAAATTGAACATACAAAAGAAGGAAAATGGAGGAAATCTTAAAAATCTTTCTTAGACAAATATTTGGACGTTATCACATTTCTGTCATTTTCTCCTGCAAACCATTTTGATGGAGCTGAGGAGGGAAAGTAGCCAGTGTCTACAGTATGAATGGCACAAATCTGTATTTGTATCTTGTTTTGCAGGCAGAGCTTCCCTGAATGGAACAAGGGGTCTGATACAAAGACAGAACATGGCAGAAAATCCTGTGTAGAATGCAGTACAATTTTGGGGAAATAGTCTGGTATATTTAATTCTTGCTGTAATTAAATGGTCTTTCAGAGCAATGATTAATGTGGAATCCAGAGGTTCACTGTGGGAACAGTTTCTTTCACATTTATACAGGCAAGATTGATTGGAACTAAACTGTATTTATATGACAGAAGGTCTAAAAATACAAAATGTACTGTATACCCTGTGTAATTCAGTGTACCAGTGTCAAGTCATCTTTTGTGGCTTTGGCTTTGCATTCTTAACATTGCTTTAAAATGTTAGCAATTCTGTGTTTTATTCTATAGGGGGAAAAAAGAAAAGAGGCACTTTCTGGTCTTGTGAATTATATACTGCTAGAATCAGAAATCTCTCCTAAATCTGATTTCTGTAACAGATCAGAACAGCGGTCTCTCTGATCTCTTGGGGCTTCCAATAATGATTTTTTTCTAAGTTTACTGAGGTAGTATTTGAGGCAATACAGAATTCAGAAATGCATTCCATCAGCAGTTTGCCGAATTCGAGTTTCTCCCTGCAGAATATTAAGAAGGAATGAATGAGGTTTAGTAAAATACATTGAGGCATTCTGCAGCTATACATTGCTGCTGCAAAAATATTACAAGTATTTTGTAGACAATAAAAGGCTATCATTCTATTAAAATGAAATAAAATCTGTCCTAAAATTAATAAACAAAATCTAATTATGAATGCCAATATATTAAGTTAAGGGAAGGAAGTAGCAGGATGCAGTTTTTCAGTGCATCCTTTTTGGTGATTTTGCCCTACAGAAAGTACAAAGGGAGAGGCAGCATCAGAAGATGCAAGGCAGTCTCCCCTGGCTCTCCTTTATTCTCCAGCACCTCTCCAAAGCTCTTACATATTCTGCTGAGACAGACTGGAGTGTGCCTGCTTCATGGAGGAAGTTCGTTTTGGAAATGAGACGTTAAAAGGAAGTAGTTCACAGCTGCTGCTTTTGGAGCGGAGGAAGCCCTGTTAACAGGAGAAATTATGAAAGGAAGAGAAGACTTAAGGGCACATGGGTTAAGGATGAATTAATGGATAGAACGAAGCAGGGCGGGAAAGGAAAAATAGTTGTTGCTGCACTCCCTCAATTTTTCAAGATTTTCAGTTCCCTGGTATTATTTATGTAGGTTTGACCAACATTATGTAGAAAGAAAAAACAGAGAGATACAAGTCTTTGCCAATTAGTGTCTGCCTAAGAAATAACCTACTTTTTAATTATGTTTCTGTTTTTTCTAGGCTGCTGTCCTGAATATGTCAGCTTTTACCACTCCTTTGTAAATTATATGCCCTGATGTCAGGCAAAAAAAAATGTAACCTGTTTTATAGTTGATGATTTGACATAGATACAAAATCATCACATCCATGTTGCAGAGACAGTTTTCAACCTGTGGTAGTTGTACCCATTCTGCTAATCCTACTATTGTACAAGACATGTTAAATCAGAGCAGGTTCTTTAGAATCAGTTTTGTGTCTCTGCTTGAAAGATGTATGTTGATTTGGTGTACAAGTGAAACAGAAAGACTCCACCAGGATTTCTGTGTGCTTTTCCCCCTGTGTGATTAAGGTCTGGTGTTGATTTCATAGTTCTGCATATTGGTGTTGGTCAATGGCAGTAGCTCTCTCAGAAACCAGGGGAAATTGAATTTTTTTTAATGAATTAAATTGTTTCGCTGAAGTGTCCAATTAGCACCAGTCCAACTAGAAGATACCCTGATGCAGGAAAGCAGGAAGCAATACATCCTACTTCCTAAGAAGAAACTTCATTTTATTTTTAATCAGTGCTATTTAAGGAAGACTTCCTTGGGAGCAGGCTTCACTGAGGGTTTGTTCATTATCAGCTCAAGGTGAAGCCAAGGGGAACCTTTCTTATTTCATACCAGAATTGATTTTTAAAAGAGAATAAATAACAAGTGCATGCACAGGGGGTTGGTGCATGTATTAAAAAGTGGAGTTGCCACTGGTAACACAACTGATTTTCTTTGTTGGGTAAGTCGTTGTTCATTACTTACCTGAAGTGAAAGGTTAATGGCCTGTAGCAGTCTGAAGAAACCCCTACAAAAATGCACAGCAAGGATTTAATGTCGTTATACAATAGGGCTTTCCACGTACTTTTCCTTGGGTAAGACAGACACAGGAGACAGCGCTTGCTGTTCTAATAAATATACTTCATGAAAAGGAATACCTGGTATACTGGAAAATGAAAAGGTCCCTGCTACTGTCAAACAGACATCTGTCACCAAGGGCACAAATTTTGCTTTCTTTACTGAGGTTTGCAAAATGTGCTGGTTATATGTTGTATAGAACTGCTGAACTTTTCCTTAAAAAGCTTCTTCGGTGTAGTAGAAGTAACTTATTTTGTAGTGTGCCTGTTGCTTTAATTGCTTTCTTGATATCTTAAGACTGCTACTTTGGCACACTTCTTTTTTCTTGCAGTTTGAACGCAATTAAAATTGAGATCTTGTTTAGTGTGTTTGATACTGAGGTATTACGAAGAATTTTGTTGGCTCTTGAGCACAAACTCAGGCACTTCAGGGAGATCAATTAGGCGCCTCACTGAGACGCGCTTGTGATGTCGGATTAAGCCAAGTCACTCAACGGCTCAGGGGAGAAAATGCAGTGTATGTGTTTCAAACCAAAGAAGAATTTAATGGCTATAGACTGCAACCATCAGTCTGTCATTGAAGAAAAACCTTAAGCTGGCGCTGCCTCTGGAAATGACAGTGCTGCCTGGTCCCTCATGTGTGTGTAAGTAATTGGTGTGGTACTTGGGAAAGGGAATCAGACTGGCTAGGAAGCAATTTTTTCCAGACAGGTACCAGAGTGATGGTGGGTAGCTTGGCCACTTTCCAAGTCACTTCACCAAAAAGCTGTATGGATTTTAGTGTCAGCAGGAGCAGAGAGGGAAAGAGAAAACTCAGGAAGAGGCATGACTGCTATTTTTGAATGATAGGCATAGCCAGTAACAGGATAAAATGAAAGTTGCTGATTTTTAAAGAGCTGTGGAGTATCATCCCTCATCTTCTAAAAGATGCAATTGGAGCTTAGTCAAAGGTATCCAAAGAACAGTAGTGCTGGTACAAGCAGTTCCAACATGGAGTTGGTTTCCCGATGAAGGCATCTAGGCAGCCCCCAGACCACAGGGTCAGTCCCTTATGCTCATGGCAGAGGGGGAGCCCATGGTGGGCTGCATTGCTACAGAGAGAAACCTCAACCAAACCGGGTGGGTGGGGGCACCCTCAGGGCCATGACTTCTCAGGATATAAAGATAACAACAGGCAAGTGGTCCCCAGTGCTTCTGAATAAGAATTCTGCCAGGGATAACTTGAAATAAGTGAAGCCACATATTAAATCATTAGAACTGTTTTTGCAGCACTCAGATTTTCCTCCCATGCTGACCAGTCTCAGCTGGGCCATAGCTTGGGAGGAATTGATGTTGCATATTAAATATGTATCATCAGTTTCAATTTACTTAGTGCCAGGTGCTGCCAAAATGTCTTTTTTGTCAATTATATTAGCATAGGCATTGGAATACTGTGTGAAATTACTTTCTAATCTGCCCCTACAAGTCGATAGCTGGGTGTTACATAGATCGCAGTCTGTTTGAACCTAAAATTACTGATTTAGTGTAACTTTTCTGTATTGAGTAAAAATTTCTACAAAGCACAGATCTTTATCTTGATTTCCTACAGTAATATTTGATGAACCTACAAATTTTGACCATATCACTTAGTAGACATACATGCTTTCCTGACATAACTGAAAATTTTTGAACCCAGCTGTCTACCTCTGTTTTGACACATACTTTCCTCTCCAGTCTTCTTCCTTCTCCAGCATCATCATTTCACTTACTATAAATTGTTCCTTGCTTCCTGTTTGGTAGTTTTTGCTTAGTTAGTTACAGAACTCACTCTACAGATGTTTAAACTTTTTTGCTGTACAGAGAGATGGGGCTGGAAAGAGCTTTGAGAGCATAGACCAAGGAGAGCAGCTGAGCTAAGTCTGATAAAACAGAACCTTTTGTGAAAGTTGCTGCTACCTCAGCTGAGGTGCAGCAGCCAGCTACAAGGACATCCCCATCCTGCTGCAGTGCAAATAAAAACTACTGTAAGCTTACCTCATTTTCCATCATGGTAGACTAGGAGCACAGCTGCAGTCAGTTGTTCTACGTCAGCTGAAAGGTTAGAACTTTTACGCCACTCTGACATGTACTTACAGTTGTCAGGCCACGTGTCGTGCTGGAAATGCTTCTTGGAATTGGCTGCATGAAAAAGCAGCTTGCAAATTAGCTTTGGGAAAATCCTCAGTGACAAAGGTTGTGTGGGGAAACTGGTTGCTGTAAGGCAGGGAAAAAAAATACACTTCTTATGTGGGGAATAGTGAGGAAAACTGCAGGCTTGCTCAGCAGCCCTGCAGCTCACAAATATCTCTACCAAAGCAATGAAATACCAGTTCTGTGTGATTGGTTGCATTGTACTGAATTGCCCTTCAGCTGTATGTAATATATGTATTAGTTTTGGTTTTAGCTGCCATTCTTAAAAGGAATGGCATAAAAGGGAAGAACAAATCACTTTATTTTTCATATGTAAGTCTTTTCCTTCTGTGTAATCCTTCTCTACTTCAGTGAATGATTTGTCAATCTCATTGCTCCTACCTGGGAGTTAGCCTTCTTTTGACTTGTCAGTTTGCAGCAGCCTTTCTCTAATGATGTATGCAAATACATCTGAGTGCTTCAGATAATCCTCCTTATCTGCATAAAGATGTTTGCTTTCTAAGTTTTCCCTTACTTATTTTACGTGCTATTCATTTTGCTCAACTGGGGAGGAATGCAGGGAAGGGAGGGAAAACAGTAGTATATCACTAAGTTAAACAAGAGTTGACAGCAGGTTACATATTAATAGAGAATAATAAATTTCAAGCACAAGATTCCAAAGAGAAACTTCTATAAGGTTTTGCAAAGCTTTTTGAAATCATTGCTGGTTGAACTGCTGCTTCTCATTCTGAACTTGCGGGTTGTATATTCTGCCCTTGGTTTTTATTCTAGTAATTAAAAGTAGTCTCTACTGTGAATAGATTGAATATAGTAAATATTATAAATGTAAAATTCCTGTTTGTTCTGAAGGGTTTTGTGGCACTTTTATGTGTGTGCTTCAGGCTGTTGTTTGGTGAAGGTGTTTTCAGTGTCAGAATAAGCAGCTCCTCCCTTTTTTTGTGATACTGTCTCAATTTGTAAAGCCAAAACAGTGATCTAGATCAACAAAGACTATCCAGCTGAAAAATACCATGTTTTATCCTTGTTGAAGAGGTGTCTTTCACCTTCTCGCCTCATGGCAATGAAAGTTTACATTGTAACAATCAATGAAAAAGTGTGTCTAGAGAAAGAACTGCTGGATTTGGTACAAGCAGCACCACCAAGTAAGTGCGGGCTCAAGCATCATCATGCCCAAAAGATACAGTCCTTCTTGGGAGATGAAAAAGTTGGAATAATGTCCACATTAATCATTGAACAGACCGCTACAAATGTATCAGGAAAGAAAAATACTTTATGTAAAGAACCTGATGTCCGCATTGTATATGCTTTGTGCTCTGTTTTTTACTGTGGACTACCTCTTGTCTAGTCTTGATGGCTTAATGCTCAGTTACTGGTGGAGCACATTTGGCATGGTTCTGGAGATCTCCCAGGCAGCTTAGAGCAGGATCCAGCCCACGTGTCCCAAGATGCTGGGCCACAATGTGAAACAAAGTATGGGGAGTGAAGAAATTCACTCTGCAAGTGCATTCTGTATACGAAGTAAAACCTCGGTGTAGGTGCTTGACTTACTTGTTCATAGGCACAAAAGAGTGTGGTCAAACAATGACTTAGTGATGGCCTTTCTAGTCCTATTGTCATGTTACAACTTCCAGGCAAGCTTCCTTCTTGACTCCCTCTATTAAGGTTAAGAGAAACCTTAAATGAGAATAGGAGGATGGCTTAATAATTAGCAGGCTCTAGCTGTATACACAACTGAGTTGTGCTTCTGCCTGTGTGAGAGTTCAGCAGTTCCTACCTGTGACACCAGTGAAATGTTTAATTGGTGTATTGATACCAAGATGTATGTGGTGCTGTAAAGGATAGAGACTTGCATTACAGTTTTGGCAAATCTGAGCTGAAAGAAAAAGCAGCACAGATGGGTGAAAATAGTAATAAAATATTCCATTTCATGTCTGTGGAAATCATTAGACAGCAGTTAAAGGGTTGTTATTACTGCATCAGGTTCACTTGGGGCGTTACGTTTCTGTAATGTCCACTAAAACAATGATCCTTCTGGTTTTAAGTGGAGCCCGTGCCAAGTGCAGATGTGTTTCTCTCCAGCCATGAAATGGATTTGTCAACAGTAAAGATGTAGATTCTCTCAGTAGCTTCTGTTTCCCTTCTGCCAGCTCAGCACATTAAGCAAACAGCAGCATGGCTGTTGTTTGCTGTCCATCATTGCCAAAATTCAGCCTTATCAGTTTTATGCAGCTGTCGTAAATGTAGCATGTTGGTTTCATGCTGGCAGTAAACAAAGATGACAAGTTTATATGGTAAATCAGAAGATCAAAATATGACCTATGACACATTGCAACACACAAGCAGCTTAAATGCAACACTTTGTAATAAGTGAACCTTTGAAACTTTTTGCAGAACTTAGGAGGGTACTGGGCTACAACACTTTGATCGAGACTGGTTTTTAGAGCACGGTACAAGTGATTAGCCAGTGTTTTGCCAGGGGTGCTGAACACTTCTTACGTTACTGCAAGAAACAAGGCAAAAGTCTCTCAACTTATTTTTGGCTGCAGAGTTAAAAACCATGGCTTTATCACAGTGTGTGATGAAGTTCCACAGCACCAATCGGCCCTGTAATCACATTTGCTCTGGAATGTCAGCAGAATCCTTTACAGGCATCACTAGACTATTACAGGGTCATTTATTGATCTTTATTCTCCATGAAGAACCACAGTTTTATTGATTCATCTACCATTTACAAGTCTCTATCTTGGTCTTAAAATCTTTTTTTATTGGTACAATTTGGTAGTTTCTGTTTAGTTTATAGGTGTATTTTCTCTTTCTTCAGTGGCAGAGAGGTAAACAGATGTGAATAGGTAAGCTTATAAATCTGAATCTTTCCAAGAGAATTCAGTCTCTCCCAGCAATTTTTTTTTCCTGTACGTGGATATTTTTGAGCTTGCTGAGGCAACCAGTGTCTTGAGCCTGAAGCAGTCTCCTTGTTTCTAAAAAATCTAGGATAGAACAGTTTTAAAATTCTTTAATGTCTCAAATTTAATTAAAAATCATTAAACCATGTTAAAAATATTATCTCCTAAACAACATTTTATCCCACCTAAAGCAAATGGATTCAGCAAGAACAACATTTAGCTTCCACCATTTCTTCCACTATATCTGTAGAACAAGGATCTTCCTGAAAAGTACATCCTTTATAATAACAAATATACTGATTCATGAATTCAGAGTTTAGTGGGGCTAAACCACCACTGTTAACTTCTTATTTGTCCTATAAAATGTCTCCACACATGCTTTTCCTGCTGAGCTGTACTGCTGTTATTTTTGCCCATGATGAGCACGGTGGAAGTTTGGCCATGCAGCTGCAGCTCCATTTATTTATTGTATCTGGCAGGTTTCACTGCCAAAGGCTGTGATGAGGCCTTGGTAACTAGAAATAAACTGAGCTAATGCTGCGCCTTGTACCTCCCAGGACAGAAACGCCATGGTTTGCCCAGTTTGAATGAATGCATTGTGTGTTTCTTGTTTTATGAAGAGAAAGAAAAACAAGAAAACAAGAGCTCCTGGAAGAGGTCCTAAGTTTCAGTCAACGGCTTACTTGGATTGGGTGTGAATTTTCAGTCTGTTTCTAATGGATGCAGATGTGAGTAGGTGGTTTTCTGGAGCAGTCTCAGGAGCTTCAGAGTGGTGTTTACTGTATTAAAGGCAGACTGCACCTGAAACTCAATTTTTTAATTCTTGCATGTTCAGTATTAGAAATTCTAAATAAGCGATGTATTGATAGATGACCATCTGAATTTCAAAATGATTGTACCTGAAAACTATGTAATCTCTTTCACTTACTGCATTTATCTCAGCAGGAGGCAAACTTCTAACATTTTTAGCTGTTTTGGAAAGTATTGTCAACAGTTTGCCCTGGATGACTTAAACACACACTTTGGAAAGCATCAGTATTACTGCTGAGAAGTGCACTTTCTTAAAACAAGACTGTTTACAGTTACTCATTCTTCAGAAATTGTATGTTAATCCTCTGGGATGGAGTAATTTTCTACTACAGTTATGTTGCCCTTGAAAAAAAAAATATATATTCAAATCATTCTGGGGGTTTATATATATTCAAATCATCCTTTCCTGTTTCCTAATGAGTACAAACTTCAAACAACACTTAACTTTTTTCCCCACAGTTAAAATAACTGTGTTGCTTTTTCAAATCAGTGGCTTTAAATATTTTTGAAGACAGATCCATGAGAGATGCTTCAATGTTTTGTTTAGGTTGCTGCCTTTTGTGAAATATTGAATCTGATGCTTTACAGGTATGCACTGGCAATCTGTATCTGCAATGTTGCTGTTCTGGGAGTGTCAAATTCTAGCAGAATTCTGTGCATTATTGTCCAGCAATTCTTCTTTATTTTAATTTGTTGTGGATAAGAGATTTACATCATAAGTGAAGAGCTTAGCAATACCTTCCTCTTCACTACCTCCTCCTCACTATCTGCTTTTCAGTGCTCACAAGTGAAAGTTTTAGACATTGGTCCACTTGTAAATGAGTAGTTTATAATGTCATTTCACTAGCAGTGTCTACATTTTATAGTTACTCAAAATGAGAAAAACAGCCAGTCGTACACCCAGTTCCCACTGTAAACACTCTAGACTAAGCTATGGAGGAGCAGATGTGGAGAGCCCGTCTTTTTGAACTCAGTAGCACTTGCAAGCAGTTCAGGCATGACTCATCTCATACACCCAACAGCACATTTTGTCAAAACTAAGGATGCTGAGTGGGTCAGTAAACTCCCAGGACTTGTGAAGCTTCTTCAAGGATGCAGTTGAACTCCCCTCTGTCTCTGTCATTCACTGTTCAGCCCAGTATGCAGTGTGTGCATTTACCAGCTCTTTAGCTGGGGTTTTATAGGGCTGAGCACACTGGCTACCATGTCTGTACCAAATATCCAGCTTTCTGAAGCTGCTTGGATTCTAGAAACCTCAGTGTCTTCATCATGGCTGGAGAGATGTGTAAGCAAGAATATATGCGATGATAGCTGATAACATCCTGCTTTCAGTAATCTGTGATTCTCTGTACCACTTTCAATAGTGTGTTTTTCAGTTTTTCTGTGCATACGCTTCTAATTTTTCACAGTTCACAAGTGGATATTTACATAATTAAGGGGGAAATTTCCAGTGGGTATTTGCAAAATATTTCAAGTGACATGGAAATGGTGGGGGGAAAAAAACCAAAATCCAACTTATTTCATTCCTCCTCCACCCCAGAAAATTGTTTCTTAAAGATGAAGTAGTCAATACCATCAGATACAGCTACAATATCACAGTTCACAGTATTTCCTTCTGATAATGGTAAAAATATTGTATCAGTACATTTTTCTACTCCCATTGTTCTAATTTCATCTTTCTAAATACCTTCTGCTAGCTTACAGCTGTGAATACAGTCTAATATAAAGGTCTGTTCTGCATCTTCTGCATCTGATTCAACCTGTATCCCTTAGTCCTCATTTTCCAACACTCACCTGATCAATTCCCAGCTATTACTCAGTTTCTAATTTCAGATGTAAAACACAAAAATGGACAAGTTATTTCAGTGCTTTACTTACAGATGTGTACAGAAATTGGCTGGTAAGAAAGTACAGTTGTGAATTCCCTTTTCCTTCAGGACAGTTTCATTCCAAAGGGCAGTAAAAACCACTATGAAAAGCATTTACAGGATTTATGAACTGATAGTTGGATCCTTTCATAAAAGAAGGTAAAAACAAAGCAGGGAATGGGTATCTGTGGGGACTGGTTGCTTGGTTAGTGGTTTTAGAGGTTGATGGAAAACTTGTCAAACTATAAGGTGACCACAAACTCCCCTGGATCATTTCTTAAAAGGTAAAGTACTTGATCTTTCTGACTGCAGCATTTCTTCTTTTAAGGTGTTAAGACACTACATGTACTTCTTGGTCAGAGATATCAAGTGTTAAGAAACTGGCCTGTCTGTGTGTATTTCTTGTGGGATTCTTCAGGGACAAGAATGAAATTCACAACATTTTTGCCAAGATGAGTTTCCACTGAGAATGTGGATCAGAGCTCAGTAAATAACAATCCGTATAAACAAATTTTCTCTCTTAGTAAGAACCAGGTTTAAACATGAAGACAGTAATTGCCATTTTGCTATTAATTTTGTGTATGAAACAAAGACTTAGCACCAAAAATCGTACAAATTGGCCTCCAAAAGTTAGACATGCTCTGTGCTTTCTTCCACTGTCATGCTAGTAAATGTTGCTTCTAGATTTGTATATGGTAGAAATCCTCCTATTTCATCTACATGCCTCTCTAGAACAGGTGAAATTCACTGCCAAAAAAACTAAAGCAACAGCAGTCATTATAAATGCAGTTCATTTCAGACAGGTATTTCTTGCTTAAATAGATACCATTGTCCATTACATTCATCTGTCTTGTGAAACTGGATGATAATTATTCTTGATTCAGTCATAGAAAAAGTTCCCAGTTCCTTTTACTTAGCAGAACAGGGTCAATCAGAGAAGAAGAGGGTGTGATCTTGATGGATCTGAAAGAATTGTAACTTATGCAAGGACACTTTTTTTTAAGCTGTCCTACATAAGACCACAACAAGAGATCCTCTTCCACACTAGCATTTCTATTATTTGGAGGCTACAGTGGTAGGTAGACATATATCCTAATTTTTGATGGTGCAGATGGAAAGATGTAGTCATTTAGGCCTGCACGATGTCAGGTATATCAGAGCAAAAAGTACAGGCAGAATTACAACTTACGTCCTAATATGCTCTTTATTTTCTCATAAGAAAATATTTGATAATGCTTCTAAATTCCTGCTGCTAATTCTCCTGTAGAGCAGTGGAACATAGTACAGTGTGCATCCAAAAAGCTGGAAATCAAGTGTGGTAATTTTAGTCAGTGATGGCTCAAAGGGTCAAATCTTAGTAATAATGTAGAGAAGAGCACCCACTCACCACCACCTCCTCTTTTCCCACATGAAAACCTGTTTTAGATGAGATTCTGTTGTGCTATTTAATACACAGAATGGAGTTCATGGTTTGAATATGTGTGGAATTAAAGAGTTTGTTTTCATGGATTACAAATACTTTTAATAAATATTCCAGGCTTGGTATTACTGGAGAGTTGTTTTACCATACATTTTATGTTGGGGAGTTGCCTAGCAAGGTCAGTGAAATGAAAATATTTGCTCTGGCATGCAAGCAAGTTCTAAAAGAGCTTAGGCAATATTTCTGCTGCAGGAAGTGTCAATTTAGAACTACCCAAGTTCTTCTCTAACTTGTGAATTTTATTTTTCTAAAATAAGATAAAGTTGTTTGGTTGTTCTTGATCTTTCTTCCATGTGGAATTCTTTTATCAGATATGCTGCATGGTTCTATATTATATTGCTTTGTTGTGTTGGTGGGATTTTCTATTTATTTCAAGGCCACTTTATGCTGTCTCAGAAAATACAGCAGGAAAACAATTTAGGGAATTTGAGCTATGTGTTAAGAGTCATCTATTTAATGTAACCTGGTTTAAGTTGCTCAGTTAATTAACATATACAAGAAGTCGTTTGGTGATTCTACTTTGTGTCATAGTTTATGTGGGCAGAAAAGAGCCTGTACAGATATTTGCACTCTCTGCTGCCACGGTCTCATGACTGTTGAAGGTCAGTAAGGTGTGGGGACTTCCTGGAGTCAGAGCCCCTGCATTTCCTTTACAAAGGTGAAAAGATGACTGTATTTATCACTATGACATTATTCTTAATGTATTCCATATGAAACATAAGTATTTTACAGGGTGAATTTGGTTTACTCTTGCATAATAAAATGCTGGTAGATTTCAGGGCACCAACATTTATCATGCATTTGACACACAATATAGAAACTACAAGTTAATATATTAAGTTATGCTTTGCTGAAGAGAGAGAGATTGGATATCATTCATTGCACAGAGGTGGAGTGAATGGATGTGTTCCCAGTCATGAACCAGCTGTGAAAACTAAAGTAGTTTGTCAGGAAGGGAGGACATGGACAAAATCTGGAAACCTGCCTTGTAAGGAAAGGAAGAGGTGAGATTTCTTTGATGTAACCTACCTCCATAGAGATACTTGTATACTTGCGTTTTTTCTTTAATTTCCACACCTTTAATAAATGTTTGAATTTTTCAGTTTTGAATTTTATGAATGAGTAACTTATGTCCACTTTATTGTAATTTGAATTCATGCTGGATAACAGCAAAGCATAAAGTGAATCTGTAGACCAGGAGCATAGAACACTTCAGACATCCTTCTCCTCCAGCATATTTTTCATGACACACAAAGGATAACAACAGGGAATCCATTTGAGCTGCTTGAGCCATGCAGTGAATTGGCACTCACTGCAAAAGAACAAGAACTAGCCTAGGCAGCAGTTTCTTCTACCTCCTGTTGGTTACATTCCTGACATGGATCCATGTATCAAAGACTGTGGGAAAAGTAATACTGTAAAACTGTATTCACTTTTTTGTCTCCAGTATGCTGAGAAACTGCTGTAAGGTTGTATCAATACATTATAACTGAGAGAAATTTATTTGGTTTTTTTCCATAACAAATGACAGCAGTAATCCCACTTGGTTTGTAGTTGTGTTTTTGAACCATCGGTCTCATGCTTAAGAACTTAAGCTTGCAAGAAGATCTAGGTATTAGATATCTACCTGCTCACCTGGAATAATACCATATGGAACAATGCCTGCTTGAAGAGGCAATAGATTTCTAGGGAAAAATGTAGTCATTTCCATATTTCCTTTCCACAGTAAATCATCCTTTAAGAGCTACAATTTGAAGAAATTAGTGAAGTGTATCGTTGCCTCATACATGCACAGCCTCTGGCATTATTCATCGACAACCTCATCTTTTACAACTACTAGAAGTTTTCAAAATTTGGGAAGTCTTCAATTGTTCAGCCATAAATCAATTATCAACCTTTTCTTTTTGGATCAGGAAATTATGTCAACAGAAAAAAATAAGGACAAAAGTTATAATTGGTAAAGAATATTTTTGACAAAATAGTAACATTTCACCTTCGCTTATGCACTGCTTGGTCCTCTGATTCACTTTCTAAAATTTTATCAAGTTACTTCGCGTATCCTGACTCAGAGACAGCAGCATGGATCTTATTGGCAGGAACTAAAAGTAGCTTGTGAGTGCTGACGACATTCTTCTCAATGCCAAGTGGGTCTAATGGCTGAAAAATCATTTTTTGTTTACATGCAAATGTGCAAATTCTCTACCAGAAAGTTTAACCAGATAGGCGTTTAAAAAATCGGTCTCATTACATTGCATCACAGCAAACTTGTGAAATTAACTGATCCACTTGGCAAAATGTTTTGAACTACCTATGACGAAATGTGCTGTCACAGAACTGAATGTATTTTTTCCAAATTACTGATTTAAGCAAGAAATTCACAGTGCAGAAAACTCTATGCAATGTTTCGCACAAAACATAAAAAAAAAGTCAGAATTGGGAGCTGTCGTAATGGGTGAAAATCAGTACCCGTTCCATTTCAGTTGTTGCAATTGTACGGATTATGACCTGGAAACTGCTTTCTCTATAGGAATCTATTTACCTAATTATTTTTAAGTAGATAGTATTTTATTTCTGTTTGCATTCTTTGCCTTTTTAATTAAGTCCATGCATCTGCCTGTCCTGTGCATTAAATTCTCTGTAAATTCTACTAATGAAGGAACATAAGTCAAGTTTTCTTCTGGTAAAGAGCTAAAGATCAGTACAAACAGCATGCTGCATTTAGGAGTTTTATTAAGGAGCCTTAAGGACTCATTTGCCAGGTTCTAGATGAACTTTGAAGGTGCCATTCATATACAGAAGCAAGTTCTGATAGATCTGGTTTTCATTAGTAATCTTCTCAATAAAATCAATGAAAGGAAAACAAAAACACACCTAAAGCTAAAACAGAAGAAAACTTTTAAACTGTTGGAAGCCTCGGGTGACTGTAGTTGTGTGCTTGGTCTCGCCTAGAACCATCACCCAGAAACTCCCAAAATTGGCTACCTTCTGGCTGCCTTTTTCAAAGTTGTCTGTTGTTGACAACAGGGAGAGACACCATGTGTCAGCTCTTGACTGATGCTGACAGTCCATACATCTCTTCATTTAATGTCTTTTAGGATTGTGCTTACATTGGCAGTGCCCCCAGTTAACCTTTCGCATTGAACTAAGAACAGTTGTTCTGATGTAAGTGGGACTGAAAGGGAGTGGGCAGCCGTAGGAAAACTTGCTTTGGCCATCTCTTGTATATATACATTCGTGGGAGGGGTTTAATACTTTCCATAGCTTGCCCCACTATTTGACTGTGCTTGGGATGCATTTTTCTGGAGAAGGAAAGGAGTCATGGCCCTGAGTCTTGGTTCTTGCAAGTGGGAAGGAAATGTGTCAGTGTTTGCTCTGCCTGAGGTACCATTTCAGAGTCTTGGCTGTGTTGCACTGTGTGTATGACTCACAGCAAGCCTTACGGACGTGTCAGTGCTCCCGCAGCACCACCTGATTGATAACCCTTACTTTGGTAAGGTGTGGAGCTGCTCTGCACGGCTCCCTCCCAGCAGGTGCCCAGGCCCCAGGGCTGCTCCTCTCCAGCAGCAGGGAGGGGTTGTGCCCTGGCACCCAACACTCAGAGCCAGCCGCTGTCACCAACAGTGCCAGAAATCTCTCTAAAAGGAAAAGAGGGGCGAAAAAAAGAGTTCCTAAGTTGATGTTTAGACAGGCATGGTTTGTCAAATGGGCTGCACCTCAGAAGGTGTTGCTTCCTTCCATATCTTGGGACGCTCAAGAATTAAGGTGCTTGCTTTGATGTTGAAATAGTAACTAAAGCCTCTTTGACACACATCTCTGGTAATGCTGATGCCACCACTTGCTGTTGTCCTGTTGGTCTTTTTTGTTGTTACTGTTACACAGGCTGTTGGTTTTTAATCTCTTCAACAGCTGACATAGTAGTTTACCATTTAATCCTTCTGCCACTGTCCTTGCAGACCTCAGTGTTTCCATAAGGTGGCAACTGTCAAATATTAGCCAGGATTTAGTTATTTGCTTTAGTTCTTTACATAAGGACTTACTTACAGCTAAGACATGCTTTTTACCTTTTCCAAAAGATATACTTGCTCTCAAGGAAGAATGGATTAAAATGAGTTCTTTTTACATAAAACTGTTTGCTCCTTCCTTTTGTATGAGTGCTGACCTGGCGATGTAAGTTGCTCCTTTATAGAAATTAGGAAAAGGGCTAGTGTTGAACCTGTGTCCTCTTTTTACTAAAACTTAAGCAGGGACAAGTGTCTTCCTCTAAGTGATCATTCTGGGCATTTAATGAATTGAGTGCTTAGTCTTTTGTTATAGAAGGCTGGTAACATTTTGTTTCAAAAATGCTTGTGCAAATTCAGAATTTAAAAGAAGTGAAGGCTCTGTAGCTTGAATAGTTACAGTTTGATCTTTGGAATTATTGGCAATGTTATGGCTGCTTTAAAACAGAAGGTAACATTGGCATATTACGCTTGTCCCTTCAGACTTAGGAGTGTATCTGTTAATGTTAAACATATGTCCATTGACTGTAGCTGTACTATGGTTTCTAAGACAGAAAAGATGCTCAGAATTTCCTATTCTTATAAAAGAAAAGGAGAATTTTCATTTTTATGGGATAGAAATCTGGAAACACTTTTTTTGTATGCTGAATGAAAAAGCACTAACTTTCTGTCATTCTTTTTATAAAAACTAAATTTGGACCGGGTGGTTTTTCTCCTTGATAGGAAAACCTTGTCAGCTAGACCTTTGGCACCATTTGCTTTGTGCTATGACTCTATTATACTTTGGGGAGAATATTTTGAACCAGGCAGTATGTTGTGGCAGTAGTACAATCACATCCTCTCAAGGAGCTCTTGGTGACTTGCTTGGCAAGGCAGCATTCCATAAATGATTGCCTCAGCAGGATTCAAACTAAAATTTTAAAATGTTATCTATTGCAACTCAGTTTAGGTCCAGGAGGACGTTTTCTCGTTGTAACAATTTTATTACTATATCAGTTTAATTTTTTATTATTCAGGACTAGGTTTATCAGCTCATATTTCTTAAGCTTGTAGGACTGAACATTGTAAAATCAATATTTCCGCTAATTAAGATGGGGTTTGGGAGTGGATAATCAAACAGTGTAGTGAATCATTAAAAACTTACATGCTAATATTGACTAGCATTATTGGCAAAAGAGGACCAATTCTCTATGCCGGGCACTCTTTTTTTCTTATATTTTTAAAACAGAAGCAAAACACATTCAGTAAAAATTGATGTTCTCAGCATTTAATAGTGTAGAGATGGTCCTTTTTGGATATAAAAGGAATGTGTTAAAATTCTGGGCACTCATACGTAGCATTTTCTTTCCCATCATTTAACTTAGCAGTAATTGATGTCTGCTTTCAAGGAGCCTTACTGTGTTTGGAAATAGGTGGAAAGCTATGTTCATGCCTCTTAGGAACATAATGGATCATTTCTAATTATTGCCAATCTTTGCCAGTACCTTTTTACCCTCCCAGTGATGTTTTTTTCTTGTCTGACATTGGCTAATGTTGGTTTTTGTTTTGGTTGATTTGTTTACATCAGCCATGGCTGCACTCATTTTTGCTTCTGGTCTTCTCAGAGGGTGTTACTGAGCAGACCAGTAAGTGATGATTTGCCACCACATTAGGAGACAGCTTCCCTTCCCCCAGTTCCCTTACCATGGAACTACTGACTGCCAGTGGGACACTGGATGCTGTTGAATGCCACTGTTTTATTCTGTGGCATTTGACTGACTTTCACCTTACAAGCACGTACTCAAAAGCCCCAGGTCTGCTGTCTGATTCAGAGTGACCTGACTATGCATCCCTCCTGGATCAGATTCTTGCATGAACAAACTCCTCAAGATCCTTTCTCTAAGAGTGAGGTCTCTTTGGCAGGGTTACTTCATGGCTGTATCATGTGCAGGGGCTGCACCTCTTTTTTAAAGGAAAGTACAGTAAGAAAAAGACTGAAAATACATTCTGAAAATATATTCACATGCTCTTCGGGTATAAAAACATAAAGTAGAAAACTCAACTGACATGAGCCAAGCCTCACATTGCATCTTCTCAGACTGTTTTTCTCTGGGCTTTTTCAACTAGATCACAAGTTAAGGAGTTATTCTGTGGTTCTTCATAGCCTTCCTAATGAAAGGAAACTTGGAATCACTGTGGAATTAAGGCATGAGAGTTTAGCTGGCTAGAGGTAAGGAGGGTCCTAAGGAGAAATTATGTCAAATACCATCTGAGCCACAGAAAATGATAAATGTGTTATCACTGTATTTCCTCAGAAAGTTTCTCCCTAAAATACTTAATGCATTTTTATTGCCTAATTAGAAGTTCAAAGGAAAAGCTTTTTTTGATGAAAGCACAGCATTTATCATTCTTATTTTTAAGATTAACTTCTTCAGTTTGTATGGGAAGCTTTGTAACACTTGCATATTGACTCAAGCAGGCTGTAGTAATTAGGGCAAGTTTTAGTCTGTCTCTTACAATATCCTTTACAATTCAACATTTCCCTCTGTGACTGATGTCCCATAACATCAACTGGGACAGAGTAACACAGTGAGATACAAGCTCCTGTGACGGGTGCTTCCAGTTTATACATGTTAAAGGGTTTGTATCTAAACTAGAGAGAGATGGGCAGGTATTTGTCACCCTCTGGGACAAGCCACGGTGTGACTTTGCAGGGAAGAAGTGACCTCAGTTTGCAGCCATCGTTGCATAGCTTTTGCCCTGAGTTCATTAAAAGGCAGTTCAAACTGGGACTGGAAGTGAGGGCCAGTAAAGAACGGTGGGTGGTGAGGTCTGTAGCCAATGCAAGGGTGAGGAACACCAGGGAGTTGGCAGCGACTGTGAATATCCCTTCCCTTATTTCATGGTAACTTGCTGGTCAGTCCTCTCTGAACTTTAAAATGACTGTGTATGTGTGAATTTAGGAAATTGCCTTTTCTGTATTGCTGGGCCCCATGGCTTGATGATTGTGGTTACCTCATCATTAAAAGATCTTGTGTAAGCTTACCCTGTAGTTGAAACATTTACAATTCCCCTCTCCTGAATTGATTCTCTGGTGACTAAACAGAAAGACTTGCACTCAAGCTGTAGCCTTTCTTCCAGGGAAGCCATTATTTGGGTGTTCTTCTGTAGGTGGTTGCCAGGTGACCGTAGGAACTTGTGAGAACATAATATCTTTATTCTGCTGTAAAAGTGAGGTGGCAGCTTCAGGAGTTACTACCGGCACGATTGCAGACAATATCACTGTAAAATCCTACCAGGTTTAGAAAAATGGTTTAAATGTCATCTTGAAGACTTTCTTTATAACTAATTGTGCAAGACTGAGTTTATGGAGGGAAGAGTGCTCAAAAATCAAAATTAAAAATTTTAACTTACTCGTTCAATTTGATATGCATGCTTGCAGCTGAAAGAAATTCCTAATTGGCTAGCTCTACTTTGTATTTTTTCCTTGCTGGTGTATTTTAATGTAATTATTGATTGGATTGTGAGATTGAAACAAAGTGAGAAATACTAGTCTATAAATGCTGATTTGTACAGAAAAACCTATGCACCAGTTTGTAAGACGTTTTAATTTTTTTTTTAAGAAACACAATTCTTGCTGAGTTGAGAGCTTTTTCTTTTACTTGTGAGCAATAGGTATTATTGTACCTCGCATAGATTTGCTGTAGGCAGTGTTGCAGTGCCTGGAAAAATCTGTCAAACTGCTTTCAGAAATGGCAAGACATTGTCAATTAGCCCTGCAATTGTACAGCAAATTAGCAAATGTAGTATCTTGAGGATAATACTTTTTCTGTCAGTCTGCTTTTTTTAGTGAGTGCATAGAGAGCCCCAGTGATTTAGCCCAATATTTAGGATTGAGAAGTACTGTCACATAATTAACTCTTTAATTTACCCAGGGGTTTTAATTAGCCTTATTAATTTTATTTGTTATTATTTATCTGCCCAAGTGACTGGTGTAAAGGACATGAGGTCAGGCAGGCAGAAAAGTCTGGAGAAGTTGGCCATCTGTTTCTCCTTCTGGACAGATGTTGTAATTGGGATGCCTCCAGCCTGAGGGAATGGTAAGCCTGAGCTCCCTGCCTGGTCCAGATGCTCCATGGCTGTATGTGTGTGCATGGTTTAGAAAGTTGCTCTTTCACAAATAGTTATCAGTCCTACAAGCAGTGGAACACTTCAGAGACTATGTTAGCGAGAAGTCTAGTACCGATCTTCCTTATGTCTGTGCAAGTAAGAGCAGGCTTGGTTGAGTTTTTTTCTGACTTTAATTTTGGTCTGGAAGAGCAATGAAAGCCTCTGATATAACCACAGTTGTCACCATTTCTTTAGCATCTGAGAAAATCCCCACTGACTGGTGCTGGGTTAAACAGTGGCCTCTGCTCTGGTGCATCAGCACCAAGCCCATTTTAAAGTTTCAAAATTTGTAGCTGTTTATAACGTAGACTTTTGAAACAATAGTTATCTTCAGAAAATCTCTTGTCTTTGGGATTAGCTGTATTTGCCATACTCTAAAACAGATACTAGACACAGCATGATTTGTTTAGATGTGACTGAGCACAGCATCAGGAGCCACTGAATGGGTTGAGAAAATGCCACCTGGCATGATCAGAGTACAAATCCTTTTGCATATATGCTCCAGCTCTGATTCTGTTAAAGTACTGGCTGCATGAGAAGACCTAATATTTATGAGTATGCCAAAGGACAAAAAGTTCAAGCACTTGGATGGGTTTGGAAGGAAATCATATTCTGTGGATTCAGCTATGAGGAGATCTTTCCACAAAAGGTGTGTCTTGGGTCAATCTGCTTTCATCATCAAGCATTCTCATGATAGCAGAGGGTAACTGATGAACACAAGAAAATGACCGAATTGTTTTTCTCTCTGACATGTGAGTGGTGTCCCCTGCAAATCACAGTTCAATGCAAGCAAGAAAGGCCTGTAACAATTTTAAGTTGCAGGTAGGTTTCCCAGAAGGCAAAACTATGGGATGGCCCAGTATCTCTTCTTGCTGGTTCTGTCAGTCCCCATCACCAAGCCTCACAGGATACAAGACCAAACATGCATCATAAATAAGATGGTAAAGGATGCTTTTCTTTGCCTGTGAGCCACCATACTCTGGAGTTCACCACACAAGGTCACACTGTATTTACTCCAAGGATCCACTCCAATACAATAGACTTTGGTGACCCAGAGCATGGTCACTAGACACAGCTGAGCACTCTAAATGATTCTGCTTTAATAATAGTAAGAGCAGTCAGTCAGGTCACCTTTTTCTACTTCTGCTGTCAGATGGGTGCACTTCCAGCCTGTTCAGAAATGGTGTCCGCTATTATCCTGTTTCATCTGCTCCTGACCACATGGATGTTAGCTGGTTGAGTACTTTCTTTGAGTTACGCTCCTTCCTGGTACCTGGGTATGAGGAATATACCACTTGAAAACTCCCACAGAAGAAAAACATTTCTGAGGAAAATAGAAGTAGAGTGACTTTTTTTTTTACTGTTTTGAATGTTCCACAAGGTCAAAGCAAAATGATCAACCACCAAGCTTGAGAGTTCAAAAGAAGTGCCAAGTGCACATTTATGTGGTAGAACTCATTGCCACAGCATGCTGGGGAGGCCAGCATGTAGATGAGTTCAAATGGGGATAATACAAATTAATCAAGTCTGTTAAAATGGTGTTATCGTTACATGGCCCTGAAGTTGCCAAAAAGTTGTTGTCCCTGGAAGCAGAGGAGGCATTTCAGCAGAAGGATGTATGCATGTGTGTCATATTCATGCTCCCTTGCCCTGAAGAAATGCTTGTGGACTGTGGTGGAGACAAAATACTGGAAAAGGTGGATCCTTAAATTGATCCAGTTATCAGTGCTTATGTTCTCCCCTACACCAGTCTATTCTCTTAGAAATGCTTTTGCGTTTGTGACACTTGTTATCTACCTCCGAGGATGGGATCGCGCTGAAAGAAGTGATAAGACGAAGGAACTGTTTTCCTTCTTCTCCTGGGTGCTCCAGCCAAACCTGACCACCTCTATTCCACAAAGGAGACATCAATTTTTAATACCTAAACATTCACAGTAATGCTTGTAACTTCATAGAGGATGAAAGAAGCATTTTTCTTGTATCCCTCAGTGTTTTTAAAACCAATTTATAATCAAAAAAGGGAGTTCTGACATATAAACCCCAGCATTGTTCAAGTGAGGATGATGTTGTTGTAGATACTAAATTTGAAAAAATATTTGATCTACTAATTTGTGGATGAAGTTTTCGTTGCTTCTTTGTTTCTTAATCCAAGTATTATACTATCAGGCAGTGGAGACCTGAAGTTGAAATTTTTCCATCAGGAAAACTAAACTGCTTTAGTTTACTCTAGAAGTGACACAAAAAAAAAAAAAAAAAAAAAAAAAGGACTATATGCAACTGGACACTTAGAGTATGCTATTGAATTTATTAGGGTCCTTAAGGTAGTCAGATTGATTTACACTATCCTGAAAGTTTTTCCTTCTGATACGAGGATTTTTAGAACTTCCTAACAAAATTAATACCATAGTGAAACTAGACCTTTTCGTAAGAACTAATGTCATGAGGGGCATTGATATATAAGCCTCACAGAATGCCTGGGACTGGAAGAGACCTCCAGAAGTCTCTGCTCCAGCCCTCTGCTCAGAGATGATCAAGGTAAAGCAGGTTTATCTATAAAGTAGCTTGCAGATAAAATACTGACAATTGCAAGTCTAGCTTCAGTTTCAATAAGTTTGCCTGTATATGGAATATAAGTCTTAAACTTACAAGTTCTTCTGTATGTTGAGTTCTGCAAAATTATTTCAAATTTGTGTGGTTTGAGCAATAGAAAACTGCTGTGTTGCACGAGAAACTGGTGGGCTGCTACAGTCTTCTCATCTCTAGCTGTGAGGGCGTATCAGCAGTTTAATTGAAACAAAGTGGAAATATTCAGAAAATACTTAAGAAATTTACTTTTAAGGGTTATCTAATCCACAGAAGTTGCAGTATGGCAGGAAATAGTATAATCTGCATTGATTGTAAGAGCTTTTATATGATTCCATTTTAGTGAATATTTTTCAACTAATCACGTCTATTCTGGTATACCTATGATGGCCGTGGCTCGTGGGACATTTACCATCAAATAAGGATCATCTTTTCAAGACCAGGATTGTAAATCTAGCAAATGGAGCTAATTGGATTTGGGAACCAGAGCAGACAAGATTTGTTTCAGGGCTAGTGTGACAGTGGGGTTACATCGTGTGGGCTTTTTTTATTTGGTTGTGCATGTGGAGCACTGAGCAGGAGTAAAATACTGCATTGGTTAAGCAGTAAGTGGTTAAACACAGCACTTAGGCTTGCATGGTTTTTAAGTGGAATTTTCTGGAATGTCTTTTGAAGTGCCACAATGCCATCTACTGGCTCACTTTTCTGTGGTTTTTCCCAGAGGGGCGTTTCTTTTGTACACAGGCTTATATGTAAGGTTTTTACACAGTATTTTTGAATAGCAAAATAAACAAGCTGGGATAGAATGAGCAAAATAGTTTTTGGATGCATATGTTTGTTAAAGGACATAATACATTATATACATTAAAGAATCATTTTGAATCTCTTACCAGTTAGTCTTGCTCTCCTTTTGTTAAAACTCTGAGATGATTAATACTGAAATATAAAGGACAGATCTCCTTTTTACATAATAGCTTGTGTGCAGTAGCTTCATTGTTTTCTGTTTATAGTCAGTCTTTTTTGACCATTGTTTTTATACAGAAAAATGGAAAGAAAATGAAATATTTAGGGTGTCAAGCCACAGAAAGAGGAAAGTGTTGTATTAGAAATTATATCAGATGGGCTTCTTCACTGACAAATTCCTAGATTCAATCTATTCCCTGTAACTGCATCCTCTCCCTCCCTTCCCCCCAACATGTTTTTGGTCTTTTCAAGATTGATCAACAACTTTCCATTGACTGAAAATTCCATAAACTTTTTAACAACTGTTATGGAGAAGTGTGTATTAGAAAATATTATTCTCAGTATCAGACTGTTCAAACTGTAAATGAGCAGCAAGCAGTTCTAAGAAGTTTTATTAGTTCTTGTTTTTAATCGGTCTGACTAATGTTATCTATAGGAGTAGCCCTCTGTCTTCCATTTGCTGCCAACAGAAACAAATGGGCAAATATAAAAATAATTTAAAAAAAAAACAAAACAGGAACTGTAGATACAGGTAAACACTGTTATTTTTTAGTTTCATTGCTGTGTTTTTCTTTAAGCTATCTGGAGACTTTCCTCATTAGTTGGTCATTTTGTTTGTCTTCATAAAATACTCTTCACTTTTAATTTGTTTTTCCCCTTCACATTCAGTTTTTCCTAACAGAAGTTTTTCATAATCCTGCCTTTATTCAGTCTAGTTAGGAGAAAAAGAAACATTGGTAATGGCTTTTAACAATTTGGATTGTTTTTTTAATAGATTTGTAACTCACTCAAGCACAGCTCCAGAGTCATTATTCAAAGCAACAGAGCTAGAAAAAAATTTCCAGCAGTTTCCTAGATGGCCTATAATGAAGGTAAATTCAAACATCTGTGCCCTTCCTGGCCTTTTACCCTTTATCTCAGTGACATTCAGCAGGTCAAGTGGATCTCGCCAAGCCCAGTTTTTATCTGGTAGGAGCTGTATCTTGCTGACAGCTGCGGAGCGTTTGCACGTCGATGTGTATTCTGGTGGAAGAGCCTGTGCTTTTGGCCAGCTCATATGGAAAGGAAGGTGTCTGTGTGCTCAAGTTAGTGCTTGTTTGGGGCAGTGGGTTATTGCACTGCAGCTGGTGGGCTGTATGATCATACTTGGCACCCTCGTTGTCTTTTGTCATGTAAATGATCCGTGTCAGAGAGGGTGTATTGGGGAGTGGAACTCATTGGCAGCTCGGGCTTCCCAGTCCATGCTAAACAAGCTACCCAGGAGCCGAATGGGAGCTCTGCTGAGGGGAAAGCCCTCAGTGGTGCACTCATCACTCTGCTGCTTGGATTTGGCCGGGGTGTTCTGGGTGAGGAATGCTCTACTTTGACATGTGCAGAGGAATAGACATTGCTCCCTGCCTGTGTTTGGAGCAAGCGCTAACCTCCCACTCCTGATTATTATCTGTGCTGCAAAATACTAGGGCAAGCCTCTGCTTAGTGTGACATTAAATAAGGGAGGACTGGCAAAACCAGAAGAGCAAACAGGATGATTTTATACCTCATCTTCCATTACAATCTCTTTTTTTTTCTTCTTTGAACTGTCCTGTGCTATTACAAAGAAGGAAGAACTAATTAGGCCAGTTGCTGAAAGTGTTTTGCCACCCACACTACTGAAAAGAACTCTTTGTACAGAATTAGCTCTTACCAGCTGTGCTAAACCCAGTAATTTATCTTTGCCAAAAAAAGAAAAAAATGCTGCTTTAGTTTAGTCCAATTAAACAAGTTAATGTAAGCTATACCCTATATCCACACAAACACAGATATCTCCTGCTCAAAAGCTGCAGGGTTTGCAAATAATTATTTTCTCCCTCATTAATTCTTCTTACTGTTTGTAAAAAGGGCTGGGTTGGAGGAGCACTGGGAAGTTAACCCATTTGTGTGTGGAACTGGCTGAGTGTGAGCTGTCCGGCTGAAGAGCAGTGTGATGGCAGGACACCCACCTCAACTTGGGCAGGTTTGAGCACAAGGGCTTGGCTTCAGCTTGGTGTGGTGCTGTGGGGGATGTTTGCCTTGGCACTGAGAGGCAAGGGTAGCAATTCCTGCCCCAGGGGAGAAGCTGTAGGAAGTCAGAAGTCTACTCACCCTTACCTGCAGTAACTTCAAGAGGAACAGAGTGGTTCCCTGTGTTTGCAGTTATGGCTCCACAGAGGTTGCTTAATAAAGTAGATCAAAGTCATGTTTTTGACTGGGGTGTTGGTTTGGAAACTGAGCTGGACCTGAGAAGTGATTTCAGGGTGTCCCTGGCACAATGGTAGCAAGTGAGAACTTACAGGCCCAAACATTGACTGAAATTCAACAAATCCATCCTCAATCCTAAAAAATTAATGTCCTTTCTTCTCACTGGCTTCCTATTCACGGTTTTTAAGACTGTAGACAGTCCAGGCAATGGGGTTTTTTGTATGGCTTTCACTGGAATTCTTCCAAAAGAGGGGAGGAAAAGAAAAATGCTCTCTGAAGCTTGGAGGTTTGGAGACAGTAAACCAAGAATGATGGCTGAACAAGAAAAAAGAAGTCTTTGGATATCCTCCATCACAGAAGTAAGATAAACAAGGACATTATCCTTATGATTTTGTCAGGAACAGATGACTGTAGTTTAGTAATCTGTAAGAATTTTGCCAAAAAAAATGAAGTCTTTTTAATGAAGAAAAATAAGAATTTATTCCTGTCCTGATACACTTAAAGATCTCCTAAACATTGCAGTACAGACTTGACATGGAATTATTTGCCTCAATGGGGTGCTCCTTTCTGGGTGACAGATTGAATCAAAGACATCCAATACAAAATTTATCTTCGTAAATACAGCTATATTTTCTAAAGATAAATTCAATTTGTAACTCCTGCTCTTTCAAATTTAATTTTGTAATTTGAATGGGCACAGAGAAAAGCCCAGCCTGTAATCACATCTGAGGTGTATATAAGGTAACATCAGTGTGGAGGAAGAGATGTGTTGGAACCTTAAAGTAAATTGTTCCTCATATAAAATTAAGTTTAATCCTTGGCTATAGCCTTCTTGGAGGACAGGGAAAAATGAATTTTCTGTCTCTTGTGTCTTGGAAAATTGTATATGTTACAGAATTGACTCTTTTCTTCCTGAAACAAAAAACGTCTTGTTACTTTAAAATGGTAATGAAGTACCTGTCAGTTTTACAAAATGCAGTGTACCTGGTGCCATCCTGTAACCAGCACCAGGAATTTTGGTAAGCACATTTTGGAGTCTTGAAGCAGACATACCACCACCAAATAATTAAACTATGGCTAACATCCATTCAAATCCAAAATTCAGTGGGTCACTCTGTGTTTCATGTCCCTAAACACAGCTTCAGTAGCAGATTAAAAGGCTTTTTTTTAAAACATTCTTCTGGCTCAAAGGACATTAACAAAACAGAAAAGTTAAATTGCTAGGTTAAACAATATTACAGTTCTGAGTGACCTGAACTTTTCCCCTTTATGTTTGGTGTTTTGGATAAGATCAGAATAAATAAAGAAAACAAATCCAAGTTTATTTAGTTAATATGGTATTCCCTTACCAATGTACACAGTGTGTTACACTTGAAAGGAAAAATAATTGATGCATGTTTCTGTAATAGGTGATTGTGCCAACCTGTCTTAATTGATGCTGTTTTCCTGCTAGTTACAGATAATTCTTTTGTTTAAGCGAGTAATCGAAGATCTGAGCTGTGAGAGTAATTATACATCTCTGTACTTCTGCTACCTGTATATACTTCTGTAAAATACTGGGCAGGATGCTGCAGAGAGAGGTAGCTCCCACAGGAGAGTCCTCAAGCATAATACATGTTGGTGTACTTGTTATCCATTTGTCTCGTGGAGTTACTACTGCAGGTGTTCGTGCAGCCTCACGCTTTGGTACTGCAGATACTGAGAAAGCTTCTTGTTCAGAAAAATTGAAGTGAAAGTGTAGCAAATGTGCAGAGGTGACTACTGTGCTGTGTAAGATATTACAGGGATGAACTTTCAATGGACATGAGCATGGGCCCAGCTGGGATCAGAACAGCTGCTGGCTTCAAAAGCAGCAGTGACCAAGGTTTTCCATGCTGCCAAACCAAATGCATTTTGTGGAGCCAGCATTGCCATGTGCCACAGAATTTTCTTCACTGAAGAATCAGTGGCTTTAGCTGTTCCCACACTCCTGGGCTGCTTTTCATCTGTGTGAGCTCCAACGTATTCTCCAGCATGTTTCTTGGAACTTTCTCTAAGTTCCAGTGGTTTGGGACAAAATCAGGTATTTTCAGGAACTGGGAGGGAGGACAAATGTAGAAGGTGATAGGCATTATTAAAAAAGAAGGAAGGGGGGCACAGGTGGATGAGTAATTTTCTGAAAGACATTGATCTACAAACATGCCATATACATCATTGTGTGACTGTTTTGCAGCTCTCCCCAGCAGCCAAGTTCCCCAGTTTACATGAGAAATAAGACTAAAGTTGGTTCTTTCAGCACATTGCATTTCTGCCATCTGACTTTAAATACAAATGTTGTGAAAGGTTGTCTTTTAATTATGATTGTTGTCATAATGTTGTGGCAGCTCATTTTAGTACCGCAGTAGTTCACAGTATGAAAGTTTACTAGGGCCACAGAATTACTTGATCACACTACTCAGTAAGCATATTTAATATCTGCTTATACCTGTCTATAATGACTACATTTTCTTCAGTGTTCCACTCCAAAAGTCTCTTAGAAGTAGTGATCCAAGAAGATACTGAAGAGTGAAATATTTTCCTTTTGTAATGACAATTTAGTTTTTGTATGTATTGTGGAGTTAGTGTATCTGCAATACACAAACATTACAGTACTTTCGTGGACCTAGTGCAGAATGTGTTTTTTGTGACAGTGGCTGTTGTATTATACTACTGACAAAAGTAAGGCAGGCACTCACATTGGCATTGATGAATTCTGCTTATGTAGTTGCTGCAAAACATAGGGTCCTCTGTGAATGGTCTGGGTATTTACATACCAAATGTCTCAGCATTACTAGACTACCTGTTATACCACACTCAGCACAATGTTATCCAGGTCTTTGTCTCTATATTTTCAAGTAATAATGTTTCTATTCCTTTCCTTGCCACACTCAGCATCTTAACTGAGTGATTTTTCTCTTCTGCATGCTATGTTGAGAAAAGATATTAAGTTTTTCCCCATTACCCACATGGGATTGACTCTTTAGAAGACCTGCTTCTTCTGTGTTTGGCTTTTTGAAGAGTTTGAGCTGCTCTATGAAGGTTGAGGCTTTCTATGCAAATATGAGAGAAAAAGCAAGATGCTGAAATAACATTAGCAGGTAACAAATAGGGAGGGAGGAGAGGTGGGAGCCTGGAGATTGCCTGGATGCTGAAAGCATGAAAAGAGCACGCCCAGTCAGAGCATTACTTCTGCAGACCTGCTTCTTCCTTGGATGTGTGTTGTATCAAACCTTCACCTGGCTGTTTAAGCCCAAAATCAGTCACTGCTTGCTTTCCTGTGGCCCGCTGCCTGACACCTTTGTAAGGTAACCTTTGCAATAGCAGAGGGATGATTCTTCCCCTTTGCAGCCCTCTGCTGTTGGGCCCTGCATGCTTTTGAGATGTCATTTTGCTTGTCATGCTCCTTTTTATCTTTAGGCTGAGCGGCTTGCAGGAAACAAGAGGAGTGAAACTCTGTGGCTTTACTGAAGGACCACATCATCTGGTCCACTTGGCTTTCACAGAATCATAGGACAACCCAGGTTGGAAGGGGCTTGAAAGATTCCCAACATTTTCCTTTCTCTGTTGAGGACCCTTGTTACTTCAAGCTACATCAAGTGTAGCTATTTGGAGCAAAAGCCATGTCTGTCATGCCCATGTTGTCTCTAAGGACAGTAGCATGTCTGTGTAATTTTAACAAAAAGGGGCTCTCTTAACTGAGAAATAGTAAGCGTTTAGAAAGAAGAATCCCTTGCTCTTTTGGATCATCATATACAAAATACACATGAATATATATGCTTACAGTATTTTATGTGTAAATCATTGCTGGAATAGATAAGATTCTCTGCTCTTTTCACTGAAGAGTATCTCTTCAGGGAAACCCACAGAATAAATTGATGAGAGTGTTAAATAAATACATCATCCTGCTTCTGATAGGCCAAAGGAAGATGTTCAAGATAAAGTGCTTATGGTTCTAACAAAATTACATAATTTATCATTATTAAGAGAAATAGCTTTCAGATACGTTCTCGCCTATTAGCTGTCTTACCTTACTTCACACCTTCATATGTAGTGATAGCCAGACAAATGGTAGCAATAAATTAGTATTTCTTGCCTTTTCAAAAGCTTCATGTAGCAAAAGCTTTGTGGCACAAAGAAACAAAGAAAACAGCATTTGCACAGCACAGGCAGGAGTAAAATACACAATAGTTCAAACTTCTCAGCTCTGTGCTTTCCTTCACTTCCTTTCCCATTCTGTGTAGACAAATGGAATCAATTAAAATAAGGGAAATGTCTCCAAAATAATTTTTTTCCACATTGATTCCAGCTCTGAAGAACTGGAATAACCTATGTGTTTAAGAAGCCAAATGCAGTTTTTCAACATTCTTTCCTGAGTAAAAATAAATAAGGCTGCTGCTGCAGCATTTAATACCAACACAAAGATTTGGCAAGGAACTGAAGTTATTGATGAGGTTTTGGTTTCATTTGAGTTGTATTAATTACTGTGTACCACACTGGAGTGTTTATTTTTGCAGTAAAAATAATTTCAAAAATTTTAGCCATATTCTTTTAAAAACAAACAAAAAACATTGAACTGACCTTAGTAAATATGAAAAATATTTATTATGAAGTGTGCTGTGTTTAGCATACCCAGTTTTGGGCATGGGAGAGAAAAGGTAATGCTTCTTGAAAACAAGAACCTCTTCACTTAAATTTGCAATAGGATTGCAAATTGGTTGGCATCATCCAACAGGAAGGACTCTAGGTAAACAACTTATAAGACTGTTGCCAGCTCTTACAAGCAACCATTATTCTTGTACATTTCTGTTCTATTAAAATGCCCTAGGGTATATCACTGTGTCCCACAGCCATAGGGAGGAGGAGGAGAGAAGATCCAGCAGGCAGGAATTGTGCAGCAAGATTGATTTATTTAATTATTTTACAAACTCTTTTACAGACTTTTTTCTTCATAGTCTAATTGGACAAGGGATCAGCCACCCCTTGGGGGTGATTGTCTAAAATCCTAAAACATCCATTGTCAAAATATTTTTCTACTGTACCATAAACAAGACTTCTCAAGGTTGCAGGCATTTCATTTACAGAACTCTGCTACTTCTTCTGTGAGAGAGAAAAGTCTCTCTCAGACTCAGAAAATAGCAAGAAAATTCTTGCTGGCAGCATTTTTGTATCCACACTGTTCTTGTCAGCATTCACTTAAGGTAGATTTTATAGTCACAGTGTTAGAAAATATGAATGTGGAACTTCTTCATATAGTGTTAGAGGGCCAGATTAGCAGCAGTAAATGCAGTGTGTCTGTGGTGTCATCAGGGATTTTCCTTCCTAGTTAAGGTTCAGCAGTGTGCCCATGAAATACACCTGTAAACTTTTCAGGTGCAACAGGAAAAAACAACCTGATTTAATATATATATGTATATATGTGTGTGTATATGGTATATATTAAAACACAGGACTTCTTCCTTTTTCTCCATAGTAAAAAACCATGAAAATTTATACATTTATATGTGATCCCTGGCTGTAATAAGGTAACCATATCTTGCCTACAAATTCGTAACAAAAGAGAGAAGATGGCTATGTTTATTATCTAGAGATTGGTATTTTTCATATATTTATGCATGTGTGTATAACAACCTATATATATTTTAGATATGTAAATGTGTTTTATATGTAAAACTATCTGTTATACATCAACTTTAGTTACGATCAGCATTTCTTCAAGAAAAACAGGAAACCATTGTTTCTTCTCCAGTGATGACCCTCTTGGGAGATCAAGTTTTTTAAAACTGAGACCTAAAGAAATTGCTGTCTTACAACGTTTTATATTGTTATGCTGTGGTGGCACTTTCATGTGTTTAGGCCTTGCCTTGTCCAGTAAGTTGATTCTGTATAAGGTGAGAGTGTTGCACCCTCTCCTGTTAGGCCACTCCTACTTTTGTCTGCCATCAAAAAATAAACAGTGGCATGAAAAAAAAAAAAAAATAGTTAGTTTGCTTTTGAGGGCAGAAAGGCTGCTGCCTAGCTACTTACCTGAGTAATTTTAGGGCACTCACCCTGAAATTTATCAGTGAGACGTCACACAAGCAAGTGGCTAGTAGTTTGGAGATTGGCATGTTTGGCAGGATGATAAGGATGAGTAATTTAGTGACAGTGAGAAAAAAGTGTCTTCATCGGGGCCCAGCAGGATTTGTTAGAGGTCATGGGTTATACACCACACAATTACAATTCTGTAAAGTACGTGGGAAGAAGAGATGTCTGGCCACCTTTGCGTTGCAGAGCCTAAGGAAGGAAAAATGTGGTGATTATTGAAGAAGACAGACATTTATACAGAGCTGTCAAGGAAAGATACCATCATACTTTTCAGAGCAGAACTATGCACTCTGAGGCAAATTCAAAAAAAAAGATTAAAACCTGGTCACCTTATTTTCAGCCCTGCAGAAATATGAGCAGTCACTTCTATCTCAACTCTGAGCTGGAAAGTAAAATCTTTGTGTGGATAAAAAACACAAGACATGCCACATACCTTCAGAAACTGAAGATGATAATCTAGCAGTATTTTGCAAGTAGTGGCAATGGGTCTGCAGGATCTACTCCACCAGCTGTGTCAAGATGGGAAGACAGCCCCTAGGATTCAGGCTGCCTCATAGGCCAGCACTGTCCCACTGCAATTGCATTTGTCACATGGCTTGGCATGGAAGCCACACATAACCTGCTCACCAGCCACAGGTGTCCCTGAGAGTCAGGCACTGGCCATACAGAGACCTTTGGAGAGGACAGAGTTCAGAGTTCTCAATGTGACTGGATTTTTTGAAGTTTTAGGGTAACAGCATATTCTTTCAGTGTCTGCAGAACATTCAGATTTTGCTTCTGTAATTTTTCTTACTTAATTCTACAATTTAGCTCTTACTGCACCTCTTCTTACACATCTCTGATGCTCTGTTATATAGGGAAAACCTCTCCTGCTTGCTTTTTTTCCCCAATAGCAATGAAGGATTCCATGAAGTGGCTTATTCCTTTGATTGCTTCCTGCCAGCAATGCAAAGGATTGGTACTGTTTCCATATGAACACACAAACACCTAATAACCAGAGAATGGCTGGGTTACAGGATGGACCAGTGCTTACTCTTCAGTGATTTCTTTTTCCCCATTTGTTGTCTCACATCTGCTGATAAACCCCATTCTGAAGCCCTAAGCCTTCTACTGGATTCAGACAGAAGGCAATAGTAAGGTTTTCAAGTTCACAAGAAACAGCTGACCATATAGACCTGTACTAAATCTTTGAACAAGGACAAATTGTCAGGTTTTGAGGGCTGGACCTGTCAGAACCAAAGTACGTAGTTTTGCAGGCAGAATTTAAACAGCAAATAATTCAGAAGGAGCTGAAAAGCAACTTTTATACTTTTATTCTTCTATGTCTTCCCCTGATGACAAAGGGGTTCTTTATTGCACATTCTTTCCAGAGGAATTTAATTGTAATGTGTTACCAAAAGAGGTCAATAAAATTTTGGGTAACCAATTTGCTGAGCAAATCATAGCGCCTTTTTCCCCAATGGTCAATGAAAATCGCCTAGCACTGACCTATGCACTGGCTTCCAGCCACCTACCAGAAGAGTAAATGTGGTGTATGAGCTACAAACATGCATGATGAAAAAAGAGCACAATAGGTAGCCACTTAAGTCTCTAATTTGGGAGAATGATCTACAGTGAGTACTTGCTGCTGAAGTGCTTTCTTTAGACTCGGCGTGGTGAGGACACTGTAAGAAGGCTGTTGTGTTTCGGAGGGTTAATGAGTGTCAGTGTGTAAATACTGGTGCAATCCTTCTGCTGAGGCAGGGGATGTTTATAGATGGGAATTTTTCAGCAGCTATAAATGGAAGGTCTGTTTGTTTTGTCTCAAGCACATGGGAAAGTCTTGATCATAACTTAAGAAATTCAAGGCTAATGGCTTAAAAAAAATCCTTATGTTTCAAAGTTCAGCTTACAATGCCATAGCATAGGCTCTGGAAGGGAGGCAGCAGAGCAGGCAAGCTGCAGCAGCTCAGCAAAGGCTGACAGCACAGCACTGGTGGCTCTGCACTTGTGAAATGTCTGTACGCCTGTGGTTTGCTAAGGAAGCCACTCACACATAAATCTGTGCTTTTATTGCATTCGAGTGAAGAGGTGCAGCAGTAGATAACATCATCTGTTGGCACAGGGACAGCAAACAGCAGCTCGTACCTTTCTCCTGCAAAGTCATCTGCCCCGGCTGAATATGATTGACTGAGAAGTCACGTACTCAGTCTCATCTATCTCCCCAGTTGGGGGAGAAAAAAACTGCAATTCAGGTTTCAGCATTTTTGTAATCCCTCTGAGCCTCCCATTAAATTTGCTCTACTGTGTGGGAAAGGATTAAAGATTCTTTGGGCTCCAAAACACAGTATACAAAAATTAAGTACTACAGCATGGTTTGTGGTAAGGCAGCAACTAAAGTGTATAGCCTGCCACATAACCCAGAGCAGCGAGTTCTCTTTGACAAGTAACACTTGTTGACAGCTTAAAATTTCTGTTGGTAACACATGCCACAGTTGTGTATGGCCTTTGTTTTAAATATTCTGTATGCAACATATTTCATAAGTAACTTCAAAAATAATCAGAGTTGTTCATATGCTGTTACGAACTTAGCTCAGAGTGCCAAAAGAAGGGAATGTTTGCTGGCAAGGAAAACTTCTGTTCCTTTACGAACAGCTTCGTAAGTGCTCCCTTGTAATAAATATTTCAAGATTAAAATCAATGTGTTACAAGTTTCAGACAAGGCTGTTTATCAAGATGAAATAGTTCATTTCCTAAAAGGCAATATTATTCACATTTTTTGTGAGTGTTAGCATAGATGAGAAATTTTTATTCAAGAGTGGCCAGGATTTTTTCCTCACAAAAAACGGTAAACAGAAAATGCCAAAAACATTCTTTCCCTAATTTTTTACTACTTTTTTACTGACTTGCTGTTAGGCTTAATTTGCATAGTTTTAAATTCTACTAAATGTACCATGCTTAGTGTAATTAAGCATCTAGCCTTTTTTGTCCTAATTCAACACTTCAATGTATGAACCTTTTGTTTTGTGAAAAGGACACAGAGCTACTGTGTACTCAGGCCTGAAGGAGAAAGTAGGGGCAAGAAAGGGCATAACAGATATTAAAAAGTAGACTCCAAAATCTATACTTTTAAAAATAAATGTTGTCTTCTGCTTTCATTACCCTACTTGCATGAAACTTCCTCCTTCCCCATCTCAGCTGCTAAGCCAAGAGCTGTGTGTGACGACCAGCAGCTGCATATCCAGCCACAATTTACTGATGTTATGGGGCAGACTAGAAAGTGCTAAAGAATAAGAGGAATCAAAGCATCAATGTTGCATTTTTGTCATTTTTCATTTTCTTATTGCACTAGAAAGCACAAATATAAGAGGTCTGAATACCACGTTGTGAACAAGAGGTAGTTCCAGTGTGTGTAAAATGCTACTGCTGAACTAACAACTGTTGAACGGTTTTCACCATTCGTAAGGCAAATTAAATTAGGATTCCAAAGGAACTGGAAAATAATTCCATGCCATGTAATTTATATCTAGGCTCTCCACCCAAAAAGCGTAAGAAATATCTGCTGATTCTATCCATATTTTTATTTTTCATTATATTCATCTTTTAATTTTTCTAAACATAGAGCCTGCTTGCTTTTTCTCTGTAGTAACTTCTAATGTTAATTTTTGAGACTTTAAAGGGTATTCCTCAATGTCATTATTTCAAGATTTTATATATGCAAGTATTTTATGTATTGGTTATTTTTCTTAAGGTCTAGACAAGTGTATTATTTACAAAAAGAAATGTTTATAGAAAGACAAATGTAATTATGGAAAAGCTTAATATATGGGCTATTCAGTTCTTGGGATTTTTTGTGCAGCCTAAATTATAACCTGTTTACTTCCTGGTTTCAGCTTTCTGATATTTTGGTTCAATTTCAGGTTACAATTGGCCAGCTGTACTCCACAGAAAAATTGGTCATTGAGAGTCCAGGAAACACATAGCCAAGAGAAGCCTCTGATCCTGAAGCAACACTGGACCATCTTCAGCATCCTACAGTGCCACATACAGAGGCATAAACCCACTGCACATGTCTGAGCTTGTCTGTTCAGCAAAAGAAATGCCTGAGAGACTCAGTTTTTGGCAACCAAAGTACGATTTTCTAAAGGGTCACATGTTCTAAGATAAATGGCTGTGATTTATAATAGTATGTAAGGTAGTCTTGAAATCTGTTTGCTTGTATGTCCCATGTGATGGAATAGATCCTGCCCTATTTCAGCAATAAAACTACATTAAACTACCCATAACCAGATACATTATTCTGCTGCTGACCTTGTCTCTCACTGACCACAAAAAATGTGTTAGATTTAGAACCCCTCACCCAGTTCCTAAGTTTGTATTGATCCTGTTGTATTTAAAAATATACAGCATCTGGATTAAATGTCTAAATACATATTTTATTTTAAGTATTAAAACCAGAGATGGATATCATAGGCTGCATTGTGTGGCTTCCTTGAAGAGCATCCCTTGACATTTCAGGAGGTGACATAAAAATTTCACTAGTTCTTTCTTCAGTTTCCAAGAGTTAATAACCAGTCTTGTCCTACTTTTAGCAATTAACTGATCAGAATAGCAGAATGTAAGACTTGAATTACTGAGGCTTGGGAGCTTTCAAATGTTTTTTCACCACCACATCCTTTAATTTGTTGAGGTGCAGCTATTAGCAGAAAGCTCCACATCAGTTTATGAAAGATTTCCCTTTTTCACGAGGATCATGAATTTTGGCAGAAAAAAAGGAACCTAACTGGAACAGTAACTCAAATGCTGGAAGTCATAAAGTGGCAACAAGCTTTGCCTAGAAAAAGTGGAACACTCAGTATAGCATTTTATTGGTTATTCTTAAATCTGTAGAATGCTGAACACTTTTAAGACCACAGATTAATAAAAAAAGCAAGCAAAATTTTTGATCAGGTTCTGCTCAAGTCCTTGCTGTGCTTGAAATTTTTTTCTATTAGAAGTCTGCAGAAAAATTAAGCAGTGGAAAGCTATTTTAATGGCATACAGGAAAAAAAAAGTTTCCTTTTATTTCAGTGAATTGTTGTGGGTTTTTTTGAGTAGAGAAACAGAAGCTCAAAACTAGTTCCATGGCACTGTTGCCTTTGAAAACCACTCCTTATTTTTCTTGCTTCACAAAATTCATTTTTGTTTATGTTCTTTTGTGTTGTTCATTCATTATTAAAGTGTCTAATTTAGAACAAACTCCCATTCCTCACTGCCATTTAAAGTGTATTTTACCATTTTGTACAGTTAGATTGAGATGTCTAGTAATGCGTTTCATATGGACAGTACAGTGTACAGAATAAAATAGTGTGTTCCTGAGACTGCAAATGTAGCCCCCTTCTCCGTTTCAGATAAAAAGCAAATACAGTAACAATTCTCCCTTTATTAGGTGTATAAGTGCTGCAATGTAAATTGTTTTTAGTGAGCATTTTATTAAAATGGAATTTAATTATTCTAATAGGTAATATACATTCAATTCTGTATTTGAAATCTCCACATTCACAACTGGATAATTAAGTGCACTTAAGTTAATGGTGAAACTGCAGGGGAAGAAGGGTTTGATTGCTCTTTAGGCTTCCAATGAGCTCACAGAAATGTAGTAACATCTCACACTCTTGGATGGCACAGGCTTGGAAGGGCTGCCATTTTTATACTGTAAGAAACTTAGTTGCTAAAACACTACATGTAAAATCCTTGTCTAAAACAGCTTAATTACTGGAACAAGCACTGCATACCATTTCAAGATCTGAGAATGTATGCTAGGAAGGAAAATAAACATAAATAGCATAGCCCTGATTTTATAGAGGGACAACTCCATCAGTAACATTTTTGCTATTTAAATCTATGTTTTCACCATGTTTATAAAAAAATAAGAGAACTCTTTCAATGCATAATCATTTACTCCAAAATACCTTTCCAGTGAAGTTCTTTAGCATTGTTTCCAACAAGAATACAGCTGTAGATGGTACATGCTGTCATATTGGCAGGCAGTCACGGGAACATGAAATGTCTCATTAATTCCCTCCAAAGTATGAAGGAGATTACTTCTCCATTAATGCCTGAAAATTCTGTTGTTAAGTTTTGGTGGTAGATAGAACATTACTGCAGTCCCAATTCATGCCATCTGCTCCAACTTTTTTTTTTCAAGGTTACCACTCAGATTCTCTCTCCCTTCCCTATTTCTGTCTGCAGAGGAGCAGTAGTAACCTTCAGGTACACTCTACAGAGAGGACCATGAAGGGGGGAAGAAAAAGTAATGGGGCTCTGTAATTTCACTCTGTCCCCAGTCCATACTGCAGAGGGTAAGACAGCTGACTTTCTCAGTCAAGGACAAATTAGTTCTTACTTGAAATTACTGATCAGCTTATCATACAGTATTTATGCATTACTTATTAGAAGTAAGGTAAGAATGTCTCTGCTGCTACAGTCCAAAAGTCTGCGTAACACTATCTAGCTTGTTAATAGGAGTGCAAAGCTGGCAGAGATATTACCACTTACTCCTCAAACCCAACACAGTCACGGCATTTTAGATGCTTGTTCCCTGTTTTGGACAAGTCTTTATGTTTCCTTTGCTTGTAACACGTGTAAGTGCATGCTCAGTTAGTGTTAATTATGTGCGTATCAGTTGTACCTGATTGAAAGATACCTACAAATATATTTTCCCTTGCCTGATGCCTTTTTAAGGTATTTTGCCAAAACATGCCCACTTCTGTACAAAACATAGCTTGACAAATGCTTTATCATTGAAATCCTACAAGCTATGGAAGGAAAATACTTGCTAACCACACCTGGCTTAGGAAGTTGAGCCCAGCTGTAGGCTGGGATGACTTTAGTGTTGTGTTGGTGTCCCCTTGCCGTGTTCTTACTCCTGGCTAGGGATGTGCTCACCGTCACCGAGGGAGAGAGCGGACTGGAGAGCTGGCACTGTGCTCCAGCTTCAGAGCTGCTGTGCTCTTACAGCTCCACCTTCTGTGCTTCACCAGTTCCGTTTACGTTGCAATACTCATTAAATCTCTCTTGGCACGCTGTCAGAAGCTTTGTTGGATTTTGTCAAAGCAGTGTAAACAACAGGAATAGTTAAAACACAAAGGAATGATCCCATGACTCACGTACAATGTCCGCTATTATAAAAAGTATATATTTTTTCCTTAGAACAGAGCTCAATAAATATATTTACTAAAGCTGCAATGTCTTAGCAAAACAAGTTTGCTTTTGTATTATATTAAAAATGTTTTTTCTGATCTTGACATTTTAGCAAACTATTGACCTCAGCAGTATAAACCAAAATTTGAATGTTTGCCTATACTGAAGTTTGTCATTACTTTTGCAGGATAAACTTGGAAACAGCACTCTGAAAGGAAAAAAGGAACCATTTGATTAATATTAGTAACTGTTCAAAGGACAGGCATTTCTGTTGTGTGTTACAACCTCTCAAGAAATTCTTCTGCTTTTGAAAGCACGGTTTCAAAATGCCCAGATATACCAGAGGTACAGATTTTCAGGAGGAGAGCAACCCAAGAGAGAAGCATGCGAACACTTTACATACAATGTTGAAATAGGCTATGAAGGATTTTAACTGACTACTCCCTTTTCTCAAAAGGTATTTCTATGTAAAAAAAACTTCCAAGTTTCCAGGCATTAAAAGCAAAACTTTTACCCTCTAACATCAGCAGCTAGAATAATTTTATGGAGAAGTACCAGCCCCTCAACTTTACTTCCTGTAATGCAACATAAATGCGTCTCTCCCAATACCCAGCACAGACCATACATACGCGTAAACAGAGCCATGAAAGAGCTGTGCACTGACTGTTTTCCTGAGTTTTCCATAATGATCTACAGTGAAATCCTGGCATTATTCAAGTCAGGACTATACTGTTCACTTTGTTCCACCAGTCTTAACACAGGCATAATTCTTTCATACTCTTGGGAATATTTTGCTTGATGACCTTTATAAAAAAAAAGAACTAAGCTCTGCAGCTCTTTAACTGAGCGTTTACATTCCTACTTTTCCCTTTTTCAGTATTTTAGAATATAGTGTGTGAGGCCTTAATGTGAAAGCAGGGAAAAAAACAGGGAGAGAAGCCAGTAATTCTTCCAAAACTGTGTATTTTCTACAACCGTAAAAGGAAAAAATTTGGAACTCTCAAACCTGTTTCACAAACGTGCACCTTCAAAAAGATTCCGCAGCTTACAGAGGTAATTAAATATTTTTTGCAATGCTTCTTTCTAAACTACTTACCTTTTTTACTGTTAAACCAGTATGTACTGAAACTTTGCAAGAGGGTGAAATGATGGTAATTAGTGCATTCAAGTAACTACTCTTCTGTGTTCGAGAAAAAGAACTATGGAGACCTGTGAAGAATGTACAGGCTTTCTATTGAAAGAGTACACGCCATAAATATTTATAACAGTCTTTGGCAATATGCTAATCCAAGGCAAGTAATTTTCCCTCTCTCAGAAAGAATAATGAAAAAACAATTAAGGTGATTTAATTACTGCCATGCACAGACAGCAGATTTTGAACTCATGACAGATGAACATTCATTACAGTGCCATGTTATCCTAACCCCATAACGCAAGACTCTGAACAGAGTGGACAATTAAACCTAGATCATTTCCCTTACCTTCCTGCAGTACTTTGGGCTGGATCCAAATCCCAGGGAAGCCAATGGGAGCAGAAGCCAGACTTTCCAAGTACTGACTGAAAGCTCCAATTTTAAATAAAACAGAAGTAGTTTTCATGCAAGCTTACAGATCTTCATGACACCAAAGTAAATTTAGCTTCACAGTCCTTTTCTCAATCATTTAAAGCTGAATCTAAAAGTAAGTGTACATGGCAAAAAATTGCTTAAGGAAGATTTAGCTTTGATGTCCTTCACAGTTACCCCTATAGGGTTTCAACTATATTAAACTTTTTTCATTTATATACACCTATAAAACCATTTGGCAGCTATTCCTCCCCTAAATCCTTAATCCATGGTGGGGGAACAGAAATCTACATAAAATAAAAATCTTTGGAGCTAGTGTTTTTCCAAAAGTGCAGTAAATCTTAGATTTCTTATTTAAGTTAGGGGAGGGAGCATGTTTATGAGCACATCCTCGAAAAGTTATGCTTTGAATCTTTATGAAATACATTAACAGTAATGCAACCAAACAGGAAGAGTGCTTCACTTAGCGTTTTACACTACTGGCCTTTAGATTTTAATAGAATTAAAACTATTTCACTTTGATTATACTTCTTTGAGAATAATGTTGCAATTACACCATGTGTCTCAACCTGTGACCAGGAGCAGGAGCCCTGGGTTTTGCTGATGTGGGCTTGCCAGCCTTTGGTACACACATGGTCCAGTTGGATTTTTACAACTGCTGCCCAGTGTAATCTTTGATAAAGCCTTGCATTTCCATAGCCCTCAATAACCTCAGCTATAAAAATACAGACAACTGTGAGTAGGCTGTCTTTGAACCCTGCTTTGGAAATCTAAGCTTCTGTAAAATCTTAAGAGCACAGAAATGTACTGTCTATTAAAAAGTGAGTATGTTTGATTCCCATCTAGAGGTTTCCCCCTTCCTTTCACAAAAAGTATTTCTTAATAACAAATAAAAGCACTTTACCAGGTATCAAAGCACAAAAATGTTGTGCTTTAATTAACACAATTGGCAGGATCTTCGATTGGCAACAATTTTCTGAAGCACTCAGAAGATTTTACTGTCTAGCCTCAGCAAGTACTTTCTTGTATTTCAAATTTCAGGTCACACATCTGAAAAGCACACAGAAATGTTACACATTCTGGATGTCGATGTTTACAGTGGACCAGAGAACGTTTCCAGCCCTCTATCAATAGGCACAGCTAGCCAGGATTCTTCCTGGTACCACCTCTGCCCGGACACAGCCATCAGCATACGGCTGCTCCTTTAACTTGTGTTAAGGAGAGATCCCTCCCCTCCTTTTTCTGGCGATGTTTCCTCCTTCTCTGAAGCAACTAATAAACAAAGCACAGAATAAGGAATGGGCTCCAGAAATCCCAAATATTACATTGTACTTAAATGAAGGATCAATCTTGACACTGTTAGGATCACACATCAGCTTAAGAGCACACTATTTCATTGATGCAGCAATCTGAAGAAAGGCTAATTCATACCAGGTTATCCCATGTAACATCCTGTAATCCTGTAATGCATGATAGATTTAAAACAAACTTGTGTAGGGAAGTAGTAGAGTTCACTATTCTCACTTAAAACCTTTTTGGCAAGAGTTCTCATGTAACTTAGAGGACAAGATTCCCAACTTCTGTTTGCCCGCACAGAGCTTTCCCTCTGTGCGTTGTCAAAGCAACTGATACAGTTTAACAGCAGAATGGTTTCTGAGGGAATTAAACACCTCCTTGTCTCTGGCTGTATTCTCACACTGTGGTTTATGTACAGGCTTTTTCAGGAGGAAGGAGGACAGGCTATGTTTCAGCAGCAGTGCGCGTGTGAGCAGAACTGCAGGACCTTTAGTCTGAAGCTCCCTCTGCTTCACGTCTTTCTCCCAGCAGATCCCCTGCTTTTAGCTCTGGGTCTGTTCCAGCTATCTCCAAAGGCAGGTTAGCTGTAGGCTTTTAAATATTCTCAAGTATGGGGAATTTTATAAAGAAGCTGTTTTTTCTAATGTTCTCATAATGCCCTTTAAGACATTTTACATCTTCAGAGGAAATGGAGACCTGAGAAATCTCGCGGTATGCTCTGTTTCAAAAAAGGAAAATGACATTCCATGGTCTTACTGAAGACCATACATCCATGTCAGGGCGTTTTCTGCACTCTGGCAATGTCTTATCTATTCTTTTGTTAACAAAAAATAACCCGTATTTTGAGATACTGTATCAAAAGACAACAAGCAGAGTCAAAGTTGCAGAAGAGCCAGAACAAAACTTGACCGAAACCCACCTATTTTCCACCCATGCTAGTAAAGCTTCCTCTCACCCCAGCTCTGCTCAAGACATCCATCACAAGGGGCTGTCACGGACTTAGAGGGTGATTTGCCTCACGGCTCTGGCAGGACAACAGTCATTTTCAGCTACAGCCCTAAATGCTGCTTGCGGACGGGATCATCCCTGGTCAGGACACGCAGACAACAGGGTGGGGACACAACCAGGTTGCAAAATGTGAAGTTTCCTGTTACGTTTTGCTTAAAAAAAAAAAAAAAAAAAAAAGTGTAATGGTGAGCTTTATGGCCTTTTTTAAAACTCTTTTTTATTCTTACAAACCCATTTGCATTGGTAGTTTTTGCTTAATTTCAGGAGTTGGTACACCAGCAGTAGTCAACCTATAGGCTTGCAGTGTAAGAGTGAAGACTATAAAATCAATTCAAGTGTCCAGCGCCATAAAGTCCAGCTGTGTGCACAACAAAGTCCTTTCCCAGCAACATACAAATACAGAAAAATATGTAGCAAAAAAGCTGAATAAATTATAAATACTTGAGAAATGTGGTGCAAAATGTAACATAAGGAGAGCAGAACTAAGGCACTTGTTTCCATTTGTTACTGAGGACACCCTCTCTGTATCACATCGGCACTCCTCAGTGAGGAGGGTCATCCAAACCAGCAACTACTCCCCAAATCTGAAAATACAGAACCGTGTATGAGACGGACACCATCTTTTACTTCACAGTGCATGACTCAAAGGTGTTACCAAAGTTCTCTTGATAAACACAGCATCAGCAAGTATTTTAACTCCTCCTTCGTCCCGGTTTTAGACTTGTCAGCTGTGTGAAAAGAAGTCACCAGTCTATTTTAAGCAAAAACATTTCTGCAGAAGACCCTGTTAGCTGCTATTAGCCAGACGGGACCTACACGCGAGCCTGGGGAGCAGTATCAAAGTGTGTTGAATGACAAAAACCAGGGCAGCCCAGTCCAGCCCCAGATCCAGCCCCAAAACAGAGTGCCTGCTGTTCAGAGCCGCCGCAGCCATGGCAAAGGTGGGGCGAGCACGCAAGCCTGTCACGGGTTTGACAGGTGCTCACAACAGTGAATCGTATTGTTACGGAGTCCATTAAACTAAAAGAAAATAACAAAAAAAGGACAAAGCACACCGTTGCTGTCGCAGTACTGTGTCTTTCAAATGGATCTGAGAACGAGAAAATTGGGATCCTAAGTTAAACCTTTAGCGAACACGCAACCAAGTTTTCACACGAGTGCTCTTGACTAATCGGGTAAGTGGAGTCAAGCCCAAATCAAGACCTCAAAAATTCACTTCAAGAGGGTAAAAGCAAAGCCCACGCTACTCAGTCTCCTTGCTCTCTCTCTCTCTCAAAAAAAAAAAAAAAAAAAAAAAAAAGAAAGAAAAAAGACAAAAAACCAAAAAGGAGAACAATTCCACAAGCCACAGCAATGCGAGCCTACGCACATCCATGTTTCGCTGGCAGAAACTGAAGCGCCTGCTTAAAAACCACCAGACTTGGGGCAGTCTCCGGGACGGGGCCCTCGGCGCGCTGGCGTCTCCCTCCCGAGGCGGGCCTCACTCCGGGCGCGGGGGGCGGCCGCCTGCCCCTGCCCGGCCGGGTCCCCTCGGCTCCCCTCGCCCGGCGGGCGTCAGTAGCGGGGGGCGGCGGGGGCCGGCGGGGCGGCGGCGGGCGGCGCGGGGCCGCCCCCGGGGCAGCCGCAGCACCGCAGCGTGTAGTTGCGGCCGCCGTTGTTGTCCCAGAACTCGCCCTGGGGGCTGCGGTAGCGGATGGCGAAGTGCAGGGCCGAGCCCTCCCGCAGGCTCGGCGGGACGCACAGGGTGAAGCAGTAGCGCTCGGCCGGCGGGTCGGGGGGCAGGGGCGCGGCCGGGACGTCCACGAAGGAGAGCCACTCGTTGAAGGTGTAGCGCACCGTCACTTCCTTGGGGCCGGGGCCGCCCAGCACTTGCACCGTGCCTCGCACGTCGGTGGGCGCCGCGGGCCGCCCCAGGCGCTCCAGGCAGACGCGCTGCCGCCGCAGCCGCTCGGCGCTGGGCTCCCCGCCGTCGGGGAAGTCGGGCACCAGGAGCAGCGCGGGCGGCGGGGGGTCGGCGCCGGGCGGCGGCGGGTCTCGCTCCTCGCCGGGCGGGCTCTGCAGGTGCGACAGCGCGGCGGGCGGCACCTGCGGCTCCTCGGCGTCGCTGAAGTGCTTGACGCTGGCGAGGCTCAGCCCCAGCGAGTCAGCGAACTGCACCCGCTTCTTGCACTTGCCGCAACAATCTTCGCCCGCCGCTGCCTCCCCCTCCTCTTCCTCCTCCTCCCCCTCCTCCTGCCGCTCGCCGGGGCCGGGGGACGGCGGCCGTCCGCAGCGGCGCAGCTCCAGCAATACCAGCCGCTCCCCCGCCGCCTCCCGCTTGGCGTCGCGGGGCACCGTCGGGGCCGCGCCGCGGAGCCGCCGCTCCTCCGCCGCCAGCTCTTGCCGCGGGCGTGCGGGGCTCGCCATGGCGGGGCGCCCCGCTGGGCCCGTCCCGGCCGCCCCTGTGCCGCCAGGCGAACGGGCCGGCACCGCTTTATCCCGCGCCCCCGCCGCAGGCCCCGGGTGGGGGGCGCGCCCCCCCGCCGGCCCCGGAGCCTCCCCGCGGGGCTGGAGCTGGGGCGGCCGCGGGCGGGGGCGGGACCTCCCTGGACGGGCAACGCGGAAACAGCCGCGACGGGCGGCCCCGCACGTCCTCCCGCCCGCCGGGGGCCGGCGTTACCAGGGCACGGAGCAGCGAGCAGCGAGCAACGCTCGGTGTTTTACGGGCTTGGAGGAGAGAGGGGCAGCGGGGACAGGCGCCCCGCCGGGGTCCCCCCGCCGCCCCGCACACTCAGGCCGGGGGAGAACGCGCGGCTGTGGGCTGCTGGAGCAGGCTTCGTTATTACTCTAATTAATTATGATTATTATTGTTATCGTCATCACCGTCGTCGTTATTTAGGCTTCCACCCGTCGGAGGTTCCCCGAAGAAAGAGCACGGAGGGTCAGGATTAAGCAGGAGCTCCCCAGCCCCAGGCTGGCATCACCGAGGAGTTCCATCCATTCAGGGAACGGGAGGCGGTGGGAGTTGAGCGGCCCCGCGGGACCGCGGCTGAGCTGCTGCTCTCCCCGCCGGCCCGGGCGTAAGAAAGGCTGGGGGCTGCCCGTGAGCCGTGTTCGTCTGCTGCTGGGAGTTTGTGAGACCCCCGGCTTTTGCGTGTAAATCAGTTTCCACCCGTCCTAACTGCAGAGAAAGATCTTTGAGACCAGAGCTCGAGGACAAAACCCCAAAGGTAAAACAAACTCCAAAGGCCTTAACTTTTTATAAAGTACAATATGTTTTGTAGGCAAATCTCTATTTTTTACCCACACCCGGCACTAACTGTACTGTTACTTGTGTAAAATGAAGTCCTAAGGCTCAGGAGGCACACGTGTGCACAAACAGCCTTTTAGAAGGTCAGGCTATCTCCAAAGTTTCCAATTAAAAACAAAAAATCAAGAAGGGAAAACAAAACACAGGCATTGCCCGTTAAATAAATAAAGAGAATTAGAATTCCTCTCAGTTTTATTTTGTAGTCATGACACATAGTAAACAGCATCCTTATAATGACATGTTTTTATAAGTAGGATGAGGTCCACATCTGAGAAGTTTCCAAACTTGGTTCTATACTTTGTGTGTCCCACAGCTATTGTCTGGGGTGATTTGCACGGATGATTGCAAAAATACTACATTATTAAACTTTCCTCCATTCTTTTTCTCATGGAAGAGACAGCAAAAAGCATATGCAAACAACCCAATGCTTTTTGAAGCAACATACTCCCACTATGGATTTAGCAAGGAGGTTTTCTGTTTGTTTTGCATAGGTTGTTTTATTTTTAGCATCAGTCTGGTTGCCAAAAAGCAGCCTCCCAGTGTGAGTGAATACACTGCAGTTCAACTGAGTGTGCAGTCTGGGTCTCTCAGAGGAATGAATGTCAAAGCAGCAGAAACATCACCCAACAGTTTTCTTAGCAGACACTGCTGTGAGGGTGTTCTTGCAACACCTTGACAGAAGAGCTGAACAGTGAGCAGTTCCTCAGAAGTGCTGGATACTCTGAGTACTTGACATTTGTTTGTCACTGGGTTTAGGGCCTTGTAAGAAGAGGAATGAAGAACAAACATCCTGGCTGGTGCCTGCTGTGCTAATGGAAAACATGATGAACACCAGTTTGCCATCAGCTGCTCATCACCAGCTCTGCTGGGAGCTGCCAGGTTTGGCAGACTGTTGGCTAAACATGGTTGCATTCCTTTGCCTTGTCTGCTCCAAGGGAGCTGCTGTGCCACCACTTCAGTTCTTTGAACCAACCAGCCTCAATTTAATGGTGTTAAACCACAGACCGTGGTCCTGAGTTACTCAGCTGAGCTCTGTGGTGCAGCACAGGAAGGAGGAACACGATTGTCCTCTTTCTGGATGTGGCAGCAAAGGTGCTGGTGTCACCTGCTTTCATCATCACTTCCAACCTGCTGGTGTCTAGCAGAGCAGTGGACGGAAATTTTGGGTCTCTCCCAAACACTCTCCTGTTAAGTAACATTCACTGTGATGAAAACAGGTTGCAAGCACTTCCTTACTCATGCCTGGAAGCGAGACCTCCTCACTCACCTGTCTGAGGCTAGTGGGACCTCAAATTAACAGGCTGGAAGGAAGAAAAATGAATAGAATGATGTATAGAATAAGGGTGCTTAGTACTTAAAATATGTTCAAGAACCCCTACCTAAAGTACGACACTGCTACTTTACTTTCTTGAAGTGTTATCTGTTTTATGGTGAGGAAAGCAGAAATTAAGAAACCAGCCCTTACTTCCTCATGTAGGAGCTATCCCAGCTTGCCAAATCATTAACAAGTGTTTCAAGCAGCGAAGGGAAAAAATTGTGCCATTTGCTCATAAGGCAAAACCATTTGGACTACTAGAAATTTCAGAGTAATGTGAAAGGTTTAAGCAAAATAAGGGACAGCAAAAAGAGAAAACAACTGTAAATATTGATAAAAGTTAAGTGATAGGGTAGCAATTAATACACATTTCTTATATGTTCCATAACTCTGGGAGACAGGCCTGCAAAAAGAACTACAGCTTACAGAAAATAAGAAAAAGCAGTTAAGGCAACATGAATCCATATTGCAGGAAAGTAATTACAATCAGGCCATTAACGGCACACAAACTCATATTTTAAGTGGGAATCAATTGCTACCATTTTGAAAGGACTAATTTGAAATCAGGTAAACCTTTAGGACAGATGTTCAGCTACACAACAAATCCTGCCAGATGACATTAGTTAAGGAGGCATTTAGTGTTCTCTGACATGTTTTAAAATGGCTTCTCCTAAAAGAATGGTGTAGCCCAGGTCTCAGGCTTCTAAGTACTATTTACCACATTTGTTATTAAAGAAAATGTTGTAATAAAAGCAGACAAATTTCCTAGTAAAAGAGAGGTAGCATTATTAGCAGCCATGAGGCTTTTTGCATTCCCTGAATTTGGACCAGGTGTGTTTAGGGTTATCAACTATACACAGGATCAACACAGCACTTTCTTTCATTTCCCTGCTTCTTGTTTCACAACAGCCCATCTTGACCCATCCTGCAATCAGCACACACAATTTGCAGAAGCATTTGTATCCTAAGATGATTACTGAAAATGACATTAAAAAAAGGAATGTGAAAATCACTGGTAAGCAATCCATGGTATTGCTTTTCAATTCTCACTATGATTGCATGGGAATGTATTTCTCAGGACTCATTAGATCAGGGATTTTGGCTTGGAGCTGTATTTGACATGGAGCTTGATAAATTGGTCAAGCTGCTTGGATCGATAATTGTCATCATTTGAACAGAAAATTAACATGAAAATATTTGTTTGCAGACACCCAGAGTCAAGTAACTGGAGGATTCTGTGGATACAACCACACAATGTAAAACAGAAACCCATTCAAATACTGTTCATCATTTCTTTTAATGCACTTTTAACATTACCTTCAACTTTCAAACCCAAAGCTAGCAGATTTTCCCGTTAGTCCCAGGGGAAAGTACTCAGCTTTTGGATGTACCTAGTTCAAATATGCCAGATCTCTCCAATTTCCTACTTACATGTTTTCTAAGAAAATCTCCCATGACAATTGCTTGTCAGAAAATGTGAATGAGTCATAACTCCTAAGCCCTATGAAACAATTTACAGGGATTTAGAAATAGGCAGGGATTATCACAGTTCATACACAAAATTAATACCACCTTTTTTGAATGATAGCAGCATTCGTTCAAACAATAGTCTCGCTTTGCTTTGAAAACTATGTAGCTCTTCATCCCAGTTTTAGCAGTCATGTTTCTTGTACAAAAATGCCAGCAAGGATATTAATAGCCTCCTCAATTATTAAAAAAAAATAAGATGCTCCCTATCCCATATGAAATTCTAGCTGCTCTGTGTTTCTAGTAAGGATGGTATTTCAGTTTACTGTGTTTATGAGGATGGTCAAACACTGAATGCAAAACTCAGTGGGTCTATACCATTTGAATAGAAATTATTCAAAAGTTAGATTATTAGACCTAATTTTCTTCTTTATGCAGGAAAACCAAGCAGCTGTACTTCAAAAAGGCATGCATTTAGATCCATAATGGGAAAGGTACTGAAATGGAAACAAATAGATGGAAGCGATTGCTTTAATTTCCAGATTTTACATACAAAGACTTAAATGCAATTTCTACAGGATGCCCAGCAAGCAAAACCCTTTAGAGCTTTGAGTCTCTCAGACAGCACTTTTAGAGATGTCTGCTGTGTAGTTTTTCTTGTGTCCTAGCAGATTTTCATCTGATGTTCCTAATGAGATTTCTTTAAATACATGAAAATAACACTTACTCAGTTTTCCTGAGCTACAGCAACGTCTGTGTTTCCTACAATGATAGCCTTTTCAATTTCTAATACCAAGACTTTGGCAGTAAGGCAAGGTATGTCCCTTCATTTGGGTGAAATGCTGACCTCCTTGAAAGTGGAGTTCTGTCATTGATTTCAGTAGGTCAAAGATTTCCCTGCATCTGGTATAAAATCAAGGGCATTTTTCATGACAAGTAAATATATGGTAATGGCACAAAGTTTCTAAATTCAGAATGGAATTGCCATTAACCGTGACAAAACCATGTTGCACAAAAGCTTTCCATTCACTAAGATTTCTGAAGTATTGCTTTGATCTTGTGGTTCATAAAGTTTTCAAGATTGGTTTAATACCTTTGGTGTTTATAAGGTATTTATCTAAACTTTTTATATTCATGTGATACACTGAAATTCTTAAGCCATTTATCAGCCTTTTAATCAGTAAATTATATGATGATAAAAACCCCCTCCCATATACATGTTATCATCCTGCCTTCCTTATAGACTGTTGTTGCATTTCAATAATTTAACTCAAATAAACAGTCTCTGAAAAGGAAAAGTTCCGATTACCAGTGAGAAAAAATGGTTTCAGCTTCCAAAGTGTATTCACAGCATAGGAGTTGAAAAGGGTTTTGTTTTATGGGTTTTGTTTGTTTTAATGTGGATCTCCAGAAAGTTGCAGAACCGCATCTCTTTCAAAAGTTTCTGATGAACACTAGGATCCGGGTTCTCACATGTGAAACCTCTATGTTTATGTGGGATTTTGTTTGGTTGTTTTGGGGGTTGTTTTCAATCTAGGAAAAGTATAATTTGAGCAAATTCTTGCCCTATATTATGCTAGTATAATACTGCTTTGGACTTTAGTGAGGAAGAACCTCAATCTTATCCCAAGTAGGTTGATATAAGGGCATTCTACCCCCAGAACTATTGCTAAGGTATTAAAATAATTAACTTTTTTTCTTGCCTTCTTTCTTAAGTTGCTGGATTTTGCTCCTGCCCTGCCACCTAGCAGCCTGCCTTTGGAAAACAAAACCCAATGTCTTCTTAAAGTTCTGTAAGGAAACTTATTCAGACAGAAGATGTTTACCTCTTGTCTAAGGACACTCAGAAATTCCAAATGCTTGACATACCCTCCAAAATTAATTACTGGAAAGGATATAAAACATGACAAAACAACACATCTCTAGATCACCTTTCTGAGTTGTTAGCACATGAACATTAGATGACTGAATCATTAGATTCCCCCCCCCTCCTTTTTCCCCCTCTACAGTATTAGATTTTTTTGCTCATTGGAAATGTGGCATGAAAATGGAAAACAACATGAACTTGTGCCCACATTAATTCTGTTTTGTCTTTTTGTGTTTGCTTTTGTTACAAGCAGCAAGGCGCGTAGCTCACTCAAAATCAATAGTGGCATGAACTCATTTGGTCTCTCCCAGGACAGCAGAATTTGCCAGCTGGTCAGAAGGACCTTCATGACGTCGGCTGGCAAAACCTTGCTGGTCTTTAGAGTTGTGTTTGACGTGGCACAACAGAATGCTAACCTGACCTCATCAGCTCAGATACCTCCCTGTCCTTTGGGAAAACAGAGTTGTGCAATGTAGCCTGTTCTAATAACTCCTGGCAAATGCAGGCCAACCTTTTCAGTCCAGCAGCCACAGCTGGGTAAGTTGTACGTCAGTCCCATTTCTTGGGTTAAAATGGGAATAGGCTTCCAAGCAATCTTGTTGTATAAACACTACATTAAAATTTGTTGGCTTCAATGTGTGTTTTTTCACACTGTCAAAAAGGGAATAAATTCAACCGTCTCTCTGAATTTTCCAAGACTGCCTCAGTTTTACTGTTCTCAATTGCTCAGCTATGATACCAGATAGCAAACAGGTATCTGATAGCATATATCCTGTAAAAGAGAAAGAATGTTTATCACAGTCATTTATATCGATCCTCATGACTTATGAACATCATAACTTCAGTTGATGTATATATAAACCAGCGACTAGGAATCTGTAACACAATACAGTACTGCTAAAAGCACACAAGGAGACTTCAGAGTTGAATTTCAGTGAATAAAATAGATTATGTAGTGGACTGAATAAAGAGAGATCTGCTTTTCTAAAAGATGTTAATAATTTTTACAGTAGGAAAGAAAAAAGATCAGAAATACATGTTGCTTTAATATTAGTGTACCATTCTAATAAGTGAGCCTGTACTTGAAAACTGTCAAGTGCATGAACAAGAAACAGGACTGCATGATAGAGCCTAACCCTGGAAAAGCAAAGAACTGGCACAATAGCTGTCACTAACAGTATACAAATAAAAATTGCTGAAATAGCCGTCTATGAATGCAGGGATGCTTAGTCCTGCATCACCAGAAATAAAAATAGAAAGAGAGTTTTCTGTTTCATTGACTATAAAAACAGTTAAAGTCCCACAGTCCCAGTGAGTTCAGTTCCACAGCTTCAGCACCTTCAGCAGGAAAGGCAGAAAAGAAGCTCCATCTGGTGGTGTGGTTGATTGTCACGGCTTTTCAATTTCATCTGATTGCAAATACATTCCTCTCCAGCAACAAAATGAAAAATTGAAATAACATGTAAAAGATTACCTGTCCTGCAAATGGAAGCAGTGTTATCTAATGCTTTAAAATCAGAAAACATTCTAAAGCCAGGACTTTGTATTTGAAGCAAATCAGAATTGAAGCCTTTCAAGACAAGGCACACATGATCCTGTCAGGGTAGTAATCTAACAAACGTGAAGGGGTGCATTAGCACACTTCAGGAGGTGACCTGGTGCAGCCTGGGGTGGGGAGAAGAGAAGGCAGGAATCGCTGGTTAAAGGATGAAAGAGGAGGAGGAGGTGTGTGAACGTGAAGTCAGGGTTGCTGCTGCACCTGTCACATAAAAGTTAATATTATTATTATTACTATTTGCAAAGAGTTGTTGAACAAACTGCAGCGATGCTGGTGGTCAGGTGAAATAATTGGACCTAAGCTTACAAATAATTTTAGCAAGTATTTAGTTCTAAGTGTCTCTGTACATGATTTCAGCAAAGTCACTGCTCTGCAGGACTGGGGGACATGTTCCCCCAAGCTGATGTTATAAAATGTTATAAGCATTGTAAAATATAAACCTAATTGGGTAGATAGTACTAAGTGGAGCTACTGAAGTTCTATGCTTACTTTCATGCACAAATTCATGTCTGCTACTGCTCCTTCAAGAACCCATAGCAAATTCTCTGAAGACATGAACCTAGTCCAAGTTTGTGCTAAACTACAGCAGTCTAAAACACTGATACGTATAAACCTTGTCCTGCATGCAAACTCAGGTAAATAAAATACACTTTGTCTACTCTTTTTTAGTGCCCGCATTTCAATGGGCAATATGCTGCATTTCGTCAAATCAATGTATCATTACTTTTTTTCTAAAGAGTAGGACAGAGACTAGTATTAATTATCCACAAAAAAAATCCATTTTAAAAGAATGATGGGAATACAGATTCAAGCATCAATACACTAAAAATTGCCTGAAGTCATATTGCCTTTATAACCTTAATGCAGCTCTTTTTTTATTTTTTTGAGCCCATCATTTAGGTTACAGCCTTTAATTATGCATTTTTAGGCCATTTTTCTTTCAGGACTGTCTCGTTAAGCACACAAGATAGACAGCTACTCAATGGTGTTGTCATTGCTTTCCTCCACATTGCTCAAAGTGTAGCTGTAGGCCTGACTTACTGAACAGTATTCCAGTCCTGCTCTGGAGATGTGATGGGTTTTCCTCACGGGATCCTCCATTGTGCTCAGCACTACAGTACCTTCAAGTGCTTCAGAAACAGGAGACTTCTGTGAGATGAAGTATTCCTGATTTTTAGCATTAGAGAGCTGAGCTGCAGAGAGGTGAAGGTAAAAAGTGTCCTTTTATTCTAAGTGCTCATTTTGGAAGTGTGCAACTTGACTTTTGAAATTGCTTATGAGAATAGAAGATTTTTCATGGACTCAGTACATCACTCCTTTTGATTTCAGCTGTAACGCAGTACCTCTGAAATCTGACTGCTTGGGTTATTGGGGTAGAAAGTTATCAATATGCATTAGGTAGCCAAGTTAGTTTGAGCAATTTGCATAGAACTGCCAGGTGCTTTATGTGAGGAGCAGCAGCAAAATTTAGTCCCTTCAGGCTGGAAAATCACTTGCCTCTGTGGCAGGACCATCCTTTTGCTTCCTGCATTCTTTGTAATTTGAAGAAAATGAAGTCCAAGTCCTCCAGCCATGTAAGTAGTATGTGATCATGGCATTAAAACCTTACTAAAGAATGTTATCATGATTCATATCACCACGAATTGGAATTGCAACCTTAATAAAGTTCTTTTAGACTTTTTGTTCCTACTGACTTGGCACAATTCAGAGCAGTTCCTTTTACAAGCCATCTGCAGATAATACATAGTTCAATACATTTTCATACAGTAAATATTTAAGAATAAGTTTAGCAAAATATGTTTCCTTTGCTGGTATCTGGACTACTAATCTGCTGTAACTCTGCTTCTGTCTCCATTTTCATATCCAACTAAAACAAAAAGACAAATCCCACATGTCTCCTATTTCTTTTCACTCCCAAACTGAGGAGACATTTAAAGGCTGCTACTTCCGTGATTCAGTACATCTTTTCTAATGTCTCTGTAATATGATAGACTGTGAATGCAACCTAATGGTGCCAAAACTGAGTTGTTTATCTTTTTACTCAGTGAAGCAGAAGGACTCCCTTCAGTTTGAAAATACTTCAAGAACAAGTCACACTGTAAGGAGTTCAAAAACAATTCAGTTGAAAGAAGACACTTTGTTTTCAAAATAAAGATGTTCTTGAAGAAGTGGTGCCATTCACACCCGGCTCTGTCTCCCATCCAAGAAACAGAAGTGCATGAGCACAGTTAAAGTGAACAGAAAGTTTCCACTGCTCCACGTTACTCTTTTCCCAACAGCAGTAAGTAGATCACTGTCCACTCATCCCACTGGACTTGTTCCTTTGATTTCTGGTAGTTAATATCCCTCTCCCCTACATACCACTATTTCCTAATCAGATAAGCAGTGCTACCCAGACCCTTTCCATCTGAGCATTTAACTTGCAAATCTAAGGATAACTCAACAAGACCAAGATTAGCCAGACCAGTCTTAGGGAGACAATATTTTGAGCCCTTAGTTATCTTATGAATTATTAATCAGGCTGGTGACACGAGGAGGAGCGACTTAACAACCAAGGGGGGATTAATGAGCTGATGAACTGAGCAAGAGTTTTAAGAGCAATGGATTAATTTTCATTGTGAATATTGAATGGATTCAGTGATTAAAAAAACTAAATTACCTCAAAGACCTATTTCAAGAGTAATTTTCTCTCCTTTGCAGTTTTCCTTTTTTACCCATTGTCCTTGAAAATTGCATTTAATTTCACTTAATTTTATATGCTGTTTTCTAGTTATCCTGGCAAGTGAAGAAAAAATGGCATTTCTTATTTCTCCCATGAGAAGGATGCATTCACTCCCCAACAGAAATCTCTTCCTTCTCACTCCAAGAGCAAAAAGTTTACCTTGGCCAAATGCAGAGTATTTTATTTAACTGTGAAGCCTGTCTTACTTTAAAATTTGAAGATTAATGACTCTGTGCAAAATTCTATGTCTCGTTCCTGCCATATTTTCAGGGGGGTGTCTTATCACTATGGTTAACATCTGAATCCATGTAGTCATCATTTCTTGATTCATGTTACAGAACAGGAAGACCCATAAAGTTTTGTCACTTGGCTGCAACAAGATGCAAATTGCCTTCTTTATTTTTCACATTTAAGTGGGACAGATAAAAGCAGTGAGGTGGTCACCTTTCAGTATGTTCTGCAGAGAGCTCCAGGCAACCAGTGAAGTCTGAAAGTTTTTTTTTTGAGATATCATGTCTTTACACTGATCCAATTTTTGCTGTTTGCTTGATTTAATGGATCATGCAGTTTCTTGTCTGGATTTTTTGCCTAAAACAAAAATCTGGGTATGTAGAAAGGTTTGCCTGTTCCTTAATGTGTTCCCAAACAAAGCAGCAACTTTAGGAAGAATACAAAGACCTCAGAGTCATTCTGGACAAAAAAAACCACCTAAAACCCCAGAAGCAGACTAGAACAGTCTGCTTGCATAACAACTGTGCACGCCTCCCAGGAAAGGTGCCTGGGAGACTTCCAGTCTTAAAAATCATGGGGACCAGAGGAAAAAGATAACCTCTTGTGTGTAGTTATGGCTTCAACTCACATACACATACACACTTCTATGTTTATACTCTTATCTGTGCTCCTGGGTTCTCATATACTCTCATGTGTTTATAGTCATATGTATGTGTGTATTTACATTAACTTGATGGTTAACCTTCACAAAGTCTTTTAAATACCTCCTGAACAAGACTTGCTTCCATTGATCCTATAAGCCAGTTTAACATTGGCACAGCTGGAAGGTGAGGGCAGGGAAAATATTTTTTGTGTACATCTAGACTGAAACTTTGAATCTTGCTCAAATGAATGAAATGTACAATTCTAATTTTAAACTTTTGATGATGCCACACTGGTCCCTAAACATTTAAATCCTGCTGAAAATACTACTCTTACCAGGGAACGTGGTTTTGGTTTGCTTGTGGGTTTGGGTCTTTTTTTTAATCTTTGGTTATTTTAAATTACTACACAGTATCTGTTGCTTGATTTCATAGATAATATTAGAGAGAAATCATGAATCCAGGCACTCCAGTAACCACTTTTTGAGAATCTGTGTGCAGGCAGGGTGGCTGCTCACCGCCCAGTCAGAGAAACAGGCTTTCAGCTGGCTAAGAGAACAGGCTCCTCTCCCTGTGGCTTTCTTCCTCTTCTGGCACCATCTCCAGCTTCTCTGTGCTTGAAACCAGTCACCACATGACTCTGATGTTGCATTGCAAAAGGGTGATTGAAATTTTACTGTGCTAAACTTGCAGGGCCAGACTTTGGTATTCATCCTCAGTGGAAACAGCTACAGCCAGCCCCACACAAGATTGGTGGGAAGTGCAGCACAGGACCTTTTATGATTTGGGGGTGTCACAGTGTGGGAACCTAGAATGCAGAGAATATTTCTCTGCCTGTTTTGAAAGGTTTTACCCCCCTGGACAGTACTGGTTTTGACCTTTGTCCATGGGAAAATTTGCCTAGCCTCTGGGAAGAATTTGAATCTACAATGGTGTGAATTAGGTGATAGAATACTATGTGAGATTATCACAGGGTGAAAAATTTAGAGTTTTTTGGTCTATTTGCATAGTAAATAGATAGAAGTAGAAAACCTCAAAATGGAGGACAAGTTGTAGTTAAAAGCTTCTTTCTCCTTGTTCACTACCTCCATATTTTGCAGCAATAGTGGTTTGGGATGATTGGATACAGAATTCTGCAGTTCCTGTCTACGTGATTTAGGAACTTGTTGGACATTGGTAAAAAAGTGAAAATACCTTGTGTTTTAAGCTTTCATTGGGTAATTTACCTTTAAAAAGGCTCTGAGATCTTGATAAGTTGTCTTCTTGCTGCATTCTCTGCTCTGTGCTACGTCTAGGCCACGCCAGTGGCTTGTACTCCTTAGATAAGAATTAATAAACACCTGTCTGGAGACTGAGAAACATGAAGTTCCATTCGCCTCCTTTTTTCTCCTGGCAAAAATCTGAACGTCTCCCCCATCAGGGAAGACAACAATTAATAATGTGGACAGCGTTATCAGAGAAACAGTTTAGTGGGAGAAAAATGCCAGTGGCTTTGCAGTCCCAATACTTAATAATAATATGCAGTAACACACACAAAAAAATGAACAAAAACAGGTACAAGAAATATTACTGATTTATTGGTGGGAATGGCAAATCCTCTCCTTGAAGCAGCCTGGAAGCTTGAGCTGTGACTGTAAAGAAGTACTCTGCACTGGTCTTAAGAGAAAATGCACCCGACTCTTAAATTTCTGTGCTGCCTTTTTTGGTTTTTTTTTAAGGTGTGGACAGGAAGGAATGCTTAGATTTATTTTCTCTTTGCATTGCATTCTGTATCTTCATGATGGTGTATTAAAGTAAATGTGTGATCTGCTCCAATCCCAGGAGCAGCACTAATGTAACTAGAAATAAAATGTTCTAAGGATATTATCAAGACAATTTCTGCAGGGACAGTTAATATCCTCTAGCACACCAACTCATATAACTAGAAAACTTATGTACAGATTGAGAACAGAACTGCTCCAAGGAGTTTAACATGATTGTGTTAATTGGTTAGTCAGTTTGAGGGGAAATGGTGCCTGTTATCTGTCACACCAGGAGAGCAGACGTTAGCAATGGAAAATGCAGCATTTTCCCCATTTGTTATGGGACGAGGAGAAGGACACATATTTATTGCCCATAGAAGGTCGAGATGGGTGTGGAAGCATTCCCTAGGATGTTTCCCAGAAGATGAAGGGGCAACCAGGGGAACATGGCCACAGTTTGTTACCTACTGCAAGGAAGTGTGAATAGAAAACAGACTACATGTTCCTCGTATTAGCCATAATGCGAGGGACAATTGATTTGTTTAGGAGGAGAGAGAAAGTGCATGTAAATTCCCCAGTATTATGCAGGGCCCTCACAAAACCTGATCCTTGGGAGGCAAGTGGAAGTGATGACCCTGCTTGAAAATAGATGAAACACACTCGTGCTCCCCAGAACCTTGTTGGATGAATTATCCCTCTCAATTCTTCTACCACTGTAATACCACAAACCTGAGTGAGTATGATATTTCCCAGATTACAGGGGGGTTTAAATCCAAGAAAAACAGATCAGATGGTTGACTGTTTGGGGGTTTTTAATGGCATTTTAAATCAAATCCAACAATGTGGTCCGTGGTTAGCATTCACTAATCTTCCTGGCTTGAATGGCTGCTTTGGGGAGTAGCTTGGCAGAGTCTGTAAGCCCCTTGAAGAACAAGTCTGAGTGGGACCTTTTTAACAGTCCATCACTGCTCTGAATATAGGGACTCAAGTGTGTAAAAAACAGGGTATAAAGCTCACTGTCCACATCTCCACCATCTTTCCACTTTCCTCCATGAAAAGAAACCCAGTTGACACTGATCAAGTAAATTGCTGATTTTCAGTCTTACGCGTTTTATTAATTTTAGATGAACACAGCACCAGAGGTACCTGTTTGTTTCTGTTTTGCCAAGTACTAATTATAATAGCCAAGGCTAAAAGATTTAGACAACTTCCCTCCTTCTCTTCTGCAGTCAACACTATTTTAGAAAGAAAACACAGTGACTGAAAATATTTTGATTCATCTTAAATACACAAACCAATTTCAGGCTGTGACAAATACTTGTTTAGATTTGATTTAATGAAACTCTAAATATTTTAATAATGTTGGGTTTTAAATCAGAAAATCCTGCAGTTAAGAATGTTCTTCCATAGTGAAAAAAAGTGCACGCAAGCAGCAGCTGGGCTTCACAAAAAGAGATACTGTACATAATGTGAGTATCAGACTTTTCTTTCCAAAATCAGTCATTTTATACAAAATCAGAATCAAATTTCACCAGTCCCTGGAAGTATTTGAGAGATCCTTCCATATTCCAACCTATTACCACAGATTGCCTCACAGCAATCCTTTCCTCTTTACTATATCCTGTAATTGTCTTTAAGCATGCAGAAACTGAATTGCCATAAAACTGCATTACCCTGTCATGGGTTTGAAATCCTTGGGAAAATTGATAGCTTTACATCTTAAATTATTTAAGGTTTAAAAGTTTTTTGTTTTGTTTTGGTTTTTTTTTTTACAATATAAAGAAATCCTATACCAAATTACTCCTAAAACTTAACAACCACTATTAAAATCTCAGCATTAACCAACAATTAGCATACATACACACACACACACACACATACATATATGTGATTTATGTCTCATTTAAAGATAGGGAAATTCTGTATGTTACAGCACAGACTACTGGACTTCTAAGTGGGCTTTTTAAATGCAGTTCAGTATCTTCAGGGAGTTCTCTAAAACACACTCTATAATAGGATAGCCGATATCTATGACTAAGAGTGGGTTAAAACTAATTGCCTGACATATGAACCAAAGTGACTGAACGGTGATGTGAATCCTTCAGTGCTCCACTGTGCTGCAGTGAACTACACTCCTGCCGGAATCCATAAAATACTGACTTAACACTGAATGTGCAACCATGAATGAATTTTGACTCTCTTGACCCTTCCCCGATATATTTTTTCCCTCATTTCTCTTCCCATCCATTAATACCCCCAGCAGAAAGCATAAATTGTATTAGCATAGAGAAGCTCATTAAAAAGCCCCAGCACACCCCACAAAAGCAGCCCCCCTCCAAAAAAAAATCAAATCAAACAAACAATAAAAACCCCTCTGCATGCTGCTTTGAGCATAGCTGAAATTTTCTGCCCGACTCTCTGGGCTTATTGATCAGAGGCTTGAACTTTTCACCCCTTTAGTAGCACAGGCTTTCTGATCGCCGCAGTGCGAGGCTCGTCTGCCCACAGAGGCTTCTGCTTGCGGGTGTGATAATAACTGACGTTAATCAAGTAGCTCCTTCCCCATTAGCGTTTGCACGCTTTAAATTAGAAGGCTACTGTGATTACACGGCCTTTTTTGATTCATAATAATCCAATCAATCTGATTTATCCAGGCAGTGCAGAATTCAGCCCTCCCCCACAGCGTTAAGGAGCCAGTGACCTCCGGAGAAGCAGCTTCCCCTCGGTCGCACGCGATGCAGGGCACAAGCCACCGAGCTGGGAGCCGCAGCAGCACTGTCCCGGTGTCACTGCAGCACACGGGCACTTGGAAAGCACGTGCCCTGGCACAACGGGGGCTGAGTCAGCCTAAGGAGCCAGAAGCTCTGGAATAGTGACTGTGCCGGGTACAAAACCAGCAACTACTCAGAAAGTTGCTTGGTGTCGTTTTAAATTAAATTGGAAGTCATGAAGCCAGGGGATAGGCAAAAGAAACAGTACAGTGTGGACGGCTGTGAGCCCTTGGCACAAGAGCTCTCTGCACTCCCTTGGAGGAGAGAGGCCTGAGGCCAAAAAGACTCCCCAGGCATAAGCAACCTTCCTGCGTCATGGTGACAAAGTGAACCACCCCCAGCATGCCTTGTTTCTACATGGTAATAGCCTGTACCCAGTTGGCTAATTGGTTTCTACCCCACCCCCTGCCTTTCCCATAAAAAGCCCCTGTTTCTGCTCTTGAGCAGGTTTTCCCTTCACAGGGGCTGCTGGACAATAAAAAGTACTTCTGTAGAATAGCGAAATGCGGCTCCTGTCTCTCTGTCCCTGAGTTTCCCTTGGGTGACTTCACAAAGAGCTGAAAAATCGCTACACTTGCTGAAATCCCCTGCTGCCCAGGGAGGCCTGCCACCATCCCTGGAAGAGTTGTTCTTTGCAGGATGCTCTCTCTAGGAAGGTTGCGGCACACCGGTGCTGACCAGTGTCAGCACTATCGGAGGAAGGCGGAAAAGCCGGATTTTTTGTGCATGCTTTGTGTGAAATATACAATGTACAGAACGAGCGGTGAGACAACACAGCACCTCCGAGGCAGGTCCTACTCCGTGGCTCTTGTGCAGGGCCTGCTTACCTGAGACTGTCAGGAGACGCGCCCTGGCGCAGTGCAGCCTCTCAATGCCTGCGGGGCCTGCATCAGCCTGCAGGGCTGCTCGGGAATCAGAAAACGGTTTGGGTTGGAAGGGACAGTAAAGATCATCCAGTTCCATCCCCTCTGCCATAGGCAGGGACACCTTCCACTAGACCAAGTTGCTCAAAGCCCCATCCAACCTGGCCTTGAACACTTCCAGGGGCAGGGCATCCACAGCTTCTCTGGAAAACCTGTTCCAGTGCCTCACCACCCTCACAATAAAGAACTTCTTCTTAGTATCTAATCTAACCCTACTCTCTTTCAGTTTGAAGCCATTGCTCCCCGTCCTGTCACTCCAGGCTCTTGGAAAAGGTCCCTCTCCAGCCTGTGTGCTCCCTCCGGGCACTGAAGCACCCTCGTGCTTTAACCACCGCGTACTCAGCAGCTGCACACCCGGCCCCTGCGGGGTCGGTGCCCGATTCGTGCCAGGGCTGCTCAGAGCCCGCAGGGACCGAGAGCCCCGAGCGGCCACCGGCGCTGGGCAGGGCAGGGCAGGGCACGGCCGACAGCGGCCACCGCGGCTCCGCCGCCTCCACAGCGGAAGCAGCTGCGCCGCCGGAGCCGGCGGACGTGACCTCACGGCACGGCCCCTTCCCGGCCCTCCTCGCCGCGTCTGGCCGCTGCCGGTGGGCCGCACAGGAGGAGGAGGAGAAGGAGGAGGAGGAGGAGGAGGAAGGCGGGCGGGATCCGGGATGCTGCCGGCGCAGCTCGGGCGCGCGCCGCGGCACCTGCTGGTGTGCGAGCGCGGCCACGCGCGCCACCCGCGCTCGCGGCACGCGGCGCACGTGCGGGACCACGCCTACAGCTGCCGCGTGAGTGGCGCGAGCGCGGGGGCCCGGTCGGCGCGGGCCCGGGGGCTCGGCGGGATCCCCTCAGGGAGGCGCGAAGGGAAGGGAAAGGGAAAGGAAGGGAAGCAGCTGCCTGAGGATCCCATGCCGCCCGTCCCCGGGGGTTCTGCCCGTCAGCCGCTCCAGGGACGCGCAGCCGGTGCCCCACTCGCGCCGGGCTCTTGTGTTCTGGGGGGCTCCTCCGTCCTTGCCAGAGCGCGCCTCATTTTTGGGGAGGGGAAATAAAAGCAAATTAGCCCCGCTTGTGCTTGTGGTCTCGCGCAGCGTGGGAAAATCCCCCAAACTCTCTCCTTCCTCCAGGAGTGAAAGAGCGGGCGGGTAGGAGGAGCAGAGGGGTGAAGCAGTGGGAAAGGTGATGGTGCCGATTTTAGGAGCTCTCTGAACACAGGCGCAGGGTCCCGTTTAGAAAGGAGACATTGCTTATTCCGCGCAGGGCGCAAGGCGGAGGTTTCCACAAATCCAGCACACCACCTATCAAAACTTTACGCTGTTTATGCATTTCAGCAAACAAAGGAATTCGTGTTCATTGCCTACAAGTTACATTGTTCTCTTATTAATTAGTATTCTATCTTCTGTTGGTTAATGAGTCTCTCATACTAATTAATACGCTTGCTCAGTCTTTCTCTCTTTTGGAGCCAGGGGGTCTCTGGGTCGGAGGCCGTGATCTCCACCTCCCGGAATTCCCTTTTATCCAGTCAGAGCTGATTCAGCACAGTTGCTAGGTTTATTAAGTTTCTTACTTATCTTGGGAGTTCTGCCAAATGTCTTTTTGGCCCATAAATTTTTCATTCTTTCCCCTCACTGTCAGTGGTACATCCTTCTCCCCAAGCTTTGTTAACCTCGCCCTGGGTCTGAGATTACTGAAGCATGTCCAGCCCTAAACTTTAAGACACCTGGACTTCACTTAGGGCTTGTTAGCTGTGCTCTTGTTTCATGGATTAAATATCCCTTCTTGTTGATTAGGCTTGAAAGTGTACAAAGACCAAACATCAAAGAACCTCCTTCCTTAAGAAAATTTTTAGGTATCGCACATTTTGCAACAATCAGACAGGACCTTGTTTCATAACCCCCTTCTCACTCCCTGTAACTCTCTGGGCTAATTGTTAACTATTTCTGACTTCTGAGACAATTTTTAGCAGCTAATCAGAAAGCTTTCTACTGGTGTGGCAGGCAGCTTGTTTGTTTGTCAGTCCTTACTTCTCTTGAATACGTATTCCTTGAATACGCACCTGTTCTCCAAAAGCTCTGGGAAAGAAGTTATTTGAGGGATGGAGGGAGGAGCAAGGGGATGGAGCTCTATGCTGCCTGGGATGCTTACTTGCCCATGTATTACTTGCCGTGTACTACCTTGTTTTCCCTGGTCTGCCAGAGTTCAGGGTTCTCTTGATCTATGGAAAACGTACAGGAAAGATTTTAAGCAAAAGGTAGATTAAAGATTCTACTTTGGTCTTTGCTTTTCCACTAGGATTACAGAAATGCTCAGCCTACATTTTTAGTTACAACTGCTTCAACAAGTACTCCAGCAAGGGCTGAAGGAGGTGTCCCATGCGACATCAAGCTAAATATATAACGATGTGAAACAAATCTTCTGTTAACTCATGCTGTGTAAGATCACATCTCTATGTAATACATCAAATGCTATTGTATAGCAAAAAAAGCGAAAAAAGACCCAAATAATGTACTTGGTGTACCTAGAGACTATGAAAATTGATACATTTTTAAGACAATAGCCTGATATTACTCTTTTTCCATCTCATTTTGATACAATATACTGATGTCTTTGAAAAAATAGAGGTTTTCTTTTGTATTTCTTGTTGTTTTATTTGGTTGAGTGTTTTTTCAGAACAGGTTTTAGGATAGGATTTACATTACAAATATGTTCCTAATAGGTGTCTTTTTTGATCCCGGAATGTGGCATGCTACCTGAAGTGCTGAAAAGCACAATGGCAGATATTGGAGAGTACTATCTGGTGAGGAATTTACCCGTTCATGAATTGGTCGCTCATGAATTCATTGAGGCTTTCGTGAAGAAAGGTAAGGAGGAAATCAGAACAGAACAAATGCAGTAGTAATGTACTTTTTTTATAGCACGGTAAAATTTTTAATAGTCTTATTATTATTTATTCTGAAAAGTATTTTAGAGGAAGGGAAGGAAAAACACTAAGCAAATTCTGCATGAGGTTTTTTATATGATTTTTTCTGCTTTGTCATGTATGACAACATTTGTTTACACCCACTGGTTCCAAAATTCCTGTGACTGTTCCTTATAAATTTCCCCCTATTCCATCTCAATTCCGAAAGCCAGCTATCAAGAGGGCTTCCATGTATCCTCACACCTGTTTCTTCTACACCTCACCTTTATGCAGATTCTTGTAGAAATCTTCCTTCTCCCTTTATCGTTCCTTCATACTTCAACACAGAGCTGTGTTGAGCCATGTTCCACAGCAGGCAAGAGAAAAATGTGCTTCCTTATTTTTGATATTTCACTAACGGAGCTGTGACAGCTCATCCTTAGCCAGTAAGAGCAAAGAGGATGCAAAGGAAGATGCAGCCTCTGCCCAGCCAACTTGCTGTTGCATAGTCAGAGCATGCTGTTCTCACCTCGCAGGGCCCACTCCTTTGGCTTATGATAGCTCTCGTACCCTTCAGCTGATAGCCAGAGAGACAAAAAAAATTTACAGGAAAAGAGAGGGGAGCAGAGAACATATCAATGAAACAGGAGAATAAGAGATCCATTACTTGCTAAATGTGGGACTCTTTTCTTATTTCCTTTAATCTCATGAATGTTTTTTATGCCAGTAGTGTTGTGGAAGCAATACAGCATTTGTACACAGAGTGCACAGGATCTGACACTTGTATTTTAAAAACCAAAATTGATTAGTGGCAGATAATGCGACAAAATTATTTAGTAATGTGAGCATCTTCCACCATGTCTTTGTGTGGACTGGTAATAGAAATATGTCTGGGGAAAAAATTGGGTCTTCCATTTGCTGGCTGGGGAGAGTCACAGGTGGAAGGAAAGAAAATGTTTTCATATTGGGGTGTATTGTTAACATTATTCCTAGTACAGGTCCTTTAAAATATTGCCAGAACAGGGTTTATATAAATAATAACAATGCCATTTTGCTTGAGAAGGTGGAAGAAAGTTAGTTGATAAAAACACTAGAGTGATTCAGATGGTATTTGGCATGTTTGGTTATCTTGAAGTGAGCTGTTTTTATTGTCATGTCTGCCTTTATAGACTGTGTAATCTCATGTTTTTCTGCTTTACTGTTAAAGGTTCATGCTATGCACTTACCTATAAGACAAAAATTGATCAAGATAATACTGCAGCTCTGCTACCAAATGGTATGGGGGATTTGTTTTGATTTCAGTAATACATGTCGATTGTGGCCTGGGTTGGTTTGGGTTGGGTTTTTTTGTTCTGTTTTGTTTTGGGGGGTTTTTGGGGTTTTTTTTTGGAATGATGTAAACTGGAAAATAATGCTTACTGTACTTGCCAACTTTGTTAGAAATTTGTGTGAATTGTAAAAAATACTAATTTTACCTCTTTTCTTATTCATGCTGTTGAATTATATACTTCATCTAAAAGAAATTAAAAAACAATAAAAATCAGCTTTGCTTATGTATAGTCAGATTGTCAGTGCTTCAACCGTAATTGCAATTGCTACAGGGGATTATTTTTGTGAAAACACTGCATTCCAACTTCTTGTTTCCTACTGATATTTAAGACAGAATTTGTACCAAAAAAGAAAGTTATCAGCACTGCTTAGGAACGGTTTTAAAATATGAAGTATTTATTCTCATGAGATCCCAGCTTGGGTACTTCATTCAACTCTGGGTCCCCAGCACAGGAAGGACATGGACCTACTGGAACAAGTCCAGAGGTGGCCACCAAGATGCTCACAGGTCTGATCACCTCTCCTATGAAGACAGGCTGAGAGAGCTGGGGTTGTTGAGCTTGGAGAAGAGAAGGCTCTGGGTACAATCAGAGCACCTTCCTGTACCTAAAGGGGCCTGAAAAAGTATCATAGAGGAAATTTTTAAAAGATCATGTAGTAATAGGACGTGGGGGAATGGATTCAAACTGGAAGAGAGTAGGTTTAGATTGGATGTTAGGGAAAAAGTCTTTACTGTGAGGGTGGTGAGGCCCTGGAACAGGCTGCTTAGAGAAATTGTGGATGCCCCATCCCTGGAAGTGTTCAAGGCCAGGCTGGATGGCACTTTGAGCAACCTGGTCTAGTGGAAGGTGTTCTTGCCCATGGAAGGTTGGTTAGAACTGCATGATCTTTAATACCCTTTTCAACCCAACTAATTTGATGATTCTGTGATTCCCTGAGAACTATGTAACGTGTTAAAAGTCTGTTTAAATTGCATCACAGTTTTATGACAAGACCATAAAACGTCCCACAGCTGAGATGAGAAAATGAAGCTATTTTGAGCTTCAATTACATTGTCTTATTTCTGTTTAACACTATATAATAGAAATACAAACTGGTCTGTCTGCTGTCTAGCCTAAGAAGCTGTAATATGACAGGTGCCCATGAGGGCATGAATAAATTCAGATTGTTTAGGAGAATTCTTTTCTGTGTCTGTTAGCACAGTCCTGGCAAAATGGATACGTGATAGCAATGGAGTTTGTGTGATACAGGTGTTACAAGCTGTGCACAATTATTGCAGAGACAGTGTTACACTTCCTGGTGATGTCACTGTCTGAACTCTTCCTCTGCAGCCTTATTTGTTTGTGTTCCGTACTTGTGCAGTAGAACCCAGAAACTGTGGTGGAGAGCTGTTGTGTGAAGCTCTGTACCAAGCAGCAGCAGCCAGATCTGGTTTATGAGCACAGAAGCAGAGTTGTTCCAGCACGTATCAGCTCATTGCTAACAAGCATAGTTTACTCAGTGTGAGTAGTCCCACTGGACCTGGAGGAACTGCTTTTGTTTATTTAGTTGAGCAGTGCATGTTGAGCATGAATGTTTACTAAATCAGACCCTTGTGTAATGTAGTGCTCAGCTAATGACACAGCAAGTGCTAGGACATGAGTGGAGGAAAGATGGAGACAATGAACTGAGTAGTACAGTAAAAAAGCTATGATTATCTCAGGAATAATATTACGCTTTTCTTACTCTAGAGAGTAAGAAAGAGTCCTCTTTGATAAAAAAAGAATAATTGGGTTATAACCTTTTTTTTTTTAAGGATTAATCTGGTAATCCATTTAACTGGAACTAAGTAGTCTGCATTACATTAGTAATACCATTGATCCAAAGCTAACGTTGTAAAAGGTATATGGTTCTCTGAAGGCTTCAAAGGGAACCAAGTAGAAGATTATTTCTACTAAAATTTGTTTTGTTTATAGGTAAACTAATTCTGTCAGTTGATAAGGATACTTATGAGGAACTTGGACTGCAGGGTCGCCCTTCTCGGTATTCAGGCAAAAAAGTAATGAGATATAGTAAGTATGATTTATATTAACAGGGCTTATTTAAGAAGCACCTTGTTAGGATGTTGAAACTTCCCTTTCACTAAAATTAGTTATTGTCTGGGTTACATTTTTCCAGATGAAAATACAAGGACTGCCTGAAGAGAGAAAGTACTTTTTCTCCAAGTAGTAAAGCAGCTGTAAGGACACAAATACATCATCTTTTCAGTACTCTATAAAATTTTTCATTTCAGGGGTTCTCATTGTGTTGTTTGTACTGGAGTGATGTAGGACTCAAGAATTTTTTTATACCCTGCATAATGTCTGTACCTACTGATTTAAGTCAGAAAATTTTAAACTGATTAAGAAGGTGTTTAAAGTCTGTGCACTATACAAAATCAGTGAAGAGCCTCACCCAAGACTGCTTGCTTGAAAGGGAGAATTGTCCCATGTTTCACACATTCAAAATGGTGATCTCCATATACCAAGTACTTGGAAAACATAATTTTTTAACAGCTGCAGGCGAGATATCTTGAGTGTGATTTTTGTTGATTTGTCTTTTTAGTAAATAAAAAAACCTAAACACGAACACTATGCCATTTGAAATGTATTGGAACTTGCAGCAGCTGATAGGTAGTTACATAAAAACTTCAGGAGGGGAAATTTGTTATCTCTAGTAAGTATTTTGGCAAAATGGGACATCATTTTTACCATTCTGATTGTCAAAATGTATCATGAAACTTCCATTTGAAAAATAAATATAACTTATCAATTCACCTAGGAGAAAACCAACCTGTTGAAAAAGTGTCATCACTGTATACATGACTTTTGTTGTTAGAAATTCTAGCTTTTTTTTTTTTTTTTTTACTGCTAATAGCTCACCTAATTACCAGGATATTTTTAAGGCACAGTTTGGGGACTTCTGTCAGTGCCATTTCAAAAAAAATCTGTCCCTTTAGTCAGTAGGAGGCAGTTCCAGATTAATCAAAATAAGGACAGCAGGAGGTGAATATTTATTTACACAATGAGGAGTCATATTTGCATAATCAAATACTTTGAAAAAATCTGTGTATGTTAAAAGGAAGTTGAATGTTCTTTGGTTTCTTTGTTCTCTTCTAATTTAATAATAAAATTTATTTCAGTTGAGTACCAATAGCTATTGTGCATTTTCTGCAGTTATCACTATTGACTTGACTGATGCTGGCTTTTACCCTGAGAGCAAGAAACATAACAGAGTGCTTTGGGCCTTGAAAGAAAAGAAACCGCTAGAATTTGACTTCCTACTGGCTTGGGATAATACAGGTAATAAGAACTAAATGTAAAACTAAAATGCCACTGACATGAAGTCCAAAGATTTTTAGTTTACTGTTCTTTTCTAGTGATTGTCCAAATGCATTTTCAGTGGAGGGAAAAGTTAGATTAAAATGTGTATGGCTGGGACTTTGATGTGTTTATTTGTTTGGGGTGGGGAGGGTGTTACTTCCTATGCACAGAACAACTCTGTTCAGGAACACAACAGTGATTCATGGGAGATATATTAGTTGGTTCATTTCCTTTCGCTATCTTGCCCAGGCTTTCTGGCAAAACTTTGCCTATTTGATGGTGCTGCCTCTTCTTTATAAATTTGTGACATACATAGCAATTATCAATACACTTTTTTTTTTATTAATACACATATGTATCTGGTTACATACTTAGTATGGGGAACTCTGATTTCCTCAGTAGTTACAGGACCTGTACAGAGTCCCTGTTTCCATCGTGTGCCATGTGCACTGATACACAGTGTGCTGTTTGATCACTTTATTCTCAAGCACTTGTTTGAGGTTGGAGCCAAGTAAGAGGTTGCTATAAGAAATCCTTATTTCAAATCATCTTCTAGTATTTGTTTATCTACTGTTTTCTAATTACAATATTTTTTCTTCTGGGACTCAAGTATTGTTCCTCCTCTGAGGGTAATTTTTCAGTCTCCAGCTGTTTGTATTACCTCAGAACAGGCTGTATGTAGGAATATGTAGCATTTGCATAGAATTGATGAAAACGGCAAGTGTCTGTACTGAAAAACATGGCTTTCTTCATCACAGACGTCTAGCTTTCGGTGTTGTTCTGCTTTGAGTCTCCACACTAGGGAGAAGGGATATTAGAAAGGTCCCTGAGAATGCTTTCCCATCTCCTCTTTATATTGTTCCATTTTCCTGGCTCTTCAAGACCAAATCTGAGGAGTTAACTGATGTGAGAAATGGAAGCTGCTTACAAGCTCCTTTAGGAGTGTCCCATGTTTCACTTTAGTCATTCATGTTTCCCCTCCCCCTTTCTAAGTACTAATCATATGACAAGGATACTCCCTTGTTTGTCATACAGAAATTGTTTAAAGGCTTGCAATTCCCGTCCTTGTAATCTTCAGGAAAGAGTCACAGTGAAGGCTGTTGCTACCATAAATGGTGACATAAATCCAACTGAGGTGGCAGATCTTCACGCTCAGCTTGCTTGGATTTATTGACGCTGGGCCGAGAGCAAAATGCCTCTAGGGCCACTATTTTTCTTATGTTTGCTGCTCCCATGTTAACAGCATTCAGGAAGAAGAGCATTTTTTCCCCTCACTTTCTTACATCCCAAAAACAGGTCAGGTCAATCATTTCCTGAATATGGAGTTAAATCTGAATGCCTTTCTGTGCTAGAATCTTGTGCTCTTAACACACAAAAGACTATTAGTTCCTTAGTACTGACAAAAATAAAACTTTTATAGGTTTTTATTAATAGATATGAGACATTGTGTAGATTCTGCTGGAAGGGGAAAAGTGGGCTGTGTTTTGTCAAGAGAATCTGTGTCCTCTGTGACCATTCTGCTTTCTGCCTTCCTGCTGATAACTAGTGTTTCTTGCTATGGCCAGCGCTGCGGGATTTGTGGTTTTTATACCCAAGTTTCCCACATTGTGGTTTTGGCACCAAGAAGAACAGAAAAAGGAAATATGAAGTGTCTCATGTCTTTAATGACAAAGACAATGCAATCTTTTTTTCTATTGCTGTAATTTCTATCACAATTTTATGTGTTTGTTGGACGAAATTCAGTGGCCTCTGAAAAGCTTTGGTGATACGCCTGGTTGCTGTTAACATGGAAAGCTATGCTGTAGCTAGAGGAATTGTTCTCTTAGGGTCTTGACTGTAGTCTTTGAGATTTCCTACATTTAGGGCTATAGCTGAGGCTCTCGCAGCAGACATGTAAATGTATGGTTTTCTATATTATACTAGGAATTCTAGGTCACTGTTATACATTCTCTGAACCTGTTAGTCTAACAAATGCCAATAGAAAGTAAGGAAGATGATCTCTCCTGGCACTCTTCAGACTTAAGTGTATCTATATTAAAAACACTAAATTAAAAAGAATCCAGTGACTGCCTGTCTTTGTCACTGTGCCCTTTGGAACAGCCTTTTTTTGAAGAATGACTAAAAAAGATGTCCTTAACCCTCCTTTTTCTACTCCCCCAAATTATTGTTCTTGATGACATAAATATGGCTGATAGACATTAGGCACTTCGTATTTTCTGATAGCAACTTTAGATATAATATTCCACAGTGAATTCTACCCTGTTCTTGAATTTCTGCTCTTATTATATGCCTTTTCTGTGGTATTTAAATATTGCTCTGCACTTCAGACTTTTCATGAGTAAGGTATTATTTCTTGGTCTCCTAGACACCCATTGTTATTTTATGAAAATAGCACACATTATCTGGAATTTGAAATTTAGGAGAATTGATTCCATGTCAATTACCTTCCTGTTTCAAAAGCAAGTAGATTAATATCTCTGCATTTAAAATATGCCTGCTTAGGTTAGTTTTTTCGTCTAGGTTAGGATTTTAGAATTTTTCCTGCTGTTTTGGATCTCTTACTAGTACTTTCCCACAAGTCCATGTACATTTAACTCTTACAGCCATACTGCATTTGAAGATTTATTAGGGGGGTTGGAGAGGAGTGGGTGTTTATTCTTCTAGCAAATGACATTTGTGATATATTTTGATTTCTTTACCCTCTTCCCTTCCTTCTCTCTTCAGTCCTTGTGCTCCATATTATCCTAGAATTCCTCTTGACATCATTGATAAATCTGTTCTTAAACCTGTAATCACATGCTCACTTTTCCATTATTTAGGGAAAACTCTGCTCTGAGATGATGTTCCTGCTCCATTTTTTCTGTTCCTTTTCAGGAACACTCTGAGTTCCTCTTTTTAACAAGCTCATTTTATTACTTACCCAGTTAATTCTGCTTGAATTTTCTATTGTCAAATCTGTACTTTGTAGTTAGATAGCAAATTTACTGAGCTGTACTAAGTTACTGAATTTTGCACTAACTTTTATTTCCAAGAAGATGAGGAAGCTGAAGATTGTAAGGCTTGTGCCATAGACTAAAAGCATTTAAGCAGTTTCATGCTGCATTTTTTTGTATTTATGTACAATGTTTCATGTATTCACTGCTTCTTCTGTTTGGTAGTTTCATAACAGCTGTTTGTGGTACTGTGTTGTTAAGGTGCAGAGGGATCAACATTGATGTCATACTTTTCAAAAAACCAAATACAGGCCCTGAAGCCAAAAATAACATTCAGCACCTTAAGGGACTTGCAGTGTCCAGTGTTACAAAGTAATGAACTACAAGGAAAGGCAGAGGAGTCCTGCAGTACAGAGGAGCTCTTTGAATGGCTGGGTGCTGTCTTGAATCAAGTTAGCTTGTAAGTATTTGAATTTGTTTGATCCTTAAAAATGTTTTAAGTAAGGAAAGCCACAATTTATTTTAAGAAATAGTTAAATAATAAATAAGACAGACAATGTTTTGTAAGTGGGAAGTCTGTTATGCCATTAAATGTTTGTTTTAAGTCTTGAATGACTTTATCTGTGTTTTTAGATATGTAGTGGTTTGGGCTGACATAGAGTTAATTTTCTTTGTAGTAACTGCTGTGGTGCTGTGCTTTGGATTTGTGACCAAGAATATTGATAACAGGGGGTGTTTTAGCTATTGATGGGCAGGGCTTGCACAGTCTCAGGGCCTTTTTCTGTGTCTCATTCAGCCCTGCCAGTGAGGAGGCTGGAAGGCAATCCAGCCAGGACAGCAGACCCCAGCTGAGCAGAGGGATATCTCACACCATGGGATATGGTGTCATGCTCAGTAATAAAAGCTGGGGCAAGAGTGGGTGGAAGGGAAATGTTCAGAGTTCCAGTGTTTGTCTTCCCAAGTCAGTAAGAAGCCCTGCCTTCCTGGAGATGGCTACACATCTGCCTGCCCATGGGAAGTAGTAAATTAATTCCTTTGTGTGCTTTACTTTCATGTGGAACTTTTCCTCTGCTTATTAAATTGTCTTTATCTCAACCCATGCATTTTCTCCCATTACCCTTTCAGTTCTAGGTGGGAGTGAGTGAGCGAGCAGCTGTGTGGTGTTTAGGTGATTACAGGGTTAACCCACAGCACCATGAGATCTTTTGTATTGATTTCTTGGTCATTAGTTACTTTGGTATTAATTTAGATTATATGCATAGGTCCTACTTGTTTGGTACAAGTTCTGATTAGTAAGACATCCTATAGAATATTTAAAGCGTATTTATTTCAGTTGCTTTACTGTTTCTTTTTTTCTTCCAGAGACAACAAATCCTCCAGCTTCTTATCAACTTATTGCTGCCCTGAGCCCAACACAGTGGTGGAAAAAGCTTTTTTGTGCACAATCACAGGCTTTATAATTCCTGAGAAGATTATTCAGTTATTGGAGCAGCTGTGGTAAGGGCTGACAGGAGCACATTACTAAAACACTTCTACTCAAACACTTCTTAATACATGAAATCAGTTTTAAATACTTTTGTATGGTAAATACAAAAGTTGGAGGTAAATAGCAAAATATATAAATGAAGACTTTTTTTTTTAGTTAGGAAATGAGCTGGAAGCTTGACATCAGTATAAAAAGAAAGTAATAAACAATTTTGGCTGCCTCAAATTTGAAAAAGCCTGCCCTGTATTCTAGTCATGAATTTGGTTTTTATCTGAATTTCTAAGAAACTGTGTCTGTACTGTACTCCTGCACTTTTAAAATGTGGAGTGGATAATGTCTGGCTTTGATTATTCATAATCTATTTCCTCCCTGGTGGTAAAAGTATTTGTGTCAAGCATAGCCCAACTATGTTACTTCCTCCATTGTCTTTTTTCTTCCCTGATAGCAATTGTTCTCATTAAATGTCCAATTTTCTGAAAGACAGTGCATGCTCTAGGAAAGTCTGAACTGCTACTTTACAACTTAGAACTTTTTCTAATTGCTACAACTTGCAGGCTTGCCATGTATAAAACTATAATAGGATGATTCCTACTATAGTAGGAATAATAGATAGTCAATCTTACTTTGTTCCCCAATGTATTCTGATCGAATATTTTCTTTTGAGTTTATTTATTATGGACTAAACAGGGTTCTTTAACTGTTAATGAATTTTCACTAAAGTGTGTCTTTGATTGTTTTACTTTATACTGTAGACTTGAATGTGCTGCCTATTCCATTAAAATCACTGATTATTTTGTCTTCTTGCTTGCAGTTGCTATTTTGGTGAACCAAAACTGGCATATTGGCTGACCTTAACGGTGCATGGCTTTGCAGACAGCCCTGTTTCCTGGAGAGAAAATGAACATGGTTTCCACAAAGGAGGAGAGAACTTGTACAACTTTGTCATTTTTAGAAATCTGGACTACTGGCTTCAGATGGCTGTAGGAGCTCATGATGATTGTCCTCCATAAAGCTACGTCCATAGAAGAAGTTCTCTAATTGTTACTGACAGAAAACTAATAAAATATTTTTTATACAAGTAGTTATGTAACAGATTAAGTACTAAGAGTCTATACATGCTTTTGTTATTTTTAGACAATGGAAGGAATGGATTTTTGTTTCTTCACTGTCATACAATGCCTTCTGAAAAACTTCAACAGTCTAGGAAAAGTTAAGTTTTTGAGAGTTTTTCTCAGGAATTTGCTGTAGGTAGTCCTCTTTTCCAGGAGAAAATTCGGAATTTGAAAGTTAGCTTTACAGATTGCTGGCTAAAATATTTGACAGGAAAGCTCACTTGGGGATTAAGTGTTTTATTTCTTTACATTAAAGATTTGCAAAACCTTCATATCCCTGTTTAAGATATTTCAGCCTACATGCTAGCAAAAAATCCCAAGGGGAAGATGTGTCCTCCCTGATTTGGTAGCGGCTAGGAGAATAAAGGTGAGGAGAAGGTGTGTGGCCATGGAAGGAGCAGCCATTAAACATGGAAAAAGTGAAGGCTTACTGACCTGCAGATCTGATTTTGCAGATCACAGTTGGTTATCAGAGGTATATTTCTGACAGTGATGCAGAAGTCTGATGCTTGCTTTCTTAATTGACCTACACACACATACTCGCACAAACACACACACAATCTCTACTTTCAAAAGCAGTGTGTGGTTCTTGCTTACAGAGCGACTCATGGAGCTGAGTCTCACTGTGATGTTATTGCAGACATTTCTGAGAAGAAAGCTGTGGACGTGCACTCAAGCAATGCACTTGATGTGAAACAGGTTTCATTAACAATAAGTGGTAATGCTGAGAGCATAGGCAGCTATAAGGAATGCAAGCTACTCCTGTTGAAATCCATGGAAGGGTGGATGGTGGGTTGGGGAAGGCAGGATTTGGGGTATATTTTAAGGAGTGGGTATGCATCATTGAAGTACCAATGCTGTGCTAAAATTGAAGTTGTTCACTTGATGAAGGGAGAGATTGGTACTGGAAATTGGGGAACTGTAGTGAAAACTTTCACTGTAGTGAAAGTGCTGAGGTGAGTGGCACAGAAAAGCAGGAAGAGTTTGGGAAGCAACTGAACTCTATTTTTATCTGTTTTATTGTTTCTCTTCAGTGAGGAGAGTCATGCTGGATGATTCACCAGGTGGTGTTTATCTATCACACACCTCCACTAACCATAACCTCCTTTGGCTCAAGTTTTGCTATTTGAGTTTGCTACTCAAGTTGTGTCTTACAAACACAACTCTGATGAATCAGCAAACAGTTTTTTAAATCATGACATTGTTTCTCAAAATCCTGCTGCCATGTGTTTCTAGAAGGCTACCAGGAACAGAAGTCACATGTACAGACACAGACTCACACAATCACAGACTGAACAGACAACGGTACAAGGGTCTGGGAAAATTTTTGCCTTGGCATATGACTAGTCAATACTTAACATGGTTGACTCAAGCATTGTGTTTCCATTGTGTTTCATTACTGTGCATCAGTGTGAATGGCTTGAGCTGTTGACCAAAGTCTGCTTTTGAAAGTGTCTGTTGAGGCATTATGGACTTTCACAAAAGAAACCAGTCACAAGAAGTATCTTCCTTTTTCCTCTTGACCAGAAGGCTGAGTTTTTACTTGAGCTTTCCTGGAAGCTATGCTTGTAGCAGAAATTCTAATACAAAGTTAAAAATCCTAAATTTTTTTGAAAATTGAAGTTTGTAGCTTCAGAGCTACTAACTGTAGGCCCAGTGAATGCGATCATCTTTCTATCAGATTGTAGTAAAACCTTTTCCTCAACAATGTGTATGCAGGCATACAAACAAGTGTAATATATACTGCTTGGGGGGAATAAAACACCACCCAGAATTAAGAGTCTTGTATGGGTGGGTTTGCTTCTCATAGTGATTCTAAAAGCAGCTGTGGGACTTGACTTTAAAGTGGCAGCAGGAGGAGCAGGTGAAATGATTTTTCTAATGAGTACTTGGTTGCAAGAGCAGGTTGGGCACCTTGGTGGAGTAGGTGCTGCAGAAGTGCTGGTGGGTCCATAGTAATTGCCTCAGTGAGACCATTCTGGAAGGGAAGCTGAGAAGAAGGATTTTAGCTCTCAGTTCTCCTCAGCATGTGACTATTAAGGTTAATTTTTCTTTTTTTGTGGATGTCTAGGGAAATCTCAGCAGATTGGTCAGTAGTTACCTTTGCCTCCTGTGTACATAGACAATGGGCTGCAGGCATTTCTCAAAGCTCAGTGTTGTAGTGGCTGTGCTGCTTCCTACAGTCCATAGTTGTCTGCTGATGGTGGCTTCAAATGGCTCTTAGAGCTAAGGAAGGGATTAAAATACTGCCTCTGAATCCTGTAATTTGAGATGCTGGGTTGGTTTCTAGCTTTCTCTTGTTTTCTTTAAACCTGTATAAAGTACAATTGAAAAACCTCGTGCTGTTAATAGGCCCTGCAGTTAGTCTAATCCTAGGCTCTGTGAGACAATACTGTGCTAACCAGATCCATGCTTCCTAACAAGGTCCGGTGGTGCACTCATCTCTAAGGAGAGAGGCTTTCCTGTGCTTGCTGGATTCTGTAGTTGCAGAGAAAAACCTGGGGTGGAATTTACTCCTATCCTATCTTACCTCCTGCAAAAAACTGAACGCGAGGGAATTTTTTTTTTTTCCTGGGATGAGGTACAGCAGCCTGTTCTTTACCATCCGTACAGTCACAGAGTACTGTATCTCCCCAGGAGACTCCCAAGCATGCAGGAGACCCTTGCTGAGAAGAGAGATAGGAAAGCATTGCTCACACGTTTGGGGATCCCGTTAGGAAGGAAGATCTGAGACTGAGCCAGGAGGGCAGTAGTTCAAGGAAGAATTGGGCAGGGCACGTGAGACAGAGATAAAAGTTCTTGCCTGAGAATGAAAGATAATTGCCGGTGATGTTCTTGCCCTTTGTGCCTGCCTGTGAGGGAGGACAGGAAAATGCAAAAGGTTCCTGAGAGCTGCAAAAGTAATGGGGAGCAGCTGTGTACCAGCTGCTTCTGAGATCAAAGGCGACTAAGTGCTTACTAAAAAATTTTGCCTCTGGGGAGTGTTTTATCTGGCTTGGGGAAGGAGAGCCAAATATCTGAATGCAGAGACAAGCCTGAGGCAAGCTGGTTGTGTGAGAAGTAGAGGTTTTGTTGTCCTGGAATGCCGACAGACAGTGAAAAGCCACTCCTTGAGAACTAGGGAATTGCTCTGGTTTAACCTCTGCCTTTCTACTTTGCTGTGCAGTCCTGCCTCTCTGCTGGTGGATGGAGAGGGAATGTTGTTGAGACGTTACGGGGCCGGGGGGGGGGGGAGTGTAGCAGAACCCTCTGGAAATGGGCCACAAAGACCATGTGCTTTTCCAGGTACCCTAAGTTTGACTAAGTGTTCATGTGTATTCATAGATTGGTGGGTGTAGAACAAATAGAGGACGAACTTTCATGTTGTCAAAGGAAGATAGAAGTTGAGGTAGTTGGATAGCATGTGTTACGCAAAATCTCTCTAAATAGAACACATCTGCCTTTTTGGTTTGCAAATGCTGCCTGAATCAGAAACCTGTCTGAAGAAATAAAGGTATGTATTCCACAGAGTTGTGCATCCCATTAGCAAGAGTGGGAGACTAATGGTGGTGATAGTACCATTGTGTGAGGAAGGGAATATTAGCATGAGGAGACTCTGAGAAAAGTTAGAGATAAGGAAGTGAAAAAGAAATTTATTTCTCAGATTGCAGAGCTTCTGTGATTGCAGAGGGAAAACAGCAAGATTTGGCACAGGTTTAGGGAATGCAGGAAAGGCAGGAACCTGTGCTCATTAAAGGGAGGTGACAGAGCTTAATGAAAGAGGATTATAAACCCTATTCTGGCTGCATCGTGCTGTCATTTACTGGGAAATATCCATTTTGGAGAGGCTACGTAAACTTGGATGACTGGAAATAAAGGCAAGTTCATGCATCATCAGCCTGGGGTTTGCATAGCAATTATGGGAGTAAGGAAGGTTTCACAAAGATGGGCCATAATGTTCTTGTTGGAAGTAATTTGTGTGATTTTATTATTCCTTGCTACAGGCTGCCTCTTTTTGGTTTATAGAGAAGTTATAGAGTGTTATAGAAATGCCAAAAATTTAAAACTCTCTTGAGATAGGTCGGATTCTGTTGATGTTGCTGTTAATTGCAATTAGCAGCTGGGCTGCTCAACCAACACTGCAGAACCATGGTGGAGTTTTGCTCATGCAGGGACTTGCCCCTGCTACAGCTACTACTACAAGAAGAAATGGTAAGGGAAACAAAAGATAGAAAGGAAAAGGACAGCTTAGACGGGTGTTTCTCTTCCCCCTCTCAGTGGCTGATCTGGGATTAGAATGAAGGCTTTTTGTAGCTAGTCCAGTACTCTAGCTACTAGATTATAGTTCCTCTGATGCTGTTAATTAAAGATTAATGCATGCAATTGACTCTGTCTTAGTATGGTAGCTATACTGGAACATGCTTGAACTGTTTATCATTTTTATTCAGGGAGTGGAGCTTGAAGACCAAAACTGGAGACTAATTCAATTAGTGGGCTATTAAATAACCACCACCTTCTGAATAGTAGCAAGAACTTCAGTAATATCTACTATAAACTAAGGCAACTTCTTATAAAACAGTGGCCTCTGTTTCACCCTTGGAAGTAGCTTCGAGCACTACTGAGCAGTACTTATTTTAATGCAGCTGTATACAGGAGCAAAAAGGGGGAGCTAAAGTGACTTGAGCAGTTTTCAGCTTTCCAGAAGGCAAAGTGCAGGGTGCCTTTGCTAAGGAAAATTTCTCTTAGTTGGCTTTCTTAGGACAATCTTGTTATTAGAATATGGATGTGTTTGACTTGAGTAATTCAAGAATGTCCTAAGCAATGGAATAGGCTCTTCAGCACTCTCCCCACCCCACTGTAAAATATAGATAAACATTGTTATTAATGTTATTGCTGATAATGCCTAATGCAGATGTCTGGGTTCTATGGATCCCAAAAGCCTTTCTGCATCATGTATCAGTAGGGTTTCAGAGGATGCAAAGGGACTAAATTTTATTGCATGGTTACTGTTGAATAACAGTGCATTTATTGATTTATCATGAAGACAATTATTTATAATTTTGTCACTGTTGAAGATTTTAGCCCTATTCAGTGCTGCCAGAAGGAGTATGCATTTTTTAAAAGGCTTTCTCTTGAGACTCTACAGGAAGCTAGTGCTATTCCACGGCAATTTTCAAAAGGCTTTGTAGTTTGGCATGGAACAAAATTCTTAATGAACTCGGCACTACTGTGTCATTTGGACAACACCGCTTACTATTTATGAAGAGAGTTTTCTTCTTTGTTATTGAAGGGAATGAAGAATTTAAGTGGTCAGCTCTTGCAGAGCTGATGCAAAACCCAGCAGTGATACACTGGTCCTTGTGCCTGTTTTTTGGTCAGATACTTAAATCCATCTTTAGCTCTCCTGGTGTCAGAACAAGATGTGTAGCCCCATAAAGTTATTTAAATGTGCTCACATACTTTTGAGCTTCATGATCGTTTGGTATAATTTGCTTTCCCATAATTGGCTTAAATGCCATATCATGTACTTGTGACTGATTTGACAGGAAGGTGGTGGTGTGTTCCTGGTGTCACTGACGTCTGTGCTGCTGTACAGGATGGCATGACTTGCATCTCTCATGTTAAATACTGCAGAATCACAGTCTGAGACTCGTGGAACCTCTGTGCCTGCACTGATCTTAAAGGTCAGTAGGAATAGATGGCATTTAGCAATTCAGGATATGCATTTGCAAGTTCCATGAACTAATTCTTTAAAGTTATATAAGCAGCCTCAGATTATATCTGTAAAAAGCAGCAGTCCCTACAGAGTTTTGAAGACTTTAAAAAAGCAGACCATTGTAGTGCTTATTTGTAGGCAATTAATTCCCCAATAGCATTGACAGCCTTCAGGCTGCATACCCAGCCCCACAAAGTACATTTGCTCTTTTGCTCAGAGCAGAAGTGCAGAAAAGTGGATGTGCTGAGTAGTGAGCTACCTACGCTAGCTGGGAGACAGCGTGAAGGACTACAGTGCTCTTTGGGATTCCACTGCAGCCTGCAGTGGTGGAAGTGGAAAATTGGTGGGGGTTTTTCGGTCGTGGTTTTTGGGGGGGGACGAGTGGGACAGGACGTGAGAACAGTTTGAGATAGAGAAGGGTGCCTGAAGAGCTGTGATAGAGACATCTGGGTTTTACTTGTAGCCCTGGTAACCAATTGCTGGGTGACCTTCTACAAATAGCTCGGCTGTTCTGTGCTGCTCTGACACTTTCCCATTCAATGCAACAGCCTCAGAGAAGCTACTTGCTTTGCAAAGCACTCTGAGAGAGCCGCAGGTTACCATTTAGTGTTCACAGAATTTACCTCAGAACCTGGAATTGGTGATTGCCACATCCATTTTCCTCTGAAGACTGCTAATCAGAGCAGGGTGGTTTTGGCCAGGGCTTCAGGGCAAAACAAGTCCTATCTTTCCCCTACCTGCCTGGAGGGTGATGTAAGTGAAGGAAGTGGGATGGGGTTTACTCTGCTCAAGGCAAGACTGTAAAAACATGGCTCCATTTAGTTAGCAGCAGCGCAGAGAACGGGGGCATGAAGGCTAGCTGAGGGTAACATGAAGCATTTGGGATATTTATAAGAATGTGAAATGGCTTTTCTTATTAAAAGAATGGTTGTGCATCATTAAGGGCATCAAAAGTGAAGTGGGAACATGCTTTGTGAATCAGGAGGAAGAGCAGTCCTTGGAAGTTGCTAATCTATTTATGTTCCAGTCATGCTCAGAGTGTGGCTTTGAGGTCTGCAGCTCTTGTAATTGCCTGGAACATGTCACTCTGCAGCAAGATTCATTGTTCTGTTCTCCCTGAGACGAAGGCTGGGGTTTTTAGCTGTAGGACTTTGCTTTCAGTTGACCAGATATATGGCTAAATTCCCATGCACTGTTTTGCTGAAACACTCTTAGTTATGGCTCCTGTTATAAGCATGTCAGTTCTATGTGATCTAGGCAAAAATTGATGCTTTTAGTGGTAAGCAGCCAGACCTTTATTTTGGGGATTATACATGAGGTTTAGGAGCCAAGTTTTGATCCCTCTTGATAGAAGTCCCTTAAACTTTGCAGAATCAGTAGGACGCTTTTTTGGTTCCCTGATTACTCAAAGGGTCAGAGACTTTTTTTTTTCTTTCATTTTTCTGTACTTCTTGCTGCCAGACTTTCTTTGCTATTCCCCAAGCAATGCTCAAAACGTTTAGACATTAAGCCTCTCATTAAATTAGAGTGGAATCAGAGCTCCGTGCCTTGCAATGAAGATTTAGAGGGACAAGATTCAGCAGGAATTGAACACGTTTTCAGGAAGCGATATAACGTGTGGCTCCAAAAGGGCTTCCAGCCCAACCTCAGCCCTGTTACTTGGCATGGGAACCTCTCTCCTTTCTGCCTTCCCTTGAAGAGAAGTGAGTGCTTTTTTAAATAATGAAGAATTCCTGTAGCTTTCTTTCAAGTCCCCAAGGTATTGTTGACCGTGGGAACCCCTTGTATAGCTCCTATGGAAGTGGGAGCTTGGAGCATAGCCATGACACTTCCATGTAAGAAAGCACACAAGCCCTAGGCAAAACTCTTCATTGGTGTTGGTAGACCGGGTGGAAAAGCCAATTTTTATTCTATGGATTTGTTTCTTTTGAGAATGACAATCTATGCTGACTTTTCCTGTCTGGGGGCTCAGAGTGGAGGTGCTGCAAAGTTTCAACTGAACATGAGATGTTTTTAGATCCAGATGATGTTCTCTCTGCTTCTTCTCTAATGCATGGCTTGATCAAATTAATTACATGCTGAGGACCTGCAGGGGGGTGAGCTGTGAAGAAAATGTCTTTTACATGACCGTCAGAAGGTAGGCCCAGGGCTGCTTTGGTGCTTCATAATCTGGAACAACTCTTTCTTGTCTTACTCTCCAGTATTCGTTGGTGAGTTGGTTCAGGAAGTTCAAGTCCTCCTGGATTCACTGACATCTGTTTCTAAAAGTTGACAACTGCAGCGATAACATAGGATGGATGTTTGGCTGAAGCTTTTTCAAAAACACAGAAATGGCTTCATGAACCAGACTTTGTCCAAAATGCCATAGATGCTTGTCCCTGTAACTTGTGAGGACATGATAGAAGCAATTTGGGTTCTTAAGGTGTGCCAGCACATACAGCTACTACTCTAAAAGGGTTGTGGTTGGCCCCCTTTTTACCTCTGAATTCAATTTCAGCAAAACAAGTCTGAAAGGGTAAAGAAGAAAATGAATTTAGAAATTGGTCTTGGACATAGACTAAACGTGAAAAATTTTGCCTTGAATCTTTTAGATAATAGTCTAGAAAGATACACAGTATTTTCCAGACATAAGGTGAGACTCTGATGTGTTTCTCTCCAAACTCATCTCCAAACAATCTGGAAGTCTCATGGGCACAAGAGAACAGAATGTTTAGATGGTTGATTGCAGTGTGCATAAAGAACTCCCAGGTTCTTCCACAGCGTCCTGAATTTGGTAAGAACCTGGGTTTTTTTCCTCCTAATGAACAAATAGATTATGATGCCAAATACCTCTGAGCATGTTTAAGTTTATTCTATTCACAATCAAATGAGATGAGGTACTGTCCTGTTCTAAGAGAAAATCTACAAATACCAGAATCTGTGCAAAAAAAATCAAGAAGCTGATCAGTGTTGCACAAACTCTTTTGGATTCTTGCCCTTGTACAACTATGGGAAGAAAAAAAAGCCTCTTGATAATTGCCCATGAAAGGCATTTAAATGCTTTTGTTAATCCCCCTGCAAGCATGCAGGCTTATAAGTAAGTACTGCTGTGGGTGACATCATCTGGTGACAGTGGCCCCTAGAGCTGAGACCTCTCATCAGCTCTGAGTTCTTCTGTGTGACCCTGAGTCAGGGCATATTTTCCTGGAATCGAATTTTTCAAAGAATCCTGTTTCCATTTAGAAGTAGAAATAAGTCGCAGCTTCTTGTGGACTTCACTTTCTCTTGACTTCACTCATCTTCAGTTTGCCTTTTCTGTTTTGTTTTGTTTTTTGACCTCCACAGATGATTCCCTGTGCCTGTAATTTGAAATTACTACAGTCAGTTTTATTGCAGAGGGTATAAAACTTTATTCCTGCTGTCTAGACCCTTGGTGCATGAACTTTCCAGATGTTTTCAGTGAAGGATTCACTACAGGTAGTAGGACATTTAGAGGCAAATGGTGCAACTTCAGAGCATTTTGCCCAATTTCTAACCAGTTCTCATACTGAACATGAAATGCTATAGCCTGCTGGTGGCATCATGTCAAGTGCTGTACTCAAGTGTAGAAACAATCATTGCCTTCCAGTGCTTCCTTTAAAAAGAAAAGTTATGGAGAAGAGTAGCAAAGCTGCACAAAAGATTTTGCTGTTACTAGAAAAGGGAGGCTGGAGAAGGGGGAAATGCACTGCAGACTGTTTCACCCAAGCCAATGCTTTTAAACTTGATTGGCCTTTTTAAAGAATGATCAGAAATGTTGTCCTTGCCCCATGGTGCTGCAGTTGGACAAGCAGCCTGTTGAGTTGTGTCCCTGTAGCTGTTCTGAGGGTGTTGCTGCCAGCAGGATAATGCCCTCTTTACTGGGTTCTGGAGGTATTGGGGAATTACTGAGTGGATCCATCACTCCTCGTTTTTCTTCTCTCCCAATAGTGTCTGGCTTGCCTTGGTGAAGGAAAAGGCTGGGACATGGGAAAATCCTGAAACAGACTGTCAAGAGCAGTAAGAGTGTGAGACAGTGAAAACCAGTTTCAAGATACTGTCAAGAGCCTGGGCAAGTTTTTTGGGAAGGGAATTGAAACTGACCCAAGAGAAGTCTGGACTATTAAGTTAATTACCCTGTCATGAGGTTTTTGAAAGCAAAGATGAAGCTCTATTAGCATGTTGGCTTCATGGCAAGTGAGAGCTGGCTGGAGCCTGTTCATCTGCATGTATTTTTGGGATGAATTAGAGTCTAAAAGCCTGTGCGTTTTGTTGAAAAGTGACATTTTGAAAGAGGCAAGTTGGCTGCTAGGATTCAGAATCACAACAGAGCCAAAATAAGCTTCATATTTCTTAACCCCCATGTCACTGTGAGGTCCAGATTACCCCAGGTGATATGCAAATGCACAAGGATGGAGCATTGTGAGCTGACAGGTTTTCATGAGAAGGGGGCAAAGGAAAATAAACCACAGTTGTCCATTACGTAAATATATGGCAGGTATGAAAAAGACTGAGCTATTCAAACCTGATAATGTTTCTGAGGGAAGGCAGTAAGAATAGGAAAAAGAGCTAGGGATATGAGTTAACTGGAAACTCAGACCATGACTTCAGCATCTGGCACAAGTCAGCAGAATAAATAAAGCACGGAGATGCTGGGGGGGCAGGGAAAGAGACTTGTCCAGAGCAGCATAAACAGTGAGTCTTGAGCCAGGGTACTGTGCATTGTGCTAGCAGGAGTCCAGTTGGGTTTGTGGGAAAGATGGATAACAGCAAAACAGAATAAAGGATTTGAATAAAGGCAACCAAAAGATTGTGCTCCAGTCATTCTGGTGTGAATCGGATGCAGCTCCAGGGGACTTCAAAGATGAATACTGACATAATGCTAGGAGAGAAATGGGCTTTCTTTTTACTAGAAAAGAGGCTGATTAGATAAAATTGTGATTTATGTCATTCTGAGCATGTGGGGAGCTGGCATCAAGGGCTGAGAAACCAGTATATTACAAAGGCCCAAGGAAAAAGGAACTGGATTCTGAGGGACTGCTTATTCTCTCCTGATACAAAATGATCATTAGGAAAGATAAACTTATTAAAATTAGGTAGTAAATATAATTTTGGGCAGATTGTAGCCAACAGTGGTCAAGGTCTACTTTGTGTCAGGGTGAATGGGAAATTTAGAGCCTAAGCGTCGGAGTTTCTCTGATGTTGTATAGTAGCATCTCTGGGTAGGTCAAACTGGAAAAGCACCAGGCTTCCTCCAGTACCTGTGTTCCTTTTGCAGATATTGCTGGGCTCTTCAGCTGGGAAAGGGTTTACATGTCCTTGTCAAAAGCTTCTCTGAGTGTTGGTGAAGTTCTGCTTCAAGGGTAGTTGGATAAAGGGAGCACAGCAGAGAGGAATGAAGGGTGTTAAACACATGGGCAGATACTGTACTGATCCAAAAGATGAGGAAGAATATAGTGCCCAGCCTGACAGGGGCTCCTGTTTCATGTGGCTCCTGCCTCTTCCCTCAGTAAACCTCAGGGACACCATTTCTTACAATTCTATATTTTGTACAATTCAATCAGGGGATGTGTAGCTCCTGCTACAGAAAGAAAACTACTGTGTGGATTAACTCTTCCTAGGCAGGAAAAGCCTGTGCAGACCAAACAACAGTCCAAAAGAATTCCACTGTTCCACCTTCTGTTTAAAAAGACTTAAGGTTTTGGTTTACGACAGAGGATGTCAAGGAGGGTGCCTCTAGAGTTCCCAGGATCCCTTGTGAAAGTTTCCCCATCATATATAATCTTGCACCAAGAACCTTTAAAGTGAAGCTTCTGAAGCTGTGCCAGGAGGCCCTGGTCTGCAGTTTTGTGAACATTTCTTATTTTCACAAGTGTTGAATTCAGAAATTGTCCTGCTGCAATTGTAGGACATTGTGGCTGAGGGATGAAACTGAGAGTAAAATTGTCATGATACAAAGGTAATTGGGTGGCTTCTTAGTGAAACCTTTAAAAAAAGATTAGAGACAAAAATGTGGCTAAAATTCTTACAATGGGCAAAACCCTGTAAACTTATTAGGTAAGTTTTCCATGCAGAATATACGTTTGGCTACTGAATGTTATGCATTGTGTGTATGTAGTTGGCTTGTTATGTACCATAAACATATTTTAAATAAGGGATTTTAAAACTTTAAGCAAGATTTATTTCCTGTTTGTTTTTACTGACAGTTATGTGTCTAAATCTCATGGTTACTGTCAGAAATATCGAATTTTACTACTGTCTTAAAGCCTAGGTTCATTAATTTGCTCAAATTAAAAAAAGCAGGTATGAGGGAAAATCCATAACTAAGATTTTTGCGAAGTTGGAGGTCATTTTGCTTTGCTGCAAGTGGTTATAAAAAAGCTGCAAATTTGCTGCTTTGTGCAAATGGTTATATGCCTGTCAGTTACACTGGTTTGGGTCTTTTTCACCCATTCTGGGCACCCAGCCAGCCTAACTTACAAAACTGCAATTATCATGATTGTTAGGAATAGTTCCACTTCTTCCCTCAGATTTCTTCTGCCTTGCTTCTTTTCTTCTTCAAGGAAGTCTTAAATTTTCTTGTCAGTTCTGAGGAGACCCCGATTTTCCCCTTAGGGGTTCCCACGGAGACACAGAGTCGCAGAGGCTCTCCAGCTCCCTGATAAATGTAATCCTATCAGAGGCAGCAATGAGCCATAGTGTCACTCCACGAGATCAAATCCCCAACCTACAAAGCCAGGTCTTGCTGCTAGGAGACCCACAGTGCTCTAGGTTTTTAAATTTTATCATTCAAAACAGAATTTCTAAATATATTTTGAATTCAAAGGCAGAGAGGCTTTGGCATTTGCATCATTCCTCATTTATGACCACACTGTTTCTGTGGCAGTTGGTCAGTGAATGCTTCCAAGGTATTTTGATGCCCCTCCACAAAACAAGAGAAAGAGTTGGCAGCAGATGTTGGCCACCAGCAGCCTTTGGGCTGCAAGCGCCATGGTCTGAGGGTGCCTGGGGTAGGGCAGCATTTACTGCACTCTGGCCTCTGGCCCTACAGTCTCCCAGAAGGAACAAGCCACTTCTTCTGTCAGGGTCCTGGATAACTCCTTTCCAAGTCTAGGATGTAGGTGTGGATGGCTTTAGTTATCAGGCAGAGCACACTGGAAGGCGCAGTTTTTCGTTGCTGGTGTGAGCTGGGATCAAGCCTGTGGGGTGTTGATAGTACCTTGATCTGGTGGGGAAATGGGGCAAGTCTGTAACCTGAGCAGGGCTGCACTCTGCTCTTTTATCATCAGTGATTTGCAGGGTCAAGTGTGGCAGCAGTCCAGGCACGGGCCCTTCGCAGCTCCTCAAACAGAGCTCCTGCTGTGCACGATAGGAGCAAGGGATGTAGAAGATCCTTAATCACGGCTGTTATCCCTGTGGAGGAGCCGTGCCTCTTTCCTGCGTTACATGTGGTTTTGGGGTGGGATGCTCTGATTCTCCTTCGTCCATGCCAGTGGTTTCAGTTTGAGGCGGGGGCCTGAGAGGGAAAATCCAGTGCTTATCTCAGTCGTGCCTTGTGCTGCTGGGTGGCTGTGCCTCAGCGATAACGCGCCTCTGGGCCCTCGCTGTTGGGGCTGCAGCTCTTCTCAGGTTACAGCTGCTCTTCTTCATCAGGATGAACTCACAGTGGCTCTAGGAACATCAGAGATGGGGAAATAATGATGGTGTGTCAGGTTATTTTGTAGTTCTGGCCAGATACTGTCCATGAAGGAACTTCCCACGTTCAAACCAACTTCTTGGGATACAAAACTCTGCTGAGGATTTCTGAAGTCTCTTATTTTCAGCCAATCAATCCCTTTCAGGAACCTCTGGACAATTTTTATATGACTTATTTGTTTAATTATTTTATATACATTAGCACTACAGACTGCTGTATTGCTTAGAATCATAGAATCACAGAATATCCTGAGATGGAAGGGACCTAAAGGATCACGAAATCCAACTCCTGGCCCTGCATAGGACCATCCAAGAGTGACCCCTGTGCCTGAGAGCATTGTCCAAACACTTCTTGAACTCTGTCAGGCTTGGTGCTGTGACCGCTGCCCTGGGGAGCCTGTTCCAGTGCCCAACCACCCCCTGGGTGAAGGACCTTTTTCTAATATCGAACCTAAACCTCCCCTGACACAACTTCAGGCCATTCTCTCCAGTCCAGCTCAGTGGCAAAACTGTAGTTTTAATGCTTGTGTGTCAAGGACTATCCAAAAGGAGATGTGCCACATCTCTTGTTCAGTGAGTTTTGCTCCCAAAGCATTAACTTACCATGTGAGCATTGGGTGGACCTGTCCTGATGTTAGGAAGTGCAGTGAGGGAGCTGAATGGCATTTTAAATGTAGGCTAACCACAGATTTCCAGAAACTCCTCACTTATTTTCAGGTTTTGAGGTACCTCATTAATATCATTCTTGTGCACTTACTGCTCTTTCTTTTCCTCATTGAAAACTAAGTTTTCAACCAATTAACGCAGTTCTTCTGGAGCCCCAGGTCAGAGACAGTCCAGCTGCGTTCTTCTGTGCATTGCTGAAGCGACTTTGGCACCAGGAAAAGAGCTGCTGGCTGGGCTAGCTTGCTGGCTTCTTTGCAGAGGGAACATGGCAGGAGCCGATGGGATCGGCTCACGTTAGCTCGGAGACAAAGGAGGAGAGAGGCTGTTCTGGCCTGGCTCCTAACAGGTTTATTGTTAGAAGTTTCGCAACCCAAACAAGCTCAGAAGGGGTGGAATGCAATGGGATGCTCCCCCGAGGCTTGTCCTCAGTTTTATAGAGAATTTGAAAACCGCGGTGAAAGGGGAAAACAACCAATGAGTTACAAGCCAGGGGAAGGATACAATTTAACAAGAGCCACAGGGGGAAACCGAGAGGCGGGACTTAGAGAACCAGTGAACAACCGAGTAACCGGGAATTTTCCCGAACCGGGGGAGGCGGCTTGTACCTGGGCACCGCCCAGGGGGTGGGTTTAGGCTTCTGAGCCGCCCCTCGACCTCTGAGTCTGCCTCTTCGGGAAACTCGATCCAGGGGATGGGCTGGGATTGATTGGCATCACGCAGCCCCAGCCCCGCAGTGGGATGGGTCACAGCAACAACCAATTATGTTTAAACTGTTTAATGTCTGTGAAAAATTTGTTTGCTGAGCTAGTCTAAACCTGTAGCAGAATGTAAAATTGAGTGAATGTGAAAAACTGCATTTGCCTTCATCTGAATGGTTGGTGTGACCATGGGGATATCCACTGTAGGGGAAGCTGAACTGTATTAAATGCAGTAGCCTATCTTCTTGTGCCAGGACCTTTCAGAATGATCAGGCATCTGAATTATTTTTTAAGAGTTTGTTCTGAAAGTGAGTTGTGAGAGATTTCCAAATTTCCTACTTTGCTTCATTAGGATTAACAATTTGCAAAGATCTTCTGTTGAAGGCATTGGAACCAATTCTGCTGCCTCATGGACTAAATATCAATTACTTCAAAGGTTTATGATTCCAGGGCAAACTAAACCTGTTCTTATGAGCTGAAAGAGATTATCCAAAATGTTCAAAAGATTATGGAATTGTTACCCCTGGTTCCTCCATCAGACTGGCTGGTGTGACTTATTTTTCTTCAAGAAAATTGCTGTTGAGACCTGACCTTTTTCTTCCCTTGGATGTCTGGACTCGTTTCATCTCCATCCAGAATGCAATTTTCTGCCAACATGTAATTCCTTCAGAAACATTAACAAATGAAAGTGTGACTTCAATTATTCTTAGATACGGCGTAATACTGTCTTCAGAAATCATTTTGTGGGTGTTACAGCCCAGCTTCTGAGATAACAAAGTTAAAATTGCAGAGTCTTATTTTGACATGATTGGTCCTGAGAAGCCTACCAAGAACCAAGCAGAAAAACTTCCAGTGGCCATGGTGACTTCCCTTGGTTTTCTTATTTTGATCCCCTTGATTCAAGGGGTCATTCAGTTTAAGAACTGCCAGCTTTGCACTGTTTTAATTTTGTTAACTGTTATTTAGCATCCAGAACAATGCTTCCAGCATGTAAGTTCTGGGTTTATCAAGTTTCCAGCTTAAATCCCCACCAATCTTTCTGAGCATAAAGGCAGGAGAGGTGGGGGTGTGTGTACAGTGGAGAGAAGGAAAGAAATATGGGGACATTACCTCTTTTAACGTTTGAACACGGAAAGAAAATTATATTATTTTGTCATTTTTACTTCACATAGTGCAAGCATGATTTCTTTAGAAGTATTGGTTTTGGTTATTGCTGGCATAGCAGATGGTTTTAGGTTTGTTTTGATTTTTTTTTTAGTAATACTGTTTGGTTAAAGATCTCAGCCCAACTTGACAAGCTCAGTGAATTCCAAAAACTTTGTGTTTGTAAGGAACAGAATCTTATTTCACAGAAGTTGCTGCTGTCAGCAGCCAGTTTACTCAGCACGTGACTTTGAGGGTGGCTTCAGCAAGTGCCTTTTCCTACTGAGACAAAAGGTATAGTTTTGTCTGGCAGTCAGAATATTTTGCTGGAGAGGGTTATGAGTCTTGGAAAGCAGCATGGAGGAAATACTGGTTTATTAGAGCATTATGAGTTGACTTCTCACCCTGCAGAGTTGCACAGTTGCTCTACAGTGGGCGATTAGTAAGTTATACCCAGATGAAATGGCACAGATGTGTTACAGTGGCCCTAAAGGCTCATGCTACCTGCTTCTGCTTGGGTGGTCCACGTGGTTCTGCTTCAGCATGACTGCCATGGCTGGGTAACTGTTCAGCTTTGTTGATTGATGCAGGATTTGGAAGAAAATGCAAAATTTCAAGGAGTTGCTGCGGCCAAAGCAATGTTTCAGGTGTAAGGCATGGATTTGTTTTGGTTAAGTATTGTAGTCCTGTTTATCCTAGAAGAAATAAATTTCTTTTTCTTTGCTTTAGTAAGTTTTCTTTATGCTTTTTCAAGGCAGGGTAAAAGATGATCCCTGTTTTACCTGAAATGAGCAGAGCTCACTCCCATGTGTACTTATGCCTCTTCTGGGTGATTTGGTATCATCCAGCAGAAGTTGGATTCTTAAAGACTAAAGCCTGCAGTGTTGCAGAGCTTGATGACCTTGATGACCCTGCAGTCCAAGCCAGAGAGGAAGTTTGTGGTGATGACTGGAGAGCTGGAAAATGAATGCAAGTTGGCATTTGGTTTTTTTTCACAGCATGACAGAAGTTGGAAGGTACCTCTGGCAATCACCTGGTCCCACCCATCCCTGCTCAAGCTGGACCACCATGAGCTGTGTACCCAGGACCCTGTTCAGAAGTTCGAGTACCAGGATGGAGACTCCACAGCCTCTCTAGGCAACCTGTGTCAGTGCTCAATCAGCTTGACATTAGGAAAGTGTTCCCTGCTGTTCAGAGGGAGCCTCCTGTGTTTCAGTGTGTGCCCACTGCCCCAGTGCTGTGCTGGGGCACCACTGGAAACAGCCTGGCTCCATCCTCTTTGTACTGCCTGGCAGGTGTCTATTTACATTGATGAGAGCCTGCCTGAGCCTTCCCTTCTCTGTGTTGTCCTTCCAGGAGATGGAATCAGGGTGGTTGAGGTCCCCTGTGAGGACCAGAGCCTGAGATTCAAAATCTGAGTTTAGACACAGGTGCTGATAATGTCCTTCAGACTGTGTGGAACAGGTATATGTCCACCTGGTGTTCTTGTTGATTCTAGCTCTTCCAGAATTGAGCACAATAAGAACAAGGACTTAAGGGAGAATAGCTGCCACTCTTTTACTTCTTCCTATAGTTCCTTTTACTTCTTCCTATAGTTCCTTTTACTTCTTCCTATAGTTCCTTTTACTTCCTACACAGTTTTTTTGGTGGTTTCTAGTTCTGCTTGTTTGTTATGTTTTTCCCTGTGCAGAAGGGATGAGGAGGACCAGAATTTCATCACCATCTTCTTATTTTGCATTAAACCTCAATATCTTCACCAATCAACCCACTTTCCATCCTGTGAGTCCCTCAAGACATAATTATATTTGGGGTTTTTTTGTTAGGAAGCTTGGTGTGTGACTTTGTCAGTCATATCCCCCCCGGGTAGGGAAAGAAAACGCAGAGACCTGTGAGCGAAGAATTTTCTAGAGAAATCCGAGGGGAAGTACAAGGCAGGACCATGGTGATCTTGTACTATACAGGTGCTCTCCTTCTAGATTCTTCTTTCCTTGGAAAGGCAAATTTACCAGTGTGCCATCTCCAGTAGAACTGAGCTCCCATGCTGCGTGACTGAAGGTTGCCAACTCTGATTTTGTTGCAAGCTCTGTAACAGTCTGTGTTGACAGCTACTGGCAGTTCCTTAGGATGGAAAATCATGTGGCAAACTGTAATTGAGTTGAGGCATTTCCTCCCTCCTACTCTCTCCTCATACTCCCAGAAGCATACTTGTCATGTCCCAGATGAATGTGAAAGTGCCTCAACTTCCAGCAACAAACCTAGGCAGAGCATTGGCTCCATTTATTGAAGTAAGTTTGACCTGTCCATTTGACCAGAAATGTTTTGTTTGCTGCCTCATTCCCTAGCTGGTTGAAGTCCTATTTTATCCACTGTTTGGGTAAAGTGTGAACTGTATCAGTGTACAGTTAAGCAATTTATAGCTCAGTATTACATGTTTTTTTCTATTCTTTTCAAGAATCCCTGACTTTAAGAAATGAATCCCACCTAAACATGTACTTTAATTCCCCTGAACTGTTTTTTCCAGAATGATAATGGTGCAGCTTCTGAAGTACAGAGAAGTGTCTTAGCAATGTTCTCAATCCAGTAGAGGACTTGCTCAGAGAAACTGTTTCAAATCCCAGACTCATGCAAATTAGGGAGTTTGAACAAGGAAAAAAAAATCTACTGGCAGGTTTAGATCTTCAGATTACCCTAAAATCTTATTGTTGTGGGTTAGTTTACCCAGAGTTAAGACCTTGCTCTGCTTTCTATTTTTGCCCAAAGTAACATATCAGCAGAAGATGGGACTAAGTGCACACAGGTGCCTTTCAAACAGCTCCAAGTACATTCAGCCCATGGGTCTCTACTATTTCCTCAGCAGGAGAAAAGCTCTCTTATTTACCTCTAAAAATAAACTTGAATGTGATAGAACTTCCGTGCGAAAGCCTTAATGTTCAGTGCAGTCCAGTGGCCAACGCTCATCAGTTTGCTGGTTTGGGTAGTGCCTGGGCTGTTGCCTATTTCAGAAAGAGAACTTGAATGTCCTGGAAGGACTCCTACACTGGATTATCAAGGCTTCTGTGCTACTTTTAAATTTTAGCACCAACACAGCCAGCTGCCTCACAGGTTGTCTCTATGCTCCCTAAGGAATTAAGAAAATGGTGTAGTAGTGATACAATCAGGATAATGGATAGTCTTGACAGGAGACACAGGGATCAGGAATGAGCAAGACTAAAACTGGCTGAATTTTATATTCCAGTACCCTTATTCCTAATTCTACTAGCTATTGACTAGACACTGACATGCAAACAGGAGAGACTTGCCTTCCTGCCTGAAGAAGGAAAAGCCAGGAAACTTTTTGTTTAAAAAACACCCAATACCCCTATGGAAGTTCTCTCAGGCCTCATTTAGAAAGATACTATTTCTATATTCTTGTATTGCACCTGGGTTTAACTATTTGTGCTGCTCCAAAATCCTCCAGATTCACACTAGAATTAACACAGAAGAGCCATTTCGAAGTACTGCTACTTCTGGGAAGCTGTGACCTCAAATGTGCGGCTTTAGCAGTTACGTTGGCTGCACGGTTTGCCCATGCCTGAGAGAACTTTTGTGACTATGGTTGGATGCAGTCATCAGAGACTAAACCTGATGCTTCAGGTTAGATGATCTATGGCAGTACTGCAAATTTATGTAGAACAGTACAAGCATCAGCAATGAGTCAGGCTTGGCAAAAACCTGTCTCTTCTGTGAAGAAAAGCCTTGAAAACACTCATTTTAAAAATGTCTTAAGTCAGTTTTTATGATCTCTCAGGTTTTCTTGTTTGTTATTAGAAGTCTATAATGTTCCTGTCTTTGTTCTATTATGGCTTTGCAGAGACTGAGCTAGATTTGACTGTAACCTTCACACACATCAAAAGATATTTACTGACCCATGCTGAAAAGAAGGGGACAGTATTTTCCTGAAGAAACAGTACTCCTGTAGTCCAGTGTATGGACAAAAGGTGTGCAATATTTATGGCATGAGAACACAGTTTGTTAATAGTGCCAAGTTAGTTCTGACAGTGTATAGGAAATGGCCTGACTGAAGGACTTTTTCCAGTCAGACAGGAATTTACAGCCACCAACTTATTCACATTTTATCATGCAAACTGTAGGCAGCGTAACAGCCCAACTGATAGCAACACAAAAAAATGAATGAAGTAGAATTATTTTTTCAGTTGAATTGCCTGTACCTTCAATTGATTTAATTCTAAATGTCTTCACTGTAACAGCTCTTTCATGTTTAAAGAAAGCATAGAAAACCCCCAGCTGATATATTTTTGAAAACTATGCCCTTAGAGGTGCCAGAAAAGGGATCTTTATATAAATTGGAGTCGAACTCCACAAGGATTGGAGTGTACAACATTACAGAACTTGTAGGTAAAGGTATCTTCTTCTAAAATCAAATTCACCCAAGGAATTCTAACTTAACCCCCACTATTGTAAGGAAAACAGTCTATTTTTAAGAGATTGCAAAGAAACGTTTACTGAACATTCATTTGAACTCTAACAAAATAATTAAAAGTAGAATAATTCCCTCTTTTCTTTCCCCATCTACCTCCTGTAAGAGAAAACTTCTGTAAAATTTGCACCAATAAATATTCAAGTTTTAATTTGAAGGAAATTAGGAGATTTTTAAACAAAATAAAACATAAGTATTAAAGCATCTAATTTACAAGATCTGTTCCAGCAAGTTTACTTTAAAATTAGAATGGAAATGTCTTTGAAAAAGACAACTCTCTGAGAGAACCACATTTAAAATGTGTTAAGAAATATTAGTTTTATTTAACCAGTTTTCACAGCTGAATATTTATTCTATAAAAACTTTACAGATTGTACAGTTTATATATAGTTCAAACTACTAGAACAAAGAAGTAGGTCCCACAGATGCAAAAATACTGTACCAATCCAAGGTAAAGGCAGATTTACACACTGTACAGCTCTCCACTGGGAAGGGGAGGTGGGTCAGTTCCAAGTAAAAAGTTCAAAACTGTACAAAAATAAGGTTTGATTTCTTTTTCATTCTTCATAATACATTCAATAAGATTGCAAGCACAGATACCCAAGTAATAATAGATATCTGCAGTCAGGAATCAATAACCACTCCTGAAAGGAATGCAAAATAGATCTATTTACACAGGGCACTCTTTTACACCATACTGCATATAGTGTATATTTCAAATAATAAAAAAGCATAGACAAAGAACATTAAACATCTAATATAAGGTAGTTTTTTTTTTTTTAAGAGGTTTTTTTTTTTTTTTTACTTAATAGTGTGCCAAAAGAGTTTTAACTTATTAAATAATATATTCTAAGTGAACCTAAAATTTATGAACATAAAATGCATTTTTGGTGTAATACATCAATTAAACCAGCAAATAGGAAAAAAAGAACCAAAAACAAAACCCAAACTGTATATAAAGTAGTATTTTCACCCAGCAACAGAAGCACTTACGTAGTTATTTAAAAAAAAAACCAACCAAAATAAACAAACAAAAAAAGAACAACCCAGAGAGGATTTTTAAAAACCCACTAAAACTAACTTATAACTTAGGATATTCATACATAAGATATTCAGTGATTCACTAATACTGCAAAACAAGCTTTTGTGTTGGTTTTGTTTTCCTTCCCCCTTCCATTTCCCTCTAGCTCTCCCTCATTCCCTTTCCCTAAGAGACAGTGGTTTCTTCATGCTTTCTGGGTAAGAATCAGACATATTCCTGCCCCTTCCTCCCAGCCCTCTATACCTCCTCCCCAAAAAATAACAGAGTGTTTCCTTAGCATTAATCCTGAGCACACTCTCTTTTTGGGGTATGTGTGATTTAAGCATAGTAGGGTTTAGTTGCCCTAAAATTTTAGAATGTTCCATGACGTGAGGTATTTCAACCTTCTTCTGAGACAGTGCCTTTTCTTTAAGCTGACTCGTTGGACAGAGAAAGCAAGGGCTGGCTAATACCCGTTTCAATTCTGTATTCTCATGAAAAAGAAAAGCATTATTCCAGACTTCCCTGCCACACAGAAAATAATGCAACACCATTCACTTTTTAATTCATTCTCTATTTGATACAGTACTAGCCAAAGATAACAAAAACTAGAGCTTTTAAAGAGATGTTTGGTAGTGCACTCTATTGTTTTTTAGCTTGTGTGTGTCTACATACACACTCTCACACATATTACATTTATATATATATATAAAAGACATATATAGATACATGCACACACATACACTTGTGTGTGTATATATCTGCATGTAACAATCAGGGAGAAAGGAGTTTTGTTCAAATTTAAGTGATACAGTACTTTTAAACCCCTTGACAATAAAAGGGGAGGGGGTGTGTGTCCACTCCTGTTCCCAAGCTGAGCAAGGGGTTAGTTTATATAAGGTTTTTTTAAATGGGCATATTTTGCTTGCCCTGATGTCCAAGAAATACAATTCCAGTGTCAATGGGCATCTCATCAGAATTCATCAATTCTGTTCTGCAGATATTTTAACATTGAGTCCATCCCTTGTGCTGAGCCCCAGATTTTCTTCAAAACTTCACACTCCTTTTCGTTTGCTTGTTCCAAGTCCACCTTCATGATGTTACGTACTAAAGCTTTGGATTCTTCAAGTACCTAGGCCAGAATTAAAAAACGGGGAGTTGGGTTAGTACTGCCTAAGCACTGAGCACCACATGTGCTTCTATGGGTGGATAACAGGTTTATATGGATGAATCCTGAAGCTGATTATCAACTTAAGCTTATCAATTCATGGACATACTATGACTGTAAGAAATGTTTCTCATAGTCATCTTTCTTCTAGCATCACACAAAATTTCCTTTACCTTATACCAGTACAATTTAAAAGTGCATGAAAGTGTGAAAATAATGAAAATCATAAAATAACTATGAAAAAAAGCCATGGTTTTACAACTACAGAAAAATGCAAGACCTTATTGGTGAAGGCTAATCATAATACTATTATCCCAAACTGCTCTAATAACTGGGCCAATCTTGATTTCTCGAGCACTTAAAATACACTGAAAAAAAAATCTCATTTGTTTGTTCTGTTTAGAAAATGAATAATTTGCTTTTAAAATCCAAATTTTTTAATGCACAGAACAGTTAATTTGTGCTGCACCTTTTCTTGTAAGAAAGTTAAAATTACCACCATTTGATACTATCTTGTGCAACTGCCACACAACCACTGTGCTTTACTCATAAAACTAAGTCCAGCATAATGTCAAAGACTGTATTATTTTTCCTTGGTAACTTAAATTACAATTCAAGATAACTCAAGATTGCTGTGTTTCTCTGCAGGTGTTGGGGCAACTGTTTATATTGTCAATTAGACTAAGCTGGACTTCAGCAACTCTGTTAATACCAAATTATATTGTAAAAATCCAAGGCTGCTTTATGTTCCTTATCATATGCCACAGTACACTGTAGTTAAGAAGAGTCAGATAGAAACTTTAAAAAGAACCATAAAAAACCCCAAACGAGAAAGATACACAAAAATTTGTCAAAAGCCACTGCTGTACTATAATGCAGTCCTTGTTTCATGAAAAGGCTCTTTTTTTTTTTAAGGACAAAAAGATGCAGTCTAATACTACTTAGACTCTTATTCATCTAATCACAAAAATACAAGAAGATAAAGGAAACTTACAACTGAATTACATGTGACAAGTTCTTTAATTCGAACCATTACTTCCTGTGTGAATGTTCCCGGCCAGAACACTTGGGAGACGAGTCCTTTGGCACAAGCTTCCTGCGCTGTCAACTTCCTTCCACTGAACAACATTTCATTGGCCTGAAGGGATAAAAAGTTACTTCTGGTATGAAATGTAATGAGACAAAACTCATCAAAGGAAAAATGTTCAAAACAAATAAGAAAAATGCCTGCACTCTTTGAAATAGTTTTATTACAGCTCTTCCAAATTTTAATTAAACAAAGAAAAATACTGGCCTACAGCTGGTTGGTCCATGTTGTTGACCAGTACCAGGGCAGTAGTTATTGAAATGTGGATGTCTATGATTAAGGGTTAAGTGTGAAAATGTCTTTTGTCATTTCCTGGCTGTGAATGTTTGTCAGCTCTGGCTTTCTTGCAGTATTGCTGACTTGGTTATCTGTTTATGTGGGAATAGATTATAATGCCTGGCAAATTTGTACAACAGCACTGAATACATCATCTTACCCTTTATAATGATGTATTCCAATTTCTGACCAAATTCATAGAAAGTAAACATTCACATTTTCTTCAAGAGTCCAATACTGAACTCATAAATCCTTTCAGAATCTGATATAGTAGTCTTATTAAAAACCCCCAGTATTTAAAAGAACTTGCACATGGTTTAAAGGTACAGAATCATGTACTATATTCTATGCAACAAGATGCTCTCTCTAGTTCTGTAAATGTTTTTGATTTGTAATTATCATGCACTTCACTATTTACCAATTTCCCCATTAAAGCTTTGTCCTACAACCACTTTAATTTTAGCATTAGTGAAGTTTCTTATACAGTTAAATTTTGTTTGCAGTGACATTTGCATGAAAACAGCCAGTGGAAATTAAAAAGTCAGAGTAATAGCCAACCTCAAAAAAAAAAAATCAGTATTATTGATTCTTAATTACTTATTCCCACTGAAAAATACAACAAACCCATTATTGCCTCTTGAAATATAGGAAATAAGGCTGTTCTAAAACACAAACCTGACAGGTGTAACACTTTTGAGGGAAAAATTCTGAGTTTTTAAATGTTTTCTAATACAGGAAATTTTGGTAATTATTTCAGCAACTTTGATTTCAGGCTCTCAAATAATTATTAGTTTCAGCAACTTTGATTTAAGGTTGTCAAATAATTAATTATTAACTTAATAAATAATTATTTACTGTAGCACCACGTTCCTGGTATCGCCATTTTACACATGAAGCAATTTGGAAACTCTGCAGTCTCTTATTAGTTCCTTTGTAATGAAATACAAAGTCTGGGTCCTACTGGCAGTTTGCTTCCTGACTGCCAGTCCATTAGGAATGCAAGAAAAACCCAACCAGTTTCCTAGCACATTTTACTTTGATTTTACCATCAGCACATCTTCCACAGTTATTATGGAAAGCTGTGATTCACATATATTAGTTTATGAAAACCTGAATCTCTTGCACTATGATCAAATTCTATACCTTATAGTTCTACCTTCTGTGAATACAAAATCAAAAACACAAGGTTCATTAACCATTCTTTCTCATTTTCCAGAATGTGTGTGAATAGTAATAACCTGAAATACTAGCTAAAAATCAGAGATGTATACATGGTTGTCTAAAAAAGGAATCCTTTTTCCTATGCAGTTGGGGAAAAAGCATTCTTCCAAAATAATTGAAAAAACCACAACATTTCTATGAAAGATCAAAATGTGAAGTCAATCTAACTAGTAGCTAGGAAAGGCAAACATTTAAGCCAGGTGGTCAGGTCTACATTTATCTTCACATGTATTTTTGCAAGGATAAAAATGAATGCTAGAAAACCATTCTTCCCCTACAACTTAGTTGCAACCACTGAGTTCTCCTGAACATGAAACACCATAAGCAAGAAGGGTGCAGTTATCTTATTTATGCCAGCTGTAACACAGCATTAGCATAAAGTCTCACAAGAAATGAGCATTCCCATTAATGTTCTCACTTGACAGGTTTTGAAGGGAAATGTCTTGCTCTGGCATCTCCACTTTTGATCTATACACAACATATGCTGGAGACCCACTGCTGAACAAGCTTTAATCGTAATCATGCTTTGTACCTGCCGTAAAAATTAACACACTCGGTGGTGACTTTCCAAGAAATACACTACAGCAATAGAAATGAGGATGATAAAAATACTTCACTAATATAGGATTCTCATTAGCAACCTTCATTTTCTACTTTGAGTAGAAAATGTCTCCTTCCATAGAGGAACTTCACTGGGACTCTCTTCCAGTGAGGGCTTTGAGGCTCACCAGGGTCCTGCTGTGCAAGCCCACAGGCACCAGGGGCCATGGAGCATTTCAGCTCTCTTGCACTATGATCAGGAGGCAGCTGGCCTCTGAACCACCCTAGATCCTGGCTGTGATGTGGACTACAGGCACTATGGAAACGTGTATCCCTCATGACTGACAGAAAAGCATAAGAAATACTGCCACGTGTGCTGGGGACAGGCAGGGAAACCCAGTGTGTGATGTGTGATCACACAGCTCCTGTGCTTTCTATCTCAGACCAGACAACCAGAGAAAGAACTCCATGGCAAATACACAGTAACATCTCCCCATACAGACATCACCTTAATGTCTATTACAGATTATTTACAAAACTCAGAAGTCAAGTTTAAGAACACTTCTAAAATTCTTGGTGTTTCTAAGATGGTATCAGTTTTGAATCCTAAAGTTTGGGCTTCAAATTTCTTGTAATGAGCCCACAGCTGAAAATGTTTGTGAAAAAAGAAACTCATCCATGACATACACACCTGCTCACCCACAGAAGGTGAGTGACCCCACAGGGAAGATATTTCCAGCAATCTTGCAAGGGAAGATTTTTACATAGCTGCAGCTAACAACATTGCATTGTAAGTCTGGCTTAACAACAGTTAGGGGTGGCACTACTGCTGCTGAATTGATACATTTGTAGGAAACGTTATGATGCATACAGAGGCCTTAATTCTTTGTTTTGTATACTTTTTTCCCCTGAATGTTTTGCATTTCACTCATCTTCCTGCTGACTTCGCTCTCTCTCTCTTTTACAGACAAAAAGCATGCCTCTTTATCAAAGTCTTCAGTATGGATTCTGAACGTATTTCATGAAATGTGCTGAGTAAAGTTCAGCTTTGTCCCACTGACACACTGCTATGCTGCAGAGAGCCAAGGATAGTAAAAAAACAGTGGATTTCTTTCCCTTTTTTCACTGATCATTATGGAATTGTTACCACTGGAAGCTTTCAATTTAAATCTTTATATTTAAGAATGAGAGCATTCACAAACACACATGAAAGAGTACACTAGGGAAGAGCTCATGTTTTTTGTACAACTTCTAAAGAAATGAAAAGTAACAACCACAAGTCTTTAAAGGACAAGGATGGATGGAATGGATGGATGAATAGATGGATGGCCAAATAAAAAGGGAAAGGAACAATCAGTAGTTTGAAACATGCTAAGATATTAAAGATACTCTTATAACTGTTAATCTATTTTAGTTACCTTTTCTGTTCTCTTCTAATAACTAAATCCAGACATGACACAATTAGCTATTAGATCTTCTAAAACTGGTGTTTTAATATATTGAAATGCATATTTTTAAATTAATAAATACCTACAGTGAAAAAAATGGCTGTTATAATAAACAGCAATTTTGGAAAAAAGGTGTGTGGCCACAAGCACTTGTTTCACACTGTCCAAACTGGAATGGGATGTAGGTTTAAATTTTCAAAGAACACAGCTTGAAAAACCACTAAGCAACTGAAAACAACGTAAGTAAGAGATTCTTAAATAGTTTTTTATTAGGAGTGCATGGAAGCCAAAATACTTATTTGCATACTGGCAAAAGACTGCTTCTGGCTGGTGCCACAGCGCTGTGCAGTGCAGTGACACCGAGTGTCACACTGGTGCTGTGCTGAATGCAAGACACCCACGGCTGCTCCTCACGAGGCACAGCAGGGGAGGTGTGTCTTGGTACACAGGACATCACCCTTCTGACACCATTAGGGCCAAAGGTGGGATTAAGCCCCGTGCCTGCTTTCTGTTCTGTGCATGCAGGTGCAGACTAAGTTGCAAGAGCATGGAGCAGAAAAGCTATAAAGAGTGGCCTCTCATGAAAGGTTTTCATGAGAGAAAGAAAAAAATTAAGAAAAAGACAACATAGCAAGGCAAAAAGTCTTGAAATCACACTGGATAAATTATCACAACTGAATTGTGAAGCTGCCAGCCCCTACCCTGCAAGCTACTTACAGAAGCCAGGCCCATTATCCGTGGGAATGTAAGGGATGAACATCCATCTGGACTTTGTCCAAAAGTAGTGTATGGTGTCTGAAACCAAGCCTTCTCGTTGGCCCAAACCACGTCACACAGAGGCAATATAGATGCTCCAAGTCCAATGGCTGGGCCATTTACTGCTACAATGATAGGCTTCTTAAACTGAATAAAAGTATTCACAAAATTCCTGAAGAGAAACAGAAACATGTGCTCACTACATATATCGAGAGTGTAAAATACACCAGCCCTTGAAAACTCCATAATAATTCATCTCCACAATAACATCACTTTCAAACCCAACCTGATAACCTTCCACAATGAGGTGGTCATTTGGCGGATGAGGGGAGAGGGGTGGATATCATCTACACAGTTCAGAGTGAGGCTTTCAGCACTGTCTCTCATAAGAGTTTCCTAGTCAAGCTGTTGAGGTATGAGCTGGATGAGCAGACAGTAAGGTGGGCTGAAAAATGTCTGAATGGCTGGCCCGGAGGGTGGTGACTCACAGCACAGGCCAGTAATTTAAGTGTTGCACCCCTCAGGGTCAGTGATGGCTCCAGCACCGTTCAACAGCTTCCCTGATGATTTGATTGATGGCACAGAGCATATCCTCAGCAAGTCTGGTCAGGATACAAAACCAGGCTGATGATACATCAGAGGACTGTGCTGCCATCCAGAGGGACCTTGGCAGGCTGGAGAAATGAGCTGACAGGAACCTCCCAAAGCTCAATAAAGGGAAGTGCAAAGCACTGTGCCTGGGGAGGAACAACCCCAGGCACCAATGTATGCTGGAAGCCAAGCCAGAAAGCAGCTTGGCAGAAATTGAGCTGGGGTTCCCAGTGGACACCAAGCTGAACTTGAGGCAGCAGTGTGCCTTTGTGGCAAAGCAGGCCAGTGGTATCCTGTGCTGCTCTAGGAGGAATGTTGTCTGGAGGTTGTAAGAGTCAATCCTGCCCCTCTGCTCACCCCTAGTGTCCTTATGGGCTCCTCAGTGAAGGAGACACTCCAGATGGTCTAGCAAAGGGCCATCAAGGTGACCCAGGGACTGAGTGAGCTGGGCCTGTTCAGCCCAGCTCTCCTCAGGGAGATGTCATCAATGTGTGTAAGTACCTGAAAGGCGATGCAAAGAGAACAGAGCCAGGCTCTTTTCAGTGGTAACTATTGAAGCAGTGGGCACAAACTGAAACATGGGAGGTTCCCTCTGAACAGTAGGAAACCCTTTCTTACTGTGAGGGTGACCAAACAAGCAGCCAGCAAGGTCATGGACTCTGAGTCTTGGGAGATATTAAAAAAAAACAGGAAATGGTCCTGGCCAACCTGCTCTAGGTGACCTTGCTTGAGCAGGATGAACAAGATGACCTGCAAAGTCCCTTCCAACCTCAGCCATCTTCTGATTCTGTAAAAGCCTAGCATTGCTCCCAGCTCAACACATCACCATAGTTGAGCAGGTGCAGATTTAACACCCCCCTACAAGCATCAGCTGATAAGGCACTTTTGGTACATTCACGTGCCTCACAGCTCTCCCAGATATGTCTGCAGCCTTTCTTCACCTCTGGGCACCACAACTGTGGCACAGCCCTGCCTGGTCCTCACATATAGCATTGGTGTAAGGTATTTACCTGTGTTTTTAAGTGACAGCAATAAGGTATAAATGAAGACAGGCAAAGCATTAATGATTTTCCACGAGGAGCTTTTCTTAACAAATAAATCTGCTTTTTAAAATGATGTACAAACATATATAGTAGAGATCTGTTACCACATATCACACACCTGTAAACTTCTCCTCCTCATCTCCCTTCTTTTGGTTGGTAATAATACTCTGGGTCCTACGCTATTAAGTGACATATGCATATTCTCATCCTCATTGTCAACAAAATTGACAATTCATTCCAGTACCCACAAAAAATGGATGCTTCTCTGTTCTCAAACAGTAATGCCTCCAAGAGCTTCTTAGGAAAAAACAGTCATGTGTGTATGAATACATACACAGGTGATTTTAAAAGTTTGCTCCCTGTGTTACATATTTTCATATTTCTGCAAAACAGGACAATTTTACTATATTGCATTCAGCACTAAAGGTTATCACACTGCTTCTTACCTCATTCTAATGAACCGAAATAGCTAAATGCAAAAAAAACCCAAAAAAACAAAACCCAAACCTGGAACCATCTCATGCAAGTCATCATACAAACATCCCATCCAGAGACTTAAGTTAATTTTAATTGTGTCTGAATATCCCAGAGACAACTATCTACCACATGAAAAATACCTTATTTGAAAGGGAGGGGGTGTGTTCATAGGTCTTTTAAGTTACCTTTGCCCATTTTATTAACAACGAATATTAGGTGAAAAATCAAGTTTCTGGAAGGGCCCAAATTAAAATAGTGCTAGAAGCTCAGTGCTAGGAGCTTCTGGCCACATCTGAAGTCACTGCATGAGCAATTTTTACATGAAATGACTGAAGAATTTCCTTTGATCAAAACAACTATAATCATCTTTATGAATCAACTGTTCCTCCAATGAAACAGGATTTACATGTCCACGGCCTTTTTTTAGAAACATGACCATTGATAACAACAACAGAAGACAGGGCTCGAAAGAATATAGATACTCTGGAAGCATGCAAGAGACAAGGACCTCAAAACCAGTGCTCAAATGGTAGGTACTTTTTGTACTGTTAAAACATGTCTCCAAGATCGATACTTTTTTCCCATACATTTCCTTCTACTTAGTAGTAGTTCAGCTTATTTTGTTCAAATGTTAGGTTTGGTACGTAGTGTTGGGATGATGATCACCAGTATTAGTCTACTCCTCTAAAATATCCATCATTCCACTGCTCTGAATGTACTACATCAATTTACTCATTCAATACACATCTTGAATTTTGGTATATTGAATTTGTTTTCCTGAAACCCTATGGCTATTGGAGTATTTTAATATTGGTTTTAACTGGAGGAGTATTACAATACTCCCAGTATTCACAGTTAGATTTTAAAATTAAAAATGCATGAAATGACAACCCAAATAGAAAGGCACAGGGAGCATAAAGAAGTGCTGCACGCTATAATGTAACAGGTAAATGTCTAAGATCTTTTTGAATAAGAGGTTTTTGAAATAAAGATAGAACAAGCCAGGCCACACGATGAAGAACACCCACCAGGTGACTGAAGATAATCATACATACCTAATAGCTTCTGCCATCTTAGTGCTTTCCTTTTTTCTATCATCTGTTAAACGTCGTATAAAATAAATAAAATCAAGACCACAGCAGAAAATGCTACCAACTGCACTGAACAGCACAAGTTTACTGTCATCTGCAGCTGCTGTGTTCAGTGCACTTTGGACTTCCTTCATTACCTGAAAAATAAAAATTTCATAAGAATAATTTTAATCCATCATTACAAAGTAGCATGTTGTTCTTTTCCCTTCCTCCCCCCATGAGACCCTTCAACATCTTTAATTTTTCCTTAGGATCCACTCAACCATCATATTAGAAAAGTTAACTTTCTTCATTATCCAAAAAAAAGGAAGTTAACGTATTAGAAGCTTTGCATTTCAAAAATGTAATTAGACAAAGATAATTAAATCATTAAGGAAAGATCTATTAGATGTAATCTGTAACTAGAGCATTCATTCAGCATTTCTGTAATTTGGACAGCAGATGGCATATGCAACCAGTACAGGAAAAAAAAGAACCTTAATTGAGGCTAAATCTTTTTTCAAGTTGCACTTTGTAAATCACTGCACATCTTAAAAAAGCCAATACACATCAACATGGTCAGATAAGAGTTCTTAAATGCAAATGAATTACACACAAAGTCAACTGTACATATAACATCTCGCAAGTAAGAACCTGTATCATGTTTTATGTACATTTGTGCCTGAATAACAGGCAGAAATGAGGCAAGTACTTCAAGTCCCCTTCCCCTCCCAAAATCAGAATTGTTCTGACCTCTGGATTCAATGAATTATTTTCAGATGATTTCGTTGATAGCAAAATGTGTGTGAATCCATCTTGTTTCCTGACAACAATGTCTCTGTACCGGTACGCGCTCTCCGTTTGTCTCACGCTGAAACGTAGCCTTTTATCAAATGGTTGATCCCTCCTGTCATCAATGAACCTTCGTTTGCTGGCTGTCACTCCTGCTACAGATGTCTGGATATTGGTTGTACCATTGGCTGCTAATGCTTCCATAAAGGTGGGTGTACCTGGAAATAGTTTAAACAAGAATAATTACATTTGATTAGCATCTCAAAATCCCTACTAAACACATGAAAACATGCAACTCATATAGAACACACAGTAAACATGAAACTCAGTCCCCTGGAAGTTACTGAAATAGACACTGTGCACAGTGCAGAATTGAAGTGACAAAGGGATTTGAGAAATTAATTTTATGATTTTGAGAATATACATTTAGAACAAGCCAAACAGACCAACTGTCATATACAACAGGGGGAGAAAAGTATATTTAAGGTTCCTAATACCAACACACTTCAGTAGGTTAACAGTCTGCTTTCTCCCTTTCCAACATTTTAAAGTCATTTAACAGCATCAACATTGCTAAGACAAAGCAAAAGCCTTTTGTTTCAAACATCAGAAGTTATTGTAAAGAAGAAAAAGACACTTAGAAGAAACCAAATAAAGAACTCGATTGACAAGACCATAAAAAGTATAATAGTCTTTAAAGAAAAATGGAAATGAAGAAATACAGACTATCCTTCTTTGAGAGGATCACAAGACCCATGCAGTGGGGGATATTTTAATGGATTCATAGACAATGAGATCTTCTCATGTTAAACATTTTTTGCTATTGGAATTGGCAAATAGACAATTAAGTTTTGCTGGTCTTGTTCCCAGTCCCTTACACAGAGAGAGTTTGAAGGCATACAAGTAAACAGGCCATTCCTCATGTCACAGAAGGGACAGGTTTTTCTGTAGTCCTCATTAGAAACGTAATACCAAATAATTACCATTCATTAGAGAAAACAGGAGAACATACTGGTTCTATAATGCATGTTTAGGCCTCCATGCGAAATCTTCACAGAATTTGTCAGACTAAAGTAATGGAGTGTGCATAGGACAGGAGGGTTAAAAATATTGGGAAGGTGTGTTAGAGTCCAAGACAGTAAAGTTTTGAAAGACTTTTCTTGAAAATTGAGCTCTGAGACTAAAATCTTCTGGGAAAGCCACTGCCCATATCTCACGAATGGGTACTTCAGAACATCATGCATACGATGTCTTAAGAAGTAGAGTTATACCATGTATAAGTAAGCTATTAATTAAATATTATTGTAATTTGTCATACCTTTCTGAAAAAGTTATATTTTAAAATTAAATTATTTCAAATTTTAACTACAACATATTTCAAATACTTGTGGGCCCAATGAAGACTTTAAAGAGGCTCACTTAAGTAACACGAATATCCAATATCTCGATATTTCCACTGTATTCAAGTGCTGCTTACTTTGACACATATGAAGTATGAGAGACACAATAAGAAAAGATACTAAATTTAATTAAAATTTAGAACATTATACATTTTCCTACTTATATTGCAGAGACTGTCTCTGGATATAAATGAAGTTTTTATATCAAATATTTTAAAATAAATATTTTATTATTAATACTTTATGATTAATGAGGCAAGTTGTCTATTTAAGGATCTATACAATAAAAAGATTTTATTCTACTTTTTAAGGTCTTCCTTGTTGTATTAGTGATTTAATCCTCTCACCATCTCACTTTTTGTGAAGAAATTAAAGACAACTCAGAATTTTTTAGTTGTTTAAAGTGAAGAGTAAGAAACTGTATTCAGTTTGTGATCAGTTTTAGAGACAAAGATGAACAAAATGAAATGGAAAATGACTATATTGTCACAAAAATGTCACATTTATTCCCAAATTTTCTATGGCTTATAGAATTCTTTTTTCATTTCAGTAGAATAAATAAAAAAATCGGTGTATACTAAATATTAATTTGATGAGGAATGCTTTCAATTTTTTCCCCCTGTAAACCATATTATGGCAATTACATTCCTTTAAAAGAATTCTCTTCAAAGGGAATTTGCAGGAACAGCAATGTTGCCCCATATTTCATTAGGAACACAAGATGAAAAGGTATCACTGGCTTGGTTTTCCATAGGAAATGTAAATTTAAACAACTGAAATCGCCTCTGATTTTTAAGCCCTGATCAAAGTTTTTTACGTCTTTTGTCCTAGCCATAGTAAAAAATGTGGAGAACTGGGAGAGCAGCACAGACTAGACTAAGCCAAAACAAGGAGTCAGTAAACTTGTGCAAGACCTTTGAGCCTGTATTTTCCCACGACTCATACTTCCAAAGACATACGCAAATACCAGAAAATTACTTTTGAGATGCAAGAGGCAATGATTATATACTTTGAGAGACAAAACTTCTGGCAACAGAGATCAAGATGTAAACACCACAGGCCAATTTTTGTGCTTACTGAACTAGCAAGAGACCTTCTGATTTATTATATAAACCCTGTCTACACTTATCAATAGTTGGGAGTTTCAAACCACAAGCAAGGGACAGCTGCAATTCAGAGGAAGAAGTCTCCTCTTTCCAATCATGTAAACACACTTCTAGGATACTTAGACTGGAATAAAAAATCTGTCAGCTTTAGAAACCGTAACTCTGCACAGGGAGACTCAGCCAGCCAGCACAGATCAGAAAACGGCACTGAAAGAGTTAAAACATGTTTGTTAATGTTTGTCATTACCAGTGGAAGTTTGGGACCCTGTATACCTGACAGCACAGGGCCTATTTCTCTTGGCATTTGGTCCTTGGAAGCGAAGAGACAATTCAGAGACATAAAGCAATACTTCATTTGTAAGTACACAGGCAAAGGTGGTTTTGCTGCTCAGTCTTGAACACGCGTCGCAGCAAATAGGGACAAAAATAAAAAAGTGCAATTGAGAGTTAACTGTATTGGCATAGATTTCCTCACATGAAAACTTTGCATTAAGGTTATTTATCTTCAGGATAATTACAACTATATTTTAATATTTTAAAATAGCGTTTTGTAACAAACCAGAAGCAGTTCTGCATTTTGAGACATTAATGGAGATGGTATATCACAGATAAAACATCACAGCTCTCTCCTTTCAAACTGAGCTTCCAAAAATAAGTAAGGACTTGGAAGAAAGGCAGTTTACCCTGAATATTGTCAACTAATGAAGAACTGTTTGTTTAAGGCATAAAAAACCAGCTTATAGTTATATAAAAACCTTTCCACCTGCAAACTGTTAACAATGTGATCTCAGAGCTGAAGACAGTACTACTACTGGACAAAGCCAAAGCTTCACTATACAGATGCAAAAGGAAGTTAAGAGGACTACTTTGTCTTGCAGCTGCTGACCAAAACCTGGTAACAGTCAGCAATTTCATGCAACTGCCCTCGGAGGGAAAAAAACTAAAGCTACGAGCAACAGATAAGAAAGGAACTGGTCTTATCCAAAGGAAGACAGACACAAAACACTGGTTGGTTTTGGAAAAGGGGCATCACAAAGATGTTTTTGTTAAAAACAAAACAAGTTACATTCAACTTCACAACAATCCAAAATTAAAATCCTGAGCACCTCTCAAAGATATTCATGCCTCACTATTACTGAGAAGTTCAGTTTAGCTTACATAGCAAACCTTGAATACAAATACTCCCCTCCCTGCAACAATACTGGGACACATCCAAAGAGATGTTCTAAAACCAGCCAAGCTTTTTTTGCATGCTTCTTTGGGTACACGTGTTGGTGCTCTTAATTCAAAGGTTTGACTGAGAGAGTATGCTGTTTCTGAAAGGCTTAGCATAGATGCCTAAGGAACAAGCACAAGAACATGGGAGGTGTGAACAATACTGTCTGAGTATTTTCTTTAACTGCAGCCACTAGATACTTAGCAATTACAAAAATTTGCATGCCCAGAATCATAGGCTGCTCCAAACCCCATGTAATTAAATTCTTCTTCCCCATGGGATTGTCCAATTTACTTTTGAAACCACTATGGGTTTGTCTTCCAAAGTATCTCTTGGCGGCAAGTTCTGGAACATACACGTTGGCTTTCTTCATCCCTTTCATCACAGCCCTTTCTCCAGATTGACTAGCACCAACCTTATTTCCCTTTCCTTCTTCCAGAAGCCAGTCCAAGGCTGCCATTCTTCTCCATGCTTCTTCCTCTTCTACTAACTCTTGGAACAGGGCCCAAAATGGGACACAATATTCAATATGGGGTTTGTTTTTTTTTTTAAACTACCACTGAACAGATGCTTGCAGAAAACCACCCAAAACAAACCCAATGCCCTTTTCCTGAGCAGCAACATATAGCCAGGAATCAGTTACTGTTTTATGTTTTTCTATAGGCACAGTTTGGTATGTAAGCCTGTTTCATCCCCATCCTCAATGCCTGGCATCCATCTGCACTCAAAGTCAGCTCTCATTTTAATCATGAAATCACTTAGTATTTTCAAAGAAGCCTGCAGAGTTCACAAGGAGCTTCAGGAACTCTCATGTCTTTCCTGTACCATCCTGTACCACTTATGTCCTTTCCTACACTGAGTGATGAAGGGGTTAATGAGAAGCATCCCACTTAAATAAGCAAATGAACAAACACCAGCAGCAGCAATGTCTTAAAGTGTTAACTGCGAAAATAAAACTGCAACTGTAACTGACTACAACTCAAGTACCAGACAAGGAACAATATGATCTGGAAAACTGATTGAAAAAACAACTTGAATTTTCAATGAAAAAAAAAAAAAAATTTAAAACTGGTGCTAGAAGTAAGTTACATTTTTTCCCTAAGTCCTTTCTACACTTTCACTTTTTCATTGCATCCTGTATATATAATCCACAAGAATTCAACATTAGTTGTCCAGTGCAGGTTGCCTCACATTTAATTTTTGCCTACAAACAGAGGTGTTTTGTTACACGTTCATATGTATTAGCAATCTCTAACTGTAAACACTGTTAAGCTTTTCCAGTCTTAACTCTGCACTACATCAAACATTTCACATGAGACAGGAATTCCAGACAGCGATACCACAATGCAAACATAATACAGAAGAGTTTCCAGTATTTTTTCCACTTCTTCTTCAGCAATTACACAAAAAATATCTTGGAATTGTAGTGTATTGGCACAGACTAGAGAAACTAAAACTGAGGGTTCTAAACCTCCTATGTATGCGCCTGTGTTTTTGTCTGAGTATGCATATTAATAGCATATTTTCAAATCAAACAAAAGTTCCACTTAGTTTGAAACGTCACTATAAATATTTGCAAGAAAAAGAAGTCTCAATTTATTGTACATTTCACCTAAAATGCTGATTTGCTCTGTGTTTCTGAAAGAGGGTTCAGACTGTGCTGGTCACTTACATAAGAAACATGTAACTTCAGTTAATTCCTTCCAGAATATGGTGTTACATTAATACAGAGCACAAACCAACAGTGCAACCAGCAATAAGTTGTGCATATCCCAGCATTAGAATGGGCATCCCCAAAGATGCCTTGAAGGAGATGGGGGGAGCAAAGGACAATATTTCTTCAAATTATAGGCTGATGATCACTGCCATGCCCTGCTGCAGATACCCTCCTCAAAACTCTTACTGTGGGGAGGGAGGGAGTGTTTGAGTGCTGTAACATCATCCTTTCTAAATAAAGTTAACCACCTTTGATTCTGTTTCAATGAAATAGTTATGCAGGGAACCATTAGATGTTCTTCAGCCACGTTCTGTTTTTGCAAATATGTCACATTTCAATACAACAAGGACTGTAGGTTTTAAGAACAGATTAACTGGGAAATTATGATGTTAGAACTTGGTGGAACATCAGCAATAGAAAACTACAACTCAGCAGCAAACAGTTGTGCAGTGGCTGGCAGGTTTGATTGTCAACGTCTACCTTCAACTCCTAAAAAGTCCTTTTCTCATGCTGTTTAATTCCTACTCTTTTCCATGTATTTTGTATAGGTGTTAATTGTAAATGTCACTTGGAAACATTGCTCCTATTAAACCTACATTTCTTACAGGACACTGCTGTTGGGGACAAAATCAACATGAGAAGAGAAACACACACATGTACCCCAGTAATATTTCTCTACTCGATTTTTCAAGTTTTTCCACCTTAAACTAGCTTTTAATCTTGACTGCCATGTCACATTTAGAGTTATATGGTCTACAGCAGCCTTTTCTTCCCCTTGTGTAGATAGTTTTCTCTGTTTCTTTGATTACTTAGAGCATCAAATATATATCTATGTTATTTTAATACATGAGTAGGGCAGCATTATTGGTCATATTGGACTTTAGTAGGTTATAGGCTATTTAATTATTTTTGCTTTTGAATGTCTTTCCTTCTCAGAGCATAAGCATCCATGTGAAGATAAACTCATAATGCCAACCAAAAATGCAACTAATCAGAACATTATATTCTATAACTGGAAGTGGGCAACAATACAAGAGAAAATGGTATTTCTTCACCCTTGAGTTAAACAGGTCTACCTTCTCCTGATGGTTTTATATCATGTGAGTGGAATTAAAAAAAAAATTACATATGTTAAAAAATGGAAATAACAAAACACTAGACCTAAGATTTCTTAAGACCATGCTCATAAAACCAGCAAGGATAACATTAATAATACATAAATTGTCAACGTATCTTTTAAGGAGTATGATTAAGTTTTATTGTCTCTGAAGAGGAACTAATGTATTAAGTAAACTTTCCACAGTCTCACAGTGGAAAGAAAATGTCCTCCTCCTAACAAATCCAAAAGGTTTTCCAAATACATCTCCTTTCCTTATTATTTCATCAAAAATAGAGAAACAAACACTCCTCAGGTAAGCAAACTCTCTTTCTTCTATATAATGCATCAAGATAAATTAGAACTGTTCTCCTTTCCCCTTCCACTGCAGCTTTAGCCTCATTTTGGAGTGACTTGTCTTCCACTGAATCTATAGTTAAGATGCTACTAATAAATTGAAAACAGTGCACATGACTGTTCTCACCATTTTAGATGGCTGTAAAAAAAAAAAAAAAACTAAATTAAAAATTTAGGAATTAATTTTAAAATTTAAAGCCTCCTGTATTATTCCAGTCAAGAAATCCCAGCCAGATTTCAGGGTAGCATGCACCAAAGTATTTGATGTGGGAAGCAAGGAGTTAGTTTCATTTCTTTTTTTCACTAATAAGTACAAATAAGAAAAGCCCTTCCCAGGTTCCAGACTTCTTTTTGAGGTCCTTTAATACTGGGAACATTTCATAAGGGAAAACTCTTCTATCTTGATATTTTTGGAGCTGCAGGTTATGATACCCCAGCATTCATTCAAAATGCTCGAAAATTTGAGAGTTAAGCAAGGACATCTCTCGGGGCTCATCTACAGAGGAAAGCTAGTGCAAAATAGGCTAAGGTTTAAACTTGAAGTATACCCAGCCATTTCACACTAACTTCTGAAGTGAACACATTCTATATTAAGAGCACTTCACTGCAATTTAATCCAATCCCCAGAGTGATGTGAAAAATGGCTCTCTTTTTTGTGGGATATCAGTGTCCTAATGTAAGGCTCGTCTAGAACAGATACTGCCAAAAGACATCCCAGTAGTTTCACAAACATATACATGCCATGGTACACATTATATAATGCTTGTAAGGACATTAAAACATTCTAAAATACCTTAGTTAGATTATGAATGAAATTTAAACAGATGGGTATAACACTACACTACTATATTGGCAGAACATTTTCATTTACCTTCTTTTTGAAAACAAATGTGAATACTAATTGACAAGTTCATTCTCATCACATAGACAAGGCTTTCAATACCAGAGTTTGCAAGAGCTCCATTCACAACTGCCCTCCAAAACACTTGGCATTTCAACGCAGAAAAGTAGTAGTCAGAGAAGGCTCAGGACTTTCAGAGGTTCAAGACACTGATGTGCATGTGTTAAACTTTTCAGGGAACCCTGAGATCAGAGTGCTGGGATGAGTATCCCTGCCGGAAAAAAAGCACCTCTGTTTTTATGTATCTACCTCAAGAAGGTACAGGTGTCTTTCCAGCCACTATCTGACGGCTGCTCTTCACAGAAGCTGTCTCACCTCTGTGGGGTATTCAACAAACAAGAGGTTCATTAAGAGGTGGCAAATGAACCTGAAGCCATCTTCCACTACACGAGGGCACAGGGCTGTGTGCCCTAACGCCACCAGCTATACTTTATACTTGAGAAACCTGCAATACATAATGTTGCTGGCTGCTACTGACATGGGCAAACTGTTCTGCAGCAGCAGCTGCCTCTTAGCAGAAATTACTGACCTTGGAAGAAATAACTGGGCTGGGGTGGGAAGGGGAAGAGCAAAAGAGGAGTCTGACTTTTCTAAGAGGTTCCCAAAAACATCAAGTGAAAAACTAAACATTGCATTGCTGGGTATTTAGTCCTGAGCCTTGTACTTAAGCAAGAGAATTGCCAACTCCTTGATCACTTCTGATACCTGAAGGAGCATGGAACAAAAATCAAGAGCTGGGCATTGGCACCAGTGGGAGAATATAGGGTGAAAAGAAGATTAGAGGTCTTGGGGAAGTATAAACACAGCTTTAGGGTCCTCTGAGGAATGGAACATTCAGAAATGCACATGCCAAATAGGTTCTTACTTTTAATTCAGAGGTACTCAATGGAAAGTAGTCTGTACTGAAAAATTAAGGACTGGAGCTAAACAGATTTCCAAAAGACCCTGCTTTTGGGCAGAACACACAACTGATACTTACACCGCATCTGAAGAGGTATTCACAAATTGCTTCTAGAGCAACCTCTACAACTGTATTCCCATATTTTGGAAAAATAAGCCCACATTAAAAGCACAATGATGAAAAGCATCTTTGGGCATCCCATGCAACAAGTTCTGGGTAGTCAGATGCTCTGAACTGAAAAAGTAATTCAGAGTAGTATTACCTTGCCAAATCTGCTGTTTTATACTGTTGCAGAGGAATATATTCTAAATACAATCTACTGGCAACAGCTGAAAGGAGGCATGATGGAAAAGAGTAAGTGACAACCTGTGCTTTCAAACTGAATCTGGTCTCTCCTGTCTGTTTTTTGGCTATACTAGCTAGGATCAGCAAATACATGAGGACTTGTCTCAACTGGAGAACTCCTGAAGCATATCCAAAATTATTATTATTACTAAAAAACAAAATACTCCACCAAAACAACAAAACCAAAAAAACCCTCAGAGAAAGTCCTAAAGTCAACAGTAGGAGACTACCAAGAGTAAGATCAGATGCTTTGCTTGAGGAAAAAATATGACATCCTCCCTCAATTAGGCTTTGTCCTGTATTACTGCAGGCAATTACTAGAACACACAGGAGGCATTTGTCTTCACAGCATTTTGCCCCACATCTTGACGCCAGTACAAATGGTATAGGTTCTCCACACGTGGGATTTACAGCAAAGGTCTTGAACATGGCCCCCAGCATAAGGACACAGGTCTGCTGGAACAATTCTAGAGGCCCTGGAACAGGTTTCCCAGAGAAGTTGTGGATGCCCTGCCCCTGGAAGAGTTCAAGGCAAGGCTGGATGGGGCTCTCAACAACCTGGTCTAGTGGAAGGTGTCCCTGCCCATGGCAGAGGGGATGGAACTGGATGATCTTTAAGATCCCTTCCACCCCAAACCATTCTATGATGATGGCCACAAGTCTAGGGAAAATGCCCATTATAAGAACAAGTTTTCATCAAATTTTGCAATAAAGTGGTAAATAAATAAACCCTCTCCCCCCGCCCCAAAAACATGCCCATGATAAATCACAAGGAAATAACCACAGCGGAAGGCGGTGAACAGGGAAGGCATCTCAGCCAGCAGCTGGAAGGGCTGGAGGCAGTGAGCTGCCCTAACACAGCAGGATGGATCACATGCATGGGCTCTATTTGGGTGCATGCTCTTCATATTGCTGAGGAAAGCAGTAAGTGTCTGTGTAAGACCTTAGGCTTTCTACTTCATTGACTCTTGTCATATTTATGAACAAATTATCAAAGGAAAAATCTCACAGACAAAACACCTGAACTGATAAGTACATAAACCACTAATTAAGTAGTTAACACATGCTGCCATACATAGAAAATTGTTCAGAGCTGCCAAAGTGGCTTCCCTCAGGCTACAAAGCAAGGAATATAGAAGCCAGGATTATTAGTTACAAGTGGTCCCAATCCCCAAAAGCTATTTTTTCCTGTAAGAATCTGCTTTTATTAAGTACTGGATTTTTTTTATTTACAGAAATTATAAGTATCTAGATTAAAATAAAAGTACCAACATTGATACTATTGTTAGACAGAAGATACAGCTAAAGAAGCAATAGAATTAGCATTGTGATATTTAAGTGGGACATATTGTTTCAGTAGCACCAATGTATAAATAAGAAACCACAACTTCTAAATTATTACAAAGACTAATACTAGGAGGCTGAAATTTTGATGGGGGAAAAAAAAAAATCAAGAAATTAGGAAGCTGCATCTGTGGCAGAGAAAACAACCAATCAAGAGAAAAGCACGTGGTTTAAGGCAAATTTCCAGACAAGTTTCATAAAAGCCAAACCAGTTAAGGTCTGTCTCAGAGAGTAGGACTTAGCAACTAGTATCAACCCTACCAAAACCAAGGGAGGTTTAGTTAGGTGCCATAATGCCTGTTGCTACACAAAAGCCAAGAACAAAGTGTATCATGTCTGATACTTTAAATCAAAGTATGTAGTGGCCTCAGAGAGAATTTTACAGTTTGTGTAGCTGGCAAGAGGAAAGTACTACTTATTTGACTATTTAGTGATGTAGGCAGGAGCACATCTTTTCACAGGAGTCATACTGATGTGTTCACAGCTCAAGAGCAAATTCATAGATTTTTAAATATATCATCGCTGCAAATTCACAAAAGGACTTACATCTACAACCTGTTAATTTGAAAAAGCAGGGAAAAGATAAAAAAGAAATCTCCATTTGAATTTTGGCCTTGCAGGTTGTTACAACTCCCATTGCTGCAATTCCAAAGTCCAGCACTGAAGCCTCACGTGTTCAGCAGGAAGTTCATAAAGCTGTGCTCGGACTTATATTTACTAAGACATGGTTCATGGGTGACAGGGTCTGAACATTTTTAGGTACAGTAGATGCCTACAATGCTGAATCTTGCCTTAGGAAATGACCCATTAAGAACACACAGACAAAACAAAAATATCAAGGGGAGTCACTACACAAAAGACAGAAGAATTGCTATTGAGTAAAGCAAAGATCGTGTACACAAAAATAATGGGACTAGTACATAAGCAGCCACAATTGTGAGCTCAATTTTAACTTGGAAACCATTTAAACATGTCATAGATAAGACAGAATGATAGATGAATTACATGACTGGTTGTTTCCTGAAACCTGCCAGGGACCCACCTGTTCATGTCAGATTCCAACCACTAAACAAACAGAATGGAATTGAAATTTAATTTCTCCTAAGATGAATACTGTGCAATTTTAGATAGCTATATTATGTAAAAAGATATTGCATTAAATACTTTTCAGACAAATAGCAAGATACCCCAGGCATAAGGAGAGGGTGTAAAAATGAAACTGAACTTATACAGTAATTGAATTATTTTCTTCAGGAGTGAGATGTAGCTTCAATTAACTCCACATGGTTAAACAGGTCAATAGAAACTGAGGGGAAAAAGAGAATATGCTATACTTACAAGAAAATAGGAAGTAAAGAACACTGGGAAGAATACAGGGAGATGCTAAAACAGATAAAGAACGGGTATTAGAAATGCAAAGTAAAACTCTGAAGTTCTCATAGTTACAGATGCTCAACACAAACTATTTTTCTAGTGATAAAGAAAAAAAGAGAGAGGAGAATTAGAACAAAACCAAAAGTGAGATGTAGTGTAAGCTACAAAGTCAATTAAAATACTAGTGGTGAAAGCAGCATGCCATAAGAAACCAGAGAAATAATTATGATGGGTATGAATATATTGTACATACAACAAATGACAGACTAAAAGGATTAACCATGACAAGACTGCTGACTGACAGTAAAAAAGGAGAAACAGACAAATGTGATAGTCTATATGGGAAATACATCACACTAAGTGAAATACCTCCGAGACTTGCTTGCTTAAAGACTAGCAAATTTGGAAGGTACCTTGGGTAATAAAATTTGTAGTGAGGTAGTTTCAGGTATAGGTGGAAGAAACACTGTTTTAAAAAGGCAGCCATAAACCTCTTCAGTTTATTTCTGTTTATAAACAAGACTGCTCTCAAGGCAATGTTTCAAAAGTGTCCTTCCAGTTAAAACCTACTGGAGATCCAAAGCAATACTCAGGAGAGCCATACTGGGTATTACCGAGAAATTTCATCTTTTTACAAGTGGTCACTCATTACTTGGAATATATTTTACCAATATTTTGCAGTTTCATACCATTACAAAATATGAATCAGAAGCTTCCTGTCATATATACTTACATGTAAATTTCAGGATTTAAAAATAACCTCATCACAGCAGCAACCCTATTTTGCTCAGCATCGAAACTGTAGACATAGAATTACTCTTAGTTCTGTCAAGTTGGAAATCTGTTTAAAAATTTTCTATCCAAAATTATTTTACTTCCTAAAAATCCTAAAATGTACTGATGCTCAAAAGTGGAAATTTGTAGCAACAAAGATTTCCGAGTTATTGTATAAGGATGGTCTGTGGACATTCTCTGTCACTGGCAGTTTGATATACAGAGTTATAAGAAACTCTGCATCTCCATTTGATCTCAGAATACGTCGCCATATCACTAATGTGCTGCCCTAGGCTTAGCAGTTAACTGGAACAAAAGTTATTGCTTATTCCATTCTGTTCTTATCTATACATCAACATATTGGTGTTTTGCAATCATAAACACCTTGGCTTTTTTTTAGTTACAATAGTTGATGACTTTTCCACTCCAGCTACATCACAAAAGATACCACACCATCAGATATTTCCCCCTACAGCTCAGTCAAACTGCTGTCAATCTCAAAGAAGTGTATTTTTCAAGCTGTTCTTTTGAATCACCACAATTAAGAAAAATGTTGCAGAGGGATCATCCTTTTCATTGATTTTTAAACAAAATTATACACTTACCGAAATTTCTAAAAGAATTAATGAGGGTTTTGTATTTCAAAGAGGGATTACTCCCTTCCTGACTCCACCTCTCACTCCACAAAACCAGGTAAGAGACTACAAGCAAAAAGCAGCGCAATCACATCCAGGCTCATATCAGATCAACACCACAAATAGAGTAACCAAGTTCATTCCTGCTACAAGGAGGAAGTCTGCTGCATGTATGTCCTTGGGCTTGACTGCTCTTGCCAGCAGACTGGCATTCTGTTTAGTTGGAAAATTCAGGAAGATCACTCCTTCCATAAGCCTCAGCACGCTCCTGTGACCTGGGCAAGCAGCACATACTGAATTACTTTGAGGTACTTAAGTATCAATCTAGTTTACATAACATCAAAACTAAGATTTGTTTCCTTTCATTCCCCTGTTTCTTGCTTGTATAGTCTGCCAGAAACTCAGAGCAGGTATTTCTGCCTAACCCAGACACAAGGCAGCTGGGTTCCTTAATACCATCCCACCATCCACTGATGCATCTGCTGGACCATTCCAGAGTTCAACCAAATTCCAGTTTAAAATTATCAACTGTGGTTTTACCTCCCTTGTTTTTTCCTTTCCCAGTCTCGAGTAAGACAAATGGGATCCTAAACCAAGTTTACAAAAAACATTAAATATAGTTCAACTATCACTACTGAGTATCTGGGCAAAAGTATTAGTGCTTTCCTACTCTAGGCTCATTATTTGGACAGAAATATCAACTTCTGACTAAGTGTCAAGAAATGAGTAATAAACTGACATAAACAAATGAAGACATGCCAGAATCCCCACAAAAACGGACAAAACTAATGTAACAGCAGGAACAAGCCAAACATTTTTGTGGGGTGCATTGGGTTAATTTTCAGCCTGATCAGTTCCCATGTGCTGCTGCTGACCAGGAACTCATCGGGGAGAGGCAGGGGAAAGAGGACAGGATTTACAGAGTAACATGAAAAGCACCATGTCTAAAGAGAACAGCAACACATTCTTCTCCAGTTTAATGACTAGCAAATAACAATTAGCGTTTTAAAACCCGCTTCCTGCTGTGAATCTATCTTCTAATATTTCAGTTCCGTGGCTACAAAATACACTATGATTGGGAACTACTTCTGCAAACATAATGGGACTTGTACTTTAGACCATATCTGTGGATTAGTTTATTTTTTTACTGTAGAAAACAGCCTGTAATGTAAACTCCTTAAACTCTCCCAAAAAATCATGAGGAAAACTGTTGCAGTTATCTGCAAGATAAATACAGTGCCATATCATTGCTGCCATCAATTTGTAGTTTATCAATGCTTAGCTAGAGAAAAAAAAGGAACAAGAAAATTTGTTCCAGGAAAGAAAATGCGAACAGGATGTCCCACTGAGACATGAGCTACAGTGGGAGGTGGGAGGTAAAGCCACGCATCCGCTGAGGCTGCCACAGTCTGCAGTGGGATGAAGCACAAACAGGGACAGTCAGAGAAGTGTGACTATTCATCACCTCCTCTTCACAAGCAGGGACTTCCCTGCCTGCTAGGTCCAGGCAGCAAGAGTTTTGACTACAATAAATGCTAGAGTAGACTACAAGGGAGAGGAAAAGGGACTAAAGTTCAAGCTGAGGCTTCACAAATCTGTCTAACAAAAGCTCCAGTAAGCCCCCAGAAAATGCTGTTAGAGAGTGCCCTGACATCTCTGAGAATTATATTAGTGCAATATGTACTCAAAAAGCCGATTTGGGATTATGTAGTCGCCAACTTTGTCAGTCTTCTGAAGGACACAGAAAACAGTGAAAAGGATACAAACGCTAAAGCTATTAGGAAAGGTTTTTGTAATGGCTATGGTAAATAGTAGATTTCACTGTAAAACACATTCCTTTCACATGCCATAACACACTGCCCATGCAGATGTGGTACTTAAAGACATGGCATAATGGTGGACTTGGCAGTGCTGGGTTGAGATGAACTTAAAGACCCTTTCCAACCTAAATGATTCTATGATTACCAGCTCATGAAACAGTTTTGCTTCCAGAGAAAGACTCACACTATTCCACTTTGGGTGTTCTCTCCCAATTGCTTCTCCACAAGACAAGTCTTTCACTGTGCATACCAGCCGAGAAGCAAAGCCTTCCCCTTCCTTTTAGGATGGTTAAGGTTTAAAGTTCAAAATTTCCCCTTCTTTTTCATCTAGCTTATATATGTTCCCTGTAACATCTGAAAACCCACTATGATGACCATGAAGTAGAAAGTAATCAAATGCAGAAGTGGACAAATGGATTTTGGCTCAGAGGATAAACTGGAAACACAACAAACCTAAACAGGTGGTTCTTTTGTTTTAAGATTTACTCCTTCTATGTAACAGTTCTCAAACTGTTCTGAAGTAAAAATACTGCTTCAAAACAAGGTCAGATGTATACTTAATAAATTGTAGTAATTTGTAAAGAGGATTCTATTCTTCCCTGTTCAAAGCTTTACTTCTGCTGCAATTTCTATTGTTAAAAGGAATGTTGCCCATATCCATTCAGGAATAATATAATTTTAGCATTTACTACTGGAGTTAATATAGTAGTTTTAATTCTTTTGGTGTATGAACATGAATCCATAGTCTGCATGTTACTTGTAGCAAAAATAAATAAGAAACAATAAAATTTGCAGACACTAATACAGCAGTTATATCAATGGATTCTCCTTGAGGAATGTTAAAATTGAAGCAGAACATACCCAGCACTATATGCTACATTTAAAATTGATCATAACTTTAGTCCCACACATGCTTAGCTGAAAGACAGAAATTATTTAATTGAAAATATGTTTTCTTTCTGTGGTAAAGGGAAGTCAGTGGCTTGAATTCAGGCCTGTGCTGTTTCTAGATCACCCTTTGAAAAGGTCTATCAGTGATTTCACTCTATTTTGGTAACTTAAAAAACTACATTTCAGTGGTCACAAATCAACTGGAAACAACAACTTATAACAATTATTTCCTTCCAAAAACACCTCCTCTCCTACTAGGATGCCATTACAAAAGCCAAAGCATTTGTCCCACACATGCTCGCTAGCACTGATGGCCCTGTACAGCCATACTACACAACAAAGCAAAAAATCAGGACTCATAAGCAAAGAAAGTGAAGCACAGCCCGTTTAAAATAATGTACATCCACTGCTGCGTGTTGTAATCCATCCTATTATATGCCCAAGAGCTGCCTTACAATGTTCTGATACAACCAAACACTACAACAAGTAAACTCAAGCCAGATACTGAAAGCAAAATTCTCCCCATTTTGTAGTTCTCACAGACAAAAAAATGTTCTACAGCAAACCAAGCATCTCCAGAGATATGCACATTATTTTCAATGAAAAATTTGCTCATAAAACTGTTTTCCACTACATCCTTGACCAGCTAGAGTTATCAACACTCCTGATGTCCTGAGGGCATCTACAAAAGCAGATGGCATTCTGACTCTATCACATTGCCTAAAACACCTTCTGTTCCACCACATGACCCTCAGAGAAAATGTACCTCCATTTTGCATTTCCTTGCTTTTATTCCTGCACACTGACACAACAGTTACTAGCTGGCACATTCTTTAACCCCAGAGCTACAGGTGTTTCTCAGTGATCCTGATGGATTCCTCTGCATGTGAAAACACTTTGACTGAATCAACAACAGCATCAGCAGAGCAGTCTGGGGGGAAGGGGGATGGATTAGATGACAAAGGTCTTTTCCAACCCTATTTCCTAGTATTCTGTGATGCATATGTGACGACACTTTGGCCTTTTTTCCCCCTGACCTAAAGGCAGTTGCCTTTCAACAAGCTGGAATACCAAGACAAGGTACCTGGATCTAAGGTATCAGGTGCAGATTAGCACACTGTGGAAAGTGACAATCGGATTCTCAGCTAACTGCTGCATTCAGTCCTGGTGGGGAGAGCTCTGCCTGTGTCCTTGAATCAACTCTGGAGGGAAAGAATCCTCTTCTGTGGAGAGGCCTGAATATTTGGCTGGGAAGCCACAACCCCAGCTCCAATATATGTATCTGTCCCTCTGCCATAAAGCTTAGGGTCTCACACTATGTAAGATCTTTGTAATAATGTTTCTATGGATGGCAGTCTCCACTCTGAAATGGTAATTTCTGCAATGATCTCAGTGATGTAAAAATTACTCTTGTTTTACACATTATTTGTAAAATACTTCCAAATCAGAAGACTGGACTCTGTGACTGGGTACAAGAAATGATAGCCTTCTAACTGTTTCAAAATAATGATGAGAAAGATAGGCTGGGGTAAGAGGAAGCTTCCAGATGATTAGATTAAAAATGACAATTCCATTTTTCTTCAAGGGTGAGGAACAAGAACAGCCATTCATCAGGGCAAACTGCTAATCTCCTTAGTTTCAGCACAACCAAAATACTATCTAAATTGAATATGGGTGCTATTATCGGATAAACTTAGTGCAATACCTTTAGGACTGCCCAAGGGAGTTTATGGCTGACTCTAGGAATCATTCTCTGAGGTGACCTTCTGCAGTGCTTGGTGTTAAACTAGAATTTGGCAGGGTTACAGATAGAGAAGTAAAGCCAGTCTGACTGGCATTTAAGTGCGAACCATAATAAAATCACTTTTCCCCTGACATGGGGGAGTCTGGACTATCTGATAAAACAATAGCAAGAGTGGACATAAACAGTTCAAGAGTGCCATGCTTCCCTGACTTACTGCATTCATCGAGGTGGGATGACAATGGTTAATTTTTGAGGGTATTTCTTCTCCTTTTTTGGACTTAAGAGTGGTTCTGCAACTGCCTGTTTTGTCCAGCATTGCCCAGTGTTACTAGCCACTCATGAATGCTGGAAGTTAACTGATATACAAAGCATACGGGAGAGGGAAGGGGGAAACTAGGTTTTCCGTGAGTCTCAGCCAAAGCAGAGCCAGTTCTCTCTTGAGAGGCCTTCAGATTCCTCCTTTCTCCCCCTCCCTAAATCAAGGAATACTTTGTCAGAGAAACATCATCATGAGCCACAGGAGTGTTCAGTAGTGAACAAGAGTTGCAGGACGGTGGTCCAGGCTGGTGGTGCTTCTGTCCTTCTGCCAGTTCACAGCTGCTGTCCCAGGCTGGCAGGCAGGAGGTGATGGGCTCCCAGCAGGACAGGCATGGAAAGGACACAGCAAGGGCACAGAGAGAGACACCCCTGTACAGCAAAGCACAGGGTTACCTTAGAGAAAGATAAAAAAGGCTGATGAAACTCGGCAAGAAAGAAGGAGGTAGAGGGGAAAGGAGTTGAAGCAGAAAGACCATTTAGCTGTCTGCCAGCAGAGGCAGCCACAGCTGACTGCAATTTGGTGAGCAGCCCCTTCCCCACCTGGTCTGCCCAGAGCAAGCCTCAGCTGCTCCAGGCCCAGCCATCCCATAGCAAAAGGAGCTGGTTACAAAACTCAGTCACTTCAAAGCCAAACAAAAAACACCCACAAAACAAACAAACAAACATACATCTTTTTAAGGATGTCTATTTCTTTGCTGAGATCTGTTCACTGAAAAGGAGACTGCTTCCTCTGCTGTTAGCATCATGTTAGTAGGAAACATCTGCAGGCATCGTTACATTCATTTCCAAGCCAGACTGTGTTCAGTGTAGGCGATCTTCAGGCAACGTAAAGGATAAAAAACGAAGAGAGCTTTGCTGAGTGTGCACACAGCCAAACATTTTTAGAAAGACTTAAAGGTGGCCAAGTCTGAACGGATTATAGCATGATAGCAAAAGCACATCTCTGACACACAGGCCAAAGCTCTGTTAAATTGCAAATCATCGCACAAAGGCTTGTGTGAGGAGCAGATTATCAGCTGCACCACTTTTGACAGCAAAGATATTCAGAAAGCAAACTGCAGAGCAACAGATGACATTCTCAGGATATGGGAACTCCTGACATCCCATACATTTCTACCATATAATTTCCTCTGATGCAATCCCAATACTCACTGCAGAACTTTCTGCTATTGACATTTTCCTTTCCTTTTCCTTTCCTTTATTCTCTAGCAATTTAAGTTTGGATAATAGCTAAAGAGCTTGAGGTTTTTGCCCCTCCTCTTTTCAAAAGGCTAAAATCTCAAGCCAATAAAGTTTCAGCACTTTCACAAAGTTTAAATACTGCAAGTAAGATGGCTAAAAACAATCCAGCCCCAACAAATGTGACATATAGCAATGACTCCCTGTTACACTTTCAATGGAAAACTAACCATCAGACATTGCACTGGAAGTTAGCCTGTGTGAACATACACACACACACACACACAGAGTTCTTTGTAAACCTTTCTTTTTGTTTTAAAAATTTCTTCCTGGAAAAGATATTCCTTCATCTATTATACTAAGAGATGTCAATTTGCACTGAAAAGTGTTCCTTCTCATCTGCTTACCAAAGCTGCATTTATGATTCAAAAGAATCAATTATTGTTAAATTCAGTTTCTGTACAGGTTTTTTTCCCCAGTGTAATTGATTCTTTTACTATGTGGATTTTAGTATTAAAGTTCATTAAATTAATTTAACATTGTCTCATCTAATTTACATCTATAACCTATATTTGAAAAATAGTTGTTGTTATCTCTTAGTAAAGACTAATTTCTTGGTTAATTTAACAATATGACCACTTAAAGATGTATCTTCTTTCACAAAATATGACAAGGTACATATTCATAAGTATTACCATAAAACAGCAAAACTGGCATATAATCAAATGTAAACAATCAGAAGCACGCAGACATTTTTCAGCATATATACATTCATCCCAAACTTGATATATTTTGAAAATTTGTCATTCAAATTGAATATTCACATCCCTATTGAAAGTTCAAAGTGCCGAAGTTTCATAAATAAATAAAACATTTAAGAGTAGTCCATGAACACATACAAGATATTTAGAGCAAAAAAAGGTCAGTGCAACTTGAAACACACTTGCCAGACCATAACCTCATGAGAGGGTAAGAATAGCAATACTATGGCAGCACAAAGATTAGGAAAGTCCTAACCACTACAGCAGTGGAGGATAGAATATTACTTCTACTGTGCTGGTAGCAACTGCAATAAAATGAATGTAACAATCCTGGGTATTTCAGACAAACCCATCTGGTAAAACAAAGTGTTTGTCTATGGAATTCCTTTGGTCTGTAACAATGTACAATGTTTTGAGAGAAAGATACACAGACAAAGAAAATAAATACCCTCTAAACTTTAAAATACTTGTGTTTTAGCTGTTTATCTGTTTCACAATTTAAAATGTCTAACAATAGTTGCAAGAGAAAAAAAACAAATATAAACCAACCACAAATACTGACATCCTACAGAAATCTAAATATTTTAAAGATGGAACCAAGACAAAACAAAGAACATCCTTCTGTAGGCCTTCACGATAAAACTGACTGGAAGAAAAAGGGGGCTGTGGAACAGCACGCATCAGATGAAGCATAATGTCTTCTGCTCAGGAAACTTAGGCATATCTGAGGGAATAACCTTTCAAAGTAGGAAATGTTTTATAGAAATCTGCACTCAGTGAAGCCTGTGGCACTCTTATATAGTGCTCCTTGCTGTCTTACAGATTTTACTGCTAAATCCTATCAAGTAATCTGGAAATCAAAGACTAACATTCTCTGCAGGTTTCATTTCTATCCCACTGACTTTTCACCTCACAGCAAGTGAAAAACTGTTACACAGTGAGGGCCAAAAACATGGACCAAACAAAAAAACCTAAGAAACCTATTAGTATCAAAACCCAAACTCACGCCATGGGGATTGTATTGAAAAGCTGAAACAGAAGGGCAGAAGAAGTGAAGGTAACACATAGAGAAATAACAAGTATAAATCTGAACTTAGTTCTGAGGTATCACATAATTTTTTGTTTGGGTAGCAACAAGCATAGAACAGTGTCACAGTATTTGCCTCTACTGAAAAAGAATAAACCCACTTTAAAGGAAAAAAGGTGTTCCAAAACCCTCTTGAAACACATTCATGTCTCCAAAAGTAAAATTCAACTTTTTATTAAAAGCACAAAATAGAGCTTTGAAGAAATATCAGCTCTTTTATAGAAAGATCGAGTATGGTAAACTATCTGCACTATTATCAAGCAATTACCTATGAGAAGTATGCAACTGTAATTATGAGAAAAATCATACATGCCAGTGACCTTAATGAAAAATCACACTGGAAATGAGCAAAAAATGTCTGTAAGAAAGAACATACCCATATGCTCCATAAAATAAGATAGGCTGATACTGAAAGAGTACTATGTCCTTGGCATTTGCTTATTTTAAGCCAAAACCCGAAATCTCAGGAATGCTACAATTAATTACCCATTACTGCAGGTTACCGGAAGAAGTTTATAAAATTGTTAACTTTACACTCTGTAAGGTAAAGATGGCTCTACCTCCCAGCCAGAGCCATCTATTTTATTTATATTATGTACTGAAACAAGGCCCAGAAAAGTAATTTCAGAAGTGTAATGGGAAAGCACTGATGAGATGCTCTCAAAAAATAGTGGGCAGAATCTCTTTTTTTCCTTTCTGAAACACTCTTAGTTTTGTAGGCCACAAATTATTCATTTGCTATTGAGCCTTTCTCCCACCAGACTGAATTTTTCAATAATCACCTGAGAAAAATCATGAGAAGATTAAAAGAAACAGAAGAGGCAGGAAATGCCCTTCATGTCCATGAATTGAAATGACTCTTCACAGCGTATTAACTGTCTTCAAAAAACTTAGGGATTTAGATCAGCCTGATATTTTTGTAGCACTTACAACCAACATAAGAACTTCCTTAATGACTTCATGCTGATCTTAGATCCCTGGCATGACCAGACAGCAGAATAGCTGAGAAGTAGGGATTTCTATATACGTAAAAGACACAGTCTCAGGATGTCTTATTATTCTGACCTTTAATAACATGCCAAAACAAAACCAAACCAAAAAAGTCCCCACCAAATAATAAAATACCTCACCAAATTTATCAAATGATGTAGAGTTTTAAATTTACAGTAGAGATATGGAGATAATAACTCTTAGATTTACTCATGTTATTAATTCAGAGCAGCAGACTCAGGCAATGAAACTTGAATTCTCCCTAAGATAGGCAAAAAAAACCCCAAACACTTGATTCTATAGTCTGTCCAGTAAATTTTGTGGGCAAAAGCCTATTATACTAACAATAAAAACCAAACAATGTTGCTTAAAGCCTATTTCATTTAACTGAGATATAATAACGCACACACCCTTATTGTTTATTCACAGAATCATTTTGTTTGGAAGGAACCTCTGGAGATCATCAAACGCAACCCCCCTGCTAAGGCAGGGTCACCTTGAGCAGGTGACACAGGAACACATCAAGGAGGGTTTGGAATGTCTCCAGAGAGGGAGACTCCACGACCTCCCTGGGCAGCCTGTTCCAGAGCTCTGCCACCCTCAGTGTAAAGAAGTTCTTCCTCATGTTGAGGTGGAATTTCTTGTGTTTTAGTTGATGGCGACTACTGAAAAGAGTCTGGCACCATCCCGTTGACACCCACCCACCCTTGAGATATTCACATGCATTATTGAGATCTCTCAGTCTTCCCTTCTCCAGACTAAACAAGCCCAGCACCCGCAGTCTCTCCTCATAAGAGATGCTCCAGACCCCAAATCATCTTTGTGGCTCTCCACTGGTCCCCCTCCAGCAGATCCTTGTCTTTCCTGTACTGAGGAGCCCAGAAATGGACACAGCACCCTGGATGTGGCCTCACTAGGGCCGAGTAGAGGGGGATGATCAATCACCTCCCTTTACCTGATGGCCACACTCTTCCTGATGCACCCCAGGATAACACTGACCCTCCTGGCCACAAGGGACACACTGCTGGCTCATGGTCAACTTGTCACCCACCAAGACTCCCACGTCCTTCTCCACAGAGCTGCTCTCTAGGTGGTCAGCCCCCAGCCTGTGCTGGTACTTGGAGTTATTCCTTCCCAGGTGCAGGACCCTGCACTTACCCTTGCTGAACCTCATTAGGTTTCTCTCTGCCCAACTGTCCAGCCTATCAAAGTCCTGAATGGCAGAACAGCCTTCAGGCGTGTCAGCCACTCCCCTCAGTTTTGTCAGGAAAGTTACTGAGGGTACATTCCATCCCTTCATCCAGGTCATTCACAAACAAGTTGGGTAAGACTGCACCCAGTACTGCTCCCTGGGGAACACGACTGACTACAGGCCTACTACTGGATTCTACCTATATTATTACCTCTAGACCACAAAAGCTCCCAATTAGCTTGGGAGCTATGTATTACTCAGTAATATGTATTACATCAGTAGTCATCCTGTTCTGTGAATTTACAAGGCAGGAGTCTCTGAAGCAGTCATTCCAAAACTGGGCATCAGTTTCTGGAATTTTATGGGGCAGGTAATATTAGACACATTGAATGTTAGACACAAGTTCATTTTCCATGTTATCTTAAATATATTTTTACTTGTATGTGTACATATCACCACAAATTGCACTATCAAATCAATATACAAATATTTCACCTTAGAAAATCCACATTTAAGAATTCTTTGATGCCACTTCCCTCTCAGGTGCACTAGAAGGAAGGTGTCCCACTGCAGCCTTCACACAGCAGTAGTTAAGATTTGCCGCTGACAAAAGCAAAAGCAAACCTGCAATTGCATGCATGTGGTTACAAGAGGCCCTAAATTAAGTATTTCTGGTCAAAGACAGTTTTCTGATTTGCACAGTGAGCCAGGATACCTTTTCTGTCACTGTCCAGTGTCAAAAGTATCGCTCTACACTCCAAACCTTCCGGACTACTACCTCTTAGGAAGTATATTGCCCTTAAGGGTATTTTGCTTGTTCTTTGAGCAAACTGTCACTTCTTACAGAACTATAAAGATCCTTGTAAACATCCTGTGATAGCCCATAAACTGCATACTGTATTTAAATTTTGAGACATGCATTTTTACTTGTCAAACTCTTGCACAAACACTTGGTCTTTACTGGCATCTTGATGAAAAGAAAATATGAAGGACAAAAACTACCATTATTTTTATTAAGCACAGAGAATTTTCCTTTAAATTTAACAATGAAGTATTCTAATCCATCTCAATAGTGACCCCGTGAAGTTGGTCCTTAAAAAGCCTGATGTCATATTTACCTTGCAAACAAGAAAAACCCAACACGGGCTAGATTTGTCAACTTTCTAGAATATATTTAAAACCAGAGCGAGTCAAAGGTTTTCAGGAAAGTCCCAGGTAATGCTTTGCTGCTTATGGCACTAAATAGGTCCAAAAAAATCATTTTAAAGTGAAAAGCATGCATGGCACAAAGACAAGTGGGTTTTTAGAATACACATGCTGTTTCTTTAAGCCTGAGACAGGAAGCCAGAGCCCGGACAGGAAAAGTTCTTAGCAGAATTCACTTAACTGAAGCTCTGCCAGTTTATAATTAGTGACCTCACTCATTATGTTTTGTTTTTAATTTTTAAATCTTAACCAGGCATTTGTTTGACAAAAAAAAAATTCCATAAATCTGTACAGCTAGCAAACAAAATGGAACTTGAAGATGACTTTCTTGTATTATATCAAGATAGGAGTGATAAAATTAATGTGGAAAGTCATTATTTCAGTACATATTCTAGTATTATATAAATCTGTGTGATTTTCTGAGAATGTGTATTTCCCCCTACCCTCTGAATAACAACCTTAATATAAATAAGCTAAGGCCTAGTAACAAGGCTACTAGGCCACATACCTGGAGTACAAGTGATCTATAAATGGTTTACCTTCACAGGGAAAAAGAGACTAAAATAACTATGGAACCATTTTAAAAGAAAGGATGAGGATCACTGGGAAATATGTGGAAAAAGAAAGAATTGTCACTGTGGTATGAAGAGGAACAAGCATAAAACTCAGATTAGTCAAACATAGTGCATAATTTTTGGGAAAGTCTGGAGATAAAAATGAAATAGAAAGTGCACTGATTCAGCAGTGTCAACTACTGAAACTGCAGGTCACTGTGCAATAAAAGAGTCACTGCACTACAAACACTGGGAATTGTATGTGTGGAGAAAAAAAATTGTCAAAGTAAGAAAGAAGTGAATTTGCTGCATGCTGCAAATATCTGCAAACAACATCACCTGACCAGACTGAGCAAGCAATGTATAGCAAAGACAGCCACAGATCATGGGCTGCTAATCTTTAAAACCAGAGTGATCTTTAAAATCTGCTATGCACAACATTTAGAATTTTCAACTGATTCAGGAACAGCAGACACTTCAATTTAAACTTCATCAAAATTTACACATAAATTAAAGCAGCCCAAGGTTGTGCTTGATAGTGGGATGGACAAACCTCATGTGGGGCAGTTCAGGGGGCTGCCATCACCCAGAGGTCATGCAGAGGGAGGGGGAGAGTGGGTCACAACTTCAAAGTACATTACAAGGCTACTCCCTTCTACAGAGGAGGAAGGTAGGGCAGTGAGCACAGCCCAGTCCTGCATGGAGACAGCAAAATGCTGAGCCCTTCTGGTGCCAGTCAAAAAACCATAACCATAATCTAGGAATCTCACTGAGGGAAAAGAATAAAGGGTAAAAACAAAAAGAAAAACATTTTCTTGCTGTAGTGGAATATATGTTGGTGTAGTAGAAGCAAATAAGGTATTAAGCTGTCGCTGCAAACCGTTGTGAGTTGTCTTCAGCACCTTTTTAGCTTTACAAGGATAAAATTAGGAAATCTTCAGACTCTAGAAAGTCTCACAGGTGCTAATGTCACCCTAAAGTTTTGAGAAACAGCAAACAAAGTTATGAAAACTCAGAAGGTCATAGCTGCTAGATTAGACAAGCCTTGCCAAAAAGCTGTGCTGTGACAGATCAGGAGGGTCACTGGGCCACTGGTTATAGGAACTGACGGGGGACAACACTGATGCAACACCTCCGCAGTGGAAGTACTATGCTTCCCCCTGTAAATACATTTGGACCACTGCTGTCAGTTTTTCAATAAAATCTTGACTCCTACTTTTGGCCACCCAATTTTGAACAGACACAACCTCCACCCCCAAAAAAACACAACACAAAAACTACCACCAGCACACACCCCACGCACACCTGCAACCAACCTCTACAGGTTGCTTGAAATCAAGTAAAAAACCTAATGATGAGGGGTAAAAAGGAAAGAAAAGAGAACAGATGTTTTTGAGACTGGTGGCAAAACAAGGAATTATTCTCTAAGGGTAACAACCAATGGAAGATGAGAGAAGGAAGGTATAGGAATAATTGAAAAATACATGAAGAAATTCACACACTATCAAACTAAAATTACTTTTCAAGTCAAAGGTCTGCCTTGGGCCCAATTCTAGCCAGTACTTTTTAATCAAGACTTGGATAATAGAAGAGAAACTACACTCATGAAATGAACAGATTACATCAAATTGGAAGGACTGCAAATGTTTAGAAGTAGAGTATCAGATTTCTAAATTTTATCGCTGAATTTGGAAGACAGCTTGAAAAGAGAATTTTTATTTATATGGAAGAAAAATAAAACATGCATTAAAAATATGGAATAACAGACTATGGAGCAGAACACAGGAAAGTTTATCAGGTTATGTAACCAATCATGAAGTCTATACCCATTAAAAATGTTAATATACAAAAGAAGGCAACACCCAATTCAGAGGCACATTGATAAGGAAACTTGCAAATGATGATACATTCTACTAATTATCTGCTGAAGCAATCCAGTTTTGAGAAATGTACCTAAAAAGAGATACGTTGGACTGTTCATGGCTGATCAACAAAGTTAAGAGATTTAAAAGGAATACATAAGAGGAAAGATTAACAGAATAGGTCTTTTTAGTCCAGAAGAAGTAAGTATGGAGATTTGACAGCTGTTCTACAGCATTTGCAAGTCAGATACTGCTTGTTGGAAGAACCACTACTGAACAGCATTGGCTGGACCTATACCTATTAGAATATACTGGGGAAAGAAAAGAAGTGGACTTTTCAAATAAAAATATTATGAAAAGAGAGTTAGAGATGGTTTAATTCCCATTACAGATGTATTTTAGGAACAGATCATGCAACCTCTGTCAGGAAAAACAAATACTCAATTCTTAGTACAAGAACGGACTAAGATGATCAGCACCTCCTTTTGTCCAAGCTGTAGCCCTAACAAAATCCCTGAGTCTTAAAAATAAATTCTGCTTTCCACACGTATAGTTTCAGTTTCAATGCTGCTGTATTTTGAACGAAGGCCAATATTTATTGCTTCAGTGACATGTTGTTCTACACAGCTCTTAAGATGTTTGGAATTTCTAACTGGAGAAAACGTGTTGGAGTAACAGGCTTACTATAAACAGATACCATCTTGCTAGTTTGAAGCTACTGGTAGAAACCAGCACCACTAAAGACAGAGCCAATATGGGCATTAACTCCCTAAGAGATTTAAACCTACTCTAGAACATACACCGCAGAATTCCCACCTGGTAACAACATCTAATTGAAAAGTCCTAACAGATCCCTCAAATTCTCGAAATTTGTAACAAAGACTGGAAGGCTACATGTCCAAATAGTCAAATGATTCAAGCATGGCTAATACTTTACAAGGTCTGAATACTGTTGACAAGCTCAATTTGACTATTTGCTGAGGTAGATGGGAGATTCTCAGAACTTTTCCCTGTGAAATCAGACTTCCCATGCTGAAAGTTAACAAGTTAAAACTATTCAGATTTTGGTTCCTGCAGTTTATGTAGGATGGCATGACACATTAGAAAAAAGCACTTAACGAGAGCTGATCATGCTGTATTTAATTACCTAATGTACGGCCCTGAAGAAGCACAACCCGATTACTCCTGGAGGTGCACATTAAGTTATGTGGGGCCATGGAAAGTTGTAACCAGTGAAATGCTGACATTACGTTTAAAAAAGAATTCATGAGGTAAGTCAAGCACTGGAACAAGTGTTTACAAATGGCATGGGATTTCCATCCTAGCAAATATTTTAAACAAGCCCTGAGCAACCTTCACAAGGATATCAAAATGTATTATGAAAAGCAAAACAAAAAAACTCCAGAACTTTAGCCACAAGATTGAATCCCATAATTTTTTTAAAATAACCAAATACAACCCAATATATCTTGTTCATTGGACTAACTGCTAGATCTTGGTAATTATTCTTATCAGAGAGGTGAGTAAAGAATAGAGACATGTTTACCTGTTAAATACTGCATTTTGAAATTTGTTAGCCTCTATCTCTCTATGACCTGCTAACACATTATTTTAAATGAAGTCAAAAGGCAACTTCCTTCATTAGTTCCAAAAAGTCATACAGACTAATAGCCCAGGCCACATTTTGCAGGGTCTGAATTACGAACTTCTCATCTGAGGCAAAGGTTTCAGTCAGGTACCTTCATTCTTATCATCCACAGGAACACAGCTGCCAATGCAAAGAATGGAAATGGCTAAAGGGTATCGTCCTTAAAAAGGCTCGGCATTAGCTTAGTTGAGATATAAAGCAATCCTTCCACTGCTGTAAGAGTTCAGAGGTTTCTAAGTTCATATATTACACATTGCCAGTATTGGAAGAGGCTGCTTAGTGACACTGATTGCATCTATGAGGGAGTATCAGATTGGTCTATTGCAATCAGGGTTATGGGCAACTCAGAGATTGTTAATTAGGGGGCTTCAGAGTTATTACTCATTGTAATAAGGGCTTTTGCTCAGTGAAGAAATCAGCTTTGGTAACTCTCCTCACCACTTTACCAGCTATTTTTAGGAGGAAAAAAAGAAAAAATAAACCTGTTCAAAATACACCTAGGGCATGCTTCATTAAGCAGCAGTGCCAGTTTCAAGATCCTGCTTTCCCCAGTTGCCTGCTGGTTTCAGCCCATGCTCAGTCCCTTTAAATAGGCTGTCTCAAATTAAAGGATATGGACAGGAACAAGCAGCCAAAACCATGGAGTGATAAGCGGGACAGATAGAAGGAAAAACGACATTGAGCAAGCTAGTGCAGGGAAGCAATTCTACTTAATGTTTAACCACAGTACTTACTAGGGGGGAAAGTATAGCTGGCTTGGGCTAGGTTGCCTAATAGAAATTTGTGGCTGTATTTCTCCTTCCCTTCAAGAACGCAGTACAGAATGAAGATTTCAAAGAGGCTGGATACAACAGACTGAATGAAACTGAAGAAGACACTTAAAAATTTCCTTACTTTTGCAGAACTTCACAGCCTAGACAATACCAGAAAAAAAAAAAATGCAGTGCGTTTGTGAGACCTTCTATCTTAAAATCTATTCGTGCTGGATGTCCCTGCAGGTATCTTTCCAGACTACAGCTCAGCCTGACACATTTAAAATTAAAAAGTCTCTCTGGTGATATGCTAGTCTATAGACAATTGCAACAAAAACAAAACCCACAAAAAGATCACAACAAAGCAAAACAATCCCAACCCTTTTCTTGTTAAAGGGGGAAACAGCAATTTAAAAAATCCTCATACATCTCTTGCATTCATCAAGCTCCGTATGCCAACCGAGCTTTCAGATGCAAGAGAAAGTCCAGTCCGGAGTGCAGAGATCTACCAAGGAATCATGTAAGCCCACCACTATTCTCTTCCTCAGCTGAGATGGAGGCTAAAGGAAGAAATTACAAATGGCAAAAGCAAGCCCTTTATCAGGATGACCTCAGCTGAAATTTTAATAACCAGCCTACACAGTTTTTCACTGTCAGCACACTCAGGCATTCAGGGAGGCATAACAATCTGCACAGGTCTTGGTGGGAAGAGCAGAGGTTGCCAGAAGGAAGTGTTTGGAGGGCACATTACCAGAGCTAGGCTATGTGTACATGACTGAAACATAAGCTGCTTTTCTGCAAGCAAGCTCTTTTAATAGGAATCCAGTTTATTTATTTATTCAGAAGCAGATGGCATCCTCTCAAGATGTTATGCAGAACATGACACACAAAACAAGTATTTTCATCTGAGCATATTTTTTCTAATCAACTCCCTGCTATTCATCATTAAATGACAAACAAAATTTAGCCTCCGGAGTCTGATAATTCTCTAGGCTAACTGAAGCTAACTCACGATATAGCAGTAAGTGATGAAACGTAATGACTTGGAAGGCACTGGGGTGCAGACTAGATGACCTCAGTGTCTTTTGACTTAAAATGTTATATAAAAAAAGCATTCCAACTGTGGAAAAAAAAAATCACAAATTGCAGCCTCTGTGCTGATGAGCACATTTGATAGACAAGCCCCATGACCTATGGTTACTCAGAAGTGCCTAACACAATATTTTGTATTTATACAAAAGCGAACAAAAGGCAAGAAATCTTGTCAGAAAGTGTTAGTAATACTGCCATGCAATCACTGTATTGTAGGATTCTGTGGGACATTGCTGATAGCTTTCATACGAAGTTTTGATGTAATTCCTGCTGAATCATGACCTCTAATCTCCATTCATTGCAAAGCCTAAGCAACCACCACAAAGACTTGTAGAAGGACATCATGTTAGAGAAAATGTTATCACTTCATGCAGACAAAACACAATTTAAAAGGAAGTCAAGTACTATCAAATACTCCCCTCTCTCCTGACCCTTCCTACTCCACACCTCAACTCTGAGACCACTGTGTGCCACCTTTGATTGATACTACATGGTTTCCTTTTAATAGGGAAGTCGTACATATCCAAATGTATTAATGTAGTGAGGTTCATTTGCCACACAACAGTACAATGCAGTACACCCAAAGTGAGTCATCCTCTCATTACAGCCTCATACAACACATAATTAAAATATAAGGGACTCCCACAAACTAAAGTAATTCTGGAATTTTCTGCATGAAGAATGTGCACAATCCTAATATTTTCTAATAATTTAAAAGTTTACTGGTTTTATTTTTAAATAACAGCACACAGAAAGAATACTAATACCAACTCAAGGAATTTGTAGGTTATGCACTTTACCAAGGTGGTTCAAATTCAGCAGACACTGAAATCACAATAAACTTCTGAGGTGCATTTCCCTTCCTGAGAGTGTCTCCAGCTTCTTTTTACTGCCTCCCCGGCACCCCTACCTGAGATCACCAGCTTCCACTCTCTGTGAAAGGAGGTCCCTCCCACTCCTCTCCCCTGTGCCTTTCATTTCCTCTATTGGCTAGGCAGGGGAAGGGAAGAACTTGAGGATTTGGACCGCACTTGGTCCCATCTCTTTGGGAAGGGGCTGAAGACTCCAAGAATGGATCCTCCAGGACCAGCTCAGCCTGTGATCTGATCATTGGGATGAACTACTACATGGAGTTAAAGATGATAAGAAAAAAAAAAAGTTGTATCTTTTCTCAAACTTACTGCATCACAAGGTAACTTGTACCCAAATTCTCATTATCAAGATTGATAAAATTTATAAAATCGTAGTTGTATTATGAAGAAATTTTGTCACCCTCTTTCTCTTCTTATATTTATAAGGGTGAACTGAGTAGGTAAATCTAAACTAGTTTCAGTGTAAACATTCCATTTCTTACCAATTACTTACTCGCACTTTACTTTGTTGTGCCTGAACACGGGTAAGAGAATAAAAGCTGGGTTTTATTTAACTGTGTGTAATTCTTATTTTTAAGAGTTTGGGCCATTATTATTTGGATGATTTTGCCCAACTCAAGTGCCCTTGTGAAGATTAACCTGCATCATTACTTTCCCCCACTGCTATATCCAGAATGCTGAAGAGACTTAGCAGGTACCTAAATATCATTGGAGGTTGGAAAGGAACATTGAAAATTCAATTTTTTGTATTTGTACAGTTTTTCTTCCATAGTTTTTCATACTGAAGACATTTCCAAGCATTGCCAGCCAGTCTGATTTTGTGTTCTCTGTCCCCTTTTGAGAAAGAGACAACAGCTGAGATGATGACAGAGCTCTAACAGCTCCATAGGAAGGAGCTACCAAGCTTCAATTTCCCTCCATAGCCTGGCTCTCCCACAACTAAACCCATGAAAATACAACCAACTAGCAGCTCAACACTAGTGAAAACCTTGCAAACCAGCTGGCTATTCAAACCTGTCTGCACTTCTTAACTTTTTCCTAAAAAACCTCCAAAAAAACAAACAAATTCTGATTGTGCATCTCACAAGATACTAAGATAGAAAAAAAAGACTTGGGGGTCTGGGCCACCCGACTTTAAATTAGCAGTAAAATCCACTTGCTGGGCCAGAGATTTCCTGTGTTTTCAGAGATTAACCTGATTACTGTTTGTGAGTGTGAAAAAAGATATAGCTGGAGAAATGAACGGTTACAGCAAATTATGTAACTTACATATAAGAATGTAATGAATGAGAAAATAATTCCTTCAGGGAACTGGAATGATGCTGCTGTTCTTTCCAGTACTGTAACTGAAAAAGACAAACCAAACAATAACAAAAGGCATTTCCCCCCTCATCTACTATAACTGAGAAATACTGAACTCAAGGTAGTCACTTTTTGGCTTTAGTGTTTTATCTGATCCCTGATGAGAATAAAAACTAGTTGGGATCCCTGTACTAACTAGGGATATTACCATTTACTGTGGTTATAAAAATTCAGAAGTGAAGGAGGGCATTACATCCTCCATGAAGGGAAGACTAGAGTACAATTCCATTTTCATCCCTTCCTCTTAGGGGCTTTACTCTAACTAGATATAAGATTTTTTTTTTTTTTCCATGAATGTAGATATTCTGTCAACAAAATTTCAATTGCATATTCATAAATCTTCAACTTCCTAGACCACATTTTTAAATATACAAAGTAATTTTAAACAAATCAACTAAATGCCTAAGTATTAGAAACTTCATCCCTGAAACAGTATCACAGATTCACAGAATACCAGATTGGAAGGGACCTCAAGGATCTTCTGGTCCACCCTTTCTTGCAAAAGCATGGTCTAGACAAGATGACCTAGCACCCTGTCCAGCTGATTCTTGAAAGTGTCCAGTGCTGGGGAATGCATCACTTCCCTCAGCAGCTTATTCCAGTGGCTGATTGTTCCGTTATGAAATATTTTCCTCTTGTGACCCATCTCCCCAGGAACAACTTGTATCCACCCATTACCCCATATCTTTTCCATATGACTCCTTGTTAAAATGGAGCCTCCATCTTCTTTGTAGCCACCTTATAAATACTGGGACATGGTGATAAGGTCTTCTCTGAGCCTTCTTTTCTCAAGGCTGAACAAATCCATTTGTCTCTCAGCCTTTCCTCACATGGCAGGCTGCCCAGGCCTTTGAATATTTTTGTGGCCCTCCTCTGGACCCTCCCCAGCCTGTCCATAGCTTTTTTTGCATAGCAGGGACCAAAACTGAACACAGTGTTCAAGGTGCAGCCTGAGAAGTGCCAATTAGAGAGGGACAATGCTTTCTGCATCTCTGCTGGTGATGCCCTTGCCGATGCAGCCCAGCATCCTGTTGGCTTTCTTTGCTGCAGGAGCAGCACACGGCTCACTCAGATTGAGCTGTTTGTCCACCAGGACCAACCCCAGGTCCCTTTCACAGAGCTGCTCACCAGCTGGGTAGATCCCAATCTGTGATACACTCCTGGATTGTTTTTCCCTCACACAGGACACCAGGGCCAGACTGTCACACCTTAGTTTCTGCAGAAGGAGGCTGTAGGAGACCATTTTGGAAGCCCTGGAGAGATCCAGGTAGACAATATCACCACTCACCCCCTACATCAACTGAGCAGGTTACTTTGTTGTAGAAGGTGGTTAGGTTTGCCAAGCACAATTTGCCCTCAGTGAATCCAAGCTGGCTCTTCCAAATAACATGCTTCATCTGAACTGTGATGGCTCCCAGCAGGACTCATTCCATCACTTTTCCAGGGACTGAAGTAAGACTGGACGGGGCCTATAATTTCCTGGATTCTCCTGTAAGCCTTTTCTTGTAGATGGGGGTGGACATCAGTCTTCTTCCGGCTTTCTGGGACATCCCTGATCTCCACAACTTCTCGACATCTCTAAAATTATGGAGAGTGGCCTTGCAGTGATGTCAGCAGCCTCCTAACACCTCTGGTGAACAGTGACAGGGCCCGTGTGTGTGTGAGGGTCAAATTCCTGTGACAGGTCACACACCAACTCTTCCTTCACTGATGGAAGGTCTCTGTTTGCATCACACCTGATTTTTGTTCCCAGGTCAGGGGCCCAGCAGGGCTGGTAAAGATGGTGGTTGAGATGGTAAAGAAAGCATTGAGAACTTCTCTGCCTTTCCAGCACTGCTGGTGACTGTTAACTTCTCCTGTTTTAACAGTGGGCCAGTATTTTCCTTCTCTTTTTCGCTTGTTTATTTCGGACCTAAAGAACCCTTTCTTGTAGTTTTTGACATCTCTGGCCAATTTCAATTTGAGCTAAGCTTTTGCTTGTCAAACTGCATCTCTGCACACCCTGGAAATGTTCTTGTAGTTTTCACTGGGTGCCATCTGCTTTTCCATCTATGGTGCACTGCTCCTTGCTTTGAGCAGATTCAAAAGCCTCGCAGTTAAACCAAGGAGGTCTACTCCCTACTTCCCTCACCTTTAAAGGGCATAATAATGGTTTTTGTGCTTCCAGGAGAGTGTTCTTGAAAAAACTCCAGCGCTTGCTGTCTCCTTTATCCTCCATGGACGCTATCCCACAAGAATCCCTCCCAACCAAGCTCTCAGCAAGCTGAAGTTTCCCTCTTCTAAAATTTAGAACATTTGTCTTAATAGTAACCTTCAGTGTGTTCAGACGGGTTCCCAAAACACAATATTGTAACCAGTGCAGCCAAGGCTACAGTAGCAGAGATACTACAACGCAGTACTGTATTAATTGTTGATTTGTTCAAAACAGTAATTTCATAGTATCTAACATGTAAACGAGACTGATCTGAGGTACAAACATGGGCAGCATCAGTTCTAGGATTTCACAGTAATTTCTTGAAAATCTAAATTAAAGAAACTTAAATAATACTAAACAATTTGCCTAACCTACTTCAACCTCTACAAAAACATTTATTCCTAAAGAAGTTACAGTACAATTAGTGGCAGAATTACAAGAGTATCTGTGAAAACTGGACACATACCAAGGAAATTACTGACCTATAAAAAAAGGTCTGTAAAAGCAAACAACGATCACATAACAGTTCATATTACCCTGAAACCAACAGAAATCCTCCTGAACTGCTGAGGATTGCCAGGGATGCTGGAGTATCTCAGTTTTCATCCAAAGGTTTCAACAGCCTCCCCAAGGGCCTTGCCTAATCCTGACACAGTGCTGCCCAACTCACTTCTGCGCAGGAGAATCTAAAATTGCCTCAGAATACTGGATTCTTCTTTTGAGTCTTCAAAGAGTATGAGGCCTATCCAAAGAGTATATGTAGTAGTTATAGGAGAAAGATAGGATAGGATTTAAGAGTATTAAAAAACCCCCCAACACATAAAGACTGAAACATTTGAAAATGTGATCACTGAATTTGACTAAGTTATTAGAAGATCATAGTACAGCTAATGCTGACACTGGCTAAGTACTAAAATACTAGATAGAATTACAAAAGGAAAAGTATAGAGAAGTTAATATCAGGTCAACTACAGACCCACTGACTTTTATACAGGTTTATCCTGAAATAATTGTTATTTTATTATTATTCCCACCCTTTTTAACCTGAACATATGTATTTGTCCTATTTGTACTACAGTAGCCTATTAGGGCTGTAATTTATAAATTATCATACACAATAGTGTGGTGACAATTTCTTTATATTACACTTTAACTGAAAATACTCTAGAGTTTATTACTGTTTTTTTAAATTGTGTATTACTGGCATGCCTAAAATATTAATAGAGAACAGGACTACTCCGTAACATGTCATGCACCAATCAGTACCCTACTAATATACCTTATTAAACTATAAAATGACATTTCAAACTGGACTATGCCAAAAAAACATTAGCAGGGAACCCTTAACTATGACAAGATATAAAAGAGGCACAACGATTCCTTGAAGACGACCACTGTGCCGGAGTAAAACTTAGTACTAGAGGAAAAAAAAAGGACTTCAGAGCAAAATATTTTAACATATTGTAAGTCCATTTTCTTCCTCAATGCTTCACAGCAAACTGAAAAATAAGGATCAGTGGGTAATACAGATTGTTTTGGCTTGTTTACTTTATCAGAAAAGTTAGTGCTCAATCTTTAATGTTAGCTAGTTACATGTGTATTTGGAAATGCAAAAAGAAATATGAATGCAAAGCATCAGCATTTCTCCATGGGTCAATAAACGTAACAGGTACCTAAAGCCACCAATCTGAAGAATTAAAAAAAGCATAGCATTTGTTTTTTATGTGTCTTAAAGGAACTCACACCTGAATAATTTTACTCATTGCTTTCAAAGCTGATTAAACATAATACACTCTCTTTTTCTTTAGAGCATTTAACGGTTGTTGAATCTAGCATTCCAGAAAGAGAAAGAAAATCCTTGAAATAAACATTTCCTCTGATTCTTAAGAGCAGAAAATAAATCAAGTTCAGAAAATCCTAATTTCAGCGTACTTCTTTCAGAAGAAGTCCTAGCTCCTGACCAATGGTGCAGGCAAGCACTCCACTTCCCATCATTACTATCTGGTACTGTATGATCATTTGAGACAACCCATTCTCTTACTACAGAGTTATTATACAATGCATATATCTTACTAATGGTAAGACTTCTAATTTGTTTACTTTTTACCGTTTTTTAAATGGAAAACTTCCCCTAAATTCCCTTTTTTTCCCTCCCTCTCACCTATTTAAAAAGGTTTTTTCCACTGCTCCATTGTCTGTCTCAGAAAGCTCATTTGTAAAAACACCTCCCAACCTGTACTGACTATACAGGACCCAATAAAGCTAATGGAACAAAAAGCACTATCAATGTGCAAGAAACAAGAAAACAACAATGCCCCACTAGCTTTCAATAATAGCAATCAAAGATGTAATTTGTGTTTTGTATAAACTTTTAAATATTTAAAACAGGTTTTCAAGCTAATTGCCTACCCATGCACTGAAGTAAAAATAGATGATTCTCTAAAGAACGCAGAATAATCTGTCATCTGGTCTAGTTCAGAAATTGAAACAGAAAATCACAAACCACATAGTAAGTTGTTGAAACACCCATTATGACCATACTGAGTTTGCCTACTTGTACTAATATAAGAAAAAAACCCACTATCTTTGAATTTCTTGGTGAAAGGGCGGCACTGCCACAAATACATCTTCACACACTCACCAACTCTGAGAGAAGCCTCGGCAGGATATTCTTTCTGTTTTCCGAAAATTATTTTTAAATTAGCTCTGTCAATAAAGTATTATGTCTGGTAAAATAAGTATTAGCTTTGCATTTACTGTTGCTTTCAGCTCATTCCTGTGTTTCTCAAAAGTGCCCAGTGAATTTGAAATCCATCCAGAAAACCAATGGATATGGGGAGAACACAAGGCAGTAATTCTGTTTACACTGGATGGGGTCTTGAGGTGACTATACCAAACCAAACAAGGATGAATGACAATCAGTGCTCTTTACTTAAGGCCTCTGAACTCTGAAGCATCTTTTTTCTAAAAGGATTGTTTTATACATTTCTATACACAAATTTTGTAAAGGAAGGGTGCTTCACATAAGGACCTCAGCAGGAACCAGATCAGAGCATTACCTTCTCGCTGCCTTTCCAGTGCCTATTCTGATGTCCTAACAGGGCAATGATTAGAATCTCTGAACATCTGCACAGTAAAAAGGTAATTCTGCAAACAATAGTTAAGAGAATTAATCCATAACTAATACTGGCTAATGCTGTAGAAAAACATATAAAAATGACTGAATTACAATTTTCAGATATGTCACAAAACATTTCCTTACTTCTGAGGAAAGAGAACTCACATTCTTTGTAAAACGATACCATTCCTATAGGTACTATATAGTCCCATTATCCTCATAAATGCCTATTTTTTTTTTTAAATGGCCATTACCTCCCTCTTTGGGACTCAAACATGTTTTAGCAAAGAGTTCTCAGGACTAAATGGAAGCTATAACTTTCTCTTTGAATTTGACACCCTTTGATTTCTCTAGATGTCTCCTTGTCTTATTCATTCAATTCCCAAATAGAAATTTCCAACTGCATCAGTCAGTATTTCACCTTGTCTATAATTTGTTTCTTCTCCAAAATAATTACTGTTTTCCCTTTAGATACATTACTTTTTAACAAAGTATTTAATATCCTCTTTGTTCGTGTGGTACCAGCTTTCATCAAGGGCTTGGCCTAGATTCCCCAACTGTATATGCACTGGAAGTACACTGGCACACCTCTCATCAGCCAGTTACTCCATTCCCTCCCATTCTAGCCCGTCTTTCAAACAACACAGGAATCTAAGCTGAAATCCAAAGGACAGTGGTGCTAAGGTAGAGAAGACACTGTGCCAGCCAGCGTGTTATCTACAGATCCATTACACACCAGGCGTGACTGAAGGGTAGTAACAAATGTGTGTGACAAACAGAGAAACTTTCAGAGCTTCTTTAGTCCAATATTAGGCCAAGTCTACTTGGAGTTGCCCTTAGCAGTGTTCAGGCATTCCTATCTGCATCTCAGACTAAAAATTCTGTTCAGGAGCTAGCAAGAAAAATGTTCAAGTTATCTTCAAGCTGTTCGTCACTCCACTTAGCATCCTGCTTTAGGTATGTCCCTCTGAAATTTCTGTGTTCTTGTAGCTTAAGTAATAAAGTGTTTCTCTGCAAGTTTTGTACCTTTGCTGCTCACTGCTATACTTTTTTAAAAAAGAGATCACTAAATATAAATAAGCACAGATCCCACTGTCAACGTTGTGACACAGCTACAATGAACCACTAAGCCTACTCTGTTTTCCATCTTTCCAGTCAGTTTCAGAGCAGTCTTTTGAAGCACAACTTCTTACTTTCTTTAGTTTCCTCTTTTAAGGAATATTTTCAAAGAAAATAGATAACAGTCTGTATTTCTTTATCTATGTTTCAATGAGATGTTTAAAGACCTCTTACTACAATAGTACAATGCTGTCTTTCCTGCTCTTCTTCCACATTAAATTTTAGGACTTCCTAGTTTTCAGATGCATTTAAATTTAGAATATTATAGTTCAAAGTGCCAATGTTTATGATTTGCCTTTGTTTCTTAAAAGCATCTAAAACATAATAAACTTTAAAGCATTTTAATTGACAAATACTTACTAAACAAAAGCTTTTTTATGCATTCTAAGATTGTAAAATTAAGAAAACAGTTACTAAAGAAGAATTAACTGTTTGATAATTTGTGGCCTAATGCATTTCAGTGTGTGTTCTTAAATAAGTTTACAACATAAACGGTATGTAGAGCAGATAATTTAGATATTTTTGTTTGGAAAAAAATACATACAGCATTACAAACATACGGCTTCTGTATTTGTTTTCTTTTAAATAACAGTACTTCATTGTATTATTATCAGTAACTCACAGCAGCAGCTCTGGATCATGGTTATGGCCACTTTGAGTACTGAAATTTCTCTGGCTGGGTAGGAAGTAGAGTTATTCCAGGGCAGTATATTATATATATGTATACATAAAAATAAAAGGTATTTCTATGAACACCTGTAACATTCAAGACTGTATCCAGCTCTTATCCCAACAGTTAGCCTTAAAAAAACTTGGTTTTGAATCTTAGTTTTGCATCTTCTTAAATCTAACTGTTTTCTTTCTTTCACAAGCACTCGTGTAAACAAATTATTTCAGAGTTTCGTCTTAATTGTATGGTATTTTATCCCACCTGTAACAGTCTCCCTGTGTGGATGTTTCATTGACTTTATTTTATGTAGACAATGTGATCTAGGAAAATCTTCCACAAACCACATTACAGTTGTTTTAGTACAGTTTTTTTAATGGATTTTCACATCAAACTATTAAGATTAATCTTTTCAAGAGAACACATATTCATAATGACAGTTGCCTTAGCAAATATGTATTCCATCCCCTTCACAGCTTTAACAGAGATGGGAGATTAAACTTTTTCAAAAATTGAAACAGCAAGAGACAAAAAAAGTGGTTACTCTACCAGGCACAACTGCAAAAGGCACCTCATGAGTGTTTCTGATTGTGCTTCACATTTCAAAAGCTGCTCTGAAGTTGTAGAATTTTGACAATGTTGGATGAAAAAAAAATGTATGTAGCTCAACATTTTTGTTCTATCATTCATTCTGATCTTCGACACACTTTCTCTGTGCAGACCTATGCAAAGTAGGCTGAAAGGGTGCCTTGTAAACAGAGGCTCTGCTTCATTGTGCTTCATCTTTCCTAAGTTTTGGCACAGCAGGTGTGACAAACCTGTCCTCAGAATTCACTTTTATCTCACATTGGCACATGTGCTGTAGGAGAATGTAATGGCAGATCATTACTGACCCCATCTGAGCAGTCAGTCAAGAGAGATTGAGACTCCAGATCCTCAGCTCCTGTAAACTGATGTAACGTCAGAGGAACTGCACAACTATTGAGCTTTATGTTTACCAGTGGGCTACAGGTGTAATACAAATTCCAGTGAGAATAACAGAGGAGTTTTTCTAGCAACTTAGGCTGAGGTTTTTATGTCCAAATGAAGAATTTGTTGGGAAATTTCTTACCCTTTTTTTTTTTTTTAAAAAAAAAAAGTTTGATCCAGAGTTTCCTTTAAAGGTTTTCCAGGGACAGAATTAAGAAAGGAAAAAAGTATGTGTCTGTCTCACTCCCCAGGGACACATCCTCTCCCTCACTGTCACTTCCAGAAGGCTGATAAAAATAAGCTTGCCCTTAAAGGAGCAGTTGGTTAGGCCATATATATATGATTAACCATATATAGATACATTAAAAAAATGTGTCTCCCATACCTGGGATTGGGGAAAGGAATACTCATTTCAAAATAACTACATTTTACAGTAGCTCAGCTGTATTAAAAGTCTACACCAATGCAGCATCCAATTGAGACATCTCCATTCTGAGTACTGGAGAATGGCAGAAGACAGAAAAGGAAACAACCAGTCACTTATGCCTTATATTTCTCAGGTATCCTGGGTTGCAGTGTATTCTATTACCATCCTCATGAGCTGTTGAAATCAGGTGGGGCAGTGTTTCCTTGCCTCCTCCCCCCAGACTATCTTTCTGTTAATTGCCCATCATTGTCCTGCCGCCTGACTCAGAGATAACTCCCTCTGGACTATCTTCTGTTAATGAGCCTAATCAACACTTGGCCTCATGACTCATTACCCCATTGTGAGATGCTCCACCCAGAGGGAGGAACCAAGCATTCCATCCTAGATATAGCTGAGATTCTGAACACCAGAGACAAACCTTCCACTGGATTTCCAGAGCACAGGAGCTACATAGCCACCACTGGACCTTCTGAGGAAGAGCAGACCCTTCTACAGGATCACTGCTTCAGGAGGACTGCAGCCACCACCCTGACTAACAGGGAGTTAGGTTGTATCTTGACTCTGTCAGTTTGAACCAGTGTTTTCTTTTATTTTTTCCTTAATTTCCCCGTTAAATTGTTATTCTGACTTGGTGCCTCCCACCGCTTTGTTTTCAAACTAGTACATCAGCAAAACAGCCTTAAAACCAAAGCAAACCCTGCACTTAGATCCTGATGATGGGTAGTAGTAATAGTATACTCTGTTGACATAAACCTAGTATACGGTTCTGAAGATAAAAGATTTTCACAATGAGTTCTCAACCCTGGAGCTCTACGTAAAGTAACTATACTGCATACTATAAACTGCAGAAGCAATAGTGCAGAGGGGAGATAGAAAACCAGAACAGATCAATGTTCCACGTGACTCAGACCATGCAGTCTACCATATTGCTTAAAACTTTTTCATTTCTACCAAGCCAGAAAATACAGATAAACAAATTGGCAACAATTCAGATTATTTTTAGTTAAGAGTAAGGAAGTTGAAGAATTTGAACATGACTTTGTAAGACAGAAGGATAAATTGGTGTTAGGGTAAAATGTTGCAATATAGTGCATAAGGGACATAATAATATGAATTCTTAAGAAATAAAATTGAAATGAAATTCAACTTCTGGAGAAAAAAACAAGCCAAGGGTGTCTTTAAGCTTGATTAAATGAAAACTGCTTTACTCTATAGTGATTTGCTAAATGGATATACAACCAAAGACAGAAAATTACACACTTCTGCATTTGAAAAAGAAGTTTAACCGGTAATTTTAGAAGTTAAGAGTGCTTTGCAAAGGACTTTAACCCATTTCATAGGCTTTTGTTTGCACTAATAAAATATTTGGTTGCTTTCCAGATCACTCAGCAGAGATCAAGCCACCATCCAAGTGCAGCGTACAAACACCCTGAAAAAGGAAGTTCTTCTCTTAGGGCTTTTTTTGTAAATCACATTTTACTACTTAACCAAAAAAGTCCCCCAACAAACAAAAGGAGGGCTCAAAGCTGCCTCTGTTCTTTCAGGATGCTAAAAAGAAATAAAAAAAAACTAACACATCATCCCAACTTTCCTTTTGTTGTACTGGCCACTCTAAATTCACAGCACTGAACTTCTTCAACCCTCCTCTTAATTCTGCTTTCAGAGAGGGTTTATATGCGTGGATTGTGGTCCATCTGGACAACTCTGTGGTTCACAGCTTTGTCAGGTGCTGTGCTCTTCCCATAGGATGTCTTGAGCTTGGCCAGTTATGTTGGTGACAGTGGACCATTCCTCATGCAGAGTCCAACACCCAGGTGCACACAGGCAGAGGTAAAAAACGAACTGGGAGAATTTGGGAGGGAAGTGTATGAGCCCCCCTCACCCTAATGAACAGGGAGGGACAGAACTCCTTTCAGCTGGGCTTGGTATTGCATTGAGAACAGATGTTTCTCCTCAGTTCCAGTGGCCTCCATAATCCCTTCCATGCTTGCTTGATTCCTTTTGAGACTAAAGCTATCAGACACTTAACCAAACAGACGCTATTTTCCTTTGGTGTTCAAGTGGATTTTTGGTTTTCCAAATCTGTGGGTTTTAATCCCATAAGCTGCTTTGGGTAAAGGAGAGAACAGGTAACAAACAGAACTTAAGTTCAATCTTTTTTTCTTGTTTTGTTTTTTTTTTTTTTTTTTTCCTGATGCCTGGCTTTTCTTTTGCTGACAATACCATTGTTTTGAGATAAAAACAGCACCATTATCCAACTAAAATATCAGCAGACACTCTTGTTCCTTGCAGGGTGATACACTGCGAGCCATCTTTGTATTGTCAGCCTGCTGCTCCTGCAAGTTATTTATCTGAACTAATATGTGCAAGGAGGGAGATGCTAATGCCACTGTGCACACTGGTGGTGCTTGTCTGACTAACAAGTGATGTAATTCACTGCATTTCTTGTATGTCTTCTCTTCTCGTATGCCAGCACCAGCCTGCTTTATTCTAATTGTAACAACATACACAGCTAGATGTGCTTTTCTTGCTCATTTTATACTTTGAGTTTTGCATGCCTTTCTGCACAAAATTTCCTTTCTTGTGGCATTTATTCTCAATTACATCCACATGTTGGACATTGCTAGCTGAATAAAAACTGTGGCAACTATAGGGTTTCCCAGAATAAAAAAACCTAGAATTTGTCAAGAAATGGTATTCCCCTGGCTTGTGGTCCTTTTTAAAATTGCAAGACAACTCTCTAGGCCTGTGTGACTGACAGACAAGATTCCCTTTACAGCTTCTCTTGTTGTACACTCTATTAAATAGAACTTCCCTGGATATTATGACTGTACTATGCTGAAACCATTTGCAGTAAGATTTCAAAGCTACTTTTTAATACCACTTTGATGAAGGAAACTCTTAAGGTATCAGAACCTATTGTTAGACACAAGGCCACTTTTTGTCTTGCCTACTTTTGAGTAATATGCTTTATTTGTAGGTTCCACTAACAGCTTTTCCACAACATTTCATTTCTTTGGTGTTGCCTTTCTGTTTTGTTCATCCATTTCAGGATTCCTTTTATTAGCTTTTAGTAAGAGCTGATGATCACCACATATTTCAAAACACCAGAACCACAGCAATGTTCAATTCAGTGATCTGTTCTCACTTCATCTATACATCACCCTAATTCTTAACCTTGTATATATATATTACTTCATTGACTCAGTTTTCAAGGCCAAACCGTTAAAATACAAACATTCAACATAATGCTATTCTTTTTGATATCAGCTTGATTTCAGTGTGCTGAGACCACCAGCTCCCAGAGTAAACATTACTGTTATTTTATTCCCCAGAACCCTGCATATTTATACAGATATTTGCTGATTGCCTTTTTTGAGACTGTAAGATCTTTGGAACAAGAACTGCATCACTGAAGTTTGTCCCAGAAAAAACAGGATTAGGTGCTACAATAACACTAATATTTCCTAGTAATTTCTGTCATGGGATTTTCATATGCATACAAGTTTCTGGGATTTTTGACGTGCACTCCTCTTATAAATTAAACTTTAAATGAAAAGGTAAAAACAAGGCTGGGGAAAACTAATAGACTAAACACAGAGGAGTTTGACCACCCTGAGCCAAGACTTAAAAATCAACCTGAGTCACAGTATTCAAAACAGTCATAGCAATAATCTCAAAATCAGGAACACTGCTTTCATATTAAAATTTTGAATTATTTTTCCAATATTACTTTAAAAAAAAATGTAATTCAGTTTTAATTTTAAAAGGTGCCTAAAATTTTTTTGAAGTGTAATATGTGTTCTTCTAGAATATTTCAAAATTATGCTTTACAACTAGTGATTTCTGTTTTGACTAACTCAGTTTACCAACAAAAATGTCTTGATAAAAAATTCCTAAACCAGCTCAAGTAAGAAGTTATTTTTCAAAACATGCTTTTGTCTTCCTGACAGCATCCTCATATTACATATCCTCCAAGTGGTAGTAGGAATTCTTAAAATTAACAGAAGGTGTATGCGGAGGAGGTGGGAAGTTTGGAAAGAGTGCTCCAAATGCCAGATCTATCATCTGCATTATTAATATGTCAGATCTGGTGCATATGAAGATGCATTTCTGCGCAACAAATACCCCTCATGATATATGATTCCCGAGGTCATGCTGAAAATGTGATGAGGTTTCCAGTTAAGACTGAAGGAATGTCCTGAGTAAGGAGCAAAACAGGATCCTGAACTGCAACAGCCCCATGCAGGGGAGGGAAGCACCTATTTACTACATTTTTAATGAGTTGCAGTGTGAAGTTAAAAATAAAAGCAGCAAGGAGAAGAGTGCATCTTTAATGAAGAGACAACTAATGTGTCAGCTCAGGAAGCTCCAAGGTAAGGCAAGCTCTAGAAGACAGGGCTGTCTCTCTTGGCTTCTCCCTAAATATGTCCACTCAGGCCCTGCATAATGGCTGAGTTGGAGCCTGGGCCTCCATGAGGAAGATATGTCAAATCTTGAAAAGCTAGGAAAAGAGACTGATGTCAGACATAAGTGCAAAGTATTTTTCTTTTGCAACTTTTTTCCTAAGTTTTATAATCACAGAAATATTGCATGATTGGAAGGTGACCCCCAAAATTGTTGCAGGTGAGCAAAACAAAACCCTAATAAATATGGATATTTAGCATCCATTTCCCAGCAGATTGCACAGCTTAGCTTGGGGATTGGCAGCGGTGTATCAGGGCCGAGAGGGAAAGCCTCAGTTAATGCAAGAATATGCCTCCAGCAGCAGACAGAAGGTGGAACATATTGTGTATGTTTCATCAACCACGTATTGTGACTATCTCCTCGGCTCTCCTTTTTTGATCTGCACCTTAGGATCTTGTGATCATGTAAGTGTGAGAAAACTCTTGTATTGCCATCATCCCTAGAGCCAGTCAATAGCTTTCATTGTTAGTTGCTCAGACTAATGCCCAGGAAGGGTTGAAGGAGGTGGTGGCAGTTGAGGAAATTTTAACACCACAGTGAAACAGAAATGTATCTCACCTAACACCTTCCGTGTCACTGCCTTTCCTCTGCAGGCCCTTCCGCTTCCATCTGATGCCATGTAACTGGGCCCTTGCCATACCACTATTACCAGAGTGAAAGGTTGGTGGGAACGATTTAATCTGATCTACCCAAAAAAGTCCTTCATGCCCAGGTATTTTTCCTGTCTGCCATGAGGTAAAAAAACCCAGGATACCAAAGGCAGAACTTATCAATCACTTCATTAGGAACATCAGCATACTCCAAAATGCCTGTTAATTATCATAAAACCATCCCATGCGAAAACACACTCCTCTACCTCACCTACTCAGAGAACTCTCATCCTGGCATCTCTTGCAACTTGCCCTTCAGCTTTGTTTACATCCTCTTAGATTTACATTCCTTCTTTAGCCCATGCAAAGCAAGAGATATTCCTGGCATCCGTATGTGCATTGCCATGGTTACCTAGTTCATCTGCAGCAAAATGGGTTGGTCCATGACCTGACACTGCAGTTCCAGGAACACACTCCTCCCTTGTCCACCACTTCTCAACCTCTCCGGCTGCAGCTGTTCTTTTGGAAAATCTCAATGCAATCAACAAGTAGGGTACCCAACACAAACTCTCCCAAAGTCTTTAGTGCATTTTTTTCCCTATACAGTGTCTCCAAGTATGTTTTTTGGCAGGCCCAGTCCTCGAAAAATTCCAAACAGTTTTTCCAGCAAGCCGTCATCAATGGTACACCTGCAGATTTGACCTGCTGCATTTTATTTGAGGGCGCAGTCTTGACTTGAAAATTTGAACATGGAAATTTTGTCTCAAAAGCATGCTTACGAGAACACTTGTGACCACACAACAACCTTAGTCTGTCAGGGAAGAACAAAGGTTTGGGGCATAACAATAAGGACCAAGAAGTCTTAAACAAGGGTCTCAGCTGGATGGGGGGACAAACAGTTCCCTCGCAGAAAAGCAGTTCAAGTTTCTTTGGTGTCACAAATTTTACAGTACAAATTGAATTAACTGTGATCTACTGAGATATTAGCAAGCCAGACATCCTAAATAAGTGCTCAATATCAAATGAGGTATAAACAACAAAATATTGATAAAATATAATGAAAAGAAATTTCAATCCAGCAGAAGGCATATGCATCTCCTCAACTGGCTCAAATTTTCAAAGAAACAAAGCTTATTAACTTTGTTTTTTAAGCAACATCACTCTCACAGGTTTTTTTCTCCAAGCAGTATTTATAACAAAATAGATATGTAAACTGTTATGAAGAATCCCTGCTCATACCATACATCTATTCCCATAATTAATGTTTCTAATATTCATACCAAATTTGACCTATTTAAACAAACTTAAAGCAATGATGTAATATCTAGAAATGGTACACTAAATATGTGTACCACACAATGTCAAGGCAAACACAGATGTATCTTATGGTGATTCTGAAAACACAAATACCAATGAATCTCTTTGAGGAAACCAAAAGCTGGTAAAATTCAAAATGGCTTTGTAGTCATATAGTTACGTAACATAAAGTGAAGTTCTCCAGACTTGATTCAGCATGGCTGAAACAGTGTGGGTAATTTGTCAGCATCTCACCAACAAAAACAGCCCCAGGTCAAATGAAAAATCAACACAAGAACAACGAGTCGTACACCTACCTTTTCCATTTATTGTTAATGCTGATGCAATTGTGGCTGTTACTGGCACTGGCAATTGTGGCACTAATGGATGTATCCTTGGTCGGCTCCCCATTCTAGCACGCTCTGCACCAGGTCCTAATAAAGCTCCCACAGGTTTTTCTGCTGCTACTTCTGGTGCTACAGAGTCATCTTGATCCTGCTCTATATGGTCCATTTTATCTGGGCTTTCATTCTGGAAGCCATCAACTGTTGTCCGGCTCTTAATTGGACTTTTGGGCACTAGGATTTTAATACCTGATTTTGCAAGGTCCATGTTTTTACGTCCAGAAAGTGATGGTGAATTGTTTTTCCGGAATTTCTGTGTGGTAGAAAAAAATTGATTATTTTTTGACTCGTGTTCTTTACTCATGACTAAAGATTTAGAAGATGTCTTTGAAAAAGAACTATTGGTAGATCTAGAAATTTGTTTTCTGGCATTATTTGGAGAGGTCCTGTTTGTCCTGGTCAATGTGCTTTCTTTCTGCTTTTCATTGTGGCGTCTGTTAAATTCATGTATATATTCCTCACAATTAACAAGGTGCTGTTCTGGCTCCCAGGTGTCATCTTCGCTGTCGTATCCTTTCCATCGCACCAAATACTCTGTTTTTCCTTTCTTGTTTTTCCTCTTGTCAACAATTCTCTCTACCTGTTAAAAAGGAAAAATAAGCATTAGACATGGGCAGATATGCAACTCAAGAGAGCAACTTGCATGGAAATAACCTGTTAAGTGTAGACAGATTTTAAAGTATTCTTGTAGTTTTGTAATTCTGTACTGTAACTCTATAGTATTACAGTCTTTCTCTGCTGACTGGAAATCCCCCTCTTTAAACTTCACATTGTTACTTTTATCTCAAAAACATGTTATAGAATACCAAAATTTTTCTTCACTAAGTATTTTGCATGCACAAGAATCTGAATATGACATACTAAAATTGACAATCAGCACCGGCCTCAGCGAAGCTCTTGCACCAACTTCAATGTGGACAGGATTTCCCTCTCTCAATATAGAGGCCATGTTTAAATATGCTGTATAAATACTGTGTGTTTACCTTACCAACTTATCAATTTGATATTGTTTGAATAATTTGCTTGCTTAGCATAAGGCATATGTGAGAATCTCTTATTTACAGTGAGCTAACCTTTAGCTACTAGGGACAATATGGAACAGCTTAGGAACTGGGGCAAATTCAGACAATTTTTTATAAAGGCTTCTTGTGAAAACTGAGAATTTGTTTTTGCCAGAGCCTTTGATACACATACTTAAACAAATTACCATGCCTCACTTATCTGCAAAGAGGGATGATATTTATGTCACAAGTATTAAGCATGCATATGCTACAACTGCATGTGGGACCCATAGGCTGGAGGAATTCAGGCACTGGGGTAAAGCAGACAGGGCAGACAGCAGCAGCTGCAGGGAGAGAGGCTCATGCCTCAGACCAAAACTTATGCCAATCATGCTAATCCTGTGGAAAGGGAATTCTTTCACAGGAAAAGAGATATAAGTGCAAGGCTAGTCTTAGGATTTCCCCTTTTTATTTCATTTTTCCTACCCAGACTGATTCTTCTGGTAAATCCTCCATCCCACTTCATTTCAGTTATGGGACTGATACAGCTGCCTTACTCATCTCTCTCTTCTTTTTGGTATTAAAAAGGAAAAAAAAAAAAAAGCAGGGGTTTGGGACTATTATTTATTAATTTAACTCCCAGCCCTTCATGAACAAAGACCATGCATAGAAGCCAAGAACACACCTACCTAGAAGAATCTCTGAAGAAAGAGTGATATTTACTGGAGTGGCAACCAAATGGAATGTCTACAGAACAGCTTAGAAGGATGGGAGGAAAATACAAGTACGTATGGTGCACATATAAATGGTGTATATATATGGTATATGATTCATTACCAAATCACATGACTGCTGACAACAGATTCTCTTAAGAGTGCATCTCAATTTAACACGTGGCATGCTATCATAATGTACTCCCTGGTTTTCAACAGTAAGGTTAAATGATTACTATTATTATAATCTCAACAGCAATATAAGGACATACCCTACAACTGCATGTGATATCCTGCAGGTGTTGTACTATGCTGTTCTGTCACCTGTTGCTGAGCTCTGTCTGCATAGGTCTTAAAAAAAGGCAACAAAATCAACAACAAAAATAAAAACAAAATACAACCAATCTCCACCTTTGCCTTGTTAGTCAGTTCAATGCATTCTACAGAGAGACATGCAGTATAAACTGTCCAAATTTTATTTAAATCCTAAAATACATTTAAATACATTAAAACTATTTTTATTCCGATTATTTAACTTCCTAGTATTACTGGGCTTAAAAAAACATGCAGCTAGAAAAATGAAACTTGTTTTTCCATGGAACTATTTAAAGACATCTTAAAAGAAAATGCAACTCCAAGAGTCGAAAAAAGTCACTGTAGAGAAACATGCCTTCAATTTTTTTTAGTAGAGACTGACTAAAAAGGCCTTCAAATATTAAGTCAGAAATGTTAAATTTAAAACTAGGCACAAAACTCATGAATCAAACTACCTATCTTGTCAAAAAAGCAGTTACTTCTAGTCTTGCTTATATTCTCTGACTCTCTTGACCTTCTAAAATAGATTTTAAAAGCACCATTCTCAGAGAAAGATCTCTACTACTAGCAAGCTATTTTTATTCTCTAGTAAGAAATCTCTGTAATGACCAGCACCAATTACTGGGCACAAAATTCTACCACTGTCTTTCAATACTGAAAGGCCACCCATTAAGGACATGCCCTTTTCAAGTAAAAAGCCATCCCTCTCATCCAAAAAACCAGACACCTTGCAGAGATAACAGATGAACTCTAGAACAGGAGACACAAAAATCCATTCTTAACCCAATGATTTATGGAGCAAGCAGAATTGCATAAAGAAAACAGTTATATTTAGCTGTATTGTCCAAGCCTGCAACAAAGCCTACTTTCACATCACTCTTTTTGATTTAAAGGAATTTTTTCCTAACCCTTTAATTTTTCTTGAATACATTTTTTATTTACAACACAAAATTTATAGCAATTAACCTGTGATACACAATTTATCATGCAGCTTCAGAGCTTTAGTGAGGAACTTCTTTTTTTGGATTGACTCCATTTGGCTAGTCTGACTCCCCTAGAAGCACTTGAAGAACTGCGGAGGAATATTCTGCCTCAATACTTTTGCTGATGATAACAGCTACATAACTGTTTCTCATCCAGAACTGGGAGCAAGACTACATCCTTTGCCATAATCACACTAGAAATGGTGACTAGTACTTTGTGACAACTACCATTTCTACAGTACCCCATGCCTGGTGCCATGGGGTAGTACTTATTTTTAGAGATTAAAAGGTTCTGTACTGCAGGATTTGCCATTAATGGTTAGTTTTCGAGTGTTGTAGAAGAATCACAACAAAATAGAAAATAACATAAAAAATATATATAACAGGTGTGAGGAAAGTTATCAGGCAAACTACCTAGGAGGCAGAAAAATAACATTTTGCAGTTTATTTTAGCATGCTATGTTATCACTTTCCCCACCTGGGGGATACTGATCAATGACACTCAAAAACTCAGCTAGCAGAAGAACTGACAGGAAAACAATGAGCTGCTCAGAGGTATAATCCAACAATGAAATGCACAAATTATAATCCCACCTACCACAACTATACCTGAGATTTCCCATCTGTAAAATGGTCAATTTCCCTTCCTTCCTTGAATGTGGTAAAATTGGTTCATGCTTGCTCTCCCTCCCTGAGGATTTTAATTGCTTTTATTAGCAAATTATACACAACTTACACTCAAAAAAATCCCCAACAAACAAACAAATAAACAAACAAGAACAGTATATGGTTTCAGGCTGAAGTTCTGTCTGGCTACAGCTGCACCAGGTGAAAATGGCAACACTGCAACTCCTCCTCCCTGTCCTGTGCTCAGAGACAACAGCTCCTCCCCACCTGTCAGCACTTCTTCTGTAATTATTCCCTAATGTAGTTCTGTCAAAGTGACCTGGTTTAGATATTAAGAATACCTGAGTTAATGTAGGCATCCTGAAATAACTGGTTTGGAGAGCAGCCACATATGCGGTATTTTCTGACACATTTAAGAGGACTGCAACTTACAGCAGAGGACAACAAACACATATGGGCTGGACTGGTCCAGTAACCTCATTGTCAGGAAAAGGACATTTATTCTTAATCCCTGATGAAAGATCTTTAGTTCATGTCAATAAAAGTAAGCATAAAATTCAGAAGAACATTCTCAATCTAAAGAACTATAATTTGGGCACATTTGTAAACTCAATATAAGGCATACTCTCTGTCATTGTATATGTATATATATTAAAAAGATCACACTTTAGTTTAACAGAATATTTGAAGCAATAAAATTAAAGGTACAGCTGTTGGGGGGTGGGAAGGCAACAAAAAACAGAAGGACCAAAATAAACACATGTGGGCATGTACATGTTCAATGACTATTGCCTTTTTTATAATAAATCCATTGTGCATTCGCATCATATTCCTTTCTGTCCTCACATTCATGTCAGGCTAAATTAATTTAAAGTTTACAGAACAGAATCTATTTGACTTCATACTCTATCTGTTGTCTGTAAAATATAGGAGAAGGCCTTGTTCTGTTAGCTGAAGGCTATGTTTACATTACTGTTTTGGTTCAGAGCACTAGTACAATTTGGGAGCAAATCCTTCTCTCCTCTGCACTATTCCTGTTTATTGTGGGATGGTTTTGTTCACAGACCAATTTTGGTATACAGCATGTGGATTCTTTATGGAGAAATATAAACTGGAAATGGAAATGTACCAATGCAATGGTGTTATCTGTCATGCTTCAACCCCTAAGGGGGCACACGGATCCAAGCAAGTAACACCTCTGAACAGTTTCAATACATGTAGTGGCATTGATATTTGATCCTGAGAGGCTCCACTAAATCTAGTCCAAAATAAAAGTGCTGCGCAGCAGAATATGTAGAGGTGGGGGTCACAGCACCAACTGCTTCACTCTACTGATTTTCTCCACTTGAGCCAAATTACTACTGCAGATATTGCCCAAGTCAGACAGAAAGCTAGAATAAATGCAACTCTTACATGTCACACATGTATGCACTACAAGTGAAGAGTCACCCTTCCTTAAATTGGAAACTGTTTCACACACAATGGGACCTAAACGATCCCCCATAAGCAATCAGCAACATTTACAAGTGATTGTATCTTCCATTTATTAAAACCCTGCAGAAGTCAACGCTAAACAGTATTCAAATACTTTCTATTGTAAATAAAATAAATGCATTTGACATTAAAAAATCAACTGATAAATAGCAGCATACAACACAAAAACCATTAAGTGCCACATTTTGCTTAAAGTAGTTTTGGGAAAACAGTTATTCAAAGAGAGATTTGATGAGGATCCCAAAACACACCTGAAGGTCTGTAAAATGTGCACTAAAATCTTAAATGTAGACATTTTATAGAAAATATATAATTTCCCATAGGATGACTTAAGGCCAGGTCAGAGAGTTGCTCACTGCAGTTAGCACCAGCAGGGAAATTTTAAAACCAGCTTAACACATACACATAGAATATCAAAATCTGTATCAAAAAGAATATCAAAACCCAATATTGTATGGTTTAGGTTTAAATAGCATAATTAAAAAACGACACTAGGATACCATATAAACCCGAGTTCATCTTCACTGTACAAAGCTCCACGTTGCTCCGTTCATGCAAGCCTGGAAGTGCACACATCAGCCTGCCGCCACATGCTCCCGGAGCTGACTGATTTGATTAGCAGAACAGACTGATTGGATTAACAGTCGATGAATTGCTGTAAACTGAGCTGCTGCATCCTTACGGCATGACTGACCAGAGTGTCTGTACAGTACAGGACTGGCCATGGTGAGGGCTGTATTACAAATACATTGTTCTGGAAGCCAGAGCTGTACAAAATAAATGTGGATCCGATGTGGGAAGATTATTGCCTTTCCGTCAAATTAGCTACAGCAGATGATACAGCTTTTGAGTTACTTTTGTGACAGCTCTGGGATGAAGGATGATACCTGATCTGGGACAAGGCCTGCCAATATAGAGCTCCACTGTCTTCACGCAATTGGGACCAGCAGGATGAGTTCATACAGGATCATCACTTTGCAATTCACAGTCACTCCCAACCTCCTTTGGAGGAAGCAGTGTGTGCAGTGAGGTTGGAACACATTCATGTCTATGAGCAGGAGTCCCACAAGGGGCTAATACACTTCCTGTGGTCCTTCATGCTAGCAGTACAATAAAGAGAACTGCATAGCTCAACACTCCTTTCAAAAATTAAACAGCCGTGCTAAAACAAATATTAAGATTTCTCTTTTTCCCAAGCTCTATTTCAATCAAAGGCTGTCCATTCCTTTAGGATTCCTGGACACAAGTCATGCAAGAGCTAACATTGTGGCTATCCGCAACATTCAATTAGTATAGTGTAGTGCCCTGCGGATTATAATTCACATTTTAATTCACCCTCTATATAAATTTCTAATCAAGTTGCCTATAAAATCACAATTGTCCCAGTCAAGCTCACTATTTATCATCAACTTTTACATCCTTTCATGGTCTTAGCGAAGACAATAGACAAAAGAGTTTAATTACTGCATTCTCATCAATGCCAGTGATTCCAGGGAATCACAGCTATGGTGCATGCCATGCCTGGTTGCACAGCTGCCTCCTGAAAAAGCATTTCAGAAAGTTTTATACCTGGTACCTACATTAAACAAACTAATCACTGTATGTGCAACTCCTTTATGATGTATTAAAAAACGTAGATCACAAGCAGAAAGCAGATATTTGTAAGAAGCCTTTTTCATACAGGACATCAGGGAAATGGGTGTGGAGGGAGGACCTGTGACAAAGTGACTTTGCTTTAGAGAATTAACTCCCTGGATAAACAGCGTGCCTGAGATTTACCTCCTCACAAGTCACCACTGATGATTGATGCTAAACTGTCAGTATCACAGATTTTTCCAGATATAATTTACAGAGAAATCATTACAACAGTTGCAATGCAAGTTAGAGGCTACTGCAGAATTTATCAACTGCTTTACCCATTATAGTCACCTAGCTATTGCAAGAATAGTTAGAAAATCTTAATCTCATTTTATCAACTCCCTGTTTGCAACAGCTCTTTTCTATTTTGCACAAAAGCAGAATGAAAATCCATTCAAAGATGTTAATACCTGTACAAACTTAATATAAACAAACACCTGCAACAATGGATTCTTACCAAACATGCACTGTTTTCCTCCTTTTGAAATAAGAACAAGTAGCATCAAATAGGCTTATCATCTTAAACAGAAAAGGTCCTAATCAGGAAAAACTGTTAAAACCCACTAGCACTGGATTTAGGAAACATATTTTTGTCAGTCAAAGCTATTACATAAGTATTACTGTGTTATTAAGTTATTAAAAATTTTATCATTATTAGTTACTAGAAGATTTCAGCATCATCCACGTATAGAACGCCAAAGGAAATTCTTCCCATCTTCAATTCCATTGTAAAAGCTACATGTCAGGAGGCAAATTCTGGATATTTTTTTCCCAGAGGTAAATATCCTGTCTGCACTTGCCAAATTCTCTTGCTTATATGTCTCCACTGCAGTCACAAAAAGTGAAGGTCCAAAACTTGGTGCTACCGATGTTTTGCTAAATTAAAAAATACAGAAAACCGAAATGTATGCTTATTATTGGCAACTCTGGCAACGTGAAAGGAAAAACTCACCCAAAGATCCCCATATTTTGGGTGTGATAATTTGGGAAAATGTAGAAATAATCCGAAGCCACCTCACAGCTTCAACAGCTTGACAACTATTTACTTAAAGGATAAGGCCAACAGAAATATTGTCACTTTGTCCTTCAGCTAGAATAATACAGAGTAGCAGATAAAGAATTTGTCAATATTAAGCATCAGGACTACAGACTTGCTTTCAAAGCGGGAGAAACTGGACCTTCAACAGTGCTCAAGTACAAATGACTGATAAAGATTCAAAATATTTTATCTAAAACGAGTGTCTTAAGCAGAGAGTAGGTCCCAGCAAAACTGCATTCTAAGCATTAGAGAACACTTTGTTACAGCTAAGCAAACTTCAGAAACGGGAATTGTAACAAGAAAGAGGAGCAGAAAAAAGAAAATTATAGGACAGTTGAAGAGTGAACTTGGTATGCTGTAGTCATTTTATCAAATTTCACTTAATTCTACAACAATTTCATCTACCGACATCAAACAAGGCTTTTTAGCAGCCTACTGCTTGCAGAAGCAGCAGTGACATTTACTGTAGATATTGTAGTGCTATTGCAGATCAGATCTACTGTAGACCTGACCAAACCTCAGAAAGAAGGGACACAGACCTCAGCTCTTAGAATCTTATTCAGTAGCAGCCTCTTTTTCTTTTTTCCTCTTAGAGGTTCTGGGATGCTACTTCTAAATATAGCAGCAAAAGCTTTCTCGGGAATGATCCCATCCAAGAATGCACAACACAGAGCCTCCTACCTGGCTCCTCTCACCCTTGCATCGAAAGTTTATTTTAATAACAAATAAAGCTCCTGGATACACGACCATGACTGAATCTTTGTTTTCAAATACAAAGGCACTAAGCAATTCTAGATCATAGTTATGAACAACATTATTTGCTGGCTTCTTCTGTATTCCTTACCTCAATGCCAACATGTCCCAGAGGAATGTGTGTCCCTGGTCACTCTGCCTGCAATATGACTTCTCTCAACACTTGATCTAGAAAAGCTGGTGATATGAAAACATCCCCTAATTAATCAACCTCAATGCTTGCATAGCTGCCTCTTAGTTCTGACATTCTGTTTCTTTAAAAGATTTATTAGTAGATGAACTATTTTTTCCAGATAGAAAAAGGTACTTCTCTGGTTTGGGTCTCAAGTCCCTCCATCTCTCCATCTTTAGTCTGAACCTGAACTCATTTCTTACTTAATATCACTGCAGCTTCCATGACTATACTCTCCCATTTGTTTTTGTAACCAGGCTGTGGAGTACAAATAAAGCTGTGTGATTGCTGGTAACTCTGCTTGGCAAAGATTCTTTCAACTTTCAAGGTTTTAAAGTTTGTTTGTAAAAACAGGTTCTACAACGTTCGTCCAGTGTGTACCTTCCTAACAACAAAAAAAAAGGACTCAGAGTACACACAGTAAGTTCATGATCTTCACACATAATTAGCTTTTTACTAGGCCTGCACATTGCACATGAGCAGTACAAGTTTTCCAATAAGGTGTGTATTCAAATTACTTTCTTGTTTCACCAGTATTTGTAGCTTTCAGCTTTATCCTTCAAACATGTCAAACAGAAATAAAACTAGCCTACACTGAACCACTGGTTTTAACACACATATACCTCCTGCTAGTGTAATTTGCATGAAGATACATTCCCAATAATTACCATTTTCCTGAAATGCATCTAATGCTTACGTACATTTTAACATCAGATCACTAATTACTCAACCTAACACATTACACTGATATTAAAACTCCTGAATCAAAGGGACTGATGACTAAGATTGGTTTTTGTTGTCTTTTGAAAATATGCACTGTCTTAAGCTCTGTTACTTACTGATCCTATCCACCATCAGTTCAAATATGCATACTAAAAGTAACAGACACTAGGTATTAATCTGATTACTCTGATGTTGGTTAATAAAACATCTCCCATTTCAAAATCCCTCATGCTTTTGCAAGGAGAACAAAGCAGAAAAAGCAGTGTTTTAGGCTTGGAAAATGGCAGCTTCATTAACAGCAGCTTTTGTTGAGGTAATTAAACTCATCTTTCAATAATTCAGATTTTTTTAAAAAAAAAGCTGGATAGCAGCAGCTTCTCTATCACATGGTTAACATGAATTTCTGAAGCAATATACATATAAAAACCTTCTCCATAAGCATCTTCTATTTCCTGTAATCTGGAATGAAGTAGGATAAGGAAAAACACATGCAGTTTCCAAAACTGGGTAATAAAATATTTTAAAAGGTGATTTTTTTACTCAAACCACTTCTTCTTGAACATTATTTTTCTCCAGAAAGCATCACCTCAACAGTGGCTGTAGCATGAAGTAGCCATTGAACTCTTGATAAAACACTTAAAAATTGTGCTTTAAGGTCACAGCACAGATATTAAAGCTACCTGAACTATTTGTTGTTCAGGTTGTTAAAGAGCAGATTTGGCCACTGCTCTTTAAAGTCTGTGAATAGTCAGAGCCTTTTCCTAAAAAAGGACAACTGAAATCTCCACTTAGGCAGAAATGACATAGCACTACAACTTGCTGAAGTCCTTCCTCAAGAGCAAAGGAACCACGAGTTACCTTCTACAAGCACAAATGTCCTTCTCTGTCTGCATTCCAGTCTTTCCCTCTGCACAGATGTCATATAAAATAATCTGCCAACTTTCTATTATAACTACAAAAATACTGTAAATAAATTATCACACACTTTTTGAAGAGGAAGAACATATTTTTCTGTATTTTCCACCAGATATGGATATTATATTGGCTTTTGCTGTATCCTTACCCACCTGCTGGACTTACTTCTTTTGCTCTTTGGAAAACAATAAAATCATCGCTCATGCTATCTCCTTCACTTTCAGTTGCTTTTTATTCCTTTCCCTCTGTCCCTGTGTGAATCTGATGTTGCTATTTGCAGTGCTTTTCCTAATCACACATTACAGTTTGCTCTCCAAAATATGCCTTGAGGATTATTTTCCTCATAACTCTACACTGTAATGGTGTATTAAACACTTACTCATTTCTCTAGATTCAACACTGAAGTCATTTGTAAAATACTCTGCAAAATAACACTTTTTATTTTAAAAAAAATTAAAAATCAGTATGCTCACTTCAATCTATGCAGCTTTTTGTGGTTCAGCAACTGTTCACAAACAGGTTTCATTATATAGAAAATATTTCAATTTAGACCCAAACTTTTCTTTTTGCCTTAGTTGCTTCACTGATAAATCTCAGGTTATTTCTACAGTGTAGAGAATAAACGACTGTCTCAGACAAATTCACTAATGTATGTGCATAGAAAATCAAGACTTAAGCACGTAATGCACTGGCATCTATCCTCCTCTCCACTTTTCGTATCTAAACTCAGTTTAAATACGCCCTGTAATCATGAACACTTTTTTACTTAAGAGCTGGTTTTTATATATAACACCTTAGCCTTACTGCTCTTTCTCCATCAAAAAAACCCTGATATCCAAAGTAATATCACAAAAAGAACATGAAATTTACATAACTTTATCCTCATATTGCAATATAAGCATTATTTACAGTTGCCTGCACAGAAAAACAGTCATCACAGGCCAGTATGACCAGCAGGGAGCTACCCTTCAGAAACAGCTACTGCCTCACAAAGCCTCTTTCCTACAGAAGTAATGCCAGTCAGTTTCTTTGCACAAAGAAGTCCTCAAATTCAGGGTTTGCTCAGCCAAGGTCTAACATGTTGGTCTTCCAAGCTTCTAACCTTGGTAATCCCTACCTCCATAAAATAGAAATAATTTATTTAGAAGCAAGTTTCCAAATTCCAAGAATATGGCATCATAGTTATTTTATCATAACCCAGTTACAGTAACACTGAAATATAAAATAATGTTTTGCTTTCTTTAAAATTTGGCTGGAAGGACAGGTGAGAGTTCCATTTTTTCTGTACATTTGTCTTTATGCTTAGCATTATTATTGCATAATTACAGTGTATCCAAAGAATTTATCCTGCAAATACCTTGTCAAGTGTCCATCTGTTTAGAGAAACAGTCACATTTTAAAAACATTTGGAATTCAGAATCTTCATTAAAACAGATACTTTCCCTTTTATCAGGTGCTGCTAATTAATCTAGTCAGTTGTCAATGCCCAGTACCATCTGTAAATTCAAAATAGCTAGAGATTAACCTGAATGTATTTTAAAGCATTACTTTAAAAAATATGTTTGTATGTAAGAAGTCTTCTGTGATAACTTTGAATAGCATTTTTAATACTTTAGCACCATAGTATACTCAGTACAGGATTTCATTTTATCTCTATAGTTACTAAAAATTAAACTAAATCAGTTCATATTGTTACTGTTACAGCAGTGTTACAGAGAACAGAACTTAATCTTTAAAAGAAATGCACAAATTTAGATGCAATCCAAAGCACTAACGTATGTGTAAAGATATTTCCTGTAAACTGTGTTCAGACTACTGTACTTTATCATGTAGCTCATGAGCATCTTCCACACCTTGCTACTTGAGTAACCCAAAAATTCAGCTTTTTACTTGCTATTTTTATAATTACTAGTCAGTCACCAAGATACAGATATGTGGACAGACCGTGCAGTGGATAAAGAATTGGCAGGATGGCCGCATGCAAAGAGTTGCAGTCAATGGTTTGATGTTCACATGAAGATCAGTGACAAGTGGGGTCCCTGAGGGGTCACTCCTGGGGCCAATGCTGTTCAGTATCTTTGTCAGTGACATGGACAGTGGATCAAGGGCACCCTCAGCAGGTTCACTGACGACACCAAGCTGTGTGCTGCAGTCGACAGGATGGAGGGAAGGGACGGCATCCAGAGGGACTGGACAGGCTGGAGAGGTGGGACTGTGCAAACCTCATGAGGTTCAACAAAGCCAAGTGCAAGGTCCTACACACGGGTCAGGACAATCCCAGGCACACCCAAAGGCTGGGCAGAGAAGTTTTGAGAACAGACCTGAGGAGAAGGACTTGGTGATGGGTGGCTGACAAAAAACTGAACATGAATCAGCAGTGTGCACTCACAGCCCAGAAAGCCAATGGAACCCTGGGCTGCATCCAAAGAGACTGGCTAAAGTGATTCTCCCACTCTACTCTGCTCCCATGAGACCCCGCCTGGAACACTGTGTACAGTTCTGGGGCCCTCAGCAGAAGGAGATGGAACCGTTGGAGCAAGTTCAGAGAGGACTGGAGCACCTCTCCTATGAGGACAGGGTGAGAAGTTTACAATAGAATCATAGAATATCCTCAGCTGGAAGAGTCATCAACTCCAGCTCCTGGCCCTGCACAGCACCAACCCCAAGACTCACGCCACGTGCCTGAGAACATTGTCAGTGCACTTCTTGAACTCTGTCAGGCTTGGGGCTGTGACCACTTCCTTGGGGAGCCTGTTCTTGCCCAACCATCCTCTGGGTGAAAAAACTTTTTGTAATATCCAAACTAAACCTCCTCTGAGAAAACTCCAGGCCATTCCCACAAGTCCTGTCACTGGGCACCACGGAGACAAGATCAGTGTCTGCCCCTTTTGTTCCCCTTGTAAGGAAGCTATAGATGAGATCTCCCGTCAGTCTCCTCTTCTCCAGGCTAAACAGACCAAGTGGCCTCAGCCACTCTTCATACGGCTTTCCTTCTAGAACCTTTAAAATCTTGATTGAGGAGAGTCCAGCCTGGAGAGGAGAAGCTTGCATGGAGATCTCGTAGCAACCTTCCACTATCTCCAGAGGCCCTACAGGGAAGCCCGAGAGGGACTCTTCATCAGGAACTGTAGTGATAGGACAAGGAGTAATGGGTACAAACTGAAAGAACTGAAATTTAGGTTAGATATACAGAAGAAATTCTTTACTGTGAGGGTGGTGAGGCAATGAAACAGGTTGCCCAGAGAAGTTGTGGATGCCTCATCCCTGAAAGTGTTCATGATCAGGCTGGATAGGGCTTTGAGCAGCCTGTTCTAGTGCAAGGAAGGAAGAAACCCTCACGACAGAGGGGTTGGAACTAGATGATCTTTAAGGTTCCTTTGAAAGAAAATCATTCTGTGATTCTACATATATCACTGATAAATTCAGATTTTCATTTTAAAGTTATGCTTTTCATAATATTGAGTGATATTAGTCATGCCGTCAATGGGAAATAGATTTTTTTTTAACTGAAATAAAACAGTCAAGTGTTAAAGTTAAAATCCTTTAATAACTCTTTCAACTTTTTCCTTTAAAAAAGTGGTTTTCACTTAATTTTTCTTTCTTTTAAGACATGGTAGTAATGTATGAACATAATTTCTGGAAGAACGTATGATTTATTTAGGGTTTTTCCCTTGAACAGACAAGGTCTGAAAAAACCCCACCTTCCTAGTTTTCATTATTATAATCCATGACAACAAACATCTTTGTTTCATATTCTGTTGAATCTGGAACAACTTGGCTCTGTTACTGGGAAGAACATAGCTGATTCCTTCCTTTTCCAAAAAGTAGCAATGTTACAAATTAAACTGGTGAATGAATCTCCCTAAACTTAAATACATCCAAATTGTTTTGGCTTTCAGCTGGTTTATTGTGTAATCATGCCCTTATGTGATGCAAGTGAGACTGAGCAGAGAAAAAGGAAGTGGAGATCCAGACATGATAAATTTTTCTGGAATAATAAAAACGTGGAATTATGGTGAAAACTGATGCAGTTCCATAGCAGCATGGTTTACATGGGTTTGTCATGAGCACAAAAGAAATTCAACCCCAGGTGCCTTAACCTAAAAAAAAACCCCAGAGGTGAGGAAGTTCCCTGAAGGAATGCATAATTTTGGAGATCTCTTTAAAGACTGAATACTGAGTTTATATACATGAAGTATCAAATATAATTAAAAGCATAATGAAGAATTCTTAAAGACTAATTAATTGCATTTTTAAAATACCAGGAAGTGTATGAATTAAAACCTTCCAATTTATTGCCTGCACATTTGTCTTTTACTCCTTGTTTTTAAAATGTCTTCAATTACATGAGGATATCAGAGTTTTGAAAAGTCAGTCACCTTCAAAAGCTTTTCTACCCAAAGTCTTTGTTTGTTTTATGACATGAATCTTTTCACACTAATCAAGTGCAATGTGGTGTCAAAACAAAGGATTAGGACTTTATTTCTTCTTTTATGTATTCCTTACCTTGACTACTGCATGTTTAAAGAACCCTTGCTTTCTAACAACTAAAGCAGAGAATAAGTAAAAATGAAACCATTCCAATCCAGAAAACAAATAAACAAAAATTTGCAAGGAGCTTACATTAGTTTTTGCCATAAACACAATAAGGGTTAAGTAAAAGGTTTTATTTTTGGTCTATAGACACAATGTCATTTTAACATGCCATCTCACATTTAAAAATAATTATTCAAGGGCCAAATTGGAATCTTCATTCAGAGTTCTGTTTCACAAAGAAAAACAATGCATCACTGCTTCCAAACTAGAAAAGCATTTAACACGAGCTTTTTAAAAATTTCAAATCCAGATGCCAATTTCTCAAAGACATTATTCTTCTGACAGTTCCATATGTCTGTGACATCTCACAGAAGGGAGGAAAAAGGGAAGTGAAACAGACAACTCTTTCATTCTAAAGAATGAAGTTACTGATGGATGTGAAATTTCATTTCGGTTTCCACTATACATAAACACCCAGTGTCACTTTGAAAAAGAAATCTGGGGGGAAATGGTTTATTTCCTCAAAAGGATTCTGTATGCATTGGTGTGCATGTGCCTTAGAGACATCCTGCTACCAGCACCTGAACTTATAGTGGGCTGCTTTTTTTCCTACACACTAGTCTATGACAGGATATGAAAGAGAGACACTGTCGGAGACCAATGACTGCTAAAGCACATTTATTTTGCCCTTTTTTTTTTTTTAGCTTAACATTACGAGAGCAACAGCCCTTTTGCTGAGTAATGTGTGTATTAGAAGCAGTCTAAGCTTTCTTCTGCTGCCAGCCGTAAAGTTACTACTTTAATCTGCCTCCTTACACCCAAAATCACTGCTGCATAAGTTATGCTGGTTCTCTCTTGCACCTTTCACAGCTTTCCACATTAAAGTGCTGTGATTCTCTCTTTCAAAGAGTTTGGAGCTAGTTCTGAAGAATGAAAGTTGTAACATCCAGAATTAAAGCAAAAACCTTCAAGAGTTTGCTAAACTGACAGCTGAAATTAAGGTTCTACTGATGGTATTTAAACCTTAGAAGTCTGTGGGATGGAAATGCTTATGTTTTATATGGGTGGGACTGGACAGATAAGACAACTTTACAGTCTAAGTTCCTAGAAGAGAGGGTACTCTGATGGGCTTCCTTTTGAAACTTCTGACACTTGCAAGGATTGGCAAGATGAGCTACACTACCCTATGTGTAAAACTGAATCCTCTGCCAAAACAAGCTTGATCTCAAAGCCTCTAAACAGATCTTTATGAGGATCAGTGCTCTTCTGAGTGTGCTTCTCTCTTATCCTTGGTCCAAACTTATTTTAGCTTACCCCATATTCCCCTCGAAGAAACCTAAATCACTATCTTTTTTTGTACTACCCACTTGCCATGGGGTTCTTCTTGTTTAAACAACTCATCACAAATATTAAAATGTTGAACTCTGGGGATCAGAGCTTATTCCAACCTGGAAAACCCCAAACCACAATAAATGGAATTTTTGATGTTTGCCTCAATTTCTCAAGAACTGCATATAAACTCAGATACCATCCACATCGCATGTGCAGTTTGTCTTTCCATCTTTTTTTTGAGAACAGATGATCTTGAGTACCAAGAACTACCAGTTCTCAAAGAAGGAAAAACAAAACAGTCTGACTCTTCAGTTAAGAGACGTATGATATGATGAATAAGAAAGTGAACTGGAAATATTTCCTATACTGCCCATAACAACAAAAAGCAGGAGATACTTAGTGGGGGGGGGAAAAAGTATTAATAACAAAGCCAAGTTGCAGAATTTATTGCCTCATTGCATAGTGGAGCAACTAGACAAACTCAGGATCTAAAGATCCACTACAGATTAGTAAATACTAAGTGCAAACCATAGCTCAGGAAGCTCTTAAATTACTGTTTCCCAGTGACAAGAAGGGTATGCCAAAGGAAGAGTCACGCTGTGCTGTCTTATTATTCTTTATCCGTTCATTAGTACCTAGGTGGATTTTTGGGCTAGTCCAGTAGAGTATCTCTTATATCAAAAGCTACTTGGCATTTTTAAGAAGTATAAAGATAAGGATTAACACTTCACTGACAGCAGGGTAAAGAAGCTTTATGGAAAAGCTAAGGCCACGAGCAGATCAAACAAGTGCTTGAACTGGAGAAGTAGCCCGTATTTTCTGTTTCATTCAGACCAGCGACACTTCAGAGTCTGAGTTACAGAGGCAGTTTATAAAGTGTAGGCAACATAAAGACAACTACATATAAAATTTAACTGTTTAACTGTTGTTGGGAATTTTTCTAATGAAATATTTTCTTATCAGTGAGGTTGTTTTCATTAAATCGATGTTGTAATGGGGAATTTCAATTCTTCGGCAAATTTTATTTTCTCCGATCAATAAAGTCATAAGACATTTTTTCATTCTTTGTGTGATACAAGTTGTAACATCTCAACATGATACTTAAAGCAACTTAATGCACTCTGCCTCACTGTAATTCAAAACCAATTTAACTTTCTTCTCCTAGAAAAGCTGACATGATGACCTCTCTTTGGAGCTCCTAAAGCTCCCACTCTTCAGAGAATCACAAGTCCTTCCTCAGAAAATGATGCATTTCCTCACATTATGAAGGCAAGCCTCCCACCTGCCCATCCAGGAAGCACAAAAGAGACAAAACTCTCTGCACATTCTGGGAGAAATAACTTGGCCAAAGCTCTCAGTTCTTTTGGGTAAATAATACACTAAGGTTCCTAAACAACAGCACCCTGAAGGTGATAAGCCACAGAGGCAAAGTGCAGGTTGAAGGATCAAAAGTCAGCTCAACGTCAACATTCCCAAAAAAGATGAGAATTTCTACTGTTAAGAAGAGAATTGCAACGGACTTCCACCAAGAAAAATGCCCCCACTGACCTCTATGGTTCTTCCCAAACCCTTCAAACCAAAATGAATCATGTTTGTCAGAAATTCCATGTTGAAAATTCTAAGTTTTAGCTAGCTCTTCACAGAAAGGCTTTCAGTGAGGACCCTGATGTTTGAAGGTTAATTAGCTTCTTAACAGGCAAATCAGAGGGCCATGAAAACACAACACTTTTAGGAGCAAAAGCCACCCCACAGATCCAGATTACCCCAGACCACAACAGCAAGGTGTCCCACTCAGTCTCAGCACTTAACACCCTCAATGGAATTTAATCATACCCTAATGCAGGGTGATATTCAGGCAATCACATACCTGGAATACCAAGGCCAGAGACCTTTGGTAAGGCAAAAGCCTTGCCTTCTAAATTAAAACACAACCCCCACACTTAACACTTCCATAAGAGTATGTTAAAAGTACCAGGATAACTGAGACAATGGTATCTAATACAAGTTTCCTTTTGGTATGGGTGCTGGTGCTCTTTAGACCACGTTCCCAGCATTAGCACGGGGATTTTTAGCTACACCATGGACTAGTTGGGGAAACAGATCTAGCTTTGAAATGTCACAATAAACAAAAAAATATTTTAAACTTAACTTTTTTTCCAGCATCATGTTGCATCTCTATTGATCAAAATCTCTGCCATGCAGAGGGACAAAAAGAACAGCCAGATGCAGGAAAAGTGCTTTCTGTGGCACCTGTGCTAACTTACGCCAACAAAACATTAATTTCAGCTGTTCCATTTAGGTCTGATGGAACAGAATGAAGGTCTAAAGATGCTTACAGTAAGCTGTTATGTTGCAGGTAAATTATAAACAATAACTAAAACAGGCAGTCATAATTTCACTATTACTTTTTCCCGCCACTTATATCAATTATAAGGATATTACAGCTCCTGAAGAATCATTTTAATTACTTTAATCAGTGGAAAGCTAGTCATTCCGGGGAATAACTGGGTTAATTATTTTTTGTTTTCTGCCAGCTAACAGGCATCAGAAAGTTTTTTTGTATTACTTTGAAACGAAGAACTTTGACAGTAACTAGAAGATGAAACCAAAACAGAGAAAAAGGTCTTTAAAAAGGATAGCTGGGTGCAGCTCAGAGACCTTGTTGTTGGGTTTGATGGCCTTTGCAGGCATCAGATACAGTTCCCACTGAAGACAGCTCTTCCCTGGAATTGCAGTTTCTCACTTCTCCTTCATGTCATTTCACAATTCTTATGACTCTTCAGAAACACCACCACTCGGTGATCAATTACAACTGTTCTTGTGCAAATACCTTTGGAACATTTTGTCCCACTGTCCCAATATATCTTATAGTCTGGTTTTATCTTCCCTCTTCTCTTTTCCTCTCTTCCTCCCCACAATCAACTGCCCCCCTAATAACTGAGCCCATAGAGTATTAAATATATTTTTAACTATTGCAATATTCCTACCGATTCAGCAAATCAAGCCAAAGCCTTAAAGAAGGTCATTTCACCACATCACATCACAATTTCTCTGGCTCTCCTGTAAGGGAAGTTTCCTGACAACTAAAGTATTTCACAGTCCCACTGTTCCCCCTCCCCCCTTTCATGGTGTCCCAGACCCTTCCCTTAGGAGTTGCACTGGAGTTCCTCTGATCTCAGAGGGAGGACTTCAGAATTTTTTATCCCCCCGTACTCACAGCTGATAGAAAACTCACCATCTCTCCGAAGTGCCTCATGACTTCACCAGCAGCTCTCAGTCCAGGGCAGGAAACTGGAGTTTGGGATGGGTCAGAAGGGAAACCTCAAAAAATCCCCATTCAGCTCAGACTAAAAGCTGCAATTGAAATGCACCTGGAAGCCACTCAGCTCCATCCTCTATTGTTTGGATACCCGGGTCCAGCCCCCTGTAATTGATGGCATTTTCAATCCAAGAGGCTCCTGACTCATGAGTCATCCCACACTTTGATGAGCAGTTAACTCCACATTTGCTTTCTCAAATAAGTTTGAATTGACTTTGGTGGGGGTTTTTTAGTGTTGGTTATCAGAAAAAAACCACCCCATAACCTAACAACTGCAGACAGAGAATAAGAAAACTAAACCACACCAAATAGAAAGCCAAATTTAAAGGAGAAAGTATAATTCAGGTACTGCAAATAGGCTAGAACAAAGTTCAGCTCGCTCTTGCTCAACCTGCTTTTTAAATTTGCTTTTCCCATTCTATCCTTCTCTTCATCTAGCCACTAATCAAATTTACTTTAACTCAATTTTGTTCCCACCTTCTTTCCTACTCCTTTTAAATCCTCAGGACACACACACACACACAATGGGAATGAATCAAATCAATTTAGTGAGAGCTGCTTTCTCTGGTTCAGTTCAATAATCTTTTTACTCCTCTTCAACCATATCTTCAGCTTCCAAAGATTCAAGATCCAGTTTTGTTTCTCTTTCATTACATTTTGGGAACAAATCCTTTCTGATTCAGTTTGTTCCATTCTTCTTTACAGGTATACCCTTCCCTGCTGCACCAGATAGGTGCTTTAATAAGAATGAATAAACTCAGAGGCATGGGAGAAGCAGAATGGATTCACTGGAATTAGAAAAAACAAACACGAACAACCAATCTAAGACCACCACAGATTTAATCCTGGTTTCAATCAATGTTTTCTGCTTCCTTAAATCTTACATTTCAATAGCAGCTGTATCCTACAGCCCACTTTTGCTGCTTGTTATTGTTTAATCAAAATGATAAATACCATCTTCTAAGCATAGTTGGCAGGTTTTCTGAACAGGACAATACACCACTCACATTTATTGGTGTGATGTTAAAGGTGTGAAAAGATTTAACTGCTTTTTTATTCAGCCAAGAAATGCATCATTCTTAATCCTAAAAGAATTAAGGAAACTCAGGGTTTTATTTGTGTTTTATTTTTAATAGGATGTCAACTAAAATTTAGCTACAATGAATGAAGCTAACATTTCTGATTGTTTATTTTAGTATCATTTAACTAAAAATAGGTTATGCACTTAAATACTTGATTCTTTTTCTTTACTTATTTTCTTTACTATTTTATTATAAATACTAAGTAAAGAAAAATACTGATTGAACACAATCAGTAGCAGGGAGCTAAACTTGCATCTATGCTTCAAGATTTTGGAAGTAAAATATCTGAACTCATACCTATTCTTTTATTTAGACAGGAATATATAAGACATTGATTTCTGAAATCCAAAATATTTTCCTAGCTTTTTGTAAATTACTCTATTGACTGAGACAGCTGAATAAGCTGGAATGAAGAAGGTGTGAATCAACAAAAGGCTTGCCATTACTGCTAAGAATGGATTAGGTACTTAAAACTCAAGTTTACCTGCCCGTGATTGATTCCGTGATGTAGGTTCTATGGCAGAAAAATACACAGTATTTTATACTTTTCTGCAGTTTCCTGTACCTTGGCAAGTTATAGAGAGTTCAGACTTTAATGGATGTATCATATTTTAAGTAAGTTTTTCAATGAAGTTAAATACTTACTTAAAATACACCTAATCATATCATTGCATATGCAGATTTTTATATTAATCTGCATAATTTTGCTTATTTAGCAAAATATCATTACTTTAATGTTCTGTCAAGAATAATTATTTTTAATTCCTCAGATTCAGTTTTCTTACAGCAACCCAAGAGTTACTATATCTGTTATTATAAATGTTATTACTTCACTGCCTGAGCCTCTCTCTCCAGAGAAAGAGAAGAAGTTATAGTAGTAAACATTGTGTAAATTAAACTCAGACCAAATTCTAAATTTAAAGAACAGTTTTAACCAATTTTTTAGACTAGCAGTGAGGATCTGCTAATGCACAACAGCTGGGGACAGCTATTTAAACCTAGGAAATGAACAGGGAAATATGTTAAAGAACATGAGGAGCCCCAAGCAGAGTATATGAGGATTTGTTCAGATAACCATTTTCAGACCTATGAATCAACATATGCTTCTTTTACATATTATTATGAAGTGTATCCAATGCATGTACACCTCTGTAACTTCTTCTGGCCTAAACATTACATACATGTTTCAGACATGAGAAAACAAACTGGTTTTTGAATATATCTTAAAATTGTTTAGGAAAAAATAAATATTCAGTCTAAACAATGGTTGGTTTGCTTGAGTATGCATTTTCCATGTAAGTAAAAGTTGCAGGATTGGCTTTGTATTCTATGAAATGGACACAGAAATGGACACAGAAATGGACATCCTACTACTCAGCAAGACACCAGCATTTACTTTATTCTGAATTGTTTCAATTTTAAACACCTGGTTTTACACTTAGTGTTGCGGTTCAATCACACCAACGCAGTTTGAGAGAGATTTTGCTGACTACCAACACCACCAATGCATCAAACTCAGAAGAACCAGATCATACTGTGACACCAGACGGAATCTGAAAAAATGCTCAGCTTGGCACCTGACAAACAACTTGAAATCCTGCTGGTAAGCACTTAGTTATATCGTTGATCCAAAAAGATTGAAAATACAGTAAGAGAAAGAAAAGAGTAAAGAGGACAAGAGGGCCAACAGAAAGGAACAATAGTGTACACTCTGAAAAAGAACATTAAAGACAACTCCAAATCCCTTGCTGTGTTCAATTCTCAAGGTGGAAGAATAGATGGTATGTTTTTTTAATAAGGGCTTAAGGAAATATTGTATGAGAATAAGGATTAAAGCAGAAGAGAAGAGGGAATAGTGTCTGTGAAAGAAGCCAAGTAAAAAGAAGGTGAGGATTAGGATAGAACAAAGGGTATGAAGGTTGCACGTAGAAAGTACTGTACAGCAGTAGTGGCATCAAAGAGACAAGCGGGTGACTTTTTAGCACAGCATGCAACAACAGATTCGTAAGTGACTTGGAGTAAAAGGTGGGAGTAAAATGGCCAAATGGAAAAGCTGGAAAAGCACTGTGAATGAAGAAGTGGGGTACAGCACCACGAGCATAGCAGTTGCCTGGCTGATGCTCCATGGTACAGTGGTTTGAGACACAAGTTCCTGGCTACACTCAGTCAGTACTCACAAAGGATCAAATATATACTTAAACTTCAGAGAAGATTGTGGTCTAGCAGATATGCTCAGATTATAAGTAACACTCAAATTTCACTGAAGTCTACATAAAACTCAAGTGCTCAAGACGTGTGTAAAAATAATTTAAGTAATTCTGAAAAAAATAAATTAGGAAAAGGGCCATTTTGAGAAACAGAAATGCACCACCACTTAGTTGTTCTCTCAGGCTAAACAAGAATTATTTCTACACAGTGAAACTGGACAGCATTGAAATTATCATCTTCTTTAAGTATTGCCTTCCAGAAAGGTGGTGGTTTTTTTTCAAGAACAGCTTTCAGATATTTTGTGGTACCTTTATGGTTGTGCGATATATTCTGAACACCTCCTCCCCCCCAGCAGCCATTTTAAGGTCTGAATTTGAATTCTCAACATAAAAGAATGGTTTTCATTATTTGTCTTGCAGTGCAATCCTTACTTATGATTTCCAGCTTAAGGATCTAATGCGGGTGTAAAAAGGTAGATGGACAACTACATTTCATCAAACTTTCCCATAATCCGGCACTGACAGATTTGGGTACCTTCCATCAATCTTTTGCACCTACTTTATTTAATTACGAAGCTTTTTTGAGCAATATTCCTTCACAGCATTGAGTGCATTTTGAGAACACAGTATTCTAGAGAGGGTTTCTCTGATTCCAAGACACTTTGGAAGCTTATAAACAAACAAATTCTTGAAGACAAAGCAATTACTTGCAGAAATGAAGTTTTCTTGGGAAGGAAATGGAGGAGTAAGTTTCAAAAGCCCAATAAATTGTATCAGCTGCCAGGACAAAACAATTATTTATACCACTGGAAAACTGAGAGCCTTCCAGGCAATCTTTTGCCCCCTCTCCATGTACATCTGCTACCACTGGGACACAGATAGTATTTCTTTGAGAGGATGTTTAAACTCAAGGGCAGAATTTAAGGAGGTACTAAGTGCCAGCAGTGAGAACGCAGTGAGAACGTAATCTAGTACTCTGATTTGCTCTTAGAGGAGGTCACTGACCTGCCTTGGAGAACAACACAATTACAAAGCATTTTGAGGCCAATTTATTCCTTTTGAAAGCAGATGAGGTAAGTGTGAAAGAATTTCTTCATCACTTTGTTTTGTTTTCTACAAAAAAACTTTGAAAAATATGTGACAAGAGGACTACAAGGACCAGTTACAGCCAGATGCCCCAGCTGAGAATTCATTCTACTGGGAATGAACAGAAGCCCTTTAATGGCAACTTGCAGAAAAGTGTTACCCACTGGGTGACCTGCTACCTGCTCTTCCTTGCTTCTCTCCTTTTAAGAATTTGTTATTCTTTTTAAAGAAAAAAAAAAAAAAGGACACTGGCATAGTTGTTGAACAGATACGTATTGTACTCATTCATAGAACTAATTCTGCTGAGAAGGATATTACTTATATTTTAGTTGAATTTCTGGACCTGTTTAAGATACCGCCATAAAAACAGTGGAAGCAACAAATGTTGTCTCCCCCCCCGCCATTCCCACTGCAGTATTGACTTAATACATATGAAAACTATGGCTTACCAGTCAGGAGAAACACTAGTTTTACATCAAGAGAGTAGAGAAATATAAGGAGACTAAAGGCTGACACGAACCTGGCCCCCATGCAAACCCCCAAAGAACCTGATCATCACCATCCTCTGCAGATTTCCAAAGAGCGAGCCAAAAGATCACCCGGCTTCTTTCCAGGGCTACCAGCTTGTCCCCCACCTAGACAGCAATGAACATCCCGAGAAGACTGGACTCACCACAATGAACTCCTGTTTCACATGGTTCCTGTGCCTCTGGTTTAGAAGTAAGCATGCTAAGCCTCAGCCAAGCAGGCTGTTGTGCTGGGCATTGTCCCCAGAGATACGGCCAGGAAAGCTTCAAATGCAGGATTAGGCTGTGCTGTAAGACTGTATCAGACAGGTGACCTGATGGGGGGCTGCCTTCAGCTTATCATTTCTAAGCATCAACCTGACCTTGCTCATGCTGGGCAGTCCAAACTAGCTCTTTTATGTTGCTTTGTTTCTCCTGCCAGGGAAGGGTTTAGACACATGTTGGTTTACTACAAAGGATGAAAAAATAATGTGTCTGAAACATTAACCAGCATTCGTCTAGAAATGTATTCCTAAAAAATTGCTTGAGGCATTTTTAGAGCAGGCTTATAACAGGAAATAGCAACTTGCTGGTCTGAGTCATACACATCACTTGTGTTTGTTTGAGAACCCCCTGCTGATAGCAGGCCTTGTTAAAGTATCGTCTGTGTCAGCAAGGTACAACCAAAAGGTACCAAGTCCAAAAGGCATGGAGTTCTTCTGGTGTATGGCATAACAAGGATATTTCTGAGAAACATTTGTGCTGTGTGTTCTTGGGAATAAGAATGAGAAAATTTACACATAGATAGCCCTGAGTGGTAGGACTGATTATGCAAAATGTGGTTCTCTGAAAGCAGCAGAGGCCCTGAAGTGGAAGGCGATGTAAATGAAAAATTCCTCCCACAGTGACAACATCAGTTTTTAGTATTTTGTTGGGGATGTGTGGTGGTGTGCTTCTCTCAATGTACCAATGTCTAAGCCTTTCCAACAGTGGAGTAAGAGCTTTAAATTAGATTAAAATCCATCAAAGCAGAAAATTCTGGTTGTATTAGAAAGATCAATGTTTGTATGGGCAACTAATTTCCAGAAAGGAACAACTAAAAGGAATTGGTAAGAAAGTGAGAAAGGTTAGAAACTGGTGAAAATTTTCTGGTTTTATTTCCATATATGCATTTACATCCAGATATCCATTACCCATATATCCACATACTAACAAACACACCCCCCAAAAAGAAGATTTTGCTGTTAGGAAAGGTGTGGAGGATGAGCACTGCTGCAGCTGACAGTGACTACAGAGTTCTGAATGTATGTGCAGATTAGCACTATATACCACAAGAAAAAAAACTAGTCTACTGTCTAACGTTACTGTCAGTGCTCTCAGAACTGTTATTACCAGGACAACAAAGAGACCTTTCTCTTTTCATACAGTTGGTTTTTCAATTGCTCAGCCCAATTATAAAATCTTGTGCTTTTACAAAGTAGGCACCAGAGGGAGATCTGCACTTTAGTTCAACTATGAAATAATGCTGGCAGGAGTCATTCAAAAGTGGACAATCAAAGCCTCCTGGCCAATATGCTCTAGGTGGTTCTGGGTGAAATTGTGGCTAATGGGAGCACTCAGAGAGGAACTGGCACAGGCAGACTTCTCCTATTTAATAGCCCAAAAAACTTCAGAGTGCTCCATGAAGAAAAGCCAAGTTCCCAAATTTCAGGCTGTAGATGAGTATACATCAACCAGTTTGAGCATAGCTGGGAAGCACCTGCTCTTTGCCACCCACTGCCCGCAGCTTATCATCACATCCTGCTGATGGTTACCACTTCTCAAATCTTCTGGCTGAGCTGCATATATAAGAACTCCCTAAACATGTCAGTCAAAATAAGCTAGATCAGCTTAAGTAATTTAAATAACAAATCTTTCCTAACATGGCTCAATTTGACTGAATTGGATTAGGGAGAGCTCCCATGAGCAGCTCAGCCAGCAGACCAGAGAGGGCACTAACCCCAGGTAGAGGGCAGTGATGAATGCTCTGGGGGGGACTTGCTCTTCCGTTGACAAAGCTACTGCTGAAGAAGGAAGTAAATATATATATTGTAGGCAGGTTGCTGCTGTTTTGTAAGCCTAGTAAGAGACATCAAGAGAAGCTATATGGACAGGAAATATACTACTCTCTTAAAAACAGGTACTCTTAAGTTCAAGTGGCAAAAGGCAGGGAGCAATGGCTTCCAGAAAGCAGGTAAGAGCCCACAAAATAGATCCCATGAGCATGAGGTTGAGCACACTAACTGTAATCCACGTAGACAAAGAAAAATAAAAACCTTGTTATGAATTACAGGTCTGCTAGTATGGAAAAAACTCCCAACTCCTTACCAATACAGCTGGATCACAACATCTATTGTTTGAAACATAGCAATGCTACTTAGAAGTAGTTCCCCTACTCCATAATTTTTCTCACTATGCAAAGGGAAAAAAAATCAACAAAGTCATCAGATCCTCATACGCTTTCCAAGTTAAGAAAATTATTGAAAAATAAAGAGTAAATAGCAAATCCTGTAAGAAAAGCAAACTTTGACCCTGCTCTCTTGTGATAAAACAACAGGTAGTCTTAAGCCAATATATTTCTAGGAAGTTTTTTTTAAAAATTTCAATATTGAGAACTTTGGCTTTGCAATTTTGTTTTAAGTAGATACAACTCAAGTTTTTAATTAACAAATTCACTCTAGCTGCTTCCAACCAATACAAAAATGTTGGTATTTCTACTAGGAAGTTATTATACCTTTAATTTTCATGCCACTTTAAAGATATTTCATTATAAGCGAGTTGGTAGTGAAATAATGGCAAATTTAAAGTTTCTTTACAATGGCAGTCTCCTTCAGAAGTTATACCACCTCCAAAGTTGTCAGCAGCTTCAAAAATGCAGCAGATTAATAGTCCAAGGACACTTTTTCACAGCTGTTTAAAGCAATACTCATGGGGTTGCCAAAATTTAAACTGAACCTGTTTGTGGAAGAAAATCTGGCCTCAAACTAACTCTAGTAAGCAAAACAGGAGGGGAAAAAAATAATTGGGAGTTATGAGGGAGACTTTTCAGCTGGATAAACTCCCTAAGCTGTCTCTGTATGGAATCCTGACTGTCCATGTTGGTAGAGGGAACACCCAACTGAGGAGATGAGGAGAGGGCAGGATATCAACACACATTGCCTCAGAAATATGTGGGAATCTCTAGTTCTTGAGAATAAGGACCAGGAGAACTTAAACACAGCAGGTTTTTGTTCATGGCTTCTCTCCTGGGAGCACCAAAGGGGAAGAACCCCTTCCAATCCAAAAGGGTAGATTAGCTGTGCACTTTTTAGTTCTCTGTCAGTTATGACTGCAAATGGTTTTCTTCCCTGACCACAAGACCTATGATCCAGTCTGTGCATAAATTAGACACAAAGAGAATTAAAACACACATTAAGGCAACCCTTAATCTGACATTTCCTCAATCGAAAGTATTTCAATTTGTGACGTAAATAACAGTATTTTTACAATGTGGTACAAAATCTATAAAGAAAAAAAGATCCTTAGGCATAGTCCTTGAGTTTTTCAGATTTATCTAGTATATAGGAACAAGGGGCTAACCTAAATGTGGTTTGTTTATATTGTCTTTATCAGGCAAGCAGGATAATCATAAGCAATCTCATAATTTGGTGGAAACTGAATTTGAAGTTTCTTTCTTTTTTTTTTTGTTTGTTTTGTTGGGATTTTTTTGTGGTAACACTTATGCATTGCCAATTAACTGTATCACAGAGCAGACTGGATATAATTTCACTTATATTGTATCACTTTTTTTTGGTCAGTCAAATGGCCTTTGTCAAAGTAGTTATTTAAAAATTATGGTGAACTATTACAATGTGCCCTAACATAAGGAATGTCTGTGTGTGTGGTTATGCCTTCCAGCTCATTTCCATTAATAATATTCAAAGGTAGTCTGGTCTATTCTCAGCCCAGCACCAAATCATCAAGTTATCACAAAATTTAGTACATCGTACCTGCCTTCTGTTGTCCCACAAACATTAGTACTGGAGCGGGGAAGTGGTGGAAAGAAAGAAAAGATTAGGCCTGACCCAATTTCACCATTTCGATAGATACAGTGAGTAAACTCACTAACTGCAAAAGTGAAAAGAAACAAAATTCATAGGGCTTTGCATTCTGTGCAATTCATAGTTGTTTCTCCTATTTGGGTCACGTTTCCCTACATGTTTTCCACATTGCAAGGAATGATAATTAAAGAGGTAAGATGCTTGTTTTCTTCCCAAAGGATGCAGTACACACTCATGTACATACACACAGTGAGCATAAAATATACAGCATGTCCCAAAGAAATCATATAGAATCTAGATACAAAATACACAATCTCAAGAGTCATATCATAAAATAACATTCAGAGATTGCCACGAAGAACTACCTATATAGATACATAAGCCTGGCAGTGATGCTCATTTTTGAAGTTAAAATACATTTTCCTTGATGTATCATTTGCCAGTCTAATGTCTTTGAGAAATGAGGTATCTTAAATCTATGATAAGTATAGGTCTTGAAAACAGCATTTCATCCCTACCAATATTTTTCAGTAAGACATTAATTATATTACAAATATATCTTGTTATGTTAACTTAACTTGCAGACATAATTTAGGCAACAACTTTACTGTCAGAAAGCACTGAAGTAATTCAGAGACCTTTATCATAATAAAAAAAACCAAAATCAGCATTTAAACCAGAAAAACCTAGAATTCAGGAAATCAAATTAAAGATTTTCTGATAAAGATTTTAGATGCTCAAGTCAAGCATCCAAAAGAGTCCAGGCAAGCTCAAAAGTTACATATTGAACTTGAATTCTACTGTACAGCTGCCACAAAACAAAACTGGAATAAAACTTTAAACCAGAGAAGTGTTCAAGAACAAACTTTGAAAAACGGTATCTGTGTCATTTGGAAGGAAGTAAGATTTTATACAGAGCCTTCACTTTTTTCCCCCTAGATCATAACAACCTTCATTTCACATGCAACTCCATCATTTGCCCAGTTACTCCTGTGCAATAGTGCTTCTGGAGTTTAAGAAAACAGAATGTAGCAGATAGTGACAAGTGAAAAAAATCTACATCTGAACTGTTAAAACGAATGTAGAAATTGCACAAAATAAACAAAAACTGCAGAAAAAGGGGATTCTGACATACTCACCTCTACATTCATCAAAAAGAAAGACCTACTTAGTCTTTTTTACACTGTTTATGAACTAAATTGAAGACTAAACTCAATAGCTGTGACATGGTTAAAAATAGCTGTATGGCTTTAGCACAGCAACTCATACTGCTCCACAGGAAGAATTATTCTCCTGGTCAAAATATTTGCCTTTTCAATGAGCTGAACTTTCAGGTCATCTGTTAACAATGTAGATTCTTTCCTGTCTAGAAGAACTTTATTGTCTCTCCTTTAACAAATAGCAGGGTATTGTCCCCAGCTGGTTGCTAATTCATACAATTAGCGTGCAAAAATCTTTCTAAATGCTGTATGGAAGATATATGTGTTGCTCAGATGATCACATATTTTGATTTAATAAATCTCATATTTAGTTCCTCTGTATGTGTAAAATAAAATCTAAACTCACATTTATTATATCCTCTCATAACATCCCCAACCTTCCCTTTCCCCCTCTGTTTTCAGCCTTCCCATCAAAAACACGGGCACACATTACAACGGAGCACATGGTGCCTTTGATGCTGAAAACACTTTTCAGATCAGATTTTGTAGATGACCTGTGTAAGTAATGACCACTTAGTCAGCCTTCCTGCATAACAGATAATTTCACTCCAAAATTCCTGCATCAGGCCATCATATTGTGCTAGAACTAAAGGCATCTTTTTGGAAAAATTCACAGCTTTTTTTTTTTCTGACATATACAGAACATCCTTAAAGAAGTTGTTCTGATAGATAACTGACTTCAATTTTAAATTCATTATATTTCTAGAAGAAATACACCTGAGTTCAGCTTTGAGCTCCTGCATTTTGTCATCCAAAGCCTACTGTACCTAAAAGACTACTTCGTCTGAAATCTTTGCCCAATATAAGTACTTACAGGCCATCAGTCACCTTTGCTAAATACTACACAGACTGAGCTTCTCCAGGCTCCTGCTGTACACCAGGGCTTGTTGACTTATTTGTTTTTAAGGTTTGTAATTGTCCTGGATGTATTTTTCTGAATCTGTGTAAGGTCATCTATGTTTTGGGGTTTTTTTCACTTTAAGCTCAAATAAGATGCCATTTTCTAACATCTCATTAGAAGCTACACAGCAAGGTAACAGCACCCCTAACTCCACCTGAGATCCCCAATACCCAAACTGAGAGACTGCAATGTGCATTTTAGCTACTGTATTTTATCACCAAACTAGTCCTTTCCAAAGCACAACTCTCCATTCTGCATGTATGATCCTACTGCCTAGACAGGTATCTTCAGCTATAGTAACGGATGTTCAAATGATCCCCATTAACTAAGTACAGACCATCCCTCACACTTACCAATCCATCCATTTTTGCACATATGCATTTTACCAGAGATTGCACTCTATTTTCCTCCAGATCATTATCCAAATCCTCAAAGCAATGGGCTGTGAAAATCTTCTATAAAATCCAACATGAATGTCCTTAATCTATTACTGCTTTATGATCTGTCATTCAACCAGTTTGAAATGCATTTGATATGGACCACATTGACTTAGCAAAGAGATAGTTTCAGAAAACAGAATACCATGCAGTACTGTATCAGGTGCTTTACAGACACTTACTGTACCTACATGAGTATCTTTGTCAATGAGAGCTTTCAGTCTCAGAATAAAGAAGTAAGTGCAGATCAGTTCCAATTGTCATGAACACCTGGGCAAGCAGTGGCTCTGCTTTCTTTAATTTTCTGCTAAGCAGTTCTCATTTCAAGCTTTTACAGTTCTTTTTGCAATCAACATCAACCTGTCCAGTCTAGTATTTATGTTACATCCTGGCCTATCCTATCTAATTTACACTTCTAAACAATTAACACAAAACAAAATACAAAGCACAATACCTTAGATATCTTCAGTTGGTTGGGGTTTCTGTTTGTTTGTTTTAAATCCTGTCTCCTGTAGACTAAATAACAACTTAAATTTGTTTCCTTCTATCAGAATAAAGAAATATTTATTTGTAAGTCACTGTAAATTGTGAACAAAACATCCAGATTTCGGCCAGAGAACAACCACGGTCTGACTCACAGCATGTTTTTAAAGAATCATAGAATAATATTTTTTTCAGTATTTCTGTCTCTTCTCAACTATTCATGTTCCTATTTAGTAGATGCATGTTGTTACTGGCATTTTTTTGCTCTCAATAGATAAGAGAATTTTCATATTGTTCTTAACCCCATGGATAGAAGGTTTATGATTAATGTCTATATAATCTACTATGACTGGTCTTTTTGTTGTGACAGCTAATAGCCACCTCTGTGCATGGTATTTTCTCTTAACCTTCATACACTTGAATATTCACCTCTGCCTTATTATACTATGACAGTTTCATACCTATCCCTAATGACTTTTCATTGTAGGAATTACAAAACACCTGAGTAACTTTTATTTGAAAGTAATATAACTTTGAGACAAAACTGCATTCTTTATATTTTCAATAAAAACTGTCTTACATTATTTTTAGGAAACCATCCTTTCAGAAATAGTGATTATGTATTATTCGCAAAGCCAGTATTGGTAGAACATTGAAACAAGCAATGATAACCATTAGTGCTGATTGTTTTCATGGAAGTGATCTTATATATCATTTCACTTTTGTCAGAAGAGTAAAACTGAAGAGAACAGAATTGCTTTTTCTCAGAAAAATATGACTAATTACCTACACATATTAGCAATTCCAAGAAAATGTTAATAATCATCAGCTAATGTAATCACTCTGAAATAACAGTGCATGGTTTCTTTGCATGTAGACATTTAGAGAAAGATTACTCTGTCACATAAATCTAAGGAAAATGTGCCTTACTTCTAAAAAAAGAAAATGTAGACCTTACACAACTTTCTGAGGCAACTTTCTATCCTTAAGTGTGTATTTTATTTATTTACTTTTATCTTGTGAAAAATCAAAACCAGAATGTTTTATTCCTTGTCTTCTGTGTGTAATGAACTCAGTGTCTAGGCTGAGTTGCCTGTTAAAACAATGTCAGAACTGAGGAAGAGTGGAAGGGGCAATAATAATGGACAATTTTATAATTTGATTCTGCTCTTACTAAAGTGTGGCACTCAAAAATTGGCACAGTGTAAGTGTATTTGACTTAGTAATTTTCACATAAGTAGTCCAAAGTGTTCGTTGATTGTTTTGGGGTTTGTTTTAAATACTTTGTTGGCAAGTAAATAAATTTTAATATATTGGACTGAGTTTCTAGACAATGATCAACAGGGGATTTTTTTGCTGACTGTAATCTTGTTTTCTACTTTTAAATTATTTATTTAATAATTTGTTGGTTTGGGTTTTTTTAACTAAATGAAGGACCAATGTCAATGGCGGGAAATATCATTAAATTGTACTGGTTTAGAAGCTAAGTATAGCTTTAAAACTTATTGCTACATGCACCTGTTAAAACAATGAGTCATCTGAAAGTACATTAAGGCAATTTTAATTTTTGTGTGCTACACCCCTGGATAACCAATATTTTAAGCTATTTTATGTTTTCAAACTGCATACAAATGCAGATTTGTAATATGCATATTAAATATTTTAAATAAAATTGTCTTTAAAATGCTGAATACATAGTCTAGTATTTTATAATATTTACCATACAGAAACAATAAATTTCTTAATTACTAGCTATACCTAAATAATTGACAGAATATTTTTACTTAATATAAGCAAAATAAGGGGCTTACACACACAAAGAACTGAGAACATTGGATTTGGGGCACTTAAAGCACTCAGCTGCTTTCTAAAGTCTCACTCAATTACTATCTCTATGTTCCCAAACACTTCCATAACACAGCACTAGCCTTACAGTCTTTAGTATTAATAGATATTTTTCTTTTCTAACCATTTTTTATTTATATATTGGACTTAGAGAGCAACACAGTTTACTTTCCTTATCAGTTTTCCCACCTTCACATAAACACACTCAAAACGAAAATAATTTGCTCCTGCTCATGAAACTGAAACCAAAAGTAATTAAAGCCTAAGTTTTTCAACCCAAAAGATATTGACAGCACTTACACTCTGAACTTTAATTCCATTGGAGAGGCTATAAATAATCTTTATGAATATCAACATTTTAAATGAAATGCAGCTTAAAGCAAGCTCAGCTACAAGGAGACATCCTGCCTCATCCCACTCCCTGCCCACTGCCCTCTCAGTGAATTACCAGAAAACTTAGAAATAAATGATACTTTTTAACTATGCTTGTATGTCACCTGCATCTTCAAACTGGGTTTGCACAACAGCCTCAGAGAATGTAACAGTATAGTCAAGGTGGAGAAGGAAAACACAACCTTACTCTGCGGCACCATTTTCATCACTTGCATGGCACACTAAAGGCAATAATTTTCAGCAAGCTTTGCAACTGCTATGGTGAAAGTAAAATTCAGGGAATTGTAAAAGTTTTGCAACACTGAGAAGAAACTGGAATCCCAAATTCTTGCAAGCACGCGTTTGCCATTGTCATAAGAAAAGGAAGTGTGACCAGCCACTAAAACATCCAGCACAGCGCCTTCTGCTCTGACTGTGCTCGCCCACCAGCCACGGCAGCCCCCTTCCCCCAGGAGCGCTGCATGGGCTGCGTGACCTCAAGGTGGAGTCTGGGGACACAGGCTCTGAGTCAGCTCAAGCCAAGGGCAAGAAGCTGTGCATTGCACTGCAAGTCTGTCCAGCGAGTTGATCCAGCTGAAAATTAAGCTTGCAGTTTGACAGATTGTCTCTGGCTTTTTTTTAAACAGAGCCAAGTCATTGCTGCAACCATCCCTCCACATCTAACCCATTTTCTCCTCTCTCTCTTCAAACATGCCATATATTCCAGTTTCTTCCCTTGACGTGGCACCTCTTGGATTTCAACCTTGACCAGTCAATAAACTGCTAGAAAACTATTTCTATAAAAGCAGTGGGCAACCTTCAGCTAGGCAAGCTTCCTTAATGAGCATTCACCTCACCTAGCGACAGAAATCGGCGTGGGTGCAAAGGAAGAAGGAAGAATGAGTGGTTTCCTGGAGAAGACAGTGGTGGAAAGCAAGGCTTGTGGCACTTAAATTTGTTTAAGCTGTAGAGAAGAGAGCCCTAGTACTCACAGTTGAAAGTGGACAAGGAATAGACAGTTTCCTACATGATAAATATCATGCCCTTCCAAGAAACATTAAGGGAAAAACCAACACAAACACTGTCAGGACACACAAAGTTTTCCCCCTGGTCTCAAGGCTTGCTCATTGAGGCTGTTTTTTTGTGGTCATAACTCAGAGGCTCAACAGCTCCAATAACCTTCCACACCTGCTTTGTCATCCTGGCAAATACATGTATGGCCACGCACAGAAACAGGCTGAGGAACTGCTTCAACCAAACATTTCTGAACCAGAGTTTTTTGTTTGGTTGTTTTTAATTATGCCAGATCGATTTTCCAAACCTCTTAAAACATGGCCAAGCTACTGTTGTGGCTCAAACAGAAGGAACAGCTGAGTGACTACTGAAGTCAATCATAAAGCATAGGCACCCAAACATCTTCCGAGATTTAATGTAAAAGGAAGTAAAATTAAAAATTAAAATTAAAACCCAATTATTTTAAAACATAACTTGATCAGTTATTGTCACTCAGATAACAAACCTTAGCTTACCCCATAGTAGCTCAGTGCTGTGCCTAAACCCTTTATGCTTCAACAGTACAATCCCTTAGCAACATTCACCTACTAACACAGTTTACAGCCCCTAGGGAAGGCCTGTAATGAATGAAAAGTTGGGTATTATCCTGCATTAGGATCAGAAGACTGTAGAAAAAAGGAAACAAAATCTTACTGCTTAGGAGGCCATATCTAAGTACATTTAACTTAACTGACTAAATTAACCCAATTAGCCTTTCTATATTTTTTTGCAGAGGAAGGGGATGAAGTCTATGACCTTTTAGAGAAATGTCACTTACATGGTCTAAAGGGTCTTCTGGCCTAAAGTCCTCACTGACTGCAGAGGATATCAAAGATAACACTGCATGCAAGTTGAATACCTCTCTGCAGCTAGCCCCACAAAAACCAAACCAAACACCAACATAAAAGGGGACAGGTCTGTCTGTAGCATGTACTTGCAGCATAGCTTCTCTTTATCAGACCAAATTAGCCAGCTCTACTTTATTCTAAGATGTTCTGACAATATTTACGTGGGGTGAAAAAAGAAAAAAAAGAAAAAGGCTTTATTCTGCTTGTGCTTTGGCTCAGGGACTCAAACTTTGTCAGGGAGATGAGCAAATGATTAGCAATCATCTCTGAAATACCCAGTCTGAGTGATATGCTCAATGCTAGACTGTGACAGAGAAAAGAGAGAACTACATTTTTTGAGACAGCACTCAGGTGTCGTAATGATGAGAGCCTCCATTTGTACTCAACAACGCCTGCCTACCCATCTTTCTACAAAAGATAAAGCAGTTTTAATGCATAGGCCTTTCACTATACAACCAAGTTCCATTCTTGCAGAAAAATAAAAAACATCCTTATTTTACAATCAATAGACAACTAATTCCGCACTGGAAGTGTCCTTTTCTGAACAAGTTGGATGGAAAAAGAATTTTCTGGTGATTTGACTGAAAATGAGAGAGGCAAGTATTGAGAAGACATTGGGAAGGTAGAACTCAAATATTGGACAAAAAGGACAAATGAATAGAAAGGGAGCATTCATTTAGTGAAAAGCACAAGATAAAATTCCACTGGTTCTACAGTCAAGCAAAAACTTCTTCTTCCCCTTCTCATAATTTACTGTCTCAGTATACTTTAAGTCTTTATTTAGCATATAGAGATATAAAATCCCTTTCTCCAAATTAATCACTTTTAGTCACACACTTTTAGTTCAAGCTTCACAAATATAAACAAGTGCACATAAGAAAAAATAAAGAGCAAAATAAAGCATTATTTTACTAATAGGAATAATAAACCCATATATAGAGATATATAGGCTAGAATGATGACTCTCATTAATTCCCATTAGTTTTGCTTGACAGTAAAAATGCCATATAAAGAAATTACTTTGTGTGCATGCAAGGAATCTCTTTTGTTACATTTCTTAGCTTTGATTATACATACATTTATATCTATATATATATATACATATATAGAGGTTCAGGTGTAAAGGATTGAATTTTTCAGAAAATAGCTTTAAAACTAGTTTGTAATTACTTGAGTAAGGACCTTAGTGTTGGGTAATTCAATTAATACTGAATATATTCAAATAACACCAATAAAGAACTTCACGTTTTACAGACCAATACCAGCATTATGTTTTAGTAAGATCTTCACTTGTACTGAAAAAATATATCTCACATTCTTTAAGTATAACTTAACTGATAGCTGTCCATCATTGCTTTCTTTTCATACGTAACCAAAGGTATGAAGAACAGAGCATAGCAAGTGATTTTATTTGGATAAATGTAGGAAAATAATATGGGTATAGATATAAATGAATAACAGTAAAGTTTCATCTGTCACTATGAGTGGCTCAAAACCTAACATTCATGGGGACAGAAACCATACCACATCCCAGGGCTCATTCTATCTCCCCAATAAATCCATGTTTTGTGGCATGCATAGATAACCCCCAAAACACCATCTTATTCAATACACTTGTTCTGCATCACACCAGTTTCAGAGCAAAACTGAACTTAAAATCTAAATCGGTCCTTGTAAAGAACTGGTTTTAAAGATAAGGTGTTTTAATGATTTTCCTCAATAAGCATTTAAAATAAAAATCCAATAAAAGACAGGCAACCATGTTATTGAATCTTTATTGATACGAAAGTAGAGAAGCATGGTACAGTTTGCATACAACTGTGACGTGTATCCTGCTGATGGAAAAATGAACGAGATCCCATCTTTGTATGGTTTTAAAGTTTTGTTAAGTAGTAATCCTTTATATCCACTTGGTTTCTGTAGTCATGGACATAAGCTGTCAAATCAACAACGGCTTGATGCAGCAGCTTCCATGTTTTAACAGTCCTACAATGTTACATGTCAAGGAAGCATCCTTAAAAACAGTGATTTCCATCTTCTCATTCAGAAGTTAATATTTTATTCTTGGGAGGTTTAAATAAATAAGCACAAACCTCAAGAGAGCTGATTAGTACAATGTGGGAGAGAGAAAAAACAAATCAATTAAGGAGCTGCCCTGATAGAAGAGAGATGCCTCTAACGCAAGTGAAACAGAACCTGAAACACTGATGGATCTTTTGAAACAGGAAGCTAACTTATTTGCCTTCAGCATCTGGAAAAAAATTCTTTGTTGTTATCGATCATCATTCCTTGATGACCAGGGTAAAAATATAGCTCATTCCAATGTTAATTCTCTGGAAGCCAATGCCTTCAAAAGTCATGATGATAAACTTGTCCTAGACTTCCATATAATAGTGTCTTACAAAAGTTTTTTTCAGATTAAAACCAAATAGAGATCAAGTGTTCTTTTTTCTCCCACTCAACAAGAACCTTTTTGTACAATCAAATCAAAACCTGAAGTACACAACACTAAGCACATGAACCAGACGAAGAAAAGAACAAATTTCAAAGCTGGGCTGTAACCTTTTCTACATATATTACAAAAAAACCTCATGTGCACCGACAGCTTAAATTCTATCTTTGAAACTTCTGACTTTGCTATATCACAAGTGAAAATTGATTGACTGCTCTAAAACTGCACTCCATTAAATCATCCGTTACACTTGGGAATGCTTGGACATCTAGTTAGTTACTCCTTCAGCTGCAAAGGAGGGTGGCAAGCTGGGGTCGAAGCATCATTTTCAGGAAACAATAGAAATTGTTTTGCTGGAAATGCTCACTCAACTGACAAGTTGCTTCGAATATACCTATTTAGAATAACTATATTTACAAACTAATTCCACAGAAAAATACACTAAGAACAAAAGCTCAAGATTTGCAGTCGGATGTAAACATCATTGCTTTGTTCTTAGAAAGCACTGCTAAACCCAAGATCAAGTTTGGTCCTTATCTGTGACCTAAACAAGTGAGAAAAAATGTGCTAGGCCTTGAAAACATGAGTGGCCACCTAGGAGTTACGGTATAAATTAACTATATGGCAAAAAGGCTGGAGAGGAGAAAAAAACATGGTTTTTTCCTGTTTTCCGAAAAGTTTTCCATCAATCTTCCTAATTTTATATATTATACTTCAGTACAATCTATTATGATTTAATACTTACAAAACAGTAGTAATATCAAATAATGAGATTAATTCCTAGAGCTACTATTACAAGTGCTATTATAATTTATTTTGTGGGCACATTCCTCTCTCCAAATTTTCTAGGCAGAGTGTACTCACACAAAGCTGCCAGCTAGACCTTATTTTGGGATACAGTCCTTAAGCACATCAAGTCTGTACTGAAGGCTCTGTAGGTATCTAGAGCACACTGCTGATGGCTTGAGGTTTTACACAGCTACTGTTTGTTTTGCTTGATCACATTCACTAATAATCTCTTCTTGAAAAATCTGAGTTCAAGTTAATACAGAATTCAGCAGCACCAATGTATGTGTGGCCTGCAGCCACAACCCCCTGGCAGATGTGCACAGGTAATGAACGTGGGCTCTGAACATCTGGGCAGCTCAGGTCACGCTGCTGGTATTTTATAACCAAGGCTGAAATCTGCCTTGTCCCAACAAAGCCAGCCATGAAAGCTCCCAATGACTATTGCTGTGCCACATTTCCCATCTTTTTTGCTCTACAGTAAGACATTATGGACCTGTGACAGGAATCAGGGTGCTGAACTGGATGGATCTTTTGTGTCAGTACATAGACTCTTACATTCCCACTATTTCTTACAGACACAATCCCAGGTCTGTTGGTTTTCACCCTGTAAGTGGTGTCGCCACTAAAGTAAAATGGAATTGTCACGCTGTGCTAGCAAGAGCTATGTTTTATACATACATAGAACTGGAGAAAATCAGGTGCTGAAATCAAAACACAACAAATGACCATGATTTAGCAACTAGCCAAACTATACTCCAGCCAACTCTCACAAATTTACTTTGAATTGTTTTGTACCCTTTATATGTCTAGTTATTGGTAACAAAAATGTTATTGATATCCTGATGATGCTTCACTGAAGAACTGCATTTAATGGAAAGAACTTCATAAATTACAGACTTCTGAATATCCATTGAATACAACATTCAACACATCATAGTCTTGAAGGTATTTTGGAGTTGATATACATTCATTTCAACACACTTAAGAATGTACCTCAATGGTTCCCCTACATACCTATTTACAAAATGTACATCTAACTTTTTTCTGTGATAAATACATCACAATATACTTCCCACAGCTTGCTTTAAACTGTGGCATCTCCAAAGTAAAGCCAAATTTTTTTCTTATTCCCTAAACCAAGCAAATTTTCATAATTCAGTATTTTACAGGAAGTGGAGATGCTCAGAGAAGTATTTAAATGTCTCCGCAAAATGAAAATCACAAAGTCGCTTAAACAAAAAACCAAACCAAACAAAAAAGAAAAAAAAAAAAAAAAAGAAAGAAAAGAAAATTTAAAAAAATATGTATCTCCTTCCTTCCCTTTCAATCCAGGATTTAAAAAAAAACCCTGAGTTTTGATTTTTTATGTGCTACTATGACAATCAGCAAAGAATAAGCATTAACACTTAATTTCCTTAAAAGGCGTATACTTTCAGAAACTGTGGGGGCAGAAGAGTTAGAGAGGCACAACTACAAATGTGATTAGGCCACTTGAAATACATACCTTATCTTTCCCCACAAAAGAAATGAAACAAACCCTCAGACTTAACATGGCCAAGAAGAAAGATTTGATCAGAGCTTTACTAATTTATTGTATGTACTGTGATTATAAAATGTGAAGCCTCACTGAAGAATCACAACAAAACTGAGTTACAGTAGTTTCATTATTCAATACTAATTTATATTATTCAACTAATTTACAGTTAAAAGATACTTAGAAAATAGTTTCTTTATTTTGCAATTAATGCTACCAAAGTGACTTTAAAGTAATTTAAAAATGTAAAGCTATGATTAAAAAATGTTTTTTAATCCATATCCATTCTATGTATTCATACATATTAATAGATGCCTTGAAAAATATCTGCCACAGGTCGCCATTAAGGGACACATGTAAATCTTCTGAGGATGTTTATGAAAACAGTAAATATTTTTGCCTTTATAGTGCACTGAGCCGGTAACATGCCAGTTTTCTTTTCCTCTAAGTAATACAGAGAGAAGTTCAAAGAAATAATTTCAAAGAGCACAAAATTCTTGTGTGTAAATATTAAAAGCTCGTCAGAAATTAGAAATATAAAAGCTCTTCTTAGAGAGATACTACAGTTCTGGAAAATACAATTGATAATATAAAATACCAAACTTTTAAGATATTTTCTGAAGTAATAACATACCGTTAGAGAAACCACATGGTATGTTTAATATGTGACTTATAAGTATTTTATTCTAAGATTAAAAAATAATCAACTCTATTTATTGACCCATAATATCTATCGCATGGCATCCAGCCATTCAAAACCTCAAAGGCACAGATGAGAACCAGGAGAGACTTGTACATGCCTTTTTATCCTGCAAATACAGTTTGTGGAGCTAATACTTCCAACAGATAAACAAAAACAATTCACTGCCCAGTAACAGCAGATTTGGAATTTATTACAGAAGAATAAGAGTGGCATTATAGGGCTGCTTATCTGTTATATCCAACAGATCTGCACATCCAGTTATCACATATTCTGGTTGAATAAGATGAAAGCATAACTGTTAGTAACTTGGTTTTTTCTACTGCTTTGGCACAGATCAGAAATGCTGCGGCAGTCAGGAAGAAATGGAGCTGCACCTACTGAGAGGTCTAAAAGGGACACAGCATCACTGATGCTGTTCCAGCTACGCCAACCTTCCTGAAGAACAAGGGGCTGTGGCATGTCTCATTAAGTTCTTTGTGTCCGATAATTTATCCTCATTCAAGAGGTACTGAACATCAGCATAGTGGAAGCAACCTTCTGTGATAGTACAGTCTTGCAAGTTGGAAGTAATTGTTCTGTAACTCTAAATGTGACTGGCACCACAGCAGTAAACCTCTGATTGACCAAAAACTCAAGAAATTAAATCACAGTGAAAGACAGACTGTGAAGGTCAAGAATTATCAGAGCCTCACTTGCTTTATGGATAAGGCATCTCTCCCCCTTTCCCACTTTCTCTTCCTTCCACCTTTTTTTGCTGTGATGGACATAAGCAACTCAAAATAAGTTATACAGAAAAAATAAAAACTATTTTTTTACTATATTGATTTTGTATGTGTACATACAAAACAGTTTTAGCATAAAACCTGCTAAGACTTCTCCTTCTCTGCAAACCATTTGCGTTGTACATGGGACACAGACAGAGGCTCATTGCTTTGCTTGCATGTGTTTGAGCTCACCCTGGGAGCAGCCCCCAGCCTTGCCAAGCCAGAGGCACTGCAGAGGGCAGGGCACACTGGAGTAAACCACAGGGCCAGCTCAGGCACTTCCCCTGCAGCAGCACCAGAAGACGGGGCACTAGTCCTCAATTTTGTCCAGAGTTCTGGGGCTAACTCAAGCTGGTGAAAAGCAGCTTGGCAAGGGTCATGGAAAAGTCAAGTTTCTTGCACTAAATGTGATGGCTCCATTCCTGCAGTGCTCTTGTATTCGTGCTCTGGTTTAGAGAAGCAAAAGTCACCCATGGAAGATGAACAGCTAATCCTCAACTCTATTTTAAGTCAGATGTGTAGTTCCTAAGGGGTGGAAACAACACAAACACATCTGATGTAAATTCCTAGTCTTAGTTGGGTAGGGTCAGTCAAGTAAATCTGTCTTCTACCTCTCCTGAAACAAGCAGTAACATTTCCACCAGTTGTCAAAATAAAATCATAAAAAGTCAGGCATTACACCTCAATGACTATAAGACCCTTCTTATGAACAAGATCTTTAACCAAGGTCTTGGGATTCAGCACATCAGAAACAAGCAGCAGAAGACAGACCCCAAGACAATCTGGACTTCCTGCAAGACAGGTTGAATGAAAACAACTCATTTCAATGAGGAAAAAATTGGCTATTGCCTGAACAGCCAATTCTAATTTGTTGTTAATAATAATTTTTCATCAAATAGCCATAAGAAATTACAACAAACTCCAAGCTGCACACTGCAGGTAATGGATTTACCCTTTCAGTTAACTTAAGCAAAACAAATGTTTAAACTTTCCAGTAGATGGACACAAAACATGATGAAGATTCAATCACTGCAGTGTTACCAGGGCTGTGAGAGAAACTTTAAGTGGGTAACTCCTACGCAGTATCAAATTTTCGACAAAATGACAGCATTCCTCCATCAGTTTTGTACACTCTGTCATTTAAATACTAGCACAGTAGATGAAGAACTTCCCACAGGACCACTTTTTCTGAATTGTGGCCACTACTGTATATACAACGTTTAAATTTTCTTGGAATACATGTCTTTGGGCTTACTTTTTAGGTGATTAAACCTGACACATAGCTTAATGCAAGGCCATAGAACTTCAGCCAGTTGCTCCTGAAATTTGTTTCAGTTTGTAATTTCACCATATCTGTATAATTTAATGTCAAAGGCTTTAGTACTAAAAATAAAACCAAAAGTACTGAATCATCATTGGAAGTGGAGTATCACCTTGAGAGTACTAGACTAGACACCAGTATGAAAAAACACATGCTTTTTGCAAGGCACTGGAAGAATTTAAAAAAAAAAAAGGTATTTTCCATTCTGTAAAACATACAAAAGTGTATAATTTTGAAGTACAGGACTTTTAATACGTTAAACTACAATATTTTAATGGAAATTGGTTAAGACACCTTACAACACTAGGTTTAGGAGCAACATCAAGTTGAAAGACATAATGAAGAAAAGGCATCAAGGCATAGGTGCACTAGCAAAGTTCACACAAACGGTTTTGCATACTTATTAGTAAAGCCCAGTAAAAATGTTTTGATATGAGTCGCAATCATGGCCCAAGCCTAGCCAGAGTTACACAAACGGATCCAGTGGGCCATGCACACTATCAGTGGTACCAGTAGTTCCCTGAGGAGAGACAGAAACACTCAGTAGCGTTTGACTAGATACAATGTCCGACAGCAGAGAACTTCAATACATTTCCACCTCACCTAATACAAAACCAAGTTATTAAATGTTCTGGGAAAGACTCTTCCACACTCAGCACAGATTAGAAGCTGTCTACTGACCGCCACTTGGTACATCTGACCTGCTGGCTAGCACACAGTTGTCCCAGGGAGCACTTGTATGGAAACATTTCCACATGTCATCAAACAAACTTGTCATGCCAACCACAACTCAGGATGACTTCAATCCCAAACATCACTGCAAGAGTTTGCCAAAGGAGGTCAAGGGATTTGACTGCAGAGAGAGCAAACACAGTCTGCTTCTGAAAGAACCTTGGAAATAAGGTGGATACCCTCCTTCTAATTACTTTGAAGATGAAGAGAACAAGTAACAATGTTTCAATTGGCGGGAAACAGGTCAGTAAACCAAAGGAAAGCTGTCACACTGAAAAAGAAGGTACCCTTACCGTTTGCCCCAAGGCTGTATAAAGGATTTTTCAAAAACCACACTAACAAATCGCAGCAGGCACATACAAAGAGAGGTGTCATAAGATGTCAACACCTATTGAAACAAACTTGGGGGAAAAAAACCCACGATGGCACCTTTTCCTATGTTTTTCTTTACCTGTCTTGTTCACCAGTTTCTCTACGTCTGTCCACCGCACTAACAAACATGCTGTCCCTTGAAGAATCAAACTTGCAAAGAGAAAAACTATGTTATTTGCCTCATCCACAGAGGCTGGCAACATTACTGATCATTTCATTTTCCATCTAGAAAAAAAGTCTCTTCAATGTTTTTCAATAAAAGTTTCTACCCCAGTTAAAAAAAAAAAAAAAAAAAAGACAAAAAAAGAGCAGGTAGTCATCGCCACAACCTCTAAAATGCATGGGAACAAATGACATTGAGGATACACAGCCAGTCCAACAGCCACACTGCCAGTCCATTAGTACATTTCAGGGTCTTGATCTTTGAACTCCAAATCACTGGCCTACAGAGATCAGCTCCTTCTCTTCAGGGATGACATCCAGAATAAAAATAATCCCACAGACAAGTGAATTCATTAAGTTGTTTGTTTTTTTGTTTTTTTTTTTTAAGAAAAATGAACTTACCTTCATTTTTTTGTAAAATGATTTTTCATTTGTATTTTGGAAGAACCATGACACATATCAGCAGAAATAGTTGGCATTCATACTTAGGCAAACAATTGCAAATAGATTACACAACTATTTTTTGATCAAGACACCAGATCAAGACCCAGAAGGAAAATGGAAGTATAAGAAATGGATTTCAAACACCAGATTCAAAGAATATTGTATTGCATGAGTTATAAAGAAGACAACGATGAAACAGAAGTAAATCCACAGTCAATAACATGGGCAGCTCACATAACAGTTTAAATTACTTAACACTTAACATTTCAGGTCAACTTGCAGCTATGTCCTTCCCAAATTAGTGCTCGCTATATTTAAATTATTTATGATTTTAGGATTTTTCAGACATGGCTAGAAAATTCATTATAAGACAAAACACGTCAAAAATGAGTAACAATTTAGAAAAGAGACAGCTTAACCACATGTGAGTCTAAAAGCATTAACAATTTTGGCATCTTAACTAAACTTTGCATTTGTACAATTAAAGTATATGTCTGATTTTCAAAATTTAGAAGTATCTCTTCAGGTGTTTTTCAAAAGCGGCTCTTGCACAATGGTCATCATGTGCCACCTTCCTATAGGACGACTGTGCCCGACAGACTACTGAGCCAACGAGTCAACATTTTGAACACAATTTAAGACAGCCAAGAAGAGTCATGCACGATGGTCATTCTTAGCCTCAGTCCAATGGCCAGCAAACAGAATTCTCCTGGTCATTTCTTTGCACCCATCAAAACATCTCATTGTCCATCTTTGATCAAACACAGCAATACACGAAGAGCAAGTATTGGCCACAGCACAGTCTACAGGCCCAACTCCACAAACCCAACAGAACTTTTTCCAAAGCCAAAGCAAGTTTTTGGCAATCCCTTGAGACGCAGAGTGGTTCCTAAATTTCTCTCCTACTTCCAGGGATGATCCCTTCAAGATTGACTTAAGCCACATTATGAGGATGGGGAAACTTGCCAAAGCAATTAACCATGATTTATCTGTCTTGGGAATACAGGCCTTCGGTCTTCTTTCTGGTCTATCAGTTCAGCACCTCTGCTTGACAGTCAACTTGCTTAAAATACAAGCCCACCTGGGGCACCTTCCACTGACTTCTACAGGATCTGTTCACCCGTGGCATCACAGACATAACTCCATTAATGAGAGATACACGTGCAGTAAGACATCTTCTGTCAAGTCTCCTGAAGGCTATCTGCCTCCCTTTAACCCTAAGAGTTCCAGCCTCTGGATATATTTTTTTTATATAGATCACTGCCTCGATGCATATTAACTATGAGATAAGAGCATTTTTGGTATTGGGAGGCCACTTCTCTACCCAAAAGGCAAGAACAGCTCCAAAACAACAACGGCTTTTCACTCCCAGGGATGACTTCTTGTAAAAATAAAAATAAGGAAGTTCAATCCAAGAGAACCATGATGCTTTTCAGTAAAGGGCAAGGATGTGAAATTGTCACACATAAGATAGGAAATTCAAAGTTCGGCTGTCACCTCGCTCCTTCTTCACCCCAAGACCTCTCTCTCCCGTCAGCACACGCTTTGACCACCTCCCGAGTGACGAGTGAAGGATGGCGTGTCAGAGCCTTAACTTTCAATCTTTTTGGCTTCCCTCGCAACCTCAACCCTATCGCTGGAGCACGAAGAGCCGAGGAGTTTAAATTTTAATATTTTGCATCGTCGCAGCTTGCTGCACTGCCAAGGCACACGATGGTGGCACGGGACTTTGGCATGGACACAAATCCAAGAGGAAAGCCCCTCTGCCCTCCCCCCTCTCCCCCCCCCGGCCCGGACAGAGGCAATAACTCGGCTTTGCTCACATTTTTGCACAGCGCCGGGCTCGGACTTCGGCGTGCTCGCTGCCGGGGCTGTCAGCGCTGCTCGCCCCATCCAGCACCCCCCTTCTCCTCCTGGAGTCAAAGTATTGTGTGAACGTGGGGAAAGGACTGGGGGGGAGCGCAGGCCACGGTAACACTTTGCCGTCTCCTCCGATCAGTCACATTTCCGTCCTCCTCCAGCAAAACTGGGGAGGGAAGGGGGGGCGGGGGGCCAGGCTGGGCACACACGCAGGCGCTGGGCCCAGCGGGAAGGGGCAGCAGCCGCAGCAAGTGTGGGTGACAAGCCCGGCGGCTCTCCCGGGGAGCAACAAAAACGCTCTCGGGTGCGGTGGGGTGGGGTGGGGTGGCCAGCGGGGCCGGGGGCAGGGCCGGCGGGGCTCGGGGGCTCTTACCTCGTAGAGTTCCTCGGAAGCCATGCTGGGGGAGCCTCACAAGGTGGAGTTGGGTGCTGGTTTGGAAATACTTTTGTTTCAGTTGGTGTCCGTTTGGCCTCCTCCTCCTCTTTTCCCTCCTCGTCTTCTTCTTCTTCTTCTTCTTCTTCTTTTTCTTCTTCTCCTCCTCCTCTTCCCCTCCTCCTTCTTCTCTTCCCGTCCTCCTCCTCCTCCTCTTCTTCTTCTTCTTCCTCCTCCTCCCTGCGCGTCTCTCTCCAGCGCAACTAGCAGCTCCGCTCGTTAAATGCCAGTGAGGTGCTCCTGTTCCTGCCCCTGCTGCTGCTGCTGCTGCTGGCGCTGGCGGCGGCGGCGGCGGCGGCGGGGGGGGTGCGCGCACGGCAGCTGCGCAACTCGCTTGCTCTCCCCGCTCGCCCTCGCACACCCCGGCGCGCACGCACCCGCGCGCGCGCCCGAGCGCGCACCCGCGGGAACACGCAGCGCGCGCACCCGCGCCCACAGAACTCACACGCGTGCTCGCCCCCCCGCACTCCTCCGTCCGCCGCCGGCTACACTCGCTCGCTCCCTCCCCAGGAACACTAATCGAGCGCAGAGAGGCAGCGCCACACGCGAACCACCGCTCTCCGCCCCGCCGGCTCCACCAGCCACCCCCCCGCCCGGCACCATCCTCCTCCTTCTCCTCCTGCTCCTTCTCCTCCTTCTCCTCCTCCCCCCACCCCATCCCGGCTTTGATCTCCCATTGTCTGCTCAGCTGAGCCCGGCGGCGCGCGGGGGGCGGCGGGGGCGCGCGCCCGGGGCCGCGCCCGGGAAACCGCGGGTGATGGGAGCGGGAGGCGGGGGGGGGGGGGGGGGGGGGGGGCGTGGGATGTGCCCGCGGGACGGATGCGGAGTTTGGAGCGGGGCGGTGGTGGGAGGACGCGGGGCCCCGCGCACGTGCGGGGCCCTCGTCACGCCCCCGAGCCGCCCCTCGCCCCCGTCCGCAGCCGCCCGTGCTCGCCCCTCCGCGACCCTCCGAGCTCCGCTCCCCCGCGAGCTCCCCCATCGCCCAGTCCGTCGCCCTACAGTAGTGCCACACATAACGCGTCTGCACGCGCTTCTTCCCCGTCCAAACTTCCTTGGTTGGATGCCTTTGCCGTAAAAGAAACTAAGCAGCCCTCGACGGTGGCTGCCAGCACCGGATACGTCCCTTCCATCTCCCGACTGACCGTGTTTGCCAAGACGGGAAGGCCCCGCCAAGGCCTCCCTGGTATGATGGGCCAACAGAAAGTAGCTGAGCTGTTGACTTGCTTATGAGTCCAGCGTTAGTTACACCCTGCAACCTGTTCTTGTCACGTCGTGTGTCATCTGGGGGTGCCTCACATGAGGTGCTGTGTAGCAAGCCATTAACTTGACAAATGGAAGGCTTAGTTATGCAAAGGTAGATGTAACAAGTTACTTCTTCAAGAGAAAATTCTTCTAGGCATTGTTTCTGATCTCAAAAGGGCTGATGGGTGGGACAAAATCAGTGTCAGGACAGGAATGCTGAACCGTACATTCTGTCATACTGCAGCATTTGTTCCAGCCAGTGTTTCCTATTCCATGCCACACCAGGCAGCCATACTCTGCCACAGAGCAGCACAGGTTGAGGCAGAGTTCATCACATTTGTGTAATCAACCAAGCCATTGGGTCAACTCATTTTTGATCAAAGTTTGTTTTTTTTTTTTTCAAAGTCTTTCAAAGGTGTTTCTAAAAAACCAAGAAATTCCTCAGTGTTCTCCATTGATAGAGAAGTTTTGGACCACTGTCCAGCAGATACTCATTCAGGAAATGATCCATTTGTTGGCTTTGGATCATTTATGTACAAAGAACTGGAGATTCTTTTCTCAAACTTGATTAATCTGCCCATTCTTTATGACAAGTATGTCGATGTCTCCCAGGTCAAGATCCTTCATCTGGATAACTGAAATTCTGTACTGGACTTCAAGATGGACATCATTTGTGCAGATAAAACATCTAAGAACTTTCATACTTTTCATACTTTCCTAATCTTTAACTAGTCCACAAAAAGGTTTTTAATCTACTTCTTGACATCTTCAAGGGCTAGGCTTAATCTAAGGTGGTGAAAGAGGGGGTCATTCAGTGACAGTAGCAGGATCATTGGTGGAAGGATGGGCCTACATACGAAATTAAGATGGTTAAGATCTGTGACTGCCTTCGTGAGCATTTAATCACCATTCCTAAGAGGTGGGCCAAATCCTTTGTGAGCTGTACACAGCGTAATGTCACTGTTGTAGCCACCCTTTGAAGGACAGTCTTTGAAGGTAATCGGTATTCACATGTTAGCAAAGAGATGGCAGCAGTGTTTGCTGAAGATGTTACTTTGCTTTGCAAGGGCAAAAAAATAGCACATCTTAATCTGTACTAGGGGTCTCACCATTGCAGTAAACCAGGTCTTGGGCATTTTAATTTTTAGGTTCGAAAGAAATACCGTTCATCAGTACTTCTCCATTTTTAGTATTTCAAGGAAAGAGCCAAAGCTCAGAGTTAACACTAGTTTTTAGTATTCTGACCACGCTCCACAATTCATCTTCAGTGAAAGAATTTCTTCTTTTGCTCATATTCATTGCTTGCACTGCCATTAATTCTTTTTTGCCTTCCATTGTAACCTTTTGTTCTTGTTGCTTGATAAGACTTTTCAGGAGAATCAATCACACTATTCAAAAATACCATCTGGCAGTGCTATGGTTCAAGCGTCTGAGATGTACCAGGTTTTTGTGACTGGTTTTTGTGGTTGTGTTTTGCTACACAAGGTTCCATGTTAGCTTGCTCTCATCTTGCTTTCTCTAGAAGAAAAATCAAGTTGTCCAAAGGTTGCATGATGAATTGTCTAAATCATTGCTTCTATTTTATTTCTTAAGGTGTTTCATATGTTCCTCACTGGAGGCAGGACGCATCAAATTTCAACAATATTTTGTTTGTTGAAACCAACCTTACTGCCAGCTTCCTAAATGGCTTTCCTAACATTGCATATAAATATTTCCAGTAGAGAAGCTGTATGGAATGCAGTAATAGAGCAGTCTAGGAAGACTGGAAAGCCAGGCCAATTTGAGTTCTGACAGTGGTAGCAAATGTTTTCAGGGGTGGTTGAACAGCCTCAGTTAATCCAGCTTGGGAAAGAACCAGACAATGTCAGCCAGGCAGGAAGTTTTACAATGTGCATACAGAGCTTCCAGTTTGAAGTCAACAATTGCTATAGAGGCACTCCTGGTAAAGTCAGGAGGACAATTGTTCTTCTGTTTCGCAGAATAAAGAATGTTCTAATTTATGGGCGAAGTACAGATCATGGAATCAAGTTCATTTGAAAGGTCAACTCCATTTTGACCTTGTTGTATACCACTGTAATGTCTGTAAATGTCTTCATAGATGGTGGAACAGATGAAATAGTTATGGTGGTAGATCACAGCTAGCTGAAAGTTTACAGGATTGAAAACATCATGGAGATCTGTATTGGATGGGAATGGGTCTACATCTCTAGGATTTGCTCTAACCGAGGGATCACAGATGTATTTGATGTGCAGAGATTTATCCACAAGATTGTAACTCTTGATAATAAAGTGACTATCAGTAACTTCTGTTTGGTTATATTAAGGTGATTATCTGCCTTGTAGTACTTAGGCTTAGAAATGAAGCATTTAGTCATTGAGATACAGCCAGTGATTAGCTAAAGGATTTCAAAAGGTGGGATTGATATGGCTAAATGGGATGGTCTGTGCTGTAGGCACTAACATCTGATCCAATCATCCTATGCTACTTTTTCACTGTCAAAGGAAATATAGTCAGCATCGTTGGTGGAATTGCCAGCATGCTTCATCTCATCCTAAAGCAGATGCCTATGTCTGGTCAGATGACTCAAAGTCTAAATTTGATTTACTTTGTTGACTTTTACTGATTGGAATTATGTCACCTATTCTGCAACCGCTTAGAGAAAGTTGAGATTAGCCCTACTCATGTTTCCATAACCCAGGCTTTCTTGATCTAAGAGAACTGGATGCTTTAAAACTCCATAATGGACAAATTATGTCGACAGTTTAGGTCTGAAATGCATCATATCCATTTGCACCTAATATTTTTTTGCTCCTATTTTTATCCAGTGCTTATTTTATTGCCCTCAGCTTCTGGGATGTGGCTCATCCTTGTAATCTGTTATTCTCTCTAAATTCTGTCCCTCTTATTTTCCTCACCTCTTCCTCATCTCCATCTCAGTCTGTTGTCTTCTAAGTGGTCTGAGATGTTTAAGTTAAAATGGAGAAACAGAAATGCTAGAAAAAAGTATTTCTTGCAATCTGTACTTCCAACACAAAGCTGAGAGTTATGTTTCCCATTCTGTAGTGGGTGCAGTTCCAAGAGAGGCCATGTCAGGCAGATAAAAGGGGTTAGTTCTTCAACACATGGAGGGAAGTGGGGTCACTTGAAGGAACAATTGTTGAACAAGATTCTTTACATAATAATCTAAGACAGAGGACCTCCTATTTCTCTAAACTACTGAGATATTGCTTCCATTGATCTGAAAAATATTGATGCTAGATTAGATTAAGACAGTAACACAATCAAGTTTAAATAACTGAAGAAAGGAATGGCAATGTTTAGAGTAATAGATTCTTGGTAATTTTTTTGACTGACATTATGGTATTTAGTTCTTTATTGATAAGGACAGTTTCTTTCTCCAAATTTTTGCTTTCAAAGAATGTGATCGATACACTACTGTTTCCTTGTGGACTTGAATGATGGACTCAATATAGCAGTTTTTTTAAGAACCAGTAATTTTTCTTTGCAATATGCCCATTAAATAAGGGGGGCTTTGTTATCCATTCTCTACCCATGTAGAACTACGACATGAAATTACAGCAAATATTGTCAGAGTTGTCCACTGATTTCTGCCGATCAATTAAAGAGGCCTAGATTAAAAAACCCAAGAAAATATAGTGCCTTTTATTTTTAAAGTAGAATTTTTATTGGTATTTGTAACAGGTGTAAATACTGAATGTTTTGTACCTCTAGCTGGATACCCAATATCTTGAACTGGGTTTCCAAAGTTACATTTAGAACCACACTTGGCTATGTTTTAATGGCTTGCTTACTATCAAACAGAAGTTTTACAACAGAATTAGGGCTAAGTTACATGGGACAGAATGCACATTTTATCTACAGGACCTGCTTTTCTCTTTGTGCATTCTCCTGACACTTTCACCACCCACCTTTCTAGTTCTGCAGCACTTGAAACTGGAACCTTACATGCAGTAACTTCCATCATTAACAGACATAGCTAGCCCTGACTATGGGCGCTGTGAAGCCAGTGCGAACAGAGATGAGATCAATATCTTTACGTCCCTGGTTAGTCTACATATGTTCTACACATTCCTGATTTATTCCTAGCAGAGGATTTGTGCCTTGAATGAGGGAGAAGCTCCACAGAAAAGGCAATTTGAACAGCTGATTGGAGAATACACATAGAAAGTGAAGATGTACCAATATTACCTAACTTAAAATGAGTTTATTTTTAAAAGCCTCAAACTTGAAATCTAAAATAAAAATAATCTTGTGCAATCACATTGCTCGCCCTTTCAGCTCACCCTATTGGTCACCAGCAGAGTTTAGATGTTTATATCCACATCAGAGATAAAAAGTTATAGCTACCTCCTTGAACTCCTTGGCTCTATTCGAAGTAGTTCTGTCTTACCACTGGAATGTAGCTTTCCTTGCCTTGGTGAGGATGAGAACAGGTTTATAAAATGACTAAGAAAATCCTAGCTTAATAGTTAGGTCGGAATGGGAGCATGGAGTGAAGCCGAAGGACAATTTTATCCTTATGGAACACTTTAAATGTCTGATCAGCCATAACAATTTGCTCATTCTCACAGTCAATGTAATGATCATTATGAAGCATGCATTCCATGAAAATTACATTAGGGACCGTCCTCTTCAGTTTTTGAAAGGAGGTGTCATAATCTAAGAAAGCAGTAGGTTGAGGACTGATGCAAATGTAGGTACCATATCTGAAAGACAGACATTCTTTGCTTTTCTCTTTGAATTTGTAATTTGTGTTCTCATGACTAAGTACACTTTTAGAATGAGTAAGTATGTGAAGAATAGGGACATCTGAAATTCTGTGTTTTTACAGAGAATGCAGAGAACCTTACAGATTTTTAATGAAGTACATATTCTATTACAGCTCATGCAGGATATATTTGCATAGAGAATTTTGGGTTTTTTTCTGGTTATGAGTATCATATTTACAGGTTGGCTTTTCAAGAGTGTAAATATCTCCAGCATTTTTTTTTTTTCTCAGCATGGCCTATCAAGTCTTTTCCAAATCCTATAAGCAGTGTCATCCAGTGAAGAGAATGTTAGTTTGGGTGATAAACTGTTAGCTGTTTTCCTTTAGGAAAATAAAGACATTTGTAAACATTGAGAAAGAACAGGATGTTTCTTCTGATAATTGGAGAAAGACTAAAAACCATCATTTTTTTCCATTCAGATGAGAAAAATAGAAAAGCTTAACTAACTATCTTTCCTTCTTAAATAACTGAAAAAGGGAAAACTGAGCAATGTAGAGGAAAGTTATCTTCTAAAGCAATAGAAATGCATTTTTATGAATAAGTAATATGAACTTAAGGTTTATGGGTTTTTTTCAGTTTGAGGATTCAGCACCAATTTACTGGAAACAGCCATGAGATAGGAAAAAGAACAATATAATCAACAATACTAATGACAGGGGGCACAAAAACCGAACGGTTCACATGGAAGCCCCCTGACAACACCCAACTGCTCCCTCCACCACGTTATGCCGAGTCAGAAGGGAGCCCTTCCCCATCCCTGGAAAATGATGAGAGGTGGTACAGAATAACCTCTGGGTCCTCGCCATGCCCCTCCTGGCTACTGCAAAAATTACCCCTGTCCTCGCCAGAACCAGGACAATTTAGTCTTCCTGTAATCGTCATAATATAGATTTATTCAGTACACTGCAGTGCAGCCTAGTTCTACCAGTACTTCTTACCAGTAGTTTGACTCATATAATATTATGCTAATGTTAGGCTTAGTGCTTGAAAAACTTTTCACAAAACTGTGCAAGCTGCCTTTCAGCATAGAGAAGGGAAAGTAAAACGTCTACTTGATTCATCATTAGCCTGCAGATTTCGCTGTGGATTCCATATAGCTTGAACAAAAATAAGACTATATTCTGTAAAGAAAGGGATGCAAAAGGTAAGGAATCTTTAGTGGGTCTTCTTGGAGATGACTCACAAACAGTTCCCTTTTGGGGAAGCGTGTTCTTGTCAGTATATAGCTTGTAAAATTGTGACAAAGTGGAAGAGGAAGTGGTCTGAATGCCTTTCATTTTGTTTCCTTTCTGTGAAGTTGTCTAAAGGACTTACTGATTTGCCTGATGGTCCATAGATGAATTAGAGACCTTTTGCAATCATTGTGGCAATATGAAAGATCAAAACTATGCTACAGCTTCTTGAGACTTACTTAGGCACTGGAAATTAATTTATTTCCTAGGGATAGACTATGACAGTATGACCCTTTAACATAGAAGCTTAAGTCAACAGTCTACTCCTCTTGGGTCAGTTTACAGATGGACATTTTGCAGCTGAGAATTGATGGATCTGAAATTGCAGATTCATGCAATTTTAATCTTTTCAGGTAGCCCCCAGTAACAAAGGCTGGCACATGCAGTCAATAGCTTTGTTGTTTAGACTGGCGGCACTGGAACAAAAGGCCTTGTTCCAGAAGTTTGCCTGTATTAGGATAGGCTGAATTCTACTGGATTTGCTCTGTTGTATTTTAGCAGCTGCTCACTGGCGATCATTTGGTATCGTAATCCAAGTTTTCCTATCAATAGACAAAGGTAAATTCACTAGTAAACGCTTTACTAGGTTTTGCCATCAAGCCTCTATGTCATCTTGGACTGTGTTCATTGTCCTCACACAAGGAGATTGTGTTTTAGAAGGACATGGATATATTTCTATCAGTCTTTCTACAGGAATGCAATAGGGAATGAGTTTTCCTCTAGAAAGCCAAACATTAACACAGACATGATGACTATCTTTTATTTTGGTACTAATTATTTTGTGCTGCAGCATAAAATTCATTATTCTTAAAAGAAATAAAGTTAATTAATCAAAATTATCTCAACTCATGCCTAATCAAACAGAGAAATTAACTAAATGCTAATCATGTTACTGTATTTATGTCATCTTGGCTCACTGAAGTTACAAAAACCTAGTCTGTAAGGAACACCTGCCATTAAAATTCCCTACATCTACCTTTTGTAATCTTCCCCTAAGATCACTAGGAAGCAGTGAGGAAAAGAAGTGAGCAAAGGAGATGTGAGGACACTCCAGTGAGTACTTTCTCCAGTGAGTATTTATGTCATCTTGGCTCACTGAAGTTACAAAAACCTAGTCTGTAAGGAACACCTGCCATTAAAAGTTCCCTACATCTACCTTTTGTAATCTTCCCCTAAGATCACTAGGAAGCAGTGAGGAAAAGAAGTGAGCAAAGGAGATGTGAGGACACTCCAGTGAGTACTTTCTCAAGGAGTCAATCCACTGTCAAGTTGTATTGTTGGCACATCCCAATTATGAGAAACTACAAAAGCTATTCAAAGAACAACTTCTTTTTTGTTTTTTTAACATTTTTCTGGGAAAAAAGAAAGAAAGAAACAAACAGAAAAACTCCAAACCCAACCACAAACTGAATCTTTTCAGGTGAAGTATTCTTTCAAAGAATTCGTCAAGAGTCATATATTGAAAAGTTGCAATCCAAGTGGTTTAAACTCAGTAAAGATAGCAATGTAAAATGTCTTATATTAGAATGTGTCAGGCAGCATTAACTGTAGGCATTACTACTACATTTATTATTGGCTATAATAAAACAGTGTAACGGTCCCGAAAGATACAATCTTAGATCATCACAGGCATGCATAAGCACTACATATTATACAGTTCTTGAAAATAAATATGGGATGATGCCATTACTCACAAATAGCATAGTTATGAATTAGTCAAGCAGATCAGTCCAAATGAGTGCAGAAGATAGTATCATTATAACATCATAGTGTTGCATCTTTTCCATATAATACATACATCAGAGAGGAACTATTTGAAAAGTTTTTGAAAATTTGTAAACACAGTATTGCAACTGTCTGAATCTTTTGAACCTGTAAAAGCTGCTCTAATTAACTTGACTGCAATAGTTCAAGGTTCAGACAAGATGAAGGTTTGAAAGGAATATCTGCAAAAGACCTCAACTACTTGAAATTGTTTCTGTATATGGAAGTGATTCTAAAGTGCAATAAAGTATTTTCTACACCTACAAAGTCTGGAACATTGGAATTTCCCAAAGGAATAGACTTCTTACTAAAAGCTCTGCAGAATGGCAAGGTAAAAAAACCCTGTCAGACATCAAAAATGCATCACAAATCATTTATATTTCTTTAAAAACTATCTAAGTCCAGATCAGAGAACAGTAACTGTTCATCTTCCTGGCTCTATTCAGAGACTGTATCATGTGGAGCATGTCAAGGAAACTGGAGATGGCGTCACAGAAGATTTTTCCCTGCTTCTGCAGGAAACAGGAAAAGCCAAGGACTCAGGGCCTACTTCAAATTCTATTCTTTACATTAGTTGTTCTTGAGCATACTTGAAACATGCCAGAGAAAATCATCAGCAAGTAGCATATAGTAAGACAAAACAGATTTTTATGCTTTGTGGACATATACCATTAGTCAGGTGATAATACTCTCATTGACTTCAAAGGTCAAAGTTTTATAAAGCAACTTCTAGAGTCAGCAAATATAATTTTGCTGAATAAAAGTATTCATTCATAGGCAGAGAATGTATATGTATTCAAGGGGTAATAAACTCAAAAGGGTTGTGGGTTTTTGGGCTTTTTTTGCAGAGATTTGTAACTATAAGAGTAGACAGTGGAGTTGGTATCAGCCTTTCCCAGAATCCTAAGATGTCATTTCCAATGTTACAGGAGTGACTTCACCTCTGGCTCCTCTCTGACTTGTCTGATCCTGGGTTTGTGTTTGTGTGCAATGTTGCTTTTCTTTTATTTTCAGTCAGGAAGCAAGCGCTATCCTGTATATTCTAATGTCTATCATGCTGCAGATCTGACTGGTTTCAGGCACCTGTTTTTCTTTGATATTGACAAACAGCTCCTTGAAAGAAGACATCTTCATTTAGCAGTTGGAATAAAGCATGAGAGAAAATGAGCTTTTAGAAACACCAAAGAGCCTAAGCACATATTTAGTTCAATTTTGGTTAAGGTCCAGCTGGAACCAATCCACTGCATAGAGATATGCAGAAATAACGTAGTCATGCTGATAGTCATCAAATGGCTTCTCACAATTCCTCCACCACCAAGGACAGGCAACCTCTAACAACTGACACAATCAGCTCTGAAAAGGTGTCTTGGCTCAAATAACCTGATTTACAGGAGTAAGTTTAAAAAACTGGGGATATTAATGATAGTACTGCTCCCTTGCAGGAATACTCTCATCCACAGAAGGTTAACCCAGGTGTTCACATGTCTGTGTCTGTCACCTGGCTGGAAGTGAAAATTCTCATCAAGATCTGAAAGTCACATGTCCAGTGCCTTATGTATAGTACCAAAACCTCATATTAAAGACAGATCCAAATTCAGCGTGAAAAATTATTCAAAGACACACCCGCACTCGTCACTGTCACATTCCTATTACATTGTGTAAGAAGAAAACAATATCTGACAAAAATAAAATAAACACAGACATATGTATGAAAGAACTGACTACAGTACTCTCACATTTATCTAATAATTTAAGGTCAGTTAAAATATGTGTTTAGTGTTATCCTGGAAATGTCACATAAGGAAATATAATACTAGTTTTTGTACAGAAAGCTGAGGAGAAGAACAGCTGTAGGTGTGTTCTCAACAGAAATTAAACAACACAATAATTAGTGAAGATAAATATATATATATTTTTTTAAGTCCACTTTCCACCTTATTTATTCTAGCCACAAAAGTCCTCGCCATCTTCCAACATGGGTACCTTCTCAGTAACATGAAACACAATTACATTGCTGCTGATGAAAAGGCAGCAGTGAACAAGGTAAGTAGATTCATTTTCTGTCCAACTGGTTGAGGAGAATTTTTGACCCTGTCAGCTAAATTGGAACCTCAGGGTGTGTGGGGAATTTATGACGCTGAAGATTAATAACCATACTCTATGCAATTCTTGACACACTGAAAAATATCCAAAACAGTGTTTGCATGGCTGTTAGGATCCTTGGGTTTTGAAGAGCAGCCCAAGGTAAGAATTTGTTTTGCATTCTGGGATGTAAAGAAAAGAATTTTTGTTTTCAGCAGAATGTAAACCTTAAAGCAAGACATCTATGCACATACACAGATTTTCCTCTTCACTATAAATAGTCTTCAACATGTACACTGATGTCCTGCTGATTCAAGCTTGCTGAAGAAATGCAATTTCTATTTAAATCTTGTTAGGGAATTATAAATATTTTTGGGGGAAGTAATTGGCAAAAATTAAAAGTCTCCACATGGATATTACTTCAGAAGACAATCATATGCCTGGAAAGAGGGAAAACAATTCTATTCCTTTGTGGAATTTCAAGTTCTGGCTGTTAAGAGTCCATTAAGGTAAAATTGATGAGAAATTAAAATTTTTGGATTATTGACAAATGGTAATCAAGCATCAACATAATTTATTTCTGAGTCTTCATCTAACACACAAAATCTGAAAGATCAGATTGTATTTCTTGGGGTGTTTTGGATTTTTTTTATCACTTTGTCTTCTGTGGTAATAATCCTGAAACAAATCCTGTAATGTAGACCCATGCCAGCTTTGCTTAAATTTGTTCTCGTCTCTTCTCTCCTGCATGCAACAAAATCAAGTGAATGGATCCCTACAGTTTTCTATTAGTGACAGTAGTAATTAGAGATACGGAATCATAGAACCATAGAGTATCCTGAGTTGGAAGGGACCTGAAATAGTCATCAAGACCAACTCCTCACCCTGCACAGGACCATCCCCAAGAATCACACCATGTTCCTGAGAGCATTGTCCAAACACTTCTTGAACTCTGTCAGGCTTGGTGCTGTGAGCGCTCCCCTGGGGAGCCTGTTCCAGTGCCCAGCCACCCTCTGGATGAAGAGCCTTTCCCTGATATCAAACCTAAACCTCCCCTGACAACTCCAGGCCATTCCCTTGGGACCTGTCACTGGTCACCATAGAGATCAGTGTCTGCCCCTCCTCTTCCCCTCACAAGGAAGCTGCAGACTGCAATGAGGTCTCCCCTCAGTCTCCTCCAGGCTGAACAGACCAAGTGACCTCAGCTGCTCCTCATATGGCTTCAGTTCAAGGCCCTTCACCATCCTCATAGCCCTCCTTTGGATGCTCTCTAATAGTTCAATGTTTTTTTTATATTGTGACACCCAAAACTGCCCCCAGCACTCGAGGTGAGGCCGCCCCAGTGCAGAGCAGAGTGGGACAATCCCCTCCCTTGCCTGGCTGGTGATGCTGTGCCTGATGCCCCCCAGGACACGGCTGCCCCTCCTGGCTGCCAGGGCACTGCTGACCCATGTTCAACTTGCCATCAACCAGGACCCCCAGATCCCTGCCCATGGGGCTGCTCTCCAACCTCTCATTCCCCAGTCTGTCCGTACATCAGGGTTGTCCTGTCCCAGGTGCAGAATCTGGCACTTTCCCTTGTTGAACTTCATATATTTGCTGATTGCCCATCTCTAATTTGTTAGGTTCTCCTGCAGGGCTTCTCTACCTTCGAGGGAGTCAACAGCTCCTCCTAATTTGGTGTTGTCAGGAAACTTAGTATTCCTTTGAGTCCTGTGCTCAAGTAGTTTATGAAGATACTGAAGAGCACTAGGCCTAAAATGGAGCCCTAAGAGGAACCTTGGTCTAAAAGACTAAGACTGGTTAGCTTTGACTTTCATTCAGAGGTGGACATTCTCAGTCAGATTTCACAGCGAATAGAGTTTTCAAGCACTTCTAAGTTTTGAGGACTTCATTGACTCTTTAAGAGTCCATTTTTGTTTCCTGGCTTTTGCAAGAGGCTGTTATTCTCCTTTAAATAGCATGAAAGTCATTCTTTTCAAGATCTTTTAAAGATCTTTTCATGATCCTTTCAATCTGAAGAGAAAAATATATAATAGTGATTATCATTATTGTTATACACAGAAAAAAATGGGGTTTTTTTTAAACGTGAATTGAGGAATAAAGTTCCATATACATTTTTCCTATTCCATTCGGACTCTGTCATCTTAAAGAGCAGGTGATAGATCTTCTGATCTCAGGAACTTAGTCCATTGAATTCTAGAGCAGTACATTTGCACTTCAGTATTCGCTAACAATATTGTGGAAGCCCACACTGCCACCACTTTATGTGATTTTGCTCAGAAAACATATTTTTAGTTTAATTTGTATATGCACTTGAATTAGAACACGTAAGTTTTGTTCTTTTTGCAACCCTAACCAAATAATTAATTGTAAAAAAACCCTTTCAAATTCAGCCTGATATAGATAATTTTTCCTAAGTCTCTTTTCACACTGGCTTTTTTATACTTTTTCTATCTATAGAGTGAATCGAGAAATATGTAATAGAGATTTCCATCACTGTCCATACTAGCAAGCTGCTATAACTTGTGGCAAATAGCTTTGACATTTCTGGTTTTCAAAGTGTGAATAATGTGAAATTTGCTCTTTAGAGATTTTCTGTTGATCTTTTCAGACATAATCTCCAAGTGCAGGTGGGCATGACATACCTGGTGACACATTCAAACTATTTTACCAGATAATGCAATGAATTCATAGAAAACAATGACACATGGCAAAAAAAGTCTGTACAGTTTGTTCTGACACTTTCCCTGAAGCCTTTTCTAACTCATTCTGTGATACAGCAGTATCCACAGAATGTGCTTTCAAGTTACAGCTCAACAAGCCTTTCAAATGCATCAGTGTTGAGTTTTTTACTTCTAATTAAGTAGGCATTTACTCACTTGGAGCAACTACTTTAGTGGTGGAACCATTTTCTAAAACTTACTAATATTCACAGGAATTTCAGAGAGCCTGCAGTATTGCTGACAACCCATGAAAATTGGTGTAAATATTTTCCTCCTCATCCACGGGTGAGTCTAACTTTTGCTCAACTAATTTACAACTTCCATAAAATCATTTTGTTTGTGTTTTTGTTGTAAGTTTCTGTAATAATGATTTAGAAGAGGTTCTTTTGATCAATACACATTCAGTTGCAGTTATCTTCCAATGTGTCATCTGTTGCAAGATAAGCATATTAAGTGTGTATCACATAATTCATATATATATAATGCATAACAGTTTCAAAACACAGAAAAATGAGCATGTTCCACAATTAAATCACTAGCACAAGTCTCTGATGAAAAGACCTGCTAACTCAGTCTTGCTAAGGCCTACAATATGTCTCTTCTGCTATGTACCAGAGCTAGCAACAAAGACTGAAGTGAATTAATCCTATTGCCCTGTCTTAAAAACAAAATAACTAAATCCTAGAGCCTTCCACTTCCATTTCATCCATGAAGTTAATTTTTGGCTCTGAAAATTGAAATGAAACCTTGTTAGTTATCACTATGACATACTTTTTTCTGTCTACAATATCCTTTGAGAACATGAATACAACTGTCCTTTATTTGGAGAAAAGTGGGACTAATAAATTGTACAAACAACACGAAAACTTTCCATCATCCATATGCTCAACCTTACAAGCACAAATAGAAGTCATCCTACTCGTCGATCTGCTCAGCTTTGGTGATATTAAGAGTAGCAAAGCGAGAGCTTCTTGTTTTCTGGTCCAGCCTAAAGAAAATCACTTCTGTAGAGACCAACTTATTTGTGCAACTAGCTAGTTCAGTATTCTGCTCTGAGCCAGGCTGTGACCAACATGACAGTATGGCCAACATCTATCATCGCCATGGTGACAAGATTGGTAATTTTCAGAAGTCCACCCTGCAAATGCAGCTCCAGCCTGCTCCAGTCAAACTCACTTTACACTTTACTCACAGGTACACAATCTCCAAGTAGATACGCCCATACAAAGGAAATGTTTCCTCCATTAGGTTGTTGATAATGAATTTAGTTACCAAACCAAAGTCCACTTTCTATAAAGGCAGAGTGATTCTGTTGACTTAGGGACATCTTTTGCAAACTTCATGCATTTTCCCTAATCAATTATTAAAATTTTATTAAAATTTATACAATTCAATCAAATCCTGAGCACAGCAACATGAATTCTGTAAGTGGAATTTCAAGTAATTAATGTAATAGTTATTTTTAAAAGCTGAGTGGTACAGACTACTCCCCTTCTCCCTCAGAGTGAAAAAGCAAGTACTTTTGCATTACTTATAGTGGTACAGAGACATTATAATTAGTACAATACAAAGAGTTCTTTTTGCTTTGCAGGTGCCAATAAGCAACCTCAAGGGAATATTCAAGAATCCTTGGTGTGTTTAGAGTTTTATTGCAGGAAAGCTGTATGATGTAAGTGCCTTTCATTTCACTCTCTTTCAGCTGTGGTGCCTTTCATTGCTTGCTTATACCTATAAAACACACATGCCTTGTGGTTATGCGATGTTTTTATTGTATTTTTGTATGTTCTTTGTACCCTAATGGTTCGTCCCTACCTCCCCCCACTTCCACTCCCAGTTGGCCGGTCCCAGATCCAAGCCTCTCCCCCGGTGCTCCCAAAAATGGTTATCCCCTCCCCTTGGTCCGGCTCCTTCCCTATCAATCACCGAAGCCCCTCCCGGAGTTCTGGACTGTTCTGTGCCTGTCACCAAAGCCCTCCCTAATCACCCTTATATGGTCCCTGTCAATCCCCTGAGACCCTGCCCCCTCGGATTCCTCCCCTCTTGGAAATCCCCTAAACCTCGACGCCCCATTGGAGCATGTGACCCCTTTCCCTCCACCCACCAAGACCATTGGACCAGATGTGAGTCCTTCCCTCCAGCGTCCCTCCCTCCTAATCCACCTATTGGTCCCTGGTTGGGTTACTCCTCCTGTTCAACCGCCCCCTTTATAAGGTGTAGCGACACTGCAACTGTTGCTTGTTCGCCGTGGACTCCCTTCAATGAAGTTGGATTACCTCCCCTGGCAAGCCTGCCCGCTACTTTTTATCTTTCGCTTTGTCGAGGGCTGCTGACTGCTACAGTTCCTGGAGCCTTCGCTCCTCTGGGTAGAGCAGAGGCTTCAGAGGAGCAGCCTTAAAGCTCCGTGCCTCCAGCTGCTCCCCACTCCTGCTGCACACCGCTGGAGCCAGCCTGGGCAGTGGACAGCGGCGGTCGCTGCGACAATGCCTCTTTCTCCTTTTTTCTCAGCCTTTCTAAAATACTTAATCGGAGATTCAGACGAGCTTGTATTCTACTACACATGCACAGGAAACCCTAAAAGAACATTATGAAAGTTGCAAAATCAAAAACTCTGGAGCTGCTTTAAGGGAGCTCTGTTTTACAGCTGTTACGATACTGACTTCAGTTTTACAATTACATTTTGGTTTCCCACAATGCAACAATTATTCCTTATCTTTGAATCCTTATTTTACAAGTTTCATAACCTGGTAACACAGAAATTTTTAATTTTTTTTTCTAGACAACTAAGCAAACAAAACTCCCAAGATCTTCTCTCGTGGCATTATGCAGATTGCAGTATTAACATTCGTTAGCAGGGTTAAATTTTTAGTTACAGAAAGGAAGTTCCTACAAGTCAATTAGTGAGTAATAGTATCAGTAAGTTATCCCCTCCATAAAGTTCATCAATGGCAGGGAAAGACAGCATCATTTCAGGGTTGGTATAAGTGAACTTAGGATGAGAGAGTCCAAAAAAATTGAGGGTGGAGGTATTGCCTGCATTCACATCTGTCTCTGCTGCAGCTTCTGCCATGTTAACTTTTGTCAACATGAGCACTTGAGTGGCAACACAGTAAATCAAGTCAGCTTGCTGATCTTATTGAAAGCTATCTCTGCAAAATAGTATCCAGTGTCTGATTAGCTCTGAGTTGCATCATCTCTTCTTGGGTAGGTCCATACTCCTTAATACTGAAGCAAGGAAGAGACAGCCAGAGGCAAGAGAGAATGCATGTTCATTCTTTTCTGTGGGAGTATGATCTCAAATCCACTGAAGACCACATACTGAGTTACTCAAACCTTAGTGACATTCACAAGTGTTTGCTGACAGCAGAAGAATGTGAACAGTCAAGAAACCTGGGTTCAGGTCTAAGTGCTGCCAGGGTGTGATCTAGTAGGCAGAGGACTTTGTCCACCACAGGTGGATTTTTACTGTCCCTATCCACTCAAATCTGTCCAGCTGGTCCTTTTTTTATTTTTTTCTTTAGAATCTGAGTATAGTCTCTCTGTCATTCACTTACTGCCAAAGTGACTGGTATGACTGCAGTTGCAGGATTCTTGTTGCAGCTCCAGACCCCCAACTCCCAATCTGTGTTTTTGGCTGTGGTCCACCAGCAGTTTCATGCTGAGGTCAGAGAGCTTTGCCATTTGCAGGATTAGGAGCCCTGGCTCCTTGCTCCCTATTCTGTATAATTCGATTCAAACACACACACACACACACACAAACACACACAAGGTCACAGCCTCTTCTCGCAGTCCTGCTACAAATTTCCACAAACATTGCTGTCTTTTCCACTCCCCACTTCTGTTTTTCATTCCTTCAACTCTTGCTCCAGTTTCTTTATGTAGTCTCAGGACTCCCTTCAACTTCCCATCCTGTTTCAGCCTTCTCATCCACTAGCTTAGTCCCAAATTCGCTTTCCTGAAGCTGATACCCTTTTCTTAATTTACCAATAACAACAATCAGTGACTTGTCCCCAAAGTCCATGCAAACTCCCCCAGTCCAAGCTTTTGCTACATTTTGGCATTTCAGACAGATTGACTTTCCTTTTTTTTTAAATATATTTCATTCAGGTTCTTTCTCTGGTGCTGACTCATCGGTGCAAGAATATCAAGACCACAGAGAAGAGTCTTCCTGTTTCCAGCTCTGATGCCAGCTCCTGCAGTGCTCTACAGCAACCTGGAGCAGCAGTGACAGAGACTGTCCAGCTCAGCACCTCGGGGCAGAAAGACTCTTAAGAGAGTAGCTGTCAAATTGTGGTGAGGCACTCCTGGGCATGAGCAGAGTGATTCTCATTAAAGGCTTATCATTGTGGCAGTTCATCAGGGAGATTACGAAAGGCTCATCCCTGACACAGAAACTATTTCGCTGCCAAATTTTGAGTCCCTCACCCACATAAGAAATATATATGAACATCTCATATAAATAATTTTAGTATCTTAAGCAGGTCACAACAATTTAAAATAAATGCATTGAAAAGAATGCATCACTTATCAACTGGTAATCTATTATTCCTCAGAGAAAAGTTAAGAAAAGAATACATAATATATTATTTTCCAGTGAGGTTTAGAAAAAAGCTGCTTAGTAATCATCTAACATTTTTCACTATAATGGTGAGAGGGAGACATTCCATTAGTCACTAATGAATAGTTATTTTACAGTGGAAATATTGTATAAGTTTTTGTCACAACAGTTTTATTTCTATTTTAAAAGAGTTACATGCTAACTTATTTTATTTGCATTTGCATAACAGAGAGTACACAGACTATCAGCTACTGCATTTTGTCTGAGAGCTGGTTTCTTTAGAAGCAACCTGGCTTTGTCCAGGTCTTTTCCACTGGAGTCTTGCTACCTGATTGAATCCTAACTGTTTGTCTACATGGAAGAAAATTGCTCTTATATTAATTATATAGTTGTGTTTTATAAGGCACTCTCTTAAAAGGAAATTCCTCATTTTGGAAATGAAAGAGTGTTTATATTTGGCAGCTTGATAAATTACAGCTTATGTGATATATTTTATTAGAGTCTCTCTAATGACCGATAAATGTGTTAAATAATTTCAAACGAAATTAACTGAAGGCTAAAGATCTCAGAGTTCCCTAAAATGTAGTGAGAATTAGCAGCAAGGTAGCAAATCCCATCATGTTGCCTCTGGGGGAAAGGCTGTGGTGTGGATGTTTAGGGACAAAGGACTAAAGCCAGTAGAAAAGCAGGCTTCCTGAGTTCTCCCCCCACTCACTAAAGAATTTATTTCTACATAGTTTAACTCCCATCTTGAGCTATGCAAATTAAGAAGTAATTTTTTGTTACAAGCAGCCTCAGTAGTCTCTCAACATGTTCAATTATGTGTTTATTTTCACATTCCTGTTATTTTTTTGAAAACTTTAAAGCCATCTGGACTCAAATTTGGACTTACCTTTTTACAGAAGGCTTGTTTCAGTTTGAGGTTCTGGGGGAAGTTTCTTCTGAAGCAAAATATAAAAACTTTGTGGATTTTTCTGCCTCTGTGTTAGAGTAAAACTAACTAACTAGATGTTACATTCCCGTAATTTTGGACAAAGAATTGAATTTGGCAAGGTTATGACTCTTTCTTGAAAAATTTGCTCAGTAATTACTCGGCCAAATGGCTTTCTTTGGAAAAGCCTTGAGAGAATTGCTAGCTAAGTACGGTAACACTCTTCTGTTTCACATACTTCTGTTTTGTATGACTTCCTCTCCAAAGCATCTTGGCACGTTCCTGCTCAAAGTTTTAGGAAAATCTAAATACTAAATGAAGCTCCTGCTCCTTGCTGTGTGTGTATTATATATGTCTACACATAGAAACACTGATAGCAGGAAAACTATCACTCCTTTGCTGTCAGTGTTTCCCTAGCATCATTTCAATCCTGTATTTTTTGGTCCCTTCGAATTTAAGGGCATTGTTAGTATTATAGATTTTCAGTGATTTTATGTGTAAGTACAGCTCATATTTGGGAATAATGTAAAGAGCCACTGTTTAGGCTGAACTTTAGTAGGTAAGTTTTGCTGCAATCAGTTTCCCTTCTTTTCAGTAAAATGTTGCAATGAGGATGCACACCTGGGACTTACATGTGGGATGCCACATGAAAACTTCATGATAGACAGAGGATGGCTTGTTGAATAAACTGACTGAATGAACTTTTTGTATGTGATAACTTTTCCATCTAGACAATTCCTGTAAAGTTGGCCCGATGACAATTGCTCCAGTGAAATCTGGATGTCACAACTGCTGTTATTTATCCTGTTATTTATGCTGTTATTTATGCTGCTATACTGCTGTTATTGACATGCAGCTTTCCTGCAGTTTAAAATGTATACCTATTTTATCCCAGTTTCCAAACAAAACTGTAGTAAGCATGGGGGTGAGAGGTGAAGAAGAAGCCTGCAGACACACATCTCATTGAGGAAAGGTAAAATGTATCATTCTTGAGGCTCAGAAGATGTATATGCCAGCACAGCATTCATAAATTCAGGTTCTACTACTCAGATCTCCAATCATAATTCAATTCTGCTTTTTGCCAGAAACTTGGATTAGGGTAAAAACAACACTAATTTTTAACCTCAGATTATGTTGCTGGTCCATGTTATAACACAGCCTTACAGTCTTATTAGCACAACAAAACTGGGCAGTGAACTCCTATGAAAAATGCAGAAACGAATGGCTCAGAGTGGGGTAGGATAAAAACTCTTCCAGCTGGTTTTGCCACCATGAGAAAGGTTTGTGTACTGAAGTCTAAGATGGACTACAGCAAAGACTGTGCGTAGTAAACTGACAGGCCATGAGGCAAACATCTCCTGATCATTACAGTAGGAACAGTGACATTACAGTAGGAACAGTAAGGGGGAGACCTAAATCCTTTACTTGATTTTGAATGGATAATATTTAAGAAAGGGATCTTAGCCCCTCTGCAGTAAATACGAAATAGCTCATACATACCACTAGGAGATGTAATGAGAAGGGTCAATAGAAATGAACAGAGATTTTCACATGAGTTCTTGCAGGTTAAGACAACCTGTCTACCTAATGTGTTCACCTACCTTTATTCAAAATCTGACAGTTTTCCAAACTGCACTGTCAACATGGAATTTAAAGCACTCTTGCTAATAAAATCAGCTATTTCCTGAGGAGAGCTACATGTGAGGAATGCTTAGACTAAATGTCTCAAGATTTTCCCGCAGAAGAAAGTGATTCATTGTCTGGACACATCAGCATTCAGTTATTTATACAGACTTCAGAACACACTGAAAATTGAAAGGTGTTGTACTGTGGGCATTGCATATTGGAAGTGCCTTAGTCAAACAATCCTAAGTTTCTACTAGTACTTCTGCTTCAGCCTCTACTAATGCAATTTTCAAGACAATGCACTTATGTATGTAAATCAAGCATCTCGTTTATGAAAATTAGTCCCTTTGAGCAGAAAGGCAACTGAAGCAAATTACCTTAAACTTGCACTTTTTAATTCTTCCCTAGGCACTTAAATTTTCAGAATAATCTGGATATGCACATTGATTAGAAAACATTTTGAAATATTGGCTCTTAAACCTGAATTATTGGTTTCAGGACAAATGTTCCTGAAAGAGCTCCTTCAGATTGCAAACTACACATATAAAAATTCTTAACAATGGCAAGATTTGAATTCATACTATCTTTGGGTTTGATGACTATGTTTGGGTTTGATGATTTCAGCATGTTACCATAAGTCACCTATTTATTCTGTACTAGCCTGCCTTGCAAACAGGTTTGTAACTGGACTCCTACTCCTGTTGTACAAATTATTTTATTTGTGTAATTACCTAGACTTGACTCACTTCTTATCTCTTCTCAGGGCCTTTTAACATGCTGCTTTCCCTGTGGAATTTGACCAGATTTGAAATATAATTATTCTAAGAAGGATCAGCATTAAAATTTGGGCCAAAATGTCTGAGAATATTCATATCTCGATGGCAGTTTGATGTTACATGAGTGTTTTAGAGGAACTGTGTTTCTAGAGAGTCTTGTTCAGTCTCAGGTTTTTATCATATACTTTAGCTGGATCCTTTGTAGGTTAGAACTGTAGTACGGCAATGCATAAGATGACAGACACATAATCACCAACACCCAGCTTTGTTATGCTCATTAGATCCAACCACATTAGGTACTTCTGTAATTTGTGATGTTACATTATATACATAACATAAAACTTGATGTGACATGAGAATAAGGGTAGGGAGAACCTTATTAGCTGTTGTGTGATAGGACAGATTCCACCACATGCTTCTTCACACTCTTCCTGGGGAATAATGTAATGGCCTACACTGTTTGTGCTACAATAATGAGGTGCAAGCTCAGTCAGTGCTGTTTTATTCCAATATTCCTTTAATACTAAATATCTTTCAGTTAAGAAGAAAATTATCTAATTTTGGATGTGTTCTGGGTCTTAGCATCCTTTAGCAGAATCACCTTCCTTCAGTTTCTCAGCCTATTCCCGATGCTGTTTTATGTCTGGAGAATATCCCCAAATATCAGCAGCACCTTTGTAGTGTCTCACACCTCCCTGCAATGGGCTTCCATTGCAGAAGTAGCGAAATGCTTCCGTTTCTACATATACAGATAGCAGATTCTGCAAATTTTTGTCCCTTGGCTCCAGGACAATTGTGGATAAGATAGATGAAGAGCCAATGAGAAAAAAAAAAATACTTTAGAGGCTTGAGTTGCCCAGCAGACTATGAAGAAGTGTGCATCTGGAAAGGGAACCTGCGTAAGAGCACACAAACTGGCTAGAACCTGCATATGGCTCTTCAAGTGTGAGTTGTATCCAACCAAGTGGGATGGATGGCTGTTTCTGCCTGTTTATGTCTCTGACCAGATGAGCACAAACACCAGTGCTAATGATTAGCCTTTTGCCCTTGTCTAGCAATTTTCCCAGAGTAGCATCATAACACATGCAGTCTCCAGATCAGCCACATCATTTGTTTGGGATGATTAGATTTACATTCTCCCCTGAATAATGTGACTAAAACCAAGCACAAGATAGCTACATTGTCTACACCACACACAGTTTTGGCAAAGCAGTTATCTGTTTCTGAACCATATCATGTTTCTTTCCTGGTATTTCTTCAGTGCCACGACTTCTAACCCATGTTTACTTCTCCATCTCTATTGCTCAAAACTTAAAGGTTTTGAGCCTGATGTGGAATGGTCATTTTTTGAAAAGAGCCTGACATGGAATGATCTGTGTTTGCAATAAAACAGGATTATTTTGAAATAATATATAATTCATTTTAGAAAGCAGAGCTCTGCAAATTTCACAGTGATGACACATCTGGGAGGACAAAGCAGAAGTTAAGGCATAAGCCTGGGATAGTAGCCAACATATGCATGAGTATCAGGTATGTATCATAGATAGTTTCCATATTCACTGAGCCAGCTTCTGTACCCTTTGATGTAGGTTCCTATATCTCTCAGGTAAGTCATCCACAGATTCCAGGGCTGTGGGTAGCATACAACTTAACGGGGAACTTTCTTATTCCTATACTAAAAACATTTAAGATTGGAACGTTGATAAAATTCATTGCATGTCACAGGGAGGCCTTGGGAACAGATAACATAACAAGCTGAAGTGTACTGAGTGTTCTAAGTGCAGTCATAACTCTAGAGGCACTGAGGAAGTATGGGTTTTTTATGTCATGGTCATGATGTCACCAAAACAAAAAAAAAAAAAAAAAAAAAAAAAAAAAAAAAAAAAAAAAAAAGGTTGAAGTCAAGCCAGGACTGATGGCTTTGAGCCCTGTGCTCAAATTTGCTTGACACACTTAAAAATCTACTACAGCAGAACTACACGTGTAACCTTTGGGTTCTCTGACTACCTTTTCTTCCTGTCTCCTCCTATTTTGTAATCTCCTCTGTCTTTCTCACCTTTTGAATCACAAACAGAATCTGTTTGTCTTCTTCCTCCCCAGTCTCTTCACTTCCTTTGCTACCAATACATATCCTCCTCCCCAACAATCCTAACTACTTTACTTCCTCTGCCCCACTTGTTTGCTATCCACACTTTTCTAATACTCTAATCTTAGAAGAATAATTGTTTAATTAGCACAGTCACTTTTCCTTGGCAAGTTAACCTAATGACTAACTTGTATATATAAATATATATATATATATATGTTTTTTCCTACCTGTGAGTTACTTTAAAGTCTTAGTGGAGTTTCTTGTCAAAAAAAACCCTTTTTCTGAAAGTGAATGAGAAAATGGCAATAAACACCTTTTGACTGAAATAGTAATTACCTGATTTTATTTACCAATGGTGTATGAAATTCAAAATGGCAGTAGAAGTCCTCTGACTTGTCAATATAAGTGACCCAATTGTGTAGCTCCTTTGGCACCTAGTTCACCTAAGCAAAAACCATTTATTTTTCCTTCTTTCCCTTCTTCAGAAAAAAAAAAAAATCAGGAGTGGAAAGGGGGGATAAAGAACTGTGCAAAAGTGAAGTGCTAACTCTGGGGGAGATCCTACCTACTTCATTAGTCCACAGGGCTATTGGATAGAGTTTAGGCTGTTCCTAACCTCTACAGTAGGGACTGAGTCTAGAAATTAATTAGGAGGGTATTCTTGGTAATGGTCAATATTCTATTCACTGCAGGGGGGAAAGGAAAGAAGCAGGGTGAGAACTTGGCAGTAACTAGACTTCATTGATTAAACAGAGCTTGTTTCTTATGATCTACTTCTTCGGCAGCCCCCTCGAGGTCACAGAGCTTTAAAAATGACTGCTTTGAAGCTCTAATTTTGAAAGCTCATCTGGTGGGTCGATTCTTGACAACACATGATGCCCCATTAACATCAACTGGATTTTGTGCAGGTGTAAGAATCTTCTCAAGAGAATCTGCCCAGTATTCATTGTTGAAACAAACTATTTTTTAGCAACCAAGTATGTAATTTTCCTACACATAATAACATTTTCTGCATCCTTTGGAGAATTCCAATCCATCCACTGGAACATGTTGATTCCTAATGCCAGTTTTAAAAGCTAAACCACTGACATCACAATTATAGAGATGAACTGAAATACAGTTGTAAAAAAAGCTAATGGGTCATGGGTGTGCCATTTCTATAATGCTGGGAGATAAAATGTGTTTGCCCTATTTCAATCTTTATTAGGGGGAATATGACTTTTCTGAGAGCCAGATTCATTGTGAGGATTGAATTCTATTCTCAGTCTTTCCACTTTCCAGATGGAGACTGTGCTTTTAAAAGTGGATAGGAGCCTCCTCCCCTCCCCCAGCTTAATCATTTTCTCTGACTTTGCAGAATTGTGACTTATGCAATGTCACAGAGAGCCAATGTCAGAGCTGCAAATAGTTCTTCCATCCCCTGACTATTAGATCACTGTTCTAACAGTGCACTGGATCAAAGGTAGGTGTGTTTTGAGGACCCTCCCTTATCATACTTTTAATTTCATGTTGCAACTAAATTGGCATGCTCCTAGAGCAAGACTCCTTTGAGAAAGCTCTAAATAAGCCAAGGGAAAGTGGCTTATTAAAAATGCGCTAAATGGCTCACAAGTGTTTCTCTTATAATTCCCTAACATCTTAGATAAAATATCTCCAGCTAAAGATAGCAGGATATATTTCAAAAAGTTTTTTCTTCTGAAAATAGGATTTAAGATTCATGCATGATGATTATACTCTATATTCTGCCTCAAACAAGTGAACTCAAGATATTCTATAGGTTGTGAAATTTTTTGAACACTGTCTACAATAAGCATGGTGAAATGGTAAGTCTGTGGGGATTTCCCTAATATCCACATAGCTGTTGTAATTTGACTTTTTAGAATACTACCATATACTACCAAAATCTTTTCATCCTATTTATCTTTGGGCAAAGGCTGGTAACCATTACAAGTTAACAGTTACTACGTGAGTAAGATAAAATTTGATCCGGCTTAATTTCTTGTCACTCTAGTTATCTAAAAGTTATTTATTCACTCTTAGCTAGTCAGATAGGTCTTCTTTAATCAATGAATAGTTAGGAACTTCAAAAAGGACTCAGCTAATGCCCTTTAGACATTTATTCTACATTTTGGTTAATCATCGTTGGGAAGTGCCAGTCTCTCTCTGTGTTGACTATAGAGGGAGCCTTGACAACTCACTTGGATAGGAAGAGTCTAGATTCTATATGATTAATATTAGTGAGTTGAATCCCACCCTTAGTGAGATCAGAAAAAGAGCAGTCTGATGCTTTTTAATGCTTTCTCTTCTAACCTTTGATGAAAGTCACATGAGCATATTAGAACCATAGAATCACAGAATGCTAGGGGTTGGAAGGGACCTTAAGGATCATTTAGTTCCAACCTCCCTGCTGCAGGCAGGGTCACCTTCCACTAGGCCAGGTAGCTCAAGGCTTTGAACACTGCCAGGGTTGGGGCATACACAGCCTCCCTGGGAAACCTGCTGCAGTATCTCATCACCCTCACAGTAAAGAAATTTTTCCTAATATCCAACCTAAATTTCCCCTCTTTTGTTTGTACCCATTAGTCCTTGTCCTATCACTACAGTTCCTGATGAAGGATCCCTCTCTGGCTTTCTTGTAGGTCCTCTTCAGATCCTGGAAGGTTGCTGTGAGGTCTCCATGCAGCCTTCTCCAGACTGAACAACCCCAACATTCTCAGCCTGCCTTTATAGAGGAGGTGCTCCAGCCCTCTTATCAATTTTGTGGCCCTCCTCAGGACTTGCTCCAACAGTTCCATGTCCTTCTTATGCATTCCAAGTGTGTAACTTTAGAAAAAAAAATAGCATAAAAACATACATAACCAGAAACCTTGCTGCTTTAACAGATGTGTTTTGTCAGACAAATAAACAAAATTCTTAGCCTATTTGCTTTAGTCCTCAGTATTCTCATCATCTCCAGTTAATTTTGAAGTCATTAAAAAGAGCTTTTGTAAGGGTATCAAATGACAGAGATGATTCCAGTTTTGTCTTCAAGAGTCGTGTTGGAAGAATATTAACTGTACATGTGAACAATACATAGAACAGACCACTTCAAAACTCTCTGAATGTTTACTGAAGTATCTATTTTTCTTCACCATTCTGTACATCTGAAAACTGTCAAACACTGCTGATCCACTCATCTCCAAAAATGGTGACACAGAGATGCCTAACCTTTGGTTTACAAAGATATGAAAACTTTGATTTATGAACCCTATGAAGAGAGACATTATTATTTAATATATTTATATATAAAATGTTGTAGAATAAGAATATATGAAAGGTCCACCATACCAATAAATTGTGCTTGAATCTAATGCGTTGAGTGAAATATTTGACTTCTATCACTGATGTCTCTGTAAAAGTATAAATGGAAAAAGAGGCAGGATTTGTCTGACCAGAAGTAGATGTCAACAGTGTCTATCGTCGAACTTTTTGTCTAGACTTCTCTTATAATCAATGAAAGAGAAAATGACCCTCCTAGACATCATTTGCTTAAGCATAAGGTAGGTATCTAAAATAGGTCAAATGAATCATTCCCTATAAATTCTCTTTCTTTTTTGACTTGAATCAGCCCAATATGAGCAGCTCAGATAGAAAGGCTTGTAAGGTAGAATTAGGTGAGATTGATCATAAGCCTTGCTGAAGCATTATGGTTCCATTATTAAAGGTGGGATTTTGAGAGAAGTTGATCTGTGTTAGGGCAATGTAGAAACATTGTCTTGTTAGTCCCTGACAAGCAAAATCTATCACTCAGCCCTGAAGTGGCAGCTCTCTGGAGCAGACAACTAATGTCAGAAGCTTTTGATGAGGTGCTGACACGTACAAAGGAAAGATATCCGGATGGTAAAACACCTACCAAATTGTTTGCTCTATTCAGCTACTGAGCAGACATTTGTATTTTATATGGCTTTCATATTATCTATAGACCTCTCCACACGCCTCAAAAGAACTGTTGGCTATGGACAAAGGAGGAGCCTGTCCCAGACTGGATGATAATAGTGAGACATGAAACACAGAATAGGATGTGAGTGAACAGATTTTTTTACGTTTACACACACACATGGAAGCATTGGTCAGTAGAGACAGATTCAACATTATTTACTCTGTGTCATTTTATCTTAGACCTAATGTGCTGAAGAATTTGCAAAGAGGATGAATTTGGTTCATTTTGTCCAGTTGAAGAGGAGAAAGTGATAGAGCAGCTTCATGAACACCTGGCATCTGGCCAAGGTTAACCCACCAGCAGAAATTAATGAAGAATATATTTCTTTGAGACTCATAAAAACATCGAACTTTAATTTAGCTCCCAAGTGACAAAGATCAATCATATCCTTCTAAGTTGTTAATTTCCAATCAGTTAAAAAAGAACATACTCTTTCCTACCTGAATGTATCTCATATTGACTTTAAACTCTAGATTTCTATTTACTCATTCGGCCTAGAGTTTTATTTGTAAAAAGAGAAGTTTGAACACCTTACTGCTGTTTACAGATACCTGGATCGGGTTGTACAAGAGAAAGCTACACTCTTGGAGGTACACTGTAAAAGAGCAAGATACTATGGAAATGATTAGACACCAGAGCAGCTGTTTGGAGGGGACAAGGTGGTTCCTCCTACCACCTTGGAGGGATGCAAGACCCATCTGGACACAGTCCTGGGAATCCTAATCCAGCTGGGTCTACTTTGAGCATGGGGCTGGACTAAAGATTATTGGTGGTCTGTTCCAGCCCATGTGATGTTCAGTGACACTTACGTATCTGGTCTTGATTTAGAGGGTTAAAAATTCATGTTGTACACATTAATCATTACTATTTCCACTGTGGGAGCACCAAGGACTCCTATACTTAGCATATCCACTAGGGCATGAGGGGTGGTCATTTGCTAGGCTATCCTTTCAAACCTACAAAGCAGTAAAGGAAAACTCAAGGAAACTTCTATAGATAATCAGTTACAGAAAAAAGCTGGCATACAAAGAATGAATGAAACAGCTTGAAAAGTGGGAATAAGCCTGGAAGGCATTCTTTAAAAAAACCCAACAAAACCCACCTAATTCTTTATGTGATCACCAAAAAAGGAGCTAGAGGAGAGAGTCAAAAAGGGAAGCCTAGAAAAATGGTCTTTACAGCAATAGTGTGTCTATTGTTTCTGTTAAGAGCAGCAGGAAAAGGTTGTTGGGTTTGAAGTCAAAGATTACAAAAATTTGGTAAAAACTTAGAACTTTTTAGCTCCAGAATCAAGATGCAAAATGGACACTTGATCTGATTCTTCGACCTAAAAAGCTGTTTGCATCACCTGCCTGTCTGACAAGTCTGGTGATCACACTATTCACAGCAGTTGTAAAGGGAAGTTTTAAGGAGTGACTAGGGAAGAAAGGAGTGTGTGACTTGCTTAATCATAGTGCATTTGAGCTGATAGCTATCAGAAGATGTTGACGTTGAGAGACAAGCCAAGATATTATGGATGAAACAGAGGTACAAATTTGCGTCTCTGCGGAAATGGCCGTTGTGTTAGTGGATGAAACTACTGAGACACAGGCAGACACAAAGGAGGGAAAGGAGCCAAAATCAGAACTCCATACAATCATGTATGAACACAGAGGGTCCTTGAAAGTACAGACTAGCAGAGTGATTGGCAAGAGAAACTTGAAAGGACAAAGCTGATGCAGTTACTGGAGCTAGGGAAAGAAAATAATTCTAAAGAGGAGTTTCACTATTGTGATAAGGGCAAGAGACAAGTGAGGATGGTGAGGAAAGAGGACTGATTTTGAGCCTCAAGCAGATGTGGATCAATATAGTAATACTGACTGTAGGTTCAATTGAATGAAAAGGTGAACAGAAAGGTTCTGAAATCTCAGATGAACTGAAAAGAGGGTGGAATCAGGGCATGAGACACCTGACAGCAATTGCAGTGTGATCTCTGAGAGTGGAAATAGGGAGGAAAGACTGGATTTTTTTTAATGAGAAAAAATAAAACATAACCCTTATTGTGGATGAAAGGATGAAGAAGGAGGAAAAGTGATGAGAAAAGCAGGGAGATAATATAAATGGATAAGAATACATCCTGATCTGCAAGGAGTCACTAACAGGGTCAGAGGAGGTCATCTGATGAGAAATCTGATTATGAAGAAGATATAACTGAAGCAGAGGAAGAACAGACTAGCCAAAGTGAAGGAAAGAGTACCCCATTGTTTGTAAATTTTCTCTTGGATTAAACCAGTGACTTCCATCTCAGAGAAACAAGGAAAAACATCTGAAGAAAGGCTTACGAAGCAAGCTATGGGTAAAAAGACATCTAGAATATGGGAGTGGAAGTCTGTTGAACTGGACAAGTAGAGTTGTTCCAGCTGAGACAGCATAACTGAAAGGGGGAAAATACATTTTTACTACAGGAAGTTGAACTGTTCACAGACCTTTTCACTGAAGATACCATACAGCATGAACAGAGGAAGCAGAGAAAGTCTGGCCAAGGAACTGGCATGCTGTGGCAGCTCATGTCTTCTGTGACACTTCTAGAAACATTTCATATTTTCTTCAGATCTTTATGAAAAATAGTGGGTTTTGTGGGACTCAGTGTAGCTCCTCGATGAATACACAAGTTATCCCCACAATAGGGTGACGATTTGCCATTTACTCTTACCACCTGTTGTAAGGGACCTGAAAAATCATCCATGTTTTTAATCTTACCTATTGTAAGATTATTTGATTTTTTTTGTTTTAAGCACAAATTGCTTCAACGAGAGTGCTATGCATGACCAAGTTAAATTCCCTGCAGAAACCTCAAGATATGATATTATCACTGTACCATTGTCAGCGAAGTCTGTAATCCCTAATAAAAGTTACTTTTTAAAAGAAGATGTACATTCTACAAGTCATGTTCTCTTTGTATTAATAAATGTAGTGAATTCTAAAAGTTTCTGGAACAGACTCTTCTGACAGTCTTGTTTCCTCTGACTTGCCTATTGACCACAGGATTTTGAAGTACTGATACGTCAAACTCTTGATCTCCTTTGGAGTGTGGGTGTGAAACTGCAGATACCTGTATGTGATACTCTCTGGCTTTGTTGGAATGTGGAGAGGCTGGGTTTCTAATACGGGGGTTTTTTCCTGCCTTTTTGTCAATCCACTGTTACTCTCTACTTTAGGAACAGAGCAGCACAGCAGGAGGAAACATTATGTGGAATGTGCCTGCCATTCTGCTGGGAAACTGGGCACTACCTAGCCACTCTGAAGGCAAAACCAATGGTTTACATATATATTAAAATAAGTAATCAGATCCAATTAATAATCAGATCAAATTTATTTTTCTTTTAGGACAACAGGTAGACTGTGTCTTAATAACTGGTGCAATGATGAGGGAGACAGACAATAATTATCTCCTGTTAGCTCTCTTTCCCGTTTTTATATACATAAGCAGCCTATCGTGTATACAACACTCCTTCAACTATAAGTGCTTATTGTTAGCCAGTAACAAGTCAAGAAAGGACATCTAACACGTTAATTGACAAATATGAACATTTTTTTATGGGTGGAGAAACCACAGTGTCTGATTCTGCTCATTCAAAACCCTATTTTACGATTGGCCTCTTCCATGAAAACCACAGGAATTGAGTCAATATATTTTTTAAGAACCCACAGCTGTTAATTGAGTTATCAAGTTCTCTAAATGCTTGAACAGAGTAACCACTGGCATTATGGTTATAAATCTTGAACTGCATCCTCTTTGTTCCACTTTTTACATTTCCTTGATGTAGCTGGAATTTAACATATACAAGTACAGCAGACTACTGTTTGCAAATGGCCATGAGATTGGCATAAGGTCTGGTCACGACAAAATGTAAACAAGGGTCGTTGCACTGGATGCTATTTATGTTACCTTCTTATCACAGTACTACATGCTGTGTCATCAGCCAGATTTTGAAACCTTCCTGCAAAATTAGAAATCAGTAAAGGTTCACAAAATGGCCATCAAGTGTTCATTGCTGATCTTTGTATGTATTCAGTGCTGTCAAATCCCATAAATTTTCTACCATTGAGTAGCATTTGCAGGATATTTAATTTAGACTCTTGTGTTTGTTCCTCCATCTTCTCAGTGACAAGGTTATGGCATATGCTTTGGCCTCATTCTTAACCTGTGTTCTAAATACTTCTGTTTTCCTTTCTGGATAACTTTGGAAAGATGGGTCTGACTAACTTTCTGATGAATGTGGGTATGTAATACCCAGCACTCTATTCAGGCATTTGATTTTGAAGAGGCTTAGATGTTTGTTTTTACCCCTTTTGGCTTTCTAGCTTTCATGTACATGTATTGTGGTAGAATAAATTTTCAACTGAGAACTGTTAGGTAACCCCTTAAACTCTAGGTTCTTGATAACCAAATCTTGTTTAAGCTGATAAATATAGATGATAACATTTCAAAACATCCTTTTGGATGTTCTCTTGTCTTGCATGGATATATTAGCTCAGTGCTTAATAAGAGTAAAGAAAGTAAATCTAATATTATGAATTGTTAGGGAAATACCAGAGAATACAATGGAAAAGTTTCTATGCCTCCATGATGCACTTGTTTCTAGGATACTGCATGAAGACCTGCTGACCCCTTTGGCCAAAACCCCTCCCCTGAAAAAGTGGAGAGTAAAATTGGAAAAGGTTTATAAAAAGGCTAAAAGAACATGGGAATAGCTTTTACAGAAGCAGCAAATAGGTAGATGAGTGCTCTTCAACCTGGAAAAGATGTTTGAAGAGGAAATGTCAGAGTCTGGTAAAATCCTGACTGGTATGGACAAGATAGGAAATTATTAATTATTCAGTATCTCTTCAGATATAAGAATTAGAAGGCAACAGAAGAAGGTGACAGATTCAGTCTAAGGAAGAAGTGATTCTTCTCTAATCATGTCTTTAATCTGCAAAGTTGTGAAACAGTGAGAACTACTGTTTACATTGAAACTGCCTCAGGCTCAAGGTGTCCCTAAGCTGCAAATTGGAAATACAGAAATATCACGCAGGTTGGGAGTGACCCCTTCTAGTCTAACACCCTGCAGGCCCAGATAGAGGAGGTTGCCCAGGACTGTGTCCAGATGGGCCTCACAAGTCTCCAAGGTGGAGATTCCACATCTGCTCTGGGCACCTGCTTCAGCATCTGACCATCCTCATAGTAACCTGAGTGACAATTTCCCCAGTTTCATGCTGTATCTTCCTGTGCACCTTCAAGAATAAAGTCTCTGCCTGAGCTATCTTGAAGTTGAGCTCATTTCCAGCTGTTAATCAGTTGGCTCCCTGTAGTGCTGCGTGGGGCTATTCCATTCTTGGTGCACAACTTTGCCTTTGCCTTCATTGAACTTCATGAGGCTCTTCTCAGCCCACTTTTCTAGCTTGTATACCTATAAAATTACACAGGAGGCAGGCATCTGATTCAATATTCCTAGTTTTCTACCATCTGCAAAATTGTTGAGAGTACACTCTAGACCATCATCCAGCTTGTCAATAAAAGTGTTGAATGTTCTTGCTACTGGCATTTGCCTCTGAGGGATAATGACCAGTAACTGAGAGTCTGTTGAGGTTTCTTACTGATGATCACTGAGCTTCAAGTCCCATGGTCCAGCTAAATTTTTACCCACCTTATCCAGTCCATATTTTACTTGTCTAAAGGTTGTTATGAAACACCATGTCTAAGATCTGCTAAAGTCAAGGTGTAGGACGTTTCCTGCTGTACCATTATGCACACAACCTGCCATCTCACTGCAGCAAATGAGTTAGTCAGACATGAATTACCCTTGGTAAATTCATGCTGGCTGGTCCAATCATCATTCTCCTTTCTGTGGCTGGAAATAGTTCTCAAGAGGATTTGCTCCTTTACCTTGCTAGGGACTGAGGTGAGGCTGACCAGTTTGTACTTTCCTGTACTTCCTGCCCTTCTTAAAGATGGGTATGATGTTGGCTTTTCTCAATATCCTTTGCTGCTGATCTGGTCCCTTAGACTTGTACGTGCCCAATTAGCTTAAGAGCTCCCTAATTGTGCCTCCCTCTACACTCCCACTCTCTCAGTTATTAGGCGGGGGAAACTGGTCTGTCAGAGGGAAGATCTAATCAGTGAAAACAAGAGCAAAATAACATTGAATATCTGAATAGCCTGTTCCATGTCCTTTCTCACTAAATCTCTTCCCTCATTAAGCACCAGGCTTCCATTTTCTTTGCCCTTGCTTTTTCTGCCAGCATGGTTGTGGAAGTTCTTATTCCTTGCCTTTCATATACCTTGCTACTTTCAACTCCAGTTGAGCTTTGTTTTTCCTAATTATTTTCTTTCTACTCCAGAAATGTATCTAATCTTTCTAGGTAGCCTTCCTTCTTTGTCCTGTCTTGTTTGCATTTGAGCTCAGTTGGGAGTTCTCCAATCACCCAAGCTATCTTCTGTCATACTTGTTCAACTTTCTGCTCATTGCAGCTGACCTTTCTTGCATTTGAGGAAGTTCTGTTAAAAGATGGAGAGTTGACTTGGGTCCCTTTGACCTCTAAGGTAGTCTCCTATGGTACTCTACTGAGCAGATCCCTGACTAACCCAAAATTTGCTCTTCTGAAGTCCAGGGTTGTGAAACTCCTATTTATCTATCTCCTCTCCAGATTTTTAGCTCCATGATCTAATAGTCATGGCAGCTAAGTCAGCTCATCTTTACCTAAGTGGCTTGCCCGTGACTATGAGGTCCAGGAGAACACCTTCTCTAAGCAGGCCCATTATAACCTGTGTCAAAAAATTGTCATCAATATGTTCCAGAAACCTCCTGGGTTGCTTTCCACAGCCTTATTGTGCTTCCATCAGGCATTGCAGTGGCTGAGTACCTAGATGTGCAATCCTGAGGTTTCTGGATGCCTAAAGAAAGCTTAATTTATTTCCTCTTCTTGATCAGGCAGTCTCTAGCATGTTTACCACAGCATCACCTGTGTTGGTCTGTCTTCTTGTTCTTAGTCATAAGGTCTCAGCTGGTTCTTCACCTAGTACAAGGCAAAGCTCCATGCACTTTAGCCACTTCTTTGCATAGAGTATAAACCCTCCTCCTTGCTGTCTCAGCCTGTCTTTCCTGAAAAGCCTGTATCCATTTACTGCAGCATTCCCAACCTGTGAGCTATGCCACCATGTCTCTGTAATCCCAATGAGGTCACAGGTCTACAACTGCATGAACTGCTAACTCTTCTTGTTTGCTCCGAGGCTGTGCGCATTTATGTACGGGCACCGAGATGGGCCCTAGTCATGCTGCTTTCCCAGAGGGAGTGTGATAGCTTCCCCACTCGTGTTGTCTCCCACAGGCTTCCTCAAATTGCTGGCTGCTGGGAGAGTATTTGGAAAAGTATCATCATATGTTTGTTCCATTTTTGTACTCTTCCCCAGACATCTGCTTTTGATCACTGACCTTGGTGTGTACCTAAAGAACTGCCACCAGTAGGAGGGATTGTGTCTCTTAAATTTGGATGTCAAGAGTAGGACATGAACCCAAGTCTCCACAAGAAAGCCAGAAAACATGCTGCAGAAAACTACCTTTGAGCCTCAGACCTCCACCTGCCCTTGGCAGCCATCCAAAAGTGGATACTGGGCTACACAGACCCAGTACTACCATGCACATACTCTTGGGTTGGTGCCCAGAGCAGATATGAAAACTGAATTACTTCTTTTGTTCCTTTGCCTTTTAAGATAATACTTGAATTGGAGCTGCTAAAATTATTGCTAGGTGTTTTTCATAATTATTTTATAACTCAATCTTTTTGATGCTGAGTAGTCCTCCTTTATTGGCTTGCATGTTAATTGAGCTGTCCTCTAGAAAAACTATGTTCCCAGCAATATCCAGGTCTCCTAATGCACTGTTGTTGAGCTAGGCAATGTATGTGTTGCAGCAAACCCTGTCATTTTTTTCATAATGAAAGAATGACAAAACCAACAGAAAATGGGAAACAACAGTTTCCTATTTGGCAGAGCCTATGTTAAACATATTAACATGTGCTCACCTTGATTCTACCTTAGGCTGAACCTATAATGATTTTTTTTTTGCATACAGAGGAATTTTTTTTTTTAATCTCCATGACTCTCTTCATGACTGCTTTTAGACTGAAAAAGTCTGGTTAACACATGACTTTCTGAATCAAGCCTTGACTGATCATCCTCTTGCTTTTTTTTTTCCCATTCAGGATGATATGGTTGGAGATTCGTTATATACATAATACGCATCAAATGCTGCAAAGGCATAGGTAACTTTTTGGTATTATTTTGATTGTGACGTTGTTTTCTTATTGTTCTGCAAACAAAATAAGATTGATGGGGCAAACCAAAAACAAGTGTCAAAACCTCTCCAAATAAGTGTTGATTAAGAAATTACATGATGAAAGTGCTAACAGTATGTCATAAAGCACAGACTAATGTTTACTAGGGCTAGTAAAAAATAACAGACAATATCAAATGTACTTTTAAATACATTTACAGTTTAAAATTTATGGACTCTGGTTGTCAAAGTAATGACTTCTGGAGACAGTCCAAATGTCTGCATTATTAAAAGAAGATGTCCTCAGGTCTGTCTCATTAGATCTTACTCTTTCTTGTATTATTTTGAGCATGCAAACTGGACTTCAAACCCATCCAGTTCATCAGTTTTTGATCCTCCTGAAACTTCTGCTCAGAACTTCGAAACAAAGGTTCATTTTTCCTAAATTTCACACTGTTGAACTTATTCTAAGCATTCTACACAAAGTGTGGTGGAAGCACCTCATCTGATAATGAAGAAGCTGCTCTCAGCATCTCTTGTACAGCATGCCTGGGCAGGCCTTTCTCAGAGGTGTACTTCAAAAACAATAAGTGGAATGAAGAAGAGTGCAGAAATGGGTACAGAAATACCAGAGCTGTGTTTGCCCTGCTTACACCACAATCTATAAGCCCTGAAACCTGTACAATGTTGTTATTGTCTTTTCAGTTCCAACTCTTCCACTCTACATGCCCACACTACTCGCTCATGTAGATGTAGCATCAGTAGTCCCCCTTTTACAGGTACCTTTCTCATCTCCCACCTCTTTAAACTGGCAGCTCCATCAAATCTTCTGTACTCTGTACACAGACAACATCCATTGTATTTGAGCAGATCTCTCATCTTCACTTGATCTGACACTGACTTAAACTCTGTTCTTAGAATAATTTAAAGACAGTTAAAACATCTGAGTCTTACATGAATAGGATACATTTGGGGAAGGGAAGAAAAAACCCGGGCATTAAAAGAGAGAATAATACGAAACCAAAATAGCTTTAATTGAGACAATTCAAGGTACCATTGTGAAAATTCAGATGTTGTCTGTTTTTGGAAGATACATAAATCCACACAAATGAGCTAAATAAAATGGTCACAGAGCCAGTGGGTAATTTGTGCACAAAGTAGATGAGGAATACCTTGACGTAATAATTTTGCATCTCAATAGCAGGCTGAGCCTCCTCCAGTGTGTCTGGTGCAGACTGTGCTACAGGAACAATGTCTGAGAGGAGGTATTTCAGTTTCAGTTCTTTTTCCACAGTTTCCAGACTCTTGACAAATATAAATTGCACACGTTTTCTGTGACAGGGATAATGTTGTATAAGGTATCACAACCTGATTTTTTACCTACTATTTATTTAACTTTTAATATTTTCATCTCTGAGAATCATTGGTATTCCTCAGAGTCTAGGAAATGGATTTTTAATTAGGTACCCAGAAAATGATTGCGGATGATGGATGTGAAGGTGATTTTAGTATTCTGTGTGACTCCTGGCCAATGATTTTTGCACTGTATTTTAAGCCAGGGTTTATATTCAGGTACAGTCAGTCTTCTGGACAGTCACTGCTCTGTCTAATCTGACTTTGGTCACAGGAGAGAAGAAAAGGAAGAGTGAGGTGAGTGGGAACAGTAATTTCCATGGGAGCTTGCTTGGGAAGCTTTATTTCTTCTTTCTGGAAGGCCAGCAGGACTGTAACAGTAACTAGGTGTTTCTACTCGGCTAGCATTGAGAAATGTCTTCCACAATAGAGAGAGATGGAGGACTCTAGAGTTAAATGAAGTTTTCCTTTATTCAGTTCCTATTACCAGGATGACACTGAGAAGAAGCATGGTGATAGGGAGAATTGTATTGGGTCCAAGAGTTGTTTCTCCCCACCTTGCCTGGGGGGGCAGGGCCCTGGAATCAGTAGACAATTTTGCCTCTCAGCTGGAAGAAGAAGCTGGTATGGACACAAGTCCTTTGGTTGCCATGACCTTTTACTTCCATCCATTCCCAAAAGGCACATACTTACCATACATAAGCTGGAACCCTAACTTGTCTCAAAGAACTGAGTTTTACAGGTTGGCAAGTTTGGGGGAGTGATAAAGGGGATAGTCAAGCTTAGATTCAATAATGTGAATGTAAATTGAGCTACATTTGGGTTAGCAACTGAATCAAAAGTAAAATGTAATGAAAATACGAAAAAATTAATTGATACCGAAGCTAAATGAAGAGGTTCCTCTTAATCCTGTTCAGATGAGCCTGAGCAAGTGTTGCTTACAGCCTGAGTTAACCAGCTATAGAGGTTGCATGTTGAGCAGCTGTGGTTCCTGCAGTTCTGTGCTTGATGTAAAATGCTCTGCTGAAAGTCAGGATATAGCAAAGTGGGCTTAGCACCAGGCTTAAAATGCTACATAGTATCTCCAACATAAAGGATAGGCATATGAGGCATATACATCCGAAAAATGCTGTGTGGGTATACCCTTAGTTGAATATCCTTAAGGAGGTCAAAAGCAGCAACATGCAGGAGTTCAAACAGATTAGAACCTGAGTAACACAAGCCCAAGAAATCCAAGACATATGAAATCTATATTTACAAAAATAAAGCCAAGGACTATTGCCTCTCTTAGGTCATATAACATCTACAGAGCTGTTTTGAAGGAAAAATATACAGTGCTAAAGTGCAAATGATGATGTGGAAGATGACCTAAATATAGGAAAGGGCAAATAAATATTACAAATTAGCCATGAGGGAAGGAGGAAGGAAGAGGAAAGTAATCAGAAACATTTATTCCTTCATGTGGTTATATAAGAGGGCACTTTAGTGAAGAAGGGACAGTAAATTAGTAAAGAGGTTGCAAAATACAGTCCTGTGAGAAAGTTGCAGGTGAGAAGAAACAGTGATATGAACTTAAAGTCTTTCTATTACTGCATGTTAACTGCCAGAGTGCACACTTGCATTATTTAGTAAATGTGAGGTAGTCTGTGCTTCAGTGAAAGATGTAAATTACATTGCTTTATGCTGCACAATGGATAAATGCAATAATGATACATGAATCTGCCATTTTCACTGTCTTGAAGTAAGTTATCTCCCTTGCTTACCTCGTGGTAACTTATTGTTGTGACAAAACTCTGAAAAACATTGAAGTAAACTATTGGAATTTGGGTTATAATTATTGCGATGCTACTAAAATGGGATATCAGTGTTTTTCCTCTAAAATTTTGTGAGGTTCTAGTCTTGTTGCCAGTTACCCTCAAAGCACTTCATTTTGTGCTTTTCATTGTCAGAAAGGTGAAGACAAGCTGAATCCTTAACTGTTGCTAATTTTAATGATTATATGGGGAATTTTTTCCTTTCTTTTTTCATCCTACCACCTGGAAAGGCAAGGATATTGATACCATTACCACCATTACCACCATTATCACCATTACCACCTGTCAGCCCGTACAGAGAGGAAAAAGAAATAAACATTTTCATGACTGGGCAATTTTATATATATATATATATATACAGGCAGACTGATCCACCTGATTTCTGTATTACACCAGCAAAAGCGAGACGAAATTTTATGACAGCCCATCTCTGTATCACTAAAAATGACCTAAACCCCCTTTTGGATAAAACCTGTATGTTAAAGTCTTAAAGGGATACCTGTCTTTACAGTTGACATTAGAGTGTGTTTTCTTTTCAGTCTGAGTTGTCTATTCCGCCACAAGCTAGCTGGAAATATTTCTTTTCCAGAGAAGCATATGGTCTGGCTTTGAGATTGATAAACCTCATGGGGTAGCTCCTTTCTGGTTAGAAGGTTTTTAGAATATTAATCCTGAGAATCTGCATGTAAGGGAGACATATGGGAACTATAAACTGAACTCTCATTCAGTTTTTGAAGTTTCTATGTGCTGGCGGCTTGAGGGAGCCATGTTTTCAGAAAGCAGGAGGCGTTGGCCATTTGAAAATTGAGATTGTTTTAAGGCATCGCAAACATGATAATAAAGTTTACTGCTCATTAAAATGATCCAAACAAACAGTATCCAGGTATGCTTAAAAATATTTCTGAACCTCAGATACATTTCAATTAACATGTTGTCCTTATTTTTAAAAACTGAATTTAATGCTGCACATTTTACTCCAGTACTATTGAACTACAAACAAATAGTTTTCAAACAGTAATGTATTATGTCAGTTTATCTCTTTTTAGAGGTAAGAAGGACAGAAGAGATGCTAAATAATTTTTTGAAACTTGACCTACCTATTACATCTTTCTATGTAGGGATTATGAAAATTTGTTCTAAGAGAGTCTAGCTCGTTCCACCAACACAAATTTACAATTTTCCTCTGAATTGTGTGTCACGTTCTGCGTTCCAGGTACATTACAAAATACCTTATACTGTCACAAAGCTCTGGTAAAATATCTGTTCCCTGTACTCTGGCAAGAGAAAATAATTGGGGGCAGAACACTGTGGGTTTTGTTTTTTAGCTTGCAGTTTTGTACATGTTGCCCACTTTGATCTGAAGTGCCCTTTGTGTCTAACTGTGCTACAGTGAGCACGGTTGCATTTAGGGCTTACTCCAGGTCAAATTAAACCAATGCTAAAAGTCAGAAAATTCTCTAAGCATAGGATAAAACTTTCAGACAGGCATAGTTTGAATTTGAGACTTATTTAAATCAAAGGAGTGTAAAATAACTGTCATTGGTTTAAGTAACTTGAGTATTTAAAAATACACTGAAAATCATCTGTGGATCATCTGTCCTTTTAAAGGACAACATAGTGTTGACTAGAACACATACACAAGTATATCTTTGAATTTACATAAGAAATTCAGGCGCAGTCCTGTATCTCATGACTGTGAAATTAAAAAGTATTTGCAATCCTGGCAAAGAAAAACAGACCCCAGGCATGACTGACTATCATGCTGCTTACTTTGATTCCTGTCTCAAACTATCCACTTGTTTTGTTAGTCTTCATTCAAAGCTTTATCTCAAGGCCCTTGCTTAGTTTTTTCCCCATATCCCCAGATGCAAAAATGCACACCTTCTGTTGCAGGGCTGCATTTTCTGCTCTGTGCCACCTGAGAGGTACAAGGACATAAAATCAACGATATTGGCAGAGTCTTATCTGGCTATTGAAGGCCAACATCCACTGGAAAAAGAGTCTTGGGATTTTCAACAGTAAAAATAATAACAACGATATTAATAACAGCAATAATGCACAATTAGGAACTTCTTTCTTATTTGGCATCACTTGGAGATCAATGATATTGCTATGAAGGCAATCCATAGAGTCAGTGCTGCCATAATATTAATGTTGCCACTGAAAAAAAGCAGAAGCATTATTTCTTGTTACCCTTAAGTTCTATCCTGAACTCCGGTTCACTTTGCTGAACTCTGCTCACTTCATACCTAACTGGTGTGGCATAGACAAATGAAAGAAAACACAAATATAAATCTGGGAGATTTCTCTTTGCAATCGTAATGCTTTAAGCAGAAGCACTAAGCTGCACTTATCCCATTTGAATTTTTCTTTTCCAGTCTCTCCTAATAAGGATCACTCATATGAGCTAAGTATTTCCCTCGGTAACCATCCTTGCATTATTAATAACCAACTCAATTTTGCTTGCTGAACAAGAGCCCTCCTTTAATATGTAAGGTTAGGTTCAAGTAACAGTCCTTCATGAATGCATATATTATCAGTCTTTTCCACTAATTGGTCTCAAAGTATGTCATCAATCTTATCACCAAATCAACATGGTTTGGAGGCTGTTCTCCTACTCACATGCTAAAGTTTAGCTAAAGGCCTGGACAGACAAGCAGGAGAAAAAGCTGAGACAACAGAATATAGTGTTAGCCATGGTACACAGCCCAAACAGTAAGAATGAGGAGACACAAAGCTGTCTAATTCTCTTAGAAGAAGAAACACACTACAGAGAATCACAGAATTGTTAAGGTTGGAACAGACCTCTAAGATCACTGAATCGCACCATTAACCCAGCAACGCTGTGTTCACCAGCATGTAAAAAAACATCAGAAGCTGAAATCAGTGATGGAGGCCCATAACACTGGACATAATCCTTCAGCACCCATTTTGGTGCAAACAGCCTATCACCAGAGCTAATCTCTGAAGCATATGTGTTTACATGTTTCTGCTAAGTTTTAGATTATCAAAAGTTAGACACATGGGGTACAGAAATAGATATTTCTGATTGTAAGAGGATCATTTTGGTAGGCAGCGCTATATAAGTTTACTTTTTCTTCACTTATTATATCTAGATAAATAGTCACTGTCTCTACAGAGAAACTCTATATAGTCAATGATAGAAAGAACAGGTCGCAGAAAGCCTGTGCTTACTTCAGACTGGTTGGTTTATGTCAGCTCAGAATAATTCTTAGCTTTATTATCTCTTTGGAAGATGTGACTCTAGCTTAAAGTATTTTTTTCCTGCACAACAATTACTTTTTTTATGATATCAAAGTTGATCTCAGTTCTGATGAACAGTGTAACTGGAGCCATGTGTCTGCCAAACTATGGTCACCCACTTGTGCCAGAGAAATTTCCTTCTCATGAAATTCATTTCCCTCAGAGCACTGAGCTAATATTTCCTGTGTCACAGAGAGGTGGTGTATTGGCACACCCTTGGGACAGAGTTTTCTTTCAATGGCACAAATGTTCTGTCAGAGGCTTTGGCAGATGTAATGCGTGTCTATTTTCTACAGGTAACACACTTACTGGCTACCACCTACTCATCGACAAGAGAAAGGTCTTCTAGGGCTTTAACACAAGAACAAGCAATATTTAACACCTACATCAAGCACTGCTTCCTGGACACCACTGACACTTTGGATATCCTCTGGCATGCCCAGAGTGAGAGGCAACTGTTACATCTCCTCTTGCAGAGCTGAATCAGTCTACTGACTTGTGAGCTTTGCACCTCCAGATCCTTCAGGACCAGATCTCAACCTCTTCAGCAGAGAGCTGGGCCCTACAGGACAGATCCAGGCACCCTAGTGCTGAGGTGTGTTGACGCTTCCAGGCAGTCGAACATGACACAACACACTTGCAGCTGAAGCACGCAAGGCTGAAAGCTTTGGGTCAGGCCAATCTTCACCTCCCGGCCATGAGGAGGACTATCTGCTTGCCCAGCCACTTGTGACCCCAGCCTGCCATGGCAGGGGAGGCACACAGGGTGCCTGTAGGGTGCCTGAGAGTGGGACTGTGGGGCGCAGCCCTGGAGGGGGTGGCCAAGGACCACTTCTTTCACGAAGCCTCTGGCAGCTGGGACCGCAGGTGCTTGGGGTGCACAAGCAGTAACTTGTGAAGGTGCAGCCTGGAGAGCTTCATTTTCAGCTGACTAACCTCTTTCCTTGGCAAGAGGCAATGTTTCCTTGTATTTTTTTTTAAAGAGAGTGAGAGAGTACATGAGAGAGTAAACTATTTTCCTCCTCAGCATCTATTCTAAAGCCTGTAGAAGGCTCTAAAACCTGTCTGCATGTGTAATAGCCTGTTAGGATGAAAGTATTTTCTTTTGTGGTGGAAACAAAGAGCTTGAGGCTTTTGATCAGGCATTGAAGCAGTGGGGTTTCACCTTTTCTGGAGGAAATGCATAGCAAGAATGCCCACTCTACTTCTTCCTCCCTGCTCCTCCCGGCTCATCTTTGGTCTCTGGGAAACACTTGAATCAGCAGTGCCAGCAACTCCCCCGCTGTCTTTGCCTATCTAGGATGATCAGTGACAGCTTTTGTTTAAAATTTCAGGATTTAAGATCCCTTTTTTTTTTCTTCAGCAAATGAGAGGCATTTTGTAACTTGTATCCTAACAAATCCTCAATCCTCCAAGTATTTTCTCCTAGTGTGAGAAGGATTTTCCTGGTTTTCCACTCTCTGTCTTAACAAGTTTAACACTGCTTCTCAGAGAGTTAAATTGGTTTTGTCCAGATGGACACTGTTACAGGCCTCCTTTATAGGTAAGATTAATTTTATTAAAATATAATCCTCCCATGCTCACATTATCCCCTTCAGACATTCTCTTTGAATCTTTTGCAAAGTAGCATTAAAACAGTTTCTGAGATTCATTAAGAATTATATTAAAATACAGACACACCTTTTTAGGCTACAACTGCTGAGAAAAAGCAAAACTGGAATTTCCTTTACTTGGAGACCCTCTCTGAGCCAATTAGATGGCAAGATGCATTTGCCCCAGTCCCATCAACACAACAATTAGAGGAGCACAAAGTAGTCCTGTGACCACTCAGTTGCTTTCCTTCTGGGATAGGGATGCAGGTTATTCTCTGCTTCTCAGTCCTGGAAATCAACATGTGTTGCTCCGCTGCCTTGCTTTGAAGGAAGGTCTACAGAGGCTTCTGTGATTTTCCATTTCACCCCCATGCAGCACAAGGCCTATGCACCACTTAAATCCTCATCAAAATAGGGCTTAGGTAATACCCTTGGCAGAAGGGCAAGTTCCACCCACATTCCTCTGTGCTCATCTGGGCTGGAGAATCAGAACTGGAAAGCTGCGTGTGTGTGGTTTTTTTACCACTTGGAACTAAATACTTACTGTGCACCTATTTCATCTTTGCTCCTGGTTCTGGTCTTTCTGTAAAGCCAAAAACTACACCAGTGAAATCTGTTTATGTTATAAATTTAGAATTCCAAGTTTGATTTGAAAGAATAAAAATGAGAAATTCTTGCCGTTCATTAATCCTTAACTGAGAGTAAGCAGAGAGACTTCTCAATTACATTATTCACCCCAAAAGAGGTTCTCAAGTTTCCCAAACCCTGTCAGCCTGTTCTGAAACACCCACATGTTGCAAAAAGGTAAGTAAACCTCTTTTGACTGGCTTCCTGATTTTTGGTAAAGCCCCACAATATATGTACTTTAGTACTAATGGTAGTCTATTAAAGTCCACTTTGTAAGTGAGAAATAAAGGGAATTAAATGTATGCAGTAAAGTAAAAGGCAAAGGCCTACTTAAAACTCAAAATAGATAAGAATGTAAGTGCAAAGAGAAAATCAGTGTATTTGGAATTATTTCATTTTTTAACTAAAATATAAAACATTGGCAATAATATTATACATTTCAGCATGCATTAAGCCCTGAAGAAAATAAGATACTCGATGTGGTTTTGCAAAAGTCATATTGCCTAATGTTGTAGTACCTCTGATACTGATACACCTCACATGATTTGTGGAAAACATAACATTTTTAGTACAAAAAGAAAGGTAGACACAGGTATCTAGGAGACCTGAGAAAAATCTGAAAAAACAGACACTGGAAAGAGGAAATTTTAAATAAGAGAGGGTGTAGCAGCCATGTCTAAACACAGAAATAGAAGAGCTCATGGCATGGGTTCCCTATTGTCTTTTGTATCTTCTGCCACTGATAAAGGCAGATTTTCAAAGTGCTTGTAATGTCGCATTATCTATGCAATTAAATCATAGTAAGATCGCACTTAGTGAAATAACTTTATACTTTGTAGTGGTTGCTTAAGAGATCAGATCTAAAACTGGAAAGCTCTTCAGTTACTTTCTTCAATCTGTCATTTTGATGGGAATGAATTCATAAAGGTCTCTGAAATTATCATATCTACCAGTATTTGCTTACCTAAGTTTTCAGCTATCCCATGTGAGCTCAGATTCAGGCCTTAACATGCTATAACCAGTGTGTTAGCAGTTTTGGTCTTGGACGGGTCCATGCTAATGTTGGAAATCATAATCTGCTCCATCTTCCTCCCATAATAAATACCACATTTGTAAAATAAGAGTAGGAGTCTCTGTGACAATCCTTCTTGACTGAAACATAAACCTACTCCACTATCAGCTGTGGATCTGAAGAAATCTGTCTAGCCCCCTGTTCATTATTCTTCACCGAGGAGATCATCCAGAATGAAACTACTGATGCATTGGATCAGCCCATCCCGCTCTCCCTTGCATCATGTAACACAGTTGCAGTCATGTAGCTGTGCAGACTCCTTCAGAAAAGGACCGCAGCAATCTGGTAGGTGCCTTACATGACGTTAGCTTGGCAGGATGGAGCTGAAATTCCCTAGTATGCCCAGCTTCTGTCATCTTTAGCCAGGGGTATCTTGGGTTGCCACAGCTACGCTCGTACCAGAATCTCAGCTAACTAATTTAAAATCAGTCGAAGAGATTCTCGGCTCTTTTGCTTCAATACTTCACATCCCAGAAATAATTGCATATCTGTAATACAGCCTAAAAGATATTTTAGCTGCCTTCAGAATGTTCTCTCTTCTGGTTGGGTTATATTTACATTGTTACCCTGAATTCCCTGTGCGCTCTTATCATTAAAGCACGTTGTCACCATGTGACTGTACCTGGACATGTTTCTATGGCCCTGTATTATGCCCTGGAGATGTTGTCACAACTCCATGCCACTGGTCTGGCTACTGAAGGGCAAGTATTTCCAGGTCAGATAGTATGGCAAAGTTCTTGCAGGTAGGCTTTGTCAAATCTTCCAGCAGAGTTTGAAAAGTTATGGTTTTTATTTGTCTACTCCCATCTTTCTCTTTAATGTTACTACACCTGTGCAAGCAGAAACAGAATGGGACAGTGCAGACCAACTGCATTTCAGAATTCTGGCACAAATTTAACTTGGTATTCCTTTGTATACTTATGTTCTGCCTTGTTTGTCATGAATCAAGAATGTTAAACAAATTTCTTATAAAGCATGCTAGTCCATATCATCAAAGGCTGTCGCAGAGGCTGCCTTTTTTTCCCAGCAGCTGCTACTGCTAAAAAACTGTTTCATCCCGAGATCAAAAAGTCTGCCTTACCTCACTGTCTATTGCAAAGATTTACCAGCTGGCTTCGTCACCTGCTTGCACTAGGAAATTACTGTCATTATTCGGAAAATGCATTTCCATTGTGATGCAAACGTGTTATAGACACACTTTTTCTCCCAGTTGTGAGATATATGTGTATGTATGAGTATATACGTCTACGTTAATATCTTTACTACAAAATATGTATCTGAATAATTCAATAACCTACAAGAAAATTCTCCTGTATCTTTCTTTACACTCTCACTGCAAAACCACTACCTCCCGCAACAGCCAGCTGTGACAACAACATGCCTTTGTCTTGCACAGTTCCCTGCACATAACACTTCAAGGAGAACCAACCCATCAGCTTGGCAAGGGGTGGAACACACTGTGATGAGCTCTAAGCCATGCACATGCAGACTGTCAAAAATTATTGACTTTGGACGAGTTCTAAAGTTAGTGCAGGGAGAAAGGGAAGAAAGTAAGCATTGATAGATGGTGTAATTGCATACGGTTAGAAAATCTTAGAAAACAAGGCTAAATACGAGGCATGGGGAATGAAATGTAAGCCATTAAATGAAAGCTGTAGGAGAGAGCTGAGAGAAGCTCCAACAGGCACAGACATCAAGGTAAATGATAAGATGTTTAACATCATGAATGGAGAACTTGCACTGCAGGTTAATCTGCTGCTGTTTAACTCTCAGCTATTAAGAGGATAAGGGATGAACAGATAAGGCTTTAGAAATAAAAGTATTTTCACATCTCTGTTGGTGAGGACATCAGTGATATTTCTGGGCTGCTGTTATGCTCTTAAAGGTAATCAAGTCGTGGTATTAAAGGTAGTGATAAGCTGGAAAAGAGGAACTCCCCAGAAGCAAAGCTATTCACATTGTAATTGAAAAGAAGTTAGAGAAAAAAGCATATTAAATAATTAGATCTAAATACTAAATCTTATAAAACACTATTAAACAAAAATGAACTTTAAAACAAAATTAGCATTTCTAATAATATATTTTTCTTATTTTTAATGACTTCCTCAGCCAGCTTTAGATACTGTTATCATCAGCTCTAAGTAAGAGTTGCACTGCATCTGCAGGAACAGAATGGTCCCAAACGATCTGGAAATGCTTCTTTGCATCTGAATCTGTGCTTCCTGGTGCAGCATGATGATGATGCTAGGCCCTCCCTATGGACTTGAAAAGAACTCTGGAGGCATATCCCAAGAACATGTCACTTTGTCTCCTCTCCTCTCCTCTCCTCTCCTCTCCTCTCCTCTCCTCATTCCCCCTCACCATGTGAAGTGTGTAACATTTTCTCTAAGTCAGTGGGAGGCAGCCAAATACTGTGGCTTTAGCTCCAGTATATTGTTGGTGGATGGGTGGCTGTTTCACTCCATACTTCCCAGTCCCTTGATATGATGGTAATGTGGATTCACCATGGTGATAGAACCAGCCTCCAGGAACAGAGATGTATCTCCTGTGGGAGCAGAGACTGACTGGCTTGAGGCAGCTAAAGGGATTGGCTCTTGACAGCTGTGAGACAAAAATATGCCTTTCTCAGAGCTTCCCTATTGAGTTGGAGGACCAGGCAGCAATCCTGATGGGACACATCAGGAAATACATGACTTTTCAGTGGGCTCAACTAAGAGTGTAGAAAACTGTCTAAGAGTAGGGGAATGATAGGATATTTCACTGGGAGCTTAGGCGTAGGATTTGAAGAATATGTTTGCACTGGGGCATCTGTTTTACTAGAGGCTGAGGTGCAAACAATTTTTAAGAATGGGAAGTGGGTAGCATAGTGAAATCTTTAAAGATTTGACTGCCATGAAAGACAGTCCTGATCTGAAAAGATTGAGAGCTTCTGTTTTGAAGAGCCATTTCCTTGGTGGTTTTAAGTATTTTGGTTTTACTTACTTTGAAAAGGTGGCAATTGAACTACCATAAAGCAGTATCATCTTATTTTGTTAATAAAGAAACAGGTTCAGGGGAAGACAAAAGTGGTTTGGTTGATTCTTCCTTGACATCAAAATCTGACTGCAGACAAGGAAAGAAGAAGAGTTTCTGAGATAAGGAACTAGCCTACAATGGGAATGATTTGGATTCAATTGTTCAACCTTCATTCACTGGTTTCAGCCATTCCGCCTGTTCTCTCATGGCCTGTTGGTAACTTAAAGTGTTCAATTTCTCTGTCTTCATTACTGATGGAACATAACAATGAGATTCAACATAATTTCTCTAGATCTTCATTCCTAATGCAACATAATGAGGCTATTATAAAAATAACTGCTTCACCCATGTTGTGAAGTGATGAGAGAAACCAATAAAACATGAAATGTAAGTTCCAAGGGAAAAGATGACTGATTAACATGAAACCACATAATCCTCTAAACAGCATCATTTATGACTGGCCTGGTGCTGACTATTCACTAGCTCACAAAAATAAATTTACAAAAAATAATGCAATAGTTTTACCAGGATTTCTAAATTCAGTTACTATTACATTGTGTCACAACTTGGAAGCCCTCTGTCAGATAATGTATTGAGTGATTATTTCACTGTTATCAGATAAAGATGTACTTGAAGTGTCTCTCAAGTTAAAATATCTTGCTTGTATTCCTGCTGAAATATAAAGAACTGGGCTCCTGTCTTGACATTGCTGGATTCTTTTCTCTAACCCTGGAGCCTTTTCTTCTCCAGGCTGAGCAACCTCAATTCTCTCAGTCCATCTTCACAGGAGGGGTCCTCCAGCCCCCTGACCATCTTGGTGGCCCTGCTTTGGACTTGTTCCAACAAATACACAGGTTTTTCCTATGCTGGGGCCCCAGAGCTGGATGCAGCGCTCCAGGTAGGGTCTCACCAGAGCAGAGGGGAAGAATCACCTCCCTCGCCCTGCTGGCCACACTACTTTGGATGCAGTCTAGCGTAGTATAGGCTTTCTGGGCTGCAAGTGCGCATTGCCGAGTCATGTGGAGCTTCTCATCAACCAACACCCCCAAAAGTAATCTCCAACAGCCAGAGAGTACTTGTAAAGTAACAAAATATAGCCAATAAGGAAAATCAGAGGTATTGCTACTAAAATAATGTCTCTCCAGAGATACAACTATTTGTTCTTTAGTATCAGAGATCTTCTATACCCCATCTCTTGTTTGAAAGCTAGAAAATACCTCTTTTGCAGTTCATTAGCTTTCCATTTTTAAGGTAGGCAAATTTAGACAAAGGACTTTTTTCCTTCTAATTTAAATGCTAGAAAATACTCAGTATCTGTGTACATTAACAAGCTTCACAGCTTAGATCAAGTCAGTTTAAAACCAATTTGGGTGTAAGCTACTACAGGGACACTTTATTTCAGTCAGGTATATACCTGTTCCAAGTGGTTTAAAATAAGCTGAAAGAACAGGAGATTAAGCTAGCATTTACACAAATGTTGCATTACCTTAATTTAAATTGGAGTCACTTTCTTGGCAAGTTCTCCCTAAAACACTGCTTTTTTTCTCAGAGTAAGCCTGACTATATTAAGTAACAGAACTATGTAATGTAATGAACTGCCACCCTTCAAGTGGAGGGTACTGCCTATTTTAGTTGAAATGTGATAATTGGAGTGAAAACCCTACCACAAACACGGCATAGAGAAGATTAAATGAAAACACATCATTGATGGGGACATGGCTTCTACCTGAAGGCTTTCATCTAGTCCTACTATATAAGAGCAAGGGAATGAGCAAGGGAAAGAAGAAGAAATTGATTTTCAGTTTGAAGCTATTGATAGTTCATGGGCAATTACTAATAATACGCTATTCCATAAGCAGAGGAGCTAACAAAGCCGGCTTTCTTAAGCAGTTGTGTCCTATGTGCCCTTTAATAGTTAAGGACAGGAATCCCAGCTGCCTTACTGAGTTTTGACTCTCCTATGTTCTCCCCCTACATCCCACAGTATCCCTAGCTTCCTCCTATATGAGAAGAAGCAGCATATGCAAAGGCTGAGATGCAGCTCTGTATGTGTAGGTAGGTCAGATATGATGTACACAACAGCTGCAGAATCAGGAGGACAAGCAGAACTTGTAACTGTTGGGATTACACTGTACCATATCCCTGAAGGGGCAGTGAGGAGAGAGTGGGAGTGCCCATTTGACCCTCTTTCTGCTTATTTGATGATTTTCAGGAAATTCTGGTAACTGAAAAACTACAAGTTTTCTTAGGCTCCTTCTAACTTAAAGCTGCTAATTGACTAAAAAATAATGGTGAAATGAAACACATCTCAGTCACAGGCAAAGGAATACTTTGCACAAGTTCACATATATGTTTAGGTGTTCCAATCATTTTCATATATATGGGTATCATGATGTTTTGCAGGTGGGCACATTGAGGAATGGACACATTATGTTTCTTGCCAAATAGAGCTTAGCTAAGACAGGCCTGTGAGGGTAAAATGCAGTTTCACTTCCAGTCTTGTACCCTAACCATTGGATAATGCTGGTCTTTGGCATTCACTTCCATGGAGAGATCAATGAGCTCACTTGCACTGCGGAGATGGAAAGACTGGTCATAGTAGCTTGCTTGTATTTTTATTTTAGAAAGCAACTTAACATGACAAATGGGTTTCCAATTTCCAGTTGTCTTAGCTGCAGCAACAATGGAAGCACTGACCCAAAGATAAAATGTCAACAAAATTCATGGTTACAGAACAAGACCCTTCTGGGAGACCAAACTTTATATCAATATTTGAATTTATGAGAAGCTGAGAACCTGTTTTTATCAAAAATATCAAAACATTTCTGTTCTTGATCTAGAATTATTTGAAATGGAGTTATTTAGCAGTTTTCTAAGCATTTTAAATTAAAAAGCATGGAAAGACTTATCCAAAGCTTTCAAGTTTTTAAAACTCAGATGAATTAATGTTTCCAAAATGGTTTGGGAACTAAATTTAAAAATGTCTTTGTGCAAAAAATATTTGTTTACCAGTACTGATAAGCAGTGTTTGCAAAGGCAGAATTTTTGACAAAACTTTCCATTACTCCATTAAAGGCTCTAATGAGCCCTTGCTGCAATGGAAACCAGACAGGGAATTTCCTACCGTTGGCATTAATTCCATCAGAAATGTCAATGAGCAGTACCCAAGATCTTTCCTGCTTTCAATACCATTGATGAGGGAGGAGGTTTTGCAGACCTGGCAGTCATCTGCAAAACCTCACCGGGATGAAGAGTTATACTTTGAAATGGTTTTGATCATTCCTGGCAGAACGTCAGCTACTCCTTTGACTCATGACCTTTCACCGTTCCTATTCAAGAGCACTCCAGCAAAACTTCTGGGAAAGAATGTGCAATGCCCTGAGCTACAATGCGAGCAATACACTGACAGCACCCAGCTCTGCACCTCAAGGCTGGCTCACTCCCAGCTGTTCTACTGTCTGTAGGAAATTAGAAGCCTGCTGAATGAAAGGCAGATGGTGTGATGGACAACCTCTGATCCCTATCGGCAAGTTACACAATGTAGACTGGTAGATCTTTTCAGTACATGATAAAATGAATTGTGGTTTCGCTGTCACCAAATTAATTCTTGGTCTTAGTGCTTGCAGACCTTTGGAACTGAAGATGGTTTGCTAATCCTATCTAAAAAACTGGAAAGTAGACATGCTGTCAGACTGATTTGACACCCTCTTGCTTTGTTTTTGCATGAAAAAATTGTCAGCCAAAGGAAAAAAGTCTCTGATAAGTATGGTGAAAAATATGCAGGCAGTTATTTTCATAGTCAAACATTAGGTTAAAGATATACATACAAAAATAGCAAAGAAAAATGAAAAGTAACTTTGAAAATAAAGCCAAAAAAATTTCCTGAAAGTAAGAACAGAGGAGTTTATTAGTCAGTAAACTAAATAAGAATAAATGGCTTCCAAAATAAAAGAAACCCAGAACCACTGTCTATGAAATGAGTAGAATTGTAGGCTAAGACACTAGTTATTCTTAATAGTGCAATTGAAATCTATTCCTATATACATAGAGTAATTTATCTTCTCTTTATAATACTAGTCTTGGTGAAGTGAGGAACCCTTAGTATCAAACCCGGTGACTTATATTCATTGCCTGGAAAAGTACAGTTGCATCTTTAATCTGTACTTTTGTATAGTCTCTAGATGAGCCCAAGACTGCTTTTATTACCTGAAAAAAAAAGGTCTTTGCCTTATATTTCCTCAGTGAGAATTTCTAGAAGATCCATCCTGGCAGTTTGCACATTTTGAAATAAATAAAGTGCTGGATGATCAGACCTCATACTTGACAATACACTTGAGTAAACGCAGGTATTTTTAATATGGAGTTGGGAGGCAAAAAATTTCTTCTCTTCCACCAAAAACTGCCTAATGGAATGCCTCTTGCCTCGTGTTCAATTACCAGTGTCAGTGTTTCATACAACCTTGATGTTTGACCCACCGCAAATGGTGTGCATTTGTACAGACACGCGCTTGTAGTGAGCCGAGGTTGTAGCTACCAGGCTTGGCCGGTGCTGAATGGAGAATATGCGGAGACAGACTGTGTTTGTCATCAGCAGGGAGAGTTTATGTCATTTTTCAGAGCTGCAGAGAATGTGATGGCAATTGTTTACCTCATTGTTTCCTATGTCAGATAGAGTGTGGTGATAAGTGAGAACCAGGACACAAGTGGGAAGAATCTCTTTTACTCAGGGTCTAGTGTTGGGAGTCTCTTGTTTCCGAATGGGGTGTGTCTTCACCTGCTGCTTCTCTTGTTGCCAGGAGGGTCAGAGAAGATAAATGAAACAGAAGAGCATTCCAAGCTCTCGTTCAGGCTGTTGTTGCTAGGTGGCTTTGGTTCCCAAACTGGGTATCTCCCTTGTTTCTGTGGCTCCCAGAAGGGACAATGAAGATGAATGACATGGCAAACTGCTTTATGGCTTTCATTCAGGCTTTGACGTTGTCCCCATTCTGGTGCAAAATTCCTCAACATCTGAGGAAAAGAAGGAAAGTGCATAGTATGTCGAACTGTGTATTAAAGAAGATATGAGGGTAAGATTTCCTATAAATGTTGGCGTTTGTCCACATGCAGAGATATGTTTGGATGTCATCAGCCTTCAAGGCTTGGCCCCAAAATGCTGTTATTTAGATTAATGGTTTAAGGACCTATCATCACTTTCTTTTCTGGACTAAAGAAGAAGGCAATTAGCTTAGAAGGAGTGCTTTAGGGGTGAAAAACATTCAGCTATGCTACAGCCAGCTGAGAACGGGATCAGGGGAGGCAGGCTGGGATATGAGGAAGAAATCCTACTGAGAGGTGCCAGTGGGAGCAGCATGTTCTTTTTTGTTGTTCCTGGTATAAGATATCCAAGGTCACTGGAAATTGTAGAACTGGCTGTGAAGCTTCCTGGTATTTGAAGACCTTCAAAGTAACCAGTAGAGAACAGCTCAGGGCTAAGAATCAGACTACTGCCTGTTCCAAGGAAAGAAGTATTTCTTTATGTTCGTGTATGTTTGCGAGCAGGCCTACACACAGGCACACACTGTGGTGTTACTTCTGGATTGCTTCATTGCTTTATTCTTTGTTTCTCTTGTACTTGTCAAAAGTTATCACCTTTAATTGCCAGCTTTAAATGAAGACATGGTGGTTGAGGTCTGGGGACTAGATATTCTGCTTCAATTATCAGATAAATAGTTTTGGGGGATAATATTAGGGCACTTGACTTTTCTTCAGCCACAGCAATAGCCTAAGCATCCCACGCTGCTGCCTGCTGCCTTGCACTGCACACTCATTTGTGTTAATACTACTTTTGATGGAGTAACATGATGCCACTTGGCAAAAACAAACAAAAGCATTGGAGAAGTAAGAATGCTGTTTTAAATCGGAATAAACTTCAAGTCTACCTTGCAAATCACCTTGTAGCTGCAGGAACAGCTATAGTGGCACAGCTGAGAAGCCAACAAGGACTGCTCAGGGAGGCTCCAATGGCCCAAAGAAACACATTGCCATGTTGAAGTAGATAAGCACACTCAAATTGTTTAACTTTGGCATCTTAGTTTACAAGCAGTTATATGTCAATTAGGGGCCCGAAAGAAGATAAATGAATAGCCAGAAAGGGGGAATCCCTGTTTTGGCAGTGGTAGTCACTGTACTAGTTCAAGATATACTGTGAAAATCACCCCTCAGTGTTAAAGAGTTGGTAAAAGTAATTTTTCTGCCAGGACAGGGATTATCTTTTTAATGTGTTTGTAAAATACCTGACACATGAAGGGTGGGGTCTTCCTCTGATAGAAATGGCAAGAAGAATAGAGAACTTCAGGAAATCTTGCACTCAGCAAGAGGAGCTTAATCTCATTAAAGGGACATGAGGATGATACACTGTGTAAGCTGATTAACATTTACGCAGAGAACACTACTACTTGTATGAGATTTTGAAAAAGGATGCCTATTCATAGTGTGAGGAAACTGAAAAAAAAATAGCTTCTATTAAAAAAGACCCCAACAAACCAAACCCAAACCAGACAATAAAAGATGTAAGAAAAACCGTGTTTACACTGTTGCAGAAGAGTTCTACAGTTATGCAAAATAGACCTCCCTCTTTGCCTTCACATACTGAATTTTTCTTTCTGGGTATTTCTTACAGATTGAGTGGTTTAATACAATAGAAAACAAAAAGATAAACAGTCAAATTACTTCAGACATACTTAATTGAAACTTAATTTAATGCTTCTGAAAGGTACTGGATTAGCAACATCGGAAATTGAATTATTCATCCACAGAACAAGAACTTTCTGTGCAGCACTGATGACAGCTTTTCATCTAATCCTACGAACAGGCCTCCACAAGGAAAGGCAGAAAATGTTTAGATGAGAAATAGAGTTTTTTACTTCTCTGATATAACAGCAGCTGGCACTTTTTATTTGGGGCTGGTAATAGTTGCTCACCAGGATCTGAACTGAAATTATTTGCTTATTTCTTGTTTGGTTCTAGAACATCCTTAGATGAACTGAAGTTCCTAAGGGCTCCTGTTACTGAGTTATGGTGGGTTTTGGATGGTGACCTACAGTGCAAAGGACTTAGTTCCCATTACTGACTCCCTCAGCAGTTTGCAAACTATTGTTTTGCCAAATTAACATTTGCTTCTGATATAGAAAACTATCCACAGTTGGGATATCCTTGTAATTTTAGGGATGAGATCAGATATAATCTCACACAAATGTGTAATAGTATAGTCAACTTGGCTTAGTTTTTAAAGGTATCTTCAAGGACTTTTTTAACGGCCAGCACTTCTTCTTAGGTTAGTTTTGCACTTCAAAAAAGGGGAATTAGGGCATGGTCAGACAAGCTCTGGCAAATCTTACTTTTGCTTTTGCGGTTTGAGAAATTACTGCCCCCAGCTCTCTGTTCAGGCTTTCTCCTCAAACTTGCCATCCCTACACTAGGTTTTGCCTGAGACATGAAAATCTGTTTCCTTTTGCTGACTTAGTAATGTGCCTAGTAACCTCCAGGAGAGACCTGGTGCAGCTTCAGTGAAATCTGCCATTGTGGAAACAGAGGAATGTGAGGCTTATGTGCCTCAGCTTGGCCACTGTGTACAGGGGAGGATCTGGAGAAAGCCAAATCAATTATGACACAGCAAACTCCAGGGAGACTCTTGCCAGCATGAGCAGAGGTCACATCTCTATTGGCTCCTCTATGACCATCCTTTTTGCCATAAAGATCTATGCCTATAGTCTGTATTTGATTTTTTTTCTACACAATTCTCTGGTATAAAATAGCCTGTATTTCCCATGCTTTGGCTATTTCCACCAAGTGGGGGAGGTCCCTGTTTCTCTCTAACTCTGATTGGCAAATGCACATTCTTTCTAACTCTGATTGGCAAATGCAATTCATCTCTGGCAGTATCCTACTTTGACTAAACCAAATGGCCAGAGTTGGTGCTACCTTTATGATTGTGCTTCAAAGTCCTCATGAAAACATCCAAGCAAGAAGGATCCTAATTTATGGACAGGGATAATTTGCAGATAGATGACTAGGCTTTTGTTCATAACAAATTTTAAGCATAGCACAGAATTTAGGCAAGGTGGATAGGTAAAATAGTCTGTTAGGAGTGAGAACTGTCACTTAGACTATTGAAGCACACAAACAGTTTAGATAGGTAATTAAATTGTTCACCTTGATCAGGAAAAGCCTTGTGACACTTTGAGAATGTCCTATTTTGTAGTCAAGATATAAAATGTTTTCTAATGGGAGTGAAGTTTATGAGGGGAAAAATATTTCCTCTGTGAAAGGATATTTGTGAGAGGAATTTCAATTGAGAGCAATACATTAACAAGAAGTTCTCTAAGCATCCCTTTCTGTAGTGGTTTACCATGTGTGATGGTAGTTCTGAAAGAAATGCCCGAAAAATTAGTAGGAATATATGATCAATTCACTGAAATATGTAAGTGAAACCTGAAACATGCTTAGTGCTCATGCTTCAAGCTTGCCTGCTTTCAAATGTTCCATAGGGTCAAATTAACTACTGTGGTTTGCTGTCAATGACTGGCAGCAGGCATATTGCTCAGTAGATCCAAATATGACATTTCAAATTGCTATTTAATCCATACAGAAAGGAGTGATTGTCACATCTTGATATATTTAGTATGGGGAGATTGATAAAAGTTCACTCTGCTGCTTTTAGAAATAATAGAATGTTATTGAATCAAGTGAGGCTCATGCAGGGTGTACTATTGCTGCTGTAAATTAGAATTACAACCGGTATGGTGACAGGTTCATGGTGGAATTGTCTCTCTAATCTCATGTTGTCTTTACAAAACTGCCTTCCAGGAAAGGTATGCATATTATGAAATATTTCTGCACTTAATGTATGAGTAAAGTATGTGCTAGTGCTCTCTGGGAGGTTCTAGAATAATAAAGATCTAAAATATATGTTGGATTGTAGTTTTATTAGACTGCCCAACACATATTGAGTAACAATTTATAAAATGGTAATATTTTTTTTCTTTTCAATGTTGATATTTTAGTCTTTTTTTTTAAAGTCCAAATTTAAAAAAAAAGGCAAATTAATGTCATTTTCCCCCCTTCTTTTTGTAAGAATATACGCTCTATGCTATTGCACTTTCTGTCTCAGTCTGTACAAGTGCTTCTTGTCCTAGAATAATTTAGACACCACTGACCAATTTCACTGAAGTTTTTTTTTTTTGCAAGGGGTGGGCATTTTACAGGTTCTAAGTTGCTACAAAGTTTATAAAAAGTTTTGACCAAGTAGAATGGACAGATCGTTGTGACAGAGAACTCATAAATCCCTCCATAGCAGGAAAGGTGCAATGTGAGGTCAGCCTTGGCAGACCAGACAGGATCCACATGCAAGATCAATCTTGAGATTCAAATGCAAAGTAAATCCCATTTGTATCTGCTGTTCACAGAGCAACCTGTTGGTTGATCAGCCTTTGTTCTCCCTCTTCCCGCTAAATGTCTCCCTTTCTGTGGTGCCTCAAATCAAATAGTCCAATAATGCGTTTGGGCAAATCTAATGATTCACTGGCTAGGGCAAGCGGGAGTGCTACTCCTTCCTTGCCCTGCCCCTCCCTTCTCACGCCGATGCTCCGGCCATCCTGTCATGTTCCCTCCCGTGTGCTGCGGGTTCAGCTCACTGATCCCAGGAAAAAATCATTTGCTTCTCTGGAGCTTTTTTCTGGGTTACTGAGTAGAATTAGTTCAGTATGCGTCTTGTGAGTGCCAGGACTCTCACAAGGGAGTGGTGAGTGTGTTTTAACAGCAGCAGGGTAGCAGCAGTGAGCTGCTAGATTGATTCCATTTGATTGTTGAATTTTATTTGAAAGCTACTCTGCTTCTTCCAGAGATTATCCACACATGAGGTTTTGAATTGATATTGTATCTTCAGTTAATTTGACTTGGTTTTCCTAGGAGTGTCTGTTTCAACATGAGACCTTGCAGCTGATAAAAAAGCAGGCCACAGATAAGGTGTAGAAAGCACAGACTTTGTCTAGAAAAGAGACAATGCTGGAAACCCACAGGGCGAAAAATCATGCCACAACCATTTACTACATGCTTTGACAGAGAGGGCGATCTGGTGCATGTGGCTACACCAGAGAGGCAGCCAATGTCCCAAATAGCAACATCACTCCCCTGCTGGAAATCCTTGCACCCAAAGATGTCAGAGGCGGAAGGTGGCACAGCTGCCATTTGTTACTCACGGTCATGGCTCTGGCAGGCAATTACCTCTGGGCCTGCTCCGAGACAGTGTTATTACCCTGGAGATGTGTCCATTTAGATTCTTAAAATGATCCTATTGTGGACAAAAAGCTGGGAATACTATTATTGGAAAGACATTTCTAAGGAAAGGAAAGGAAAGGAAGGGAAAGGGAAAGGGAAAGGGAAAGGGAAAGGGAAAGGGAAAGGGAAAGGGAAAGGGAAAGGGAAAGGGAAAGGAAAGGAAAGGAAAGGAAAGGAAAGGAGAGGAGGAAGACTTCCCACAATTAAATGTGAAGCAATCACAATTGTAAAGGCATAATTGAAAAGCCACAGAGTTCTAGCTAATATTTAAACTGATTACAACAGCTGAAAACGATAATGATTCTTCTACAGGAAAACTAAATATTTCCAGTATTGGTAAAAGTATTTCTAGGTGAAACACTTCAGGCATTGACATATTAGACACTCAGGGATTAAGCTGTATATTTAGTTAATGCTTGGCTTTGATGTGTATAAAATAATGATGGCAATCCTTTGCAGCCTTGAGCAAACTGGACTTTAAGGAGTGGAGAGTTCATTACAGTTTTTAGCCTTTCTTGATGAGAGAGGTTCCCACATCCCACATGTGTGCATGTATGTGTGTCCATCTCTTGCTCTCAATTACGTTGATTGATTTCAACCAAAGACAACAGAAGGGTGATTGCACAGAAATTAAGACCTTTTCATGAAAACAGGCAAATATAAAAAGCACTTGGTAAGTGCAAGTCTAGAAAATTAGTTCAGCTGTTACTACATCCCTATTCGGAATCCACATATCCAAGAGATACAGGCTTACTTTATCCTTGGGTAACTAGAGGTCACCCCTTTTTAGACACCAGGAAGTCCAGCCATGGTGCACAAATCTGTAGGAAACAAGGCTTCTGCTTTTCACATAATCAGTTGCTATATTACTGTAAAGACACAAAACCAGATATTTTGCTTTTCATGCAGCACCTGCTGCAGTATTTGCATATTTCTGTGTGTTGGGGGTTAACCCCAGTACGCAGCCAAGCCAGAGCCAGTGCAGTCTACCAAGAATACTTTGTTTTCAATTTGGTAATGAAAATTCCTGTCACAGCCATTTTTATTGCTGAAGACTATGACTAAGTGAAGCAGCATCCAAGTCAGCCACACCACACAGCAGAGGAACATATGAATGTGAGTGCCCCACAAAAACAAAATTTATACAGAACAAAGGAACCTTTACAGGCTACAAAGCATGATGTGAAAATTGCAGCCGCATCAGCTGCCTTTGGATTCCAGCTCTGCAAATTGTCTAAACTGCGCTTTGTAATTAAGCACCATTATCAAGCCACTGTTAAAGAAGATATATTGAAGGTCAGAAGCAAACATAGCAGCATGAAGCTCCTGAAAGCTAAATTTCCCAGCTAAGGAGCAGTGTGAATTGACCTGTATTGCTATGACCAAAATTATTACCATATACAAACTTGCCAATTTAACTTTATTTTGGGTATCTCTGTGCTACATCATTATTTGTCACATAAACACTCTTGACTGAGTCCTTGTAAATAAATATAGTAGGGTGGTACAGCCTATTTCAGATATCAATTCAGTATCTTAACGTTTCTGGAGATACTGTAGATTAGAAAGGCTGGAACAGAAAACCGATAGAGACTTCTGATCTTCAGCAAATCAAGACCTGTCAACATGTTGTGATGCTCTGGACAAAAGAGATGATTACATTCTTTTTAATCTGTAAGGATCCTCTTTTCACTGAGGTGAAATTTTCCTGCAGGAAGCTCACAAAAATTTCACATTGTGTAGAACCACTGATTTCTTTTTTACATTTAGAAAAAGTAGAATCAGATAAAGAAGGTCTTCTTTTTATTTGTTGTTCACAACTAGTTTCAGTTTAATGCATTTAAAGCTTGAAACTGCGGACTTACCAACATACATATATTGATGTCTACTATAAAGAGCATGTATTCAATTTAATATTACCTCAATTAACTATTTGCATCTCCTCCATAATTTTTCATTTATAGTGCATTTATTGATGGAAGTATTTCACGGTAAATAATCAAAGAAATTTGAAGCATTTTGTTGTGGTGAAACCAACACAAAATGTATTTAGCAGCAGTCAGGATTTACAGAACAGGACAGTATAAGAGAGCCAGCTTTATAAATATAACAAGTTTCATGTTGTGGAAACATTTCCTAGTACCTAAGGCTTGCCTGAAGCCCCAGCCCCTCCTGACATCTGACAGAGGGTTCACATCTCATTTCTGCCCTAGTGGCTAGTCCTCCTAGTCAAGTGTCTAGTCAAGTTCCAAATTTGGATCAATTTAGCTAATTCTAACAAATCTTTATTGACACAGAAGAAAGAATATTCCAGTGGTTAGCGTGGTAGCCACAGGCTACTTCTGTGATTATGAGCAGTCGCTTAGAGGCAGAATTGTTAAAAAATGTAGTAAGTAGTCAGTAGGATTTCCAGGGCCTGTTTGTCATAGAGAACAATGGAAATTAGGCACCTGATGCTTTCAAAAATCCTGTCTTCGTGTCTTTGGCCGAGTCTAAACTGCAGAGCAGTTTGCACTCCAGGGTTCTACGTCTTGTGTGCACAGATTTTCTTCCTGTGGAAACCAAGGCATAGGGTGGGGGAGAGGGGAATGCTCCACTCAGAGATCGCACTTGGATACAGCTGACACACTGGGAAGCACTCTTGCAGCATTTGATGCAACTTCAAATATCTGCACTGTTTTAAGCTTCTAAACAAAGTGTCAAAGTATGTTAAAAATCAAGCTCCTGTTATTGCTCTGGGACTTGTTTCCCCATCAGTGGGACAGAGAGAATAATTCTTTTCTCGCATGGCCATTATAAAGAAAAATACATAAACAACTTTGCAGAACTCAGAAGCCATACAAACTCCAGCCAAGAAACATGTGACTCAGTCTGTGCAGGGACTGTATTACCAATAGGGGAAGAGAAGGTACTATTAGTCCTCCTAATAATGCAGCTTTGTGCAGCATGTAAGTCCCCATTCACAGGGCAGTAATATTCCTCCCTGGGATCTGAGCAATAGGTAGAGTCTTCCTGTTCTGGTGTCACTAACAGGCTGCCTCTGACACCTTTTCCATCCCCAATGGCCATATTAATTCTCACCAACAACTGCAAAAAAACATTTGATCTACCTTGGATTTCCATTTTTCCAAAATAACATCCAACTTACGCCCAGTAAGTACTATGGCTAAACTCCACTTTTTTTCTGAACTGTGGGAGTTATTTATAGTGATACATGAGGAGGACTTTTGAGAATACAGTCTCTATAGAAACTGGTGGTGGACTAGACCAAAGAGGTTACTTAGAGGAAATTCCCTGCTCTTCTGTCTTCGTAGATGGTGCCAGAAAGAGCTTGAACTCCTTGTTGGCTGGGAGGGCAGGATGTTTTTGGCATATTTGGTATTATTAACTTCTCTTCCATGAGTCAAAATGTAAACATTCATGATTGGCAGTATTTACTTACATAAAAAATATTTTTTCAATTGTATTTCAGCTGGTTCCATGTGTTCACATTATTTACATTCCAAAAACACGAGGGAAGTTCCAGTGCACACACACAAAATTGCACTAACATGGTGTTAAGGTTGCTGACTCTCATGCCTAAATAACACAAAAACTAAAAGTACAGGAAATCCTGAGTTAAGGCTCTTTTACAAACTTTAGACATAATTTCCTTTTTCATACATAATACTTCCTTCAGTGCTGGTGGAATCAATTTGTGGCTGGCTGTTCTGGCATTGGGACAATGATGTGGCAGCGGAATACAGCAAATCTGTGCAGACCCATTTCATTTCCACTTATGTATGTGGTATTACCATAAGACCAAAGCTTTTAAAAGCAAGTAGGGATTTTGAGTACTTAAAGCTGAGATGTCTGAAGTGCTTTCATTTTTGGAGATTGCTGCCAGAAGAAAAACTGAAAATCCTTTTAAAAAATTGGAAAATCCTACATGGACTAGGAATCCTGATAAGAGATGCACTCTCAGGTACTGCAGTCATGGTCAAATTGCTTGCTGTATAGAGATTTTAACAACTTTCCAATCCCTAGTAATTCACTTTTCTCAAGGCACCTCATGAAATGCAAGTCTTATAATAAATATCAGCCTTTCCCTGAAGGGAACTCTTGCTGTGAAAGATAATAGTAAATTGCATTAGCACATTTCCTGTAGCCAAAAAGGTCTGCACTACGGGTGCAATCATTAAAAGCCCCTCACCTACTGAGGTGCTATCAGTTTGGGAGGCAGCTTCTATACTTTGAGACCTGCCAGTGAATTCAGCTTGCTGCTGGGAGAGGAAGCAATAAGTGTTTAGATGCTGATAGCAACATTCCTCACTATTTTAGAACAGGAAGTTAACAAGCAACTTGTAGCTAGAACAGCAAGGAGCGTCCCAGTAGTCATTCTGGATTTGGTTACTGCTTGGAACTTGCCCAGCATAGCAAGGACAGTGCTGCAACACATGAGAACCACCATCTTGTGTTTTTTCACTCTCATTTGCCAACACCCTCCCCCTGTTCCCCCCCCAACCCAGCCTCCTTTGGCACTGCTCTGGCACCAAATAACCTGATAGCAGAGCTCTAAAAGACACCCATTACTTTGGCATCTTGAGATGTTTTAAAACATATTTAACTGTACCTTCTAGTCTCAAATAGCGCAAAGTTTTCAAGTCTTTCCTTAACAATAAAACCTCATTTATAGAATGACAAAACTAAACCTGATTAACTAGATAACAATAAAAATTATATATACACTGAAAGTGTTCTGTTCACAGAGTAATAACTTCCTTGATTAATGGACCATAGTGAAGTTGTTTCCATTTCATATTGCGGCTAAGATGATGCAGCACTGCAACTGAAGGGGTGGAACAGGTTGTGTATCCCAGTAAGTCAGTGGCATGTACTCACTCTGGTTCCTGAATATCATACCGAACAAAAACATAGCTGCAAGGTGAGTCAGTTCAATTGGCTGATCCAGTGGAAAACTAACTCTGAAAAAAAGGGAATAGCTCCTCACTGGGTCAGAATGCTACATCAGGTCCCTCTGATGCTGCATGATTTAGATCTGGTAACAATGGCAGAGGGAGAAAAGGGCAAAGCAGAGCCATGTTTTCCACCAGCTGCCATCAATAGAGTCCCCTAGCTATAGCATGAAAACTCACCCTCAGACTAACTGGAGAGGATGGTGCAGTTTGGTGTAGGAACAGCTGGCATCCTCGTCTCTATGCACAAGTGAAAGCAGTGGACCACAAGGCAAACAGAACAGAGTGCCACCGTGCCCTTACCTGTCACACTGAAAGCAGGCTGTGGCAGACTGCTGAGAAGAGCTGGTCTCAGGCTGGCAGGCCTTAATTGAGTCAGCAGCAGGAAACGGCTACGACAAGGCCTAAACACCTGAGGGATTTAAGAATAGGCATTGTCACTTCACATTGTCACAAGAAGCACATTTCTAACTAGGATGGAATTTAGAAAAGCAGTGTCAGGAGCCATCCTGCCCCGTCCTGTTCAGGAGCTGAGCAACTACGTTTTGCAGAAGTGCTGAAATGCCTGTCATGTGTAGTTCCATCCATCATGGACCTTTTCAGCAGCTTGGCTTATATGTGAAAAAGAAACCCGTACAGATGTTCACCCTTGACAAAAAAATGAGGAAGCCATTTCACCTATGTCATCACAGTTTGGCTACTTGTCCTAGACAGTCATTACAGGCCACACCAAGAAAAGCCTTGTGTCATTCTTTTTCCTTACTTTGCACATCTACATTAGATGAAACTGATTGTGCTCCACAAGACACTTCTTCCTTTTGACAGTAAAGGGAACTTAGGGTGATTAGCTCAGGTGCAGGTGTCAGTTTCTGACAGCAGAAGTTAAGTGAGATGCATCTCATCTGAGGAGCTGTCACCTTTGTCCAGCTGTAGATGATGACATAACAGGGTATTATGATCCAAATATTCAGGAGTAAATGTAGTGTGACTCAGAATTACTTGGTTATGCTACTTCTGTGACCGTATTCCCTTAGAGGTTTTCCCTACCTAGTTAACCTCATATCAATCTCAATGTCTCAAGACAAAGCTACAGAAAATTCATATCTGCCTTAACTCAGCACTGTAAAGGAAGACATGGACCACACTTTCTGGATTTCAGTAACAAAACTTTGGTAATAAAGGATCAGAGCAATTAATTTCAGTAACCTTTCTGCAACTGTCTTGCATGTTGCTTTGTTCAATTTAGTTCTAGAAGTTTAAAGAAGCTGAATGTTTACTGGTTTTGTAGGCATCTTTGTGAATTTCATCATCAGAGAAATGTTCTTCTAACATTTACATGGAATGGCCTCTCATTTAGTTTAAATCTGCACATTCCTCTTATAGCTTCCTTTACAGCAGTAAATAATCTTCCCCTCTCTTGGTACTGAGATACTCCAAAGATTTTATGCCATCACTATGTGATGCTTGGTACTCGGTGATTTGTGTCTATATGTGTGGATGTCTTTGCAAGACAAGGCAACATTCCAATAAAGTACTACTTTGAAGAATCTTCCCTAAAACAAATTAGCTTATATTAATCCAGTTTAAAAAATAAATCTGTTTTTAATTTGCGATCATAGATGCTTTGACCTATGTGAAATTTATCAATAACTCCTGGAGCTTTTACAGTCAATCTGGGTTTAGAATTCTGTCTTCATACCAGCCACTGGTATATGAGAACAGCTCAGATGCTGCTTCAGATTTGCCTTGTGCTGAACCTTCAACACTCTTCATTGATTTTCAAGTGTATACAATATGCACTCTAGCTGTCTTTTTTTTAAAGCAGTATGAAAAAATACAGAAATCAAACCCAACTGATAAGTCAATGGAACCAAAAAAATGGCTCAAATACACAAGAAACTTGCTTCATCTTGACAAGCAGAATCTGTGCATCAGCTGAGCACTCAGTATCCAGAGTCTTAGACCATAATAAATGCAATGGAAAAGGCAGTGGCATGGGGCTCTGAGTCTGAGGTCTTGACAACTGACAGTATATTTGGTATTTGTCTTAAAATCTCTGCTGCCAGTTTAAATTCGGAATATGGTTTAGATAACATGTAAGTGAAGTGAATTGACTTTATAGTTACAGAAAAGGACTTGAAAATGTTGCAAAATATCTCCAAAGCTCAGAAACTGGAAGAAGAATCATGACTTTCCCCAACTGTCTTTCAATCTCACAAATTTTGTGTCACTTTCTTGAATTTTGAGACCAATTTGAGATCTCTGAATGGCTGGAGTTATCCACATGGCAATAATTGAGCCTATTTCATAATACATAAAATAATGTCCTTTTTAATGAAAGCAACACTTTCAGTGTAGCTTCATTGCACCCTCTTAAAACAGCTCTGGTATGAAACTTCTCACTGCAATGACAGCAAACCCATGAGTTTTTTCTCTGATGACTATACAAAGAATTTTTTCTCCAAATTTTAATGGACAGGATAATATAGACAGGGCTGGATGCACACATTTCTAGCAAGGTTGTCCAACATTTCCCATTATGAGACTCTGTTTTCAGTTATTTGTAACTCTGCCAAAGTTTAATTATTTGCACCGAAATTTTCCACACTAAGCATCTGCACAAGGCTGAATTTGGTTTTCTTTGGAGACAAATAACTCAGTCATTTCTGAGATCAAGACTAAGGGAAGATATGTATTTTTTTTTATAGAGTTTTTTTGTAAAAACACAACAACATTCTGGTGAACCTTTCTGGGGCTATTACCACTTGTAGAGTAGCTTAAAATTAGGTGAAGGTTTGCCTTTGTGTCAAGGATGCACTTCTCTCCATCCCTTAATAGAATTTGTTAAATTTGGCTAAGTCCTAATCCTTTGGGAAAAAAGAAAAAAAAATGCAGTTCACACATGCTCAGTACAGAAGTCTCAGGTGTCAGCAGTTGCATTTCTCAAAGATTCTGTAATTATAGAACATGTTCCAGACTGAGGCTGAGCAGGATTTTCCTTGCAACTACAGCTCTGCGTCATACTGGGCTGCAGTCCAAATCGGAGCGCAGAAGCTCTATTTCTTCCACCTACTCCAAACAGGAAGTGAGAAGGAGGAAGCTGCACTATTTAAAAGCAGAGCTTGCAAAAAGCTAATCTGCCTGGAGATGAGGAGCAGACAGGAACCAGGATACCAGAACACAAAGAGGACAGAACTGAGATATTTATGGTGATGGAGACAGTAAACTGCACATGGAAATGACGATGAAGAGATTTAGAGCCAAAAAAGAATGAAAAATGGTAAGAAGAGGAAAAAAAGTTGCTAAAACATTGGCAGCTGTGAGAACTGAAGGATCCACTGGGTGAAGGATTGGTGCTGGACAACCTACAGAAAAATTTATGGCTGAGAAGGAAAAGGGGTTGGGAGAGACAGAATAGATTAAAAGTTAGAAAGGAAAGGACTAGTGGAAGAAACCAAAATGTGCTGAGAAATGGAAATGGAGATGGAATGAGGACTGAGGTTAACGAGAAATAAGACTGAGGCAGTGACTGGTAAAGGCAGAAGTGGTTATGCTTTGAAGGAATAAATTCAAGCATCATTTAAGCATCCACTCATGTGGATGAGTATTCAATCTGGACCTTGTAGTAGAGCCCAAGAACCTTGACTTCAACAATTCAGTCATTGTTCAAAATGTTAGAAACTGTCCCTTAAAATGTGGGGATTTTTTGTTTTTTGGTCTTTTGTTTTGTTTTGTTTTTCTTGCTTTTTTGTGGGTTTTTTGTTTGTTTGTTTTATTTTGTTTTGTTTGGGTTTTTTTTATTGGCACCCAGATAGGACAGAAGATATTCCTAGTTATTTGGTTTAAATGTCGGGAGACTATGCAGGGCATCCACATTTTCCTAACCCATTGATAAAATCTGCACATTTAGGCATGACAGCTGGAAAATGTGGGAGAATTTTTTTTCTAACATGAAAAAACAAAAGAGAAACTTATCTACACATGGAAAAGCAACAACATTTTAAGAGTCCAAACCAAGTGTTTACAACTTAGGAAATGGAAAAACTAAAGCTGTACAGCCATGGAGACTGTATGTTTGCTCTTTTGTGTTTAGGTGGACACAATTGCACAATCACTTATCTGTTTAATTTGTTTTACCATGGCACTGTATACCATCTTCCTCAAAATCCCTGTGTAGCTCCTAGCAAACCATCTCCACCAAAAGCTTTTCATAGGTGGTGCCTCTTTGTCTGGGTGCTTCACTCACCTGGGTTACAATGATCTGACTTACAGAAGTGTTGCGCACTTGAGGAGTCAACAGGAATTACAACTTGAATAAATAAAGTGCTATGTTATGGCTCAAGATCACACACCTTGAAGAGAACACCCTAAACTACAGAGCAGTTTTAAGCTCACCTCTGCAGAAATCCGGAGGAGCAATATCACTTTAACTCCTAGAAGTGCACCATAAAATTATATGTACTCATATTTGTGAGGCACTCAGACAGTACAGCGACGAGAACTACTGGAAAGATCAGGAGGAGATTAATCATTCTGTTGTTATATAGGATTTTAATACTGTGAAATAAACAAGGCAAAGAGTCTCATACAGAACAAGGACAAGAAAATAAAAAAAAAAAACCAGATATATATTTAGAAGTACCTGCCCCCCAAAGTGCTGACTGACACCTGGATCTCGAAGGAAAAGCCCTATATGAATATGTAACTAAAGGGAGATGAGTAAAGTTTGCATACAACCTGACTTCTGGCATTTCCTACATTTTGATGACTTGACTTTGCAGCTTTAATATAAGTCTGTAATTCAATAAGTCTTATACAGACATACATATCCTTAGGAATCCTGCATATTATAATCGCCAGTATCACCAAAACCCCAAGATGGCATTATAGTTTTCTTTTACAAAGCTGTTTGAAAACAAACATACTTTTTTATTTAATGCTGTGTGTACTTAAAATGCTTCAAAACCTTTCTCTTCCCTCCTTTCTATTTCCACCTCTCTCTTTCATTTTTTACAAATGCCTTCTTTCTTCAAAAACTGCAGGACTAGCTCTGGCTCAAACAGCTGCAGAAACAGCTTGGCTTCAGACATTTACCACAGCAGATTTGCTTAATCAAACAACCATCAGAGCAGCTTTGTTCCAAGCAGTTGCCAAAAGCTTGTCATGCTACAACTTCAAAAAGCTGCTCCAGCAGCTTTGCTGCTCACCAGAGATGCTCATCATGCATGGAGGTGACATAATACATTTCTAAGTAGGAAATCTAGTGATATTAATGTTCAGTATATTGCTACAGTTTTATCCATCTAATTAAGGTATTTGTAGTAATGAATGCATTACTTTAGAGTCCTTGGCCACTTTATCTACTTTATATCTTTGACAAAAAAAGGTGTTACTTTGTCCTAGATGCTTTCCATGGTTGGCCTCTGTCCAAACATGAGTTATTTCTGAGTTTGAAGAATTCTCTTCCAGCAACTTTGAACACAAACCCATCAGAATCAAAGACTAGGAAGCCTGCTATATGGTTATTAGATTCCAGTCATCACCAACAACTGTAGCATTTTTGCAGTTTTGATAGATTTTTTTTGTTTCACCTGTATTAAAGCCTTCAGTGAGAGCAACTCTATGACTTCCTGAAGCAAACCTACCTTGGAGGGTCAGTACCCCTACCTTCAGCAAGTTTGTCTTGCCTCCATGGACTGGTAGACTTCCCTCTAAAACACTTCTCTCTATATAAGTCTTCTCTCCTTTAGGAGACACAACAACAGTTCTTTCAGTCTAGGCTCACTGAATGTGTTGGGTTTTGCCTTGCAATTATTGTCACTGCTGTTCTCTGCATTGCCTTGAGTGGTCCACTCCTTTCTTGAAGAGCGGTTCCCAGAGCTGGACATTGTAGTCCATCTGAGACCTTGACAGCTGTGAGAAGAGTGGAAGGATTACCCTCTGTGATTTGTAGGCTGTGGTCTTGTTAAAAGGACTCTGCACATAGTTAGAGCCAGAGAGGACAAGTACTGTATCCTAAAATGTCACAGATGCCTAGATCTCACATGGGAATACTCAGTAAGTATGCAGAAATATATTAAGTCAGCTAATACGATTGAATTTTGAACATACGAAAAGCTCTGGTAAGTATGAATATTTGTAGCTTTAAAAAAATATACACAGCAATTTCTCTTAGTGGCATAACTATCTGAGAAATTAAGCACTGATCCGTTCTTGTGAACCTACGTATTTTGGAATTTTGGAAATAATGGCTAAACCAATAGCAGCTAAATCTTCAGGTTTAATTTAAAAGATCTGTGTTAACTTTGTTAAAACTCTCATTATTTCTCAATTTTCTTTCACGCTTTTTGCAAATTATATACATTAGATGCCTTGTCTTTCACGGCAGGCATCATGTTTGGGCATATCTGTCACACCAGGCATTTTTTGTCATGCTTCTTTCCTCTAGACAGTCTTTATTGGGTATGCTTAGCTGTTTCTACTCACGTTTTGAGGATAGGATAGGATACAGTGTTACTCTTTAGTTATTATATCCATGGGGAGATGCAATTTTATGTTCATAAGATTGGTAAACTACACCTTGAAAGCTGGGGAGCTTTTTCTAAGGGCCATTCGACTGGAGCAAGTCACCAAATCTCTTTTGCTAGTGCCACTTCTTGAGTGCAAAATACCATCCAGAAGCAGATAGCATTTCTGTTCATTTCAAACTTTCCTTCTACTTGCTCCTTCCTTTCATTATTCTCCTTCCCTTCATTATTTGAAATACAGTCTTGGCAGAAAATTATCTTCAAGCCTCTATTTTTCATTTAACATATAGATGACCACATTTCTAGGTGTTTTGTGTTCCACTTGGGAACTTTAATCACTTTGGAATGAGAGATGATAGAACTGTAGAATCATCAAAGTTGGAAGAGACTTTCAAGATCATTCAGTCCAGCCATCCACCCAGCGCTGCCTCTGTAACCCTTAAACCACTAAACCACCTCACCCAGCTCCACATCCAGACACGACTTAAACACCTCCAGGGGGGGTGACTCCACCACCTCCCTGGACAACATAGCTTGACCACCCTAACAGTGAAAAATTTTTTTCTAATATCTAATCTGAATCTCTGCTGTCTCAGTTTAAGGCCATTTCCTCTGGTCCCCTCACTGCAGGCACAGCAGAAGAGACTGGATCCCACTTTATTAGAACCTCCTTTCAGGCAGTTGTAGAGAGCAATGAGGTCCCCCCTGAGCCTTCTCTTCTCCAGGCTAAACACCCCCAGCTCCCTCAGCTGCTCCTCATAAGACATTTTTTCTAGACCCTTCATGACTCTTGTTGCTCTTCTCTGGACAATGTAAGGTATTGGTACAGTATCATTATAGTTAAGTGCTGCATATTACAACTGAAATGCTAGTCTATTCCTCACTTGTCGCTGAGTATTTGTAGCATTATGAAATTGTAGCATGAGATTTTCGCTGGTCTCTAATTACTGTGCTCTTCATACAAGTAGCATAAAAATAAACAGTAAGATTTAAGTAAGATTTTACAGTGAATCATGTTAATGGTGGAAAATATTAAAACTACATCTTATTATTATAATTTATGTACTACAGGAGATCCTCTTGTGCAAGAATTGTGCAAACACACAGTAAAAGGCCAACCTTATTCTGAAGAATAACAGCATAGCTGTTTTTTCTTCTCTTTTTTCTTCTTTCTATCATTTCCATTTTAACAGAGGAGGAAGTCACAGCATGAAAACAAGTTACTTGCAGATTAGATAAATGTGCAAGAGACAGATTTTGAATCCTGAACCACCAAGTCAAGTCCAGTTCTTTAACAGCAATTCAACTGCACAAGGTACAGCATCAGCAAAACAAGATTTAAAAACCTCAAACCTTCCATTTTAATAATTCCATAACTGTCCTATCAAAACCGTCACTAAACTAAAGTGAAGAGTAAAGAGCAAGGACAGAGTAAGAGTACAATAGAATATATTTCAATTATACTAAAGTCCTACCAGTCCATTCAGGCCTGGGAAAAATCTTATCTCAGAACAATGAGTTATAAACCAAGATTTAGACCAATGGATAAATTAATCTTTCTATGGGATTAAATCTGCAGGAATCACCATGACTGTGTGTGTCTGGTAACCTTCGTATCAGCTGTGCTGATTAATTTGAACAGAAATAAATCAAATGGAGTTTAACTGAGAAATAATTATGGAAATTGGATTGTATGGCAACAGACTAGGATCTGCAACTTGATAAAGCATATTGAAGTACAGCTACTACAGAACAGTTAGTGGCTAGGACTCTGCCTGATCCGCAGTTCATGGGCTCTAGCCCATGTTGTTAGCCAAAGTCAGTGTTTTGATCTTCTGCAGTTTTTCCACACCAGCTGATTCCCAGAAGATGTATTCCTTGCCAAAATATCACATCTGTGGAGTTCAGCCAGTTACTGTGTCAAGTTGACAGCTGAGAATACAGAAAAATGGTGGTTATCCTCCAGGTAAAGTGCCTTGTTTTGACAAGCTGCCTTCTTCCTGTCTTTTGGTCCCTGAGAGTTTGAAAATTACTGTTTATACTCAGGTAAAAATGTTTTCAGTTTTTTTCCCTCAGAAAAACTTAAGTCTGGTGCCTTTTCCCACAGCATGGTTCTTCCCTTTTAGGAGATTGTGTCTGATTTCAAAATCCCAGCAATCCATCTCTCCCAAAGGAACAGATAATCCAATGATCTGTCCCTTTCTTTGAGTCCACTCACGTTGGCACTAGCCCTCTGAGCCAGCCACCACCTGTTGTGGTTGGAAAGGACCAGCAGCAGGGTCTCTGACTGGCATGCTAATTGCACAGCAGAGCTGCACTACCTTAGAGCAATTCAGGATGTCTGTAAGCTGGAGGCAGGTCTCCA